>NC_088169.1:93730602-94930602 GCF_028769735.1 Zonotrichia leucophrys gambelii | reverse complement strand
TGGCAGCCACTTTGAAAGCGTGGGCAGCTGTGCTGCAGCGCACCTCCTCGATTGTGTTGCGGGAGGGCTTGAAGAGGATGATGTAGACTTTGTTGAAGAAGATGCAGGCCAGAAGCCCAAAGCTGGCAGCCAGTATTGCAATCACCTCCACAGCAGACACGAACTTGCCGTACGTGCTGGCATAAGCAGGGATGAAGGAGATCCACACGATGAAGAATATCAGCATGCTGAAGGTGATGAACTTGGCCTCGTTAAAATTCTCAGGCAGCTTTCGAGACTTGAAGGCGAAGAAGAAACAGATGGCTGCCAGTAGGCAGGTGTAGCCAATGAGGAAGCCGAGGGCCATCAGGGAGCCTTCGTGGCAGGTGATGAAGATGATCTCATCTTCCAGTTCATGGTTTCGGTAACTGGATGGCGGGGCCGTGTAGAGCCAAATCACACAGATGACAATCTGCACAAACGTGCACAAGAAGACCAGGAGGAACTGAAGGTTGAGGCCCCACCACTTTCGGTGGAGACTCGTGGGGATCTTTGCCTCGAAGACAAGAAGGACACGGTTGGTTTTCACCAGGATGCAGGAGATGCAGAGGACAAAGCTGATGCCAAAAGCTGGCTGCCGCAGACGGCAAGTCCAATTCTGGGGCTCACCAATGAAGAACAATGAGCTGGAGAAGCAGCATAGCAAGGAAAAGAGAAGAAGGTAGGATAGCTCCCGGTTTGTGGCCTTGACGATGGGTGTGTTGCGAAATTTGGTGAAGACTCCCAGAACAAAAGAAGTCAGGAAAATTCCGAGCACAGCGAAGAGAGTCAGAGCAATCCCAAAGGGCTCAGTCCAGGCCAGAAACTCTATCTGCTTGGGGATGCAGGATGTGTGGTTCTCGTTGGACCAGTAATCCTCAGGGCACTTGTCGCAGGCACTTGCATCTGAAAAAGAAGTGATAAGGAGAGGGAAGGTTTGTCAGAATGAGAGGCTGAAGTGTGGGATGACATACATGGCAGCTACACACCAGCCTTGATCTTAAACGCACAGAGTGTTCTGCTCCTGTGAGCAGATCCCCAGAGTCATATATTGATGTCTTGGAGTTTCTTACTCTGAAACAACCAGCCTCCCAGGGGCTATATAGGAAAACACAAAGCATGCTTGGTTCTGGCTTAAAAGAAGTCCTGCCTCTGCCCTCATGTTTTTGTAATACATTTCTTGGCAAAACTTTGCAAACTTCGATTGCTATCAGCTCTTACACAGGCTCTGGTTTTCGCTCTTCCTTTTTCCTTCACTTTTATCTTCTACTTCTGTCTGTCTTCATACCTCTCACACTTTTATCATCATTTGAATATTCTGCCTTTTTCTATTACAGAGAAAATTAAAAACGTGCTTGCCTCCTTAAATGCTTTGAGAGCCTATTTCATATTCCATGGAGGCAAGTCTTACTGTCTAAATTGCTCTTCCCTGAGGGCAGGCAATGCCCTTGACTTGCAGCACATTCTCATTTCATGTTGGAATACCAGGAAAAGATGTGTCTTAATAGTATCACTCTCCCTACACCCAGCAAATGCCCCACTAATACTTGCAAAGGGACAATTGGTGCCTCCATCTCCTTCATGACAGTAGCTGGGCCTGCTGTGATAGCATGGCCATGCCAATGGCTTGCATGATCAAAACGAAAGGACCTGTTGCTTCTGCTCTTCTTCATTGACTCAAATGGGTCTTGTGCTCTAGCAGGGAGGGTCGCAACTCTTTTGATGGCAGTAGAAAGGGGTTGCAAGCAGAGAGCTGGAGGTCTCAGCTTACCTCTGCTTTTGGGATCCCAGCAGGATAGCAAGGGGCTGCAGAGAGTCCACAAACTCCTTTAACAGCAAAACCCTCTGAGTTTTGCACCTGAGCACAGACACAGACTCTGACCACAGCTTCCAGAGCAGAGATTGATGCTAATGAGAAAGTCAGGAATGCCCAGCTAACGAGGCCAAAAGTTTTCAGGCTGTCTTGTTCTTGAGGTGTGGTTGGAGAGACCATCCATGACCTGATATGACACCGCTTTCCTAAGGACTTTTTGCCTCACCTAAGGTGTTTATTTGAAAGTCTGGCACTAGATGTAAAAGCTCAGTCAGAAGCTGTCATCATTATGTAATTTCATTTACATCCATTCAGCCAATAATTCTTATTTTTCTTGTGCCTTTTACCTGGAAGTTCATTACAAGCTGCAAGCTGCAGACAAAGCAAAGTTAATTTTGTGTAGCAGGGAATCCAGCAGCCTCTGCCAGAGACAGCTATTCAGCACTGCACCCTAAAGACACGCTTTCACTGCTGTCTTGTGGTGGCTTAGAGACTGTGCTGCCACTGAAGGGAGTCAACCAAGTCTCCCTCCTCCTGCAAGGCTGCTCATTCTTTCCCCCTCCTTTGTGTTGTTAACACCTGAGGGCACGTAGCTTCTCATTCCACTTGGAAACTCAACCACCCAAGAGCTTGTTTTCAGGAAGACCAAAGACCTGATCCAACTCGCTCCATGGTCGCACAAGTGCCAGCACTTCTCCCAGACAAAGTGTGGGAGCAAACATCTGGGATAGGACAGATTGTTTCCTCTGCCAGCATCACTGTCTCAGCTGGATGGAACTGGTTGTAAAGCTGCTTTCTATGCCTATAAAACTGGCAAGCACGGGAAATAAAGACTGTTACTGTAAGCTGAAATTGCAGCAGGAAACTGTAGAGTCAGAAGACAGTCGCCACCTCAGCTCCCAAAATTATGTGAAAAACACCAGAAGACCCCTATTACATATGACCAGAATTGCTTCTATTTAATCTGAAAATCCTGCCTCCAAGCATCCTGTAGTACAGTATCGTCATGCTAAAAAAATATCATTCCTGTCTGATAGGACACGAATTAGATTCTCCCAAAGAAGACTTGTTCAGTTTTGCAAGGAGTTTACTGAATTGTTCCTCTCTTGAGAGGTCTGCAGTGTTTGCTGGGACCAGCGCACCGGAGAGGGTGTGGGGAGGTCCCAAGTACGTGACAGTGCAGAGAGGACTGATATCCTGAAATACTTTACTTGCCTTCATTACCCTGGGGATGCCCAAAACTGAGGGAGCATTAGTGGTGTTGGAAAATCAAAATTTTTCAACCATTTTGAAGCCTGAGTTTACGTTTTCTGTCTCTTCCAGAGCCTGGGTAGCTTGATCCAAGTTCCCAACAAAGCAAAAAACATGTCCATGGGAGCTCAGTAGGATCCACAGATTCTGATTTTTTGTGCTATCAGTGATCAAGAGAACCTGTAGTTGGTGAGTTCGTAAAGGGAAATACTTCTCTCTGCTTGTGAAATCTGGGATGTAATGGATTTTATTTCTTTGTAAAGCATGAAATAAAACCCTGACAGTTTGAGGAAAACATGGGGGCAGACAGATAACTGCAGAGAGGGGAGGGGAATCAGAGAGGGGAATCTCTCCCTCCTCTGGGTTTTTGGAGGAAAAACTACTGCTGCAGTGTAATAGAGTTTGTTAGGGCTGCCTGAGAAGCTTTCTATATGTAAGTTGTTTTTCAAGTTCTCTGCCTCAATTTTCCTGATGCAGAGCAGAAGGCACAAGCAGGCTTAGCAGTAGACAGGACCTGAGGACCACAGGACTCAACTCCTGTAAGCTTTTCAGAAGTGCCTCAGACTTTCTGTGAAGCCTCCTGGCAAGGCAGGCAGCAGCCCAGCCCTGCAGGGAAGTGATTTCAGCACAACTTCAGGCGATGATCAGGCCCAGAGCAGCTCTGGGTGCGTTACCTGTCTCGTCACTGTACTCCCCGTCAGGGCAGTCCACGCACTCGAAGCAGCAGGTGGGCTCCCCCTCAATGATGCCCTTCCTTGTGCCCGGCAGGCAGTCCCTGCTGCAGTTGGAGAAAGGCACCTGCAAGAAAAGAGCCCGAGCAGGTTAATGGTGCAATGCCTTACTGTGGCAAGATCTTGGCTTCCACCAAGGGAATTATTGCTTGGTTGGCATGCTGGATGAACAGCCTCAAATGCTCACCTCTTCCGCCCACAGAACAGACACATTTTGCACAATAGTCCTTCCCCAGCCCACTGGAGTGAGATTTCTCTGAAGGAACACATCAAGGCATAGTAAAGAAGATCAGCAGACCGCTGTAATGTCTACTGCGTTGTGGACATTGCAAACTGGAATGTGACCATGATACACATACCTCAAAGCAGTCATTAGATGGTTAGAAGAAAAGACAATCAATCTCTACTGGCAGGAATTTGAGTCAGCCTTGGAGATGAGGGGCCCTGACATCTGATCCCAAATCCAATATATTGCATAATGTCTGCTAATAATTTGTGGGGATTATTTTAAAAAAACTTTTCTGAAACTCACTTCTTTAAGAACACTGAATATCTAAAGATGCAAATCAGTGGTGCTTTACAGATCCAAAGGTTTCCAGACCTCTGCTGCTGTAAATGATGTCACCTGCTGGCTGTGCATTTCTGCTGTGCCTGAGCCCACCTGAGCACTGTCGTGTCCTGGCAGCAAGTGGTTGCATGGGCTCACTGCATGCCTGAAGTACACTGACACAAAGACTTCAGCCTGATGAATGGAAGCCTGGGACTTTGTCACACAGTCATGACCTGAGGTTGAGCTCACCTCTTTCCAACTAAATTAAATAACGGGAGTTGACAAAGAACATGACTTTCTCAGCTCAGGAGAGTTAAACATACAATTTCCACTGCTAGCAAAGTACCATGATCCTTACATAGTCAATGGCTGTTCTGTTTGGAAGCCTCCGTTCACCTTTTTGGAAGTTTGGTGCTAGTTTAGCCAAGTGCTGCCAACCTGCTGATCTCCAGGAACCTCCTGCATTGATGCATTTGTACAAGGAGTCCTAGCTATGGTTTGGAAGTTGCCTATGTGCAGGTATCAACCTTAGCCACAGGGGAAGCAAAGCCCTCACTAATGACAACTGCTATGCAGAGATGACCACTCTGTGGCTCTGGTGAGGGCAGCCTCTGTGTCCTATCACTGAGAAGTACAGCTGCAGCAGAGTTTGGGAATGCTGTTCCTAAGCTGTTCATTTATGGGACAGATATATACACAGGGTAACTCCCTGCAGCTCCCAGCTTGAAGCACTCTGCTGTTAGTGCCTACTGCTATAAACACAGTGCTCCTATTCCTTGGGACAGTCTTGGAGCAGGCAGTGCATCCATCAAGAGGATTTCATCAGTCTAGGCTGTCTTTCCCTAGGCTGCCACCAGTGATTTTGAACAGAGCTGAATCAAAGGCTGGCTGAAGTTACCTGCTGCTTCCCCATTATCTACAAAGTTCATTGAGTTTCCAAGGAGAAAAATTAAATTGGTTTGGCATGATTTTATCTTGACAAATACATGTTGGCTTGTTCTTATCAGTTTATTATCCTTTAAGTGTTTATAAATGGTTTAATTTTTTTTATCAAGTCTTTTAGGTTACTGAAGCTCAAGTCAATTGTGTATAATTCCCTTGGTTCTCCTATAACTGCTTTAAAACCAGGTATTACGATTGCTCTCTGATCCTTTGAGACATCATGCATCCTCCACATTTCTGGAAGATGAATTGCCAGTACTTTTGTGATTGCTTTGGCTGAATTCTTAAGTATTCTGTGGGGAATTTCATCAGGTTCTGCCAAAATGAATCTATCTTACCTACTCTTTAACTCATTCTTTTGCAAGTCTGCCCAATGCTCAAGTTCCTGAATGTTAAAATTACCTACATTTAAACTTTTGTTGGGGGTGACAAGAGGCACAGTGAGTGAAGTACTGGCTACTCATTTTGAACAGAACCTTTTTATCTGAAAGAAATTGGAAGTATATAAACTGAAAAAAGGAGGCTGCAGGAGACACAGAAATTGCAAACCCCTCCACTGCACAAAATTTACACACCCTGGCACTACACTCAGCAACATTCTGTCACATTTTTAACAGTTTAGGACAGAGAATGAAGTTAAATATTGCACTGCCAGAGAAATTTAGACCAAGAGAACACAATCACTCAGTTTAAGTAAAAACCAATAAATCCTAACTGTTGGGAAAAGTACAAGATGCATTTGCAACAATCTGAAGGAGGGATTATAATATCAAGGTTCTTTAAGTTCCACTTGTAGTTTGTGCTTACAGACTCCAGGTGGACATAGAAAAGCTCTGAGGTCAGTATTTCTGTGGTAGTATGCTCTGTTCAATTCATGCCTCCTTCAGAGTGCTCTGGAGTTGAACCAGAAGTGTAGCTGGAGTAAAGAAAGGCTGAACTCATGCTGTAACTGTTCTGGGCAAGTAGCTAAGGCAGAAGCATTACCTGATCTGCCAGCCAGTGTGAATAATCCCCTGGAAGTGAATTCCCTCTTTCATTAATCAGGTGCTGGCTTAACACATTGAAACATCCCAGCAGGGCCTGGCAGTGACATTTCTGAGCTCATACTCTACTCCCTGTGTCAATTCCCAGACCACAAACCATGTACCCACTCAGTATTCCCTCTGGGAGTCAGAGTTTCTGCCTAGCTGGCTGCTGCCAGCTATGACAGCAGTTAATTTGGCTCTGGTGTGGAGATGTCTGCACCATGTTTCCATCACGTGAAAACAGCCTGGCTGCTAGGGACAATAATTATGCTGAAAAAAAATTAAACATATGCAAGACAGTGTAGAAGGACTTAGACCTGACTGAAGTCAATTGATACCTGTTGAGATCACTACTTCTGAGGCTGCAGAAGCATCCTCAAGGAAAATACAAGGAGCAAAAAAGGTAGCAGGTGCTGGCATCTTCCACTATTTGAGCACCATGTCCAAATTAACCCAGGCAGATTGACAGGGCTTTTTCTGTGGGTTTGCAAGACAAGGGTGTGAGGAAGGCTCTGGGACTTAGTGGGTGAAGCCAGCAGAAAGAGTTGTAAATATAACTAAGAGCAAGAAGAGGCACTTCTTGATACAGAAACAATTGGAGTGAAAGAGATGGCTCTTTTCAGCAATGAAACTACCGAGCTCAGGAAATATTGATTTAGTCAACAACCAGACTTGGGTAATGAATTTTTCATCCCTTTGAAACACTGCTATAAAATTCTACTGTATCTGCTTGGGCCAGGAAAAAAGGATATCATTTAAAACATTAATACCCAGGGTAGGTAAACAAATATACAGAAGGAGAGAGACATTGTCTGTTATTTCAGTGTATAAGAAGGGTAAGAAAGGCTATGGCAGAGACTGTGTATACAGTAAGGTGAATGGATCTATATCATGGAGCCATAAAAGGAAGAGTGTGCAGGGCTAGTTCAAATTTCAGCTTGTGGATCTGGAAAACATTGCTGTGAGGATTTAAGCACTTACCTCCTTAGAGAATCCACCCCACAGGATCTTGTTTTCATTGATAAAAAGCCTCTCCCCTTTCTTGGCATAAACGTTGTAGTGCCCAACCTCTTCAAAGACGACTGAGCCATCCTCCGGAGAGAGATGCCAATTGATTATTGAGTAATTTCCTACCAGGTCCCCAAACTCATCAAAATCCACCTGCTCCCCCATGTTGTTGGTGAAATTTAAGTGTCGCAGATGCTTGAGAACCTAGAGAGAGACAGAGAGACACTGTGAATGCCTGTGTGTTCCAACCCTACCACAGCACACATCTGCTATGGGGGCAGACCTGAGAAGAATCACTTTACTACAAACCTTAATCTCTTCAAATCTTTTAATTGCAGCAGTAGGAGGTTTTCTATCCCATGAACACACAGAGCCTGTACAAATCTTGTAGACAACACAAGGTATCGTGGCCCTCTGGGTGGTTAGCCACCCATCTGTAACACTTACTGATGCTACTCCATCATCCATTTAGCATTCCTCTTTGCTCCTCTGGGTCACCTCTGCAAGCCCAGAGCTCTTTGTTAGGGCCAGGGAAGTGGCAACAGCCTCTCATGTGTTTCAGTCACCCATGCATTGCCCTCACCCTGCTCTTGCAACCACTGCATGAATGCTCTCAGTTGGTATCTCTAGTCTCTGAATGATTGATCACTCAGAAACAGGAGTTCTTGAGAAACAACTCAGACTTGACTCTGGATTGAAAAACCCAAGCCCAATGCACTTCAGTGAGAAAACACCAACAAATCAAGCTCATTTACCATATTACAGACCTGGAGAATTCCTACCAATTTTTTTGGCTGGCTTCTGTCTCATAGTCACATAATTGAAAGTAATCACATTCTGCCTGTTCCCAGGAGCTCTTCACTGTAATTTTCACCTCATGTCTTTAAGTGTTATATAGAATCATAAAATCATTAAGGCTGAAAATACCTCCAAGATCATCAAGTCCAGCTATTAATCCAGCACTGCTCAATTCCCCATCAAACCATGTCCCCAGGTGCCTTCTCCACACCTTTTTTGAACCTCTCCAGGAATGGTGATTTCCCCACTTGCCTTGACTGCCTATTCCAATGCCTGACCACCCTTTCAGTGAAGAAATTTTTCCTAATATTCAATCTAAGCCTTCACGGGCACAACTTACGGCCATTTCCTCTCATTATGTCACTTGTTACCTGTGAAAAAAGGTACCAAGCTCCTCCTTGCCGCAACCACCTTTTAGGGAGTTATAGAGAGTCCTAAGGTCCCCCTAAGCCTCCTTTTCTCCATCTAAACAGGGCCTTCCTTCCCTCAGCTGTTCCTCATCAGATTTGTTTTCCAGACCCTTCACCTGCTCTGTTGCCCTTCTCTGGATGTGCTCCAGCACCTCAGTGTCTGTCTCATAGTGCAGGGCCCAAAACTGGACACAGCACTGGAGGTGTGGCCTCAGCTGTGCTGTGTATGGGGGACAATCCCTGCCCTGCTCCTGCTGGCCCCACCATTGCTGATAGTGCCAGGTGCCATGGGCCTTCTTGAACACCTGGACACAGCTGGCTCATGTTCAGCTGGCTCTCAACCAGTGTGCTGCATGTCCCTAATCCCAGGGACACTGTAGTTGTAAAATTCATGATCTAGATACCCTGACAAGTAGACCTAAGAAACTGCAGCATGAAAGAAAGCCTGTCCTGGCAACTGTGATACAATTCAGCCATACTGTATTTCTGTTAAAAAAATAATTGCTGGTTGAGGCTCTTCTCAAATTTCTCCCCAAGCTCACCTATGGAAAGATAAGGTGACTCTGAGGGTTCCTGGCTGTCAGCTGCCCCTAGATCCCAGCAGCATAGTTTCTGCTGTGCTTCTATTGCCTGTGACAGCTTGTAAGCCCAGTCTCTCTCCCTCTCTCTCCCTCTCCCCCTCTCTTTCCCCAACCTGTAAGTGCCCAAACATGCAACTCTGGATGGCAAAATGTAAGAGAAGCCAAAACTTAATCAATTTGTCTGGGCAGGCAGAGTCCTCTTCACCTCACAGACAGAACAGACAATATTGTTTTGATGAATCCTTCTTACCTGGAAACACAGGGACAGGGGAACAGAATCACTTCATTAATTCCTGTCAGTTGTGCTAAATTGTCTCATTTTTCGCTGTTTCCTTTTGGGATCCTCCTAGCTCAAGCTAAAATCTCCAGAGCCACAGATACCCTCCTCCCACTGCCTGTTTCAATGCCAGCCTGAGAGACTTTGGAAAAAATCATTGTAGTACTACAAAGGATGTGGCCAACAATACCTTTTCAGCTTGTATGATGTTGATGGAAGGATATCAAAATATTGCCACAGTACTCAGTCTTTGAGTAATGGGTGAGACAGAGCAGGCAGGATTTTTTTTCTGTCTTTCTCATCCCTGCTGCCCCTCCTCTGGAGACCAGCTCACCCATAAGGTGTGCAGCTGGAATGATCTCACCAAAGAACCAGGACGTGTCCCTGGAAGATCTCACCCTCTGATGGACACAGCAAAAGAAGGTGCTCAGTGCTGGCACTTTGCTGTGGAGAGCTGGGCATTGCCTGCGGGGTAAGGAAATAGGAGCCTGCTCCCCTCTCATTCCCCTCATTCCTGAGGGGTACCCAGGAGGGTGCTACCTGCCCAGCTCCACTGGGGGACAGTGAGGACAGAGCAGAAGCAGCTTGAGGTCAGACAGGGTCTGCAGATCCCCAGTAATCTGTTGTACTGTCTCACCTCACTCTGGCCTCATCTGCACAGGGGCTTCAATCTTGGTCTGGTTGGTACCAGAAACTGTGTCTGTCAGCAATGCAGGTTCTCAGCAGGCAGCTCAGATTCCTCTGCAGGCTCTGGCACCTACCACAGGGTGACAGCTGCAGCTTTGATGTCCAGATCAGGTTTGTCCTTACACTGAGCCTAATGCCATGTTTCCCCTCACTCCAACTCAGTATGACACTCATGCAGCACTACTGCATCCTTCTGAAGGACACCAGGATATCCTGAGTATCACTGCTGGCTTGGTTTACTCTTACCTGCACAGACAGGAGACCTTGCCCTTGCTCTGACTGCAGTTGCTACACACACTAGGAGATAACCTTGCAAGAGCCATACTGAAGATTCTTCAGTTCAAGTCCTGCATCTCCTGGCCAGCTGCAGCAGCAGGAGGCTCACTGGCCTTAGGGTCAGCAAGATGAATGCTGGAGAAACTTCTGGATTCCCTGAATGCAATTTTTTGTTTGTTTTATTTCATAACATTCATATCAATTAGTCTGTTCCTTGGCCTTCCCTCCTGTCATTAGCTTTCTTAAAAATAATACATACACCTGGCTTTTAGTGGGGTTTTGTAGGATTAGTTTGATAGGACCTTTCCCTTGGTCACACACACTACATCTGAGGATTAAGGTTAAAAATGAGTTCATGTATGACTTGATATGCCTGTCTGACTGTTAATTCATATAGAAGTGCTGATCTGCAAATTATGTTGCCTTTCCCCAGGCAGATTGTACCGGCTTCAGCTCTGCAACTGTAGCTAGTGGGTACAAAATGTGTAGTAGTTCCTGCACGAAAGGCACATGACCTGATTAAAATTCCAAATGGAAAGGCAACAGGAACAACAGAAATAACAAAGCCTGGGGTTTTTTCTTTTCAGAAAACAAAAGCTTTTCTTCAAATCTAAATTTCTGAGAGGCAGCTTGTAAAATGAACCAGCAGAACATGTTCCTTTTTTAGAGAGCAAGAAAGTCCCAGGATCCTATCTTTGTATCTCACAAGTTCTGCTCTTCACAGGGTGAAAATACAGTTTAAACAGACAAGGAATATATAAACACTAATCTTTCAAAGAGGAAGTTGTAGACTCTGAATAACCCCAGAACTATTATATATTCACCGGTCTATCAAAGATTAGCTAAAGGCTTAGAGTTAAAAATGTGTCACTGTGTTTTGTAACTAAAGATAGAAACACACATAACCAGGACTAAATCCACAAAGACCTAAAAGACCCTGCTTCAGCCAGGCCAACAGCATGTGTCAGGGGTAGGTGTATCGTATCCTGGAACCAAGAGTTTATGACAGAAGTGTTGACCTTGTGGCTTGGATACACTGTCAGCAGCTGGTGGAAGCCTGTGGGGAGAGCATTGTGCAAACTGCTGTCTTCAGATATTTCTTTCTGTAATTTTCCCTTCTTTTCTTTTCTCTCTGTCACAGACTTCATGTTGAATTGCAGTGCCTTTTAATTAAAACACCTATTATTGGAAAGGACTTGCAAGCTACCCTCTAGCTCACCCTCCTATTATTCCTGGTGAGGCCATTCCCAGCCATGCAGCATCCTATACTTTATCCAGTAAAATATTCTGGGTCACGTGGTTTCCACCTTAATGGGAGGATCACAGAGCTGTAACATAAACACAGTTTTTATTAGACCAGGCTGGCAGCTCACCTGCCCAGGACCTGCTTCAGACTGTGGCCAAGAGCAAATACCCACAACAGGAGCACAGGGGCTGTGGCACTTCTCCTGAACACTCTCACCCATTTTGCAGCTCAGTGACTTCCCAGGCCAGGGCTTTTGTACCTGATAACCTTTGAGGGGTTTTTCTTCCATGACATTGCACATTTGTGTTTTGCACCTGTGTGAACTTTTCACATCCACAGCCTCCTACAGCACAGAGACCTAGATTTTGTGAGACAAGCACTTCTTCATCCCTTTTGGAAGAGCAGCTACAAAACTCTTTTGATTTTTATGCTTAAATTGGTAAAGAACTGTCATTTGCTGGTCACCTTTTCCATGCCTCTCAGGACTTTACAATCACCTCTCTTCAGACACCTTTTCCTCAGGCTGCTGAGCCCTATCTGGTGTTGCTACCACTTGTACAGAAGCTGTTTCACTGATCCCTCTCCAAGCATTCCCAGTCTTCTTCATCAGATCTGAGTCCTGCCCATGATACTGAAGAGAGATGCATCAAAGGGTTGAGAAAGTGGCCCCAGGACACCCTGTTTACCTCTGTGTCCCTTTTCCAGGGTGACTTCCAGTTCTTGAAAGTGCATTTGCTTTATTTGACTCCTATTCAGATAAACCTGAGGAGTCCACCGTAGACTTGATCAGCTTCATTTGTGATGTCAGGTCTCATAATTGATTTTTATTCTCTGCTGACTGTCTTTCAACCAACACAAACATAAGTTCTGAATTTGCTGACAGACTACCAGAAGATGCCTTCAAGAAGCCTGAGCATACTCTATGAATAGAAGTTCCCTTATCCATACACATCCCAAAGCCTTCAAAGCACTTCAGGACGTTTGTGAGGTAGGGCTTCTCTTTAGAGAAGTCATGGTCACACTTCCTCAGTATATTCTATTTTTCCTTCCTAAATTTTTGAACCCCAATTTCTAATAATGGGCTCAACCAGACTTTGCTAGTTCCTTGGATCTCTACCAGAACCCTTTTAGAAACTTGATGTCTCTTCTGTTAGCTTTCTAGACGTCAAGGCCTAGGATTTTTCAAGTGAGGAGATGGGCACTGCAGCCAGCTCTTCTGCTGCTTCATCTGTGAGCTCTGGTATATCCCTTGGGTGAATATTGTTCACTTGCCCTGAAGTATCAAGGTTCATTTTGCTCTTGTATTCCATAGTTTCTTCTATAGTCAGTTCAATTAGACAGATCCTCTAAAAGTCTCTCATAAATAACTAAACCTTCTTAAGTTTGTCCATGAGAAGCACACTTTTCTTCTGTCATGGCCTTACCTTGTCTTTTGCAGTGATAATCTATGGCTCAACAAACAATCTTACTCCTGAAATGTTTAAAGTATGATTTATGAGCTTTTACCCCATTTCAGGAGATTGCTTATTCATTTTTCTGGCCTGCCTTATTTTATTTGTACATTTAATCTGCCAGAGTTTATGAATCTTCCTATTTTACTCACTGAACATAACTCAGTTATTTGAAGGTTGCTGTCTCACTTTTAACAAACACCACCTAATACCTTTGTTTTGCTTTGCCAGCTTTCTTTCTCCTCCTTTTCTTGATCTGGAGAATACACTCACTTTCTGTCACTAGTACTGAGGCTGGTGCCAGGCAAAAACATCCATTCTAAATTTTGGATGCTGTCAAATAGCAGAGAATTTTGTGTGTGCATGCATGTCCATAGCTGAACTTTGAGCTGTGTTCTGAAGCACAAGCCACAGACTAGTTGAACATTTTGATAGCAGCTGGACTAAACAATAGTCATCAATAAACATCTAAACACTCCAATTAGTAACAAGATAGGAGACAGATCCACCAGTTAGGAATCTGATTGCAACAAAAAACTAGGGCTCAGGGCTAGAAACAAGAAAGTGAAGATGATATTTGGATGAAAAGCACTGGGTGTAGGGCAAGATCATGCAGATGAAGGACATGTGTGGAGACAAATGTTGGGGTATGCTCAGTAACCTTGGCCAGTAATGCTTGAGAAAGGTAACTGAGAGGAGCTGCACAGCATAAAGTGAGAATTTCGACCTTGACAGACCTCCACCATGTCCCTACCAGGAGGGGAAGGTGAGACCACTGGGGAAAGCAAGAGTGTGTGAGATATCAAGCAGTTAAAGGTTGTAGTCTTGTTAATTCTTAAATAAATGTAAATGAACATCAGTATGCAGGTGTGCTATGAGCTGTCCTTTACTCTGTCTCAACTGTGACAGGTCCTTAACTAGTCTCCATGTACTGTCAAAGGTTTAATATCCTTGGCTTCTTTCTGCAGTTTCTTTCTGATTGTTTTCTCCCTAGGTCAAATGGTCCTGCAATGGAAGAGAACCTGGGCACATTATAGGTGTCTGTCACCACATAAAAGACAGACAATTACCCCTCCTAACACATGGTTGCAAGCAGTCCTGTGTTGACAATAAACACACATTTTCCCATGCTTAAGTTTTAATTTCTGTCTACCTGTCTTTCTTCAGGCCTGTAAAACAGTTCTGGACTGATAGGTACCAAATGTTTTTCTCTTTGGTTTGGTAGAGTGCCCGTGCTGAGAGCAGCCAACAATATCACATCGTGGCTCAGTGTGAATGAAGATGAAAAGCTGGCAACTGTCCTCAAGATGGCAAGCCCTGACTTTCACTTTGTATTGCAGAAGGCCCAATCTCCTCTCTTGTTTCGGATCTCTCATCAAGCACATGGAGAAGATGCTTTCATAATGATGTAACAGGTGTAAGGCCTTGAGAGATCAGCTGTTGCATTAGGCCATGGGTTATGGTGCACAGGACCTGGGTTTTGCCAGTGGTCAGGTATCATGAAGAAATATGCCCAGGCCAGTTCTGAAAGAGCCACTCATAAAATACTTTAAGAGAAAAGTTGTTTAAAGCAATAGTTTTTTGGTGGTTTTTTTTTTCTTTCTTCCTTTCACTTTCACTACCTATGTGTCAATTTTTATTTACAGGCTAGCAAAACTCAAGTTTTTGCTTTCTGTATCAAATCCTTAATTCCTGCTGCATTCTCTAATTTGGAATATGTTGTTCTGCCCTTTTTTATGTAGGGTGAACACTTGGGCTCTCTGAAAGGCAGTGCTGTCATCACAACATCAACAAGTTCTGATACACGGGAAGTGAGCAGGCAGGAAGGTGCTGGCCCTGACCCCTGTGTCAGTAATACCTGTTTCCAGGAGCCTGAGGCAGGGCAAGATGAATTTCACCCTTCTGTCTGTCCAAAGCATTCTTCTTGTCAGCAGGAGCTGAACTCTCCTTCCCCTCCATAACCTCTCCTCCTTCCGTGCTGCCCGTCGTACACCAAGAGGGACAGCATCAGTAGTAGTGCTGATGTTGTTTTTCAAACCAAGATGCCAGACTATGGCAGCACCATTAATCTCACCTTTTTCCAAAAGCCATTCAGAAAATAATGGAATTCTTCAGCTAGTGAAGGATGTGATTCATTGCCTCACATCACTTGCTATATTCACAGAATCATAGAATATTCTGAGTTGGAAGGGATCATCAAGTCCAACTCCTGGCCCTGCACAGGACACCCCAAGAATCACACCATGTGCCTGACAGCATTGTCCAAATGGTTCTTGAACTCTTCTCAGGCTTGGTGCTATGACCACTTTCCTGGGGAGCCTGTTCCTGTGCTCAGCCACCCTCTGGGTGAAGAACCTTATCTTAATATCTGATCTAAACCTCCCCTGACACAGCTTCAGGCCATTCGCTTAGGTCCTGTCTCTGGTGACCACATTCCACCTAAGCTGCCTGGTGTCTATTGGTTTACTGCTCTGAGGAAGTGACTGTTAATACTTTTTATCACTATAAAGGTATCTTGGGTGGAGAAGCTGAAAGGCACCCAGGAACAGAGCTGTGATTCTCACTGTAAATACCTCAAAAAAGAATCGGATGTCTTCTGGTTACACACATCCAGCTCCATGCACAAGGAGTGCCTGTGTGTAGTTGGAATGCTGAGCACTTCATGCCAAAATAATGAAAACCAGTCAGCACCTACTGTGCAAGGCCTGGGCTGTACTCCAGGATTAAACTGCCAGGTTGGCAACAGGGCAGATGAACAAAAGGGGATAGACCCTGGAAGAAAGGCTGGTGTCAAAGAGAGAGGAACTGATGGTCAGCCAGAGCTGACATCCCAGCTCTGGTGAAACACTAGAACTGCACTGAATTGAAAAAGAGAATGAAAGCAAGAGTTCATTCCATACTCAAGAATAGCTCTGTGAAGCCTGAGAATAACTCAAAAACATTCAATGTTGTTATGCTTTGATAAGAACCAAATTATTTCCTTGTAAATCTGGGAAGGTCATTGGATAAGACAATTAGATGTGTATGACAAAAACAATGTGCCATATATTAGAAGTAATAATTTAAGCTATTCATAGTCTTTATTGAAGAAAATTAACTAACCGCTCAAGACAAAGACCTGTTCATTATTGTAGGCAGCTTAGTAAAATCACTCTGTGCCTTGTGCAGTGGGAAGAGCAAACTAAATATTAGGATATGAAAGTAACAAAAAATTATACTGAAAATATAGCACCAATAGTACAAGTGTCCCCTGGAAAAAGCTGTTAGTTCAAGTAATTTGATCAGAAAAGAAGAATTAAATTAAGATAAAAGAGGTCCACAGGTGGTGATGATAGCTCTTGGACAGTCAATCTTCATTTCAAGAGAAATGAAAGCATGGAATTATGTAATTGTTTATAACATATGTAGTGATTTGTGGGAAAGAGGTGGTATATTCTCACAGAAGCAGAGACCCCTGTCCCTGCAAAGGCAACTGACCTTATTCATGTCTCTGGAGAAATACAGGACATCCAGCTGACACGACAAGATGTGCTGATTGTCATATTGTAACTTATAATTGGTTCTGCTCTGCTTCTGTCAAGGATATGGGCCCTAGGCAGATGGGGGCTGGAGCTCTCTCTGCCTCTTCCATTGACCAGTGCCCTTGGGGAGGAACAGCACTGGTGCTGACATGGGGACCCATGCATACATTCTGTCCTTTCTTTGTGTGAGAGAAGCAGCATCTCCAATAGAAACTTGCAGAAATTGGGAGAACAAGGAACTCGTGTGGATTGTGTTGGAAATGCCTTCAGTTGCTGCTCAGAGGAAGGTGCTTGGTGCTTCCCTGTCTCATTCTATGCTATGAGTGCTTGGAAACTGGTGAAGCCTGGAGGTTCCTAAGACAAGGACCAGCTCTAGTGCCTGTAACTGGGCTTGATGGGTCAGCTTATGTGGTGTTCTCACTAGCAACCAAGTGACCCTGCTCTGCTGCTCAAAAACTGCAGCAGCTTTGGTGCTTTATTGCCAATAAAAGGTGACAAAACGAACAAATTAATAGCTATTACTACATCAGTAGAAGCAAGTAACTTAAATCAAAAATGTCAAATGCAAGCTTTTCTAAATGGGACTTGATAGAAAATGGGACTAATCTGATTTAGGATCAGTACCATATTTACAAGGATGTCCAGAGATAAATCAAAAGACCAAGCCTAGTGGATTTTATAACAGAGGCTGCACAAGTCAGATCTGACTGTGATACTTCAGAAAAACCCATTTGGTATTTACTGGTGGCTGCAGATGCCTTGATTCCATTGCAAACCTGAGTCTGAAATGCTTCTGAAAGACTTGTCTGATGATTCACAGAGGTTCCCAAAGGAATCAGGAAATGATCTTGCAACATTTCGGCATTGCATGGCTGCTTTTCCAGACTGATTTAATCATCAGTAGGAGGTTGTAGGACGCAGTAAGGATTGGACCAGGATATTTTGTTCCCTCAAGGTCCTCCACAACTCCTGCTGGCCCTGTGCACTCTTACAGTTCTAAATGCAATTGTCCATAGAACACCAGTCCTGAGCCTGTACTGTGCAATCCTTAGCTGATAGTAAACAGCACCTCACATAGATGTGCTCTGGTAAAGAATAATGATTTCACCCAGTGTGACCAAAGATTTACACAGGGAAACGTGAAATCCTCTCAAATGAAATTCAGTACAAACATATTTTTCAAAGTCAAACTCAAAAGTGTGACCTTCAAACGACAGTTCTTTTTTTAACTGTAATTACCTTTTTTTAGTGAGAAAAAGAAGAAACAATTCACTTTGAGTCTGTCAAAATGCTGGTTTGGACAGTGATGTTTCCATTAAGTGCAATTAGTGAATTTGACTAGCTCAAGAGTAGAAATGAGATGACAAAATACTTTTTTACCTCTAAAATTTTCCTTTTTTTTCTGTTTTAAATTAAGATTCAGCTGTGTGATGATACTGCAATATATTTGTATAGCCCAAAGCATGAAAGTGTAGCATTACTTCCCTAGAGTCCAAAAAAATCCTTCCTACAGGCAACTTCAGAAGTTAGGGCATCTGGAGTAGCCTCAATCCCAGTTCAGTGCCATCCCAAAGAGACTTAATCTGATCTACTGACTGCGGGTTTCTTCTGGGGAGAAATGGCTGAAAGTGACTGTACCTCTCCCCTCCTTAAGTTCTGTGAGCATTAATTCTTTTCCTAGGAATCAGGACAAAAATTATGGCAGCAAAATCAAAAGTAATGTCTGTGGAAAACCCCTAGATGCACGATATAATGCTATATAAAATCAAGGAGACTTCTGACTAGTGTTTACTCTGGTGTTGTACAAGCATTGGACAGTGATGATGGAACTCCACAGAATGGAAAAAAACCCATAGACAAGCTTGAGGAAAGGACTGACTGACTGTACCCTATGCATGATAAACCCATTTTCAATTAAAAATTTTGCCTGTGTGCATTAAAATAAAAGCTCATTAACTGGAGAGTGATGATATGTTGCCATCCTCATCATACAAAGAGAGCTTAAAGAGCAGTATTTGTTATGGTGGTCTCTAAAAGCACTAATCCAACATGGAACATCCAAATAAGACTGAAAAAGACAGGTGCTGTAAGAAAAGAACAAAAAGATGAACATAAAAAGTCCTGGAGAACAAAGAAGAAAAAATTCACCAGGTAATGTATAAGAAGTTCCTTGAACATATTAAAATTGAAAGGTGTCATGTATGCCAGATCCTCACAACATTAAGTAAGCTGTAAGGGACAGCTGAAGAGGATGGAATGCTAAAGAGAGAGCTGAGGAGGGGCAGGAAAGCTAAATGAATGATGTGTTAGTACCCTTACTATCAGAAAAAATCACAGACATTCTTATCTCAAGGGCACTTGTTTTGGAGCCTTAATGTGACATTAACTGAGGTAGAAGGTCCTTAAAGAGAGATTAGAGGGCAGCCTGAGCAATTTAAATTGGATTTAAAAGGCTGACAGAACCAGGCAGTTCATCACAGCAGTCCATGAGCAATAAAGAGAGCACTAATGCAGTAGGTTTATGATATACACATAAAAATGCCACTGGCTTTGAATGACAAAGTCAATATGCTATCTAATCTTATTCCACAGCAACCCCAATCCACCTTTCTGCTACACCTGCAAGAGTAATGCATTCCCAGCACTGTGCCCAAAGTTCTGCTCAGTGTCAGCCTCTGGTGAGCTGCAACAGCTGCCAAGAAATGACAATTCTGCAAAAGGCAGAGGGAGGTCCTCTGAAGCCAAAGGCTGGTTAGCCTGACATGAATCACAGGAACAACAATGGAAAACAAGAGTTTAGGGCTGAGGAGAGATTGATAAAAAACTGTAGGATGGAAACATAATTGCTGCCACCCAGTAACATTTGAAGAACACAGATCTTCTTAAATTCAAGTTGGATTGACAGACATACTCCTTCAAAAGTAAAATAACTGAGCTTTATGCTTCACATATATGGATCAGGAATTGCCCAACAGATATCCACAGAGGCAGATCATCAGTTCATGGGGAATTCCTCCAGCCTCAGTAAACAGCTCACTGTTTCCCAATATGTTCATCAGTACCCTGGCAGCAGCTACAAATCACTGCTGGAAAAAATTGCTGAAAATTCATGGATTAAGGTAATGGTAAATAATATTCAAGAAAAAGCATTTCCCCTCAGATTGCTTTCAAATATCTGTGTTTAATACAGGGAAATTCAGGCTTGTGCATCAAGGCATGAGGAATTCACACCAGGCACAGAAAGGGCACCACCTGCTGCAGAGGATTACTGGCAACTAAATGTGACCTTTCCATTGTGGCACGGAAGGCTCAGGTACCTTGTGCTCCTACCAATGAGGAAGTAATAGGAGTATGCAAATGTGGGATTTTTTTCACTGTCTGGCTGTGCTGAGTCTGTTGAAGGAATACTGAATACATGCCAAAAAGAGGGATAAGTGAATGGACAAGGTATAGAAATAAAGCAGAAAACACACCTTATGACTAAAAGACCACTCTGTTTAAATTATCAAGGTAAGACCGAGGAAGAATATGATCAATGTGCATAAATATTATATGGAGAAAAATTATGCTCACTTTATCTGGACTTTTAAATCTAATAAAGCAAGCCCAAGTAAGGACCAATGAAACTAAAGGTCAGTAAATCCCAACAGGAAATCAGAGATGATCTGTGACAAGAGACGTGGCCTGCCATGGATCATACTAATTAAAAAAAAGGTCTACCAGTCAGCATGTCTTTGGGGAAAATAAATCTTGTTAAACACAAGTTTGGCTGTCAAACACAGCCTTTCAGAAATGAAATACCTAAGTTTTACATTTGATGTGAAGCAGCCTTTAGCTGGATCAAGATTACTTACTTTCCTGAACATGGCATAAATTTACATAATTAATTATACAAAGGATTTCAAACTGCATGATCATTTGGGAAGTGACTCTGTTTAAACATGTTTTAGGTTTCTGCTGAGATTTTGTGGAGAGAGGTAGTCTCTGGACAGAAAAAGGCAATTGTACAGCTACAATTGAAACCTAATTGTCAGTGCTGCTAGATGGTATTTTGTGCTATGGGCTCCTGTCCTTACCAGCCATGGCATGAAAAAAAAATCAGATCCACTTAGTCCAGACTTGATGCCACTATTGCTTTGGTTTTCACTTGCAGTAAATACAATATGGAGAAATCTATCTGGTACAATAGCCCCAGGATGCTGTGTACTAAGGGTGAAGGATCTACTGGCAGGAGTCCTAACTGAGTAAATGATGCTTTAATGCTCTTGGGACATCACCATACTGCACAATAACTGTTATGATGAAGTACCTAACAGCTTAAGATAGGGCTTTTATAATTAAATAAGGTTTAATATTAAATATGTAAAAAAAAATCCTATTATTAAAGCTACTAGTAGACCCAAAGGTTCAAGTGCTGTGTTTTCAAGTAGTATAATTCACATATGTGGTCTTGTGTAAACAAAGTCTGATTGAAATGGTTTTTTCTGGGAGGTTTTCAATGCCATCCTTGCCCAGCTGTGCGGAGAACAACTGTGTAGATGTGTCCCTTTACAGCCCTTTGCAGTCACTTTCTTCAAACAGCCCTTTAAGGAGCAGTCTTTTCAAAGTTCCACTGAGGTCTGAAATGCATCCTGCACAGAGCACTGCTGACACTGCTCTGAAGAACTGTGCTGCTGCCTAGGCCAGGAGAAAGTCATAGATTTTGACTGTAAATCCATTCCTATTTGGAGCTATAGGATGAATTCCTTCAGTGCTTGGGTAAGCTCTTTGTTAGAATGAGAACCAACAGATTCTGCATGCTAGGTGTCATTTCTTTTAACAGAACCATGGCAATCCATGAAACCTGAGTTCAATGCTTATTTATAATCTGGTCAAGAAGTACTATCCATGGGGGTAAAAAAAAAAAAAAAGATCCCCAAAGTTTTCTATAGACACAGTGAAGTGTGGAAGTGTTTCAGACATTCAGAGTGGGCAAGCACAGTCATGGGTCCCATCAATGGTCAGCTAATGTTCCAGGGGATTCAGTTACTTTGTCTGGGCACATGTTCTACTTGGCTACTGGCTTAAATCTGTTTTTTTTTTCCATTTCCTCTATCAATGTAAGTCTTGGCTAACAAAGAAATCTCACGTCAAGACTTTGATTTCTTCAGTCTTTCAGGTCATTCTTCCTACAGACACCAGTGAAAGTCCTTTCAGAGAAAAGTATTGCTTCTAGTCCAGTTGGAAGATCACTCTTATAATTCTACAAGGCAAAAGGGTCACCATAAAGAGTAATTTGTTCTCATATTTGTTCTCATTCCTCCTAACTTCTGTGTGGAACAACACCAGTCCTTCATAGTGCATAAAAGTTCACTTTGGGGATAACTAACTGTGACTGGTTAGTAAAGCACTTGTGAAGATAGCTAACTACTCAGAAAGAAACGAAATAATAATCTATGCTATGGTTATAATGACTTTGAAGTTAGCTTCAACCCCATCTTGAGATAAATGGAAATTTTTTATATATCCACTTGTTTCCTCATCCCACTTTGTGAGTGCCTTTAGGAAGCTCTCAAGGCGCTCTTTGTCACCAGCTCCATTTGTGAGTAGTATCAGGAAAGGTCAGTCCTGGAAGAAATTTTACATCCTTTTGTGCAACAAAGACATGCTGTGTCTTTGTAACAGATACTGGTGTCTGAGGTCTTGGTAATTCAAGGGATAATTGTTATCTGAAGCGGTTACAGAGAGACATTGTATGAGCATTTCATGGAGCCTTCCCTAAAATTCCCACTGTAAGCTGAAAAACTGACTTTTCCCCAACTGACAGAAGTACTTATTAAATGAGCTTCATAAATATAAAAAGTTCTTTTCAAATACAGCTTTTGTTGTAAAGCAGCACATAAATGACTATATTAAATGTGAGTTTTATGAAAAATTCAACGTGTTTGGGAGCAGACAAGAATACTGTGAGTTTGGTTATAAGGCAGTGTGTACTTCCCCAATTCAGAAGAATCTCAGCCATTCTTTACTTAGTAATTAATAACCATAACTCCTTTGTTGTATTTGGTGCATGCAGTTCATTCACCCTTCCTCTAGCAGCCTCGTCAGGGCAATCATTTCCTAGCACATTTTCTACTGGTGAGTCCAGTTAATTCTTTCTCCTTTTAGCTGTAGAGACATCTAAATAATACTCCATCTATTGTCTGCTTGGTTGGTGCTCTCAGCTGATGGCAAGTTGTTATCTTCAAACTGATGAATAAGCAATTGTTTGTTATTGGCCTGGTGGGGAAATAGCTGTGTTTGCTCTGTTGACCCCCATATTTCTGTGTGTGGCTCAAGTAGTGTCCCTCTCATCCTGCCTCCCACAACAAAGGCACTCCTCTTGCCTTCTGTTCACAACAAATACATCTCCAGTAGATTTGTAATGCAGAGTAGGCAAGGTTTTGCAGTTGCCTAACATTCAACAGCTTCCTCTGCTTTCTTTGTGATTCTCCCCAAATGACTAATTTTCCCAGCAGCCACAGCTAATAGCTGTTCTGATACAGTGTAATTCTGTATACCACAAAGCAGCTGGTTTTGAATTGTTCAGACAGGCCTCTAGTTTAATAGACACAAAAATTGATTAGATAAGCCATTAGGCTCAAAGGTCTGTGTCATCTAAGGCATTATTTACTTCTTTAAAGCCTTCCACAATCAATTTCCAGCCAGGAAGACACACCTAAATGTAAAGCTGGAGAAGGTGCCAGTCCATTTTTACCTGTTCACAATGAACATCACCAGCACTGAGGAAGGAACTGTTGGCTGGGAGGTGCCCAAGTGTAATGAAAGAATTTAGATGTTGCTAGGTGAAGCCAATTTGTATTTGTTTTGATTTTGTGGAATAGCATATGGCAACTTTTCACTGTGTCTGAGGTCAGTCAGATTTCCAGGCATAGAATAATACACACAAGCATGTCTCTAACCTGCAAATCATTAGCACAACACATTTTTCAGCCCTTGCACTGTGCTTTGCCTTGGTGCCTAAGAGAGCTCTTGTTTTTCACTCATGCCAAAGTTCAAAGCCTCCAGTGTAACAGAAACCTGCAAATTGTCTGGGAGTCAACCCAAAGATGCTCTCTGCTCAGTGACCCTGTGGCTGCACACCTTTGCCTTCTCACATCCTTGGGAGCCTGTCTTCCCCATTTAATCACAATGCTTTTACTGCAAGACAAAGAGACATCCAGCAGCTGCTCATCAAGAATCCAAATGTATGGGCAGAAACTGAGTGACCTCAGTCCGAAAAAAAGACAGGTCTTTCATCTTCTCACACAAAAATAATATGAAGCAGGAAATATTTGCTCTGAAAGACAGATTCCTCATTAGTTTTCTTCCTATTTTTTTGCAGGACCACAGGGTGCTTGTAGTGAGAGAGAGACACCAGAGACGCTCCTGTAAATGCTCAGAGGGGAACTGAAAAAAGAACAGAGGGACTTTTTCCTAGAAGTGACCGCAGAAATAGCCTCATGAGCTATTTGACTAAGAAAATGAAGGAACTTGAGGGAATTGAGAAATCTTATCAGCGCAGATATTAAGAAAAAAGGGCTTCAAAACCAGACTGTTAAAGCAGTTGTGGAGAAACAGGCCAAAAAAGCTGGTAATTTTGACAAAGAGGCAGCATCAGTACAACAGTTCTCAGACTGTATTCCACCCCCTGCCATAACTTCCCACTTGCATTCTGTAGCTTATGGGAGAGCCTATGTCTGGGGTAGGCAAGTCCACAAACCACAGCAACACACAGAATTAGCTCTACTTTATATGGTCTTCTAAAAAGACACAACCCCCCAGCAGAAGAGAGTGGTCTTCTGACAGCTAGAAGTATTGGAAGCCTTTATGAGGATTTTTTCTGTTTTACTATTTTCACCCATGCACTTGAATTCTCAGTGCTTTTTATAAAATTTTGCCTTGCCCCGAAGTGACAGAATTTATACATTTTGTTCAGGGTTGCCCTGCACCTTTTTGTTACCTGAACAAAACAGTGCAAAAAGAAGCAACTGATCTGATCTTGTTCAATATTGTGCAGGACACAACAATGGCACATGCAGACAATACTGTCTGCCCTTTGCAGCAGGCATCTTGCAAAGGTGTGCACCTCGATTATCTTCTGCCTTACAGCAGTGTAGATTCTTAAAACAAGACAGCTCAGATCGCTCAGAATAAGGGCAGCACAGGCATCCTAATAAAGTCTGCAATATTCTACGGAGTTCTGAAGTGCCAGCTGTTCCATTTTCAGATACAGGATTCTGAATTCCCTGGCCAGCTCTGCATGTGGAATGAGTGGCACGGGTTCCTCTGGCACAGCCTGGAAGCTGTCCTGCCTGCTCACCAGCTCTGCCTGCATTTCTGCATCTCTGCTTTTGCTGGGCAGCCAGACAGCTTGGGCTGGCCAGTCCCATCTCCACTGGGAATGCCCATAGCCAGCTTCAGAGGCACTGGTAAAACAAAAGGAAGCAACACTGGGTTTATGGACAGGATCTGTCACAGATCACTGACCCAGGTGGAGAAAATGAGCAAACGGTTTCTTAAACAAGTAGCTATAAATAAGTAAACATGAAAGTTGGTGGTATCTGATATTTCACCTTAGGAGACAAAAATCCTGCTCTCCCCATGTTGAAACACACCTAGAGACTTCTTAAACTATAGATGGTAAATTCTTAATAGGAGAACCTCACTCAGTTTAACCAGCTCACAGTGATTTGTGCTAGGCTGTCCATTTCAAATGAACTGATCACTGAGGCAAAAATCCTGGGTTTATTTATGGACCCACAGAAGCACCGTCCACAAATGATACAGAACACATCCCCCAGAAGATATGTGTTAGAAATACATTAAATTTGCAATTAGCAAACAATAATAAAAACTCATATGTGTTAAAAGGATAATGCCATTGAAAGGCAACAAAATTAAATAGTACATAATTAAATTGTGAAATGTATAATTTTTGCTCCCCAGCCACCAACCCTGCTGGCAAGGGCCGCTCCAGACAGGAGCTCAGGCTAATGGAGGCACAAGTTCAGCCGGTTCACCTTATCTGTACCACACAGCATCTGGCCAGTAATTGCACACACTGTGAGCAGCTGCCCTCCAGTCACAGGTATGGGAGCCTCCTAGCACTGTCCTTGCTCTCTTGGGTCACTTCCCATCAAGAAAAGCCTGACCTGACTGTGAGAAAGGGAGCAGGCAGTGAACACTGGCAGAAGTACCACTGCAAATGAGATTGACTTCAGTAGAAAGATTTTTTTCCTGTGTGGTTCTCAGAAAATTACTCTGGAAATGCTGGAGGCTGAATGTTTGTGAGGTGAACTCATTACTCCCAGGGCTGAGGAAAGCTTGCTGAAGGTAATGAGCTGCAATGCCTGGTATGAAGTAGGTGTGCACACAAATTTGGCATTTACCTGCTATTCATGTGTTTGATTTTGAAACGAAGTGAAAAAAATGCACAAGAAGGCTTCATATGATGGTGGTGGTTATAAGTATAACCTGTTCCTTTGTAGTGCTCCCTGCTCCTGTCCACTGGGGTTATTCTCTACATACTCCTAGCTGACTCCCTCCTCTCAGGCAGGTATGTACACCCAGATGCCTAGATCAGCAGGATGCTTTACATTTTGATGTGTATATCCTTCAGCACCCGACAAGCAACACAGAAATGAGAGGTCATTCTTCTCAAGCATGGAACCTTCAACAAACACATTCTTTTACTTAGCAATGGCATGAATATCCAGCTTTACTTTCCAAGCTGACAAGGCATAAAGGAATGAATTAAACTACATTTATTCTGGATCATTTTTACTGACAACAGTGAAAGCTACATCTGTCTGTGACTTGCTCATTTCTGCCAAAATTTTCCTGAAAAGCAGAATAGCTTTGAAAGACAGAAACTTCACAGACAGCCAGCAATTGCTGGATTCCTCTAAATCAGGGTCAAACATTGCACTCATTAGCTCTGAGTAAAGTGGTTTGATAAACCTGTTCAGGCATCTAGAGCAGTGCAAGTTTCCCATAAATGCCAAGACAAAGCCTTTTACTTTGATCTGGATATGTTTTTGAGTTAATGGAGACTAGACAGGAACCAAGCTGCAGTTCCCTTTTGTGAGTGTGACCTGACATCTGCAGTTTGTAGCAAGGGCAGCCTTTGTTTTGGTTAGACTGTCCCAAAGAGAGGAAAACACCAATGAAAATGGGGAGGTGTTCCTCCATTTATTCTCCTGTGTTGTTCTGATTTCAGGCATGTTTGGTCTCAAGTGTTTTGTGATAACCAGAATTTGCTACATATTTGACATATCATCATCAGTCCATGCTAATTGTGTTAAGAATGCAGTAGGTATTAAAACCACAAAGTGAATACCACATTGGGTAGTATGATCAAACACATGGTAAGGTAGAGAGTATTCATAAAGGATCAGAAGACAAAATGTGATCCATGTGCCAGTGGGCAGAATGCGTTGAATGAATGGGTAAGTGGGACTAAGTCATTAATGTAATTTCATCAGTTCACAAATACCACTGCCAAATCAAAGCAGCTATCTATTTTCTGCCCAAGAGCCACACATTATTTTCCTCCATTACTCAATCTTCTTTGGTTTGATCCTATATAAGCTTAAAACTGTGAGGAAAGAAATCCAGCCTGTATGGAAAATTGCTGTGGGATTGCAAAAGATTTAAAGCTTGCCAAAGAAAATGAACTCTAAAAACTGTTTTCCTTGTTTATGTGTTCTCCTCAGGCCCTCTTGTTTATTAAGGCTCAATATATGATCAAGTTACCTTGCGTCAGCCAGGCTGTGGTAATTGTCTGTGCGTGCACTTTTGGCCCGCAGCAAATGCAAGAAAATATAACCTGATTTAAGCCCCTTTCGCTGCAGGTGTAGCCCAACTTACCTTACATTCCCTGTGGGTGGGAGCATGCACCTACCTCAGACACAGCCACTCACCGCATCCCAGGGGCCTTGTGCTGTGTCTGAGACCCAGGATTAGGAAAAGCACCCTAAAGGGCATTTGGGACAGCTTGTCTTTCCTTCTGCAGGTATATTGCACAGGCACACGAACGAAGGGCTTACCTGCCATGCCTCCACCTTCTTTATGTCTGCACAGGACCCGTTGGTGAAGAGGCCCTTCCCAGGGGTACAGGTATAAATATCCTGCAAGGCATGGGCGATGGAATACACTGCCAAGTACACGTTATAGGATATCCGCAAGTGTGTGTAGTCCATGTATGGGGTCTCCACGCTGGTGATGTTCTCATCCCCTGTGCACGGAGGTCGGAAGGCAGACGTTCCATTTCCAGCTCCCAGCCCCTCTTCGTGCCCCTTGTGGAAGGAAGTTGAAGCAGGAGAATTTTTGGATCCATCAGGGAGATAGCAGTTAAATGTCTCCTCCCAAAACTCCTTGGCAAAGCCGTTGTTGGTGGACTTGGGATGCACCTTCTGCAGGAACTCACGAAATCCTGGGATCTGTCCTGCCTTCAGCGCAAACCCGATGGTGCTGCCGATGACACGGAAGAACTCCGGCATGGCTATGAGGGAAGAGCTGGCCCAGGCCTCGCTTGCCAGCCAGATCTTGCCAGTGATGTTTCTCCTGACAATCTCTTTGATGAGAGGCTCCAGATCTGGGCCACTGGAAAAAACAACAATCACTCTTGCTGTGGAGTTCTGGATGACCTCTACCACCTGCTGGATCTCCTCTTCATCTGAGTACTGGGAGATGAGCTCACTAAAATCAATGCAGATATCTCTCTCCTCCGCCTCTTCCCGAAATTTTTCAATGCCTGGCCGGCCATAGTCATCGTCAGCTGCGATTGTTCCCACCCAGTTCCAGCGAAAGTACTCGATGATGTCTGCCATGGCCGTGGCCTGATGCTCATCGTTGGGGATTGTGCGCAGGAAGGACTTGAACTGGTTCTTATTGCTCAGGAGACGACTGGATGAGGCATAGCTGACCTGTCAGAGCACAGCAAACAAGCAAAACACACCATAAAGCGAAATGCCTGAAATAAACTGCCTCCATTTACCTGGCATCACTGCCAGCCTGGGAAGCACATTTTCTTAGCCTGTGTTTGCAGGTGATCCACTCTGAGGTTTCTCCTTGCTGTGCCTGTCCTACAGAGGCACTCATACAGGAGCAGCTGCTCAGACCTGAGAGGCTGGAGCCAGCTTGTGCCCACCTGCAAGGTCAAGGATCTGAGGGAGAGAGAAATGGACACTAGACTGGAGGAATAGCAAAGATTTCTGTCAAATCCAGAAATAAAAAGAATGCGCCACCTAGATAAATGAGGGCAATGCACTGGATTAAGACAAAACACAGGCTTTCTCTGTCCTGAACCAGACATAAGACAGCAGGATGGTATTGCCATTCCAAAGCTACTCTGTCTTTCTATCCTTGCCTTTGACATCCATCCTCATCCTTAAACAGGCTCCTTTTGCCTTTTATATACAATCCCTGTCAGCTGACATAAGAAGAATGTGATGTATATCAGCTTCCTTGATCCTGCAGCATGTTATGGTAATGCTACTTTAGCAGTGTTTCCTGACTGCTGGCCAGAATCAGCAAAGAAGCCAGTCCATCTTTCATAAGTCACCATGTTTTATGGTTAAAAGTGGATTTTATTTCCTCTTCTAAAGCTATCAAGAAATACTTTAGTTTCCTAATCAGAATAAGTGCCACATGCTCTTAAGATATAATTTGAATTATCTCCAAGTAGGAAGAAAACCTTAAAACCCAGATAATAACTGTTTAAAGATCTGGAGAACTTCTAAAACACATTTTGAGATTGGTATCTGAATTCTTTGGGACTGACTCTCATTTGAAAAAGTCTTCTCTAAACAGTTCATTTTGTACAAAGTGGATATTTACAGAAAACCTTATCTTCTCCTTAAACTCTGTTATTTAATGTTTCTGCAAGAAGAAAGAAAAGGAGTGCAGTTTCAAGGGCCATAGGAGTAAACCCTCCTTTCACAGAACTGTACTCTCCCCTGGACAGGCTCTTGCCCAGTGCTGCTCTCACCCACATCAACCTCTTTCCAGGAGTACAGGCAATGTGTCCCACTGCCACGTGTGCTCAAAGGGGACACTGACCTGAGGTACTGAGAAACAGAACAGAAGTTGTAACATTTTCAGTGTCTATGTCAACAGAACGAGCAATGAGCCGTACATTAATTGTAAAATACACCTCCAATTCCTACTGAAATGCAGGGCCTAATAAGCCTGGATTTGCTAATGGCCTTGCTATAAATGGCTGTGACAATTCTACCCAACATCTGCCAGTCTAAAAGCCTGCTTTCAGTTGTCATGCTTCAACTGCCTGGCTGAGACGTCGTTCCAGAACTGAACCTCCTGACATCTACCCTTTTCTGCAGCCTCTAGATAAGGGCACTGCCTCATGGGACAAATGTCATTCTCTGTTTAAAGAGAAAGTCTGAGAACTGCAAACATCTCTTATGTTCAGTTGAACTCACCAACCCTTCTCAGCTGCCCCTGTTCACCTGGTAATGGGATGTGTAAATCAACAATGCCCCATAAGATGTCATCAGGGTGTTTATTTACACACCAACTTCCAATGCCACTCTGGGCAATACTCAGCACAGCTTAAACCATTCCTGCCTTGCTCAGAGAACAAATGTCCAGTTCTTCAGACTCCTGCAAAGGAGGCAGACTGATAAGGCTCAACAGACAAGATATATTACTGTGCATAGAGCAATCAAGAATCCTTCCTTCTTCATTCGTGGTGCAGATGGGAATTGCAGCCCTGGCTGAAGCAAAGATACATTTCTCAGGACAGACTGAGAGCACATTCTGACACAGTCTTGTTATAAGGGCTCTTGTGAGCTCTGGCACCTCTATTAATTTTGGAAGAGGGATTGGAAGTGTTAGGCTGTGCAAGGTAACACTTAAATGGATAAGGCCAAGCATATTTTCCAAAGCTGACTTCAGTGTAGAAAAGTAAAATCAAGAGCAACAATATTAAGGCAGCCTTGTACTTTACTTAAGGTTGTGGCAGATCAACCAGCCTCTTAAACAAAAGGATGGGGCCATGGATGCTGGCACTGGCTCTAGCAGAGTCAGAATGCCTACAGTTACTGCTGCATTCACAGACTAAGCCACTCTAGAGGACTCTCCAGTCCTCCTAGGCTAGGCTGCTGTTGGCCAAATGTTGTTATGGCTGCTCAGTAACCTTTATATTTGGAGACTGCAAAGTGCTGGCAAGACACATTTCTATCATAACAATGACACCCACTCCCTCCCGCCCCCCATTTTATTGTTTCTCTCCTATAAATTCTATTGGAAGTGGCAAAGATTAAGCAATCTCTGCTTAATCTCTGCAGAGTAGAGGAGCAGGCCACTTCTGCAACCTAAACAAGTGAGGTGGAAGCTTACCTGAGGTATGTAAAAGAGTCCCAGCAGATTGGCCACAGCGGTGGAGATGCCAGAGCCAGTTGCTCCCACGACTGCAATGGTGGAAGGGATATGTTCTGAGCAGTTACAGAATTCATCCAGGTTCAAGGAGTCTATCTTGTTCTGGGCCACAAAACTCAGTGTGGCCTCCAGGGCTTTCGAGACTGTATTGCAAGTGTCAAATATCCTATATCCCAGGGTCATGTTGGGAAGGAGAGTTGGGCTACTGTTTATTTCTTCTATGGCAAAGATCATAGCCTGGAGCCAGCGGAAGCCTCGGAAATTATACCTGGGGGAGCAAAAATAAAAATGAAATAAGAGTGAGAAGGAGGAAAAAAGAGCAGAGGAGACCAGGAATGAGGCAAAGACAGAGTGAAAAATTCCAGATACAAAAGGCAAAAGCAACTTATGTGATTTCTTGCACTCTACTAAATTTGGAACGTTTTGCTTTTGTCTCTACTACGGAAGAGGCGTTTTTGCTACAAGGTTTAGTTTTGGCTCTCAACTTTTCAGTTTGGGAGCTCACTCCAGAGGTAAACTTTTCCAAGTCCCCTAAAACCTGGGAAAGTTAAAAGACAGCATGTCTAGAGCGATGACTCTGGCCTGTCACTTGTGCTCAGGACCCTAAACCTGATCTCACGATCCCTGAGGAAATGGATGTTGTGATCCTCTGACTGAAAGCTGCACCTACCAGGTTTGCTTCCAGGCTCCTCTGACATGTTTCTGAATGCAGATGGCAGTGTCTGCTAAGTCTGTGCTGATGCTGCCTGGGACTTGGGCTCGGGATACTCCTGGAGTGTGTCAGCTCCTCCTGGCTTTGGGCAGGCAGAGCAGGCTGAGCCACAGCATTGGCATGCTGCTGGATGCAGAGGTGCCAGGGAGCTCTGCTCAGGGAAATTCAGCCTCACGTGGCACCCTTCAGTTTGTGAGAGAGAGCACAGTCAGACTGTTCATGCCAGAGATCAGAGACGCTCTAAATATAGGTCCTAGTGCAAACTGATAACTTGTTAATTAGATACTTCAGTGCCTTCATTCAAGGAATAACTTTTCTCATTATTTTGGTTCTCTCACACATTTTGCTTTAGACACGAACTCAGAAGATGCCCTCAGAGCTGGTCTGTGAAACTGAAACTGTTTTTTGAAGCCTCCTCTCTTCTCTAAGCTGGAGAAGCTGAGTTTTCTGATTATCTTGCATGTAGCTAAGGCAGAGCTGCAGATTGGTGGCAACCGTCTTGCAGGAGCTGGGAGTCCTTGTTTATGGACATCAGTAGCCCGGCAGTGGAAGAAGCTGCAGCACGATGAATTGCTTTTCCACAAAGTAGAGAAACTTCTTTGCGGAAAGCAGCAGCAAGAAAGTACCTTTGATACACATTATCGTGAAGTTTTACTGTGTTTCCCCTGTAAAGTTGCCCTGGCAACCAGTTGTGTGCCTGTTTAGGCCCTAACTCTCAGAGGCTGCAGAGTTTAGGGCAATGCAGCTGGAATGGCAGAATCTTTCATCGGCAGAAACCTGCCCTTCCTTGGAATGCACTGAGTCAGGATAGCAGCTAGTTTGTAGTTTTGTGCTGAGTTGCAGGTGAAAGCAGGAAAGTGTCAGTGCTGTTATGCTTGAGATACACCAGGAAAAGTGATGGGCCCCCAAACTGGAAAAGCCTGGGGAACAGCCTGGCCAAGAGCAGATCCTATATGAAATGGTAAATTGTAGGTTTCACATGAGTTACATTTTGAAGTGCTTAGAGAAATGTTTCTATTACTAAGGTGAAGATTTCTAAAAATAAGCTTAATGAAATCACAATCTTTCAATCTCTGAGATATATGATCTAAACATTTTTAATGGCTGGATTAAATTAATTGCTTCCAAAGTTGATGTTAGCTGTGTCTGACTTTTTCAAAGCTGAATGAACAAAGCCACATTACTTCCATTCCAGGAGTTTTATCTGATTCATCTGGGGTCAGAATTTCTAATGATACCACATCTAAGGTTTATCTTTAAGTCTTAAAAACTTCATTTATTCAACTTGATTTCACCTCTCAAGATATCTTTGGCCAAATTCCAAATGAGGTTCAGCTCTGAGGTTATGCCTCAAAGCCCAGACAGCACAATTTCAGTACAGATCACTTCAGGTCCGAAAGTTTGAGTCCTAGTTATAACTTATTACCAAAGGGACAGTTAGCTTTGTTAAGATTATTCTTTAGAAGCACAGGAGTGTGGGTTACTGATAGAAGTAATTTGGTCATTTGGAATATTTTTTGCTCTATTTCCAAACCATTAAGGAATGAGATGCAACAAGAGAGCTCTGAAATAAAAGGGCAAGGCTCAGAGGGATCGAGCCATTGAGTGCTGTGTACAGGAAAAGACGTGTTGGGCACACCATGTTGCTTCACGTGGTCAGTAATGCACACTGGGATAAATAGAAACATGGAAGAATATTATGACACCTCTTTTTCAAAAGCTGCATGTGTTTACAGATATTTTTAATATGAATAGGATTTGAAGCAAGGAGCCATATTCACGCTCCTCATGTAAAAGAGAAAAATTGGATTGCATCTTCTATATTTAAAAGGAAGGCTACTGAGAACCTGGGAAGTTCAAAGATACCACTATACTGCTGGGAAAAGCTTCACATATTTGAGTGAAACAAAATTAAAAAGCAAATTTAAAGCCTGCTCACTTTAAATTATACAGGCTAAGTATGACAGAAAATTATTTTGCCTGCTTGAAGGAATTTGGCTTTATTTTTTAAAATGCCACAAGGTGGTATCTTCAGATGGTATCTTCGAAAGCAGTGAACTGGATCATCTTACCCTTCCCTTCAAAGAAATATTTGGCATTTAGTTCAGTAAATGCAGACTAAGGTCCACAATACACAGTTGATTTTATTTTCTTTTCTGACATATGCTCCTGATTGGTGTATATTTACAGTATAAGGCCTCTAGCTCCAATTGCATTTGGAATGATTTTATTTTTGGAGGGAAAGGAGAGTAGGGCTGTTTTCTGGGAGCTAGAATCCAAAATATCTTTGAAATACTTTCAATAATTTATCTTAAACTAACCTAGGCAAGAGACCCGCTGTTCTCTTCACTTGCATCTCTGCTGACAGCAGCATCAGCAGCTCAGGAGGAGAGGATCAGATGGGATGAAGACAGCACTCCTCATTCTGTCTTCTTTAACACCTGATAGATCTTCAGACAAGCTGTCATTTTGTCACCTGAGACAGCGTTGTATCGGTTCCATAACACAGATATGGTCAGACAAAGGCAGTGCTGCCGAACTGCTCTAAATAAAGCAAGATCCTTCCAATTTCTATGAATGGATATTTTGTAGACAATTTATCTCCCACTATACTGTCAGATCCCAGCAAGGAGCTGCAGATAGGTTCCTCTTTGCTTGGTGTGTACATGAGGGATTGCTAAGAGCAGCTTTGAACCTGGCAGTAGGTCCCACCAATGCAGCTGACCTCCTGTGCCGTGCTGCTGCTGTGATTAATATAATCAGTCACTGGAATGCTCTGCCAACCATGCAGCAATTTGACTGGTAATTTCCATGAAGGAACTGTTCAGTATTTACTATCAGAAGCAAGGTTTCATTAGATTTCCAGAATATTTAAATAGCCACTGGTATTTTCTTGATGGAAAAGAAGCAGCCTCCAAGGCTTATTTTCTGCCATATTACTTTTACAGGTATGTTCACATAATCTTGCATTTTGTGAGATGTGGTGCTATGAAAAGTGGCCATTAAGCTCTAAATGAGAGTTTAATGTAAATAATTCAGAGCCCACAGGTGTAAAGGGGGATTTTTATTTACACTCCTTCCTTAAAGGTTTCCCTTCTGATACTTGTTCTCCCACCTCTCAGAGTATTCAACCCACTGATCTTTCTATTCCCAAGGAGGGGCACAAACTGGGAGAGAGAAACTGGGAACAACACCTCGCTGTGACTGTCACCTCTGCAGAGGACAGCAGTGCAGCAGCCCAGTTTGCTAGAAACGAAACATGTCTGTCAAAGGCTGCTCAGGATGGCTGAAATGTCCCAGCCAACGCTTCAAAGCAAGGCTATGCAAATGAAGGGGCACGAGCTGTCTGCATAGTTTAAGCTCCCCATAGCTCCATCCCCTGTTTGTTTGTGGAGTTTGGTTTTAACAGCTCTTACTGTCTGGATCCAGCAGGGAAATTGGTCCTGATCCTTGCTAGTCTCCATAAAGAAATAATTCACAGCCTCATGTGTATTCATGACCTTCATTTATCACACTTGCAAGGTACTAAGCAATGGAATATGATGCAAAAAAAAAAGGAGAAAGTGATGTGAAAGCTCTGAATAAAGCTTTCACTTACCCCCCCATATCTGACAGGTACTTATACTCAGAAATGCTGGCAAAGCCTGCATATACCTTTCGATCACGCCAGCACTCCTCTTTTTCTGGTGGTTGTATGCACATACTAATTTCTCTGTCCTCTCTAGATTTCCAGTACATTAATTGCATGTTATTGCTGCTACTGTTATTTCTGAGCTATGCAAGGGGGAGACCTTCAGTCATTTGTTGGATTCCTGCAGTCATAGGTATAATGAGTTGCTTACCACTCTTACGATCAAGGACTGTGGGTGAGGGGAATTATGCAGAACAAAGAAAATCAGAAATTAAAAAATTACAATTCAGATGGTGAATGGAAGAGAAACCAAGTGATATAATTACATCTCAGGGAAGAGAAATTCCAAATATCTTGTTGTACATTCAGGTCTGCAATGGGATTAGCAGATGCATCTGCAAGGGCTAGAATTAAAATTCTTTTCTCTCAGAAGGACAGAGAAGCTCAGTGGGTTACAGAGTCCTGGAGCTATGCTCTGGGAAGTCCTGCACTATGACATGGGGACAATGTCTCACCACAGTTTCACAGCTTGAAAGCTTTGTGTCACAGTGTGGGACCTTAGCTAGTCTGATGATCAGAATACAAGAAAATGGCTAATCTCCCTGAAATCAAGAAGGGGCAGAAAAATCAGGTTATGAATAGGCCTATGGGGGTGCTGACAGCGAATGGAATGGGGGTCAGGGCTTGCTGGTGCTGTGCTCAGTCTCTGCCTCCCCTGCACACATCAGATATGCATCAGCAAATGTTATGAGGGAAGTTGCTGCAGCAGCCCCTGAGGCATACAAAGACAGGGGGTGTATTCATATCAAATGCAGGATCCTTGTTTGCTGAAACAACAAACAGGAAACAAAACTCCTCTCGCTTGGTGTATTCCTATCTGACATTTAATGTGACACAATCATGGGTACATTTTCATTTTGGACTCTATAGTTCAGTGTTTAGAGCACAGGGATACATTTTCAGTAGCAACAGCACAAAAAGAATGGGGAACCAATTGTTACTGTTCCCTTTTCCTTTCACTGCTGAGTTATCTACATAGTTTCTAAATAATCATGTGCCCGGTATGCACGGTAGGTTCAGGCCAGTATGTTTGCTGAGCCACAAGAGCATGAAGAACATAAAAGCTGAGGAAGTAGACAGAAAACTGTCCTATCCTTTTTGAGAAGCCCCAGATGTCCTATCCATTTGGAAGCCCAGTTTGGGAGCATAGGTATGGCACGGAACACAGCTAAATGTCCAAACAGCACTGATCAGCTTGAACAGTCCTCAAAATAGAGGAAAACCACATTATCTGAAGTTATTTGATTCTGAACTCTAAAATGGACCACCCACAGGGTTTCAGTGGGACCCTTAGGTCTTGTTGTGGAGCTTTTCATACAGTCTGATGACTTGCTGCAGCAAGAGAGCCTGAGGAGAGAGAGGATGCTCATTATCCCAGAGTGACCTGGGTCTAATTTTCTTATGTGATATGAGACACATTTTTCTATGTAATAAAAGAGATCAAAATCTGTATGCAGCCATCTGAAAAGGGCGTGGGTATAAAACTTATTAGCCTCAGCTTTGAAAAGATACACCAGTGCTGGAGAAGGCTCAGAGAAGGGCAACAAGGGCAGGTAAAGGTAAGGGACAGATTTAGCACCTTTGATTTGACCATGTACAGCCACATTTGTGTTTCTCTATGGATTTCTATCTGATTTGCTAATCTGTGGATTTTCCACCCTACAGAAGTTTTTGACACTACAAGATCAGGGAGACTTACTTTGTGAAGAAACTAGAACCTGTATTTTTATTTCTGCCCCTAAAAATACAAGTTTCATAATTCCAGACCAGTCAGTTGCCTGGAACCTAAAAAACTCACATGTGATAATGTAAAACTTTAGCAAAAAACTTGAAGAATGTATTGAACTCCTAGAGTCAGCATGCACAACCCTGCCACAGGCTAATGTCTGATCACAGGATCCAAAACAAAAAATGGCTGCCATGGTTGTGTTGAGAGATTTCTGTACAAGTCAAGCAGGAGGGATTTTCTGACTTCAGTACTGCTTAAAATAGAAAATCCTTTCAGAAAAAACGTCTCCTCTCAATTTTATGTGTACCAATAACAAGGAATACACACAAACATTCCCATGTATTTATTACCTCCGTCATTAAAACCTGATGACCAATCTCAAAAAGTCTTCTCAATACAACCTCTTTTGAATTAAACATTTCCTGCAAATGGATATTTTCTGGTAAAGATGTGTGCAATGAAGCAACTTCCAGTTATTTGTGGTCCAATCATCCCCTTGTTCCTTTTGCGGTTTCTACTACCTCTGCAGCTAATCTCTGACCTTCATTCTTTCTCCAACTGCATTAAACTATCAACTCACAATTTATCCAACTGCTTGAAGGATATGTGCCACAAATGCCTGCCTCTGCAGACATCTTTTTTCTCTTTTGCACCTTTACCTTCTATCTTCATCACCTGCTTACAAGGGTAAAAAGAACAGGGTTTTTATCCAGGCAAATTTCAGCTGGAGGATACCTTTTAGCAGATTGAAAGCCACCCAGAAGGATCTCCCATTGTGTCCTTAAAACAGCTAGTCTGGCTTTTCAGGATTTGTCTGTCGTTGGCAGGGCTACCTCATTAACATGCCTTTTGGCAACCACACACTTGTTGTACTTGTGGCAGAACATTTTCCAGCCATCTCTTCCAATAATGTGACCATGTCAAGACAGCCACTGATGCTGACCCAGAGTCGATAGAAGTAAAAGCTGTTTAGTTTGCAAATATGTGCATTGTCCTGCCTGCCAGCTGGAGCAGGAGAAGAAAATAGAGCTGAAAACATCCATTGCTTTCCAGCATTCCACTTTTAAAATAATGCATTTGAGAGAGAAAAAAAATGCTGAAAAGCTGGCAGAGATTCTTGCTCCATGAAATAGACATTGCACATACATTTAGTTCACGACTGTTCTGTGCACACACAGAAGAAGCCAAAAGAATCCCTGGTTATTGACACCTGTGTGTGCTCCTTGTGGCAGGAGATGGTTCTGGGGATGATCTCATAACCTAGATGGACGTGTCTTGCTCAGGGTCTCAGTGGGAAACCACACCTGAAATCTGTGAGTGTAACAGGAATGCTCTCAGCCATCCTTCTTGCCATCTGCAACAAAACTGTGCTAGATCCCCAGGCTAGGATGAGAGGTCCAAATAATTCCAGATACACAGTTCTCCACACATGGTAACAGAAAGTCCCATAACAATGAAATGTTTTCTCATGCATTGTCATGACAGAAATCCACATGAATATCTAATATTTTGTTTATATGATGTTCCAGTTGCAATCAGTTTCTGTCACGCTTTCCACTTGTTCTATGTATTATGTGCAGGCTAGTAATGTTAAAAATTCCTCACATTTCATCATGCCTACACTTCCATAATAAGAGAAATTGTTTTCATGTGCATTTCTCAGTCCAAGGTTAACTCCCAAACACTTAAGACAAAACACAGATGTGTTGTTTACACAAAAGAGAAGAACTCTGGGTGAGGGAAGCCTGCTCTAAAGTTTAGGACTTTTACAAAGTCCTGAAGAGGCATTTATGTGTCATTCACTGGGATTTTTCAAAAGCCCTGACCTACCTCACTTTAACATTTTTACTTGTTTAGGCAACTTAACAGTTTTTAAAGTCTTAGAAAATGACAGGCAGAACTGGACAAAAAATTGATTTCTAAACTATTTGTCCATGAATTACTTTAATCAAATGAACTAAAGGGCACTATTGGTAATTGTCTGTCCTGCTAGGGAAGCTAATTTTCAGATGCTATTCAAATGTTCCCTGTGAGTGGCCTGATAGATCAGTATATTAATGTTTTGGCAGCTTCAGGTAGTACAAAGATTGCCCTCTTTCAGTGTCCAAACAGTATTTATGTTACTGTTTAACATACACACTTGTTTTTTCTATTATTTACATCATACCTTCCAATTGCAAGCATCAGATTACAGACTATATTTACGCAACACAAAGTAAAGAAATGTGAAGACTTCCCCACCAAAACTTTTTTATTTTCCCTTTTACCAGCTTACCTTATACACTCCACTGATTCTGGCCTTGATTTTAGATCCTGGTCTTTAGCAGCCACTCCAAAATGAATGGGGAACAATCCTCCAAGAATAATGTCTCCCTTCTTCTGTGCCCGTTGGTTTGGCCCATAGGCAGCAGTGCTCCAGGTAAACAGCAAAAGAATCAAGCAGCAGCTATATGAAGTCATTGTTCCTCTTTTCACCAGGGGGTTATTGGGTGCAAAATTGGAAAAGATGATGTAAAAAAGGAGATGTCAAAGCTTTTCCTTTCCTTAATACAGCACAGAGAGGATTTGGGGCACATGTTGGCAGGGAGATAAGCAACAAGGTGGGAGCCACAGTGCTGGTGTTTCTCCCTCTGTCTTCTCCATTGCAAAAAAGCAATTCAGCTTCCCTTCTTCCTTCATAACTGAAGCATTATGGAGAGCCCATCTCTGAAAACTGTAAAAGAAAGATTTGAAAAGTGATTCCAGCTATACACCAGGACCCCACATTGCCGTGATGGTTCTGCTTCGTCAAGCCAAGCTCTCAATACGCCCCTGAAGCTGCCCCCCACTCAACAACCCACCTGGGACACATCACAACCTTGGCAAAGTCATCCAGGCACCCTGGTGACACAGCCACACCTCCTCAAACAATGTCAGATGCCTGATTCTCTGCCTCATACCTAAGGTGGGGGGCTTAATCTTCCTATGGTTCTGTGTGGCTCTGGTCATAGCAGGTGCTGTAAAACCTGTGATCTGATTGGTGCCTATGAAGAGAGCTCACTGTGAGACCTGGGTGGGCAAGCGGGGAATAAGGAAGCATCAAACACAGTAAGAATCAAGCCTTTCTCTTAAGCAAATAACCACAACAATCTTTTGGTGTTGGTCCATCATCTCCTGTCCATTGAATCATTTTAACCCTCTGTCTTTGAACTTATCCTTGATAAAAATAAAACAAGCTCTTTCAGGCTCAGAAAGAGTTCTTTAGCATTGAAAGGGAGAATGAACTCCAGGGAAGCATTTGAAACCAAGATACTTCTCCATAATGAGTCATGAAGGCTTGAAAGGTTCGGCCGTTGAAAGCATAGCTATAGCAGCCTTTGAAGCCTGTTTCCTGGGGATGAAAAATTCTGCAGCTTCTCCATGCTCAATACATTTTCCCTGCAGCACGTCTACAGGCTTCCCAAACAAAGAACTAACTTAATTATGGCATATGAAAATGGCTGTGGCTACAGGAGAGGAGATAGCGCAGAAAATTCACAAAGAACAGTTCTTCAGCCTATTTGAAACAGGTCTAAAAGCTGGTAGTAAGAATCTGAAGTTAGTGAAATTTAGAGTAGAAGCTAGGCATACATTGCTAATCCTGAGGACAATTAATTTCTGAAGCAAGTCATCAAGAATTTTTAAGTGCTGAGAACCTTTTTATGAGGCTGACTTATTATCACTAAATGCAGCTATATGGATTTGATCTTCACCTAGGTCAAATAAAGAGCTATGTAGGGAAAAATTGTGATCGTGAGGCTTCTTCTGGTAGTCAGTCTGGATGATCCTGCATGCTGTATGACCACCATGCACGTGGAACTATTTCATACATTTTCATTACCATGAAGGTTTGGATGCAGCAGTCAATGAGAGAGGAGAGACAAAGCTCCTGCTGTTCTTGTGCCTCTGTGGTCACTGCACTTAGCTGGGCAGACACTGCAATTCTCTGTGGCAGGTCCACTCTAAACTGTTCTTTGGCCCTGGCTTGAACAAGTGCATTTTTATTGGCAAGGGCAATCAAATCTTTGGCTAGATATCAAGATATGTCTAGGTATTGGCAAGTGGCCCTTTGACAGCTGGATGATAAAATTTTAACCAGAACCAGGATTAGGAGGGGACAGAGCAATGCAATGAGTAAGTGTCATGAAGGTGTTTGGGTTTTGATCTTTTCTGGCAGATGGATGGGGGTTTTGGCTTCTTCAGAGGCCCAACAGAATAAAGAACAAAACACTTTTCCATATTTCAGTTAGAGAAATGTCATTTTCCTCCCATCACCTGTGGTTTCAGGAAAGGTACAAACACTGGTGAAGTGCTGATACAGTGTCCTGAGGTGAGGACCAGCACAGGCAGGGCCAGCACTTCGAGGTGAGAGGTTTGAAACAGGGCAAGCAATTCCTGAAGGGACACTGCAAAGACATGGGATGGTCTGACTAATGCTCCTTAGCTCAGCTCATTCCCTCCCCCAGCTGCCTGTGGGATGGCAGGGACTGGGGACTGCATGCTCCGATAGCTGCAGGGATGGCGTTCCTGGAGTCTGGGCAAGGAACCACACGTGGGACTCAACCAAGGTGGGATGAGGTCAGTGACTTCCCCATCTGCTGTGGAAGACCACAGCCTGCTGATTTACTACTCAGTTTTTCTGCTTTTACTTTAATAAGGCTTTCTTTTGCCTTTGGGGTTATTGGCTTATGAGAAAGGAAATTGTTTCCATCAGCAGCAGACAGACAATATAATTTTGTTTGCTGGGCTGCTGTGTAGGGTTTGGGCTGATGCTACTGAATATTTAGGAACTCTTCACCAGAAGACAGTACATGGCTGATGTATGAAATGCAGAAAAAGTAAATTCACATTCATATTTCTCTTTTCTCACAGTAGACAAAGCATCCAAACTGGCAAAATACAGCAAATTTTAAAACAGCACTTACAGCAGTTAGTAGTCCCAGTTGTCATTCAAGAGCATGACAATGGAATAGACAATGAAAACAAAATCATTCATTCATGGTATAGGGCATCAGTTGGTATCTCTCTGAGTAATTTGGAGCTAGCAGTTCTCAGAGACAGGACACAGAACTGAAGTAACATCAGAGTCTGGGAATGAGATGGGCTGTGTATACATAAAGCACACCCCTGAGGTAGAAAACTGAAGGATAAATGTCCAAAGATGCACCGGCACAGAAAAAGAAAACAAAGTGTATGCTCAGCTCCTCATAAATCTTAGTGTCCAAATTTACAACTCTCCATACCAAAATTTCAGCTATAGCTGGAAAACCAAACTCATTTAATGGGAGACAGAGGACTCACAGGTGCTTTCAAGTGCCCTGCACACCTGAAGATGAGAATATTTGAAGGTACCGATTTCCTGATGAACGGTTGTGATCTTGTTGCCAGTGCCCCAGATAATATCCTCTAGTATCAACTTCTGTTGTGGCAAATTTTCCTACAGTTCTCTTTTCTTTTATTAGATTAAGATTATGAGCCTCTTCCTTATTAAAGAAGGCATTACACAGCTAATGATTGAATTACCTGCTGATGTATGCTTCCAGACATAAAACTCAGCATACTACAAGTGGAAATTGTACTACTAATAGAACAAATTACTGTGGTCCTGCAGTTTCAGCTAATAAAGAAAAAGAAAGACTAAATTAACAAGCAACTGAATTAAGATGGAATCCATTGATATTTTTTCCTTTGCAAATGTTTTTACATGTACAGCATTATATGAGCTCTTCAATGCAGAACACCTTTTCCCTGTACATATATTCAGATTATAAAATCCCATAAGATTACTTTTGCAAGAAAATACAAAAACTAAATGGTAATTTTTTTTCTTTTTTTTTGACATGGCCTGATTTTTAATCCCCCTCCCCTTTAAAAAATAATCCTCAGTAGTTTCTTCACCCTGTGTCATTAACTATCAGACATTTTGACTCTGAGCTGTCTTGGAAGAGAGCTTCTAAGGTTCCATGGAGGAATTTGAACTGATTCCAGGGACAGGATGAGCTACCAGGCAACTATTGCCATGGCAGGAGCATTAGCTGAGGCGGGGAGGGAGGGTAGCCAGGTACAGCTGTGGGTGCTTGGAAAGCTTGCAGCAATCAGTACCATTTTGCCAGCTGAATGAAAGTTTTAGTTGTCAGACTAAATCAGGCAGAAAAGCCAGAAATGTTCAATAAATCTATGTTTTTTTGGGTGAAAGGAAGCTGAATGGCACACTCATGGCATGCATTACTGATGAAGAAATTATTAACCAAACAGTAACTAACCACAGTTCTCAACAGCAGCTGCTCAGGTACATCGAAGAGCTGGCATGGTAAGGATCTCAAGGGATCTCCATGAAGCTGCCCCTCAGCCCAAGAAGGGCTCAGCAATAGTGGAGCACCTCCTGGCATATTTTCTCTAAAACCTTGTCAGGAAGAAAACCAATCAGACACTCAGGGCAGCTTATTTCAATGCTTCTCTACTCTTACCAAAGAAAATGTTTTCTCACATCTAATTTCAGTGTTTTTTGTTACAACTTATGCCTGTTGTCTTCTCCCATCTACCACATGAAGGCCAGTGCCTCCCTGCCCATAATCACCTTATTTGGGATTTGATTCACCTCCCCTTTTTTTCTTAGACCAAGCAAAATAAATTAACTTTTTTTTTCACAAAGATGCTTTCCTGAGCTCAGATTATTCTTATTTCATTCCTCTGGCCTCTCTCCAGCATTCTCCACATTTGGTGCAGAGCAGTGGCCAGAAATGGACACAGTGTCCTTGTTTGGCCCTTATAAGTACTGAGCAAAGTAGTAGAATTACTTTGTGTGTCTTGCAGGCTACAACCCTGTTTGTACATCTCAGCACAGCATTGGTCTTTTTTTGGAACAGCATGATATTGTTAACTAATGGTAACTCATCAGCTAAACACAAAGCAAAGTTCAGCATGCTTATATTTCACAAGGCCGTGAAACCTCACAAGAAATTATCATTTTCCAAAAGCTTTTCCCTCACATTCAGTTCAAAGGTAGACCTTGCTAAATTTCACATGATCATCCCAGACACCAACAAGGAACCAGCATGGGCAAGCTCAACTGAGTCTCCTGGGCTTTCAGGACCTTTTCACAGCAGAGAGCTGGGGAAGATTCCTGCTTACAGCCATGGAAAAACAGCTGTCCCACACCCTAGAAGAGCCTGGCCTCACACAAATCAGGTTTGTTCTCTTCTGGGAGGCCTGGATGCCCCAAAGGAGCCGAAGAATGACATTTTAGTGGACAATGGACACAGAATATAAGTTGTCATACTTCTAAGACCAGACCTAGTGGTGAGGTACCGTGACAATATGAGAAAAAGTAAATTGTTCACATTTGTCACCAGAGCAGGCATTAGCTCAACCTTCCTGCACCTCTTTGGTCAAAATGAGGGACAAGGGCATCAAAGATGCAATCAGAGTGATTGGGGTGCTCAAACAGAAAACCAGAGCGTTGGGGTACTCAAACAGAGGAGCTGTGCTTGCATTTTGTGGAACTAAACTGCTCCATCTTTAAACAAGGCAAGTGTTAACTGAAAATTTACTACAAAGAACATTTTGCCTATGGAGAAAAAGACAATTCTTACACAACACACTGCCTAAGATAAGGAGATTTTTACCTGGACAAATAGCATGATTGAGATATGGAATGTCAGTCTTGGAAAAATTTGGAGATTTCAGATGAGTGTAGACAAAAATTCAGATCTAGATCAATGATTCTGTTGTAAAAACACTACATCCACACTTGGTTTTGAATGAAATACAAAATGTGTATTCAAGAGCTTTAACCAATAAAAAGATTTTTAAAATCATCAAGACCATCAGGGTCACCAGGACAGCATTTCCATGCCCTGCTATTAGCTTAAGGGCATGTTACCTGTTATAGATCCTATTTTTCTGGCAGAAGTCAAGAAGGTAATATACTATTACACTACAGCAAATGTATGTTGAAAATGATATATTACAGTCTCACCTAGCACTATAAAAGCCAAGAGGAGGCCAAAACCACAGCTCACAAATCAGCCACAGTACTGAAGAAGCTGCTGAAGCTCATACATAACAAGACTTGGCCAGTTTAAATGAGAAAAGCCATATACTTAGCACTGGGAGGAAGAGACTGCAGGAAGAAATGTGGGTCTAAGAATTTAGGCTGGTCATGAAAAATCTGACCATTTGTTCTGGAGTAACAGTCTCAATTCTTCAGGATAAACTAAATACTGAAAACAGTACAGTAAAACAGGCAATTGTAACATTCAATCCTTCTATGTCTGACATACCCAACATTGTCAAGTTTGTCTGAGAGTTACCCTTTAAGTTTCCAGAGTTTTCATACCTAAATAATTTTTTAAATGTAGCAGCCAGATCTTTAGCTTTCTTTTACTACTGAGGTCATATACTCGTGTCTATATAATACAGAATCTACTAAGAAAGCATGGGGTCCCACCCTGATCTGTTTAGCACTACAAAATGCCAGAGTGGCAGAAACATGCCTAGGATATCATTGCTGATACTCTGCTCAACACAGAAACTTGAGGTCAAGGAAGCCTAAAATTTTAGAGGCTGATGTCCCAGACTCTTGGGAACTGCAGGCATGGATGGAAAATGGAACCAGGAATAAGCAGAACACTTTTTTTCCCAGAGCCTCAAACAAATATGGTTATAGCAACAGCAGTCAAAAGAGCATCAGCTCCTGACAGTTGAATAACCTGGTAAAAACCCAAACCTGCCCACAGGCAGCATTTTCTGTGGATTTAATGTGGCATTACAAGGCCTCTGATCTCCCTCCCACTTCAGCACAGACTCACAAAGTGCACACAATACCATGTCAAGCCAGGTAGCTGTGATTGCACAGCTTTGCAGCAACCACCTTTCCATTAGGACTGTACCTGGCTTTGGGATTCACTGAACATTGCATCAGTATCATGCTCAATATCCCTGATCAGTGTGATCTGGGATGTGATATCCCTTTGTGGAAATAATTCTGTTTGCTGATGGCAGGAAGCAAAAAACCAGAAGTGGCAATAGAAAATACCTCAGAGACTCATTGGATGCACTCAGCGAGCACCATTAGCAAACACAGAGCTGTAAGTGGTTTTGGAGTGGAAATCTGTGTGGAGGGTGACTTATGTCTTTGGAGTCATTTCTTCACAGGTGTGTCTGTAAGTCAGGCTGAGAAGCAGCTCCAGGGACCTCACATTCGTGACTGCTTTTGCTTCTGTGAAAGCCTTAAGTGTTTTCTGCAATAAGAGCTAAGGCTCATTTCGACAAGCCATATCACAAACCTCTGAAACAAACACTGGAAGGGAATAAGACAATTCTACAACTCCTCATCTTTCCACTTCTGTGCCTTCTTCAGTAAAAGTGTGAAAAGTGCATGTGTGCATACATCCAAGGGAGCACTGGAATGCATGAGTTTATCAAGGCATCTTGGACAAGAAACCTGTGACAAATTCATTATAACTGCTAAGAAATGCTTAAGAGCTACAGCACCAAAGAGGATCCATGCAGAACAAGTGGGCTTGGAGGGATTTCCAAGTCCTAGGGAGTTGCAGAGCCACAGCAGCCCTTTTGGGAAACTGCCATAAACCCACTGGTTATTGATTACTCTAATTTGTGCTGGGAACTGCACTGGACCCTTGAGCAATCTCAGATTTAGAGAATTCAGGTACCAGGGAATCTATCTTGCCTACATCTTAGAGGTGTCCTGTTTTGCTTCTCTGTGTTCCAGATTCTGACCTTCTGTTGCTCTGCCATGATTTACTAACTTGGTTGTTTCCTACCTTGCATCTTTAAAAGCCCATTATTTTATCAATTTACAGTGGATGAAAAGATGCCTTTGATATAATACCAGTCTAAAGGCTGCTTGGTAGTTTGAATGATTTTTGTCTTTATATATGGAGGTGATCAAGGGAGACCCAGAAGAGCTGCAATAAAATATGAAGTGAAATACTTTGCTAAGGTAAATTTTTATTAACTTGATTTCTCTGCATTTCCTTGCTCCTAAAGAAATTCTCAACAATGCTAACCATGCTAATGACTGTATATTCAGTCAGAGATACTTTACCCCATCCTATAGTTTTGGGATGTGACTAGACCCTCCTGGACAGATAGAGAAACGATGCCTGGGGGATACTCTGAAGAATGAAGAAAATCTCCACCCTTGTGGCATGGTTCATCCATATGGCCCTGGGATGTGAAACTTGAGTTGTTCAGATTTTACCTGCAGGTGAAACAGCCATGCACTCACCCTGTGTGCCTTTCAGGGCACCTTATGTTCCTGCACATCATATGTATACTCCTGCATCTCAAGCAAGTCTTTCCTGGACATCCAGTGCAGGAGCTTTGCGAGCAAGTGTCACCCAACTGAATTGCTCTTAGTTCCTGACTTGCAGGATTTATCTTTCCTGTGTCTCTGGCCGTAGGACACACAGAAGTGGCCTTAGGACACACAGAATTCTAATCTATCTTCTTCCTCTCTTACAAGAAACATCTCTGGGGCTGACAAAAGGACTGAATCCCCCTAGCAAAGTCCTTTTTCCTTGCTCAGCATGCCCATAGAAACAATGTGATTGTGTTATGCTCTTTGCATAAATCCAATTTTTTAAAAGATGAGCTTTTCTACAAGAAAATGAAAAGACTCTTCAGCTTAGTTCTTTAATATAAAAAAATGCCAGTCAAAGAACACAGTTTATGGAACTGCATTGCTGTAGTCTGTCTGGAAAGAATAAGGAGGAACTATTGCTATTATCAACTCCTGGATGCTCTATACCTTACATTTCTCTCTAATTTTTGTCACTCTTTCTTCTCTTTAAAAAATAATAAGTTAGAAGGACTGGTCACCAGGGTAGGACATCTTGAACTGCTTTTTCTTTCTGTTCTACATTGTGAGGCAGAAAAGAACAGAGGAGAGGTCAGGGGAGTGCCAAATCAGTCAGTCATTTGTGAATAGTTAGAATTAAAATGACACAATTTAGTGAAGTGTTATTCAAAAGAGATGTCGTGCTTTTTGATTGGCCAGTGTTAGATCTGTGGTGAGCAAACCAAAAGGTCAGGAAAGATGAAATAACAGAAAAAGAATTCTCAAATAAGGCAATGCATAATTATCTTTCTGTATTTCTCTCAGTTAATCAACCAATTTTTGATTATTTCTCTACAAAACAGCAAGAGAAAATAAGCTCAGATCATGTAAATAAACATGAGAAGAATCTGATTTGTATCAGCAAAGTTATTTCCAAAGGCGTCTTTGATCAATCAGGATTAGGTACAAGACCCTAGAAAAGTCAATCTATCTGTTAAGTGCACCTCTTAAATATTTAAATAAACTGGGATAACATGTTTCTGATTACAGTTTGGTATGGGTTTGTTGGAATTGGTGCTCTCCCACAGCTGTTGTGGGGAAGGACCCTTGACATGATACCTGTTTCTTTATCCTGCCTGGCTTGGCAGCCATATGTCAATTACTTTGAGACTTTGCTTTCCAACTTGTAATAGTGTCCAGAAATAATTTTAGAAACGTATTGCAACTATGCTTTGTCTATGTCAACAGATGTCAAACTGAGTATCAGCTCAATCAAGGCTGATTCGGGCTTTTCTCTAGCAAAAAAATAAAATACAGATCTGAGAGCTGAACACTTTTTCAAATCCAGCTTTGTCAAATTGCTTATGGGTGAAAACATATTTTGCTTGGTAATTTATTTTAATTTTACTTGATTTTGTTTTTAAAAACATCTGTGCTTAAAGTAAAATGCTTTATTCACATTTTTTCCCCTGCAGAATCCTCAGTGAACCAAACAATAAGGACAACTGTAATTCTGAGCCAGTTTCAACACAAATCCAATTCAGAAAAAACACTTAAGTATGTGCTCAACTTTAGTGAGACTTGTCTTTAATGAAATTTAGAAGATTCTAAAAGCTTAGCATGTACTTATTGGTTTGCTGCATCAGAAGCTAAAGTGGCCTCTGGCTGATTGCTCTGTTCTCATTTATACTATTATTAAAAACAAATAAACACTTCCTTTTTGTTGGATAATTTCTTTTACACTGACTCCAGCATGATTTATTAATGAATTCTTATGGATTTTTGTGGCTTTTTTATTCCTAATCCTTTCTTTTATATTTCTAGTTCTCTACTGTCACAGGCTGCCTTTTTTCTTTTTCTTTTTCTTTTTCTTTTTCTTTTTCTTTTTCTTTTTCTTTTTCTTTTTCTTTTTCTTTTTCTTTTTCTTTTTCTTTTTCTTTTTCTTTTTCTCTCCTTTTTTTTCCTTTTTAACATTTTCCCATTGCTTATTTTCTCTTCATTATGATTTTCTGAACGGAATAATTATTGTTCCTTCTCCAGTTTTCTTCTCTCTCCTTCTTTCATTCTAATACCAAAACATTCTAGTCTATTTTTGTATTTCTTTTGCCTGTACACGACCTTAACCTCTTCCAGCTAGAGAAGGCAGGAGTGAATAGGGTCCCCAGGAAAAGAAAACAGATTCAGTGTAAAGGAAGTCTTGGAAAGGTCATCAGAAATATCGAACTCTAGCAAGGACAGAAGCTCTGCAAAACCCATAAATCATCAAAATAGATCAGTGAAAGGCACAGAAGAAATTCAAGAGTAGAACTGCAAGAGTGAGGGGAGGTGAGTTATGGGCACAGACAGGCACATGTCCCACTCTAGTCCTACAGTGAGAGAAGGCAAGTTTTGCTGAGTTTTCTTTGCAGATCTGGCTTGTGCTAGCATGTCCCATGGAATGGGGCACAGCGATGAATACAATACTGAACACTATACACTGACCCCTGGAACAGGAACAGTGACCCTCATCTGCCTTTGCAACGCGCTGGAAGATCAATGTGATATGCAGGAACTTGTTTATCAGTTGTGATTATTTACTTTATTCACCCAAGAAATGCTGCCTGGGCCTGTGGGGCTGCACTTTGTGGCTGCAGACATCAGTAAGATGATACCACAGATCCATGACGTGCAGCCAGCACTGGCAAGTAGCAACACCAATGCAAACAGCCAGTGTTGCTCTCCCCTACTGCACTCCCTGCCCTCTCCAGGGATACATCCTATTATTTACAAGTTTGTAGCAAGTAAACTTTCCACAATGATTTGTAAAAGATGGAGTGGACAAGTGTAAACACTTTACTCAAGTTTTTACAGAATTCATCTTGAACCCTACAGGTGCATGTTATCTGCCCTGTAATATAAGAGGATGCTGGAAATTCCCATCCAGGTTCAAATCACAGTCCATTCAGTATAAGAACCAGCGTCCAGCAGCATTCAGTGATGCCTGCTTCAAAAATGTGTTAGAAAATTATACAGCTAGTGTCTAATAAAGGGCATGTCTAGCTCCACTAGCTAGCAGTTGATTAATGTCCTAAGCAAATAGGACAAAATTTTATGAAAACCAGCCTTAATTTTACAAAAGAAAAAAAAACACAAAAAAACCCAAAATCAAACACTCCCATGAACAAGATATTCTCCTATTGAAATTTCCCTGTCACTCTCCTCAGCTGATATAATCACCAAAGATACCATAATGTCACTGTGATTTTTTATTGCATCACTATTGGAGATCATCAGGAGTTGTCAAAATAGACCTTGAACCCTCACCTTAGCTTTCTCCTGAAAATTCTGGCAGTTTAAGTTAAATTGTTGTGATGATGCAATTAACCAACTCAGCTGGATTTGAAATTGAGGAAGACCAGGAGCATGACACTTGCTGGGGAGACTGCCCAGATGAAGAGCATGCTCTTTTTAGATTAGCACCTCAAATAACTAAATCCAAAAGAACACATCTAATGATGCTCAAGTGTGGGCTTCTTTTGACTACAGCTATCTCAACAGGTCCACTATCATGCTTTTAAATGAGAAAAAGGCTAGGAATTGTATCTTTCTCACTTCTAGATTTATTTACTTGGTGAATTTAGTATTACTACTACCACATTCTTCAGGAGTTTTCATATGATTTAGCTGGTAACTAAGGTATTGCTCAGTGTGAGTAAAAACAGCAGAACTCAAGTGAAAGTAGGGACAAGCAAAGCTATTTAGCTTCCAAAATAATCTGTATTCACAGCAAAGGACTTCATCCATTATCTTCATTGTACAAAAAAAAATGCATAGGAGTGCATGTGTTATTTTTGTTTCAGCATACAACACCTTATGTTCTTGAAACAGCATATTATGGAAAATTAGCCTTTTTTCTGGCACAGCTCCTTTCTGAAAAAAAGCAGGGGATCCCAGGCTTTAATGAACTGAATTGCTAGGCTTTGTGTTCTCTGCCTTTCTAAATAGGGCCTGTTCCCATCGTGTTAGATATTACAACCTAATTTTTCCTAGTTCATAATTTAAGCATGATTGGTGAGGAATACCAGAGCTTCAGGGCAGGAGAGATGACGTCCTCCTCTGCATCATTTCCACATCCAACAGAGTTCCCAGCAGCTTGGGAATAGAATCAAATACAGAGTTTGTGCCACGGAAAGAATTGAAGAGCACCCTGCTTTACTGCACAGACTGGCATGATATGAATGATTGAAGGCTCTCAGCTGGATAGGGAGCCTGGATGCTGGAATACCAGCTGTCTGTCAGGAGAGTGGGATTGCCCATTACAGACCTAAGGGCAGGGAGGGAGCTCTTGACCAGCAAAAAAAACTAACACCAGAACTACTGGAAGATACTTTAAAGCTTTCATGGTCTTCATGGCCCGTTCTGCCACATGGTCCAGAAATCATAAGACACCGTGGCCACCCACTTCCTCTGTGCATTCCTGAGAAACACATCTGTGTTAATTGACCACAATGTGGCCACTTCTCGTTAACACAGCACTTTAAAAAATAATGTTCTTTGATTGACTTCCCCCTCACTCCTTTTTGAAGGTGATCTTTCTGGAGCAGAAAAACACCTGGGGTCACACTTAGCCACCTTGCCTGCCTGCCTGCCAGCTCTGCAGCTCTACACGCTTCATCTCCGGGACGATGGTGTGACTTTTGGAGGCTCTATGCCTCATTTAGCCCTGGTAATGGCCTAATTGGGCTGGAAAAATGCAGGAGCAGGAGCATGATAAAGAAACAACTCTGCTGTGCTTGTTTCAGCAGGTGGAAAGAAAGAAGAGGAAGAGAAGAGAAGAGAAGAGAAGAGAAGAGAAGAGAAGAGAAGAGAAGAGAAGAGAAGAGAAGAGAAGAGAAGAGAAGAGAAGAGAAGAGAAGAGAAGAGGCAAAGGAAAGGCAAATCCACTAAACCCATATTTTCTACTTTGACTAGATATTTATGTCTGTAGTTTTATTTATAATGGGGCATTTATAATTTATAATTCATTTTAAAATAAATTATAATTTATTTATAATGGGGCATTATGCTGACTAGTTCTGCGGGTAGCAGGATTAATGTGTCAAATGAAGGAGTACCAGAAGAGGGCCAGATTTGGATAAGATTTCCACGTCCAGGAATTTTCTACAGCAGTCAGCCCCCTACCCATAAGGCTTCACTCCATCCCCCCTTAATTCTCAGTTAAGGGCTGAGAGAATGGGTGCTCTCATTATCTAAGTGGGAGGGGAAAGGTGAGTGGGAGAAAAGGTGAGAGGAAAGGCAGGTGACAAGAGTGACTATTTCAGGAACAGCAAAGGAAGAAGCTGATACCACTAGCCAAATGTCCATTCACCATTTCTCAGCCATACTTTCTCCTCTCCTGGGAGGAATCTTGCCACCTACTCAAAGAAAATCATGCTATCCTCTTTTGAATTGGTCCAGTTTTCTTTCCTGCATCCCACAAATCACTCAAAGAATGAAATGGTACCCCTTGCCTCAGAAATAGAGAAAGAAATATAGACCCTTGTAAGTTTCAAAAGGTGAGGATCCTCTTTCTATAGGGATCTGTTCTTCAGCAACAAGAAGAGTGGAAGACCAGAAGATGAACCAGATTCCCCTTCACTTAAAGTGACAAACCAAAAAGTTCATTTCACAGTGGAAAGGACAGCCTTCCCTTTGGATGGTCTTTTTTTTAACAGCTCCCAACAAGATCCCAGCTATAAACCTGACTTTGTTTCCTCCCTTTCCTCTCTGAGTGGGAATCCTGTATCACCTCAGAGTACAGTCTCCTTAAGCTGGAGCCAAAACTGCTCATACAGCATTGGAATCACAGAAGCACTCCATACTTGCCACTGTGTAAAGGACAACCTACATCTATTTTAGTTCTCTGCCTTGGGGACTGGTACAAAATATCCTGTTTTATTCACGTCTCGTATTTAAACTTTCAAGAATAGTTTAAATTCTTGAAAGTTTATTTTCAAGTCTATTTGGCTGATAGAAGTTCCAGAGGATCCTGCTGTAAATCAGAACACATCCTCGCTGGTAACATTTAAAAAATCTGATTGAGTCTTGGTGCTCTTATTTACATCACAGCCCTATAAACATTTCTATCAACACAACAGCAGGGGCAGCAAACAGCATGGAGCAAGCACAAACAGGCAGTGGGAGGAAAAAAACTCAAGGATTTTCAGACAACCTCTCATGCTTCCTTTGGGAAACTCACTGGAATTGTTCCTAATAACCTTTTTTCTTGTTTCTTGTCTGCTTCTTATTGCAATTTCCTTGCTAACTTGAAAAAAAAATGTGTTGAGGAGGAATGGCTGTACCCATCAAGTGGCCAGCAATAAGATGATTTTTAAGTTTCCTGGGGCTCTAGTGGTAACATAAAAATTTCCCTGTGGGAGCTCAATCAGCTCAGCCACAGGATTGTTTTTGATGGACTAGAAATTTTTAGTGCTTGCCTTCATCTGGTAATTGCCTGGGTACCAGTAATGGTGATGTGGTTACAATTACGATATTCAAGCAGAATGTGGCATCAACCAGTAAGAGGAGGCTGGTTTCAACCAGGCTTGGAGCTTTAAACAGGACAAACTTTAGCAATCATCATTCCCATTGGCTGGTAGTGTAAAATCAATTTGAAATGTAAATTAAAGTGTTAAGCCTATCCAGTCATGGACCAAAAATGCACTTCCAGGCACAAAAATATTTACACTAAACCAGAAGCTGTCTGAAAAAAAAGTTGGCAATAAAAATACTAAAACCTCTTATTTGTAGTGTGGAAGGAAGGGGAAAGTAAAAACCATTAATAAATGCTAAGATTCTAATGCAGGGAATTTATGAGGGAGTTTTACAATATCAAGGAAATACTAAATAGTTAACAGAGGTAAAGAGGCAAAAATGATATTTTTATAAATATAAATGTGCCTGAGACTGGCCATGAGCCCATTGCTTGATGCGGGTGATAAAACTGTAAATGACAATCCAAAAAAGGCGGAAATATAGAATAAACATTTTGTCCTTCGCACATTGTTTTGTCCTTGGAATGAAGCTGTAGAAAGTATCATCCCATATTACGTCAGCCCAACAAAATTCACCGTAGGTAATAAAAGGAGATGTGAGACGAGATCTGCTAAAATTAAATGTTTTCAAATCAACAGGCCTGGAGTCTAACATAAACTAAATAAGGAGTTCTCCGAATCACTAGTGTTGATACTGAACAACTCATGGAAAAATGGGAAAATTTCAAAGGGTCAGAGAACTGCAAGTGTATGCAGTTATTAAATATCTACTAAAGAAGGAAGGCCTGGGAAATTATAGGCACCATACCCCAATATCCGTCTGGGTACAATAATGAAATTGATTGAGCCAGCAGTCTTTCTAAAAATCAATGAGGATAAAATATTATGAATTCAAACCATACTTTTAAAAACACCCACTGTTCTTTTAATGAAATTATGAACTAGATAAAGACAACTATATAGACTACAACATGGACATGTCCAAGGCATATGATTGACCAGATTAAAAATTGCTATTAATAGATTCAAAACTGGTTTATAGATAGATCTTAAAGGTTTTGTTTAAGGGATAGTATCAATGAGAGGAGTCTTTTCTAAAGACACTATCATTGTGAACCCATTACATATTTTTTAATCAGTCCTCTAGATTGTAAAATGAAGCGATGTTAGTTAAAATCCAATACAAACACAAAAGCTAGCAGTGAAGAAGGCAGTTTAAATGTATGATTGATCACTAATGTTGGCATGTACAAAACTAAATTCTCCCCTGGGCACCAGAGATTTTCTGTGCTCAACATACTCATCTTCCTCGTGGCTCTGCATTGAAATGACTCCATAACTCTTTTTTCTGATGTCCAATTTACCAGCGTGCTCTAGGATGCTCGAAGGAAGACAAAGCTTCACTGATTGGCAGCAGCTAGACTGAGACCCTGAAAAAGTTGCACCAGTGTCCTGCTAGGACACGAAGGATCTATTTTTTCTTAAGTGCGTATGTTGGTCTAACTTGCTCACACGCTGAGGGTCAAATTTAAAGTCAGATATGGAATTAGGAAGGAATTTTCCATCCCACAAAGACTGGCGAGAATCCCAAGTGCAACTAACTCACTGTTTTCTCTTCTTATCTCCCTAGACTTGTACAGGGAGATGCAAATAACAAACTTAAACCCAGAGATTTAATAGACTTACAAGATCTTAAAATAAAAATGGGACATATCTCTTCAGGGGTTGCAATCACCGCATGACTCAGAGGCTTGATTCTCCTGAGTCAATGAGGGGCAGAAGGCATGCATAGTATTTTGGTAAGGGAAGGGTATCTGTGATGTTGTATGTGTCACAACAGTTGTATTGAGAGCTCCTCAGGACACAACACAAGCCTCAGGGCATAAGGAGAGACTGTGTGTATAGTGGGTGCTGTGGGTGTGCCACTGCTATAAAATGAGAACAATGTGATACTGAATTCTGCTGCAGATCATCTAAACTTTGGTTGTGGAGGAATTCCTCCACTTAGACATTTCAGCTGTTTAAGGCAACACTCCTAGAGCCCATCTAACCAAAGTGACCAGAAAATCAGCTAAAAAGTAGCCACTAGCTAGAACTACTTCTGGTGTTGACAGATCAGCTTACTGACAAGGAAAGTGTTTCCTATAGTGTCAGCACAGTAAAAGTTGAAGTCTAGGTCACATGTATACTTGTCTCAAGCACAAACAAAAAACCCTGATAAGTTCCAGATCTAGAGCCCCTTTCCTGTGGGTGCCACTTTAGTGAAGCAGAACAAGCCTGGCTTGATGTTCAGATAGCAGGCTAAACCTGCAGTGTTAGCAATGGTGTGATGCCTTGTTTTGACTTACACACTGACGAGAGCAAAGACAAGGCCTCAAAAGGAGAATAAATAGAGATGAGCAAGAGGCTATTTCATTGATATCTCACTTTTAGAGAGCTGCCCACACTTACAAAGGGAATAGCAAATGCTGAATTGGAAATGCATCCTCAAACCTTCACTAAAGTGATGTCTGATTTTCTCTTGCTTTTAACAGATTCAATACTCAAAATATACCCTTGCTAAGGCCAAACCTACCAGATCTGTAGCCATCTGAAGAGCAATATGTTGCAAAGTGAAAGGAAATACTCTTAAAACTAGCCTATCCATGGATCTCACTTCCCCCTATTGAAAAGACAGACTTAAGGTGTACCACAGGAATGCACTTGGATTTCTGTAAACAAGAAAACTCTACTAAAACAGCAGACTGGCAGTGAAAAAGCACCACCACAACAGTCAAGGCAACAAACATGACAAAGTGACTGCAAAGGGAACAGCAAATTTTAATCAAATCATTCAACCCTTTTGCTGTTGCTTACCTTGATTAGGTTTGACAATATTGTTAAAGAGTCTTGCTATTGTTAAAGAGACTCCATGATATTACCTTTCCAAATTACAAAGGATCAAGGCAGACTGCTCCTAAAATTTCAGAAGACAGCATATTCACCTCTTTCACTATCTACAAAGCTAAAGGCAACAATTTCAAACAAAAAAAGCACCCCCCTTTGGGTCCTTCTGCAAGGAATCAAGGAAAGCACAAAACTACCATTAGCATATGTAACCTCTTTCTGAGCTAAACCCATTAGCTACAGAAACATTGCTAAGAAAACAGGAATAGGAGGCACTTCAGTGAACAACTACATCAGCAAGATTTCAAGTGTTCACTGTATATGCCTAATTTCTTGCCAGCTTCATTTCTTGCTCATTTATTTCTTGTGCAACGTTGAATGCAGCAAAAAAAAATCTCAGCTTCCCTAGCCAATAAATAGATAACAATTTGCTGTGACCACTTTTGTGGAGGGTGGAGGATGTTGAGATTGAATAATTGTTCCTCAGCAAAATGAAAGAACACAACATTATTATATATAAAATTATGATAATGATCTGTGGACACTTCTCACAGCTTCTCTCCATGGATCTAAGACTTCCTAACAAACATTAAATTAATCCTTGCCTCCACACTCTTGGAAGACAAATGATACTTTGCTACAATTTGTTTGCAAGTGGGAGAATGTAATGAACAGCTAATGCTAACATATCTAATTTTAAAAAATGCTTTCATGATTTTATTTCTAAATGTTTATTTAATTTCCCAAAAGTGGAACTGAGAAAAGTGTACTATTTCGTGCCAGTCTTCTCTCCACCCCTTTGGCTCTTTGAAGCCTTACAACATCAAGCCTGTAAATTCAATTTCTCTGTCTGGAGGCTCAGATCTAATAGCTCTGTCTGGAACATCAGTATCAAGGGATCTTGTCTTCAGAGTTTAGAGGAAAACAGCAAAGAGCTTTCTGGAGAGACAGAGAGAAAAATTCTATTATTTCTTTTAGAGAGAGATTATTAAGAGGTGACAACTACAAGAACCTATTACTTTTATTAGTAGCTTCTCAGTATTACCGTGTACATCAAAATTTATGTACAGACACAGAAAAAAAAGAATGTAGTCTCACCTATGTATAACTTGTCCAGGTTCTCTCTCCAGCAGAAATCATTAATGCTTATTTCAGAACAAGCCACAATGAGCTGGGACAGTTAACCTCCCACCTCAGGTCCCACCATCGTCCCCAGCAATTTTAAATTTTTTAAGCACTGAGGCAAAAAGACTTCATGTTTCTATCAGCAAGTGTCATCATTAGCAATGAATACTCTGACTGCTAAGACTTACATCATGTAGTCTTAGACCACCACTTTTTAAACCGCCATTTTTGCAAGCCTGCTGTATTCTTGGGCCAGTTAATTTTCACTGGCGTTTAAATTTTCTGACAGACTTACTGACATACAAATGAAGGGTGTTTTTAAAAACCTACACTGATTTTCTGTCTTCAGTCTGTCCTGACTGAGTGATGCAGCTGGGTAAGTATCCCAACGACATTACTGTGCATGTGGTAAGATCATCAGGAGAGTCAATGCTCAAACTGTACTCAGGAGACAAAAATGAGGACTGTTGTACTGAGATCCAGGAACCCAAGTTCAACTCTTCCTTTTCCTTTTTCAAAGGTGAGCAATTTTTCAGCCAATAGTCCTTACCACAGGTGTTTGTCATCATACCTTCTTACTGAGAACTATGAATCAGACACCACCATTGCTCATATTTTTGTATTTCAGTGATTAATATTTCTGAATTTATAAACACATGTTTATACTCAGGTATTTAATGTATTTATGTATTTAGAGACACATAAACCCATCAGTGTGTCTTTATGTGTTTGTCAGCCTGTATTCTATCAGCCTCGCTGTTCCTATCAACTTTGCTGTAACTTCTGGGATCTAGTCATGTTCAATAAAGTTTACATCATAGCAGCCCAGCAAAACTTGCAGGTTTAAAACAACAGTATTTATGGAAAAAAACCAAACAACCCAATGTCTCATTTGCAAGGGCAGAGATTCCAAACCAGTATAGTTACACCAGCCCATCACCGTAAGAGGTCCAGGTTGAGAACAGGTTTCTGTTTAAGCACCATTTACTGTTAATGGATTTGACACTTGTTGAAATGGATCAATCCTTGCAGTTAGATCAGCTTTCCCTAAGCCAGAGGGTTTTATATGGACCCATACATATGTAGACCTATACATATTTCCAATAGAGCTCCAGCAAAACACATTGCTACAATGATTGATAACAGAAAATGAAGAAATTATCTGAAAGTAAGAAATTCCCTTTGTAAGTTTTATATGCTTCCATGATTTGATTTAAATAATTTCAGTTTTACTGTCAAACCCTACCCTCAATTCTTCTTTGGGGCAGTATAATCCACAACATCCTCAGTCTCTTCTTCCCTATTCAGAGAGAACCACAAGCATCTGCTGTTTTGCTTGTGAACACACTGGCAGTTGGCTCAGATGCCTGGCTCAGGTCTCAAAAAGTGATGTTTTAACCTGGGCTGAAGAACATGTATCTCACCTGTAGAGCATGAACCTCCAAACATGCTTTGCCAATGGTCAGACCACACAGCAAGAGGATCAGATCAAACTTGCCATGTGGGGAAGGTGTGACAAGAGGAAATGTAGGGAAAATGCACAACCTCCAAAGCCAGGAGCTGGATTAAAAGAGGACATAACTTTGAACAAATGTTCAAACTCTGCTTTAATTTTTGAGTGCAAAAGAGATGTCCAGGCAAACAACACTTTAAATAACACTTGACGAACTTCCATTCTCTTGATATTGTGTGATCTTAAAAGGACCCAACAGTCATGCACAAGCTTTCTGATTTCCAAGATAATAACAATTTAGGACGATTGACCAGCTAATATTACTTGAAGAGCTGCAGACTAAATTGATTCCCAATACAAATTTCTAAACAAATACTAAAATCTGTGTAAAGCTGATCAAAATCTCAGAACCTGCTTTCAATTTTACCTATATTTCCTTTGTAATTACCTGATTACTTATGCATGATTTAATCACACTATAGCCAGAGAGCAGGAGTTTTTCCTAAAATCACAATTAAACCTGAAATATTATTTTGCTATTTTATATAAATTAATTGAAATAACTTTTGTCATGGAAACACGTGACTTAGGACAGAGCTGAAGAAATAGCTAGCTAAGCCTCACAACATGACCTCAAGTCTGTACTGCTCTATCCATCCATTTTTTTCATCCTTCATCTCAGTATAGAATGAACGAGAATGACCTTTTGATTTTTCAATTGAGATTCTCTTTATAACACAATCTGTGTTTACAAAGTCATAGAGTATTCCTAGAATAATATCATATCAAACAGCTGTTACTGTAGGTTTTAATGTATTGATGTAGAGTCTCGGAAGATGCAGAATACTTCTGAAGAAATGGTCCAAGAAGATAGTGTAAGAAGGACAGCTCAGTTCTCAATCTGCAGAGGAACCACAAGATCCTCTTTCTTTATGCATTTAGGAAAAATGGAGGTATAGTAAATAAGAATTGGGATAAGGTTTGCAATCTGATATAGTCATGAATTTTGTTCAGAATGAGAACATCTGTATAGTTTTAAATGTAATTATTACTCTTAACCATTTAAGTTGTACTGTAAACATACACTATGTTAAACAGATGTCAGGCCTGCAGAGGGCTTTACAAATGAAATAAACTTGGGAGAGAGGTTTATTTTTTTCCTCTTCACAATTTACACAATCCATGCAGATAAGGATTTTATTGCTTTATTAATAAAAAATAAAGACAGCAGAAGGCAATGAATCCAATCATCTGTGACCACCCATAGTTTAAACAGTTGACTGAGAAGAGACTTTGTGCTGCAGCAAACAATTACACAGAAATAATCATTGCTGTACAAGTCATGCCAAGGTTCTCCAAGCTGTTCTTGGCATAAGACCAGCAAAGGTGAAACAAAAATAGCTTTATGTCATCCTTGCAATTGCCCAAATCAAGTAACTCAGAGAGAGGCCAGCCCCAGCCCTGCATGCCACAGTGTGGCTACAGGACTGCTTTGCCTACCACCCTTGCCTGTGGTTCCAGCAGGGTATTTGATAACCGAGGACCACGGGGAGAAGGTGAACTTTAATTCTCACCGGTGTTTTCCCGAGGCACAGGAAACATTAAGTGAGCTGGCTGGTACCAAGGCAATAGGTCTCTGGCTTTTAGAAACAGCTCAACTGAAAAACTCTCCTCTGTGAACTTTTTGGATGAAACAATGGCATAATATTAACTTCAAGCACTTTAATTTACACTGGGCTAAGTATACAGGCAAGACAGGCAGAGAGTATAGGCAAGGCAACTGAGAGTAGCTCAAGGAAGCCTTGGGGTGTTGGTGGATGGAAAGACTGACATGAACCAGCAATGTGCACTTCCAGCCCAGAAAACCAACAACATCCTGGTTGGCCACCAGGGCAAGGAAGGGGATTCTCTCTCTCTACTCCACTTTCATGAGACCACACCTGGAAAGCTGCATCCAGCTCTGGGGCCGATGACATAAGAAGCATGGAAAAGAGAAATCTGAGGGACAGCATATGGCAGCCTTCCAGTACAAAAAAGGACTACAAGACATCCAGAGGGACTTTTTACAAGGGGATGTGGTGACCATATGAGAGGTGACGGTCTTAAACTGAAAGAAATTTAGATTCTATATTAGGGAAAAGTTCTTTCCTGTGAGGGTGGTGAGACACTGGAACAGGTTTCCCAGAAAAGCTGTGGATGCCCCATCACTGGAAGTGTTTGAGGTCAGGCTGGATGGGACTCTGAGAAACCTTATCTGATGGAAGGTGTCCCTGCCCATGGCAGGGAGATTGGAATGGAATGATCTTTATGCCTTCCAACCCAAACCATTCTATGATCCCACAGGTCACTATGTTCAATTTCTATCAGCCCACAGCACTGAAAGAAAAAGATGAGAGCCATGAGTTATCTAACCCTACTGCCAGCTCTTTTGGTGAAATCATGTTCTCTCAATTAAGAGATAAAATCTCATAATCCCTTTCCCCAACAGGATGTGAGCTGTGTTGCTCATCTGAGATACTTAACCGAGGAAGGACATAAGCATTGTTAGGTACACAGCAGCACTGCTGCATTACATGCTAAACTAAGAAGTATGAACTCTTTTTGCTTCCTAGTTGTAAGGATATTAGATACCTGAATAATTTTAATTGCTTTGCTTCTGAAGAAGATGCTGTAATATTAGTGTAAGCATAACAGAGATACATTAACTGGCAATTACCATCTAAAGCCAGAGACAAATAAAGAAAAGAGAAAAGAAAAGAAAAGAAAAGAAAAGAAAAGAAAAGAAAAGAAAAGAAAAGAAAAGAAAAGAAAAGAAAAGAAAAGAAAAGAAAAGAAAAGAAAAGAAAAGAAAAGAAAAGAAAAGAAAAGAAAAGAAAGAAGAGAAGAGAAAGAGAAAAGAAGAGAAGAGAAAAGAAAAGAAAAGAAAAGAAAAGAAAAGAAAAGAAAAGAAAAGAAAAGAAAAGAAAAGAAAAGAAAAGAAAAGAAAAGAAAAGAAAAGAAAAGAAAAGAAAAGAAAAGAAAAGAAAAGAAAAGAAAAGAGGACGAATCCTAGAGAGGAACAAAATATTCAGGCTTTTACATGTTTCAAATGCTTATCAAAATTTCCTCCTTTCAATCTCTGGGCCTGGAAATCAGATAATTTTTCAAAATTGAATGCAACTTTCCATCTAAACCTATATTTAGATCAAGGACATGAATATGAATGTAAGCATCCAACAATAGAAATCTGAAACTGAAAATTATAGTTATGCGTTTTTTCTACTTTAATAATCCTTGCTACAAAATGGGAACTCATTACACTGCAATTAGACATTTTTAAAAGTTCTTTCAGATCTCTGGATGAAATACAATATCGGGATGCCAAGCTGTTGTCAACATTTTTACTGTCTGGAATTGTATGTTTAAAACTATATCACATTAACCTTTTGTATTTCTGAGACAGCTATTTCAATGTATTTTGATTTACTACATGAGACCTTTCAAACAAGGCCATGTAATGTAGGGCTATTTCAAAGTGCCTATAATAACAAAATCTTAATAGTCCACATGTGTTGCGTGCAAGTGTTCTCCTTACAATTTACAAGATGTTATTGTTTTTAATGGACATCCCTCCAAACCTACCTGCCAGTTTGCAAATTGCTAACAGCAACAGGAAATTGTGAGGACAAACTGCACTCTTAGTGTCACATGCAGTCTTCTGCACGCCCCAGGTTGTTGGCACAATTGTCAACAATTCTCAGCTACAAGTCAGTAATTCTTTGGGCAAGGTACACAAAGAGAGAGGATACAAATTGTTGTGTCAGCTCTGCCAGTTTTGCAATGTTCATAGAAATTACAGCACCAAGACTTGTTTTAGACACTAGTAACTGCAGCTATTGCCTTGATAAATATCACAAAAGACATATTGAGTAAGAAAATGAGACTGCTACAAATCCCCTCCCAGAATAAGATTTTCACTTTAAAAATTGCAAATATGAACAATGTCATGGCATTGCTTGTAGGAAAGACATTTTGGTAAAATTCTACAGCTTTCAGGAAAAATAAGAAATTTCAGAGTAAGTAATTTACACTGTTTTGCTACAGAGGCATTAAAATAATCTGTTCCTCTATAATAATCTTTGTCAATGGTCTCTTCTCATAGGATGTCGTTGGTATTTTCAGTATCATCTGCCAGGCACTGTCACCAATCTAAGGGTTCCTAGAGATACAATCATCTGCAGCTATAACTAGCTAATAGTCTCTACCTGTATTCAAGGAAAATAAAGTGCTATGCCTCAGTGCCAGTAGCAGGCAATAAGTCTATTTGTACAAACACATTTTGATGTACAATGCAAGAAATTAGTAATTAGGACAGAAAGAAAACAGACATTATACAGGGAAAGCATCTCATCCTCATACAAACAACAAATGGGGAGCGCTCAGCCTCACAGTCCCTTGTTTCACCTTGTTGATCCTGTTCACTCCAACAGGGATGATGTTCTTCCCACATTTCCCTTGGGCAGGTCTCTAAGCTGGCATTATGTACTCTGGCACAGTGCCAGCTCTCTGCCTCCCTCAATTCCCACCCCACTGCTGCCTCTTGTCAGGTCTCCCCATGTGCTCCAGCCCTCTCACTGCTGTTGGTTTCAGTGCTAACCCTGCACACTCTCTCACTGTCTGCACTGTGCTGTCAGCTGTGGTGCTGATGATAAAACATCAGACATGTCTTACTCCAGCTAGAGCATTTCCAGGTTGACAAGTAGGGGAAAATGGCTGGATCCAGGCTCCTACATTCATACCTTCAGCTCTATCACAGCACACAGCACAGAGAGCCACTGCACTTCTCTCCATATTGTTCACCTATGACAACGACCAGAGTGTACGGATATTTCTGATTGTACTGAGTTCCTTTCCATTAAGTGTCCAATATTTCCTGTCCTTCAGTTTACCAACTGAAAACTGAAATAGACTCTATGGAAGGAATGAAAAAAACTAAAGGAAATCAACTGCCAAATAATTAATCTACTTCATTCTGGCTATTTCCAACATATGGTGACTGATCATGCCTGTGTCAGATTCCAGCCACAGAGTTCCTGAGGTACCCACAGTTAGAGCATAATCTCAGCAAGAATGTATCTGTGACTTTGGTGATCAGACACCACATGGTTTCATTTGAACTTCAGTTTTCAGCTTAAACTAAACACCTCTGCCTTTCATGGCTGTGAACCAAAACTTGAGTGCTTAAGTAAAACAAATAGAGCAAGAGTTGCAGAAGCTCCAGAAGAGGAAGAGGTTGCAGTTACTAACACTGAGGAGCTAAAGCTCAGATCCTTGAAAGTTCTTGAGATACTCATCATCCTCTTTAGGCACTAAGAATTTTCCACCCACAGAAGTGTCATCCAGCTGCTACTTAAGCCTGGAGGATTGGGATCTCATCTCTGCAAGCCAGTACACTGACACTGCATCCTGCGCCACTTCTTGGAGAGACACTGCTCAAATCTCTCAGCTGAAAGCTCCCAGGCAGAGTATTGAAAATATGTGATCTAACTGTGGAGGAGGAAGGGTAAAGGCCTGTTTAAGATTAAGCTCAGCTTTCTGATTGACTGATGCTTTTGAAGGCTTTGCTATGAAAACGGACATGACACATCAGAGACCATTAACTATGTAAACACTGTTTCCTAAGAAATGAAAGCAGCAGTAATTGTACCCTAGCTAGCTGCTGAAATTACTCAACTCAGGACTATCCTGGTAAGTAAAAGAAGCACAATATGCTATCAATGTCTTTGTTAAAGACAAAAGTTTAAATGTTATGAAGAATTCATGTTTATACATGCATATATATATATATTCACACATCACTGATGATATTTATGTTGGTAACCTTATTACAATGCTTTAGATGAGGATATCATATGGAGTAATGTACTGGAAAGACATCGTGGCACAAAAAGTAGAACCTAATTCTGTTGTTTAGTAACCAGACCTTTATACTCAGTTTGTCACTCACTAACTGGATCCAGCCCCTTCAATCTCTAACACATGAACCAGGACAATCACAGCTGACTCCCTAAGGTGAGATAAAGACTATAGGCAGTTTCCTTGAAATAATAAACACAGGCATCAGAAGATTTAGTATTACAGCTTGGTTTATAAATCTATGTGGTTTTCCCATACTGAAGGCCACTAAATGGAGGAAATTCATCAGCAGGGTATGACATTTTCTAATTTGTGCAAGAATATGACAGTCTTACAAAATATATGGCTATGCAGAAGGCATAAAATATCTGTGGGATTTATATGTGACATAGATTAGTTGTCCTTTGAGCAGATTGTTGTCTTTCCAATATAAAGTTCCTGAAAGGAACTACCTCCACAATTCAAAATACTTACAGAACACTCATATAGAAAGAATGGCATCTGGTGTAGAGTGTACTGCTTGGTGTTGATGGGGTATAGCTTAGTTAAGTTTCTCCTCAAAGGCTAAGTGTAGAAAATGTTCTCAGAGAGATGTGAAAACTGGCTCTTTGTTGTAGGGTTTGGGCAGCTGGCTTGCCTAGGGTTAGTCAAAAGGTCCTGGTGAGTACCAGTTATGAAAGGTTCAAAATATTTTAAAACATATAGAGCTAAACTGGTCATCCTGGAAGCAGCTACCATAGCAGACAGAGTGTGGTACATGTGGACCCGTGCCATCATGGCTTCCCACAACAGGGTTTCAAGCAGGGTCAAAGAACTGAGCAGAAACGTACGCTGTGTGGCAAAGACAGCTTTGAGGTAAAAGGTGGAAGAAGATGGGAATAAGGAAAATATCCCTGCCACAAGCACCTACTATTGAGGCACTAGTCCAGACATTTAAACTTGCCTGTACTGTGCCTTGTAGAATATCAGAGATAACTGCAGCATCTGGCAGAAGTGACACAGGACCTGCAAAACATCTACTCTGTGCACCTGAAATGGTACTCACTGAAAATTTTAAAGGTACCAATCTTTCTGAGAAGACTAAAGGGTGCAAAGAAAACTGTGTGACACCCAGGTCCCTAATCTGTAAATTCACTGATGAACTCTATCACCACCAGACCTCAACCCCCTTTTTCCCTTGTCATTGTGGAGTTTTGTGCAATGGCCCAAGTGAACACAGCCATGGTGGATGGTTCCATGGGGCTCCTGAGTTTGGTGGACACTTTGACACTAATAATGAGTGTGAGAGACATGTATCTGCTGCATTCACTGGAACAACCAGTCTGCTCCCAACTCTTATGCTTCCATGTCTAGCTGCTACTAGAGGAGCCAGGAAAAATGGGGCTAGAGGAAATCCCCCCACAGTACTACATTCATTCAGCAGCTTGTCTTTAGTAATGTTCCTTTACACAGACAGTTCTTAAACAAACTTCACAAGTAAAAGCTTAATTAATGCTGCCAGGCCATGGGTGAGCCGGAGGGTGGAAAAACAGGAAGGGAATGAATGTCCTCATTTTCAGGAAGATTAGGGCTACAAGGTAACAAGAAAGCAGAGAGGACAGAAAGCAGAAAATACAGGTTAGATAGTACTTCTTGGAGGAAAGGACAACATCTGTTAAGCTCTCTCTCGAGGAGATGACATGAAATTGAAAGATGAAGAGTCTTTCATCTCCTTAACCTAGTCTGTCTAAGACAACTTCAGCACTCTGTGCCAGGGACCAGTTCTCTTTTCTGTTTGCAGAGCATACTGTAGACCACTTTTCTGGTTTCTAACATGTTCTCCTAAGTGAAGACTAGTATCCGGTCAGGAGCCCCATTGCTTGCAAACCCAGCAGACTGAACAGTGTAGTGGTGCTGGAAGGACTTGCTGACTGAAGGCAGAAAGTCAGCAGAGCTTCTTACAGCAGGAATGATTTTTAAGGACACTTCAATATTAGATTTTACTTTGGGTTGCTCCTAAATGTTCTGCTTCTCATGGTATGTATGTAAAGAACCCCCAAACCCCTAGTTTTTCAATGTTTTAATTTGAGATAGCAAGAGTCCAAGAATATCAGCAACCCAATAGGCAAAGAGAAGCATCAAAAGTCAAATTCTTTTAAGTAAAAATGATATTTCTGTAGATTAGTAGACCTATATATATGTTGATTGTTCATGTTAATTATCTGAAAAAAAATCCTGAAATCATCTGTCTTAAGTTACATGATTTCCTGTGTATTTGGTTTGCTCTGGCAGGTTGGTGCATGTGTTATCCATCTTTTAAAGCTCCCAATTGCTATTTTCAAGTAGAAAGTTTAATTAGGAAAAATTACTAAACAGATTCCATAATTTAAGGAAGTGTCTTAGTGAATTTATTGTTACTCATGAGAGGTCATTTAATGTGTTTCTAACTGATTAAGATGAAATATCTGGCTTTAGATGCTGAATACTGTCACAAGTCTCAAAAATAGTGTATTTGTGCAAACTATTACTGAAAAAAAAGTCTATCAAGGAATTCCTGTAGATACTAGCATAGACACCAAGATAACTTTTTTAAACAGATGCCAACAGTTTAGTTGCAACAATCAGAGTGTTCACATAACTTACTTACTATTTTGGTTGTGAGATGTCTTTGTGTTGACTGACTTTTATCATTTATTTCAGAACCTGAGTGTACCTTCTGGCTAACTCACAGCTATGTAATCATTTTTTGAGAGGACTAAATTCCATTTCATGACTGGCTACAGGCTGCATCATAAATTCAAGACTCCTCACTCTCCCCTGATCTCCCACAGATGCCAAAAGGAAGCTTGTACAGAGATCAAAGGAAGAATTTGGGCTCTGTGTAGTAAAATAAAACTTTCAGTTGTTATTTTTTACATCACATTCAGAACTGCTTACTGGAAAATGTTCCTTTTGCTGCTAGGATCATTGCCACCCTTGCCTCCTGTCTCATTTCCCTTCCCCATCCTTCTTTCTTTTCTCTGTCTTCTTTTTCTTCTCTTTGCATGTGTCACTGCAGATTCCCACTCCCTGTGCACTGTGTTGGAGTAGTCACTGTAACACACCAAGTGCCACCATCAACCACAAGTATTTGCATTCTGACAGCTCCAGGGGAGCATTGGTTCAAATCTCTCTCCAAACTGAGGACACAGCACAATGGCCCTCACTTTCTGCTCAAGAGAATATTGCATATTTACATCTGCAATGTCACAGCTGGGTTTAACACTTCCTTCCCCCCAGTATTTTTCAAGAATCAAAAATGACAACCCAGGCACTTACTAACTGCTTTATCCATTTCAGACACTCATCCAGGTGTTCTGTATCTCATCCACCAAAGTATTCAACGCCAAGTACTCTCTATTCCAGGCCATGGAGGCAGAGGCAGGTTAACGTTCCAGCCCCAAGTGCCCCAAATTAACTATTAATAAATAAAAATTAAAAGTTCAGTAGCATAAAGTTTTCTCTCCAACTCCAAAATGGATTTAGATCAGTAAGGCTGGTTTCAGACACAAGGGTTCTAGTTACAAGGACCACATGAAGGCTGCAGAGAAGAGAAGTGGTCAATCAACCCTATGCACCACAACAGTCAGTTGAATTGTCCTGAAAATGGAGGGAAAAAGGATCAGATACTTTGAACCGCTCTGCTTTGCCTGTTCTCATATGTCAATCTTACCATAAAACACTGCAAATTTTTTTGTATGGAAATTCCAGTGTGCTTTAGAAACCCCTGTTTCTAACTAAGGTATTTCTAATAAGATCCTGTGAGGTACAGTTCTTATCCTCACTTTTTCCAAACCAGAAAACTGTGAGAAAATGTTTGCCTGAGGTCAGTGTCCAAGCCCAGAACAGGTTCTGGAATGGTTGTTACAACCGAGTCACTAGATTGTGTTGCCTTCACCATCATTTAATGTAGGCATGAAGAGATTATAATCTCACTTTTTTTGAGCTGGGCAGTTCATCTCACCTAACTTTCTCAGCTGAACAACAACAACAAAAAAATGTGCTTACACAGAATTAGCCTTGAAACATGAGCAAAGAAGACTTTGGTACTAAAGCTACCACCTCTCTGTCAATGTCCTCCCTCAGTTTACTTGGTGTTAATAATGTTCTCAAAATTGTTGGCACAAATTAGTGCAGGCAAAGAATTCTGCACTCTTGCAGTTAATAAGTGACTGAGGAAGGCTGTCAATTTATGCAGAAGAGGTTGTTTGCAAACAACATGCAGCAGCTTGCAACCAACGTGCAGATGGAATGACAATGAACTGAAAAGGTCCCCCTGCCTCACTCGACATTTTTGCTCGTAATTCAGAAGATAATCCTAATAATCTTATCAAATACCAAGAAAGTATTGAGGTTTGAGAATGGTAGAAAGAGTGTCAGGCTGACAGACCTGGGATCTGAATTCTTCCACTAAGCCATAAAGTTTAACATAGGAGGTAGCTGTTCAACCTTTTCTGCCAGTATTGCTCTATTCACATTTTGAGAATGACGTCAAAATTTTGCCTGCTGTCACCCCCTCCATCACTGACCTCTCTGAGAAGTTAAGGGTAGGACAATCTGGTGTCCAATACTGTAATGAGATTTGACACACACTTGGGCACAGAGTCAGGATCACCCTAATAATTTTATAGATGTCTCCAAGCATCAGCCTTGTCATGTCCTAGAACAAAAGAAATTACTTTGAGATGCTTTGTATGGTTTCTAGTCACTAACCTGCCATAATCAATCCTCTTTAAAAATAATTACATTTCAACAACTGCAATTACATCAATTAAATGCAAACTAGATTTTGGAATAGTATTTAATCTGAACAGCCATCACCACTGCTCAGTTAACCATATTCCTAATAATCATCCAACTCATTTTTCCACTCTCACATCTAGAAAAGATGTAAGAATTCAGTCTTCTCAACACAGGAATCGATGGGTAGACCCCAGTGAATGCACAGAGCACAGAAACAGATTTTGTTATTGGGGTGAAACTTCTATTTCTTATTGCAAAGAGAGCTTAGTCCTGCAGCGTGGTGAGGGGTAAAGCATAGAACAGTAAGTGAAAAAAGTGCACAACTGCCCAGCTTCAGACTAAATCAAGTACAGGAGTTAAGGGCTCTAATTTCCACAATTAGCATAAACACTTTCAGGGGCACCACTGTGCCTGGGAAATAGCCTTAGCAACGCCTCACTGATACTCCCTTGACCTTGTCCCTCCCAGCACATCCTCTCTGAGTTTACACTGGGTGGTGAAACTCGAGTAGGAGGTAAAAAAGTCCCAACTGTGATAGAGACGCTACCCAAAAGGGGAAATCGGGAAAAGCCTGCAAAGTCACTCTCCTCCATGATACATGAGAAAACAGAAGAACTGTGCTGGCCATGGCTGGGAGATGTAGGGCTATCAGCCCTCTTCTCTGCTCCTCTGAATCCCACCCAGAGTGTCCAACAAGCTTGATGTAGTTTGCACCATGACTGCACACAAAGACACACAGAAGTGGTATTGGGGAGCCTGAGAGGAAGCAAGAGGGAGGTGCAAAATGGACCACCTGTTTAAAATGGGGGGAAAAAAACAGTAGAAAGGGAACAAATAAGAAAATAAATAAAAAAACAAATAAGAAAATTATTTTATCATATACTATATCTACATAAGTAAAAATGAAGATTTTAAGGGCAGCTTCAGGACTTCTCAAAAACTTTCTTCATATATATGGTGAAATTTGTTTGAATAGTGCTAACGCTTCAGAAACTCATAATTGTGGTATAAATCTGTTTTCAAGATACTGCTATTAAGCCACTTTCTATCAGGATCAGTGAGGTGATTTTTTTTCCCAGCGCGTGTGATTTCAGTAAAACAACTTGTTGCTCTTTAAAGTTTTGTTATGAATTACTGTTCTTCTTCCCCTCAATATTATTCCTAGATAACTTGAGCCAGAGAAAACACCTCGGAGCTCTTCGGAAATTTCTCCTTTCGCCTGATCCTACATGTATCAGAAACCACCCTGCCCAAGATTTGGGGAGGGGAGGCGGAGGGGTCCCTCCGTAGAATTACGTCTGCACCTGGCATGGCCGGCCGGGCTCAGCCTGAAGTGCCCCCGGCTCCCTGTCGCCCTCGGCTCGCTCCGCACCCCCTGGCCAGGGGCTCTGCTTCTCCAGGTTTCTGCACCCCAAAGCCAGACCCGGCGCTGCGCAGCGCTCCCCGCCAGTCAGACCCCGCGGGCTGTCCCCGTCCGTCGCTCCCCCGTGTGCCCCAGCGCGGGCGGGCTGCTCCCGGCGGGAGCGCTGCCCGCCCCGGCCCCATCCCAGGCTCCCATCTAGGGCGCGCACCCACCTGCCCCGCGCCCCGCTCACCTCGTCCCGCCGCCGGGGCCGCTCCTGCCGCCACCAGCTCCTGCCCTCACTCCGGCGCTGGGCAGGGCGGCGGCAGCAGCATCCCCCGCCGGCCCCCCAGCTGCCGCGGCGGCACTTGCAGCCTCACGGGAACCGGCGGCGAGGGGAGGAGGGGGTGGGGGAGAGAGAAACCCCTGGCCAGGGCCCCGTCCCAGCCCTCCCCGCCGCCTCTGGCACCCGGGCCCGCTCCCACGGCCACGCAAGGCGGGGCGGGCGGCGGCGGCCACAGCGGGGACCCGCCCGGGCCCTCCTCGCTCCGCGCCGCCCCGCGCTGCCCCGCAGGTAGCGGCGGCCCCGGGCAGGCAGCGCGCGTACCGCCCCGGAGGCGCAGGGCACTCGGATACCTGTCCGTGAGCCGCCCTGCTGCCGCGCTTCGGGGCGCTGACCCTGCGGCTCCCCGTGCAGCGGCACCGGCAGGTTGGCACACGGGTACTTAACCCTGCAGCAGGACGCTACTGTGGGGGAAGGAAAAAAAAAAATCATTGCTTGCTCAGTTTTCTTTTCAAGACTAGGGTCTTCCAGCTCTCAACGAAAAGGTCTGACCTCCGGATTTATGCTGCTCCCTGGTACCTGAAGCTCAAAGAGTAGCCACCAGGGACCTGAAGTTCTTGAAGATGAAAATCCTCATCTTGCTCTGGACAGTTAAATTTTGGGTTGGTTTTGCAGATTTTTACTGCTACAGAGCTGCTATACCCACTAGTTGATTTGGATCTTAAAAATTGAAATGCAGAGAACAAAATGTTTTCATTATTATATGGTAGCGCTTACATTATTATACTGCTTCCTTAGTCCAAAAATCTTTCAACACCGTTTGAAAGCAACAGTCTTTTGGGATCATTATACAGTTTGTATTTGAAAACTCTTGACCTCATAAGATGCCTTTTTAAAAGGAAAATTAGCACGTAGCTCTATACACAGGCTCTGATGCCATTCTACAGCCAGCCCAAACTTAGATGTTTGGATCTGTCCTGAGCATGCAGTTTTCCTTTGCCAAATAATAACAGCAAAAATGTTGACAGAGTTGCAATATATTGCTGAGAGTGACACTTAGAATGTATTTACAGTGTGTTGTATTTTTACCTTGAAGAGGTCATAGGGACCTTTATTTCTGAAGGAGATCCATGAGCCATAACTTTAGTAAAATTGTAGTCTATGTATTACTACAGAATTATCCACAGACCTGAAGTCACTTGCTCAAATAGTATTTAATGTATTAGGATACAGCTAATTTTGCTAAATAATTAGTTTTCCTATTTCTACTGCAGTACACTAACTTTTTAAGAAATAGATCATCATCCTTTTGATAGTTAATACAGTATAATTGCACAACCATAATAAAATGCCAGGAAATACTTTTCAGATTTAAAAAAAGACAATTATTGATACCAAAGGGGAAAGAATAGCTTTCTTAATTCTTAATCATGCTTAACTGGAGATGGTTCCAGATACAAGGTCTACAGATTCAGAGAATTCTCCTCTAATGTTGTACTAAACTTTGATTTGCAGCCCCAAGAAAACTTAAGACTTCCCTGCAGCAGTCAAAAGTGTTAATGTTTCAAATACTAAATCAAAATAAAATCTTGTTTGGAGAAACAGTACACCAAGTATTTGGACTCGGGCTCTTCAGGGCTATGCTGTAGCATGGCAATGAAACTGAACTTTTTTAAAAAACTGTTCTCTTGTAAAGAAACCTGAGGAGAACAGGAAGTTGGTTATTTTAAGTAATCATGTAGTTGTGGGGCAGAGACAAAAAAGATGAAAGAAAACCTTTAAAATGGCAAACTCCAAACTTCTTCCACAGAATCTGTAAATCAGCTACTGCTATATTCATTGCTGCACAACTCCCATAGCCAGCCATGCCATTTATGCCACAGGAGTTTTTGTGGCCCAGTACTTCATGCATGGTTGTATCAAATAGAAAACAATATAACAGAAAGTTCTATGTTTTAATTTCTCTCAATATTAGTTGTAGCTCCCCATTATCTGTGACTTCATCACATTGCGATGCCTTTTTCCAACATGTTTCCAGCAATAAAAGTCAGATGAGGAAGAGGCAGCAGGACAAGCCCACTGGGACAGTCTTTGACCTTGCTGGACATCTCCTTGGCTTCTAGAACACAACAACACAAGGCAAGGTGGCAGGATGACATCCATTCAGGGCTCTTGTGTTTAAGCCAGTGCAGCACTTTCTTCCTCTTTCTCACCTACAGAGTTCGAGCAGATCATACCAGAATGTGCTTTATCAGGGCACCCTCAGATCCTAGTGTTTTGGGGAGCCCAACCAAGATGTAGAAGGCTCAGTTCTTTCAATTTCTAAGCAGATTTGAAACCACATCTCTCAGTTAGCAAGGAAATAGCCTAAACAGCTCACCACAAAGCATTCCAGAGGAAGAATTACCTATGCTGCCCTTTTCAAACCCACACTATCCTTCATTCTGATTCACATGGCTTTATTTTATTTTGAATTAGATGGGAGGAGAAAGAAAGAGTAAGCTACTTACACCAGGGAAATACTAAGATTCTGTGTCCTGTACTAATGACAGTAATTGTGGGTTTGACTCTATTGCCCTTTTCAGATGAAGCTGACATTTTTAGTAGAGACTCTGGATCCAAGCCAATTTCACTAGTGACCTGATTTTGGAGTCCTTACATGGCAGCTTCTGTCTGCCTTTGCCATATACAACAAGCACATAAAATACAGCATTAAAATAACAAGTAAAATCCAAATATTAATTTATTTCCTTCTCTATTGCAAGACTGAAGAGCATCAGCATCTCAGTGGTACAATGCCCATGAAAGGAGGTAACCAACAAATACTGAGAATCATTTCTACTTAAGAGGCACATGTGAAAGCAAAAGGAAAAAGGATACACAGAACTACTGAACCTTAGTTCCTTTGAAACTACAAGTCAAGCCTCCCTTTGAATATTTCCCAAAAATATCACAAACTGTGAAAGAAGGAAAAGCTGGGAAGGACTGAAATCAAATATCAGACATAAGGATAAAGGAGAGAAAATTTGAGGTGGCAGGGAAGCCAGAGGTTTCTCTGCCTTCCACGATAGTGTGGTCACCTCTACTGCACTGTGGCCTTCAGGGTTAGGTCTCAAAGGATCAAAGGCTCCACTGTCAGGCCAGTCTGCCCAAGTTGCAGCAGGTCCCTTGTGATGGAAAGACACCTGTGGTGTCAGTGGGCAGATTCTTCAGGGAGCTACCAAAGGAGTCTCACAGAAGAGGGAGAGAGAGTTCAGAAACACAGAAGGATGCTCAGAAACAGCTACTTGCCTCTTGTAAGAGTTTTGTTTGATTGAAAGGCTGTTATGGTTTTCAGCTGCATCTCATCAGATGCCCAGATGCAGTAGCAACTCAGCCCGAAGCAGACTGGGAGAGAGGATGGCAGCTGCTGGAAAGGGCTCTTGGAAGAGATTGATTAGAGTAGCATCTGTAATCAGCAGGCCCTACCAAGGGTTGATGTATATATTGAGCAGAACTAAGGCAGATAGGGTCTCATGGTCTCTTAGAACACTGTTGGGCAAGTTATGCTGGCTGATGATTCCTGGTCAGGAATAATAGCTCTGCTGGGTGGCATTGCACAGACATCTTACACCAGCTCTGTGAATGGTTTTCTCTATTCCAAGTTAATTTCCTAGTGAGTAGCCAGAGTAGGAAATGTGCAGATGCCATGAGGTGGTGGAGTCTTACAAAGGTGAGGGAAGTGGTGAGGTCCTGTGTTGACATGAGTAGGGTAAGTGACAGCTTGTAAGACAAAGTACTGAAGGCTCCTCATTGCATACAGGCATTTTGTTCATCGGTTGTCTCTAGCTGCGAAGGACAAACTAATCCCACAGAGGCATTTTCCTGCAGAAACTCTTCAGACGGGCAACTCTTCCCATCATCTGGACAAAAATGTTGGCCACCTCCCAAACAGAGCTCTTGCAGCTCTCAGGTCAAGTCTCTCAAGTCAGCCAGCACTGCAAAAGGGCTTGGAAAGCCACTACTTGATTCACCTAGTCCTTGTCAGGAGTATGAACTGGTGCTAGGACAGGCTTCTTGTTCTTGTAAGTTAGCCTCTTCCAGTTTACCTGTGTCCCTTATCCAGGGTGTGCATGTGGCTGGGAAAGAATAAAGAATCGGGGAGGACATATAAAAGCTAGATGCCAAGATGCAAAGTTAAATGGGATAAAGGGAAAATGTATTGTTCCTTCTGACAAAGCTTTCTGAGGCAGAAGTGAAGCAGCTGGCGTTTATCAGAGATATACCTCATACAGTGGATGTGGATATAAGCGCCTTGAGCCAGTTGCTGGGAACCTGAAGCCCAAATCTGAACCAAAATACTCATGGCTTTTTTGCCATGGAGTCTTTACCCCAAGGCCTGGCATGCTGAAGAGAATTATACAATGAGGCCTGAACCAGGTTCGGAACTATGCGACCAGGAGAATGACAATGTCTGCCTCAACTTCTTAAACTACTTTAATTGCAAAAAAAAAAAAAAAAGAGGCTAGACCGATAGTTTGAAGACTGACAGCCCAGAAGGCTGAGGTCTTCTTTCTGTTGTACAAACTGAGCACCACAGGCAAGGCTTATCTCTGTCTCCCTCTGCCTTAGAATGTTCTTCAGCTTCAGCATGTACAGGAGAAAAGGGATAGTTAAAGCCTTCTTCTCTGCTGAGACTGATTGCCGAGTACTCAGAAGAAACATGCAAGATGAGTTTTTACAGGGATTCAGAGAAAACTTGAGCTGCTGGGTTGTGAAGGAAATGCTGGAGAGAGGCTGGGGCTGTTAGAGGGGTGTGCTTTGGTTGTGTAGATGTGGCTATATCACTGTCTAGTGGCTGTCCCATGGAACACAAGTCCCCTTGCTGCAGCTAGACTTTGTGGATACACCACGTGCTCAAATAATGCCTTCTATGTTTTTTAAGCCAAAAATTTTTCTCCCCCTGCTGAGGAACATGAAGTTTGTGTATCTGCAACACATGGATTCCTTACAGAGGAGGAGACTTGCTCTTGAAGGGTAGTTTGTATTGTTTTAGGCAGTGCAGGAATGAAGAAAGGAATCAGATTTTGGTTACGAAATGCTTAAGGATTAGACTGGTATTGCAGTACCCAAAATGAAATCTACTGGTCCAGCTAGGAGTGAAGCATAAACAAGGCAAAATCTGAATTAAAAGCTGCTAGAGAGAGACAGCACCCAGTGTGCATTGGATAAAACCAGCAGCCCTGTGGACTGAGAACAATCCAACAACAACTCCAGCCCAGCTCCACAAATGTTATTGAACAAGTCTCATGAAGGTGTGTCCTATGTGAATTAGCCTTAAACAAAGAGGACTAAAAATCTCAAGCCTGTTCCTTCTTCCTCCCTGCTGTCTTGGTTTAAAAAGTTGAAAAGTCATGATTAAATTGGCTGCACTTGTTATTTAATATGTTTTATTTAGTTTGTATCTATGATTTTTTTAAATATTTATCATATTGCTAAAGAATGGTGACTGTTTTCATAGAAACTGGAGATGGAAGAGACCCAATAAGTTCACATCCAGTCCATCCCCCCTGCTGCCACTGCCAAATTGTTCTGCATGTTCATTTTCCAGGACCACCTCCAAACTAATTTTGAAATGTTCTACTTTCTTGGAGAGGGTCTGTACTACTCGTGCACAGATCTGGAAGTAGCTGGTGATGCCCATTCTCATTATCTTTCACTCCTTTCTCCTCTTCATTCTCTTTATTCTTGTATTCCTTTTTCAGGCACAGGCACTTCTTATTTGGTTATCCTTAAATGTTTCTTCTCCCTCCTTAGATTTTAAAAGGATCGGCGCAGTTGGGCCGGGTTACTCTGGCAGATGCAAGCAGCCCAAGCAATATCATTTGAGCAGTTATTTGTTGAGCAACCCTACCCTGGAATATCCTGTCCTGGGGAGTATGAAAAACCAAAACAAAATCTCCAAGGTATTTGCTGAATATCAAAGCAGAAGCACACAGAGAACATTGGCCCTCTATTAAACACAGCCAAACACACTCCTCTTAAAATCCTATTCTGTTATAATTCTTTGGCAAGGAATTTTCTGCTAAAGATATTATTTATAACTATTGCAGTTCCTTTGTTTGTTACCCAGTCCCTGCTTTGGTTTGATCTACAGGTCACACTTGGCCTGCTTGGGGTAGCTTAGTAAGCTGGCTGTTTTCCCTCAAGACAGTAATCTTGTGCTTCAGGAGCAAGCCACAGATAGAATAACAGTTTCATGTCCACATTTTATGATTGGAAATAAAACTTTCCAGATGTGAGCCACTGTCTTCCTTTATTTTCACATCCATATTTCTTCTCTGTATTTCCATCATTTGGTTCAGGTCAGCTATGGCAAAAACTTGCACAGGTTGCCCTGTCCTTTTTACCTTAGGCTGAAGCACAAAAGCAGCACATCAGCCTGAGGCAATAGTGATTATTAAGTCTGCAGATGTGTAAATGTTATTCCCTTTGTATTAGTCTGCAGTTAGTGAAATGTTGGGATGGAAAACCATCAGATCTGACCTCAGAGGAGGCTTCCAAACATCTCTTCAGCACAGACAACCCAAGCAAAACTTATACTATAGGATTAAAATCAAACACAAAAATCAGAAAAACATTGAAATCAGAAGACCTTTTGAAGTTTCAGGAGTGTTTTCCCTTTCTATATTTAGAAGGGCTTTTGGAGCACCTATATGTACATACTGAAAATTTTCAAGGTGAAAACTGAACCATAAGTGCTCATTTACTCTTGGGAAGCCTCTTGATCTTCTCTCGTTTCCCACAGCTCCTTAGCTGCCATCCTTCTTATTCTGCTGCTCTTCTGTCAAGAGAATGAGTCACAGAAGTGCTGCATTTCAGCCAGATTTCTGGCCATATGTACATGTGCTTGCTTTTTTGAGTTCCTCTCCCAGCTCCTTTCTTTCTCTTGCAATTCCTATTCCATTTTTGAGTTGCACATACTATCTGCCCCAAAATTCTAGCATTCCCAGAGAACTTGCACTTTGAATAATAAACAACCCTCTAAGAACAAAAGAATCTTAATTAGCTCACACACTAACTATAATCTTAAAATGTGATTTATTCAAACAGTCAGTTCTGTTTCATGTGATTGCAAATGTGAGCAGATTTTGATAGATTGGCTGGATGTGGGTTTTGTGTTTGATTTTGGTCAGTTCAGGTATTATCTGCCTTGACAAACATTAACTGAGATGAATCTTAAGTTCAACTGCTGTCATGGTTAATTATTCTTGATGATGAAAGTTAATAGCTATTTTTCTCTACAATCTTTGCAAGTCAAAGTTTTTAATCTAGCAAAGACTGAATACTAATGCACTGTTCTACATAAATCACAGGGATCTGCCTTTTTACAAATTAGTTACTGTCTCCTATTGTTATCTAATAACAATAGACATGAAGAACTGGTGGAGTGAGCAGTAATGTAAAGCAGATCCTTTAGAATACTTTCTGTATAACAAATAATAGGAGGTGATTCAAAGTATAAGGCCCCATTAAGAGATCTGAATGGCCCTCTGAATGTTCTCTATGAATAAAGAGTCAGCATGTGGCAATATTTGCTCCTAAACAAGACACTTCATCCGGGACCTTAAAATTTGAATGAAAAAAAAAATCTTAAAACCAGTATGAATGTAGTTCTCCATATCTTTTTAGATTCACACAAAATGCCTTCAGTCTTCCCTCTGCACTTCTACTCATTCACAACAATCTAACCACTTTAGCTGATGCTGAGTGAGAAGTGAGATAATAAGAAATTCACACACATTGACATTTGTGCATGTATTCACTAAGCCTTAGGCCTCACCTGCAAAGAAAGCACTTGGACATCTCAATGGACATGTAGATGAACATCAGGTTCGCCCAAACAATGCTTCCCAGAAAAGTGTTAATTTGTAAACTGAGGATCTTCTGCCTCTGATTTGCACTACTGTGGCAACAGATGGAATACGGTATCAAGTGCAAGTGTTCTTCCTTTAAGACAGATGGCCTTAAAACTGGAGATGAGCAAGAAAAAGGACATAAGAATGATGAAGATTGGGGGGGGGAAAGCTTCAGTGAAAATTTGAAAGAGACAGATTTGTTTAGTTTATGAAAAGGAAGATGGAGGTGTGAATTTATCACAGCCATTCAGTACCAACATGGTGGTGGGCAAAGTGGTAAATAGAGTTCAGTTTCAACATCAAAGTCAATTTTCTGGTACTAAAAGGAAGAAAGTAAATAACCTTTCCTGTTTGCTAGGCAGAAAGAGATGGGTAAGTTCTCAACTCCTCAGATATGGAGAGACACCCATTTGCCTGCATTTACACCCAGACACCTAGTCCAGCAAGAGAAAATTATTGGAATCTGAATTTATGCAAATTCAGACTTGAATTAAGTAAATTTGGTAATGCTCCTGACAAATAGTTGTCAGAACAATTACCAACAATTGCTCATGGAAAATATTTTCTATTAAAAACTGGGGATTTTTTAGTAGTTAGGGCATTAATTCCAAATCAAACAGTCTCTATTAGAGAGGAAGTCAAACGATGTGTTCACAATACTCCTGTCTTTATAATATCCAGCCTGAATTTATGCTTTCATTACAGTATGGTTTGATCATCAGTCTTAATGAAGCTCTCATTAACCACCTCTGCTTTCCTGTGAAATGGTCACACACACTATTCAGCCATTACTGAATAAATCTACTAATTTAAAAAAGGAAATAATTAATCTCGTTTTGTCATCTGTGTCATAGTTGCTAATGGGATGATATGATATCTAAAATGTAGATTAAAAGGTAAATTGTATTTCTTTTTAAAAGCATAAAAAATAATTGAAAATGTTGCTACTGTGTTGTACCTACTTTTTGTACCATGCTTTAGAATGTCCTTCTTGGGTAGAGCGAGTCTTCAAGGTTTTATAGACAATAAGAAATTTCTGGCTGGCTTTTAAATACTCATGTTTTGGTCAATATTTACATTTGTGTTTGAAGAGCAACAGAAGAAGAGGTAATCATGTTTAGCTGTATGTCCCACTACATTCTTTTTATACATCAGTCTTAATAGTTTCCATGACAAGATGCCTTGACTAAGGAAGCATTTTGCTTCTCAGAAAGCTCCTTGCTGCAAAACCACAATTGTTTAAGTATTGCCTCTCCTTTGTGCATAGCAATCAACTCACTTGAATTAATATCCTCATCCAGTATTGCAGAAATAAGTTGCAGATAGTTACAAGAATGAGGAACTCCACAAACAAATATTCTCTGTCCTGCTGGGCATTGATTTATTCCACAGGCTTTTAGTGCTGGGTATTTGTAAACCTTTTCACCTTACTAGCTGTGACTTGGTCTGATTGTCTGTAACAAATATTGGTACAATCTTGTTTACCTCATTATCTGTCGGTGACTGGCCACTTTACCTGACTGATTCCATAGGCACACCCACACCTCTGCCTGGTGGCTGATTCAGTAACTAAGTTACTGTTGAAATAAAACAAAAGGACCTGACCCCAATAGTTCTGGATTCTTATCAAAAAGAAAGACCTTAACATAAGCTCCAACATAAATATTCATATAGATACTTAGATACTAATCTAAGTATCTGAGCATCTATATGAATCTTTATCACCTGGTTGAATCTGAAGCTATGGCTCCAAGAAAAACCTCCTAAGCAGAGCCACAAGGTTAAGGGATTTCTGTTTGCCTCCCTCAGGTACCCAAACACTCATTTATCCCTCTTTGTTTGGTGTGGTTGACTGTGGAGGTGGACAGGAAGTTGGGGAATAGATCTGATTAAAGAGTCAAAATTAAAAATGTGTCTGTGTTGAATCTGGTCCTGTCTCCTATACAGACCCACAAACATTAGTATCATCATGACTAAAGAGGCTGGATAGGAGGGAAAGGGAATCTGACAGAACCAGGAGAAATACCTGTAGAAAGTGGCCTGAGAGGATCCCTCTATTCCTTGAGGTTTCCCAAAACTATTCTAAGTGTTCCAGAGTCAAATTATTAGTATTCTACCTTATTCTTTATGTTGATTATTGCATAGTCCTCCATCAGTAGTTGTCTCATTTTCTGCTTTCACTGTTTTCTTTCTCTTTTAGTCTTTACGCTTGCTTTGAGTTGTTTGCTTTTCAAGTAGCACTTTTAGCCCTCAGAAAATATTGTAGTTATTAATTTTTTAACTTTTCCCAGAATCCAATTATTTTGCTTGGAGTTTGAATTAAACCCGTCATCCATCATCTTGTAAGACAGGAGACAACACTTGGCACTGTAGCTTGGTGTTAGTAACATTTTTCAAACTTATTTTTCCACTGTTGGTTTGTTTTGGGTGATAGCAAAAATGTTGTAATTTGCATTGGCTTTTTTCTTATTTTTATTTTAATGGTAGTTGGTTTTATTTATTTTACTTGTGGTTTTTAGAAGTACTTATGCAGTCCAAGAGGATTACAGTGATTACAACTGCTTGCATCTCAGCTACCAGCTGTTTACCTTTCAGCTTCTTGTTGAATGTGGTAGGCTAGGAGATGTCATGTGAAGATTAAAAGACTGTCCACATCCTGAATGCTGTCCTCAACTCTGGTCTTTCCCACTGAAAACAGGATGTACTGAAACTAGAAGAGGTACAAAAGAATTAGGATTGTCAATGAACTGGAATAGCTTACATACAGGCAGAGATAAAATATGCTGTTCAGCTTGGAAATGAGGCAGCTGAGGTATGTTATAGTAGAGGTTTGAAAAATCATGACTGGGTTGGAAAAAACAAAAGATAAGTTTGCCATTTCAGTGCCTCCTTCAGGACTGTATTGGCTTTCAGGGAGGATTAGAACTGGTTGATTTTAGAACCTAGGAGACAGCTGAACGACATTTGGACGGTTCATTTACTCCCTCCCTCAGCATTTGTTTCTAGTCTACAGGGGTAGTATGCTGCCTTCTTAACTGGACCTTTAGTACAACTGGAGATGGCTGCTCTCACCTGCATAGGCAGCCTGGAACCAGGGAAGGAGGGGTGGAGAGGAGGCCTGGATGCACCATGCTGTGAGATCAAGTCCCTAGTGAGACGCTCCTGAGTGATGTTATTTCTAGTTGACTGCTGGACAGGAACAGCAGATATTAGGAGAGAAGGGAAAGAATCTGTCTTTTCCTCTCCTGCAAGATCCTTCTTAGATCACAGTTTTCATTGCAAGGTTGCTGTCTTGTTTTCTGCCTTCCCCAGGTTAACATTCTCTTTGTGACCCTTGCTTGCCTGGGCAAGCAGTTTCATTCTTAACTCTTTCAGGATAGTCAGCATATAAGTAAGGTGTTCATGGCTGTGCCTGTTTCTATTCCTGCCCCTTTCACAGACACACAACATTCTTCAAATCAATTATTAGAGGCAAGGTATCAGTTAAAAAAAGATCTGCCCCGAAATAGACCTTACACATTCCATAACATTTCCTTTGTCACCAGAAGCCCTGCAAAAATTGAATCTCTTCTGCAGGCTGCTGCTCCTCTCTTCTAGCCACCACATTTTTCATTCCAGGCCAGCAACTTCAATGTTGCTAATGGTTTCCCCTTGGTGTGCACCCGATGTATAAACAAAGATCTTTTTGCACAAAACAAAGTTGAGCTATCATCTTTGATCAGATTGTTTGGATCAGGTTCAGCTGACAACTACGGAGTTGTTTTTCCACCCCTATGGATTTTCAACATGTTGCAAATCCCTTATGCTTGTGGGATTTCTGTTTGTTTGCTTGGGTTTCTTCAGAGGTTAACTTCTCCAAAGAGCAGTGTGGAAAAGAGGAATGAAGCAAATTTCCCAGATCCTGAGGAGCAAAGAATGTGTGTTGCTGGCAGAATATGATTGCTAAGAAACATCTTGGATGCCATCAAGCTAAAAGCATAAGGGCTGTGAAGTCAAAGAGTGCATCCACAGAAAAAAGGTGAAGCTGAAGCTGTCAGGCCTTTGAGCATATGGTGCACACATGAAATAGATCTTCAAGATCAAAGGTTAAAAGTTATTTTTTAACTCATGTAAACAGTTCTTTGTGCTTCCACAGTACCTTTCCTTTTGTCTAGGGATGCTAAAGCGTTTTTGTAACTCTGGGGACCATTACCTTATCTAACAATCAGGAACACTAATGTACAGAGAGTTGAGGTGCAACTCAAGTCACGCAATCAGAAAGTAAGGGCTGGCAAAAGCAAGGACTGTGCCTTTCTCTGTGGGCCTTGCTTTTACAACATCAAAGATTTAATTTTTAAAAGGGCCAAATAACTTTTAGTAGTGTGTTTATGAGCAGGCTAACACTTCCTATAGCCAAAAGACTATCAAAAGATTACTTTGTACTGTGATTTACCAAAGGGAAGACACCTACACAGGAAATGAAATACTATTATTATTATTATTATTATTATTATTATTATTATTATTATTCTCATTTTAAAGATGAGATACTCAACACTCAGTTTTGTCTTCTAATGGATGAAAAGATACTTCTACCTCTACTCTGCCCACCTTTGTAAGGGCACACATACTGAAATACACACCTTCAGACAAAGCAGCAGCACTGTTGCTGAAATCTTAGCCTTCCTGCAGGCTCTGATTTTGTCCCTGAGCCCCAAGTATCAACTCTCCACCTGGGACACACACATTGGGGTACTGATGCCATCAGTATCAAAGAAATTATTTTATGGATACAGAGCTTGACAACAGCAGTGCTAGGTATGTTTTGTCCATGTTTCTACTAAACATCAGAGCTCCAAGTTCAGATTTCATTTATACTTTCAAGTGCTTACAAATCTCTTCACTTGCTCTCATCAATGAGGACTGAAACAAGAAATAGCACAGTACTGAACAGATAGACCAGATTGTTCTTACACTACTGTAGATCCTGGAAGTGAAATATGAAGTAGTTGTTTCTTTGATCTAGAAAGTCTGAATAACACCTTGAGTACCAAAGTGATCTACAGGAAAGAGCATGATGGAATGTATTCATGTTGCCAAATGTCTGTGAGTTTAAATGAACCACACTAAACTCAAGCAGGTGTTCAGAGAACAGGCAAAATTATTGGCAAAGACCCTAGTAAGGACCACTTTAGAGGAGTGCCTGATTTGCAGTATCTGGGTAGGCAGTTTACAGCAGAGTCTGAAGCAGTTTTGAATTCTGTGATGGTCTGATTTTGAAGTATCTCTTCTTCCTGAAGTTCCACACAGACCCTAAGCTTACCAAAAATAGTATGTGGAAATTCTGTGGGGAAAAAATAATAGGGGAGATTTGAAATATTGTTACATTGATTTTGAAAACCATTTTTTCCATCTGAATTTCTGAATATTTTAAATATTTTAAGACATAAATGTTGGAAACTAAAGGGTATTCCTGTTGAAGAATGCCTAATTTTGGAAATATTAAATTCAGATAGCTTAACCACATAATTTCTTCCCCAGATTTTACTGAGTCAATTAATAAAAAGCTGCACTTTCTCACTAGCAGGGCTGATTTAAAAGAATTGGCTTTTCCTAATAAACAGTATTACTTCAGAAAAACTATAGCCGGTTTTAAGAGGCACTGTGCTCAAAAGCCCTGCAAAACTCTTCACACACACTCCTCACTGCTTCTCAGTAACAAACATATCATCACCTGGTGGCAAGCGGCTTTTTATCAATAGCTGTCAAAAGGTACGGGTCAGCAAGACCAGCACAGAAAAAAGGTGCTGATGCAGGTATTCTGAGTATGAGGCCTGACCAAGTAAGATGAGGAGATGATAACATGAGGGCTTTCTTTTTAGAGGGCTTTCTTTTTTTCCTTTTTTTTTTTTTTTTTTTAACAGAGGCTGGAATTACTAGAGGTATCAATTAGTCACAGATAACTACACAAGAAAGTTTGTTCTCTGTGGACTGCAAATGAGAAATGAAATAATTTGCAAGGAAATGTGTCTATTGCTATATGGTCCCCAGCATGGTAAAGGTCAAAAATTCCTGATCAGGTAAGGAGGTTGATCCCTACTGCCTGCTGCCAGCTTCCTGGAACTTCCCATTAGCTATCTCTGCACAGTATTGCAGATGTGATGCATTTCCTTGGGTGTCTAGGAAGTGAGTAACTATAAAAAGATTGTTACAGAAAAGTCTATTAACACTACTGTGTACTGATTGCACATGTACAATATTTTAGGATTCAGAAGTCATGGAAATGCCAATGGCTGGTTTAAGAAACAAAATTATTAATAGAAGATTAGGTGTATTCACTTGGATGAATGACAAGCAGGGATATTTGCTTTAGATAGTGCAAAAGCATATTCTGACGAAAATATGGGGTAATCAGACCAATAAACCAATTTTTCCTTTAGTCCACATTTGTCAAACTGGTACATGCAAGCCTCTGACTTGACTTGTTTCCTCCACTGTGCGCTTTTTTCCTTGCAGATCAAAGCCTGCCGGTGTTCTAAATATGCTTGTTATCCTACTGCCACTCAGAAACAACCACATCCTTTCCTAACCCAGTTCAAGCAAAGCCCAGAATGTCAATTTCCTCTTGGAAAAGTGGTCTGCACTGACTGAGATCAGTTGTTGAACAGTTGGCTCAATAAGGAAGAATGGCCTTGTGGATTAGAGAGTGGAGTGATTCTCAGGAGATCAGACTCTGTACCTTGCTTTTTCACAACTTACCTGAATGACATTGGTCAAATTACTTAACTCTGTGCTTTAGTTCTCTTGCAGAGTGAAAGTACTTGTGTACTTCTCTTGGAAAATGCTAGTACATTATAATGATGCTGACAAATAGAGCACCTAAATGTCTACATAACTCCAAAGTCAATTTCTGTATCTGCCCTGACATAAACCTCAGTACCACAAGATACCAGGACCTTCACCGATGCCTTCTCTCAGTTAGCTTTTTCTCAGTTTCAGTGTTTCAAAGTTTGTGTTTTCTCAGCTTTTCTTTGGAACCACTTAGTTCCATTGTTTCAGTTCCAGGCTTTCCTTAATGCTGAAATGTTTCATTTATGCCAGATTATAAATCAGACTGTAGCTAATGAAAACAGCTGTTTTATTTTTTCCCATCTACTTTCAAATGCAGGAAAAATATGCTTCTTGGAATTTTCAACTACTCAGCCATTCTTCTAATTTCATTTCACCAATTTCATTGTAGGAAATGTTAAAAATTGCTATGGTCCTTCTCAGATATTTCAGTAGTGAGTTGGTCCTACACAGAATAAATGTGACATGCAGAGAACTAGAGCCTTGACATGGCTCCCTTGCTTCCCAGGTGCATTTCCCTGAGTCTGAGAATCCATTGCAGCTCATTCTTGGAATGCGTTACTGTAGCTGAGGTCCACAGCACCAGTATCCTGGTTTAGAGCAAATTTGGGTGGAAACCTCCAAAGGGGTTCTTCTAGAAAGCAAAGTGGCTCCTTTCTCAACTGGTTTGGGAAAATATTTCCTTGGAGAAAAGTGGAAAAAAAACCCTGTTTATTTAACAGGCAAAGAATTCACTAGCACAAAAAATTGAACAATATTAAACAATAAAACCTCTTGCCACTCTGAAGGGATGACAAACTCAGGAAGTCTCCTTCATGGGCTGTAGCTCGGCTTACTCAGTCTCTTATCAGTCCATCCAGCGCCGGCAAAGGCCATGGCCCAGGCCTGGCCCAGTGGGCCACAGGTGTGAGTTTCTGGTGCTTTTTTGAATTTTCAGTCTAGAGCAGGTTGAAACAGTTCTAAGAAGAAGAAAAAATTTACAGTCCAGGGAACTTCTCTGACTCAGCTAGCTAAAAACAAACTAAGAATAAAGGAGAGCTCTCTCCTGATCTCTGTCTGTGCTGCAGACAACACAGTTTGGGAGAAGGATGCGGGGGAGCAAGTGCAGTACTTGATAACAAACTCTGCACTTCTTCTCTCCCCTCTTTTGTTCTCAGAACTACTCTTAAAGGTGCAAAACTTATTTCTGGGCTAAACAGACAAATGGGGATACAAGCATCATAAAGTCACCCCAGGACAACCAGTGACTTGGTTTTCACTCTCATCAGGGACATTGTAGAGGATGAACCTGCAATTCTTTTTCTTATGACTTAAAGTGGCAGATTCCTTCTTTAGTTTACGAATTGAGAAATTTTACTTCTCTTAAAAAAAATTCTCCCCTTGTTTAATTTTACATCATGCTGGATGACCAACAGGACAACCACCTCTCTTTTGCTGGAATCACTTGTACCTAGCATTCTGCTGTAGAAATTGCTGAACAGAACGAAGCTTTGAACATCTTTACTCTTTCATGTGTAAAAAAGGACAGAACAGCCACATTTCCAAATATGCAATAGACACAGGTAAGTTCACCTCCTTTTACAGGTCTATGTGTACCTACCAGAAAGATGAGCCTGTGATGTTCCTTCTAATTCCCAGCCAGCATAGTTCATACAAGATTGTTTCCAGGGCCCGCTATATTTTCTAGTTCAGGTAGTTATATTTTCTAGTTCACAATTTTACCTCTTCTCACAGATCTTCAGATTAGTCAAGAGTGGCTCTATCACTCACCTGCTTAATCACATCAGCTGCTCCCTGCTCTCAGAAGGAGGAATAGAGTAAGCTTGTTCCTCTTCATAACAGGCATTTTTAACCAGGGGACTGGGCATACAGGTCAGAACAATCTGTGTTCTCCATTATGTGTGAAATCTTGCTCACTTCTTCCTGAAACTGCATTTCTACCATGGACTACTTGCTTAAAATAAAAGCAGTACATCCTCCCTCTGAATGCTGAAGAGCAGCATTGCAATCGTACACAAAAGAATTCTTTTTCCTCACTGATCTACTTCGAAGGTCCTAATGCACCAAAATCTAGTTTTGCCTAACTAATGCTCAGAAGCCTGTTCCGATCTGCTGTCTTCCTCATCTTTTCACACAAACAATTTGGTTGTATTTACAGCACCTGGAAGAGAAAAAGGCAAAGACTCATTGCAGTTGCCTGCTGTCCAATATACTGTATTTGTTAACAGACTTGTTAGAGGCTTTTTAAGTAGTTCACTTGAATCAGGAGTAATACTTCTCTCCATGATTTTCCTGCATATATTTTTGAGCTTCTTGTGCAATTTGCCTTTCAGATAATGTTTTGTCCACCCACAAGGGGCCCAGACCTAAGAGATGGCAAGTAGAGCACAGAGATTGTTATTTTACCTCAAATTATTCAGATATTTATAGCTAAAATTACAAAAAAGATGCTCCTACTACAATCAAGGTATCAATTGCAACAACCCAAGTGATAAGGATGGCTTTCTTCCAGAATATTGTGTATTCTTGGAACATGCAGAGATGCTGCCATCACTAGATGGGTGGGACACTCCTTTTTTTCTTTCTTTTTTTTCCTCTTTCCTGCACATGTGAGAGGGAGAAAGAGATGAAAAAGGAGTAGGGGTTTTGAGTGTTTTTCAAATCTTATCAAGGCAAAAACTTCCATTAATATTGCTTGTAAAGACAAAGCAGGAAAGTACACAAAGTGTCTCAGAGAAGATCAGTAACAGATAAGTGACATTTTTATATAAAGCCAATAAATAATTATGGCAACGTTTACAAGTCTTTAAGCCCAATGAGCTCCACAGCTTACCTCCTAAAATGTCCAGAGCAAGCAAAAAATTGGCTGCTAAAAATCCATAACCACAGGACATCTTCCTTCATCTCCTTTGCTTGTGCACTGTAACACTGTGCTATCATGTGAGGACATGATAATGCTATCTTGCACCTTAAGGTGTTAAACTCAAGAAGAAATGTGACAAAGAATACTTTGCAAAATGTCCTTGTGACACCCCTACCCAGTTTAACACTTTTGTCAGCACCACTCTGTATTGCATGGGGGAGTCACTGCAGGTGTGTAATAACTGTGATCCTGGAGCCTTCCCCTTAGGATTCATATTCAACTCACTTAAATGCTTGGGAATTGTCAAGGGCATGTAAAGGAATGGATTACCATGTCTCAGAAGTATGGAGTGTTAATGTAAATTGAAAGGATTGGTACTACAATCTCTTGGCTTCTCACAGCTCTGTCTGATGGAGATTTTTTGTCTGACATTGTCTTTTATAGCCTGACATTCCTTCTTTTACTGGTATTACTTTTTTTTCATATTGTTACTTGTTCCTGAAATTGTACTTATTCACACCAATAAAACATTTAGGAAACAGTTGATGGAGAAGTGTATGTACAATGGAGTTGTACAGCACTATGGAGCTTCAAATCCATCCACAATACTTATATTGATACATGTCTAATGACTTGTGTTTGATAACCAAAATTATCAGGTCTCTTTATTCACTGGTAAATCAGCCTCCGAGTACTTCTCTTTAGGTCAGCTGAAATTCAGTGCAGGATGCCTCTGGTATTAGAACAGAAACTTTCAACAGATTTTTAAATTTCTCTTGGAAATGTTGAAAACAATTTGCAAAGATTGTCTTCGTAAGTTGGGGGGGGAATAATTAAACATTTAAAAGGATTTTAAAAATATTTTATATGTTCTCATTCTGTTCCCAATTTTGTTTGGATTGTACTATACTGTCTCTATTGAAATTAAATGCTTTGGCTAGATTTTTTTCCAAGGTTTTACAGCCTCTCACAGACCGCTTACAGTTCCTCACCCCCTCCCCCCAGCCCCCTGATAGCCATCTCACTTTTTTTTATAATTTCCCTTTTAACTATATACTTAGAATTCTTAATGATTTCTCTGAGAGGACAACTGCTTTCTATCATCTGCAATTTTCACCCTCATGGTTTGCAAGTTTTATTAAATAGGAACTTCTCTCCTTAGAGACTCTTTGTCCCTGTCTCCAAAAGGCTATCATCCATATTCTCATTTGTCTGCATGAATTCAATTTTTCCTCTTGCATTCAGTTGTCTGAATAGCTTTAGACTTTCAAACACACCTTATAATTAATTTCCCCTCTCTTCTAAACCTCAATCTTCTTGTCCCACATCATCTTTCCCTTGACTGCCTCAGAGTTCTGTTCACATGAATAATTCTCCTTTTCCATGTATTTTCTTCTAGCTTCACATGAAAATTTCCCAGAATGAGAATGGAGCAAATTGCAAAGAATTTGTTGAGAGTGGGCTAGACTGGTGGGATTGATCATGAGGCAGGCCTGAGTGGAGGGGGAGAATTGACAAAAAAACTACAGTGCAACATTAAACACCAGCAGAGGGAATGCATAGGCTCTCAATACCTCATGTCCCAAAGTGCTGTAGCTGCTCTGGAGAAAAGGTGGAAAGGGGAAGATGCTGGTGAGATGACTTCTGTCTCTGTAGCTCATGACAAAAGAGTGGCAGCAAACAAGGCTGATGTTTGCTAGGACTGTATTGACAGCAGCACTGTCAGTAGATTGTGTGAGGGGAAAGATGCTACTGCTTTTTGTTCAGCACTTCTTAGACCACCTCTAGAATAGCCTGTCCACTCCTGGGTTCCACAATGCAAGAAAGACACAGATAAATCAGTGCAAGTTTGGTGGTGATGGGACTGGAGCACTTGCACTGTGAGGAGAGGCCAAGGAAGCTCTCTCTGTTTGCCCTGGAGAAGAAATACCAAATCACATCTTTCCAACAACCACAAGGAGGTTATTGAGAAGGTGGAGCCAGATTGTTTGCAGTGGTGCATGGTAAGAGGATCAGAGACGGCAGCCAGAAACTGAAAGAAGAACAGCTCAGGCCTGGTGCGAGGTAAAAATTTTTCTCTACAACACTCAAGCAGCAGAGCAAACAAGTACTTGTGGAAGGGTGTTCCATTTCCATCCTTGAGTGCACAGAAGGGCAAAAATCTGTGGAAGGATCAGGCAAGTAAGTCCTACGAGAAGTGGCTAAGGGAGCAGAGGGTGTTTAGCTGGAAAAAAAGGGGTCTCAGGGGAGACCTTACTGCTATCTGCAACTGCTTGAAAGGAGGTTGTAGCCATAGGGGGTGTTGGCCTCTTCTCCCAGGCAACTACTGACAGGAGAGGATGAAGTCTCAAGCTGTACCAGGACTGCTTTATGTTGGACATCAGGAGGAATTTCTTCCCAAAAAGGGTGTTTTAAACATTGGAATGGCCTGCCCAGGGACATGGTGGAGTCACCGTCCCTGGAGGTGTTTAAGGAAGGACTGGATGTGGCACATAGTGCTCTGGTCTGGTTGACATAGTGGTATTCGGTCAAAGGTTGGACTCGGTGATCTGGGAGGGCTTTTCCAACCTTATTGATTCTGTGATTCCATGTTTCTATTTACAGAACCTGGCAGGACACAGCCCTGGGCAGCCCAGTCCAGCCTCATCGCTGACTCCTTTGGGAGTATGAGAGGGACTGGAGCCTCCTGGCGTTGCTTCCAGCCCTTGGCGCTGTGACCCTACAGCTCTCCCTCAGCACGCCCTGATGGCAGCCCCCGCACAACACCGCAGAGCTCCTCACAGCGTCTCAGCCCTTCACAGCCCCTCAGCCCCCTCACAACCTCTCACAGCCCCTCACAAGCTCTCACAGTCCCTCACGGCCTCTCACAGCCCCTCACAGCCCTCTCACAGACCGCTTACAGTTCCTCACCCCCCCTCACCAGCCCCCGACAGCTCCAATCCTGACAGTCCAGTTCCTCACCCCACCCCACCTACAGTCCCAATCCCCATGCCCCACATGACAGTGACACCATCTCACAGTCCTGCACAGTCCCCTCACAGTCCCCTCACAGCCCCTCTCAGCCCCTCACAGCCCCCGCACGGCTCCGGGGCCGCCGGGCCGAGGGAGCGGCCTCCGGAGCCTGCAGTGGGACCTCGCAGCCCAGCCCGCGGTGCCGGCGCCGCAGCCTCGGCTTTTAAGGAATAAAATCGATGTGGAATTCAAGTGAAATTGAAGTGGAACCCGAAGGGTCCCGTGATGTCAGTTCAAGCCGTGCTCCTTGCCACAGGGAGTCTGGGGGGCGGGGGCGGGCCGCCAGGCCTACTCGGGGTCTGTGGGGGCTGCTGGAAGGAAAAAGGAGGAGAAATGCGAAATAAAGACCCAAGCCCAATGGCCTGACTGGGCACTGTCATCATAAGACATAACAATGTTTTCCCTCTGTGGTGTACAGCCACTGCAGGTGTTTGTGCTGGGCTTTAGAGTGGGCAGATGCAGTCAGCACTGAAATGCCTCTGTTCATTGGTGTCAGGGATGTGGACACCCTTGAATCCAGACTTTCACTCACTCTTTGCCAGTGAGAGGAAGCTTAGGAGTCGTAAAACTGATACGAGAAGATAAGTAGATGCCATGGTTCCTAACTCTGTGTTCTGGGATCAAACAGCTGCTTTGCATCTCTTCAGGGGAAGCTAGGGTTTGATGTTTGTGTGCTATGCTGATCAAGCATTTCTGTATTTTCATTGATGAAACTTCTATGTTCCTGTACTGAGTTGTTTTTTATACACTTTCTGCTCTGGGTGCATACATAATATTGAGGGACTTAACTACTGACCCTATTAAAAAACCCAAAAAGCTACCTTCTTAAAAGTAATTGAATTTCTATAATGGCTTAGGTCTGCAAAATAGTTTTCACTCTTTAGCACTTCTAGCCTGCTTTGCCATGATTTCAAAGTTCTTAAGCGATGGCTTTGCCTTTTAAGTATAAGCTTTAACCCTGATTGAATTAAAGCAGATGAAGGAATAAGTTGTTCATTATTTTAAATCATCTTTTCCAATACAGCTGGGCAAAGATGACTGGCCATGCGACCTGTTGTTATCCCTCAGCATAATTCTGCCAGTTTCAGCTAATCCAATCCAATCCAATCCAATCCAATCCAATCCAATCCAATCCAATCCAATCCAATGCAGCCTCAGCTGTGTCACTCTCCAAGCAGTTAACTGGACAGCAGGTCTTGCACATTATTTCAGGCACAGAAAGAAAAATCTCTGAAGAAGGAAGATCGTGTAGTTTTAAGATCTTCTGCTTCTGGATGTCTGATCTACTAGGAAAGGCTTCTACCTTGTTCACAATATGCTCTGTTGCCATAGGCAACTTGAGAAATAGAAGCTGTGGCTCTCATAATTCTTTCAAGAAACTATCTAGTGGTAAGGGAATAGGATACTGAGCATCTTTTTTCTTTCCTTGGCTTTGTCTTGGTTTTTCTTTCCACACAGAATCTCTTGCTAGGTGTCATAATTTGTTTTCCTCCTCATATTTTGTTAAATGAGTCCCTTTCTATTCCGCAGTACAAATGTAATATATTCTGGATGTTCCATAAACGTTCAAGAAACCTGATTAGTCTGACTCTTTCATCTTCACTTCTTTGTCTCCTTTCTATGCAGCAGCACATGCTGGCAGATGACAAGCTGGAAAGCAGCTTTGCAGAAATAGTTCTGGTGGACCCCAAGCTGTACAAAGTAACAAAGAAGGCTAATGGTGTCCTGGACTGTGTTAGGAGGGGTATCCTTCCCCCACTCAGCACTGGTGAGGCCACATCTGTAGTACTGTGCCCAGTTCTGGGCTCCCCAGTAAGAGTCACTGAGTAGGAAGGATCTTTCACACCTTCCTTATTTGATCAGTCATTTAAAGTGTTTTTGCACCGGACAGATTAATCATGTACTTTCTCCATTTTCTTCATCACTTGCATAGGTTGAACTCCACAAACTCCACATTGTAAACATGCTTTCTAGAGACTTAATCATCTTTTTTCGCTTCTCCAATTCTAATATTTTACCGTTTTAGAAAATATGACACATGTTTCCGGGTATGGTAGTGCATTTAACAGTGCAAGGTAAAGAAGTAAGATCTCTCTGTTGCTTCTTTGTCATAGTCCCATTTTAAAACCTGTACAAGTTAAATCAAATGCATGTTTCAGAAGAGGGCAGGCAATATACATGGTGCACCAGCTGTGCACATAGGTATGCAACTGCAGTCTGAGCTACTCTCAGCTCATTGTTTCCATTTTTTCCTAGGTCTGTTCCCCTCTGAAATAATAAGCACTGCTTATTAGAAGCACGTGGCTGACCATAATTTTTTATTATTTTCATGAGGTTGTTTTTTGTTTTTTGTTTTGTTTTAAGAGATTAAAAAAAGCAATGGACAAAAGATATGCTGGTCTCAATATCAAGAACATACCAAGTGGAGGATAATTTGAGCTTGCATGTCTGCAAGCTCAAATTCACAAGTATATGAGGAGGTATGACATGTTAATGTCTGTTAGAATATACCAAATTTCTGGACCTCTGTGCAAAATCTTTCTTTGCTAGTGGCAAGCCTTGCCTAGCTTTCCGGGAGTCTGTGAAGCTGCTCTGCACTTGATGCATTGCACTTCCTGTTGCAAGTCAGCCTGGTGTATCACTCATCTCCTTACACTTTCTCAGTCCTCATCCATTTCCCATATTTCACAGCTTTCACCAGCTTTTCTGTCTAACTGTAGTTTTTGTCTTGAAAACCTTCTGGCAGTCCGTCCTGAAACCAGAAAACATGTTTTGCTTAAATCCTTCCTGGTCCCAGCATTATGGTCCTCCTAGTGCAGAAGATTGAAAACCAAGGAGAAACTAGTTATGAATTTATGACAGCCTGGCATTCCAATGTAGAGAAGCATTTTGCTTATATATATATATATATATATATATATAATTTTGCTTTTTGCCTTCTGAGTTTGGAAAGGAGGAAGAAAGATAATTTGAAACCAAAACATAGATAGATTTCTTTAATAGAATTATTGTATTTTTCTGGCTGAGTGTAACCTCCAATAGCAAATAATTCACCTGAAAGAGGAAAAAGTGCCCTAAGGCCTACTTGCCGTGTAGTGCTTTTTTAATATCGATCTCCTCAGAAGTAACTGTAGAATATTCTGGAAATGCAACACTCCACTGTTCCATCACTTGTTAACCATAGGGAAATATTGCTTGTTGCAGTAGCACTGGCTGGCATTAAGGAATTTTCAGTAAAACTAACTGACTTTCCTCTTTGCTAATGACCTGTATGCTGGGAGCAAGTGTACACTCACCAAGTTTAAACAAAAGACTTGGAGGAGTGGAGCCCAGACAATTGTGTGGCCATCCAGAGGGGTCTCAAGAGGCTGGGGAAATGAGCAGAGAGGAACGTCTGAAAAAAATCTAAGGAAATCCAAAGTCCTGCATCTCGGGAGGAATAGCCCCCAAAATGCACAGGTACAGGCTGGGGCAATCCATCGGGAAAGCAGCCGAGCCGAAAAGGACAGGGATGGGCTGGTGGACAAGCTGAAGATGAGGCAGCAGTGCGCCCTCGTGGCAAAGGCGGCCAACAGTGCCTGGGCTGCACCAGGGAAAGCGCTGCCAGCAGGATCAGGCACGTGGTACTGACCCTCTAATCAGCGCCAGTGAGGCCCCATCGGGAATCCTGTGTCCAGTTCTGGGTTCCCAGTATGTGAGAGACGTGGACATACTGGAGAGAGTCCAGTGAAGGACTGCAAGGATGGTTTAAGGACTGGAGCATCTCTCGTATGAGCCCAGGCTGAGTACATTGGGGCTGCTCAGCCTGGAGAAAAGAAGCCTCAGAGAGATCGAATGAGTGTGTATAAATCCCTGGAGGAAGGGTGCAAAAGAGACTGAGCCAGACTCTTTCCAGTGGTTCCCAGTGACAGCCCAAAGGCAATAGGCACAAACTGAAACACAGGAGGTTCTCTCTGAACACCTTTCAGAAGGAAATCCTTTTTACTGTGAAGGCTGAGCCCTGCCCCAGGTTGCCCAGATATGCTGTGGAGTCTCCCTCTTTGGAGATATTCGCAAACTGCCTGGACATAGACCTGGGCAACTTGCTCCAGGTGACCCTGCTCAAGCAGGAGGGTTGAGCTGGATACACTTTCTAGATCCATTCCAATCTCAGCTATTTGGTGATTTAGTGCTGGTAATCAGTGAATTTGAAACAATCTATCACAACTCTGAGTCTGATAACAAAAGTTTACATTAGAGCATTGGATGCAAATCTGATGCATCTTTGCCATTTCTTTGCTAACATTTCTTTGTTTTCTGAAATTCATAATGTTCTGCCTAAAAATAAAGGAATAGTGTTTGTGAGTGAAGATGTTCCACACTGTGGTACATATTGGATGTACACTCTTTCATGTACTTGCCACATTGTTGGAGTCACTGACTGAAAGCTGTCAAAGAAAGAAATGAACTATGTGAGGAGATAGCCTGGAAATGTGAAAGCATTTGTACGGAGGACAAAAACACCAGCACATCAGCCATGCTTTTTCTGTGCCTTGCTACTGTGCTCATTACACCTGCTAGTGCAGAGAAATAATGTTTCAATGCACAGAGACAAATTAAGATTTTCCCTGAAGCCCATCTGCTTTTTTTCCCTTAAATCTTTACCTGCAGGAAGGAATTAGACTTGATTTAAGGGAAAGAATAGAGGAGGTAGAGAAATTGAGCAGTTAATAGAGAGAGGTTGGCAGCCTAAAGTAGAGGGATGGCAAGGGAGAAAACAAACAACTTCACCAATTAGGAACAAATTAAGGATGGAAGGGAGTTGTCAAAGGATAAACCTAACCCACCATGTTGCCTTTTCCACTAGTTACAGTTGCTGATGTACATATCATATGTACATATGTACGAATGAACATATGAAGCCTCCACTTGTCAGTCTCAGTCATTGCAGCAATACCTTTTTTATTCATTTGCTTCCAAGAAGTAATTCTGGAAATGTTTCCTCCCTGAGATCACCAAATGTTGGTATTCCCTAACAAGATGCTTTAATGTAAGGAGAATAAAAACAGCAATACAGAAAAAGACATATGTTTTAATCCATCATTAAATAAGCTTGCTAGAAAGTACAAACTTTTACAAAAAATTAAAACCTTTACCTTCTAATAACATTTGAATGATATTAATCTGAATGAAAATATTTTGAATGTTAGTGTAATAGCTTAATAAACTGACTACCAAATAATTTAGCTAACTAAAAAGGACATGCATTTCTCTCACATACTTGAAAATGGAGTAAAAATTGAGGTGAAATCTAGCAACTCTCATCGTTTAACAGAAAAGAATATTTCTACCCAACAACTGTAGAAAATTTATGTCCCCAGACTGCAACACTGAGCTGAAATTTGTCTTAAGAATATGATGCTAATGTCCCCGCTCTTTCTGAAAGTGTCAGACCTACAAACACAATCAAGATCTCAGAAGAATTTTGTCTCAGTTCTGCTGCATTCTTCCTCTGGAGAGATGTCAGTGCTGTTGAAGAATATAAAGTGCAGAGATCATTCAAGATTGGAGAACTGACACATTTTGAGCAAAACAAAGGATCTTTTCTGAAGGATAAAACTCCTTCCTATGGCTGAATATACCACAGTGTATGAATTGTTCTATCATCACGGTCTGAAGCAAAATTAAGAACATAGTCAACAAAAAAGGAACATGACTTATGTAATATTTTTTCATTATCTGCTCAGCCTAATTTTGTATGGTTAGATATACACACATATGATACCTCATGCTGTCATTTTCTATCCCTGCATCCACCTGAACAACTCTTACAACTCTCAGTCAGAATACAGAGGAACAAAGTGTGGAGGTACTAACTGTCTGGGTGTATTAAGCTTGGATGATATATATATTAAAAAAAAAGTTGTTAATCACAAATTATGTTTAAAGCAAGTATTTCCTTTAGATTATTTCTAGATTCAAATGCTTGATAGGAATTCCATGACTTTTCTCAGAAAGTGGGGATGCGCCTCGAAGTTCCTCTTCCAGATGTGAAGCTTTACAAGGAAGTTACACAGTCGCTCTGCCAAAAGCATTTACGGCTCATGGTCAGGCAGGAGGCTTGAAACTAGATGAGCTTCAAGGTCCCTTCCAACCCAAGTCATTCTACTATTCTATGGTTCTATGATTCTATGATTTATGGCTAATAGCTTACCTCTGATTGTGTTTGCAGTGATGGTTATGAATCACAGATTGTGGCTTAACTCTTTCTATTTCTGAGAGATTCTGTGACCCATACAGCTCTGCTTTCTTCATTGACTCTCAGGATTATACATTGTCACAGTGCATATTAAAAGATACAACAAAAAGGTAGTCATGCAGACAGGCAGAGCATCATATTTACTACCATTTACTACCATTCTGGAGCAACAACAAAAACAGAGAACACTGGGCAGTAGGTTTCAGCCATCACACAAAAGTGTTGCATGTTGTTCTGTAGGGCTTCTGGGGAGGATTCTTGTTCTGGCAGAACCTCTAAAAACATGGGACCTCATGCTTTGCTGGATGCAGAGGTGGTTCCCAGTCAGCAGTCTGGCTGATGGCCTCAGTTTCAAGCTGGATAGCTTCTAGACTGCTAGACTGACACCTAGAATAGATCAATATGTGATTTACAGACATGGGAAAAACAGGAGAGGGTAAAGGAGTTGATAGTAAATGTCCAGTTATCTTAGAATTTCAGAAAAGAACAAGGTGGGGCTCAGGACCCTTAACTGTATAGGGAAACAGGACTGACTGAGGGATGCATTTCCCTCTTGCTATAAGGAAAATAGATTTTGATGTCAACATGATTCAATGCTGAATAAACCCTGGACTGCTGAGAATTAGTCTCGGAATAAAATAGAGAAATGAGATGCCAAGATCATGTTCTGTTCCCAGTACAAGATGATTCTTTTAGCCCAGTGTGTGGGCAGCTTGTGGTGGAGCAAAGTTCAACTCTGTGATGACAGAGATCCTTCTGTGAACTTCATGTAAGTTCATCTCATCCCTGCCCCAACTCCACCTTTCTTATAGTAGTGATAGGCAAGACAGATTTATATAGTTCAATGACTTTAAGAGCCAAATCTACCCCAAACCCAGAAAGAAAGAAGGATGAAACTACTGGAAAAGGTGGTAAGATGGTGCCATGAGAGTCTCACAGAGCACAAAAATGGGCAGAAGTGGATTCCAGGATGAGACAGGAGAAAGATGCTTTGACTTACTGCAGGATGGACTAAGTTGCTACAGGAACTAAATTGTCCTAGGAAGTTTAGCTTAAGTCCAACATGAAAACTAACTTTCTGTCAGCAGCTTGAAAGTAGGTAGAGGGGTGATTACGAAGGGTAAAGCCTGTGAGCTGAGGGATGGCAGAGCTGAATGACACGTAGCAACTTACTCTGATTGGTAGACAAGATATTTCTGTTCTTCTTTAATATCACAAAACCCAGAAGAAGTGCAGAAATGATCACTACAACCACAGCTATAAGTGGGCCAAAGAAATTTATCTTTGCTTGCTCCATTTCTTTCTCTTTTATCTCTGAATAAGAAAACAAAGAAGATACACACAGCCAAGATTTAATTTGGTGGTAATTACTTTAAACACTCTATCCCAATGTTACATGAAATAGAAGTTTAGGTCAAGGCCCTTGACATCCCTTTTGCTTTGCTAGTGTCAAAAAATCACTATCCACATTATTTTATTTCCAGTTCCAATAACTAGTGAAACTACCTGGTCTTACTACTCACTTAAACAGCAGCAAAGCAAATAACTCTTTCTAAGGTTTGGGTAGCATGTGAAAGATCAGCAACTTAATTGGTACAACAGCCTATGAGGCAGCTACAGTGCCAATGCTGCTCCGTGTTATCATGCAAGCTGGAAGAACCTGGAGCATGTTACTACTTGGTGTCTGTTGGAAATGATGGTCAAAGCCTAATGAAATGCTGTAAGGGATGTGAAAGTAGCAGGGAATTCAAAGGACTTTCCCTCTATTTCTGGTTTTTGTGTTTTTGAGGTTTTGGTTGGCAGGGTTAGCAGCTGATAGAGCTTCAGTTATTGCCAAACAAAACTGATGTTTGTGTAGAGTTCCTGGTTTCTTACCCACCATCACTGTTTGTCAGGTAGCTATTTTCATAAAGCCAGATAGGAGAGAAGAATTGAAGAGGAAAGAGGAAGATTCACCATTATAGTTAATATAACCATTTCAAAACTAATGAGCAATGTGCAGAGCTGAACAAACATTAGAAGGCTTCTGGATTGTATTTTAAGAGTATTTGGAAGTCCTATAATGCAAAGACATCAGAGGCAGTTTGCCATATCTGGTGTTGATAACTTAACTCTTTAGCTAAATTTATATTAAGAAAACTTCACTATGGAATTTTTCAGAACAAGTGGCAAATTTATTTTACATCTGCAGTAATAAGGTGCATATTTATACTGCCCTGGTAGGCTTTCCTGCAATACTACCATTCCCTCTTGGCTCCTTGTTCCTGTTAAATGAAGCACAGCTCTCCATCTTCAGCATTGTCTAAAAGAGATGTGCAAGCCAAAGGAACGTATGACCAAAATGGGAATTGTCTTTGTTTTGATGCTCTTGTGCCATAGCTTATAAACAAAAACATGTGAAAAGAAGTTTTCCTGGTCCAGAAGATAAATAAAATACTGCTTTAGTTTAAAGAAAGGATCAGCCATGTGGAACCCTGAGATAATCCATCAGTAAAGTCATAATGGAACTCAGGTCCCCAGCTTCTTCTTGCAAGAGGTGTCTGAAAAAAGACACAATTTCAGAGATGAAAAATCCCCAAATAGTCATTTTGGAATGTGCACTTAATTCTGCCAAATGTTATGAAAACCACCAGGAATGCTTCTAATATTAGTCCAAGTCTCATGGTCTTTACAGTTAAACTCAGCACAGTTTATTTGGCAGTTTGTGAACCAAATATGGTCCATGGAACTCTTCTGTTTAGCCTTATGCCTCTTTCTAAGAAATGATTAAGAATAGCAGCTCAAGCATTTTAAACCAGCAAAAGACTCCTTTTTTAATATCAGGGTAGTCAAACTCTGGAAGTTTGTGGAGTCTTTATCCTGGTAGGTGTTTAAAATTCAACTGGATAAAGTGCTGTGCTACCTACTGACCCTACTTTGAGCAGACTGGTTGTACTAGATTATCTCCAGATGCCTCTTCCAACCTCACCAGTTCTCTGATTCTGTGAAGTGACAACTTCTCCCAACAGTTGTCACCTCCAGAGACTGGTTGCTGCCTGATCCAGACTCCTAGGTTGCTTTATTGCTACTGCAGCATCTTCCACGGAGGAGATCAATAGGGCTGTGTTCTGGATTGTGTAGCAATTCCTTCTCTGTGCCCTCCCCTTGCTGTAATAAGATTTTCCATGTGGAAAAGAGAGGAAGTTCAGCGGTGAGTAGGATAGAGCACCTACAACCCTTTTAATCAACTCCTAGTCCTACTTAGAGTTTATTCCCTGCCTTGAACATGCTGCTGTCTGTGATCAGCTGTGCTGCAGTACTGCCTGCTCCTACCCATGCAGAAATTGGAATGGCCAAAGGGAGACTCACCTATGCTCAGTGGGACTGAGACAAGGCTTCCCAGCTGCTCCCTAAGGTGAAGCAAGCAGCTGATATTAGTGGGGCTCCCTGCAGGAACAGGGATATTCAGCTTGCTGGTAATGTTGTACAGCTTTGTCACAGCATCCTGTGAGACATTCATGTGAGCCGGGCTGCTGAGTGTTTTGTTCTCATGTGAAATCAGCCAAGTCATCTCCTTGGGCTCTGGATAACCTCCACTGGAAGAACAGGTTAGGTTCAAGTATCCATTGGGCTTTAGTTCCCCGGAGTGCAGTTCTATCTCAGGTTGACTGTAGTTGGCTGAAATAGACCAAAGACAGAGCATCATGAACCAGCCACACCACGTTTGTGACAGTCTCTGCCAGTTATTTAATTTTTAAGATTTTCAGGCAGCAACAAGTCTAAACACTTTTCTTCAGGTAGACAATGGGCATTCCAATAAGGGATTTGTATGGCATTTTTTTGGTGTGTATGTAGACTTGCTGCTTCTTGTTCTCAGGGTGTTTCAAGGATGCAAGTCTGATCAGTCAGACAATGGGCCTCTGTCTCTCCCGCCTCTTTAAGACATATTAATACCTCAGAATAATGAAACCTTAAGCCCCACAAATAAGGCTTAAGCAGAATACGGGAAGGGACTACAATGTTCTCTACCTTTGGTATCCTGAATGGGTAAGGGGAAACCCACAAACTTCTAACTGGGAAATGTAAAAATAGAAATAATCTGAGAGAATCCAGATAGGGTAAGTTCAAAGTGCAGTGCTGTTTAAGTAGAAATATCCCTGGTGTCTGTCAGTATTGTAAGTAAACATTTTGCAGCATATAATTCATCATCACTTTGTGGCAGGGTTCCCTTAGCTTAGCTTTTCTGATGGAATCGACTATAGCATAAGGGTTTTTTATTTTGTGTCATTCACTCATCACAATAAATGAAAAACACACCTGTTGCTTTAAAAAGTCAAGTTTCCCATGCAAGAAATAGTGAAACAGGAATGGGAAGAACTATTTAAACATAAAATACAAATGATAAATAGAAGCTTTTAACGAATACCCTCTCTTAATTAATCTAGATATACTCAACCAGGATTTGTTTCGTCAGAGGTTTATAGTAAAAATAATAGACTATAATTGAAAAGGAGAAAGAGAGAATGTTGACATAATACTGACCACTAAGTTGGCACATAGCAAGTTAAAAAAACCCCAAAGAACCTCCCAAAAAGTCAGAAACAAATACCGAGAAGTAGACTCAAGATTTGATTGCAAATTTTTAGGGCCAATAGGACTAAAGAATATGCAGAAATATTGGAGAAGGGAAAAGGGCTCTTAGGAAAATGTGAGTCTTGAGAGGGTGAGTCTCACTCTTCTGCACATACACTCAGTGTGTTGGAACAAGGATCTAATCCTTGCCCTAGAGGACTGTTAATATGTATGAATGAAGAAACATGATTTTGCTTTTATTTTCTCTATCCTAATACACAATGCATAGGATTTAGCTTAGTCACTTAAATCCCCCCAAGAGAGTTGATGGATAGGAATTCAAAATGAAAAAAAGCCTCCCCTTTTCTATACCTCAAAATTTAGTTAAGGTGTCCCTCAGAAAAGCTCAAGGTCTGACTTGCTTAGCTGACTGCTGTCAGACATCTAGTCTGGAGTATTTATTCTCTCCTTGGTATTTTATAGGGATAGCAAGAACGTAATCCATGGCTATGAAACTTGCCACAACATCCAAGTGATTTAAGGGCTTCAATCTTATTGACAGTAAGCAAGTAGAAATAGTAGAATACAGGTTGCACTTCTCTTTTATAGTTTCTGGAACCTCAATTTACTGAAAAGTGATGCTGGGTGCATTCAGGGTGTGGGCTACATATATGGGGTTTATGTTTGTTAACAGAAAAGGACATTTCAGGAGGTCTTATTTATTTAAAGATAGTGTCTTCCAAAAAACTTTGGGATTCGGTTAAATAACTCAAGAGACAGCAGTCCATCAAGCCCTTAATATTTTTCTCAATGGCTTAATCACTTTGCTTTTATTCTATTTTCTTAAGTGACCATCTGCCTTACTTCCTTCCAGACACTGACTGTTAATTAAGGCTAGTTAATTAACTAGGCTTTTTTTTTTTTTTTTTTTTTTATATGCAGTATTTTACATGTATTTCAGGTTCTCACATTCTGGAAACAAAACTCTTCTGATTATTCTGTGTTATAAGGTTGTAAGATTGTTGTTTTAATGTTTCTAGTTGACTGTATTTTTTCCAGTCTTCAGATAACTCTACTAGAGCTTTTTTTCACACTTTTCAGTTTTTCAACATCCTCTTTAAAATGAGCAACTCTAAGTCTCTCTTGTGACATCATTTCAGTCTCAATGCTCTGAGTAGTGCATATTTTGAAACAGCTTCCCTAGTCTTACCTACTTCCCTTATTGATCTATCCAGAGGAAGCACTGCAGACATGCCACAATAGCAGATTTTCCAGTTAAGCTGCTTGTCGGCATGGTCCCTACCTTGCATTTTTAAGAGCCAAAGTTTTCCACTGTGAAACTTTCCTTTTTTTTCTGGAGAGGGATCTGAGTCTGTTTTTATATAAGTCATCATGGCTGTATGAAATACATCTAACATATATATAGAATCCTAGAATTTCTCGAGTTAGAAGGGACTCACAAAGACCATCAAGTCCCTGGCTCCACAAAGGATGGCCAGGGAGTCACACCCATGTGCCTAAGAGCATTGGCTAAACTGTTCTTGAACTCTCTCAGGTGCTGTGACCACTTCCCTGGGGAATTTGCCAGTGCCTGACCTCCCACCCATGGGGTGAAAAATCTTTTCCTGCTATCCAACCTAAACCTCCCTTGACACACTTTCATGCTATCTATATATTATATTAATACATAAAAATAACATGTTTAAATTGTATTCAAAGGTACTGCATTATTTCTGAATACTTTGTCACCAAGTGATCCAGACAGCTTTTTGTGACTGCCCTGTCATTCTCGTACAGCCCTCGGGTTTTCTTATGCCCATTTTAAGTGTGACATGCCAAACTACAAAAATCCCTCCCTGTATGAGATGAAATTCTAATTAAAAAGCAACACGTAAGCACAGGTACATTTCAATATTTGCATTTTCCATCTAATTATTTTGAAGGGCTTGAGTTTCTTTAAAATATGGTTTTATACTGCTCCTTCCTTTGAGAGTTTATTGAACAGAGAGTAATTTGGAAGGAAGACAACAGCACATTGTTAAAACTGTCTTCCTAACCTAAACCTTAAAAAGTGTAGGAGACTTTTAGTCCTAAGAGTGAGATGTCTGTAACATGTTGCTCAGATTTTGGGCAAACTGGTAACTGATTCAACTGTTTGAATTGATTGAGCACTTGATGCTACACATCTTAAACCAAGGGCCTTGATACTGAGTGCACATTGTGAGTTTCTGAGTTCCAAAATGCCACTGAAAATGCTTCTCTAGTAGATCCTGGGAGAACCAAAATTTACAATCTACATTTTCTGTCTGTGGAACAAGGGAACACTTGCTAGTAGCACAAAGCTAAATAGGGTCAATTGTCCTGGTACCCTGTTTTTGGCTGCTGTTACACTTGGCCTGTTCTCTTTTAAAGCAGTATGCTGAAGCCTGAAAACACCAGTGCAAGTTAGAAGCTGCTTTATTAATGACTAGCACTACCACAGTGGAAGACAGAACACAGGCATAGAGATAAATGCTACTAACAGAATAATTTAAAATAGAGAAACATTAGGATTATATATTAGGAATTAAAATAATATTAGAAAATGTGAAGAGACATTGGTGCCTCACTTCCATCTCCTTGTTAAAAGACTAACTGCCTTTTCCTTTGATTACAAAAAATTCTCTGATGCAGAAAAATCAGGTGGAATCTCACCAATGTATGTATATAATTTTCTTCTGAGGTATTTTCTGCCTTCCTTTAGCTGAATATATGAATTTCTACTCCTACACGTGGGCTGTTTTTTTCTTTATTTTCCCTGTCATTTATATGATCATAAAATAGCTGTGTGTTTGCAGAGATCTTGCCATGTTTCAATTCTAATTTGCCACCAGTGTTGATAAGGTTGAATAATTACTGCTACTTTTAATAGAAGGTAGTTTGTCAGATACAAATAAACAAGTTTATTTTCCAGAGTCCTAAAAGCCATAAAAATTGCAGGAAGCAAATCTCTTATTCATGTTTAAAAATTTTGCCCCAGAACAGGCACAATTTCAGGACCCATATTTCTGGACTGAACAAACTCACGGAGAATCCCACAGACCAGATGGCAATCAGAAGAGATTACTTACCAATGATGTGCAGTGACCACTCAGATTGGTGTATGACCATTTTTGGTTGTTCAGTTGTTTTTTCCATAACAATACACTTATAGTGTCCCTCATCCTCAACTCCTGCATTTAACAACTGCAAGGTCCATTTGGCCATGTCCACCTTGGTGCGATTTATATATTCAGGACTAAGGTTCTCATGCTTTTCTTGGCCATGATATACTTCGTGCACCACTTTATTGTCTTTTTGCCAAAAGATTATTAAATTCTTCACGTCAATTTCCTGAGAGTTTGGAAAACAGCAGGATAGGTGTACAGTGTGATGGAGAAATGCCTTCACTGGATGCACACTGGCAGCAATACCTTAGACAGAGAGAGAGAAAAATCAAGATTTCTACCAGCTACAAAAGAATATCAAGTTGCACTCAGATATCCAACACTTAACAACAGTGGAAATAAAACCACCAACATTTAGACACAAATTATCCCACTAGGTATGACAGGACACGTAGTAGTTCAAACTGACTCATTTAGTCATGAGGAGTTCAGGTCATAAAACTATTTCTTATTTTTCTTCCTATATTTTACTTTCCAAAGAAGGCCTACCACACAGAGATCATGAGCATCTATATTTTAGAAAACTTATCTCCAGGCCAAAGATTCAAACAATTCTTGCTTGCAGCATCCTGAGTGTAGTGAGGTTCTGCCACAAAGAAGATAGATGCACAATTTCTGTTTAAAAAGTTGAGTTAATTCTGCTAAGAAAATTACAACACATTAAATTTTTGAAGAAACTGTGAAGTACACACTGTGCGGTAAGTGTGAGTGTCTAGGGAATGCATGACCAGAAGGTCAGAAGCAGGTGAACACTTTCAATCTCTATGAAGAATTAATCTAAAGTTTAATGACAAATTAAATGTCAGATTTAACTGTTCCGTAATTAATTTAGAATTTAATGACAGAGTAAATGTCAGATTAAACTGTTCTGCTGCTGATCTTGTTAACAGAAATGGTCAATACACACTTATGTCTTCATGCAAAGAAGGGATGAACTGCACTACAGAAGGGATGATTTTTCTCCTGCTTTCTCCTGTGCATATGTCCATTATTATGAGTAGTGACCTGGGGGACTGTGTTTTCTTGGAATAAGAAATGCAGCCCTCTGTCCCAGAAGACACAAACATCTCTGCTGTGTTCAAAAGAAGATTTACAGTCTCTCTCCTGGTGCAAAGTTTTGACTGTTCTTCCAGAGCACAAGACTACAAAATTATCTCTGTGGTTGCCTCAAACTCCAGTCGTCCCATATCAGAATGCCAGTTTTCAGTTTAGTACCACTCTTCTCTATAATGCACAGAGGTGATACACACACATTTTAAAGACAGATTTAAATTGAGAATTTAGGAGCAACATAAAATAAGTGTAATGTAAAGATATAAAGTTGAAGAGAGGAAGTACTTACTATATATATTTTATAGAGTCCCTGCACACAATTTAAATACATGTCACATGGGCTATATGACCTTGATTGTGCAATGGAAGTGATTAATAGTACTAAGGAATGAGCTTCTTAGTGGATGAGAAAGTATCACATAGCAGGACACAAACAATCAAAATAGTTTTGATAATTAAAAATGTGCCTTTTACCTGGGAGAAATATCATAGCACAAAGGAAGAATATGCAAATCTCCATGACACTGTAAGAAGAAGGAAAGAAAGAAATATATTAGAGGTTGAAAACACTCCAGTACTCCCAAAGAGGTGGTAAAACAAGAAGTTTTAGCAAGAGAGAGTATTGAGAAAGTTAATCTCACCTTTTTCTATAGATTGATGCAAGGGATTCTATGTGCTTCCCAGCCTTTAGCAACCACAACTAGCATGCTGTGGCAGATCTCTGGTTTACAGAGAAGGTGTTGTGCAAGATTACTGCAGACTGTGTATGCCATGGGAGGAACACAGAGTCCCTGAGGTCCAAAGGGCAGGACAAGTACCCAAAATGCCTGGAGCGGAGGAAAGAGGAATGGGGAGCATGCTTGGCCTGGCAGTGTGGGGAAGTAGATGGGGAATTGAAAGTAGAGGGGGAGGAGAGTGTGATGAAGAAGGAAGAGGTGGGGGAGACATCTCGGTGATGTCAGCTACCAGAAGTGATGAAGTGTGTGACCTTCAGTTTTGTGATGGTAACAGGAACCAATCCTTAACAACAGCAAAGGATAACAGGGAAATCTTATGATATATGATACAGAGAGATGATGCTAAACAGCGCATAGTTCTCGGTAAAGAAAAAATTAGTTTCTTTTTAGGAAAGAAAACCCTAAAAGAAACCCCTATATCTTGTCTCCTAAGCAAAACACCTCTCTGGCTGCTTGGGTTCATGTGGTGTAAGGGCCCATAGTCCTGGTAAGCAGCCAAATGTCATTCCCATGCAATCTGAGAGTGGCACCTGCCTCAAGTCTGTTTGCTACTTTGCATTTTAGCAGCACCTTTGTGGTTTTTGTGTGCCTTTTTCATATATGTGGGAGAAGCCTCCATACCACCCTTGCCAAAGTCCTTCACTCTCCTCCTTCAAACAGCTCCAAAGAAATCAGTTTGCAGGAGCAGATCTAAAAATTTCCAGCTTTCATACTACCTAAAACCAGTGAGATCTCTGTCTGCTGTCCTCACTAGCAGTACACTTTCCTGATGGATGGTTTCTCATTTTTTGTCATGTTTTATTTTAGGCTGGTACACTTGGGTCTTTACCCCAGGTCTCTGGTGTCTTCTTCTGTTTAATATAGAATTTCCCTCAGTCCACTGACATGTGTTTTTGTGAGTATGCTGTAATGTACAGGCCTGACAAGGGTATTTTTTCCAACTTCATCCTACCTTTCCTTAGAAAAGGGGAGAAAGAAGTCCACATGGCTTGGAGGATATGGATAACTTTCTTTTGATCCACCTGTCATAGCAAAAGAGGCGGGAAGGGAGGGAGGGCTCATGCAGAACCCATTGTCATAGACAGAGGTCATTCTTTTTCTGCTCCAGCCACCCAATTGCATGGTAAACTTTTATCAAGGGATTTTCCCCTCCCAGGCTGGGCCCCACTGAACTAAACCAGACAACTGACTTCCTAAGTAAAAATGCCTGTGCCAAGCCACTGAAAATGATAGAAACTTCTTTGCAGCAGTCATATTTCCATCCTATAAATAAGAATTTTAGTTTTCAGTCAAGAGAAAAATAAAGGATAACTCTGTTTTTTTTTTTTTGATTCAGTGCAGGTGTGTAAGGGGAGAAATTAAAGCAATTCAGCAACTACTGACATAAGTGGAGAGAGTGTTCTGCATGTTTTGCAATGACTGTCTCACAGAAGCAAAGAGCAAAACCAGAACTGAAAATGAGAGTGAGAGAGAAAAAACCCAGGCAAAAATACCAAATAGCATTGCATGCCTTTCTTCATGGTTTGGATTTGGAGCTGTGAGGACAGAAATCCTCAAAGTTCCTACATGTATTCCTGGCTGCCATCTTCCAGGAGAAGGCACGTTGCTGGGGTAGATGGCATGAAGAAGCATCCTGTGAGTCTGCAGAGGGGTGTACCTTCTCTCATGGGAGCTGCTTTATAGAGAATTGCTGAATCATTAATCAGGCTGCTACAACTTCAGTGCTGCAAAGAGCTTTACTTCCCCTTTTTTATAAAATGCCTTTAACCAACAAATGCAAATCCTTGGAACCAGTGTCCAGAAGACTGAAGGGAGGAAGGGGAATTACACAGTATCACTGTGGGTTACTTACACCATTCCTTTGGCATATTCAATACAGATTCTGTGCTCAGTTCTCTCTTATATTTGCAGGCCTTTGAAAGTCTTCAGTCCCAGAACTGAGCAGCAATCAAAGGTGGCTGGGTGAGACAGGAAAGATAGACATTGTCGGTCTGTGTGTGGATGTGCAGTTTTGCTGTTCACAGTCTGAGTGCATCCATCTGTAGAACTGGCACTTTTTCATGGATAACTGGTGAGATGGGAATGGTTTGAAGACCCAGGGCTTTAAAATTATCTCTGACATCCTGAACAATATGAGGTCAGACCATGGGGATGTAAATATTTTCCCTTGCTAAGTAAAGATAGCATACATGGTGTGTCTTTCTTCCCTTTTGGAGAGCTTTTTCAGCCATTCTTGGAGATGTCTCCATGACTCACAATTGCAAATCATGTGTGGAAGTCAGAGATGAAAATGGAGAAGCATATTAATTGAAATTATGTCAGTATGCAGTCCAGGGTCACACTCAACTTTTTATTTACTACCTCTGCAGTGCAATCACTGAAAGGAGAAGAAACCATATGAGCACATGCACTTTATAGGCCTGATTCATGAGGGCTTTGGTTTGGTCCAAACCAGTCTGAGAAAACTCATGAGGCAGTTCCCACTTGGCTCAGTACAGGGGGATTCCTATCCTGAATCATAAAATCATAGAATGTGAAGAGTTGGAAGAAACCTTAGAGATCACCAAGTCCCAGTGCCCCCTGCCATGGGCAGGGACATCTCCCAGTGGACCAGGCTGTTCCAAGCCCATCCAACCTGGCTTTGAACACTGTCAGAGGTTGAGACATCCACAACTTCTCTAGGCAACCACTTCCAGTGCCTCACCACCTTCATGGTAAAGAATTTCTTCCTAATATCCAGCCTAAATTTCTCCTCTTGCAATTTGCACCCATTCTTCCCTTTCCTATCACTACAGTTTCTGATGAAGAATCCCTCTCCCTTCAAATACTGGAAGGCTGCTATGGGAGGGACTCCTTGTGGCCTTTCTCTGGACTTGCTCCAACAGTTCCATGTCCTTCCTGTCTGGGGGGCACCAGAACTGTATGCAGCACTCCAGGTGGGGTTTCATGAGAGGAGAGGAGAGTAGAGGGGGATTACCACCTCCCTCAGGCTGCTGGCCATGCTGCTTTGGACACAGCCAGGGTATGGCTGGCACTGTGGGCTATGAGTGCACACTTCCTGCTCATGTTGAATTTTTCATCAACCGTCATGCCCAAGTCCTTCTCCACAGGGCTGCTCTCAATCACTTCACTTCACCAACCTGTTGGTGTCCCTGGGATTGCCACAACACAGGTGTAGGCCCTTGCACTTTGCTTCTTTGAACTCCATGATATTTGCATTGATCCATATCTCAAGCATGTCAAGGTCCCTCTGGATGGCAAAAACTCTAACACCAATGTTTGGGAAAAAGAGGCAACTTCATGCCCTTTACTTTTGAGGGCAATTGCCAGAAAACCCTGTGTTACTTATTGAGATTGGTTTTTTGTCTCCTGTTCCTTCCAATCCAGCATGTGAAACCACCATGTAAAACCCCAATAGGCACAGTGGAGCATGAAGGTCTTGGAGTAAACAAGAGCTTTGTATCAGGTACGCTTGCCTGGGTTTTCATTTGCTCTCCTTTTTGCTGTTTTCAGTTTTGGATGTAGTCATTATCTTTTAAAAGACACTGGCACATCTGTGCTCTTTGACTCCTAAGTTCCTTCATTACCCTTAAGTTCCTTCCAAAATGTTCCTTTCTTGCATATTCCCACAGGTAATTAGTTTGTTTTCTTACAACAGGTACACATATTCCATGGGAACACTCTCCTGCCCCATGCTGAACTCAAAACAAAACTAAACACTGAACTAGTAAAATACTCTTTTTATTTTTCTAGCATGGGGAATTTTTCTAAAATTTCCACCCTATGCAACACTGAGCAGCTCCATGAGCAGTGCTGTGAGCCTCCTGGAGGCAGGACATCTGTGACAAAGACTTTCCACTGCTGACTTGGAAACTATCCCAGGGGCTTGTAAATTAAATTATCCTAAAAATGCATTTACCAGCCTTCCCCCATGTTGCAAATACAGGTTGATCTGTACAAGTCTTATGAAAGGAAATCACATCTTAAGAAAAGTTCTTTAACTTGGCAAGTTCAGAGGATTCTATGATGCCCTCCCCACTAATACTAAGCCACATGACCATATAGCTATCCAGCAAGGGGCATGTTTTAAAAATATACATTACTCAGGCAACTTGTGTTTCCTATGTGCTTTCCCAGTCAGAAAAGTGTCACTGTTTTAATCAATTGCAAAACATTTTTTATTGCTCATTCTTTTAGAACTATCTTTCATTCCAAATTGCATTTAAAAATTATGGGCTTGTTGTTTAATTATTTTTATTACATGAATAAAATACAACCCTCTGTCTTCCTGCTGTTTGATTTCTGAATGCATTTTGTATCCCTTCCCATTCAGCAATATCCTTACTGTACCTAAGAACTACAGGAGAACCATGACTTTGACTATGATTCTGGGATCACTTTGCTCTAACATCTAGAAACTCCTCTTTTAACAACAATAAAAACATCAATTATTTAAATAATACCTTTGGTCCAGAGATCATGGAGCATTCCAGTGCCTCTGCAAGCAGAATCCTTCCTCCACGACTGGGGGCAGGTATCTGTGGAAGAGGGCACAACGGCTGCCCAGTGGCACAGAGTCCCACTGCACAAATGACAGGACACAAATGTGTTCTCCCTGCAAGTGAAACTGCGGGGGAAATTCGGAGGGGAAGAACGTCATCAAACCAGAATTAGACATTCGTTTGGATTAGCTGTGGTGTTTGAGTTCCACCTAAAGGAAAGGTCAGGTGTACATATTTTTCCACACTTTAGGCCACACTTGGGCACTGAGTTGGCAAGTTGGTTGAACCACTTCTACATCACAGGTACAATAGGTGACGTCTGTGCTCCTTTCCCAGCTCTCACACTTGCCTCAAGGCTAGTAAAGGAAACTTGTCAGCTGGGAAGCAGCAGTTGCTGGGTTCACATCTCACCAAATCACAGCAGCCTCTTTGGCTTTGCAGTGAAACAGAGAGAGAGCACACCCCTGTTCCCGCACAGGTCACTATTTAGAGGAGACAGCTGATTCACAGGCCAGTCAGTTGCTGGAGACTCTTCAAGAGTCGTTGTACAGAAGAGGGAATGTAAATGACCATTCCCAAGCCCCCCATTTCTGCACAGGACACTGCCTGGAAATGGCATCATGGCTACACAATGCAAAGCAGGCATAACTTCAAATAGCAGTTTGCAGAGCACCTCTGGTGTCAAGGTGTGTGCTGTATACAGAAAAATGAATCTCTATTTGACTCCTAACTGTACAAACACAGCTAACGAGGATTAGGTACCATGCAATATATTCTGTGCTTAGTCCTCATGTGTTACATGCTTTATTTTCAATAGGAGTCTTTCAAAATCAGCTGAGCATGTGACACAAACCTCATACTGCTTTTCAAACAGAAGGATCACTGATCAAGTGCTACTTTTCTTGCAATAAATTAATCTCAATTATTAAATGAAGATGTGATATTCAGTAGCTCAGTTAAATGAGCCAAGCCTCTGCTCTAGTGCAGAAATCACTCTAGGGACACATACTGATTTTCTCACAGTGCTTCTTATGGCACATTAACTTTACAAAGATAGAGGAAAGGATTCTGCCTTTTGGTTTTGGTTTCTCCCTTCAATCACCAGAACTAAGCTGTGAAGAAAGGACCTGAGTCTCATACTCACTGGTGTAAATTAGAATCAGCCTCCTTATAATGTGTATGATTGGACTACACCCTGGAGATCCACTTTGGTCCTTTCACCCAGGTCCTGATTATAAACATCCAGCTCCAGAAATTCAGGAAATGATTGTGCTGATGCCACCATAGGATGGGCTCTGGCTCATTCTGCTATAGCCTGGTCAGCTTGCTTCAGGAAGTAAGGGATGTGTGTGAAGCTGCTATGACAGCAGCTGTGGCTCAAATGAAACAGAGAGCAGCTGTGGAGCCACTTCACTAGTAGCAATTATGTTTTTATGAAGGTGTGCTCCTACTTGTTTATAGAAGCATTACAAATGCTTGTGTCTGTAACTGTCCAAATCATTATCAGATAAAGAAGAAAGGCTAAAGCACTTGATCAAAAGGATTATTTCAATACTGGGGAATGCCTTATTTCTTTCTCCAGTGTTCCTATCTCAGAGGCAGCAAAATACTGCAGTATGGATCTTGCTTGATAACAGCAATGTTCATCCTTTCCTCTGTCCTCACTGCCTGTCTTCCACTGTGTGCAAAAAGCCCAGATCACAGAAAATCCACCCTTTCCTATCAGAAATACGTTTGTGCTACTTATAGCAAGTACTCTCTGTGCAAAAGAAGCTTCCTCTTTTTTTTTAGCCGAAATTCCCCTTTCAAGGCACATTTAATTCTCTCACAAGTGTCAGTGTTATTCACAGTGTCCCTGAGCTGCTGTGTAGCCCCAGCCTCCACGAAAACCTTTGCTCTGATTTTGCCTGAAGGAAATAACCCTTTTTGAAGAAGTTCTTATGGCTGGCAAATACCATTCACTTTTCTTTGCTTAAATGGGTCTTTGAATTTAAAATACAGTTTTTTGGCAAAGACTGAAGTTACTACAATGAGATTTAAAAAAAGCAGCCTGTCCTTCCCTAGTACTCCACTGCTGAAAGTCACCAAGTTAATTTAAGAACTGATGGCACAGTAAAAACATATCTGAATGGATTGTTATGTAAGAACAATGATATCAGTACTGATTCCATAATATTTATAGGAAATTGAAGAAATTTAAGGCCATATCTCTGCCATAGCTGCACTTCTTGCTATATTCTCATTGACTTTTCTACATGACTGAGTAAAGACTTGGTGATTATGTGTTTGACTATTTATATGTATAATTCTTTGGTAAATTGATAACTTCATTTTCTTGTACTGCCAATTTATTTACATGGAATTTGATTTCTCCTGTAACCTCATTTTGATTCTGCTAGCTTAGTAAAACTTGTAATTTTATCATCTATTTAGATTTGTTTCAAGTTGGCTTATGATCATGCAGTGAGCTTCATAAAAGCCCAGCTTAATGAGTGCAGTTGTTCTTGCCAGCTGTAGATCAAACAGTATTCACACCTGAGTCCCTTTTGTCTGAATCAAATTTTATATGTGGCATTCAAAAAGGGGCTGCCTGAGTGGAAAAAAAAATCCATCCTGTATCCTTAGCCTATTAAGCATCTGCATCTATTGCCTATTATTAGAAATGAATTCCAAATCAGTTTCTGTATGCACGTTTTTCTTTGCCCAGGACAAACTACTCAACAGCTCTGATTAAAAATAGAGAAGTAGGCTGTTAGGAGTGAAGAAGGGGAAGTTTTTTCTCCAGTCTGTAGCAATCAGAGAACTATAATTTACTTTTAACAGTTTCCTGTGAATGCAGCCAAAAGAATAATTTCTTCAGCTAGATTGATTGAAGACTAATTGGACCTAATTTAAGTGTTTCCCAAACATATTCAGCAAAAATCTAAAACCTAGGAGCATTTACAGGCTTCAGATTTTTTCCTTGCATGCAACTTAGTCTTGCAGTTAACAAGAAAAACAGGAGAAGTGCATACGATTTTCAGAGATGATGGAGTATCCTCCTCCCACTCTAAGATGTCACAAAAAGTAATGATGGATGAGACCTAAACATTGCAGTGGAAGAAATCAAATTGGAAATGTTAAATATTCTTTGTCTTTCTGCCTACAGAGTCTCACCATTTATTCTGAATGTCATACTAATTTATTGAGTTCAGTTTTCATCTGAGTCAAATCCCTCACCAACTAGGCTGGTTGCAGTTGGATTAGAAGGTAGTGAATAAGAACGTCTTCAAAAAGGGTTATTTCTTCTTTGTTTGAGCCTGGGTAACCTTTGATGAGATGGGATGTGGTTCCTAGTTCATGGGGAAAGATTTGCTATGCATTTACAGGTTAGCTTTACCTATATTTTTATTGATAATCATATGTATGTAATCGAGACAGCTGTGTGGGCAATGTATTACTGTGATGCTCTCTTAAAAACTTGTTGGGTGACATCTGAAAGAGGAAACCAATGTGTCTAAATCAGAAGAGAATCTAAAAAGTGTGAAGCAAGACTGTGTGTAGGCAAGGAAAGAGAAACTAGATCAGGCTTTAATTGAAACACATAAAAACTACATGAGAAGATGATAGAGCATAGAGAGGCAGGGATTTTGCAGAATAGAATTAGAAATTAGCAGCTGATAAGAAGGTTTTTAAGAAGAGGTCAGTTTAATAGTCTTAGGGGAAAAACATACTTCGTGGTAGATCATAAATAAAAGGTAAGCAATTATTTAGAATGACAGACTGAACTTGAAAGTCCAGGCTTAAGAGTGAGTTTTCATCAGAATTTCATCCACTTCTTTGTCTGTTCCTAAAAGAAAGACCTTGAAGTCTAAATTAAAGAAATAACAAAGATGACAAAGTAAGGATTGAAAATAGATCTCCAAGTTGGCACATATAGAAAGAGGAAACGTTCTTTGTTGAAACTCGGTCACACAAAACGTGTGTATGACTAATACAGCACAACCCTAGAAGCTGACAGGTAGTTGGAAAGATGTTTCCTTGTAGCTCTGAAAAGGTTTCCCTTGGATATATGTAGCTGCAAGGACAAGATACTACAGTGTGCACAGAGCCTCACTGAAATCTTCAATTGTGCATCAGGGCTGCAGGTTAAAAAGTTTTGGCAATCTGGAGCTGCTTGTGATATTGCAATTATGGTAGGATTGTAGGTGCAAAAGATGGGTGGAAGCATATGGGGACACATGGAGACATAAGAACGTGCACACAGCACAGGTGTGAATGCTGTGAGCAGCCCAGACATGCTCAGCAGACACCCCAAGCTGACACAGGGCCACAGTGAGGATGCCTGAAGTCTTATTTTTTTGTACACAGATACTTCTTACCAGTTAATGTTAGAAAGATTTTACTTATGGTAGGCAGATGTCTTGTAGGTGCTTATCAGAGTGGGAAAAGCATGGGATAAAATGATCAAAGGCAAGCAGATGGTGTACTGACCATGTGAGAAGGTGGAGAGGTTTTTTAGGAAGCTGGTGTTGGGTTGTACTGGAAAGGAGGTAAAGGACATCCTGAAGGAAGGGGTCTTAGTGCCCTGGGAAATAGTGTGTCCTGAAAGTAAGTGCTGCCTTCCTTGGGAACCCCAGAAAGCTTCCAGAGGAACTGTGAGGATCCAGTGCCTAAGGCTGAGGTAGCCACCAGGAAGGCAGGTGAGAAATCATGAGGACCCCAAAACTGTGGTGATGGCATCAGTGGCAAAGAGAACCACCCATTTTACAGCGACAGAACCCCTTTAACCATATGTAGGATCTGAGTTTTCTGTTAAAGGCATAAGGGATGGCAAAATATTCTTCATTATCCCCAGAGTATTAAATGCTGATGCAGAAATTATGCCTGAGTGATTAAAAAGCAAGATGAGTTTCATGAAGAGGTGTGTTACAGTAACAACAGGGTGTTGTTACAGTAACAACAAGGTGTTGTTAGGAGGTATCTTGACTCTGGAGACAGGATTAGGAAATTGTTTTGGCAATGTTCCCCTAGAGTCTCTGGGTAGCACCAAGGCCAAAACCTCTGCTAAGTGGCATAAGGATACCAAAACAAAAAAGACTGAGAAATCAAGCTGTCTTGTTTCTTCTCCCACAGTCACAGCTCACTGTGAGAAATGAAAGGCATGGAATATTACCAAAATGGGTTGTACTGGACAAATCTTAAAATCTAGGGAAAATGGTGATGAATTGAAAAGACGAGTTTTGAAGACAGAGAAATATCTTTTATTAATCCAAATATTGGCAGAAAAGACAAAAGGAGATTCAAATGCCTTCAAAAATGCCTGATAACCTGCTTTTTTTTCCTGTTTTTTTTCCTTTCTAATTGGAAACATGATCTCTCTACAAATCTTGCTTCATTTAGACTATCCTGGCTACATCAATACTACTATTATAATTAAGGCTTTGAATGCCCACATGCAGAAAACAAGAAATGCTAAACACAATTCGTGGGGAGAATGCAATGCTTCTAAATGAAAATTTTGGTAATGCTAATTACCAAAGGAGGAGGAAGTCACCTACATGAGTCTATGGGAGAAGCCTGCAAAAATATGTCTTCAATCTGACCGCTTTCTAGGATATGGCTTTCTCATTCTATGCTAATTGGTACCTGATTTTCCTCAGGATTCCCAGTCTAAAAGCTTGTTCTGCTAAGGAGGCACCTTCATCACCTCCTCTAAAAAGAAGGGTGTACCACTGTATCATAAGGATACAAGCAAATCCCTTTTTCCTTCTTTAGGAGGCTCAGGTTCATCAGAAGATTCTGATTTACTTTTTCACACTGCAGGACTACTTTGTGTACCAGGCTAAAGGCAGTCCTGTAGTAGGGCCAAATCCCTTCTGAACCAGCTCCACTTTGCACAGGACAGTTACAAATCTCTTGTTCAGAAAAGAACATAATGAGCATAATGACCTCCATTTACTAGTGCTTCAAGTGGGATGTGGGAGCTCTGGATTCATGTTGCTGCCCCCAGGACTGTATTAAGGGTTTTGTGTTAAGTATTATTATGCCAAATGCACAGGCAGTGGTTGGGGCTAGGAAAGAAGACCAGGAATGACCGCTTCTTTGAGACTGTTTGCATCATGCAGCTAAAGCAATATTCCCCCTTTCTAATTCACAGGTTCAGGAGAGGTTGAGGATTGCCATCTACCAGGGAATAGCTGTCTAGAGTGCTATTCCATAATGTGAGAGTTGGAAGCACACCAGCATCTGACAGACAGGACTGGGAATTGGCCTGCACCCTCCTTGCCTCTGAATGAGAACTCTAACCACTAAGCAAGTGTAAAAACAGTCCCAGTCCAATTGGCAGAGAGAGACATCATTCCTCTTACCATATTTCCAAAGGAATAAGCACTTGCAATCCAATTTTGTGCAGAGACTCATTCAATAAATATGTTCTGAGACAACCAACTACGTCAAGTCCATCAAACAAGACAACCAGAGGAAGGGCTGGGACTGGCTCTTTGTAGTGCCTGAATGAGTAAATTGTCTCTAAGCATCTCAGGTTTTGTCACTTGCAAACCTGAAATTCTGGAGGCCTAAAGAATTAGGCTAAATAATAGCTGAAAAGGGGCTTTTATCTTTGTCAGTCTGTGTTTGGGTGCCTTAAATCCAGCCCAGGAACCATCCTAAGTACTGAGAGATTTCAGTGGATTTGTCCTAACTGGACAGACTTCTTGTCTCCTTTCATGGCCAGGGGCAGCTCCTGCACTGCTTTTTGTTATGTCTTTGATCACTGGTGAGCACCAATGTGTTCCCACCCAATGCATGGAAAAAACTTCTGGAGATGAAAGCAATCCTTTAGGAAGAACACTTATTACAGTTCCTAGGAGCCATGGCCAGCAAGGCTTAGGAAAACCCTCTCCCTTCAGAAAAGTCTGAGATTTAAAATTCTGCTGGTCCCAGGGCCCATTTTGGCAAGTCCTAACAGTCGTCCAGGAATGAGAATTCTCAGGCACACCCTGCTTAGTTTTGATTCAGAGAAAGAAGGAGTTGCTATTATGAGGCAGAGGAACTACATTTAAACTTCAGTTTTTAAGTTTATTTAGTGGACTGGATCTTACAGGATGTTCCAGTTAAACTGGGAGCAAAGTTTATTTAACATATAATGCCTGCATTTTGAGAGATGGAGATTAAAGCATCCAGTGCATTTGGAGAGGATATCATTCTCATGGCATCTGGTTTTGCAACTTGTTTAAACAAAATGTGATTCTTTGATGTGGAAGTGATGCTAACATGCAAGGGAATAAAACCCATGAAATTTAAATACAGGGAATTAGTTTACAAATACTTAACCCTGTATATATGCTGATGTACTGAAGTGCTCTTGTCCCATGCATCCTATATACTTATTCACTCTTCTTATATATTATGCCAGCTGGAAGAATTATGACATTTGAGACCACAGCAGAGAGAATATCCTTTTCAATTCAAGTCCTCTCCAAGCATAAGACAATCTGGCAGTCCTCCGAATAAAAAATAAAAACGAAAGCTGGCTGAAAATGGAAGAAAATTACTGCAACCTCTTCTGCAGTGCCAGTCCACTGTGTGGAAATATTATCAAAGGAGAAATATAAAATTTTGCTTTTAAATGTTTTTGAGGGTTTTTATATATACCTTAAAATAAATTAAACTCATTGCTGGAAAACGAAAATAATCACACAAGTTGACAACTTATAATCTCTCAATCACTTTTGTTCATTTTTTAAAAATAAATACTGAGAATGACTGGTTTCTTTGAAGCCATTGCTTGGAGACAGCAGTAAAATAATAAACTCCTTTGGACAAAGCTTATGTATTTAAAGCTGTCTTTCAATACTCTCCTATCTAATGCTCTGCTAACATTGGTTTTACTTGCTTAACTAAATTTCTTATTAGTGTACTTGCAAAAAATTCTTTTGCCAGGGGTGACCTTCCTTTGGACAGGGTGAATAAAATGACTTAATTCTCCTGACCCTTTGTTGCTCACAGGACTAAAAATGATTGAAAAATCATTGAGAGAGTTCAAAATATTGGCAGGTGCAATGGGAGTATCAATGAAGTCAGAGAAAATATTGGTGAAATAGATCATCAATGAAACTAAACAACAAGAGGAAGTGAGAGAAACTGACAGCATCATCAATTCACCTCTTATCCTATGTGGGATTTGATAAAAGAGCTGTGCACTAATCTCCTTATCCTGAAACCTTCCTATTTTGAGACCCTTCTATCATGGCTTTAAAAGAGGTTGACAACATGTAAACTGCTAGCAGAAGAGTTCAATTTACAGGGTTTGACATGGGGCTAAATTGAAGATAATCCCTGGAAGTTAGAGAGGGCAGAAAAAAGGAGAGGAAACAGCACGTTTCAGAAATGTATGATGTGACAGCCCTCAGTACATCTGAGCAGATGAAGAGAAAGGAGGATCCCATCCATAAGGTGAAGCAGCAGAGGAAGTTTCCTCTGGGACCAACAAGATGCAGATTACTGCTGTCCTGGAGCTAGTCCAAAGCAGATGTCAGCTCAAGGCTCTGCAAACTTGCCTATAGATGGTTTCCCTACGGGTGAGTAATATTTGTAACCTTTAGAAACTGTGATTAAGTGTGTCTGCATGACAACTTGTACACATCCAAATATGTAGGAATTGCTGTCTTAAATCATATTGAATTCCAAGGGTTGGAAACTGTGTTTGTTGTCTATTAGCTTGCCAAAATGGGAAAGAGAAGGTTTTAAGCCATTTTGAAGGAAACAAGGGCAATTAGGTTAAATAATGGAAAATTGCATAAATTGCTCAATAAACAACAATACTGATAAGCCTAACAGCTGCCTCAAAGAGGCTGGAAGAAGGTTATGTTTGTTATACTGCCATTATCATGCATTCTTACTCTCAGGCAGGTAATTTCACAATCTGAATCCCACTTGTGTTCATATAAAGTGCAGTTGTTGACTTCATACTGTAACTTAAAAGTATATTAATTCGCTTTATTGCAGTTGTAATTTAATTTGAGATCTATCCTGCTTTATTTTATTTAGCGTAATGGGTAATACTGGGTTTAGGCTTCTTAGTTTATTAATGGGTAATCACCCTTGTAAAAGGCTCTCAGGCATAGGGTTTTTCCCTTTTAGAAATGTTGTAAGGTTATAAAAGCTATAGTAATTCTGCTGGTAAATATTTATTCCTATCTCTTGATGTATCTGTGCTCTTGCCAGCACATTATACACCTCTGTGTAAGATACTTGCTTACCTTATGCTTTGGGACTCTTACAATAGATGCCTACATATACCTGTGTGTCAGTGAGTATAATCATTTTGCAGAATATGGCAAAAAATGATTATATAATTGACAAAGATGTTTTTTTATATATTCTAGATTTACATTTTTATTGCAAAGGCAGGCTTTTCAAAACTCAGAAATTCCTGCATATATTATAATGCTCCACCTGCCTTGCCCAGTGCATTCATTCATGTAGGCCTGAAGGAAGCAATGTACCAAAATCAGAATTGTGCAAGAATGGCATCATCAAAACCTCTTTAACTGAGGCAGATGTGTCTGCTTTTGTGTAGTACCATTCAAACCCCTCCTTCACTGCATTATTTCTGTTACATACTATTTATATCTTACAAAAAGTCGGGAGGAGCATTGGAGTACCTCACTACGCTGGCATACTAACACTTGAAATATTATCGAGGATTTTGTTTTCATGAAGCATAAAGGCTGGGTTCCAGTCTGGTGAGGAAAAGACCTGAAGAAATGGTACAGCCTTAATAAAAAGACATTTTAATTTCACTGACATTATCAATTACATTGACCTGCTGAGATGTTAATGATGTGAATGTTAACACCTCTGGTTATGATGTGATTAAGACAGATAGAGAGGAAAAGAAGAATTTCAGAGGTAGGACTGTACAGTGAAGTTACAATTACCTTGTTTTAGGTCTATAGCTCATAGAGCCATGAATTATTTAGCTTGGAAGGGATCTCTGGGGTCATCTGGGGAACCTCCCTGCTCAAAGTATAATTACATTAGGTTGCTCTGGACCATTTCTAGTTGAGTCTTTAACACCTCTTGGGAAGGAGATCCTTTAACCTCTCTGGGCAACCTCTTCCGGAATCTGACCACTCTCAAGGTAAAAAAAGAAACCCAAATCAAACAAAAAAAGGTGATCTATAATTTAAGTTTTTCCTGTTCTAACTTGTGTTTTTGCCTCTCATGGTTTTGCTGTGCAGCTGCGGCAAGAAGTGAATCAGAAGTGAAGACTCCTAAATGCCTGTAGACCAGTGTGCTAACTAACACTGGAAAATACAATGAGGCAGCAGGGTGGAAGGAGAGAATAAGAGAAATATGAAAAGGGCTGACCCCTTAAAAGGGTTAGAAAACCTGCAATTACATTGATGAGTTATACCTAACCAAGTTTCTGTAATGGGCAGAATTCAAATCTGCACTGTTATGAGGAAATTAAAAATTGAAAGGTTTGCAGTTACCAGTTAAACATCAATAGAGATTAATTTTTGTTCAAAATTAATGGACAGAAGGGGCCTGCCTGTTCACCTAGGCTGACCCTCCCTGTGCAGAAGCTGGATAAAGTTTTTCCAGAACTAGATCAAAGAATGTCTTTTTAAAAGAGATCTAATCTTGTCTTCTGCATTCAAAGGAATGGTGACCTAACCACTATTCCCAAAAAGTTGGTAAAAATGTCACTTACATAACTGAAAAGCCTTACTATCATAGGATAAATATTTTGGACTTCACTACAAGGAATAAAGATGAAAGTTGCTGAATTGGAAGCTGGTGGTTACCAAGAGACCAGTGTTCAAGGCCTGATTATATTTAGCATGGCCAATCACATGAGAGTCTCAAACACAGCTTCAAAAGCTTTAATTTATGAAATCTTGGGAAAGTCATAAGGAGAATCTGTTTGGGTAATATATCTGGGCAGAACAATGTATATGGAAGATGATGGCTCTTGAGGAGCATTTATCAGCTGTCCAAAAGTCACTGTCTAAGAAAAGAACATTGGTACTCTTCTCAGTTGTTGAGGGAAAGCCATGACAAGAAATAATGAAGCAATTTTTAACGAGTAAAAACAATTGGATACAGAAGGATGTCACATAAGGAGTCACAAATCTTGGGAAATTGATATGGTAAGATAAAGCTGCCAAAGTAGGTCTCTGATTGGAAAGTCAAAAGAGACTATAAAGTTAAGAGCATAAATATGAAAAAAAAACCCAACAAACCCCACCCTTAAGCCCCAGAATTGTTTGGTCATAGCTAGATAAAGCTGGTAAAATTGCTTTTAATGGTGCAGAAAAGACAAAATAAGAATTTCCTTACTATATTTGGAGGAAATCTGTGTGATACACGTCTATCAAATGAACTGCTTTCTGGCCCATTAGCTATTGGCTTGTTAAGTAACAGATACTAACATCAATAAATCTGCAGGCTCAGCTTATTTGTTGCTATGAGTTATACAAGTATTGGCCAACTTGACTTCTGCACCTTTGATAGTTTTAACAGACAAAAGAATGATGAAAATGCCCCAGAAAATCATGTCTTAGTGATAATATTGTGTCAATATTCACAGAATGAGAATGATACTGCTAATTATAACTTAGTTAGCCTGATTCAGTCATGGTAAAATAAGGGAAAAGCGGCTAAGGGATTAGCTGAGAAAGACCTGAGGGGTAAGATTATAATTAATGTCAGTTAGCATGTTTTTAGGGAAATGAGTCAGATCAAACAGTTGTGCTGGGAAGACAGCAAGATACACTGATAAAGGCAACCCCGTTGATACATAATATACAAATGTTTATAAGGCAGTGGATTCAGTATCTCATTACACTGATCAAAACTTTGCACAGCGCAGTGAGAAGGGAGCCCACACACCCTGGGTTAACAGCTGGCCAAACCAGGGCTCCCAGTACCAATTTGCAAAGCAGGAGCCGTGGCTGAGCAATTGTGCTGAGCTCCTGGGAAAGAGCAGTGCCATGTGCTGTGGGCTCCTCTGCCACTGCTTCTGGGCACAGGCTGCTGGCTGGGGCTGTGCTCAGCAGGGCTGTGCTCTGGGGCACATCCCTGCGCCATGGGAGCAACTGTGAGGAGCCCAAGGGCTCCCATGATGCTAACTCTAGCACAAAACCATGGGTAAATGACCACAGCTTCCTCCCCAGATGGTTTAGAGTGAAAATGCCCACTTTCTCAGCTAAAGAGTGGAAGACTCTGGTTGATAGTCCCTGAAGAAACAGCTCAGAAGAGCCTGGTGCAAATCAGGTCAGAGGGTTTGATAGCCATGGACTGGCTCTTCTTGGGCAGGAAAGCCAACTTGACTGTGGCAGGAATGCCCCAGAAAGATATTTTTGAAGTCTCCTTACCTAATTTAGTCAGGACTTTTCTTTTTCAATTCATTGTTCAAATTGGAAACGGTTTGGAGATAAGATCGTAACACAATGGGAGTTCCCCCTGCTTTCCTGATGAGAATGGCTGAAATTTGTTTTGCTTAAACTTAACAGAAGAAAATTCAGCAACCGGATAAACCAGGCATGGGAAATTTTTGTCAGAAGGTAATTGTAGGCAATTGTAAACAAGATAGTTGAATTTAAACCCTTATGCATCCTGACCAAAATGAGCATTCAATAAAACTACATCTTAGATTCTGTATCTTTTGTTTAGCCTCAATTTTTCAACTGGTTCCTTTTTTTCCCCCTAAAACGCGGCTGAGTGTAGGCACATATTTCTTTGCTTCCCATAATCTGTGTCCATGAGCACTGAGCAGAGGCAGACTAAAGGGAATTTTGAAAGGATTTTTCAGAATGAATCTTGGGTGCTTTCTCCTTAGGTGCATTTCTCTTTCAGTAATGATAAAGAAGTACCACAGTGGAACATTTATTCTGACCTGTGGGGAATGTGTCATGATTTGTTTCCTGCTTGAAGACTGATGAAGCTGCTAGCATGTGAAACTCCAGTTGTTGGCCATGCTGACAAAAAAGGAATTTGTAGTTTTTAAGAACTGCCATTAATCATACCTCGTGTCAGGGAGGGAAGAGTGCAGCAGTGCCAGCAGATTTCTAAGGAAAGCTGACAAAAAGGGGAGTGGGACTAAAGAATTGTCTGTGCCTGGCTGTGAGGCTGTTTGGTGCTGTGCCATGTGGGTGGAGTGTGCTGGTCTCCCGGCTAAGGGGGGTCCCCAGGCAAATGCTGAGCTGCTGATTCAGGAGGTAACTTTCACAATGCTCATGCCTTTGGGAGAGGTGTGGAAGGTACGAGTGGGTTGTTTGCCCAAACTTTTCACTCCCTTGCTTCCCAGGGTCCGTGCCAAGACTATTTTGTACTTGTGCACCTTAAAATTATTTTTGAAGTGCATCAAATTAGTTTCCTAGTACATTTCAATTGTTAAATAATGTCTGTGAGGGATTTGAAGAGCTGCCGACAGAGAACATTCAAGATTTATGTGCTGTCATTAGCTGTGTATGAAGTTTAATGCAATAAGCCATACTTAAAAGCCTTCTGTCTAATGTAAACACTACATTTCTTCTACCTGTTGGTAAGTAGGCAAATAGACATGAAATAGCATAAACAGAGCCATTCCAGGCACAGATCTACACTAAATGTTACAGATATTTGCATTATTTATTATGGGATATCCATGAACAATCTCTGAATCTCTGCCATGAGAAAAATTCAGCCAAAACTAAATTTCAAGCTCTTCATAGAAAGAAATCATAAAAACCTGAATGCTGGTACTTTAACAGGAGCATTTGAGCAGAAATAAATGGTGATAAATTAGTCTGAGCAAATTTAAAAGATTTTAATCACTGAAGAATGAATTTCTGGAATATTCTTGCATATTGAGATGTAGGTGCAACTGAGGTTGAGTCAAATATAGCACAAAGGAGGCAGAAAATGTGGGTCTGGTACTCATAAAAATGCAGCTGATAAATTGAGAAGCTGGTATACCTGATAATGGGAGAATGATGGGCTGGAGAATGTGTCATGTGGTTTAGCCACAGGATTTCTGCCAGAATTGCTCCTCTTCACAAAAGCAGGCAGAGTAGGAGCAAGCAGGAGGTAGAAACCAGGCCTGGCAATATCTAGTCAGGTCCTTGTGTCTGTGCAGAAAAGTCACAGCTGCAGAGCACTCTATGAAAGAGTTTTGTGAGGCACTGTCTACCAAACACACGACAGGAACAAGCCTTTAGTATTGTAAAAAATCTGCAAGTTACAGTGATCTCCAAGGCCTTCTATAAATATTCTTTTGTCTCTGGGAGACATCTCTTTCCTGCAAATACAACTGTGCGTGATGCAACCGGCTCGCTCAGATCTGGGTCAGGTTTGTTAAGGAAGCTGATTTTCTGTAGTTACACACACCTTGTTAAGGCAAAACACATTTGCCTGTACTCCCCCTGAGATTCTGACAGAAACTCACTGGTTGCCTGGGTGTACCCCATGCCCTTATCTCACTGTTCTGCCTTTTCTCTGAATCGATGCTGCTCAGATACTCGGTTCTGGAATTTCTCCCCCAGTGTGGCATTTTACTCTTTGGCATTTCAAGCTTGTTCCATGTATATAAAAATTGTTTCAGTTATTTCTATTTCTGCTTTCACTTTCCTTGACAGCGTTCTCTGTGTTCTATATGTTAGAATATGAAACTTCTGTGCCTGGTTTTGTTAGGTATTCTCAGAAATTGCACATTTCGCCTTCATCCTGCTTACAAGGACCTTACTCCCAGTTTTCCATCTTTCCTGCCTTGTATGTACATCTTTGTGAACCAGTTGGGCTTGTCACTACAACTGCTGGTATTTTAAAATTTTCTGTTATATCTGCTCAAACAGTGTCAGCTGATGTTTTGCTGACGTTGTTTGGCATGTTTATTTATTTTGCTTTTTTGTTTTTTATAGTCTTCACTGAAATAGTTTTAAATGGGTTGTTTAGTATCATGTGATCTGTTCCTTTTAAAGACCTTTGGGATTTTGATTCAGTTGTCACTCAGATTTCTTTTTCAATGATTCACAAGTTTCTTATCATTAATGAATAGATCTGATTAGGCCAACCAACCAACCAAAAAAAAACCCCAAAAAACCAAAAGCCCCCACATCCCACAACAAAACTCTTCAGAATGGAGGGGAAAAATCCTACTTCCTCTTTTTATTCTGCACTTTTTCTGAGAAACTGGACATTTCCTCCTATAGACACAATGTTCTTCCTACCTTTGCACTGGCATTTCAAATCAATCTTCTCTTTTATCTCTCTATACAAAAGGCAATCTATATTACTCAAACCAGTACCATTCCTTTAATTGTCATATCTTTTACTACTCTAAATGATTTTCATGTACAACAGAAAATGCTAGTTGAATCTGATCTTTTTCAAGATTTCATCAGCATCTCATAATTTTTAAAGCTGCCATGTTATTTACACAGTGCCACCCAGAGAGGTTGAAACTCTATTGTGATTTTTCTGTACCAAGATTAGTGATTTTCATCTAACATTTTAGAGTTATAAAATAATTTAGATTGGGAAAGGCCCTTAAGATCACAAGTCCAACCATAAACCTGACACTGTCAAATCCAGCATTAAACTATGTCCCCAAGTGCCACACCTACATGTCTTTTAAATACTTCCAAGGATAGTGACTCAGCCTCTTCCCTGGGCAGCCTCTTCCAATGCCTGATCACCCTTTCCATGAAAGAAATCTTACCTAATATTCAGTCTAAACCTCCCCAACAACTTGGGGCTTGTACTGTTGCTTGTTACTTGGGAGATGAGACTGAATTCCACCTGGCTACAGCCTCCTTTCAGGGTGTTGTTGAGAGGGATAAGGTCCCCCTGACCCTCCTTTTCTCCAGGCTAAACACTTCCAGCTCCCTCAGCTGTTTGTCCACAGACCTGTGCTCCAGACCCATCACCAGCTCTGTCGCCCTTCTCTGGACTCACTCCAGCCCCCCCATGTCTTCCTTGCAGTGAGGGGCCCAGAACTGGGCCCAGCCCTTGAGGTGTGGCCTCAGCAGTGCTGAGCACAGGGGGACAATCCCTGCCCTGATCCTGCTGGCCACACCATTGCTGATCCAGGCCAGGTGCCACAGTCCTGCCTGGCCACCTGGGCACAGCTGGCTCATGTTCAGTCAACCAGAACCTCCAGATCCTTCTCTGCCAGGCAGCTTTCCAGCTGCTCTTTCCCAAGACTGTAGTGTTGCATGGGGTTGTTATGACTCAAGTGCAGGATCTGGCAATATCTTCCACTGCCTTGATCTTTTTTCTATATTTACTGTGACTTGTGATTTCCATTTTAAGGATTCTAATGTATTGAATTCCGATTATACACAAATTTTAGGTACCAAACCACAAACAGTAAGCACAGCATTCATGCTGCTATCTTTTATTCTAGCTTTTGACTTGGCCACTGTCCCTGAAGAAGTACGTGAATATCGAGCAATAATACAACACAATAAGCTGTCAGCAGTTATTTAACTATTGGATGGAACATAAACTTCCATTGCAGCATTTATAGGGAGGCTGGATAGGCTCTCTGAGGCATGAAAGGACTAAATGTAAAGCTCTGAAGATGTTCAGGTAAGATCAGCAGATTTTTATTAATGCTTGAGAGAAGGCTTGAAGTTGGCTTCATTCTTCCTGAGGGGAGACAGCTCCCTGTTCTTTGTTTTTAGAGTGTGTGCTCACATGTGGGTGTTTCCGGAAGGGGAAAGAAGAGAATGCATAAGGATGGTGAAGGTGTATAATCACAGATACAGTAGAGCAGAAGTTCCCAGTCTCCTGTCTCTGGGCATTTTTATCAACAGTGGCAACACTGGTCATCACAACCAGTAGAAGCAGGCACAGAAACACTTTTTTCCTTCACCCATTGTCCCATGCCTAGATTTACCCAGAGAAGCTCTGTTTCGGTATCCAGAATTTCAAATTCTCTGGAACAGGAGAATTTCTAAGTGTATCTAGTGGACCCAAGTAGCTGCAAATCTCCTGCATAGTTGTTCCAGCTGGGGGGGCTGTGTATCTGGAAGTTAGGGTGGTTTCAAACACACACCTCACACAGTTGCTGCATAGCTGTCAAGTAGAACTCGTGCCATGAGTATGCACTGGGCTCAATTACTTTCTGTCTGCTACAGCTGGTGGAGCCTGAACAACATTTTGAGCAAATTCTGGGTTCCTTGCGTGTATATGACTTTGATTCATACCTTAATAAATGCAGCATGATCAAAAAGGTCAGGCTTATTACTCACCCACACCTACATACGTCTTGGAAATCCCAGACCAGCAGTGGGAAGCCACTCAGGCTCACATGGCACAGCTGGAATACAGGCAGGGACCCTGTAGGATTTGTGGCTAGAAAACTTCATGCAGTGGAAGAGGAGAGGGTATTAGAAGTTCCTAACTAGAGGTGCTTCAGAGATGCAACGTAGGTCCTTTGCTGGATGCATTCCCATTGCAGCTTCTGCAGGGAAGTGCTGCAGTGCTAGTTTGATGTTTGGATATGTGTAATTACAGACCCAAGCACAAGCTCAGCTAAAAGATGGTGGGTAGGAAAAGCAGTGCCCACCTGAGGGCTGGGTGGCTATAGATGACTTGGAGGGAATGGTGGGGGAGAGGGAGAAAGTGTTAGATAAATGAGGGCAGGATTACTGAATGGTCAGAAAAACAAATCAAGAGGATGCCTTGTGTTTGGATGAGTAAATCTTCCATTTCCACTGGTTTGACTTTCAACCTGCACAGAGGCAGATGGAAAAATCCCTGTCTTACTGTTACCAGTCCTGACAGGCACCCTGATGGCTTCACAGGGTAGCAAGGATGAGCACAATGCTTGGGACAATGCTTGGGACACAGCACAGCATCTTTCCCAGCTGCACATCACTCTGCAACTGGCTGGATAATTGTAGGACAGACAACAGCCTGACAGACATTTGTTGGGTGACACTGCATCTATGCAACAAAGTAATGTATTTGCCACTGTAGCTGATGATGGTGCTCCTGATCTGGCTTTTTTTAAATTCATTTGGAAGAAAGGAGCATTGGTATATGAACTTCACAGTGTATCCTGTGAACTGACAGCTACTGCTTCTGGTCAATTTGCCTTGATGCCTTCAGTTCCACTGTCAGGCTTGAGTCAGCCTAAGAGACTCCAGGTATAAAGGTATTATAGGTGAAGCCTGGAAGAGCTGCAAGTTGTGTAGAACCTTTCTTCCCTCCAGATCTGTGGCTGGGCTAATGAAGGGAGGTAAGAATGTGAGAGCTGACACTGTTATTTTTACATCAAGTGGTATACTCTCCTGTAACAGCAGAATTCTTCACTGACTGTTCATGGTCTGAGGCTCATTCAGTAGCATGAGCTGAATGAGAACATTTTACCCAAAGATTAGGCTTGCCAAAGGACTTCCTTATCAGCTTGTTGTAGCTCTAAGGCAGTTTATTTTTGAATGTCCACCTTTGCTTCATGTTTTTTCTCTTTCTAAAATGAAACATCTTTTAATTGCTCTTTTGATATCGAAGGAAGAGAATGCAAAACTATCAATAATACAATGATAAAATGTTAAATGGCAATATATGGAGGGGCCCTTCAGTTTTCCACATATTTGTGACTGACTTACTTTAAATAGAAAACTTTTTTTTTTCTTTTAATGTACAGATATAGAATAAAAACACTTGAAAGCAAAGAGTGAAATTGGATCTCATTAAAACATGGAGTTAGTGAAATGGTGACAGATGGGCCCTGCTGGGAAGGAGAAGATCGTTGAACGAGACTGGGATAAGTTAGTGACTTTGCAATTATAAAGCATGTGGCTTTGTAATTTCTAACCCCCAGTTCTGCAAAGTAATCAGTGCAGTTGGGTCCATATGCCTGCAGGGAGGCTCATTGAGACAGGCACGAAGATCTGCATAGAGGAACAGGGACATGCAGATATTCCAAAACACAGCTGCAAGGGAGCGAATCTCTCTCTTTTCCAGCCAAATTTTAATCTGCCCTCTCCAGAATGGAAGAACGCTTCACTGTGAAATATGAACTTGATTTTCACGCTCTCCTGTAGTGCTCACCAGACTAGGGATGGAATTTTAAGAAAAACATGACCCTTTCAAACATTGATTGATCTGCCACTGTTAAATGTTGTCCATCTCAGTATGCCTGTGGCAATGGGTGACAGGTTTTTCTAATTATGTTTCAAAGCAGACTCTCACCTGTTTTTTATAATGTTGAAAATCTTTATCTTGACTCATTTCTGTAATAAACTTCTGGCAATGGGAAGCCATAATTTATTTACTTAGAAATTTCTCAACTCTATTATCGTAAAGATGTCTTAGCAATTCTATTTTTAGGATTGCACAAATGGGGCATAAATCCTGTTTTTCTTTTAAAGCAGATTGTGTTAGGATGTCAACCATCAAATGTGTGAGATTCATGTCCATCTGAATAATCAGCTTGGTTTTTATTTCCAGGGACAACCTCAGCCATCAAGTCCCAACATATGCAAATGTAGATCATGAAGCAGGTGATATATTTAACTTGTCCATGCACTTAACAAGCTACAATAATTCAGGGACAGTCTTCCCAGTGCACACTACAGGCAACTATTTGGTTTCAAGGCCTTGAAGCTGTGCAGCTCTTGGCTCTTTTTTCTGACCATCCCTGGAAAACTTATTTTCACTTCCAAGCCAAAGAACGGCGTTGCTGCTGCTGATTCAAATACACAATCATAGATATCACATTTCCTTTACAATCTGATATTTATGCCCATTTTGTGTCTCTGTAGAGAAGTTGCCATGAGTAAGTTCAGTTTTCATAGCTGCAAATTTTCTGGTGCAGTCTAATACACTTTCATGGTTCCCAAATTTCTTTTTGATGTGCAAGTCCTTTCATGCCTTAGGGAAGCACAGAAGAAAGCATGGAAGTACTTGAAACATTAATAAATAGGTGCTGGAGGCTGATATTATGGGCCAACTGGGTGTAGGAGGAGCTGGTGTCTTAGAGATGAATCAGAAATCCTAGGAGAGGGGGAAGGCATGTCAGGAAAGATTGGGAAGATGCAAAGCTTGATGTGACACAGCAAGGGCAGTCACTCACAAGGAAAATGCATTTCCAGAAGAACTCTGAATGGACATGAAAAGTGCAATACTGCCTTTTTCAGAACCAGAGACAAGGAAGCATGATAATACCTAGGTGGAATAGCTTGGCTGAGGTGACTGATCAGAAAGTTTGTATCTTTGGTATGTTACATAGAAAAAAGTCAGCAAGGCGAGAGTCAGAATTTGGATGTGAGGACATAGTGAGAATTCAGAGCAGTAGACTTGCACATGATATAGGTCTGAATTAGGAGAAGAGTGTGTTCTCATCTCGATTGAAAATGGAAGGAGGAGAATGAGATTAGGACAGTAATAATCATCCTGCTATAGCCACATTAAGGATGACCAAGGCTAGACTCCCTCATAAAGTTATAGGGTAAGGGTTGCTTGGAAGAAGATGGGATCTGAATTGCAAAGGTCAATTTGTGATTATTATTTTGATAGAAATAATAGTAAAGTGTACGTTTACATACACCCAGCAACACAGGGAGGAGGATATAGAGAGCAGGGCAATGGGCCAAAGACCAAAGGTTTGTGGCAAAGGCTGGCTGAGGGTAAAGTCTTTTTCAGATGGGCTGTGATTGGAGGGATAGGGGGGAAAACATAAAGACAGCCACAGGAGCCACTAGTGAATCTCAAGACTTTAGATTTCATAATGAATGTGCTCTTGGGAGCACAGTCACCATTGAGTCCAAAAGAACATGAATGTTGTTTCAAGATACTTCGGATTTTCCATGGAACCTGGAAAGGCTGAACAGTTTTGGAGAGAAAACTGAAGAAGAGGCTTCGCAAACAATGAATCCAGACGGTGTGCCCAAATTCTGATGCTAGAAAGGATCACTGCAGTTTCAAGAAGAAAGAAATAGTACATTGATATGGATCTGTACTTCTACAAGACTTACTTTGTGTACCTTTGAAAAATGTGGACTACCCTAATAGCTTTCCAGAAATATTGGGTTGTGGAAATACAGTGACTTTAGAACTGATGATCAAGCACTTTTGGACTTCAAGTTCCCAGTTACATTAGCAATTGATCAAAGTCAAGGCAGTGAGTACAGGAAATTCCTGATTCTTGTGAAAACCTTTATGCTTCAGCTCAGGACATTTCTGAGAGTGTTCTGGGTGTCTGTGATAAAACACTAATAGATACAAAATCTATATGATGTAGCACAGGCTCACAAAACCCAACTAATTCAATATGGTGCTATATTTAATGTTGTTCAGCTACAGAGTAACACCACTGCAGCGTGGAAAATCACTGGCAAACTTACAGGGATATGCATATTACCCAGTATGACAGAACCAAAGGATGAAAAATTACTATTAGTCTTTGGTAAAAAGTAAGGAAGTCAAAACAAGCGCAAAATTGTAGAAATACAAAACTTCATAATGGTTTAGACACAGATGCTTTAGAATTTGCAAAGGTCATCATAAACTAAAAAACCTACAGAAATGTCACTTTCTTCCAATAAGCTAAACACAAAGAAACATTTTCTAAAGAAATTGGAAGCTTCTGCTCAGTCTTTTAAAACAAAGGAAAAACTAGCAGTTGGCAGAGAAGAGTGAAGCAAAGGGCAAAAAGACTGAAGAACAAAAGTCTTCATGGACTGATCTTTGTTTTCCAGACTGTGTGTAAAAGCAATTTAACAAGTGAAGACATGAACATATTTGAAGATAATTTACTTTACCAGATCAAAACTAGAAGACAGTTGAAGTGGCCAGCAGACCAGTTGAAGCATGTTGATCCTGTTCTAATAACATTAAATGTTGGGTTTAGTTTCTGTACTGACTGGAGTGCATTGTAGTGTCATTGATAATACAGCTCTTTTTGCATCTCCTCTCTTTGGTATCTCTGTCCCACACTGGTGTTTTGGGTTTTATCACCTCATGGCAGTTTCTTCCTTTATACTGCTTTTCAGTAGTGCAAGACTACTGAGCAGGGCCCAGCTGTCTGCTGCATGGCATTGTCACAGGTCTTCTTTGTAGAAAACAAAGAAAAGGAAGCAAAGTAAGTTGATGAAAGAGTTTAGCTGGATGGAGAGATGGGAAAGGCCAACAACTCCGACATGGTACACAATAAGATCCAGCAAGGTGGGATTCATGGCTTGGTTGTGAGGAATAAGGAGTGGTCAGAGCAGAAAAGTTAATGTTGTCAAGGTCTCCTTTACCTTGAGCAGTTAACTTCAACTAACTTGATTGGCCCTAAGTGTTCCTTAATCTGGATTTTTTTGACACACCCACACCTGTGCCACTATATAGACTGTCAAAGTATTTTTTGTTCGCTCAGCTGCTTTCCTTCCCTGGAAACATCCCAAAGTAACCTTTCTTGAGGCTTAATTTTCATAGTAAACCACACTCAGACGAGAAGCTGAGGACTAATCTTCAGCACATCCAGTTGGACTTGGAGTTCTTCTTCCACAGGCCAACATGATTCAACAAATTCAAAACATGTAAAACAAAGTGTAAGCCAGATAACAAACCTAAATGCCTGGGATTGCTGTTATCCAACCTGCATTGCTCAGATTCCTGCTGCTATGCCGGGGTCAAGGCACTCCACTCAGGGCCACTGGCAGCATTTGTGGTACTGGAAACCACTCTTGGCTGCGTCTGCTTTGTCTACCTGCAGGACACGTATCTCAGTGCTTTCTCTCTCACTTTCTTTGTGTATTTACACCTCTAGATGGGATTCCTCTTCCTTCTGGAGCTTGTCTCAGCGGGGAGGTTTCTTGCAGGGAGCTGCTGCCTGCTGCTTCAGCTCAGTTCTCATCCTGTCACTCCTACCAGAACCTGGGGTTGCTGCCGGCACCTGGGAAGTGCTCTCCAGCCCAGTTAGCTTCACTTCAGCAGGCTGGGCTGACCTGTTCTCTCCCCTGCCTTTATACCTCCTCAGCTGTGATTCACATTTGCTGCCAGTTTCACTAAACAGACCCTGGTCTCCATAATCTGGGAGTACCTGAGTCTCCAGTGTTGTTAAACCTTTATAATGTGGAAAACACCTTACTCTGAAAAAATCTGCCAGTGAAACTTGTCTCCAAAATTTATGAACCTACTTTTGTTCTGTGTCCTCCATTGAATCTGGATCCTGCAGCTCCCTTGACCAGGTCTTTCCTTTTGCCTTTGCATGAAACCTTGTCATGATGCTCTTTCTTATCGGGTGCCCAGGATGAGTTTGTGGAGATCCTCTAGTCCAACCCCCCTGCCAAGGCGGGGTCACCTGGAGCAGGTTACTGTGTGCAAATAATGGAGCAGGAATGCCTCCAGGTGGGCTTTCAGTGTCTCCAGAGAGGGAAACTCCACTGATCTCCATGAGCAGCCTGTTCCATTGCTCTGCCACCCTCAGTGTAAAGAAGTTCCTCCTCCTGTTTCGGTGAAACTTACTGTATTTTAGTTTATGGCCACTGCTCCTCGCCCTGTGGCTGGGCACCAGAGGAAAGAGTCTGGCATCATCCTCTAGGCACCTACCCCTGAGATATTTATGTGCATTAACGGGATCCCCTCTCTGCCTTCTCCAGACAAAACAGGCCCAGCTCCCGCAGCTCCCTAGTGAGAGAGATACCCCAGGCCCCTCAGCATCTCTGTGCCCACCCACGGGCCCTGTCCCGCAGCTGCGTGTCCCTGCGGTGTTTCCCCCGAGAGACGCCGCTCCCTCAGCCCGGCCCCGCTCCCGCTCCCCGCGGGGGCCGCGCCGGCCCCGCCCCCGCCCCGCCCCGCCCCCGCCCCGCGCGCGTGCGCCGCCCGCCGCCGCCGCGCAGGCGCCGTGGGGGCGGGCAGAGGGTCCGGAGCGGGACCGGCGCGGCGGCCGCTCCCGGCGTCGTTCGCAGCGGGGCCCCGGCGCGGCCAGGGGGATGCGCCTCCGCCCGGCCCGGACAAGGGGACGCGGGTGGAGCGACGCCGCGCGCCAGGCCGGGCCCCCAGCTCCCCGCTGCCGCTCGTCCCGCAGCCCCGCGGCCGCGGAGCACGGGGAGCGCCGCTGACCGGAGTCGCTCGCTCGGGCCCGGCTGGCCCCGCGGCGAGGGAGGGAGGCAAGGAAGGAAGGAAGGGGGCGCGCAGGTAGCGGGGCGACCGCGCCCCGGCCCGAGCCCCCGTGGGGGCGGGGGCCGTCGGGGCGGCCCGGCCTCCCCCCCGTCCTCCCTTCCTCCGGCAGCCGCGGGGAGGATGGTGATGGTGCAGCCGCCCGCAGCCCCCGAGGCGGGCCGGGGCCGCCCTCCGCAGGGGCTGAGGGGATGAGCCGTGCCCCGCCGGGGGGTCGCTAGCGGAAGGATGACCACTCCCGCCCTGCTGCCGCTCTCCGGGCGGAGGCTGCCCCCGCTGAACCTGGGGGCCTCCGCCTTCCCGCACCACAGGGCTACCTTGAGACTCTCCGAAAAATTTATCCTGCTCCTTATTCTTAGTGCCTTCATCACCCTGTGCTTCGGGGCGTTCTTCTTCCTCCCCGACTCCTCGAAGCACAAGCGCTTTGACCTGGGCTTGGAGGATGTGCTCATTCCCCACGTGGACACCAGCAAGGGGGGCAAGAACCTCGGCGGCTTCCTCATCCACGGGCAAGGGCACGACGAGCACCGGCACAGGTGGGTGCCTCGCTCGCCGGGAAGGGAGCGGGACTGGGTGACAGGGAGATCCCTTAAAATATGTCTTTCTGCTGTCCCTCCTCTCACCGACATCCTCCCAAACGTGTATCAACTTCTGAGCGCTAGCCCTGTGTCCTCCAGCTGCCATATGTAACTGTGGCTCCGTGTTGCCTTCCCCAGTGTGAATTTAGCCTTCTGGCGAGCTAGACCTGAGAGGGCAGATACGAGGTGTCCTCCAGTGGCTGATTTATTTTCTCACCCTGGCCAATTCCATGCATCAGCCATGGAAAGAAGGGGGTTAAGTTATGGCATTTGTGGAGGCAGTACAAGTGACTGAAAAACTGCCGCATCTCTTCTACAGCTATTATGTGCTTACTCAAAACAGCTGCTTGTTGCTGAATAGTGCACAAGAACTTTGATCTGAAAAAGACTTCATGCTGTGATCCAGAGGCTGTCAGCCTATGACGTGCAGGACACAGAACTAGTGCAGATGGCACAATTGCCTTTTTCTGGCCCTTAAAATCACTTGCTCTAATGTTAATCCAGACGATTGAAGGTGCCGGTGGCTGAGTTTCCTTAATTGTATTTGCCAGTGTAAAGAAATCACAGATAGAATGAGAGTATCAGTGGTAGATAGGCTGTATCAACAGCTTTTGTGGGGCCACCCATAGCTTTGTGTGGTGCAAGCCTCTAGATGTTCAGGACTGGATCATGTGAAGTTAAGCATTCAAAACGCTGGTAAAAAACCTTAAATCATGATTATGCAGTATATTTGCTTCTAATATACTTCAGTTGCCTAAACTTAAATAATGATTAAACAGTATATTCACTTGTAACATACTTCAGTTGCCTCAATCCTACCCTGCTGCCTGGATCTTAATGAGGCTGACAGATATCTCTTCACTGTCAAAGATGTTAAAATATGATGGTGGGTGATAAAATACCTGCTTTTCCATACTCATATTAGTAATACAGGGGATTTTTAAGAAAGGTTACTTATGCTAGTAGTGTTCCTTTGGAAACAACTTGAAATATATCTTACTGGCATAAGAATTATTTAAAGGTTATTTGCATGAGATTAAAAGGTGAGGGTTTAATTTATTTCTTTTTATTAATATGTTATGAGTTATAAAGAATACGTGAATACTGTGGTATTTTTCCTTAAGGCATCTTCACTGTTGGATGTTTTTGGGCACTTAAGTTGAGCCCTTTCTCCCTATCTGAGAGGGCACAGGTACTTAATATTTAACAAGGACTTGTTTTGTCTATGGTGTTAATTGCTGGTGTGGTTAAACGCTGCATTAAACATAGGTTTAGACAGTCTGTAATATGCCTCTGAAGTTCTTGTCTTTTACTGTGTGGGTTTATTTTTTTTCTGTGTGGGTGTGATCTTATTTCTTAGCTTTCCCAGTCCCTGTGGCTCCTGCAGTCAAAATCAGTTTCTAAATTATAGGACAGATGAAACAAAAAGAAGAGTTCAGGAATGTTCAGAACTCCAGCTGTGGCTGTTGTGCCTTGTGTTGCCCAGTAGATGGGCTGTAGAAAAAAGGAGTCTGTTGATAGTGATAGTTCATATTCTTTCCATGTTCCCGATTTTAGTTTCTGAGGCCACATCTTTAGGAATGAAGTACTACTTTTTTGTGTGTCATGTGTAGATAAGCAGTAGCTTACAACTGTCAGAGCTAAGTTGTTTGGGATCTGTTCTTAAACAAAGTGGTTATCCTGACATCAGTTAACTGTGCTGTGGTTCCTGTATTGCCGTGGCTGTGTGTACCTCCCACCTGCCCTCCATCCAAAATTTCCCTGTCATGTTCATTTTTTGAGTTGTTATTTGAGCAAGAATAGTTATTATTCCTGTTGTTTTAGCTTTGCAAAACAGGCATATCTTAACTACTTAAAAGCCTGCCTGCTTAACCTGCTTGTGAGACCCTTTTGTGAATGTCACAATATGCATTGTGAAGCAAGGTTATGTGCTTTACTTTTGAAGCAACTTTGGCTGATCACCACAGTTTTACCAACTTTTATTTGCCATCAGCTTGTGGCTAATGTGGTTGTTTACCATAATGGAAAACACATGCTGCCATTTTCATTGCAGAGTTCTTGCTCCTGGATTGCAGGGATATTGACAGATGGTATTTTGAGAAAGTGTAGGATCTTCAGTGGTGAGCTCTGGATTATTTACTGTTACAGTTTGGGATGGAAAAATTTGTTCTGCTTACTATCAAGAGGCAAAGTCAAGCATCAGCTACTTTATAAGTGCTGTTTTTTGAGTGAGGCAGAGGAGTTAAGGTAGAAAAGATCAAGAGAAATTAACCTAATCCTAATGTGAAGGAGGATGCAGTTTAAAATGTGAAGGGTGAGGATGGATTGACAAGCTGTGTTTCCAGAAATCGAGGGGCTTCAGAACTAATTGGATCAAAGGTCATTCATATGAAGTATACACTTGATTATGAAGTGACAGATGTTTTGATTAGTCACTCAAAAGGGAAGTGTTTCTTCTGTGAATGCTGCTATTGGTGTCTATCACATCTTATTACACTGCTCCCTTGGTATATAGGCTCTAATATTTTAATGCTCATTTTGCCTTTCTCAAATCTTTAGTTTTGTAGGCTACTGGAAAATATTTGTATTTCTGTCTTCTAGAAAAATGCAGCAGTGATGTAGGTAGAAAATCATTGTGAAAACCATGTTTTAGAGTTGGGTGTGCAAACAATGGTTCCCACTGGACTTTCTCTGTATTCCTTGCATTGCTTTCCTACCTCTTCGCCTGGGCACCCTTGACATTCTTGAGTGCTTTTATTTTTATTGTTACAGTGGTTGCCCCTTGCTGACGTAAACTTTACATCTTCCATTAAATTGTTTTCTTTACTGCTCCTGTCTTTTGTTTTCCCCTTCCAGGCAGAAAAATTGGGTGGGGGGGTGTGGAGGGAAAGCCCTACTCCCTTCCTGATGATCTTAAATATTTATTCAAGAATTACGATGTTCTTGCCTGTCTCCTGAGAAAAACACAATTCTCAATTCTTCTAAGAAGATGGTTAAAATCTGGAGTAAAACTGCAGTTTGTGTTTGGGAGATGGATGGGCTCTATTGCCAGGCAGTTCTCACTTTCAGCTGTTCATTTCATCTGTAAGCTCTTCCTGCAGGGTAGTGCCTGGGGAATGAGTGAGTTAATGTTGGGAAGGTGTACCACAAATTTTTGCCTTTGAGAGGAGGGAGAATGGAAAGGATTAGTCCAGGACTTAGGAAGATATGTGCATACACATATCACACTTTAAAAAATTCAATTTCATTTCCTGATTTCCTGAAGATGAATTTCTTTCCATTTCAAATAGGATATTGCAGAGATTCTGGAACAAGAGCTGCATGGTTTTGAAGACACATCTTGCCGAACAAACTTGTGTAGCACTCAGAATTTGTTACATGATTTTAGATAACTGTAATTTTCCCCAAACTTCTGCATCTCTTGCCACACAAAGATACTTAAGGTGTTTCTTACTACCCAGTTACTTTTCAAGTATCTGTGGTGTTTCATTCTTCAGTACCAGATCTAAAAGCTCTGGAAGTAAACCAAAACATTCTTATAGCTTCTTTGCATCTGATGCAAATGAGTGAGAATGCAAATGCCCTGTAATCTCCTTGATTTCTCAGATTTTTTAAAAATAAGATTATCTGCAATATGTAAATTGAGAAGACTTCTTTCTTTAATGATCTGTCAAAGCAGCTGCTCTCTGTGTTACTTGACAAAAGCTAAGGCCCTTTCTGTGGTGAAAGTGTGTTAATCTTAGAGGCAACGAGTAATGTAATTTTATGAGCTCATAGCTACTTTGTAGCAGCACTTGGACTGCTGTTGGGCAAACAGTTCAATCCTTCAGAATCTGTGTAGATGTATCTTCAGCTGCTGAATTCCTGTGTATCACTTCAAGTCAAAATTTCTGTCTGTGCTTGGAAAAAAACCTCAGCAGCCCTCAAGGCATCAGGTTGACAGCAGCTGCTGCTCATACATGTGCCCACCTCAATGGCCTTGGCCTCTCTGTGGCAGTGGGTATAGATCAGTTTAAATCGTGCTTTTGACTCTGTTTCTGGAATGCTGAGGATTACTGACTCCTGTGTTATGCAAAGATGGAAGCTCTGCAGTCTGATATGATGAGTTGTGGATCAGCAGATATATGGCAATAGTCTAAAAGTGCTCTTTCTTCTGTTGTTAAGTAGGTGAAAGTAAAAAAAAATATTCTGAGGTGCTTTTGGTCTTAATTTCTTCTTCTAATTTCTGCAGTTTTTTAAAAAAGAAACATGAAAAGCATAATATGCTTATTTTGAATCCCTTTATCTTCTCTCATCTATATTACTTAGTTAGCTATAGTAAAAGTGGGCAGAGGAGATAATTTAGCTGCTATTGCTCAGTGGGATCAGTGTCTTCTGTCATCCTCTGTCGTGCCATCGAGTATAAAAGTGCATAAAACTCTTTGCTCTTCCTTTCCAGCTTTTCTTGAGGCCCAGTTCATTAATGAAATTAAGAGTACTTGCTATTGTGATTCAGGAAACCTGTTTTTTCCCCTGAAAAATCAGGAGCCACTCTAGTGTCTGCACCCCAGCTCCTATTCCATTCAGTTTTTCAGTGCGTGAGATTGAACCTTGCTTTAGAGCAGGCTCCCCACAGTCTGTCTGAAATGTGGGCACTGATTTTAAGCTGAGATGCTTGATCTAGAATCAAGGATTTTCTGGAGTGCCACTTTCAGGAAATGCAAGTCCTCATGATGACATCTCTGGAGCCAGTGAGGGCAGGATAGTGCATTCCAGGTCAGGCTTCAGAAACATCTCATATGTCTAGGGTGAAGTTGAGGTGTAACTGCCTGGTGTCATCTTCAGCTGCTGAAGCTTCTGCAAGAGCACTGACCCTCTTGATTTGAAGACTGTTCTTGGCTAGAGTTTTTAGTAGCTGCATGTTATTCTTTTCTCTGGAGCCTGTGTTGAGAAGAGACTTGAGAGATGATGCTGGCACTTGAAGAATTAGGGGGGTTTGATGTCTTCTGGAGTGCCTACGTTATAACCTTAAACATAATTAGGATTTTTCCTGCAGTTGCACTGGACGGTGGGAGAGGTGCCCTCTTGGATTATTTCTAAGGTTCTGCTGAAATTAGTGCTTTATGTTGTAGGCTGAAAAATGCTTTCAGCTTTGAAATACAAAATGCAAATTTTAGACCATCTGTTTAGATGTCCTCCCTCCTCCCCCCCAATCTGCTGAGCAGCCTACATCATATGTAGAGTGCTGCTTTCTTCATGTTCTCTTGCTGTACTCCAGTTAGTCAAAGTATTTCCTGTATTATGAAAGAGAGGAGTTGAGTGCTGGTATTCTCCAATTCTTACCCTTTCCAGTAAAAAAAAAAAAAAGTTTGAACTTGTTGGTTTTCTGCATGATCTACACTTTGTCTACATGATGGGAAACAATCAGGCGTGGGAAAACTGCAGAAAGCCTGCTGGCTGGATTTATGCCAGCTAGTGGGTGGAAGGCAGTAGCAATTTGGTTCATTTGGAGTTTTGTAGATTAAAATCTCAGAAGAACTTTAGCATAAATGTGGGTTGCTTGATGATGGTAGCAGTGCAGGCAATAGTAAGCAGTATGGCTAGTTGTGGGCATACAGCACTGCAAGAGTTCCCCCATCTTCTGATCCTTTCAGTTTCCTGTAGTAAATACAAACATCTCAGTCCTACTGGGCTAGTTCTGAATTATGGGATTTTTCCTCCTTACAACAAATATTACCAAACTTGTAATTAGTTTTACATCCACGTGTGCTTTGTGTACATGTTTTCATAACAATTGAAATGAGGCTGAATATGGGCAAAGAAGACAAATTTTGTAATACCTTTCTTCTTATGTCCATCCCTAAGAAGCCTGTAAAATTTTAAATATGGTCAGTGCTTTTATTCCACCATCCTTCACTTTTAATTATTGCAGCTCTCAGTGTTGAGAAAAGTCTGGTCTCATGGCTAGGCAGCTGTTTCTCACAGTAGTTATTCAGGCTAACAGAGTAGGAACTTGGGGACACATGTTTGGGTACAGCTTATGGGATTTGTTCTTTTCCCTTCATTTTCAGAAGCAAGCTCAAGTGAGTGCTGTCATCTGTCTTAATTCAGTAACTAGATCGTCACTTTTTTACTGAATTAAGAGTTCTGTTGCAAGTAAACCGGGGAGAGGGGTGCTCAACAGGCCAATAAGCCAGTAAGAGGCAAGAAAGGGAAAAAATAAATGCCTTTTTCCTGCCACCTCAAACCTTGAAATAAAAATTGTGAGTGCTCCAAATGTCCTGTATGCCTGTAACTGTTCTATTTAGAGTGAATGCATGTGTTCATGGGGGAAAAGATAGGGAAAAGTTTTGGTGACTAAGTTCTTGTCATATGTTTGCTCATAAAATCTGTAGGCTTTTGATTCCTTTTGTCTTTATGTTGTCTAATCTAGTGCCCAGTATAGAGCAAATTATGTAACTTCATCTGTTCACTCAAGGATATGGAGGTTCTGTGTTATTTTTCAGGTCTACAAATAAATGATAAATAGTAAGGGAGATAACTTTCCTTGGTAACTTCCATTCCTTCCACTCTTGTTTTTTAGAGTACCTAACCAGGTACACTAGCATTTCTAAAATTTAAAAAGAAAAAACCCCCGAGAAGATAGGTTAAGAAGTAACCTGTAATATTCTTTTGTTACCTAGAGACTAGTTTTGAAAGGTCTTTTTAGCCTTGTCTTGGAAGCCAAGAAACTTTGTGGACATGCTGTGGACACCTTGTAGCTCTCACTGATCCCTTGCTGTTCTCTATTCCCTCCTTTTCCCAGTCAATCAGCAGCAAAGGGTGACCTGTTCGAATTACATTTCTTGTATGTCCTGGTGCTGAGGGAAAGACCTTAAGTGGGAGCTGTGCTGAAGGAGGGATCACAGAGCCCAAGAGTAGCTTGTGATACTTCTGCTGCTGCTAGTCAGTCTGCACAAGTGTAATTTTGAGCCAGCCACAGCATGAGTCTTCTGTTCTTCACTGATTGGTAGAGAAGGGTGGCTGGAAATGAATGCTGTGGTAAGGAGAACCTGGGTTTTGTGGCACAGCAGTAGCAACAGGGTGTGTTTACTGAAGTAGTAGAAAACATTGGGATGGAAGGCTAAAGGTCATTCAGGTTTGAATTACAGGGGTGTGTTAGTTCTGTTTCTCCAAGGAGTTATTTGCCCAAACATTGAATCATATTTGTCATTCTGTCTTGCTGCCTTTGTTCTTTTAAATATTCTTATGATGCACACCTATGAACTGGATTACGTGGCATATTGTATTCAGCATCAGTTTTGTTAATGTTTGATGTGCTCTGTTACTTGTTAGTTAACTCTTAACCCACCAGAGGATTTTGGAAATGCTTTCCCAGCTCCTTTCAGCAGCACTGCCATTGCAGCTTCCAGTGGCCAGCTAGTTATTTTCTGTGATTCTGTTTGAGAGAGCAAGTTTGAGGTTTTCACTAGGCTTAACATTATGTAATCTGATCAGTATGGCATGAGCAAAATTACAGTTTTAAGGGAGTGACGAAAGTATTTTCTTGCTATATAAAGCTCTAAGAGCTCCTCAATGAGATTACTTTGTGTCTGTTAACACCAGCATGCAGAAGTGTCAATTTTCACAGAACTTTGTTTGGGTTGGAAGGTATCTGAAAGAACATCAATTTTTAACTCCCCTTCCACTAGACCAGATTGCTCAAAGCCCCATACAGCCTGGCCCTGAACACTTCCAGGGGTGGAGTATCCACAGGTTTTCTGGACAACTCATTCCAGTGCCTCATCACCCTCGCAGTAAAGAATTTCTTCCTAACACCTTATCTAAACCTGTTTCAGTTTAAGGCCATTCTGCCTTATTCTGTCACTACAAGCCCTTGTAAAAAGTCCCTCTCCAGCTTTCTTGTAGGACCCCTTCTGGTACTGGAAGGCTGGTAGTAGGTCTCCATGGAGCTCACTCCAGGCTGAATCAACCCCAGCTCTCTCAGCCTGTCTTCATAAAGAGCTGCTCCAGCTTTTTCTGTATGCTAGTACCCATTTGGAAGTCATTTGCATGATGACATTCATCTCAGCCGAGTTTTAGCACTGTTTGCAGGTCAGCAAGGCATCTGAAGCTTGCACTGACAAGCTGTGTAAGTATTTTCTCAGTAATTTGTTATCATATCTCTCTGTGACCTGCTGACATGTTTTAAGGCTGAAGTGTACCATCAGGCCACTTAAGAGCAGGTGACCATCAGTGGTAAATTAAACTAATCCAATTTGCTTTTTATTGGATCAACCTGAATGTACTTACGAAGGGTGAGAAAAACATACCATTTGTGGGAGCGGTGTATCCCTTAAATCCTTCAGTGGGAATCTTGCTTTGATTGTCCTGCTGGATAAACAAAGCTGTGCTGAATATACTGGGTTCTATTCCTGGTTTAGGTTTGTTAGCAAGTAGGAATAGCTTACAGCAGTGTGCTGTTTCCTCAGCAGATTTTTCTGGGTGTGTTGCTATCTTTACCAATGTATTGCATTTGGAGGGCTACTTGCTGTTTTCCCAACGCAAGTTAGAGGATCTGCTTTTGCTCCGAAATTCTTGCATCCTTTCTGCAGTATATTTAGAGAATCATAATCCAGAGATGACTTTCTGGACCACAAACTTCCTGTTTGTTTTCATTACTTTTATGAAATAAAATCTGTTGTGCACTTAAAAATTGAAAGAAGACCTGCCACTCTCTTGGGTTGTTTGAGATGACAGTACAGTAGTGGGAAAGATGCTTAGAGAAGAGGGAAGTTATTTTCCTGGTTAAGATACAATATTTTTCCCCTCTCCTTTTTTTCTTTTTTTTTTCCTCACAGAAAGAAAGTATTTTGTCTTGACAAAATGATAGCATGATGTAGCTTGACTTAGAACTGTGTTTCTAGTGACCTTTTAAATCTCTTAATCAGTTTTATCTTGGAAACACTGATGACTATTTAATTCTAAACTTAATAATTGGAGATGATGCAAGCATGTGTCTGTTTTTCCAGTACTGTAATCACACATCCTTAGTTTCCTAAAGGCATCTGTTCTGTTGTCACTGGCTTCTATTTGAGTGGAAAGTGTTCTCTAAGTGATTAAGTAACACATGAAGTGAATTCTGAATTGCAATGCACAGTGTTCTGGAGAAGAAAATATTGCAGAGGTGTAAGAGGCTCTTTGCATTCTGGAGTTCTAAGGAGTTATAAGGAGTATAATGGAAATTCAGATTTCTGATTTGTGAATAAATCTGCCTTCTACAGACAGTGGAATCTATGACAATTAAAATTTTAATTGGTCTGTAATACAGACATTTTCCAATAAGCAGAAAAAAGTCAGAACAAATGGGAAATAATGCAAGCAATTAAACAAAACTTTAACATCAGTTTTATCACTGTCTTGCACATGATTTTAACTGGTTCTAACTGTTCTGATTTAGATACTTAAAAACAGTCAAGCTGGATGTGCTAATTGTTACACTTGTTAAATTGCTCCAGATCCATGCAGTGAAAAGTTCAAAGAGCTGCACCATTACACCTATTTTTATGTGAAATGAGTTACTTTTTCAAATCCCAAATTCTGGAAGGGAATTTAACTGCTCTTTAGTAGCTGACACACTGATAACTAAGAATTCTTTTAGTTTTGTGTCATCTCTGGGAGCTTTGTAATTTTGAGGGTCTGATACCTATGGAAGGATACCAAGGTATCTGTGTGTGTAATATCTATATCTATAAATTGCCCAGTGAGGTGGATAATCAGTTGTCACTGCCATCATTTCAGTACTTGAATGTGAAACTTCAAAGCCAGTGGCTAAGGAGATGACTGATACTGTATTGGCACTTTTTATGAATAACTTCTTTATGAACTTGGTTCAGTATTTATCTGAACACAATGATCAGAAATGATTCAGAGTTGTGTTGGTAACCAAAGGAAGCTCTTTTGTGAAAATAAGACCAAAATTCACTCAAATCCCTACCCAAAACCAAACAATAAACCCTGCCATCATTCTTGGTATTCCTTAGTGTGAAAAAGATTCCAGGTTCTCTTCCAGCAGTGTTTTTTTGTTGTTCTTTCTGACTGGCTTTTACTTAGCTCCATGTTGACATTGCAGTGTTTGGCAGCTGCTTGCTGGCCAGAGTAGGCAATGGGAACAGTTTATTGACTCACTAAGCCAAGAGCCTAATGGTGACTTTGTTCTTGTGTGTGTTGGTGAAACAATGGAATTTTTGTGATTGTGTTATTCCGTGTGAACTCCAGGTCCTTAGTTTGGTCCAGGTTTTATACATCTGTGGTCTTTTGATATGTTTGTTTTGATTTCCATAAATCGCTTGAGCACTAATTTTATTCAGATGGATTTGCTGTTGCAGTTATGCATCGTCGTTTGCTTGACACCCTGTCTCCCCTCTTCAGACATAATTTTCTCGGAATAGCATCTGGCCATCACACTACAGTGGGACTAGATCATCCAATCTACTGCTATTACAAAGAAAAATGAGGCTTGACATATTCGTGTCAATTTGGCAAAATGCCTGAATCATTATGCTCAATGAAATATGTGACATTTCAAGTGGGAATGTAACCTGCAGGAGCACTTGCTGGAGAAACTTGAGGCAGTGCAAGGAAAATGCCACCCTTACTTGTGCAGGGAGGTTCAGATGCTGACACAAGCCACCTGATCAGTACCTATCACAAGATTGTGGTTTACTCCATTAAGATATTTAATTTTGTTAAAAAAAATTCCAGTCTCTAGAATTTGGTGGTGGTGATGATCCTGGGAAAATGTCAAGAACCTTTTAAGTTTAAAAGAAAAAAAAAATCCAAGGAAACATCTATGGAACTTCCTTTCATACAGTAACAAGTTAACCAACTAGCAACTAGCCCAAACTCCAAAGCAGTGTGTGTAACTTCTGAGTCAGTTGTAATTACTTGCTGTTCTTTGGTTCTCTAGCAAATTTGTTTTGAACCTTCATGGATTCATAGTGTGGAATTTTTAGGAAAAAAGCAGGCTGTGTAATATTGCCTAGTGTTTTAGTAACTAGAAAATATATGGAAGCATAAAAAATTTAAGTACTCCTTAAATATGATACCTAACAAATTCATTTTTCTATATCTGAAACCTTTTAAGAAGAAAAAATTCCTGGAGCCTGTACAGACAGTAAGTAGAGTTCTTCCAAGCTGTCTTGAAAAAATTGCCTTAAACTCCATCAGCCATAACCTTGCTCTTTCTAGCTTTAAAGTGTATTCAGTAATGCTTAAAATAGAATGTCTTGTGAGATTTAGAAGCTCCTATATTTACATCAAACTGTTCAAACACATTTGTGGCAGATGGTTTTTGGTTTTATATTTTATTTTCAGTTTCTGCTCTACCTTTCCTTTTTATAAAATTGTTCACTTATTTTTAGCAATTTGACCCTACTGCTTTCAGTTCAGTGCTCAAGAGTTGAAATAAAACAGGGCAGTGAAGTGGCAAGGGCTATGCAGTGGCACTCTAGTCCAGAACTTCTGAAACAGCAGCATCATCTTCTGTGCTCTCTAGAGATGGAAAAGCTGGGAAGGGAGGAAAGGATAGGAAGAGTTGGATTGAAGTATAACCCAGAATTTTTTCTTGTATTGCTTTATACCAGTGTCCTGGGGTGACTTTGTGATGCTGAATTGTATCCCCATTCATCTGTTTAGCCTAGAAATAAGTTTTGCACCTTTAAACTAGATCTGAGAGTGAAGGGGGGGAGAAGAAGCAGGGGAATGTCTGAGGTGGCTGTATTAAAAACGAAGGCATAAGAGCTTCAGCCTGCTCTCTCACGGGCGGTATTGTCTGCAGCATGGACAGTGGGAGAGGGCTCTCCTTTGCTTTTAGTTAGTTTTTTTGCTAGCTGAGGCAGAGGAGTTCCCCAGACCATGGCTTTTCTTTTTCTTGGAACTGATGAGCCTTGCTTTGGACCAAAAACCCAGAAAAACACTGGAGCTCATGGCTGTAGCCCACCGGGGCCTGGGACACGGCATTTTCCAGCACTGGAGGGACAGATAAGAGACTGAGCGAGCTGAGCCACACCCCACAAAAAGGACTTTCTGTTTTTGCCATCTCTTCAGAATAATGAGAAGTTCCATTGTTTAATAGCATTCATTTTTCCATCTTTTGAGTACTTGTTAAAGAAACAGGGTTTTTTCCACTTTTCTCAAAGGAAATTTTTGTCTCCCGAACTGGGTGAAGGAGGAGCCACTTGAATTTGCTTTCTAGAGGGACCCCTTTGGGGGTTTACTCCCTAAATTTGCCCTAAACCAGGACAGCTATGCTGTTTTTCACATCACAGCCTTTGCCCCAGCCTTCTTCCTACAAAGGCTTGGTGTGGTCCTGAAATGTGTTATGGTGATAGCTGGATAATACTGCTTCTTTTGACCTGTTGATAATGACTGAACTTTAACCTCTGAAAAGAAGAAATGAGTAAAAGTCTCATAAAACTAAAGAAATCCTCAAGAAAGGAAGTTACATTAGGCTTTGACATCAGTCTTAAATACCAAGATTTGTGTTATTTATTTTGCCCCATATCTTCTTTCTGGAATCCAAAATGGTGACTGATGGTGACATAGTGTTTATTGGAGATGAAATAAAACTTTCAATTCCTAGTCTGAGTACCTAATTTTGCAGTGTCTTTAGGATTGGAAAGAACTTCCAGCTAATATTATCTTCCATGCAGGACACTGGCTGCAAGGACACAACCTTTTGCCAGACCATTAGTCTTGAGAAGTAGAGTTTGTCTTTAAAATTGCCACGGGTGAGTGTTCGGCATCTTCTGCCATGCATGGAGGTTCTTCAAGCAGGAGATTCACAGCAATTATTTACTGGCTCATGCAGAGAGCCTAGCCAGTTAGGCAATTTACTGTGGATTAATGTGCTTACCAGCTCAAGGAGTCCCTGCTGGCCTGGAAGGTATAAGGTAGGAAAATACCAGCCTCCTTTGATCTTGAAGTGGATTTATTCTTGATCTTGCTGAGTCAACATGTTCCAGATCCACTTTTTCTCAGTTTTTATGCCTCTTTTAGTCAATATTCTTCTCTTGAATTAAGTTAGTGTCTCATCAGTTACACTCTCTTTCTTAGCTTTTGTGGCTTACCGTGATGAGAGAATCCTCTTATAAGGTACCAGTTTATTTTTGGAGGAGCTCAGCCCAAGCTCACAATGGATTTTTGGGTAGTAAAAGAGTACAATTCTTGGTTTGGTGATCTTGGGACTGCGTGCTTGTTTACTCTGGACCAGTGTATTTGAAACTATTAGATCTGAACTCAAAATAAACATGACTGTTGCCTACAGCCAATGAAGTGAAGGAAAGGGTTGTGGGTCTTTTTCCATTTCCAAAACTTGCATTAGGCAAATTGACAGTGTTATCCTGCTTGAGTAATCTCTTTCTTAATTATGTGCAGTTATAGCGTGGATGTATTTGTTAGTGAAATGAACTCTTTTTCATGAATGAGGTAAGAACGTTGCCATAATAATTTTAAGTAATGGAACAGATTTTAATTTAATCTTGAAGGAATCAAACATGTAACTACAGCTATCCATGAACCGCACTTTGTTGTTGGGAGTTCAGGAAGTTGTATGTGGTGGTGGTAGAGGAAGAAGTTAGACTTTACATGCTGGATGCATATGTTACTTTATTCTGCAAATGAACAGGGGAAGAAAACACTGTGTACTATGTACTGTTTCTAAAGCTCTCTGAAAAACCTGAGATTCTGTTGTTGAACACAATTCAAAGATCAAATCGTTGAGACATTTTATACCCCCAGCTCTCCCATTGTTCTAGATTCATATTTTGGGCTATGGTACTTCTTTGTGTTTTCTGTTTTGGTCAAGAGTAGTTTGTGTCCAGCTCATCTACTGCTGCATACATCTAAAGCCTGTGTATAGCTTGTAAAACATGTTAGTATTAAAAGTATTTCACTGATAGTGGAAATAGCACTGATAGCTTTAAATCAGCATTTCATTGCATTAGCTTAATCTGTTAATATTATGATAGGCTTGTGAAAACCACATGTGGAAGTTCTAAATGTACATACTGCTGAAACATTACTCATTTGCTATATTTTGTTTCCCTTCTTGTGTCCTGACAATATTTTGATTGCAGATATATGTGGACAAAGATTTGCTCAGCAATTCCCAAAGAATGGCAAGTCATCTTTGGTGAAATTATTTACATATCATTGTTTCTTCTCTTGTACTTTTTGCATTCGGTGGTGTTTACTCTCATGATGCTTCGTACCATCCTTACCTTGTTTATGGGTCAGTGATTCCTTAGACTGCAGCCTGGATTTTGCTAGCTGAGATGGCTGTCAACAGTGTTTAGTCATTTGGGAATATATTTCAATTGGGAAGGTATCTTTTGTGGAGTGAGGCTTATCATTCATATATTGTGCAGTTTGCTCATGGAATGGAGCAAATGAGCAAACTCCTGCATAATTTGTGGCAATGATACCTATATTCTTGAAGATATTTGGAAGCTATCTGGATGAGATCCTGGGCAAACACCTCTAGGTGACCCTGCTTGAGCAGTGGGGTTGGATCAGATGACCTCCAGAGACATCTTTCCCTCTCAACCTTTCTGTCATTCTGTGACAAGGACTGTGTTCTCATCTGACATGCAAATAGCTGCTTTTCCATATTTATAGATGTACTGAGTAGTTTGAGCCTTGCATTGCTAGGTTTTTTTGGATGAGAGTTGCTAACCTAGTGTTGCTTCTCTGGCCTTTTTGAAAAGGAAAAAAACATCCAGTTATCTGTCTCCTGAATCAAAATTGCGTATTTTATTAGCAGTGGGGATTATTGTCATGTGGAAACTTATTAAAAGCACCTGGAAGGCTAAATAATTTGTCATATAGTTGTCTCTTATCCTCTGCTTTACTGACAAGATTAAAGAACTTTGGGAGTAATGAGATAGAGTTTTGCTCTGTGGAAAAAGCGCAGATTAGACCGTACATCATGATTTCCAGGTATTTTGTTGCTCTATCTTTAGTTACTGTTTTGGCTGATTTGCTAAGTGGAGAGGCATAAAGCTTTGGTGTTCTTTCTTTCTGACTAGTCCCAGCAGTGCTGAATGTGAGAATTTACATTTCTGTTTTAGTTAATTCAGCATTACTCTTAAATATGTCCACACTGCAGCCTGTGCCATTTTATATGAAAACCTTTTGAATCACAGTGTATGTACTATATGTGTCTGTGTGTGTGTATGTATTTCCACCCTGAAACAAGGACAACTGTGTTTAACAGCAGAACATTGCCTGCAGCTCCTGTCCTGTCAGAGCTTTTCTCACGACATGTCACATAATACCTTCTGGAAACTATTGATATTCAGGGACTGAGTTCGAACTAATTTTTTTTTTTGTTTAGTTACTGTTGTTGCCCTGTAATTCATCCAGCTTCTGCAGAGCAGGGCTAGGTTTTAAACTGCTGCCACGTAGAAGGAAGGGAGTGATCCTGCCAATCTTGCACTCAAAGCTCTGTGTCTTTCAGACAAATCCAGTCCTGCTGCTGCGCCACAGCAAGGCAAATTGAGTAGCACTGATTCCGTGTGAGCCAGGAGGGTTGTGCATAGTGGTGTCCTGGGGGCAAGAGGAACAGTCAGGAGAAATTGTTCTAGGCCTGTGTTTGGACAGAGCTGCCCACCCCTAGTAGTGTTGGTTCCCCATAGCAGAGAGCTTGTCTCCCTTTCCTATGGGAGATCCCAGGATATTCCCCCTCCTCTTTCTCTGCAAGCTCTGCCATACAACATTTCAGTGCAGGGCTTGTAGCACCATGCATGTTGAGTGCTATTCTGATTTTAAACACATTGGTAGACAGGTGTCAATTTACCATATAGACATACAGGAACAATTATTGGTACAGGAGGAAGAGAAATCTGAGCAATGTGTGTGAACTTCCAATCAGATATTTAAAGCAGTGTTGCTTCTGGGATGTGCAAGGCAGCTTTGGCTGGGTGATTAAAATAGCATTATGGAAATGTGGTAGCTGGAGTTGACAGAACATCTGTGTGAGGGTAGTCACTTCCTTAGAGCTCTGTAGGACCTGCCAGAGGGTTTCCCATGCAGAGAAGCCTGGTACCATCTGCTTACCTGAAAGTTTGCCATCTCTGAGTCTGCATTATATGCCACTTGCTACTTTTACTTTGTAACAGCCATTTTCACTTTGTCTTTTTTTGCTGTCTATTTATATTTGCTATTTATATTTATATTTATTTTTGCTGTCCATTTAGTATTTGAACAATTAAGAACTTTCAGACTAAGACCATAATAGTATCATGGCTGTTGCTTTAAATTGCTAACTTTCTCCAGCTGTTTTTCTTCTGTTGATGAGAGTTTTGGTGCTTACTCCTGGAGATCAGGCTACCAAGGAGACTCAGAGTGTAAAAGGAGGGAGCTGTCTTATTTACTATGATGCCCCTTTGGAACACAGACCTCAGGAAGAGGGTATTCCTTCAGTTAATACAGTTCTCATTTTCCAAGTATAGGGGGTGGGAAAAGGGAAGGAAGTACCTGATTGGAATGGGAACCTGGAGGGGAGGGGTGAGATTGAGCCAGGGCTTGCAGAGGACCTTGGTGGTAGTGAGGAGCAGCAGTTTATTTCTTTGAAAGCTGGAGATGGAAACTGCTCTTGGAGTAAAATAGACGAGTGTAGGATAACTCTGAAATATTGCTTTTTGGTTTCTTTTCCTTTTTCCCTAAGTAAAAAAAAGATTATTGTTGTCTCAGGTGTAAGAAGAGGCAGGCTTTGGCTGCGTGAGATACCAGAGACTAATCAGAGGCCTTGGGAAGAGGAGACATTTGGTGGAAGTTGATAGTTAGGAAGGCAGAAATAGAATTTAAGATGGTAGGAAGTGACTCTTGCTGATGGAAGAAGCAGTATCAATGGGGTAGAGTAGAGGAAACCATGTGGCTGAGTGATGGAATAGATAGAAGTGATAGTAGTGAATGGCCATGGATAGTAGTGGTTAATGGCCATGTAAATTTGTGTGCAGAAAACACGCTACTTGTACCTTGGGCTTTAGTTTAACACCCCTGAACATGCAGGTCTAAACACTTTGAAGCTCATTTCCTGTTCTGCTGTGTCCCCAGACATTTAATCTTGACAATATTCTAGCCTCAACATCAGTGTTTGGGCAGTCGGCCAGTTAGGAGACCTGATTTGGCCTGAAATGATCCATAATTTTTCAGCTGGCTCAGCTCACCACTGGCTGAATGGCTTGTTGCCCAGTCTCCTGAGTGCCAGCATAAGGAGTAAGGAGCTTGCTTTTACAGGACCACTAAAAGAGAAAAGAATGATTTGTACAGAGATAGTGACCAGTATAAGGAATATAGGGTTATAACATCCTTTATCCATAAACCAATATTTCAGCTGTTATAGTTGATCATTCTAGTAATGCTGCACTCACACGCAATCAGTCTTTGACCTACTAAATCAGCAGCAGGTATGGACATCCGAGCATCCTTATATGCCATTTCTTGTTCCTACAGAAGTGCTGGTTTTGTAGCCATAGGTGACTTATTACAGCGACCTGAGACGGTCACTGTGGTGAGAGAAGGACGAGAATCTTGTTTCTTGATCAGAAGGCTGATTTATTCATATAAGATATATAATACATTATAACTATACTAAAAGAAAAAGAAGAGAAGTTGCAGAGAGCAGCTATGCTAAGAATAGAATAGCAAGAATGAATAACAAAGTTCTTTGCCCAGGGAATCTGTCCCTGAGCTGCTCCTGTGATTGGCCTTTAATGGTACACAAGGAAGATGAGCCAATCACAGGGACACCTGCTACATTTCACAACAGCTGATAACAATTGTTTACATTCTTCTTCTGGGGCCCTTTGCTTCCCAGAAGATGGAGAAATCCCAAAGAAAGGATTTCTATGAAGAAATGTCTGCGACATCTCACCCTTCTAAATTGTATAAATTAAAAGAAAAATGCTGATGTGAAATGAACAGGAGATTTCTTCAACTGTAAAATATACAATACTAATAAATCACTAAAACAATCCTACAATCTAAAAAAATGCAAAAAACAATGCAAAGAGAATTCAAGTCCAAGCAGCTGGGTTTCAGGAACAGTCCAAGAGCTGAAGTTGTTTCTCTTGGATATCTGAGAGTCCTTTTCGGTCCTGAAAACAGACTTGCTGCAAAAGTCCCATCAACAGTTATCACAAACCATTGACAGTCTTACAACAATTTCAAACAACTTGAACAACTTTTAGAATGTCCTTTTCTGGCCCTTCAATGCTTCAGTGCTTCAGAACTGCTGCCCACTGTTTTCAATCTTTTTTATTTAATTAATTTTTTTTTTTTTTTTTTTTTTTTTTTTTTTTTTTTTTTTTTTTTTTTTTTTTTTTTTTTTTTTTTTCTTGATCAGAAGGCTGATTTATTGATATAAGATATATAATACATTATAACTATACTAAAAGGAATAAGAAGAGAGGTTGCAGAGAGCAGCTATGCTAAGAATAGAATAGAAAGAATGAATAACAAAGTTCTTTGCCCAGGGAATCTGTCCCTGAGCTGCTCCTGTGATTGGCCTTTAATGGTACACAAGGAAGATGAGCCAATCACAGGGACACCTGCTACATTTCACAACAGCTGATAACAATTGTTTACATTCTTCTTCTGGGGCCCTTTGCTTCCCAGAAGAAGGAGAAATCCCAAAGAAAGGATTTCTATGAAGAAATGTCTGCGACAGTGACTGGCTGTGACAATGCAGGGAACCTGTGTTCTGGGCTTTATCTGGCTGGTGGTCAGCAGAGGGGACCCATGCTGATGGAGTGCAACTCTTATTTACCCAGGGATATCTTCTTACCACACAGGGTAGCTTCACAATCTCAGATGTGCAGTGGTGGCAGTGTTATTCTGCAGCTGGAAGTGGGGTCTGCAGATGGATCCTCTCTCAGTTTGTCAGAGAAGAGCTTCCCAAAGCTGAAGCTGCCAAGGCTTGTGCATGCACTGGTGTTCTGTGCTTTAGGTGCTGTTTCAGTTGTCCAGTTATCATTTATCTCACCATGTTTTTATCCAATAGTCCTCAGTTTCCAGCAGATCCTTGCTGTATTGCTGTTGGTACATTTCACTTGTCAGTAGCTAGGTATTAATCAGCTTAAATATAATGTGTAACTGTAACTGGAGTCTCTTTTATTTTTTTGCTGTGAGCTGAGATGTGTGAAACCCTGTCAAGGTATTTTCTCTTCCTCTGTTGTTTATGTAGATAGAGGATGACAGCCTCCTGCTACTAGCTCAAATGGTAGATTCTCTTAATGACAAAAAGCTCTAGGATTTCTGTTTTGAAACACAAGAATATTTAAATGATTGTCATAATTTTCAGTGATTGCTGCTTCTTAATTTTCTTTAAAAACACACCCTTATCCCTAACTGTGATTCTATATGACAAATGTCTTTTGTCAGCCTATTTTCTGTTGTCTCAGGTTCTGTTCTTAAGGCTGCTTACTCGATGCTTCTAGAAGTCAGTAAGATATTGCTGCTCACAGTTGCTGTCTTAACTTTTCCTGGCTGTTATTTGAAACTAAATAAAGTTTTCAAATCCTGTTCTTAATAAAATAAAGGAGGGCTGGTAGAGGTGTTGGCTTGTTAACTGTGTTGCTTGAAAAGCTTTCTTAGTCTGCGTTGTGATTTGCTTGGTCTTTTATACAAAACATCAGTAGACCAGGAGTTTTCTTCTTTCTACTCTTCATCCTGGAATCATACATTTAGTGTGGGTGTTTTTGGACAAATTCTTTTCAAGTATGTCCTCTCTTGTTCCTTCATTTTAGAACAAGCTTATAATGTCTGTGTAGGATGTCACAGAAGCATCTGTCCTACCACATGTGGAGAATGAGGCTGTCCTGTTCTATTAAGTATTTAGAGCATTTGTATTAAGCACTTCTCATTGCAAGGAAGTAATGCAGCTTTCACTGTGATAATCTTACACAGTGATTTCAGCAAGCTTTTGATACCTGCTGAATGAAAGTTTTCAAGCTCTAACTTTATGAAGGTAATAGGCAAAATCCTGCTTCTCTTTTGCTTGAAGATTCTTCTATATTGCTGTTTCTGTATGTCAGGTGAAATGTTGGAGAACTCTTCATAGCTTATGAGGCAGACAAATATTGTTCTCTTATTGGGCCGAACAATCTGAACAAAGGCATGTGCACATCAATAGATGTGCTAAAAATTCCTTTGCTTTAACATGTGCACGTGCAGAAACTAAATTTTTTCAACTGGCTAAAGCTCCTACTCACAACTTCAGTTTCTGGAGACTATTATTTGGGTCCTTTCCATTACTCCTGAACATTTTTTGGCATGACTTCAGAAACTGTTTCTTTTCCTCTGGTAGTATCATGTGTAAAAGGAGAGATTTATAATTCTGGGGTCAAGGAAGATCAGAAAAGGAGGGAAGACAAGATACTGTGTATAACACACATGTATGATTGCAGTTCCTTTGTTGTCACTTTGTTCTTGTGTTTGTCTCCATATCCTCCCAAAATTCCTGTACAAATTTGAGGTTTTGAAGCCAGCATCCTGTCTTGGCACAATTCTTGGGCAATGTAGGTGGTACAGAAGGTGAAGGAGTAGTAAGTCAGTACTGTAGTGCTGAACATGTAATTCAAGCTTCTGTAGAGTATACACTAAAACAGTTGCTGGTGGTGTACAAAATGGAACCCATGATTCATTTTTCTTAGGTAAAAAAGATTTAGGAATTATGTTTCTGAAAATTCAAAAAAACTTCTCACTCCCAAGAATATTAATATATGTAGAATAGCAGTTGCACATGCAACTTGTGGATCTGCATGTGCTTCAAAGGGTGAAAATTAGTGTGTAGCAGAAACCAGTGATATTCTTGGGGTTTAGGTGTTTTAATCTATTGTTTTTAATCTAAAATTACCTAAGTCTAGCTAACTTTAGGGTTCTGTTTAATGTTGGGTAGCTAAGTTAGCAACTTTTTCTCTGAAAAAACTGTCAAAGCAACCTTGTTTATTATAGTGAAAAACTTGAGTTTACAAATACTCAGTTTTGTATAGAATAAAGAAAAGTAGGTAATGCTTGTGAAGATTGTAATGTGACGACCTCTGCGAAGGATGAGCTTTGAGTGATATGGAAAATGCAGTAAAGCTTCAGACTCTGCAGCAACTTTCGTGATATATGCCAGCTCATAGAATGTACCACTCTTATTTTCCTTTATGTCTTGTGTTGATGGGTTTAAATATTTGGGTTTTCTTCCTTTTGGAAATTCAATTTTGGGTAATAGTAGTAGACTAGAAATAATGTTTAAGAGCTTAATGCTGTATGTGGGAGTTCTCTGGTTCCTTTTAGTTCTGCTTGAGCATATGCTTCAGTATCTGATCTGTGCCATCAACATCAGTGGGACTGCCTTGTCCTATATGTAAATGTGCTTATTTATAAAAATTCCTTCTTTAGTAGGAAGCAGAGATGATGCATTGGTCTTGCTTGAGAACTCAGTTCATTACTTCCTCAGTGTCACAGGACCAGCTATGTGTTATTCTAACTTCATCAAACTGCTCTTTGTGTTGATAAATAATACAGTATGCAAGGTGGTGGTCCATGCTGCCTTAGACTTGACTATAGTGAGTAGAGTGTAAATACATTGCTACATACATAATTTAATTTGTGTAACAGCAATGTTTCCAGTGACTTAGAGTGATTTGTAGTGGAAAATACTGAGGTTTGACATTGTTAGTTGCAATGGGCTTCTGAAATTAATCCTGAATTAAACTAATCCTACTGGTTTTTGATGGATTGAAACCCACGTCAAAATAAACCTAACATTTCCAAATGGAGAATTCTTAACTTTTATCCTACCCAATTCTCTTGTTCAGTATTGATTTATTTTTCTGTTTCTTACTCCCATACTCTATATGAATTTTCCCTCCCATTTCTTGTAAAGTTCTTTCATCTTTATTACTTTTAAAAAATAAAGTCTGTCTCATTTGTAGTGCTAGTTGGAAAGGAAGATCTGATGCTCCAGTCAGTATGGTGCTAGGATACAGGAAACTATTTAAAACAGTTTTACTCAGGGCAAGGTACCACCATTCTTCTCATTCAGTTTTCTTGAGGAAACAGGAAGAGATCCTAAATTTCCTGAACTTTTAGTAGAATTTTCAGAGTCCTTTTAAAGCATAAGATTGATTCCTAAAAAGATATATTTTCCCCTCTATATTAGCATTGTGCTTGGACCAGATTTGAAACCTTGTTCTGCAGATGCTTAATATTCTGCACAGAAGTAATTAGTTGCAGATGTTAACTCAAGTTCCTTTAATCATCAAAAAAACCTGAAATAATGCATGTTTTTGATTGTGTTAGTGCATTGAGGCAAATGTGGTTGTATTCTATTTTACACTGGAGGAGTAGAAGAGATACAAGAGATATGCTTGATAGGGCTGTAGTGATTGAAAACTCCATGTTGTTGAACTTTGTGCAACTACTGCTTTTTCTAATGAAGTGGTTTTGTATCCGAATGACATTAAGACAGTAAAAACTAAATGAGTTTGCTTATATCTAGTTGAAAATGTGAAATTTTGTTTGCTCACCACTAGTGAATGTTGCTGTTGAGGTCTTAAAAAGTATTATTTTTCTTCCTGAAATAGTTGATCTGATTCTTCTGAAAATCTGTTTCAGCTGATACTGTAACTGCAAAACAAAGAAGTTTCATGTAAGCTTTAAATGCTTACAGTCTCTAGTGACCCTTCTTAGCGTTGACAAATGCCTGGCTGCTCATGTAAGTGCAAGTGTAGGAGTGTTTGCAGAAAATAACTACTTTTCTTCCCTAGTAAAACTTGAGCTGACTGTACCAGCAGTGCTTCCTGAGCTTGGCACCTTTGTGCTTTTTAAAGTTGTTTTTTCAGATTACATGGCTGCTGTAGACAGAGGTGAGGAACAAATGCCTCTGCTAATGGTCACACCACTTGACAGATTCTCAAAATAAGTTTTACCAATTCTGTTCATGTAAATATTCATAACATAGGAAGCAAATAATTCCCAAAGGATGATCCCTTACCTGCATATCTTTTTTTCCTTCTTCCTTCAAAGGCTGTACATGTTCCACATTTGACAGTGTTAGCTGTACTATTTTGGTCTTAACTGGAAGGTATGTTTTGTTCTTTTTATTATGGTTGTAAAGAAACCCTATGAGTTGTCTTTTATGTTAACATTGTTAATTAATAAATTATTAGCATATGAAGATTCATGAAGGTCCTGGCTGTGCTCCAAAATACTATACAAGATGCCAAGAAATATTCAGTGTTGTTTCGTTTTGTAGAGGACTTCATGCATAAGGGATGTGCTTCAACTCTGCACTCCCTTCTGCAAGTTCTGTGTGCCCATTCAATCTCTGTTTTTGAAATTCTCTCTAAATATATTTCCCCCAGGATTTTGCTTGTCCTCATTCTAGAGCTGTTTCCAAGGCTCCTACCTAAATTAGAGGACAAAGGAAAACAATTAGGTAGAGACAGTAAAGGACTAACAAGCAAAAGGCCTCTAATGACTAGCATAGAAATCTGTGGGTTTAACATACTGGATTTCTGGAAATAGACATATTTTTGGGGTGTTTCTAAAAAAATGCATATAATGAATTACAGTTGCAGGGGAAAAATACAGAAAGGCAGTCTAAGGATGTCAGTAGTTAAGTGGCTTGTCTTCCTGGTGGAATTGCTGGGTAAGAGGAGCACAATCAAGTTCTGAGGGCTTCTAATGATATGGGTTAAGAAAGACTGAATTTAGAATACTTGGCAACTAAGCAGATAAATTAGATGTAGTCAGGTTCTAGAAAATGGGAAGAATGCCCAGACACTGGCAATCTGGACAACGGCAAAGTTTCCACTGCTAAACAAAAGATAGGGAAGGAAGATTAAAAGTTAAGTTAGTTTATTTGCCTTGAAGGTGACATCCAGCTATCTGCAAAGAAATGTCAGGGGCTAAAGTTTTGGTTTAAACACAAGATCAGATCTGAAACAGAATCTGTGAGCTTCCATCATGGAGATGAGAAGTCTTGAGTGCAGTGATGAGGGTGGCTAAAAGCCCAGATTCTTGGTCTGAGATTTGGGCTACAAACAAGATCAATTAGGGGTGTCATTTCTTGCAGGCTGGAAGGAAATTTTATTTGGAGAAGGTCTGTGTAGACTTTGTGGGAGTATTTAGGATTCAAGGAGAGCGGCTGTGTCAGTAAATTCTCTCTTCTGCCTAGCATTGTCCAAGTAAGTTGAATGATTACAGTGAGGAGGACTGGCATCCAGAGTGGTGGCCCTGCTCTTGTTGAAGACCAAGGAAGGAAGCCAGTGAAGCCTAAGTTGGTGCAAATAATAGTAAAGGAAGGTAGGAAGATGAAGGAGGTCAAGAGGAAGTGTCACAGCAAGAGGAAAAAAAGCTAAAACTGGATAGAAAGGCATAGGAGTTCAATAAGGATTTTGTCTCATGTTCCTTCTGTTTGAGGAACAGTGCTCATGTCATATGCAAATCTAACCATTTGCTAGAAAAAGATTTTACTGTCATCTTTGTCTAAAAGAAACCACTCAAGGTGTCTGTTTTTTGGGGTAATTTTCTGGGCAGTAAATCACAGAATCAGAGAGTATCTTGAGTTGGAAAGGACCCAGAAAGATCTTAAGAGTTCACTCCTGGTACTGAGGGGACAATCTCAAGAGACACCATGTACCTGAGAGCATTGTCTGAATGCTCCTTGAACTCTGTCAGGCTTGGTTCTGTGACCACTTCTCTGGGGAGCCTGTTCCAGTGCCCAACCACCCTCTGAGTGAAAAACCTTTTCTAATGTCCAGCCCAAATCTCCCCTGACACAACTTCAGGCCATTTCCTTAGGTCCTGTCCCGGGTCACCACAGAGAAGAGATCAGTGCCTGCCCCTCCCCTTCCCCTTCTGAGCAAGTTGCAGCCTGCGATGAGCTCTCTCCTCAGTTTCGTCCTCTCCAGGCTGAACAGACCAAGTGACCTCAGCTGCTCCTCACAAGGCTTCCCCTCCAGAACTGTTCGCCATCAGAGGATGACTCTCCTTTGGACACTCTCTAACTCAATGTCTTTCTTGTAGCTCCCAAAAGTGCCCCCAGCACTCGAGGTGAGGCTGCTCTGGTGCAGAGCAGAGTGGGACAATCCCCTCCTTTGCTCTGCTGGTGATGCTGTGCCTGATGCAATGTTGGCTCTCCTGGCTGCCAGGGCACTGCTGACTCAGATTCAACTTACCATTGATCAGGATTCCTTTCCACAGGACATCTGTATATGGAAAAGGTTTTCATCAGTAGTTTTTCAAAGTGTATTAGATATTTCTCTTCTGATGTCATAATGAACTGTTATTAACAACCTTGGGGAAGAAGGGTTGAAATGGGGAATATTCTGCATTGCAGCATTTCATTCCCAGGCCAACACATGGATGCACAAGTAACTGTATAGTGTGTGTATATAGCACATGTAGGTATTGCTGTTTTAAGTAAAACAGTGAGCAGGTAGAGGGCTTGCAGATAACTAAAAAAGCATAATGTTCTTAAAGTAGTTTAGAACATTGACAAAGGACAGTTTGACTTAGTAGTTTTTTTTTAAATAACAAAACCTTTTTCCTACTAACTTATCATCTCTTTACTCTGTGTGCTAGAGTTTTAGCCTGTGTCCATCTGCAAGGTGAAAATATATTTAGAAACAGTGTTTTGGGGACAAAACATTTGGTTGAAAACATGAATAACATTCTTCTTAAAGTCACTTCCGAAAATCTTTATAACCAATACTTTGACAGTATTTTTGATGCACCAAAGTTACCTCCATGCCTGTAGAATTCTTTTTTTTACAATAAAAATATTCCTTTCTAACGCGTGATCTCTGACTCAGTTCATTACTTGAAGAAAAAAAAAATTCAGTCTAATAAATACAACCTTGACTTGCCTTGAAAGAGAAAACTCTTGCTGAGTAACAGCCTCTGTGTTAATGGTGGAGCTTCCCTCTTCATCTGTCACAGACACACAGCTCTGGTACTCCTTCATGAGCCTACCTCTGATGTCTCAGAGCAGCCCAGCCAAGTGGGAGAAAGTGGTCACTTCTGCAAGATGGTGAAAACCAAATATTAGAGAAAAATAATCAGGCCTCTTTTTCTGTGTGTGCTTGACAGTAATACAGCCATCCATACAGTAAGGGTAATCCAGCAAGAACAAAACCCAACACACTGCTCTGTTCTTCCAGTTCTTCCTCTTTCAGACTCCAATCATGTGAGGGGCAGGATGTGTATCTCCATGCCTCATGTGTGCCATGAATGTATATCCACCATATACTGAGGGAAGGTAATGGGGTTGTGTTACATGGGGATAGTATAAAACAGTGTATGCTGAAGGACTGGAATGAAGTCTTGCAGTTAGTGTGTGAAATGCTTTTTAGATGCTGACTCTCAAACTTTGTTTTAATTAGTGCCTGCTTTTTTTGTTTCACTGTCTCTGAAAGTAGCCTCTGGTTGAAGATCAGGCGTGACCAAAGGGTAAAAGTTGACAATTTCCACACGGGAGCTTATTTCTGAATGATAAGCTTACTCAAATATTTGTGTCTTTTAACAGTTGTCTATCCATCTGCTGAAAATCCAAATGATAGTAAACTGTGTGTCCTTTCTGTATAGTAAGCCAGTGGCCTACTTTTTTGTGGCAAGAACAGTTGCTGGTGGCCTGCTTGCTTTTCTTGACTCTGTTCTAATTTTTATTTCTCTCTTTTAAATCTTGAATCTCACAAAGAAATTTGGACAAATTTGTAGAGGGTTTTTTTTCAGTTTGCTTTCTAAAGAGCCTGTTGTGTCACAGCAGATAGGGAAGACTTTTGTTAAAAGTCATTGTCTTGACAAGTGAGGCTTGGGAGCTGTTCAGAAGGCTCGCTACTGTGTGCATAATTAAAGCACATTAAGTTCCAGTTGGTGATTTGGGTGTCAAGCGTTATAATTTGTGGTCTTCTCTGAATGATATTTAGGCAGCTCGTGGACACTGAGAGCATACAGTGTTCCTGCATAGGCAGCTGCAATAGCTCATGGCAGTGGTTGTTTAAAGAACTTGCACCTGTTTCTAGTTTCACATTCTAATTATTAAATCTATTTATGGTTCTTCTTGGCAAAAACAGTCTAATCACAGGTTATTTTAATAACATTGGTTGTTTTAAAGTAGCTACTGCTGTAGTTTCATGGTACTTGAACATCTCTTGAGACTGTTGAATAAGCTTTAGGGATGACTAGAAGTAAGTAGCTTTCTCTTAGATAAGGTTTTGAAGATTTACTCAAAATACTTTAAATTTTAAGAGTTTACTTATGTTGCTTGGAAGCGGGGGTGGGATACGGAAACAGTTTGACAGGTTTTGGTGTACGTGTTTATGCTGGGATTCTCTCCAATCTTATATTTTTAAATTGATCCTTCTGAGGTCTCTGAGTATTTTAATATAGTGCTCTGTGCATGTATAAAATTGTTGCTTACGCCTTCCTCTGCTGGCCAGGAAGCTTGGTGACTTGAGGGGGTGTCAGCTGCTCGCACATAATCAGTCTTCTCATTCTCTGAACTTTATTCTGTATTTTCACTGAGTTCTTGTTGCTTAAGAGCTCAGATGAAACATGTAGCATTGTTATTTAGGGGTGTGATTTTTCTTCTATCAGAGTCTTATACTTGAATGCATTTAAAAATATGTCTTCAGCTGGCATGTAGAATATGAGGTGTCATGTAGCTCATGCTGTCCATCATTGGTAATTGCACAAAGAATATGTATCTGCAGAAGAAGCTCTTGTGCTATCTCCTGTAAACTCCCTCAAATACCTGTTGACCTTTCTCTTCATCTTACTGTTTATCTCAAAAGGTCACTTCCTGGAAGAAAGGCTTTGAGCTGATCATAAAGTTAGCATTGGGATTTTTCATCTCTATTGAGTCTGTTTATTTTCTTCTGAGTGACTGAAGGAAATCAGACTGTGCCATTCAAACTTTCTTAATGGCTCTAATTGGATTATTGTGCTCTAGAAATGAACAGCTTTTGTATGTTTATACAGTGGTTCCTGCAGCGTAGACAGATGTGAGTTCAAAACTTGTTTTCCAATTTATGGCTGTTTCATGCACTTTGAATCTAGAAACAGATGAAGTTTGTAGAGTGATGGAGCTTGTATTATGATTATTACATGTGGCACCTGGAACAGAAAACTTAAAAAAAGGTAAAAGCAAAATCTTCCTGGCACTTGATATTGGTGGTGCAAAGTTAAGGTTCACTAAGCACATCAGCAGTGACTCATTTCAGTGAATCAGACTCACTGTAACTACTCAAACTTCATAATTCTTTTTTACACAGGGGGATTGTATTTAGGCACTTCCAAGTTAACCATGTGTTTTACCAAACATATTTCTATTTATCAATAAGCAATTAGGTTAATGTAAAGATACCTTGACCAGCTTTTTGTTAAGGTCTGAGATACAGTGTTACCTTTTCTGTTGTAAAAATGCAGTTATTTCAATGATGATTGATCCTTTGCAAAAAGAATTTCAATGCGTATCAGCAAAATATTTGTGAATTTAGTCAGAGAGTAAATACTGTCACTTGCCTAAAGATACTGAATTTTGAATATGGGAAATGTACCTGCAAAATACATTTTTCCCACACTGAAATATTTTGACTCTTAACAGTTCAGTAACATTTCAGATTTCTCATTCTCTGTCAAGCACCTCTTTGGCTCCTTTACTGTCTCTCGGGGAGAACATGACTGTGGGAGTGATGTCTTGTTCTGGCGACCTCATTCTCATTCTCTCCAGTTGCATTTTATGCAGAGCCCTCTGCTAGCCTTGGAAAAGCTTTCCAGAGCTTCAGATCTTCCAAGTGGTAGAAATTTTTTCTGTTTTTTTTATTGCTATTTGAGCATGATATTGCTGCCACAACAGAGTGTGAGTAGCTTTTGCAGGAATACAAGGAAGTTTTTTTTCTCATATAAGTGGGCCACAGTAGAAGTAAAAGTTATCCTAAATGGTATTACTTATTTTCTCTTTTTAGAATAGTGTTTTGCTGCTTTGGAAGTGTTTTCTTTGCTTCTCAGTTAAGGGAGAGAGGCACGGATACCTTTAGACAGTTATTAATGATCTTGGATTTCACAGTCAAATTGAGGAGCTCAATCCTTTATTTTTTTTATTGTTTGGAAGAAATATGGATGTGGTGTGAATCATATTGAGAAAAGTGGGTGAAGAACTTCAGCTTGAAAGCATTTCCATCAGTGCATCTATTAAAATGTTGCTTTGTATTCTTAGTACTGATATATTGAAGGTAATAATGCTGCTATAATTTATTTTAAATGCAAACCTAATAGCACTTTGGAAAAATGTAAGAGCTAATAAAGTACCCTTTGTGTAACAATGCATTTTTTTTAACCTAATGCTTGTTTTAAAATGCCTACAACTTTTCTTGGCTTACATTAGTCATTGAGCAACTCTGTTTTTTAAAGAAGCTTGTAAAGGTGGTGCTATATTGAGAGTCTGATGTGTCTTTCTGATGCCTTGAAATATTTTAGGACTGGAACGGGCCATTTTTGTCTGTTGTTAGAATAACCTCTTTAAGCCAAGCTTTAGAACTCTTCATTCTATGTGCAAATCTTAAAACCTTGACTGATCATTAAAGATCACACTGTAAAGTACTGCTTAAAATCAAGATGACGCTGGTCTTGTTGAAAGTGAATTTCAAAATAATGTTTTACTAAAAGCTCTTATGCGCCTAAATGGCCTTATAGTTAATTCTGCTTTTAGGACTGATGGTTTAAGGACTTTACTGATTGGAACAATGAGTTGTGAATTGAAGGGAAAACATGCTGTGGTGGGGGTTGTTAATAAACGAAGTGGTTGTGGAGATTTTTGTAGTGGTTACTTCCAATCTTGTCAAGTTGTGTACGATTTATTTATTGTGGAGAAAGTGAAGAAGAGCCCTTCTGATTTCTTAAAAAAAAATTATTGAATTATTGCTAGATATGCCTCTGCACACATCCTGTAGTTGAAGTATAACTCTCTAAATTCTTGAGTGGACAAGCAAAGGTGCTAAGACAATCTAAAAAATTCCTATGATAAATTTTTCTACAATAGTGTTGTGGATATGTGTGGTGTTCTTTTGGGGTTCTTGGCAAAAATAGTGTAGGATTGTGTACTAACATAAATCAATAAACTTGTCTAAATCATTAGAATTACTTAGAGAAAACCAGGTTAGGATTCTGTGGCTTCTGTTTGAAGCTGCAGTTTGTTTGTAACCAATATATTTTAGTAATGAGATGCTGACTAGCATTTGTGTTTCTAGAGAAGAAGAGGAACGTCTGAGAAATAAGATCCGAGCAGATCATGAAAAGGCTCTGGAAGAGGCTAAGGAGAAATTGAAGAAATCACGGGATGAGATTCAAGCTGAGATTCAGACAGAAAAGAACAAAGTAGTGCAAGAATTGAAAAAGAAAGACAGCAAGCCACTGCCCCCTGTTCCTTTACCAAACCTGATAGGGATACACAGCGGAGAACCAGCAGACCCGGATATCCGAGAGAGGAGGAACAAAATTAAAGAGGTAAAGATGATGATGATGATGTGGTCCTGCCTGTTCTTGTGTCTGACAGCAGTTATTTATATGGCATTTGGTTTCTGTGATTTATGTTAAGAAAGAAAAACAGATCTGCAAATCATGTAGTAAACTAAAAGTGGACAAGTAGTAATGAGCAGCAGCATTATTGTATGCTGTTGGAGTATTAATATTTCACTGGATAACAACTTAAAAATTATTTTAAGGAATTTCTTCAGTTTAGTGGTATGGATTCAAAGTGATTTTGTCATTAACACATGGAAGAGTAACAAGGGCATCTTTAAAGTAGGGCATGACTTTGTCAGTTTCCTTTCAAAGAATGGAATATCTTACTGTGTCACAGGATGATTTTAGATGTTAAAACATAAGATTGAATATAAGGAAAAAGAAGACCTGCTGCTAATATTTGAAATTTACCAAATTATCACATACTTTTCAAAATGCATTTTAAATGGGTTTTAAAAATTGAGTAAATTTAAATGGATTGAATGTATTACAGGTAAGTGAGACAAACTAAGATCTTTGCTTAGTCTTTTGGTTCTGTGGCAACTTAGACTATGGGAGTTGCTGTTCCTCTCCACTACTGGCTGGCTGTGAGATTCATTGCCCCTTTTTGTCCTGGCAATGCCAATGTTCTATTACCATTGCCAGACTTTCTCTAACTAGTATAGCAAAAACATTGTACAGCCTTCTTTATTCTTTTTCTTTCCTGCACTCTGATGAGTTTTATGCCAAAAAATTGGTTTAGTGAAGCAGGAATGCTTCAGGCAAGATGCAGACAAGCACTGACTTTGTTACTAAAGAATGTCTAGGACAATAGCACTTAGTATTTACATTAGATAAATTTACTTTTAAATTGCAATCTGAGTTCAGTTTGCTTATAAAACCAAAAAGAAATCTGTCATTCACCTGTCCTCATTGTAGGAAGTGGTTGTAGCTGAATTATTGCCATTCTGTGGGTGGATCACCCATTCTGTAGATAGACCACCCAAGCTGGAATTCTACTTTGAATATTAATGATGGCTAGATGGAATCCACTCTTATAAAGTAATGAGCAGCTGGTTATTATACATGAGTGATGCAGTGTCGAGCTGTATCACTATTTGTAGTATGTGCTCCATATAGAGCCCTGTCACAATCTGGGTGTCTGAAGTGGCAAATCCTTCTGTGAAAGTTGTGTCTGTTAGTGATTACTGCAGAAGTGCTTTTGCTAGGAAGTTGTGTCTGGAATATTGGACCTCCTTGACCCTGCTTGGTTAGGGCTGCTTCCCCAAGAACAAACTTGAATTGTGGATTTCAAAAAGGCTCTAGTAATTTGTTTGCAAACATTTTGAGTGAGAATATATAGAGCAGTTTGCTTTTCTAAATGTTTTTGTAGGGTGGACAGTAAACAGCATGGTTGTCAACACTTAATTTTTACTACAGACTACTGTAGGAAAATACCTTTGAGATGGATTTAATGCATAGAATAAAGTTGAGTTTACCAAGTAATGCAAAATTACTGAGCACAGCTAACAGTGAGGAACTAGCTAGAAGAAATAATCAACCAAAGCTCTTATAGACCAAGTCTGGAATTGGAGGGGGGATTGAAAATTAGTATTTGCCTTTCTGAGGTTGTTTGGTCAGATTGTAGATTGAGAGATTATAAACTCTAGGTTAGTAGAGAATGGCAGTTTTCTTGGTCTCATGAAAAAGTAGTAAAATGTGGACCATTCTTGCTGATTTAAACCTGGAGGTATAGCAAAGTGTAAGGAATTCAGAGTAGTTTGTGAGTAAGAATCACCAGGTGGTGATCCTTAGCTGCAGTTGCCACACACCTCATGCTGTAAAAGGCTTACTTCTTTTTTTGATGATCAGCCTACGTGTGAGTCACACTGACAAGCTGTTTTTCTATTGCATAACTTGTTGATGACTACTATTATGGCTTCTGAAGTGTAGCTTTTCATTACCAGACCATAGGTGTTTGTGGGACTATGTTTTAAGTGGGTAAGTCCTTCAGTTAGGATAATAATGCCTTTGTCTTGAGCAGTTTTCCCTTGAGCGCACACTGTGCTTGTTACAGCCCAGGATCACGGGAGCGTGAGTGCAAATTCTTTTTGTATGAATTGCCTTCATTGACTCAGCCACGTTAGTGCTGTAGCTACCAGGTGATCTCCAGAGTTCTTAATTTTAGTTTCATGCAGGGCAGGAGATTGTCACTCCTATAGCTAGATGTGTGAAGGCACAGAACACTGCAGAGGGAGGTCTGCTAGGGAGAATGGATAAGCAGTAATGAACAATGTGGCTGAGATTAAAACATAAATTAATAGTGTCAAATGAACAATATTTTATCTGAAGCCTGTTTTTGACAGCATCCCATGTCTCAGAAAAGACAGCAGCGATTTCAGAGATGTGAAGTGCATTTTGAAATCCGTTCATCACTGAGGTCCTCCATCACTGTTTTATGTAACCAGTGTAGACTAATACAAATAGTCTTTGGAGATAGAGACATAGCAGAAAAAATGAACAAAGGAGACAATATCTCTAATGTAGGTCCACAACTGATATATATGAAAAAAAATATGTATATAATTTTTGACATATAAGACATTTTGATTGCCTGAAAAATAGCCCAGGGAAGCTACTGACTCTTTGGAGGCTGCATATCTGGCTTCAGAATTCCTGGTGTTCTCAAGAAAGCATTTGACCTGATTTGGTTTACTGTGAATTGTCCTGATAAATATTTGGGGAATTTCACTCTCAAAGAACAGCTTTAGAGTGTTCAAATTCACAAAATTAATGATGTTATACAGCCTGTTTCACCTCCTATCAAATGGTGAAAAGCTGTATAGAATTGGATGGAATGATGGGGGCTGTTTGTAACACACATGAGTCTTTACATATGTGAGGAAGGCTGGAAAATTTTCGAATGAGGATCCAGTTTCTATTATTTTTGCAGAAAATATATTACCAGTTTTTCTTTCCAAATAGCAATTTGATGAAGGCTGGTTTTTTTAGCATCTCTTTATAAATGGTTTGGCAGTAGTTTAACATTTTAAAAAAGCATATTTTGATTTTAGAAAAAAGTGCATATAAAAGTAAAAAAGAATTTCTGTAATGCTCTTAAGAGAGCTTTGCAAAACATTTGGAAACTTTATATAATAGGAATGTTTGCTGAGCACAGAGAGGGAAGTTTCTTAAGGTCAGGGAATACAACTGGGAGCAGAATCTGCATCTTACTGGGGTTTTTTAATGTGTCATTTGGTTCTGATAACTATATATAGTGTTACATTGTATTCTCAAGTTTAGTTTACAAAATGGTATAATCTGTCTATATTCTTCTAAGAAGCTATTAATTATTTCAATAAGGAGAATTTCTGAGTTGGCTGATTATTTTAGATGCACAGTGACAACTCTGAGAAATAAAGGTTTTCCACTTGCTTACCATACGTGCTTTATAGCACTTCTCTGGCATATTAGCTTGCTGTTCAGGCTTTTAGAAGATGCTGTGGTGTTTAATTAACTGGTACTTTAAGAACAAACACATTGAAAATTATTCTTGCTGTTACACTTTAGCTTTGTATTCATATTTTGGCTTTTTGTACTATGTAGAACAAAAATATTGAAAAGAGAATTTTTTTTTAAGATTTTAAGTGCAACTTGTATAATTTTACAGCAAGGCTTTAAGATGAGTCTTTTCATTGTGGTTAATGCAGAGAAATTAAGAACAAATCCTGTCTTTTGGAAGTAGTTGGCTTTGTTTCCAAGTTAAATTTGCTATAAATTGCTTGAGCGCTTGGAATTTTGGCACTTAATTTCCATTATTGTACTCTTTAAAGGTGTTCAGAGTATTTTTTTTTTCTTTCAGTTTCAAGGTAATCATTACATAGTGCTCTGGGGCCTATAGTAAGTTTTATTTCCATGGGAAGGTAAATTCTACCCAGTCAAATAAGGAAAATTTTGTAATTTTTTTCGCTCTATTCAGGGTTCATGTTTTCTTTAATTTCAGCCTGAGATGTCACAGTATTGTCTTACTGCCAGCACTCCTTTAGGATACTTGTTAAAATAGTGTATTTCAACCAATAATGGTCCTAATCCTATGCAGGTGATCCTTTCTCTCTGCTCAGCACTGGTGAGGCCACCCCTGAGTTCTTTGTTCAGTTTTGGATGCCCCAGTATGAAAGAGACAGGAGCATTGTTGGAGAGGGTCCAGTGAGAGACCACAAAGATGCTTAAGGGACTGGAGAGTCTCTCATCTGAACAAAGGATGAGGCAGCTGGGCTGGGCAAGAGAGGGAATTTTGCAAAATACCTGGAGGGAGGATGCCAGGAAGACAGAGGCAGGCTCTTTTCAGTGATTGCCAGTGGCAGGCACAAAGGCAGTGGGCATACACTGAAACACAGGAAGGAAGCTGCACCTGAACATCATAAAGCATTGTTTTTTGTGAGAGTGGCCAAGCACTGGAGCTGGCTGCCTACAGAGATTGTGGAGTCTCCCTCCTTGGTAATGACTGGGAGTGGACAGCTTGTTTAAAATTACCCTCCTTGAGTGGGGAGGTGGGACCAGATACCCTCCAGAGATCCCTTCCAACCTCAACTATTCTGAAGTAAGATGATGTTTGTTGACTAAGCCTGTCAGCTGGAAGACAGCTTCTCCAGAATGTCACATGAGGGCACATGGTAAACTTAACAGCTAAATAATAATGCTGTAGGTTTCAGCATTTGGGAAATCTGAGTTCTCTGGAGCTTCTGTTCTATTACTTGTTCTTTGTTGTGATATGCAATCATGTAAATACACAGTGCTAATTATAAATACACTTTTAAAAAATCAAGCTGAAAGGAGGTGTGCTGTCCACAGAGGTAAGGTAGAGTTATGAAGTGACTGAAACTGCTGCCTGTACCATTCTTGCTTGTGCAGTTTAAAAGCTCTTATTTTTAATGAGATGGGAGGGCAAGGTGGTATCTTTCTGATAAGCTGTTCTCAACCCAGCAAAATTCTGGTTGTGTTCCTGTGTGTCACACCTTTCTGGTTAAAAAAAAAAAAAAAAAGGTGCATGAGATATTTAAACAAAAGTTATTGTGAAATGGACATCCAGGAAGTAGAGTCGCCAGAGTTAAAGGTCATTGAATAATAGAATAGTTTGGGTTGGAAGGGACCTTTAAAGGTCATCCAGCACAACTTGAGGTTCATTTGTGACATATGACACCTGTAGAAAGAGTTAAGTTTGGATGCTTTGCACAAGTGAGGAACAAGTCTGTCTGGGAAGCTGGGGATGTTCTGACTTGAGTTCTTTTGCCAGTGAACTTCCCCCATCGCAACTTCCCACTTAACATCTTTTAAAATTAGAGTTGTAATATATTGCCTGTTTGAAGAGAAGGTAGGAAGTTAATTTATTTAATATTAGTGGAGGCAATGTCAGAAGTACTTACAGATAAGTGCCAAGAAGAAAAGTGATTAAAATGTATTTTCATCCTGGTCTCTGGATGATACTCAAGAGGCTGCTAATACTGTTGAGGAGTAACAGGCTGTTTTATAAGCAGCAAAACTTATGGTTTCCTATGGATTTTTGACCTATATTCCCTCATACCACTCTCTGCTGATCATGCACTTGTTGCTGTGAATATCCTCTTAGCTTCATATTTGACTGCATGAGTTGCAGTGTGTTCTGTGCCTTCTTTAGAGCTACTGGTGTGCTAAATGCTGCCCCCCTGAATGAAGAAAGGGTTGAATTATAATTGCATTTGTCTCAGTCAGGGTACCAATTTGTATCGGTCTGCTTTATCTAGCCACAGATATTTTTTCTTTTCCTCAACACAAAAAGTAGAGTATCTGGTTCCTCCAGCTCTTTAAAATCAAGTGTGAAATTAGAAAATGGATTAAAAGGCTACTGTAAATGTATGTGTCAAATGATGGATGTACAGACAGCAAGGTTGCATAAGCCTCATTCTTTTAAGAAATTGGGCTAAAAATAGTAGGTGTCCCTTCACCTGAGTTCTAATTTTTGTGCTTATTGAGGAAAGAGCTGTGTAGAAGAAAGAATTACTTAATCATCCAGAGATCTTTTCATGCTACCTAAATCCTCTTTTCATAGTTACTATTCATACAACTTTCAGAGCTAATCTCATTTATTGTTTCTCATTGCAGTGTTTCTGATCTAGCCAAATAGGCTGCCTTCTCTGACTGGAGGACTTTTTATCAATATCTAAAACCAATTTAGATCAATTTCATTACTGCTGACACTTTACAGTCTTTGTTTCCCTGGTCAAATTTACTTGGACTTCTAGTTGGTTGCAATATCAGTTTGTAATAATCCATGCCTGTGAAGGGTTTTGCATTGTATTTTGTAGCTCACTGCTCCTGACTTGCATTTCTACAGTTATTTCCTGAAACTGAAGGACACAATTATCATCACCCAACTTTTTCAGTATTTAAGGTAACACTCCCTGCAGTGTGAATGTTTGTATAAAATCCACACACACACATTTTATATGTAAGTGTGTGTGTATGAAAATCTCTTTGCATTTACACACGTGTATACACACACACATTGTTTATTAGTTGGTTTTGTTTACACATTATTTGGATTCTCTATGTTCTGGGTTTTCCAATGTAATCTGACAAGTTGAGAACAGGTAAATTTGTTTTCAGTTAGTTTCACTACACTCTTTTAAAGCTTATCTTAATTTTACTGAATTAGTAAAATCTGTAAATTGAGGATAAAATCTTTTTGATTGAGCCTGTGGGTAAACTAGTTTTCCATTTATATATTAGAATGAATATTGTTCAATTGGCATTTTGGCCAGTACAGGCATGTTAGGGGTGGCCCTGAAAAAGCTGTGCCCCAGCTTGTTGGAATGATTTTATAAAGAATTCATTTTACATTTGTTAAATCAATCATTTATGTCTGTGAGAAGCTTTGCATCTCAGTGTATTTATTTTGCTGGAATAGAAGAATGGAAATAAAATCCTAGTGTGCAGCTTCATTTGCAATATTTCTGCTGCAGATCCTGGATATGTTGATTTGATTCGTAACTTAAAATGCGCCACTCATGAAGAATGCAAGTTTTTGTTTGAGGCTGTTTTAAAAATGAGTCAATTTAGTCAAGTTGTAGAAATTACGGAATTCTCCAGCGCTTATGCAGTATTGGAAGCATGTTAAAAATTCAGGAAGGTGTTCATTATTAAAGATGTCTTTTTTCCAGACCATTGTGAGAAGAACCTGTATTTCAACAGTGAATTAGCACATTTGCAGTATTTAAAACTCATAAATGCAAATTAAAATCAAAGAAATATGGAAATATTTCACTTACCTGATATTATCAGCCAAACGAAAATGAGAAAAACTCCAGGTAAATTTTCTATCTTCACAACTGGGTAAATCAAAAGACTCCATGAAATCTAGTTGACCTTACTGCTATTTTTTTTTAAATTTGTATATTTTATGCCATTTATTCTTGTGAAACAGAAATGCTGGTAGCAAAAATCATGACTTACAGCTAGATTGAAGAGATCTCTGTGTTAAATTACACATGATCTATTATACAAGTGACAATAGGTGTGTTTTGAGCTATGGAGACTTTGATTGGAAAGCCAGAGCATCCTGTTGTGTTCTTGTTAGTCATCTTTACATAATTTCTCCTGTAGTCCCCTCTGTGTTTGCTGGAGCAGCTCCATAGGATATATGCCAATGTGTTTTTAACATGCAGTTTTCCTGATGGTGTTAGCTCTCAAGTATTGGTAGTAGTGATGATATTGATACACAGTCTGAGCTACTGGTAGTTGATGTGGAACCTCTCACAGTGCATTCCATGAAGTCAGAGACCATCTACATACAATACTGAGCTACCTGAAACTCCCTACAGTTCACTCTAATTAGTTCACTCTGAGATTTGGATTCCTGATTCGCATCGCTGGCATCTATTCTTATTTTCTGCTTTGTTACCAGAGGAATAGTGGCTAACAAGGCATCAGTTTTTGAAAGGGATTCAAGGGGAATCCAAAGCAACTGCAGAACACTGTGCCTGCTGAATGAACTGCAGATTACCAGAAACCAGAACAGGGAATAGAATCACTGAGCATATCTATATGTATGATGTCCTGCTCTATTCCAAAGCCATAGAAGATCTCCAGAAGAGTCAACAAACATATGAATAATGGAGAGATAGTTGGATACATAGTTTAAAAAAAAAATTTGTCAAGGTTCACTGCTAATAGTTGCTGAACTAAGCAGCCATGGGATGGAGGATAGTTTCTGTGTTTGCCTGGAAAACTGGTTAGAAGGCAGGAAATGGAGAGTGCAGATAAACAGTGCTGGAGGTCACAGAGGACATGTGCTGGGAATCCATGCTCTAAATGATACAAATGAATTATTTAGAGTTTGAAAATGGATGTGTAGTGGTATGACAACTTTGCTGCCAATGTGAAGAATTGCAGAAAAACCTTATGGGACTGAGTGATAATCTCTTTTTTTTATTTCTCAGCTAAATGTAAAATGATGCATATTGGGGCTGGAGATGGAGAGATTCCAACTTCATGCTAAGTATGAAAAGCTGTGAGGTGACTTAGTACACTTGAGAATGAGAAATTGTGTTTTTTATAGCTCCTTGGAAATGTCACTGTAGTGCTTAATGGCAGACAGTGAGCAGATATTCAGCATTTCAGAGGAGGAGAACAGATGAGGTTTTTTACCTCAGCCTGTGAAGCTCAGGTGCCCCTGCATCTTGTAAGCTTCATGTAGTTCTAGCCTTTCAGCTTCAAAAAGGATGGGGTAGAACTGGCAGGGGTGCAGGGCTAAGCAGATGATGGCTAAGCTTGGACTGATGCCTAAAAGGACAAGACTGGAAGAAAGGAGCTATAGGAACCTCTCTCTCCTGGCTGATGTGCAGCTGTGGTTGTTTACAAAGTTGATCCAAGAGGCTCTACTTTTCTTCACAGCGCAGCACCAATCAATCTTGTGAATACCATATTCTCTTTCTTGAAACCGTGATCATGCCCAAGGTCAAAAATACCTGCATCATGTTGAGTTAAAAATATTTGGCTTTCTTAACATTTTTGAGCAAGGTTCACTGCTGCAGTGAAGCTCTCCAGATTTAGGCTCTTTATATCTACTGTTCCAGTTCTCACCAGTCTGAAGGATTTTCCTTTGTAATTTCATCAGGCATCTAAAGCTTCAAGTATTTAATGCCAGCAAAAAGAATTTCCAACTTTGCCTCCATCTGATAAGTGTTTTTGTTTTATTAATGGGTTTGTTACCAGATTTGACAGTAAAAGAAAACCTAGCGTTCTGTGTGTGTTAGGAACATATTCCAAACAGACTTTTTCAGTGACAATGTTTAAAAATGCAAAACAGAGGCATGAAGTGGTGCCTAAAATAATTTCTTTTGGGATAGAGTTCCCAGAAAATAAATGTATGAGTTTTCTAAGTTTCATCAAAAATCTGAGTATACAAGGAAAAGATAATTTTTTAAATTAACATCCAACAGTAGGAAAATGATTATTAATTTTTAATCTGCCAATTGAGCAGTAATTTTGTCAGCAAGTCCTTGGTTAATTTTAAAATAGAGTTTGAAGATGGTTTATATAAATCTCTCAAAATTGTATCCTAATCAGAATACATTGGTTTGAAAGCAAAACCTATTTGCTGTCTGTTATGCATGTTCCTGATGGAATGGCAGGAACCAGTAAATACAGCAATTTGCCAGAAAATTGGTTCTTTTGCTTGTTTCTCAGGACTCCTACTTTGTCTGCTGGTTGCCTGTCCTGTTTTTAAGACTGGAAAGGGGTTTTTCAACCAATCCTTACCTTGAATTACTGTTTGTGACATGCTGGTGTAGTGGTAGAACTGCCTTACAACTCACTTTTCAATAATTGTAGCCTTCTTTTATTGTTTGTCAAAAGACATCATTGCCACTCTGTCTTTGTAAAACTTCTTTATAAAAATCTGATTTCCCAGTGACTGTAGGAGATTAGATCCCATGAACATGTTCTAAAGTCAGCAAAACCAATTAGATAATGGTGTACCTAGAAAAGCAGTTTCATTTGGCACGTCCTGCTTCTTCCTTTTCTGTCTGTCTTGCAGCAGAGTCCAAATTAGTCTTTTTTGTAGAATTACCAAGTTGTATTTACAGCAGCATCTTGCTGGTTGTTATTTCCATTACATCCCATAAGAAACATTTTCAAGATTAGGATGCAGCAGACCAATACCCCATGAATGATTTTGCTTTCAAAAGCAAGATCTGTCATTAATGGTGTCAGTTAAAAGTCAAAACTGCTTGTTCTCTGGTGGCCAGATTGCAAGATGTGTATATGACATGCCCAAGTTCCAATCCTTTCCTGTGATAAACTGCTATCAGATATGGAAATTTCAGCTATGGAAATGTGTGTCTTGTGGTTTTCACACTTACTGATCCATGCTTGTAATTTTCATTCTACTGAGCTTGAGGTACCTCTCTTGAGTTCTTTAAGGGCTGGGTACATTTGTTTTTTAAATAGTTTTACCTTCTTGCTATTATCTGTAGTGCTGATGTTCCAATCAGTTCTGAGACTTTCCTCTCCTCTTAAAGACAGAGCTTTGTTTTAGGAAAAGCTGCCTATCCCTGCAGCTATTCTTCAGCATTTCCAATTTGCACTATGTAAACGCTGCTTAGCATACCTATAGAAATAATTTTGTTTTTCCAATCAAGAGTTCATGTTGTTTGTACTTTCTGAGCCAAAATGGCATCCTCACGTAAATTTTGTAGCTGTCAGAGGCATCTGTCTTCTTGTGTCTCTCCAAAGCTTTCATGTCCACAATTGCTCCCAATGGTATAGATGTTCTGTCTGCAGTATAACATGCTACCTGTTCTGGCAGTAACAGAAACCTCCATGTTGTTACAAGATCTCTTGGCATCTCATCCTTACAAAACTTAATACTGTATGCAAGAGCTCTGGGGCTTCTCACTTGCGTGTGATGTGCAGCTCTCTGCTAACATGATATCATGCAGTCTGCTTGCTTTGTGGTGGAGGAAAGCAGCGAGTTGAGTGCCCAGGTAATGGTCAGAGTTCATCTGGAAACAATCAGTTGGCTGCTTAGTGTCATAAATGATTCTTGAGGACTTACAACACCATATTCTTAGTTTTTGGGGCAGGCAGAGAGGCAGGACAGGCGTGTTTGTGCTTACCAAACTAGCTTAGTCTCCTCAAAATACGATTTCTTATCTCAGTCTTAGTTGATGCAGTCAACTGTGTCGTAGTCTCTTGTGTTGAGGAGACTTTCAGGTCTCACTAGTGTATTCTTAAGTTACTTCTGCATTAATTCATGCATCCATTGAAATGTACTCCTTTTCAGTTTCTATCTTAATAAAATTTTCTTAGGATAAATTATATATAGAGAAACGTGTCATATGTATTCTGTTTTAGCCCTGTGTAATTTGCATACTTTTTTTGGGTTTCTTCAGAATGAAATATTCTAATGAATTATGTACTTTCCCCCCAGAAGTACTGCGAATTAGGACAGTGAAATATTCCACAATTAACATTCTGCTATGAGGAAACAAGTTGTTCTTCTCCTGCACTTAGCTAGTTTTGGTCTGTTCTGGTATTTGCTATCAGAATGTTAATGGCTATTTGAGTCTTCTTCATGAAATATTTATTTGGGACATCCAAAGATCTCAGAAACCCAGTTTCCCTTATGTGCAAGCCAGTTGGTTGGATCTGCCACGTCATGGTCACATGTTGTTTAGTTATCTCTCTGCTTTCAAACACAAAGAGTGCACTGGTCAGCCTTTAGTTTTATCCTCTAGTTCTTTCTGAACCTTTAAGTCTGTTTTTCCAAGTAGAGTTTTTAGGACTGGCAGGCTGCAGGTTACAGAAGGACTCTTCACAGAAGCCTTGACTGTCCCCAGTCCTTAAGTCTACCCTGGCTAGATAAAGCCTGAAGTAGCCCAGAGTGATCCCATAAGTGATTGTGCCTTGAGCAGGAGAGGCATCCTGAGGTTCCTTCCCATATGAATGGTGCTGTGAGTCTCGATTTTATCATACTAAATTAATGAACAATTTTATATGGAAAGTTGTAGGTTTGTTCTGGATAACATCAGTGAGAGCTCTCTGAGGAACTTCTGTGCTTACTGCCTGTCCCAGGCTTTTATTGGATTTGTCACACTGCAGTTTTCTTACCTCTCAAGAGAGGGTCCCTTTACCTGATTCATCTTGATGTTCAATAGCAATGAATTGGCCAGTTTGGTATGTGCTGTGTAAACACTAAGGAGTTTGTGACTGCTAGGGAAATGGCTTTTCTCTTCTCTTTTAATATATTTGCATCATCTTTTTCTTACACTGCTAGTTCATGGCACTAAAAGAAGTTCTAGAGTATTATGGCCTAATCAGGTGTCAAAATCAGTACAAATACTAAAAGCTACATGTGAGTTGACTTTGAATGACAAAAGGAGTGGGACTTGAGCATCTTGAGAGGGGCAGCTGTGCTTAGGTTGATGCCAGTTTAACACAGAAGTGCCCCCCAGCTCCTTGGGCCTGTGGAGGGTTCAAATTTATTGTCTAGGCATGACTTAACACGGCCATGGGAAATTTGGAGGCAGCTTACATTTAAAGGAATTACGGTTTTGTAGGTTGTATAGGGGTCTCTTGATGCTTGTGGGGGAACAGAAACTTTGTTTTCCATGTCTCAGCAGGCAGTTTAGATGCAGTTTGAAAGATGCTGACTTCCACTAAATTTCGAATGTGGTGGGAGGAGGAATCTGAGAGGTAGTAAGAGGAGAGATGTGAGGTAGTGCTGGTAAGGCAGCTGACTGCATCTAATTTTTTAACTAGCATCTGCTTGTTCCTTCACATTTTCTGTGGGTATGGTGGCTGTCTGATTAAAATAAGAAAATTGCAGTCATGTAAATTGTAGTGAAAACAGATTGCCTTGCCTCAGTTTCTTAAAGGGTTAGTATTGTTCTGTTAGTTACATTCACATAGTTTCTCCTCTTAGAAAGCATTTATCAGACTTGTGAAAATCATGATTTTAAGTCCTATACATTTTCTTGGGGCTTTTGTTTATATTAACACTATTTTAATACTACTTTTAAAATGAAATCTAAACTAAAATATGTAAAATGTTGTGGTTACAGACACATGGCTGTTCTAAAGGTTTCTTCTTACTGTTCTTTTGTCTGGGGCAGTCAATGTCTTTTGATATCTAATTTCTTCCTATTACTTTCTTTTATCTGTTTATGTACTAATAATATTTATTTATTTAAAACTGCATTCACTTTGCAATTTAGTGGCTGCTGAATTTCCAACAAGTAAGGAGTTTAAAGGGTTTTGGCAAATTCATAAAAACATTGCTTAGTGGCTCGTGCACAACTAGTCGGCAAGACCTTTTGAGTTTTTTAGATGCAATTTTCTTACTAGGTGGTGGAAATATCTGTTAAAAAGCTAAATGTTTTGTGTAGTAAATATTAATAACATTATACTGCTTTGTTCATTATGCTTTCTCAAAAGCAAAACTTTTGGCATTTCTTTTGGTAGAGACTATATGACGGTACATCTTTGTCAAGTAGGTGTTGCTAATGAGAACTCTGTTATGCCTTTTGTAAAATTGTTGATTCCTATTTGGAGGTACCAGTGTAAATGAATCCTTTTTATGCTTCAGGTATCAGTAGATATATTTTTCTTTTAGCTAGCATCTTAAGACATTAGCCAGTGTTTTAAAGCAATTCGTTACACTTAAATGCATTCCTTATGCTTACATTCTTAAATTTCTGTGCATATGTTGAAGGAAAAGAAAGAACAAGAAAACAACCTAATGCAGAGCATTAGGATCTGTAGCTCAAGTCAAATAGGCGTGAATTTTTTTCCAAATTTATTCATGCTGTAAAATCTGATTTCTGTAACAGGAGCAGTGACAAAATAATTAGTCACTGTGCTGGGATGCTTGTGAAAGATGAAATCTCAAATAAGGAGTAAAATATTGTATTCATAGAGAGTAGTTTTACAATGTAATCAAATCCTATTTTTTTCCTGTTTCTTAGATGATGAAGCATGCCTGGGACAATTATAGGCAATATGGATGGGGACATAATGAGCTCAAACCAATTGCCCGGAAAGGACATTCCACCAACATATTTGGTAGGCTATATTTTCTGGTTTGTTTGTGATTTTTTTTTTTTAATATTTCTGTCCATGTGTCTTCTTTGGAAGTCTTCCTGAACTTTCTAGCAAACTCTGTTTTAATAAAGAATCTTTCAAAGTGTGATTGACAGAAATGTATTATTTCAGTGGTATTTCACTGAATTACTTTATTGACCTATCTTTTTGGGAGTAGTATGTTCTTATTGTTGCAGAGACTAAGCTGTGTCTATGTACACTGATGCTTTGTGTGCATGTGTACATATATAAATGAAAGTCCTGATGCAATGATGGTTATTTTTGGGTTATATTTTGAGATGCAATGAATATAAATGTGTTGGGTTGTGGTTTTTTTTTTTTTTACACCCACCTCATATTGTCTAGATCTTTGTGTTTAGTTCCATGAGAAGCATGGAAGAGTTTGAGTTGGAGGGAACCTTTTAAAGATGATCTAGTCCAACCCCCATGCCATGGGTTGGGACCTTCCATGAGACCAGGTTGCTCAGAGCCCCATGCAGCCTGGTTCTGAGCATTGCCAGGGATGGGGCACCCACAGCTTCTCTGGCAACCTGTGCCAGTGCCTCACCAGTGGTGCTTAGCACAGTGCAAGGAGAGAGTGAGCTGAGTGCAACACTGGAGCAAAAGGCTGCTTCCACTCTTAGATGCTTTGTTATCTTGTACATAGGCACTGGTATAAGTTTCGCCAAGAAAATCTCTTCTGCACCTTACTGTGATTTAGTTTTATGTTATGATTAATTGATGGTTTTCCTTTATGTTTTTTGCAGCTGATGAAACTGGATTTGACAGGGAAAAATCTTTAATGTTCACCTCTGTGATCATGTAGTCTTTGCTACTTGCAAATCTGTTGCTTAATTTGCCATGTGTAGTTCTAGATTAGCCTTGGTTTGTAACCCAGACTCTATGAAGTAAGTTTTTTTCCTTCATGTGGCAGAAAGACATTTTTATGATGTTTGTTTTTAATGTGACTGACATGATATTTTGAAGCACTTACGAATTGCAATTTCACTGTAGTCTTTTTATTTTTCCATTCCTCCTCTGCTTACTTCTAACATGTCTGCTAATGAGTCTGGAGGATTTCTGCTTTTTTTCTTGGAATGATTATTCTTTGGAGAGCTTATTTTTAAAATTTTGGCATTGCTTTCTGAAAGAAATTGCAGGCCTTGTCCATGCTAAAGTTTCCGCTCCTCTTGTTCCAGCTAACTCTAGCAGCCAATGCCCTACATGTTTGTCCTTTTAAAATCCAGATGCTATTTTGTGCCATTTAGCTTTTAGCCAAATCATGTCATGATTGCTCTATTCAAGTCTATTTCATATGAAAAACTTTTCTGAAACACATAATCTTCAGCATATATCAAGTCTAAAATAGAATCAGCTATTGTTCATTTGGTGGATGGTTGATGGGGGAGATGTGTGTGGAAATTGGTCTTTGTCAAGGACTGTCTTAGGCTGTATTGTTATTCCAAGCTCTTTACCAATCTCTATTACCCCTATTGACACGATTCCTAGCAGTATTTGCTTTATAGAAGGGTTGCTTAATTTTTTTTGAAGCCTCATGCTAGTTTTAATAAAAAGATGCTCAGCAAAATCTGTTTTTATTATTCATCTCAAAGATGATTTGATCCAAACTATTTTCAGCCATTACTGCAATCTACTGTGCTTCCATTTCAATTCCTAGCACGTCTATGAGATCCTGCGAGAAGATGGTATTGCTGGTTGAATGAAAGGCAGCCCTTTGCATGAATCTTTGGGAAATCAGGTTTGCTGATAACTCCCAAGTGAGGTTAAACACGATTCAATTTGGAAGACAAATAAGTCATTAGTCTTCCTCGTTGGACTCCACTTTTGTCTAAAGCAGTGTATATCTATATCTATGCCAAGGAGAACACAACTGTTTCTAACATTGCAAGATCTAGCAGGTGTCAGTCTGGGGTCAGAGAAGGGCAGAGGAGGTGGTCTTCTCTGCGCTTAAATCTTAGTTTTAAGTAATTAAAAATATAAGGAAGGATAAACTTTATAAACTTTAAAGCAAGATGCTCTATGCCTTGCTGAAGCATGCCAGCAAGGGTGTTTATGGGCTTCCTCAATTATTAGTTTGACTTTTATGACAAAACATGGTAGGTTGCTTTAGTTGGCCTGCAGCAAGAAACTCTTGCCAGTCTTTTTGAGATGTCTGACTGTAAATTGTAAAGGAGAGTCTGCTAAAAATACTGTCTTTCAAACTGTGTAGTTGGGCAGTATCTTGAGCAGCGCCTCTTCCACAGCTGGGTCACAGCATTGGTAGTATGGTAGTGCATTGAGAAAGTATGACTGGGAGTGGGCGAGCTTTTAAAGATATTTACATTTAGATGATATATGAAACAAACTTTAATAGGTTCTCTCTTGGTGAAATGGGGTGATAACTGCTTTTGAAAAGGCTGGCATTTATTCCTACCCTGTAAAATGAAATATAAAAGTCAAGGAGAAGGTGCAGCAGAGAGGTGTAAATTTTCTTCCCAGTGTAAATTTTTATTTGCAGCTCTGCTGAAGGTTGTAGCAGCTAAGCTAAGAAAGAAAAGTTGGCCTATTTTGTTGGCCTGCTTAAATTGGTGAAAAAATTTGATGGCAGCTGCAGGGTCTTGTTGCAGAGGGGGTTTGTGTGGGATCCTGGTCAAGTTCTCATTAGAACACCAAGGGTAAAGAGGCTGATTATGAAAATGATGCATGTAAGATAATGAGCAAGCACAGTAAACACTGAGCTTGCTTCAGGAGGTTTTCTGAGTTTAGCATGAACCAGAGTAGTTGATGGTATTGTTGGATTCTCTCCCTCTAATGAAATCTGATTGGATTTGCTTTGAGGATGAGAGTAACCACTGAAACATGCTGTTTGAAGATGATTTGTCTCTGTTTGATGTAGGTGAACATCTCCTGAAAACACCATCAAAATTATTCAGTCCTGATATGCTTCAGAGTTTTAAACTGTATGTGTTTGTATCCAGTATAATATGAACTAATTACCATAGCATAAGCTGTAAGGATACTTTATCGTGAGTTAAATTGAGTAGTTAGTACTAGTTAGTTTGCATCAGTCTTCAATCTGTATTTTTCTAAAATATGTTTATTTGAGAACCTGAACTACTGTAAGGAAAAAATATAAAGAAAATCGACAATACTTGGGCAATTTGGAGCACTGTCCTCACCAAAACTAGAAATTGTGGACTGTCATCTAACCTGATGCTTTCTGAAATGAGAGTTCTGACATTCGTAGTGTGTTTTATGTTGAGCTTGTTTTTTGGTTTGTTTTGCTAATTTTAATTATCTAAAAATAAAGTGAAGATGTGCAGTTTGTCAAGTAATAAGTACATGGCAAGTACTGATACAATTCTTGCAAAATTGAAAACTTCCCATATTACTAGCAGTGCATGCCTAAACCTTGCATTTGGATGTATTCTGTCAGAGATGAGCTGCTTTATATGAAGATGATCTGGTAATGCACATAATCCATAGTTATATGTCTAGATGTGTTTTGAAGGGTGTGGAAAGATTTTAATAGTGATAAAAAGTTTTAAAAGTTTAGAATTTGTGGATGCTTGCATATACACATGCCTATTCTCATGCCCAAAGATTTAATGAAGTCATTATTTTGTATTTTGTCACACTAGAGCTGTCTCATGCATTGATAGTGCTTTCATGTCTCTCCTGTTCTTTCACCTCACATGCCATTCAAACAGTCAATTTAACCTGAGCTGCCTGCCAGCTCTCTCTTGGGATCCTGTCTTCTAAGGGGGAAGAGAGAATTGTCAGTGAAGTTGCATTGTGATTGCATTTGTGGTACCTGGTAGAGCCCCAAGGCTGCAATGCAGTGCCTTATCTCTTCCTTAAAACTTGACCAAATAAATCTGTCCTCTCTTTTATGAGGAATTTTTTGTCTGGCATTTTAAGTGTCATTGGTGAGCGAGATATGTCCAAGGGAATAACTCAAGGATTCAGGCGGGGAAGCTCATGTGTTGAATATTCCTTGATATACCAATGGACTACTTGGTTTGTACCACATCATTGAGCATGCCCAGCCTCAGCCTTTTGCTGCCAGTGCCACTGATGCATCCCGGTGACACGGGGGAAAGTTGCTGAGGTGACTGCCCGGTGCCGCAGCAGCGTAGGAAGCTCCTGCAGCAGCTCCTCGTGTTGCTAAGCAATGGAGATCTGACAGTGCATTTCTCCCTGTGCCGGGGAGCAGGAGCAGCAAAACTCCCAAAGAAAATGCATCTGTCACACTGCAAGGATGGGAGGCTGCTGCAGGAAGGAGCTGAGTCAGGCACAGGAGCCTGCTTTTCCAATGCCTTTGACAAGTACAGTATAGCTTGGGAGAGCAGTGTGATTTCTTTGTCCACTCTGTGGTTCCTGAAGTGAGGGGTGGAATATTTCTTCTAAGCACTAAAAGAAAACACCATAACAGAGTTTTTATTATTATTTACCCTTGGAAATATTCTTTAATTTATAAGACATTTTTGTTATCTGTCCTTTTGGCAGTTACTGGGCTGCCTGAGCTGCTCTGGTATTATCATCTGCTGTCACCTGATTAGTTGTAATTTACTTTTGAAGTTCACATTAATTGTCAAGGGTGTCTGATTTAGTAAGCCTTTTGTATTTTCTGGTTTGTTCATTTGTTTGGTTTTTAGCTGGCAAGATACCTGTTTATAAATAGTATGGAGACAAACACTTTTACTGGAAAGAAAACAGATTATACACTTTGAAGACTGGAATGACCTTTTAAAAATATGGTGGAAAACTTCTCGTGTCTTCTCACCGTAAAATCCTAATAAAAAGACAGATGGAAATCACAGCTTCTGCTCAACATCCTTTTTCTGTGCGTGTGTTCAACCTCTGAATCCATGCAGAGGATAAATGAGCACAAAAAGGGAATATGAGTTGTATATGTAAACAAAAATGTTCTTGACTATATGTTATCTTGATAAACAAAAGCCTCCTTAGTGAGCAGTAGTTCTTATCTTTTAACTGTACATGCACAAGTAATTTAGTCATTATTGCCTCTTTCTGTGGCAAATGGAAGGGGAAAGAAAATCCATTCTTGCTAACTAGGGAAGAGAGGTAATTTCACAATGCAAATTTCAGCCTAATCTCTGTATTTCAGGTTCAAGTCAATTTTAAAATAAATGGAAATGGCCTTAAGACAGGCCTATGCATCTGTCCTCTGCAAACTCCACAATGAGTGATTACAGCAAGATAATGTTGAATATTATAAGTACATTGAATGTGTATTTTTTTGACCAGTAAGAAGAACTTTGAAAAGATAAAATTTTGAGAAAGAGCATAACTCTTGAGCTGCTGGCTTTATTTGAAACTAAAACAGTGTTCTAATATCAGAAGAAAAGTTCCTTTAGGTCAGATGACAGATCAAACATGATTGTTACTCAGTGTTCAAAAATTGCTCACAGCAGGTACCTGGGGAAGACATGTAAGAGCAGGAAAAGCTCATAGTGAGCTTGTCTCAGAGTACTCCACAGCCTTACAGAAGTTTGTATAGTGCTAGTGCTTCTGTGGTCAGAGGCAGCAAGTTTTATTTAATCATTTCTAGTTGATTTTTCCTTGATTTTATCCAAACTGCTTTGGAGTCTGGCCAACCTTAAGAGCAACATAACCCACTATGAGTGGTTCCATAGTGTGATTTGATATTGTGTAGAAAACTTTTTAGTTTTGAAGGCTGCTCGCTGTCCTGGATTACTGGTTTTGGTGTTGGAAAAAAGAAATAAATCCATTATTCATCTCTTGCTTGCCGTTCTTGGGTTTGTAGAACTGCATATGCCCTCAGTAGTGCCCCTGTCCTGCATGGAGGGTCTTAGCCTGTAAACTCATTTATCTTACTTACATTTTTCATACCTAATATGTTGTTATTTTCTTTCTTTGTATATTTTCAAGGCGGTGGTTTTGGGGTCTTTTTTGATCTTTAAGATGAAGGCTAAAACTTTGCTCCATTTTCTGTTTCGTCTGCTGTTCCTCTCCTAATAATTATATTCTCTGTCTTTTAGGCTCCTTGTTGAGTCTACAAACACAGTACAGGGTAGCATTTCTCCAATAGCATTCCTTTTGGAAATCCTCATCCACTGTACCCAATGATTTATACTAATGTTATAAATATTTTTAGTTATTTCATATTTAAGCTTTTGTCCAACCTAATCATTTCAGTAGGATCCCACTGGTGATTTTACCTCACACTGAGGGCTGTTTACACTTATCCCATTTCCTATCTTTTAAACCATTATTCATCTGCATGAGAACAATTTTCTTTTACTGTGTGGCAGGTCAGTTTTCTCAGAGATTTTGTGTATATTTTCTGTCGATATGCAAGTTCACTTCTTAAAAAGACTTTAACATTGATGCTAAGACAACACTTCCCTCTACAAAATTTCTGACTTTTCCCTCGTTTATCTCATTTAAAGCTGTTTTCTGATTGATGCTGCCAATTGGGCAAATAGTGATTTGTTAACACTGTTTTGCTTCACTGCAATGTGTATCTGTGTATTATTCAGAATATAGTTGTTCTCTGAAACTTGCAAATTTTTTTTGTGCAGACAGGATACAATCTGTCTGTATGTTCCCTCTTAAGTGTTTTACAATACTGGTGCTGTAGATAAAAACAACTGCTTAGTAAGAACGTTTTTTTGAATGTCACTTTCATCAAACTGTCAAAAGTGGGCCTATGCGTATCAGGAAAACAGGAAAATTCACCACAAGCAGCTGTCGTCTTGTTCTTTTTAATAATGCAATATTCTTACTGAATTCTTCTCACACAGTTTGTATTAGTTCATGTACAACATAATTAGGGCAGTTGTACTCAGTGACTTCTTTAAGTGTCTGAAGCAATTACGTTAAATCCTATTCAGAAGACTGAAAATTCTGCTTTAATGAGAAAATACCACAAAACAAACAAATGCAAAGTGAAATTAGATAAACACACCTCACCTACACACACATAGGATAGTGAGGTAAACATCTGCATGAAATGGCAGTGAAAAAATTAATCATGCTAGAGTTCAGGGCTGGGGCTCAGAATTTTGATTCTTCCCAATAGCATTCTCTTCTGTTTTTCTCTTATAAACCAGATGGTTTGCTCTGAGGAAAAAAAAAATGTTTCTTATTGGAAATCTTTGGACTTATAATTTATTTTGAATTGTGAATTATTTAGGTTGTGGGAATGCTATTCATGAATTTAAACTTTTTTCCTACATTTTGGAATTGAGTGCAGGGGGTATAATAAGGAAGTGAACATAAGGCCATGCAACCTTGTTTTGGACAGTGTTAAAAATATGAACAGGAATGACAGCTGAGTAAGAATTAGCATTCTGAGCTGTAAAACTAAATCTGCTGAGGACAACTCCATGGGCATGTGTATGGTGAGGGAGTCAGGTGTGGGTGTGCTTTGCTGTCATCTGAAGCCAGAGGATGCACCAGGCAGCTGGAATTCAGGAACAGCTCAACCACATGAGTGGAGCACTGTGCTTGTGCCTGATACACTGCTACTGTTCACTCAAGTTTTGCACCCATCTGGTGAAGTTCTGTGGCTATCCCACTGGAAATCTGCTCCTCTTATGCTGTCCCAAAGAAAATTTAGGATGTGGCTTGGACCAAAGTGTGTGGAAGTGGCCCAAATGTAAAGATAGAAAAGCCTGTGTGCCATGATGGCTCTTAGGTGTTGTTTTTTTGATATGCCTTTTCCTACTGCCTAGCTGACAAAGTAATTTAGCTTACAATTATCTGTGAGAGATTGTTATCTTGTCATGGAAGACCTGTACTTAGCTTGCTTTATATAAAGTCACACAACTATACTCAAGTCCAGATAACATCTTGTTCTCTTATTTACTCTCAAATATTAATCTTGCTTTGCTTGCCATGGTGTTTAACTGATTGCTGCTAGTGTTTAGGCTCTTCATACTTCCAGGCCATCATTGACAAATACTTTTCCCTTCAGTCTTCCACTTCCTGTTTTCTTAAAATGGGCTTACTTCAGATCTATATTTTTGATTAGTTCTGATTGACTGCTTTGTATATACAGCAGATTTGCTGTCACCATTCACTTTTCACACATTATTCTTGCTTTCTTTCTGATGTGCTTCCATGGCCTCCTTTGTACTCAATGCCATCTTCTCTCCCTCTTTCCTTTCCTACTCTGAAATTCATCCTAACCTTCCTCTCCTGACATTGTGGCTTTCAGTTATCATCAGGTCTTAACCTTCCACTAACTCATATCATAGTTCCAACATTAATCTTTATTATGGTCTGCACACAGTTCTCCTCCTGTGTACAGTAATAGAGTTTGGTCTTTGTGCTTAAAAATAAGAGAACAAAAAAAAATGGAGGAAATTGGATAGAAATGTAGAAAATTGAAATGGTCTGAGGATATTCAGTCTTTGTACTAGGGGGTACTGCATTCAGCTCTTGCTTGCATGAATTTTGAATTAATTTGAAGGGCCATGTAAGATTTAGGGAGCAAAGTAAATCAATCAAGTGAAGAGCAGTCAAGAGGAAGGTTTATTGCAGTGTAGATTTTTAGACAAAGTTTTAAAATTTGGGTCCTAAGAGCATGGGTATTCAGGCAGCAGTTTGTTGATTATTAACAAATACCAGCAGGTCCAGTTTTTAATAGGTTCAAAGTCTAGCATACAATTCAGTGTTCTACTCCCATGACCTCCTCAGTTATGAAATTAAGGAAAGCATTAAAATTGATCATTTAATGTTATTTATATGCTGAAGTACTCTATTGTCTGATACAAAACATTAAGACCTCCTTTTCATGTTGTCTATTATCAGCAATTTAACAGAACTAAGCAATCAACATGCTTATTTTTTTGTTCTGCTTTTTTAATTAGTCTAAAATGTTAAAGGCAATTGGTTTCTTCATGGATACTTACAGGCTTATTCATTGCATTTTATGACTGAGCTGAAATCATACACTGCAGTTTTGTATGAAGTGTGTAGTTTCATTGACTAATTTTGAAGCACTTGTTTTCTCAGTGAAATTAAACTCTCTTGTTCAAAAGTTTAATTAATTTTCTTAAACGTTATCTTGTTCCTCGTGAGTCATTAAGATATTTTGCAAGTGGTATGCTTCAGCAGTGGCAGCTTTATTGCCAGACTCTCATTAGAGATACAGAAAATTGTTGATAATTGTTTGCTTTTAATTTTCATGTTACATATTTTCCTACTATGTCTCTAATTGTCTGTCACATCAAGAAATTCTGTTGCTACAGTCTAAAAACTTGAATTATTTAAATCTTTTGGACTAGAAATTGGTGTATTTTCTAATATATAGTGCAGTCTTGCCCAATATGTATTTTTCAGCCATTATGAATCTGGGCAGACAGGAATAACAATAACAAGAATATTTATTTTCCTTAGGATTGTAATAACTCTGTATTGAATGTCAGGCTGAGTTTATCAAGGAAGCATTTTCACTCAGTTGCTGGGAATTAAAATAACTGCCTGTGTGAAAAATAACTAAACTTTTACCTTCAGAGTGTAACACTTCAGAGTGTTGTGAGAGTATATATTTCTCCTTAGGGAGGCTTTACATCTCCTCTTTTGTTTCTGGAACCACTGTAGTGGAAAGGGGAGGATCTGCTTTATGCTTGTGTACACCCCAATGGTTGGGTTGCTTTGTCAGTAGTGCTGGATGAGTCTGAAGCTGAGGTTGCCTGTTTTAGTGGAGATTTATCTTAGAAATTACGGCAAATTATCCCTTGAGGCTTTGCTCCTCTTAAATTCCTTTTGCAAGCTGATCCTGCCTCCATCCCTAAGTAGCTTCACCACCAATCAAGCATGTTCTGCACCAGTAGGAGTAGGTTCAGCTTCCACTAAGTGATGCCTGTCCAGGGCAAAAAAAGAAACAGATATGAGACAGGCTGAGACCAATAGTATTTCTGGCATTATTTCTGTTTGTATCTTATGGTTCTGTCAGTCAATATCAGCATCCCATTGGCCATGGGAAGCTGTTTTGAGAATGAAAGCTATTTTCTTGCATCTAGATCTCTAGTCTTTGCACATAACTATGGATTCCAGCTTTTTATTGCTTAGGAAGATAAGTCTGCTTTCTAGGGTATAAAATAATTTATTTTGATTGCAGGGATGTCTTAACACAGAGATCCTTGCTCTTTGTGTGGTGTAGAGACAATTGTCTTCAGTAATTGCCCAAATGCTTTTAGTGTATCTAACTTCTTGTTCTTCCTCAGTCTTGCAATTTCCCTTAGCTTTCTTCAAAATGTAGCTGCTGCTGATGTCTGCAGGCTATCCTTGCCAAGGAGAATAAGAGTCTTTATTACTGTTATTTATTCCTGTGTGATTTTGTCACTGGTTTAGGAAATATGAAAACCCTACCTTGATTGTAAATGGACTGATGAGCATCCTGCTTTTGGGCGTGTCATCTGCTGTCTTTGCTGAGGAAAAATAAAATGCTTCCTTCTCAGTTACTGCTTGAGGCAGAAGAGTAGGAATGGTTACATGCATCTATTTATATGACTTCTTTGTGTTTATATGATTTCTTTGGAAGCAGAGCAGCCTTGATAGTTTTACACTTAGGCTGGTTTGCTTGACTTCATAGCAGCAGCGTACATTTTGGTAATGAGAGATCCATTTGAGTAGGCTGGGTTTCCTTCAGGTTTGTTACTCCTCTAGCAAGTCTCTGGGTAAGTGCCAAGTGTGTTGTAAGACACTCACACAGTTGTGGTACAGGGGTGTTGGAGCACAGGCAGAGGGGGAAAGTCTAAGAAGGAAATTCTGTCTCCAACCTTATGCCTTCCCCTGGCTTATTCACTGTGGGGATGCAGGGGTCAGGAAAGAGAAAGCCTTGATGCTGTGCAAGCACTGCTCAGCAATAGTCAAAATTCTCACGTGTTTCCAACGCTGGTTTAGTCACACATCCAAACCCCACAGCACCATACAAGCTGCTGTGAAGAAAATTAACTTGCTTCCATGCAGAGTCACTATCCCTGCTCAACCCTCCACTTGGGCCAATGAAAACTCCTATGGAATTGTTTGTAGGAGAGGTAATGAGATTTGTGTGTGGTGTATACATGTTGAAGTAATGAGGAGGTATGGGTGAGATGTTAAATAATCAAAGTTTCTGTGAAGCACCTATTTGATGATTGCCTTCCAGCTTAGTGCATGACTTCAGTTTGTTGGTGCAGAGTTTTGTTGTCTTGTTCCTTATTTAACTTGTCTATGTCTCATATCTTTAGTCTTTTCTGTTCATAGTTGATCTATGCATAGTTGATCTATTAATATATTTTCTCTAGTACCTCACTGCTTATAGTCTCTTCTGCTTCCACATAATAAATACACAAAGCAACCCTGAGCTGGTATAGGCTGATATCAGATGTTCTAAATCTCTACACTTTTTCTTATGGTTTAATGAAAATGGGCTATTTATTTTCTTCATATTCATTTTGTTGTGGAACACTTGACAGCGATCTGTCTCCCTTGTACTCTGATAGTCTCTCGTGGGACTTTCAAATGGTACTAATAAGCCTGTTCTTCATCTAGTGCCTTGGCATACTGAAAGAATTTTAGATAAGAAGACTGTTTTTCTTTTAGAGGCCCTGATATTTACACTTAGTCATATTATTTGATAGAAATTTCAAACTGTAGTTTATGTGGCATTGAGTGAAGGAATTATTTGACTTATCTCAAGAAACTGAAGTCTAACTACAAATTTGAATTACCATTTTGCAGTCCTTTGGAATAATACTTTTGCTTAATGAGAGTGTGCATGATTTTCTTAATAGTTCAGCTATTTCACTGCTAAATTTTTTCCATTAGCTCATGATGGATGTTCTGTTTTATTTAGAAGAATGGGCATTGCATTCATTAGGCAAACTTCATTAAATTTGGAGCTCAATCAACTAGAACTATAATTATATGGAGAGGAAACTTCCTAATCTGACGTTTTTAAAACGGAGCCTTTTTGGAATTGGTTATTATCTTCTGCGACATGACTGGCTGAGCCTTTGTATTGAACAGAGGCAGACCCGGGAGGAGTGCCTTCAGCTAGCAGAAGTGTTATTTTCTATTATAGTTTAATTGTTTTATAGGCTTTTTTCACCACAATGAGACATCTGCTCCCTCTATATGTGGAGTAATAATAGACTGCTTGAGGTGGTAGCAAGAAGTGTATACTATAAACTGTTATCTCATCATTTAGGGTTACTTTATGGCACTTCAAATGATACCTTCTGCAGTTTAATTCCAGGAAGGTTGTCCCCTTGTCCTTTTGATCCAAAATTTATGGATCTTGGCATGGCTGTGAAAGAAAAAAAAGGAGCATTCTCTATTATGACTGGAAAATTATTTCACTTTATGACTTTAGATGAATGGTTTCTATCAGCATCAGTAGGGGGAAGGACCACTACCTATCCATTTCTGCTTTACCTATAGCAGCACACTGACCCTAGTGCAGGCTAGTGACTGGAGCACTTGCTATTTCTTCCTTCTTCAGTTTTCAGTCTCTGCCTTGCTGCAAGTGTGGTACATTTTAAGATTAAAAATGTCACTGCTTGTTTCGGTCAAGCTGTAGATACTGAAGAATTCAGTGGAAGGTCTTGCTTAAGAACAAATTAAGAATGACATCCTTTCTACACAGTCCTTGAAGAAAGAAGCTGAGAGCTAATTTTACTTTCTGACCAAGCATCATGTAGCCCACAAATAGTTTTAAGTTGTACCTGTCTTACAGTGTGGAGCAGCCAAGGTGTTAAATGTGTATTGTCCTCAGTGTTGCGTTATGTTCAGTTCTGCCCTGTATTCTTGTTGACACAAGACTTCTGAGTGTGAATTCTGCATTTTGGACTTTTCCACCTCAATGCCCATGAGGAAGGAATTAGCTTGCTTCCTGCTGCCTGATTGACACTAAAGGAAGAAGACTGGGCAGACAATCTGTTGCAAAATTTTGATTTCTCGTCTCTTGACCTTTTGGAAACATTTTCAGCCAGAAGGATTTGAAAATGCAAAGATTGTTCTTCTGGGTCTTCCTCAAGGAAGAAGTACTCATGTGTAGAAAAAAGAAAAATAACTCAAGTTTGGTTGAAATAGTCTGCTTGTATAAAAAAAGAAAAACTAATTATTTATTATTGGTTGGGATATATATGCTATCCTTACGAGATTGGGATTAAAATGAGTTGAGCTCTCACATGGAGTCTAGAAACTATAACCACACTGATTTGTGCCTCAGAAACAGGTGCCCATCACTGCTTAGGAAAGAGACACATGAAAATAGAAGAGGCTTTTCTCAGTAATGTTTTGTTGGACATTCATGGTTCTAGAAAAGATAAGCATAAAAGGTGAAAGAAAGGAGTGTAAAGGCAGCTGGATTTAGGGCTTGAACAAAGTATTAGGGTATGGCCCAGACAAAAATCTCAGAGTGTGAGCCTATGCCTTGAATTGACTCTTAGGGACAAAAAGTGCTGAACAAGCCAGTTTTATTGGGCTGCACTTGTTTCTGTGGCTGCAAACAGCACCAAAGGATCTGTAGAAGCAGGCTGTAGGGACCTACTGGTTTAGGTGAGATCTCTGTATATGGGGTTGAGGGTTTGCTTTTAACACAGGTATAGCGAAAGCAAATTTCTTGTCTTTATTTGGTGAGGTCATATTTTTCAGTCATTATGGGATGCTCTGGGGAAACATTGAACCCCTTTGATGAGCTCTGGAGAGAGCTCTGTTCTGTTCTTTCTGAATTAATCTATTGGATTTGTTAGATGGCAAACGTTATGTGCTTTTTAATTTCCATGCCCCTTCTTTTGTGGCTCTGTGCAAAGAGAATTCAGTGAAAAGGATTGTTTAAATTTGTGGTTTTGAAGATACTTTCTTGACATCTGGCAAGTAGATATTCTTGCCCCCAACATACTGCTCTCCCATATTGTTGAGAGTGGAATGTCGTTCTGAGATCCAGAAAACTGTGGAAGATTGTACCATGGTGTTTGAAGTCCTTTGGAGTAGGTGTGGGGAGGTAGGGTGGTGGACAATGACACACCAGGCCATTTCCATGCAATGTGTTTTCTGCATCCCTTGCAAGCTGAAGAATACGAGAGCTTACTGATCTGATTACCACTGTGTTTAAGTTGGAAAGTTTTTACTTTTTGAAACTATTGCAAGAGGAACTTCCAGGATTTTGCAAGACTTATGTATCCCTATTCGTTCAAACACTGTGTGTATTTGACAATTTGATCAATGTGATTTAAATAAAGGAACAGAAATTACTTTGAGCATGTGGTGGAAGCTGTATAACACATTCCAACTTTATGTAAAAAAAAGCCAACTTTGTCAGCTGGTACTGAAGTAGTCCTTGTGTCACGGTCTTATTTGCATATTTTTGAAGTGATGAATTAGATAACTGTCACATTATGCTTTTGAGAAGGTGCTAAGTGCAGTGCTGTGGCTCTGCTCAAAGCAACCTCCACTTTAGCATAAGCAGTGGAATTTGTCATTTGGCCAAAGGTGTTAAACCTTACAGTACTTGAGCACCCCAGTGAATTCATTTCCTGAGAGTTACAGGTATGACTGGTGGACAATTTGTCAAAGCATTTGTCTTTTAATTAATCTTGCAAAAGATAGCGTGTCCCAATCTCTACTTGAATTTTCTTAACAAACACTGCCAACTTCAGGCTTTTCACATCTAATTGAAATTAATTAAAAGCAATGCATGGCTATTCTTTAAAAATTAGTTGGTGGTTACTTTGTCATGGATACTGTTGTGTTTAATTTTTATTATCTGGAGAAAGAAGTCCCTGAAAATGGAATTAAGCTTTCTCAGTCATTTAGATGTGTGAAAGAAACACAGTGGGGATGATGGCTTCATTCAATTACTGTTATGTTTGAGGGGAAAAAATATAGCTCTAACCATGTGAAAGTCAGAAATGGATGAATAAGAACTACCAAGCAGGAACACTGCTATAGAGATTCCCATTATAGGTGGAAAGCACATTAAAAGAACCCTAAAATGGACTTGTCACTAGCATCATTAAAGTGCTAATCAGAGTTTACCAGAGTTTATAAACCAGTGTGCCCTGGTGTGTAGATTACAGGTATGAACAGTGAAATTTGGCTACTTTGTTGGTGCACAGGAACTTTTAAACACTTCATAGAAACAGATAACTCAGGATGATTTTGGTTTCCTCTAGAAACCAAGACCTGTGCCTACTGAGGGCAGCAGGTTTGGTTGGGATGGCCTGGGGAGATCAGGGCTCTCATGGGCCACGGCTCACCATCTCCTCATCCCTTGCACAGACCGATGAGTCACTCATCAGTCAGCTCTAAATTGCTGCTGTTTCAAGTGAATGGCATTTTAGCTTAAAGCACCATTGATTTTTATTTGGCTTTCAATGCTCCACTTGAAGTGGTGACAGTTGAGAAATCCATTAGCGCTCCTAGCGCGTCCCTGCAGACGCCCAGGAGAACATCTTGGGACTGCGGCTCTGGCACTCGCGCCCGGACAGCGCTTCCCTGCTCATCAGGCCGTGCTTTTCAATCATTAGCTAGCGCCCATAATTGCCAAACTTTGAATATTTCAGAAGTAAATGTTGGGAAATGCAAGGCATTACTAAGGCATTACTGCAAGTGCTGATTGCTTTATCTTGCCTGTGCCTTTTTTTTTTTTCCTCTCCTAATGCTTCTGTCCTGGAATTCCTAGTAGCTTTTTGAAGCTGAATGTCTTTCTGTCCTTTGGTTTTTTGTGGGGGTTTTCTTGTGTCAAAGTACAGTTGCTCAAGTTCAGGTTGGGAAAGCAGATGAGAAGGACTCTTTTTTTCTGTCTTTAGCGTTCTTTTCTCCGCAGAAGCCAAACTGTGCCAGAGGATTGATACTTTGAAAGAAAAGTGGGAATTCTCTTCTGTACCTGATAATTCCTTGCTCATTTTTTGAGCAAGTATAATTCTTTGATAATTCTTTGTGCTGACACCTTTGTAGTAACTTTGCTTTGCTACTGCTTGGGTTATTTTCTCAAGTTTGTGATGCTTAAGAAAAGTAGTGAAATAGTCACTTGTAATAGAAACCCTTCTTTTTTGCATGTAGGAAACTCACAAATGGGTGCTACCATAGTAGATGCATTGGATACTCTTTATATCATGGGCCTTCACGATGAATTCAGAGAAGGACAAGAATGGATTGACAAAAATCTTGATTTCAGTGTGGTGAGTAGAGCCTGCCCTAAATATTTCTGTAGTTCTATTCAAGTGTTCATCTTGGAAGAGGTCTTTCAGGTGAAACTTAATAAAAATTACGGATCAAAGTGTTAGATGTGAACTTGTAACAGATGTGACATTCTCTGTGTATCTAACTTTGTTTTAGGAAAAAAAAATGCCATGACCTTTTCACAGTTATGATTCTAAGTAGAAATACACCTATATATTGTATTTTCAAAGTACAAATTATAACTGGATAATGGAAGTAACAGAAAATGTTTTGTGAAAAACAACCAGATCTCAGAAATGAAGACACAAAGATGGGGTTTTATGGGCTGATAGTCGTTGCAAATAACTGAGGTATGAAAGACAATTTTCCCCAAAACTACCGTGTGTAAATTACTTAAGAATACAATCTCTTCTTCCATTTCTTAAGAGTTTAAACACAAAATATGCCACTTGAATTCGTGAGTTTTCCTACAGGCTCTTAATCTATCACAAGAATTTCCCAGTTGGTCATACAGTATCTGACATTCTTGAGAAGCATAAAATGGAAGAAATGGCTCTATTTTAGTCTTATTGATTAGTGTTCTTTGTACTAATTTTGGGACTGTCACAGACTCTGTGATGGAATTTGTATTTCAGTCCTTGGATTTGCCCTACGGTTCCAAAAATCATTTTTCATTCAGTAAATGCACCTAATGAAATATAGTTGTATACTCCAAATTCAGCAAATGCTTACTGTTGTTTCTTTATTTTAACCCACTTTTCAGAAATTATTTGTTTGGGCTTTTTCCTTTTGATTTATACCTTGACTGTCTGGCAAACATCAAAGAATTTTTACTCTGCTTTTTCTGTTAGTGCTAGATAATTATTCAGTCTAAAACTGAAGATCCTAAATATATCAGAGACAGTGTAGAGATAATGATGCCATTATGAGGATGAACTAAATTGCTTCCATAACTTTTGTCTGATCTAAGGCAATTTCAATATAAATTTGCAGTATTAATCTAGGATTTGGATGGAAGAAATTTACATGACCCTCTGGGGTTCAGTTACATCTTCCTATGTATCAAAAACCATTTCTGAAGGTTAATGAGTTGTCTTGTGTATACACCAAACTTGAATAATTTCCTTACATAGTTTGGAGTTTATAAATAAATACATAAATTTGATCCTCTTGGATTCTTCTACTGGGAAATGGAAATCATTGGTTTCACTTTACACTGTCCCACTGCATGTGTGATTCATGACTTTAATAGGTATTAAGTGGAATCATGCTGCATTGGTGTTATTTTTCTTGTATCACCTCTATGTGAAAAGGGAAAACGTTTTACTAAAAACATTTGGGAATATTTCAAACTTCCAAGTTTTAATCAGTGCTGTTTGAATAAATTTTTATTCACATAATCTTTTGGAAATATGTAATATGTGCAAAATGAATTTAGTTTTGATCCAAGCACTGCAGGTACCAGAGAAATAGCACAAAAGGAAAGACGTACCTGTAAAAGTCATTTCAGCTGTGTGCAGATTGGTGACTCAGCTTGTTCAGTGCACATTGTAGTGACTTTTCTGGATAAAAGGAAAAGTCTTGCCTATCTCAAAATCTCTTAATAAAACTATATTTCTGTGTCTAATAGGTTGAAGAGAAGTTTATGGGGGAGACAGATGGAGTGTATGTGGAAAATTAGTTGAATGGGGCACAGAGGGAGTCAGTTGCTAAAACTATCTGATTCCTCTTAATTTTTTGTGGGTTAAATGAGTCAAAAGATACTGTTGAATTTAACCTAGGGAAAATAATGTGGAAGAAGGCAATAAAATCGTTTATTCTCTTGAATTTCTCAGTGGTCCTGCAGTACTACTTGTCATAACAGAAAAGCTATTCCGAGACAAAGATTATGTTAAAATAGAGCTCTGAATTTGAGTTTAGTAATTTAGGTTTAAAAAGTGCATTATGGGAATTCTCTAATTATTATTTTGCTTTCTCTTTTAAAGCTAGAAGGTTTGGTGCTATGCTGAAGCATAAAAGAGAAGATGCTGAATTATAGAAATGTGTAGTCCTTGCCTTCTTTTCCACCAGCCCAAATTACTGTAATTGCACTTTGTGGTGATAAAATGGTTAGAGGGCAGGAGAAAAACTAATTTGATTTTATTGAAATCGGTTGAAGCTGTAACTAGAATTGTCATTTGGTGTCACAAAGATGTGCATGAGAATTTCAGTTTGGATCTAGAGACTGCAACAGTACAGACCCTTGCATGTGGATTGCCTTAGGATATGTACTTTCTTCTGCCTTGACAATTTTTTTTCTTCCTTCATTAAGGAGTTGGTTAATTATTTATTAATGCTCTCTTTCTGTTCTAGAATTCTGAAGTGTCTGTTTTTGAGGTCAATATTCGCTTCATTGGCGGTCTTCTGGCAGCATACTACCTTTCAGGACAAGAGGTAAGGAGATTGAAAGGTGTTTGAAATTCATTGTCTTCTACCAAATGTGGCATGTGGAGACTTTTGTAGAATCTTGATTTCTCAGTAGCTTGCAAACTAATTTCACAGTAGTTAGTTGTCCAAAATAACAAAATTCTTAGAATATGCAATCTTTAAAGTTTGTTTCTGAGTAGGTCTCTTGGCATTTAGGACACTTGGTTACAGTTCTGAAATGCTTCTTTTATCGAGATGTTTTCAGAAGATATCCACTCAAATAAGCATCAGCTTGAAATGTCAAGTGAAATGTCAACCTTTTCATGCCAACAATAACTTGTTTTGATATTCTGTAGCTCCATGAAGGTAGAAATAATAGCTTTGTCACTTGTCCTGCAAGGATGTAGGTTTGCTTCATCAAAGTGCTACTCAATCTTCTTACCATTTTCTTGGTGACAAACTGGGAAATAGCAAGCCAATTTTATACAGCTTCTGAAACTTCTGTTAAAAAAGTGTAGATTCATGCTTGGATTCACAGGATGCATGTCCCCAGAGACTTGCAACAATGGACTTCCTTAGTCCAGCAGTCACAGTACTGTGACCCCTTACTTCACATACTTTAACAAGAGTAGAACTTGACCCCCAGCTCTTCTTACATCTTAGGAGCTGCATGAATTTAACTTATTGCCTGTGTCTTTGATTCTTTGGTTTTGTCCCTTATTTTTCATGACCCATCTGTAGCCCACTACTAGGCATATTTCATGGCTTTCAGGTGTTCTTAGGTAACTACTTCCTTTGTTTAGGGAAGCACCACATATGTACCAACAAGTTCTCAGGGATTTTAAGACTGCAGCCCTAAAGGTAACCAAGAGAAAACTCATAATTTATTGTCTCTTTATCTGTGAATTTTCTCCTTTATGAGGGTCTTCTCTTAGGAAGAAGAGCTCAGCAGCAAAGCAAAAATCCTGTGTAGCTCTTGAAAGAAATGGGTGGTTTATTTTTCATCCAGTGCTCCTGCTTCACCTTCTTCAAACTGCACCATGCTCCTTAGAGGTATCTACTGTGAATATGAAAAACCTCAGAGAAAAAGCTAGGATCACATGTTCACAGCTGAATTATTTGTATATATTGATACTGCACTTGTGCACAAGCCCCTTAAAAAGAACTTTTTTGCCCCAGTATGCAGATGGGTGCAGCCAAGCACTGCCAAAACATATGCTTTGCCTGCATTTGTAAAGCAGAGTATTCTTTCTTAAATTTGCTTCTAACCTTTTGGTAGAGTCAGAACAAGCTCTTTTGCTTAAATAGCTTTAATTTCTTTCCTTCTTAGAAAACATCTACCCTTTCTTTCCTAAATGTTGGCTGTGCTGAGTCTTTTGTTTTTAAGATTTTTATGGCATCATTCTCTCCAACAGACTTCAAATGCTTCATGGCTTGTGATACAGGATTCCCGTCAAATGTCCATATGTATCATCTTTATTTTCCTAAGGAACTGCTAAAAAAAGTGCTCAGACTGCATTTCTTTCAAAATAGTGTGGCAGCTAGGATTGCTTTGGTATCTGAGACACTGCTTCATTTGCCAAGTTGGATGGGTTTTCTCTGCAATTTGTCGTTGTGGATATGACAAGCGAGGGATTTTGAGGCTCTTCAGCAATTGAGCCCAGGAGAGACACCTGCGTCTGGGAACTCCTTGGAGTTAGAAACAGGTTGCTTGAGATGTGATTTCCAATCTGGTCCTCTCTCTTCCCCGAAAAGGGAACATATTCCTGAGCTCAGGACTGGGACATGGTTGATTTCTTTATTCACTGCATTCAGACATGTGAGGAGCACTTTGCAGCATTGCTAAGACAGACAAGCCTGTTCCCACCCAGCCTTTTGGGTGTTTTGCCTGCTCAGGTTGTGAATGTGCATGTGGGCTTACACCTTTAGGCAGTCTCTGTCCTTTCTTTGTTCATCAAGTCATCATTTGCTTGATCATATTCACTTACCATACCTTGTTGATATTCCAGTCATCATCTTCCTATCTCCAAACCTCTACTTCTGCAAGGCTGTTGCTAGATTGGTTTTAGAAGGTTTTCATACTGATTTTCCTGACTTTTGTATGTCTTGTTTGATGTATTTATAGTAAGGTCCGGTACAATGAACTGCTGCTTTGAATTAATCCTGTTTTTTCTTTTAAAAAAATATAAATTCTGCTTAGGTCTGCAAAAGGAGTTAGTGCTGTTTGGTGATAGTTACTAAAGCTGCTCTTACTTCATTTGGACTCCTGCCACTTAGTGTTGATAAAGGTGCTGTAGGGACAACCATAAAACAATGTCCAAGACTCAATATCAGCTGTGGAACTTTAATAATTTGTAAATGACCATGTCTGGAGAATTTTAAAGTCTTCATGGTGTATCTACAATGCCCTTTGTAGGGAGAGAGTAACTGTGCTTGACAGGATTCTATCTGATTGATTCATAATGGTAGCTATTGACCATAGTTTTCAAGTACAGTAGATTATTAATTTAGATGAAGTAGTCCTTTTCAATACTTTTATTGAAAACATGTTAGATTTAAAATTTATTTAGCACATCTAGTGGCATGACTTTGTGGCTTCCATGCTGTATTTAAACTGTCAGTTACTGCTATTACTTAGAGGAGCATCAACTGAGATCATGGTTTTAATAATGCTGATTATAGGTAATGGTAGAATTTTAAGCCTTTTTTACTAAGATTGTGAGTATTGCTGTCCTTTCATCAGTAAGGGTTCCCTCTTGCTCATTGCAGAGAATGAGTGAATAATGAAATATATCTCCCATACAGCCAAAAATAAAGTTGCTGTTTTTAGCAGCTGACAGCTTGGCTGAAAATGCTGTAGGGCTTGTCCTGTCCACTGCTGAGTCACAGGCCTTTGTAAAACATGACATGTGTAAAAATTTTAACAGCTCAGCCTTTCACATGTGGGAATTTCTGATGAGCATGTAAAGCTAAAGCTTGAGAAGGATGCATTTTGGTGCAAATGTCATGGTTGTCTTGCCTCCCTGTACCTGTGTGCTAAAGTAGGGAGAGAAAATTGTTTCCCTGTCTAACAAGCAGCTCTCTTGATGTGTGAAAGATCACCATCTTTCTCCATTTTTCCATCTCAGCGTGCCATTTGAATGGAAGATAATCAAGATACAACTGCAAACCTTAACACAGTGGAAAATTTGCCCATGCATTCTGTTTCAGTCTTCTGAAGTTGAAGCAACGCTGATACCTCTCTGGCGGCAGAGGTTGTAGATCTGCAGTCTGGGGGCCCTTGTTTAAATCCTCTGCACAGTATGTTTTTCCTGGCTGATTGTGGACAGGCCATCTGGTGTCTGGCTAGGTGTATGTTACCAGATCAAAGTGTGTTCCTTCTTTGTCTCAGTTCCCACAGAGAAATGAGGTCTCAATCTGTCTTCAATTTTGAAATTCTTTGAGGCAATGACTTTTCTGCAGGGTACATTATTGAACTATATTATGAATATATGCTAAAATCATGGAATATAGGATCATAGAATAGTTTGGGTTGGAAAGGACCTTTGAAGATCATCTGGTACAACCCCCTCGCCGTAGGCAGGGACAGCTTTCTACAGACACATTCCTCAGAGCCCTCTCTGACCTGGCCTTGAACACTGCCAGGGAAGGTGTGTTCACAGCTTCCCTGGGCAGTACAACCTCGTTACCCTCTTTGAAACAGATGCCACCCTAAGAGGGCTTTGAGCAGCCTGATGTGGTGAAAGGTATCCCTTCCCATGGCAGGGGTTGGAACTAGATGATCTTCAGGAGTGTCTTCCAACGTAAACAGTTTTGTGATAATATCCACTCTAAAACTACCCTCTTTCAGTTTTAAACCAGTTGTTCCTTCTCCTGTCATTAGAGGCCATAGTAGAAAGTCCTCTTCATCTTTCTTGGAAGCCAGGCCCCCTTCAGGTGCTGGAAGGTGCTAGAAGGTCCTTCTGGAGCCTTCTCCATGCTGAACAACCTCAGTTCTCTTAGCCTGCCTTCAAAGGAGATGTGCCCTCGGATCATTTTTGTGACCATCTTCTCAACCTGCTCCAACAGGGCCACATTCTTCTTTTATTGGGACCCCAGAGCTGCAAATGGTATTAGGGTCCTCAGTAAAAGTGATGGTTCAGGGTATTTCTTTTGAAATGATACAAATGAAAGAAAGAGGAGAGTGGACCAGATGATCGCCTGTGGTCCCTTCCAACCTGACCGATTCTGTGCAATAGAGGGAGGCTCAATAAAAAATGAAGGAAAAAAGCATGGTCTCTCCTGGGAGTGCTGTGTGTCATAAAATAATAGAATCATCTAGGTTGGAAAACACCTTGACAATAGAGTTCAGCCTCTCCAGGTAGACTCTCTTGTATTTTGCTGTATGCCAGAGATTTCTTCCCAGTTCCAGTAAGCAGCCAGTGTGAAGTGTTCACTCATTGTTATTCTTTATTAAATTGTATGCTAATAGGTATAATCTCTTAAGTACCTAAATACCTAAATAAGAAATGCAAAATTCATTGTGTCTATATTTAATAAGGAGCCACTAATTAAATATTTTTGAGGTATAGGGTTTATGAGAGTTGCTTAGTAGAATTGTGAGTGACTGGGAGACATACTGTGAAAACTAGGCACTCCTATTTTCTACCCCAGGTTGTGATAGAATGGATAACATGTTTGTATTTTACATTTTGATCAAAGAGGATTGTAGTTTAAGTGTGTGAAGTGCAAGCTTCCCACCTTCTGAGTTCAGAGGAACCACTGTGCTTCCTCTTTTGCGTCTGTCAAATAGAGTTAATAGTCCAAAATTACGTTGATGGTAAAATATGTAATGAATTCTTATCTAAATTGAACCAGACTGTTTCTCAGTAATCCCTGCAACAATCCTTTAATTTCTGTAAGAACTATGTAGAGCCTTCATTATGCTTGTGGGTTGGGGGTGAGGGACAACACTATGATACAGCTGATAATGTAACAGAAATAAGTAGAAATTAAATGTTCCATATGCCTAGTTTGGAGTAAACATTGAGTATGGAAAACCAGCCTTACGTGATCAAAAAAACCAAAAAAATAACCGTCAATAAAATGCCAAAACAAAATAACAAAAAACCCAACTTTTTTTAATGCGGTTGCATTAAGGGATTTTCTTTCTTTAGTGCATCGTACCGGCATAAATATAATTTTTGTCTTTAGTTATGAATCCATGTGGTTTTCTTATAGTTTTCAGTGATGCCTGGCAAGGCACCATTTAGCATTTTCCCTGGAACAGTAGGCTTCTTTGTTTATTCCGAGTTCATTCCCTAGACTTACTGTATAAGAATGTTTTGTATTCTTTATGATTTTCTTTGACTTAGTATCCAGCACTAATGAAATAAAATATCTTGATATCATTCTATTGTATGTAACACCATCAGGATAGAAATGCTTAATGAAAGAGTATCATGTGTACAAGGAGATTAGAGCAAGATAAACTACTTGTATTTCACAAAAAAAAAAAAAAAAGAATGCTCTTGCAATTTGTACTCTTATTAGATTAGATCTATCTGTTCATATAGTCTTCTAAAGTCATTTTCCAGGGAGGTTGTCTGGAAATGAACCCCAGCATGGCTGGTTTCTGAGGATGTGCCTCTGGAATTCTTTGATCTCCTTTGGTGTCTATCTAGTTCTGCAGTTCAAGATTTTATTCAAGATCAGTCATGTTTGGTGCTTGGTTTTTCTCTGGGTAAGATGGGGTTTTTCTCTTCTATATGGATGTTGGTATTAATAAATTCTTTTTTTCAACACAAATTATCTAATTGATCTTTATTTGGTATATGATTGATTATATGTTTTTCCACTTCTTTCAGTCACATCTGTGCATCTGGGTCTTTTTGGGCATCAGGGTAGCTGATACTGATTTCTGAGGGAGGATAGGAGCACTGTTGTGTAAAATCACTCTATGTCCACAAAGCTTTCAACTCCTGGTGCAAAAGTGCAGCAAGCAGGCAAGCAGTAAGAATGAACTGCACAAGGCAGAAATCTGATCTCTCTGTGTTAATGCTGAAAGAATGAAGCTTGCCAACAGACCACAGCAATGAGCTGCAGGGGAATTTGCAAAATAGATCCATGATGATTGTGTCTGAATGTAGAATTTGTGAGAGTAGGCTACCAGGAAACCAGGAGTTCCAGTGTCCTTAAAGACTAAAACAGTAAAAGGTCTGTTGCAACCTGATGTAGGATATCACACTGGAATTTTCAACAGAAGTTGGATTTTCTTGTGGTGTGCTGGATCAAGTGGTCCAAGAGTTGTGATTTCTGCTATGCTGTCCCTAGACCTGGCTAGTGAAGGAGCAGTCAGTGTGAGGAAGACTTCACAGATGACAATGCCAGAAGAAATCAGCTTCAAGCCTTCCTATTGGGTGTGTGAAGTTCTTTGAGCTCATAAAGGCAGATGAAGATTCCTAGAGCATCTTGCAGGACCCATTGTTCCTTATTTCTGAAACCCATCCAAAAGACAGCAGTGAAGATACCGAACCCTGCTATGAGCAGTATTTTCACTTCCAAGTGCTTGTGAGCATACTGTAAATGAACTTTCTGCTCTCCAAATGGGAATGTCTTCAAGGAGGGAGGGACAGACATCTGCATAGCCTAAGTGTTGTATACATGCAGAATCATTCCCTGCAATTAAACGCAGGGAATGATCATTGGAGCAATAAAGCCCAAATAAGACAAAGAACAATCTTGTACCAGAAGTTATTGCTCTGTGTTCAAAATCCAATTTTTTTACAGTTGTATTTGATGAATTGCTGTCACTGCTCCTCTATGGCTCCTGCCCAATAGCCTCCAGCATGGATGATACCCACTGCTAGAATGAACGTGACTGCCTGCCAAATGTCTGTCCAGCTTCTTGAAAAATAGATAGATACAGTCCAATTTTTTGAGCAAAGCTCCAAGAATAGTAATCTCTTCACAGGGATCCCAGTCAAAGGCATGTCTGCTGTCTCTGGATGCTGTGACATCTTCCCTAAAGGTTAATAATCCTTGAGTATTATTTCTTCTCCATGCTGTGGAACCACTTCTTGCTTTAGAAAAGTTTGTATTTCCAGAGTGGCTTGGCGTACTTACTTCTTACACAGCAAGCCCTAGCCAAAAAAAGAGGGGCTCATCCATTGATAATTACAGAGTTATCAGCATCTCCCCAGGAGGGGAGGGAGTCTTCTACCTTTTATATATCAAGCCTTCCCCTTCCCCATGGCTGCAGCCCAGTCTGTGACACTGCATGGCTATCTGGTGGCTAGCTGTGGTGGTGAGCCCTCATGACCATGGATCCCCTCTGGGGCTTGGTGTCACCTGTGGGAGTTGGTAAACTCCCTCAAATAGCAGTTTCAGCCTGGGTTGGGGATTTTGGTGTTTCCCCTGTGTGTTCCCAGCATGCATTATTTTCTGTTTTCTCATAATATGTGTTAAGTGAGTGTTTATACAGAGATAAAATCTTCTAACACTGAAAGAGAGTACCTGGAGCAAACATCTGCAGGCACTTGCTGGAGCTATGTCTCCAAGTGTAGGAGGGTGTAAAATGCATATCATTGACAGGAGGCTGAGGAGATGCAGTTAACTGAGACTAAGAGAGTCAGAGGAGCATGATGTTACATGGATCTATTTTGTTTCACTGCAGACTTTGTTTCAGGTACCTAGATTTTATCTAAATTAAGATGGATCCTTTGAATGTGTGGATTTCCCCTGTCTTTCTGAACATTAAAGAAGAAATAATACAAAAACATGTAAATAGAGCCCACGTCTCTATAGATAAACTCTTTAATGGTCATTTCAGTGAGTAAGCCTGTTTTATTTTCTGATCCTTAAGAAGTCATTGCTTGTTTTGATGTGCTTACTCTATGATTTTTTTTAAAAATTGTATCACAGGCTCTAGAATGCATCTGCCAAGCTGGTTGTTTTGAGCTAGGATTTCCACCAAAGCAGTGTGTGTGCTGACTATAGTATCATGCTACCAGCACTCCTCTGTTCCATATCTGAGATGGTCACTGCATTCCTGGGTGCTTGGGAAGTAGTGCTCTGTTCTGCAAATGCATGAAATGCAACCTCAGCCAGAGGTGATGACAGAGGAAGGGCTAGTTAGCCATCACCCATAGGTGCTGTGAGGGCAGAGTTGGCAGGTGTGTGTGTGTGACGTCTGTCTTTATGAGCACCCAGGGTGAACTTTGTGTTCTTGATCTTTTTTGTGAAATTGTATTGGACATATGTCCCATTAATGTGCATGACGGTTTACAGTGTTGTGAGAGAATGTTGTCACGCTCATTTCAGGCATTAGTAATTGCAAAGTGGATAGACTTGAGAATAAAAATAGTGAAGATAGTTACTGGATTTGGAGTGCTTCAGTGATCAGGAGTATGACATTACCTTTTCTCAGCAATTAGCACTCTGAGTGCCTGTGGCCCTCTCACATTAGAGTCCTTAAAGCTTCTGACAGTTCAGCACATTTTCTGAAGCAAGAAGAACCAGAAAAAGGAATGTGACAGTGATCTCTTAAAACTTGGATTTAACTTTTCTAATAGTATCTGATAGAAAGTCTGTAACAAAACCAAACATTGAGCCCATGGCCTTAGAATTGTTCCCCACAAAAGTTCATCTGCAGCTGTTTCCAGTTCTTGCATGTGTTCTGGTTTGTAGGAAAAGTAACTGAGAATTGGGCTAAGTAAGTGTTACTTACATTCTCTGCCAAGAGCTCCTTTGTTAGCAGTCCATAAGAGATTTGTAGGGTAGGCAGGAGTGACCCCATCTTGCCTTTAGAGTAACTGAGAGTTCTCTGGTACGAGCAGCATTTGTCTGAGGAGAGAGTGCACAAATGACCCATTGACTGCTTGCTTTTTTCATGAAGTGAAGCTTCACAAATCTTTAAAACTTATGGTGTGAGTGGCAGTTGGAAATAAAATATTCCTGCTAGCAGTAGTGCACGGAATGACAAAAGCCCAGAGATGGATGGAGAGTCGCTTGTTGCACAGTGTACATGGCTGTGCTTGAGGAACAGCGTCAAGTAAGGAAAACAAAGTGAATATTATTCTAAATGTCTCTTGTGTGATAGCAGCAGGAGGACACTTACACCATTATGACAAAGTGTTCTTGTCTGCTGCTGATTTATTAATATAATAAAAAGGGTAGCTTATTGTTTTATTTTTGTTGAACAAAGTTATTTATGGTATTTGCAACATAAAAAAAAAGAAGATTAATAGTTTACTCTGTTTACTTTTGTCAGCTTTAGATATAAAGCAGTTCATTTACATGACTGCCTTTTTCATCTTTTTAAACACCATCAAAATGACATAGCTTTCTGGGCAAAATAGTAATATCATTTGTGTGGATAAATCTAGCCTCAAATCTCATTTAAAGTAGAGCACGAGGGATGTTAAGTACCTGATACTCTATTAACAGATAATCAAACTAATCCTTTCCAGGAGTCTGACAGGCAGCATCTCCTCTGTTCAGGAAAGCTCGTTAGTCAAATTAAGTTATATGTGTCAATGGATATGCCCAACAACCAACCTAAACATATGAAATATAGGTCTTCAATGAGTAAGACAATACTGTGTGTGCTGGTTTCACGAGATTCTTAGCTGTACAGATGAAATTACCTAAATTAAAGCTTTAAGGCTTATCTAAATTAAGTTTTCAAAGAGTGAAAATCTCAGAAGAGTTAACAGCATTGTGTATGTCCTGTTCAATGAAGATGAGATTTGAGCTTGTTGCCAGGAGATGAGCTGCTTATTCATAAGTAGTTGTGACAGCTCACTGGTCTCTTAACAGGACACAGTCTGAAAAAAACCCTCTATTTTTCTTTGACTCTTAAAGTGTTGTCTCATATTGGGCGTTGCCACAGCTCACTGCAGTGCAGATCGCAATGCTTGTGCAGTTTCTGTTTACCAGGCTTGTAGTAAACAGTTTCTTGACTGGCAAAGGACACTTAGCCCAGTTTATTGCTGCATCTTGGTGCTGCATGACACCTGAAGCAGAGAAAACTGACTTCATTTTGAATTTGTTTCTTCCACTCTGATTGGAAATAGGTTTTTTCTGTTAGTATAATATACTTCAAACTGGTGGAAATAAAGGATAATCTGATTTAGCACTAGAAAATAGAATAGCTGTGCAGTGATAGCTACTCTTAAAACGCATTCTTTGGCCATGTTCCTGTGGAAGGCTGTAAAAGCTAAGAAGGAGCAGGTAATTGGTAACTATTGTTCATGTGTCATGTATCTCCTCTTGACCAGGTCTGTGAGTTTGTCTGTCCCTCTTCAGTAGTTTAAGAAACACATTGATGCTGATGGGCACCAGTGACAGCAAGCACAGTATCTTTCCTGTTGTTTTCCCAGACATTTGTTTATTGGCATTACTCTTGACATAGTAACACATTAGTTTCTACCATGGAGTTTTCCTCTTCTTTCCTCCTGAGGGTTTTCACACTTTATCTGATCCAGAAAGGAAGTATGGCATTGTCTTTTGTCAACTGAAAACACAGTTCTTCCAGCAGGATTTTTTTTCACTTTGAAACAGAACTGAAATACAACTCTGGACATACTGCTTTAAATTCAGCATCTTTGGCTGCCTTTGCCTTTTGGAACTTGTTCTCATTCAGTACTAACTCTTTATGTTTTTGTCTTGAAAAGGAATTTGCATGCTAGCTGAGAACAGATATGGTGAGAGAAAAATAAATGCCAGGAATGCTACAATAACTGCTAAGCAAACCCACTAGAATATAGGAAAATATTAACAAAAAAATATGTTGCTTCTAATGGTGTGTGCACCTACCACATGATAAAGATTATGAACTCTTGTTATCTTAGGAATCAAGAGGATGCTGTCTGCAGTAGCATTTATGAATTGGAAAATCAAGAAACTAATTTTTAAAGGAATAACCAAGAAGTTCTCTAGCCTTCCAACTCAGCACATTCTGTGATTCTGTGATTTTTTTTTTCAATTCAAAATACAAGATTGAGGATATGTGCCTATATCAAAATAATGCAACTATGTGCATTTTAAGAAAAGGTCTTTTAAGGTAATTGTGAGCCAGATAGTCTGATTTCGCTTTTTCTGTCCACACCAGAAATTTAGATAATGGAAAATAAGACATGATCAGTACATTAGTGATTTGACAATAAAAGTCTTAAGAATTTATATCTGACTGTAAGTTGGCTCTTTTTGAGATGGAAAATAAGTAGAAAACTCCTGAGAAATTTAATTGAATGTTCATCTAGGCCCGTGTAACTTAAATCCGTTTTAGTGTTGCCAAAGGAGTAGGTGCAGACTGGCAGCTACAAGAAAAATGAGCAACTCATGTTGAACAGACCAATGTGGGGTCAGAATAAGGGATTGCATTTTGAGAAGTTGTGGCTTTGGAAGAGTATGTGAAACTCAAAAAAGGCAAGCTGCTCAGCTCGAATCTCTGGTATGAAATCCTGTGGCAAAAGACCTATGAGCATTTGGGTTTATAAATAGGAACTTCACATATGAGGAGGAATTTATTTCTGTTGAAGTCATTAACAAGACTTATAAGACTGCTGTTGGTATGCTGCAAGCTTCTTGCCAGTAATGTTCTTAGAAGGATTTGTAGAAGCAGTAGAAAGTCATGAAAAGTAAGAGGACTGATAGTTGTGCCTCCTGGACACATGAATAGTCAGGATGTGATACAGGACACAGTCCAGATATATCTCTGAAGGGAATCTTCCCCTTCAGTACTGCTTATTGATGTATCTGTATAAAGGTATCTTGACACTTGCTCCTTATTTTATGCAGATTATTAGATTGTTGCTCTTGAACCTTTTATATTTTCATTTGTGTGGCATAAAAGAGCAACATTTTTATCTTATATTTCTGATCCTGAGAACTATAAATTATGCTGCAGGAGTCTGGATATTTATCTCACCATTTTGTCAAAACAAATGTCTGCTTTTTCAAGTGCCTTGCAGAATTTATGCTACTATGAAGATTCAGTGCTTACTAATTCATTACTCATAGGTTTTGCTTGCCAACTAATTTTCTGTCAGAACTTAGTCCATATATGTATATATAAACTGTAGATAAGCTACATATCTGTTGATTGGGGAAAACAAGCCAGTTCATAAAAAAGAAAAAACCAAACAAAAAACAACCACCAAACACTATTTACTTTAATCAGGTGCAGTGTAATGTGCTTTGCATCTGTCATTGTGTCAGTGTAATGTGCTTTGCATCTGTCATTGTGTCAGGAATACGTTTTTGAAGATGTAAAAGCTGTATGATTTTTACCTTTTTCTTTCCCCCTAGACTGTGGTTTTTGCATTGTAATCTGTCACATTGCCACAGTGGGAGAAGGGAGGCTGTGTGTATAATGACTGCACAGTGTAAAACAATATGTAATTTAATCTCTGTTTAACTTTTCTTTGTAAAGGCAAATACAGCCTAAAAGGGACTGAGTCATTTCTGACAAAGACTAAAGGGGAAATCAAGATAAATTTAAAAGGGAAAGATTGGCAGCACATTCAAGAGAAATGGGAGACAGAGGAATAACTGAGAAAGAAAGTAGAAATTGAGACAATTTAAGCACAGAGCTGAAAGACAAAAAAGAGAAATGTATCGGGAAATATATTTCATGGCATAGAAAAAAATATATGAGAAATTAAGGAGATATTTGTCATGAATAGAGAAGGTGCTAGGAAAAGGTGTTACCGAAAAGAAGCCAATGTCAAGAGAGATTAATAACCACAGGAAGTAGATAACTTCCATTGCACAAAAATGGTTCTAATAAAACTTGTTAGCTTAGTACAAACATCTTAATTATTTGACTTCAGAACCATTTCTTAAGGTTTCTAACGCAGATTTTTCTTCTTAAAAATCACAGAGTGAGTGGATCATCAGTTGAGTTGTGAACTTCAGGCATGTAATGCAGTCTAACTCAACTGAGAACAGCTGGTAGTATCAAAACACCAAAGACCATTGATTAATAGAAAAAAACCAAAAAACAGCACTCCAAGATTCATCGATACCATTTGCTTTGCCTGGATGTGTTTGGCTACAAAGGCATGTTGAAAGACTGATATATTAGAGTCAATTCTAGTTCCTAGGACTATGTTTTGGAGATGAGAAAGTATTTTTCTCCTGTCACATTCCCCAAGATGTTTCTCATAATCCTGTTACTTTCAGCTGTGCTCTTGGCAGTCCATCCGTTTTATGTCCTACCTTCTTTAGATCTGCATTTGTTCCCTGTCCTTCCTCCTGATGCCTTTGTTTCTCCCCTTCACTGCCTATTTATGCTTCCTTCTTTTAGCAGCTTCTCTCTGACACTTCACCTTGTAGGAGGGAGGGGACTAGAAGCCCTGTGCTTTACCATTTCTGCTTCCCCACTGGCAAAGCTCCATGCTGATCTTTTGTCCCTTGATAGTTCTTTTCTTCAATTTCCTGATGGCCATTCCGATTCATTTTTCTCCTTTCTCTGTCTCTGTTCCCTTTCTCCACAGTTTAAATCAGTCTTTCTCTGTGCCAGCTGCTAGTGGGGGAACATTTAATCCAGAAGCCAGGCATTGTCCATGCTGTCACATCTGGTTCCCTCTGCTACTGGAGTAGCTCCCACAGAAAAGGGGGATTGTGCTTAGGCATGAGTGATTGTGGTTGGTGTGTTGTGCAAATTCAAGATTGTTGCTTTTAATTCAGGGACCATTTTTTAACAAAGGTAGCTAAACTGGCAGGTTAATAATGCTTGTGCAGGTAAACTTAAAGTGAAGAAGCCAGAGATATGAAAAGCAGGAAAGATGAAGCACAAAAATTGCTTACTACTCTAATAATAATAGCAGAAGAAAAAATTAACTCAAGACTGCCATGGTTTTTGGCTCAGACAGGATGTGAAGCAATATGCTACGTCTCCTGGAATTATCAGATTGAAGAGGCATTTATATGCCAGATTTTCATCACATTTATTCTGAATTTTAAGTCATCGGTGATGTTGACTGACTGCTGTAAAGTGCCTTGGATTTGAAGGCCCTTTAAAAATTGAGAACATGTAACATTTCTACTCAGAAATGCATGAAATCTGTGCCAAGGAAGCTAATACAGCTATTGAAGTAAATGGAAATTATGCAGTTTAATTGAAGTATTATTAGCCAGTGCCAGGTAGTTCAAATATGATTAGCTGGTTGTCCAGTTCATGCCAAATTTTTGTGTTCAGATCTTCTAAAGCAAAAATGTTGAATATTTCTAATAAGCTAATATATGCACAGACTTTCTCATATGGATTTTTCAAAAATATCAGTAGTGTGAAACCAATGAATATTTCATTACATCCTGAGATGCCTCAGTCAACAGTAACTGGATTCCTCATGTGTCTTGTCCAGGAAACCAGCTTTGGAAAACTTTTGAAGAAGGTAAAGATAGTATCGCTTAAGAATTCTGTTTGGAAATCTTTCCCTGCTGATCATAGAGAAATGCCAGAGTATTTATCTTTTATCTAAGAAGCACTATTTGAATATATGATTGCTAATTTGTAAAATGTAAATAGGGGAAGTTGTAGTCAACCAGATAATATCTGTCTTATCTGTAGTTAACTGATGGAGTTGGAGCATTTTTGTGTGTTTATTTTTCAGCTCATTTGTAGACTGTAGCTGAACAGTGTGATGAAGTAGGCATTTTAATGCTTTTCAGTACAACTCTTAACTAGGATAGTTTTCTTAGAGTGTTATGATAAGATAGATAGTTTCTTCCCATCTCTTTTGATTGTCTTTGTCCCTGTATTCATTATTCCAAAAAATCATTACTTGTATTTTCATCTCGAAATAATGTAGAGCCTCTAGGAAAGAAGCAGTTTTGGATGTATGAATGGACCTGTCCAGTCCTGTGGGCTTTACTGAGCTTTTGGGTTCAGAAGTAGAGTGTAGAGCGCAGTTGCAGCTTTTACCTTGGAAATTGTGATAGTTGTGATACCCTGCAATAGAATATTTTTACAAGCCGAGTCTCTGGATCCTTAAGCAGAGAAACTATGGAGAAGCAAGCTTGTGTAGCCGTGAAGTTTAGGTGTTTCATCACCTAATTTCATGTGTCATCTGAAACTGGACAACCTTCCTTGTCTTTCCTACTGTTCTTTAAAATTGTTAGCAAAAGTGCATCTTTCAGGGAGGAATCCGGTGTGACTTTTTAAAATAAAAGTGTTTGTAGAAGTCTTGTTTGTGATTTTACTGGTTAAAGAAAATGTCAACCTAGTCAACATATTTTGAAAACTAAGGGAGTTCCTTTTTTCCACATAGAAGGAACATTCCATGAAGCATTTATTGCCTTGTGAAATGAGCAAATCATCAAGTTATGTAATATTTATGGCTTAAGTACTATCTGCTTTATCCTGTTGCTCTTGAGAGACCAGAATTCTGCTAGCCCAGGAGTACTTTGCAGCAGCGGATTTAACCAGTCTGGACTTTTATGAGGGTGAATTTGGCAGTGTTTTAAAATTTTGGAGACTGTTAGAATTAGGCAGAGTTTCTTTGCCTTTGCCTGTGTAAACTGCCTGCATGTAACAGCTGAGTGCCTTGCAGAGGTGTAGTAGCTTTGCTGCCAAAGCTTTAAGTGGGTGTTGGTGGGCACCAGAGCTAATGCTCAAGATGAGTGTCATGGTATCACCCCTAGATCATTTCTGCCTTCAAAAAGGGCAACCAGGAGGGTCTGGGGAACTACAGCCTGGCCAGTCTTACCTCTGTGCCTGGAAAGATGATGGAGCAACTAATTTAGAAAACTATTCCTCAGAACAGCAAGGTCATTGGGGAACTCATGTTCAGCCAGCCCTGATGACCTATGATGAACTGACTTTATTTCATAAGATCATTGTCAAGAAGTTGGTGAAGTATGGGCTGGATGAACAGATAGGGAGGGTGATTGAAAAGTGCTTGAGCTAACAAGTTCAGAGGGTGATAATTCAGCTGTGCAAAATGGAGTTTGAGGACAGTAACTGGAGGCATACCCCAAGTCCAATCCTGTTCAATGTTTTCAGAAATGGTCTGGGTGATGTCACAGGTGGCACTCTCAGCAGATTTGCTGATGACACCAGACTAGGAAGAGCAACTGATATGCAGAGGAACCTCAGTAGGATGGAGAAGTAAGCTTGACAGGAACATCATTCAGTTCCCTGGGGGCAAGGGCAAAGTCCCACACCTGGGGAGGAACAAACAGACCCAGCTCTGCAGAAAAGTGGTGGACACCAAGTTGGCCATGAGCAACAATGTGTCCTTGCAGTGAAGAACGTGAATGGTATCCTGGCATGCATTAGGAAACACGCCAGCAGGTCAAGGGAGGTAGTTCTTAGCCTTTACTGTATCCACTTGTAGGCTCCATAGTACAAGAGACATGAACACACTGAAGAGTCCAGCAAAGGACTGACAAAGATAGTTAAAGGACTGGATTATCTCTCATTTGAGGGAATGCTAAAAGAGCTGGGATTGTTCAGCCTGGAGAAAAAAAGGCTCAGGAGAGACCCCATCACTGTGTGCAAATATCTGAAGGGAGGAAGTAAAGAAAGTAGAGCAAATTGTCATCATAGCCATTTTAAGTTGTCAGTGTAGTCCAGATTCAAGCTGATTCTTGGTTTTTTAACTCTGATCTTAGACTGCTGGGATGGGTTTAGATTTTTCATTTTCATATTGATTTTTTTCTGTCACAAAATAATATAAATTCATAGAGCATTCCCTTTGCAGAATAAGTCTTCTCTTGTTTAAAGAGTTTCAGTCTTTTGGAAATGCTAAGTGTTGTTCATCAAGTACTTTGGTAATCATTGCAGCTCACCAAGGACTGCAATAGTATCTCAGCTATGTCATTGTCTTTACAGTATCTGCAAATTTTCCCTCCTTGAACATCTGCTACAACTCAAGAAACCTATAGTGCTGATGAGGTGCTGTTGAATTTATGTATTTCTACATCATTTCACCTCTGTAGGTAGTATAGTTTGTAACTGCCTTGCTAAATTTCACATGAACATGATTTACATTCTCCAGGACCAATTCTAGATGTGGCATACCTCTTCAATCATCACTAACAAACATCTATGAAATATACCTCAAGTGTTCTCCCACTCTCATTTCATACTATGATAGCTGAAATCTTACCAGGATTTTACTGCATATCTCTCATCTCACAAGATGACTTTGTAATTACAAAGTGAAAATTACTAGAAGCAGATGTGTAAAGAGGGAGCTGTTTCTCCATTTCTTGGTAGCAAGATGGCCCCCACTAGCAGGGGAGAATGCCCTAGGAACAGTGGGAGCCCCCAAACCTGGGAGCTCCCAAGATTTACAGAAGCAAAATGTGTTGGAAGTTAAGAGCTATTCATCTAGAAACTTGGAGCTATTTATCTGACATGCAGACATCTTTTTCTTATGCAGTAAGACTTATGTATCATCAAACCTGCAATGCTTATTAAGCTACTTCTGCTTTTCTAAATTTTTTTTTTTGGTGATAATGCTGCTTGATTTTCACCATGAATCTTTATCTCTACTCATGCAGAGAGTACTCTCTAAGACGTTGACCTTTAAATGAGTGTTTAGCCACCAAAAGGCAGTGAGGAGCTGACTGCTGCAGATTGAACTCTGAAAGTACAAAGATAACTAATTTTGATTGGGCCAAGGAATACCACAAGGGTCTGTGGAATACCACAAGGTATTCTGGAATACCACAAGGGTAGTTTCCTCAAGGGTCTGAGTCTGGTATTGCTGTCAAGGGCTCTGGTTTTTCAATCTACATTTAGTAGAACGATAGATCTCCCCCATTATCTTCATCCTTAGTGTTCAAAGGAAATGTGTTCAGGATTTGATACCAATATAGTAGTACTGATGCTGAACCAAGCATTACATTTCTGTGAACTTGTGCAGTATGTCTGCTTTGTCTGATGTTTTTTTCAGTGATCCAGGGCTATCAAGCCTACAGATCAGCCACATTGCAAGGCCATAGATTCTCACTACTTAATAACCATCAGATTAGAAAGAAGTCTGGCATTTATTACTTTTTAATAAGAACGATTCAAAGGCTGCTCTATGCACATAAATGAAAGAGATTCCTTATTTGTAGAAAACGTCTGTCATCGCTCTCCAAGTTAGGAGCAGAGGCCATTTGGTGCTGTTTGCCATTCATAGTGCTGGAAGGGAACACCTTACAGCAGTATTAGCATAATACAGTCTTCTGAGAGCTGAAGCCATGCATCTAGGCAGTCACTGGATACATCAATAAGGCTTTTGAAGAATCATTGAAATTTTTAAGGCCCTTTTCTGCTGCATGTTTTAATGGCCTTGCTTGGATTAATCGGCTCAGGAGCAAGCTTTCATATTGTGGGGTGGGTGGCAGGTTTGATATGTTAAGCATCAATTTAATGGATGAAAATTATTCAGGCCCTCACAGCTGGTCTGCTGTACATACTAGTTTGTAAATACTGATTGCTGTTTTCATCTTAATGAGGGATCCACTTATCCGATTTGGGGTTTAGATTTTGCTTTTTCTGCCAATTTTCACTCTCTTTCCTTCTAGCTGCCTACAGCCTGATTTGTTTTTGAAAGGGGGGAAAATTCTTCTATTCGTTTACAGTATTTGAAGAAGGAAGTGTTAGGCTAGTAAAGGCCATGTAAATTGATGGCTTTAATGTGTTAAATTTTGCCATGTAAAATGGAGACACTTTTCCAAGGCTACAGTGGCTTCTAAAACTTTTCTGAAGAATGCCCATATTTTGGGAGTGGACAGAACAGCCACCTTGGGATTAACACCCATTTACCTAGAACAGTATTTTTGCATCTTCAAAGCAGGATGTCTTGCTGCTGCTGTCTTTTAGAAGTTTCTGATTTGTTCTATACTTGTAGCTTTGTGCTGACAAAGAAACTTGGGGTTGGATGGTCTCCATTATCCATGAAAGGTGCTTTGTGTATCTGCAGAGTAGATACCACACCTCAGGGGCAAAACATTTTAATCTTATGGGTACGGAATGTGCACAAGCCATCTCATACTTGGGAACTGTGGTGGGTTGATGCAAAGTGCCCACCAAAACTGCTCTGCCACCCTCCTCCTCAGCTGGACAGGAGAGAGACAAAAAAAATGCAATTAAAGAGTCATGGTTCAGGGTAAGGACAGGAGGAGATCACTTGCCAACTACTGGCATGGGCAAACAGACTCGACTAGGGGTAATTAATTGATAATAAGAAATAAAAATTAAATCTTGAAACACCTTCCCCCTACCCTCTCTTCTTCACAGGCTCAGTTTCACTAACAATTTTCTCTTCCTCTTCCCCCATAGCAACACAGGGGTCAGGGAATGGGGTGGCATCAGGTGTTATCTCTGCCATTCCTTCCTCTTCAGGGGGAGGACTCCTCACACTCTCCCCTGTTCCAGCATAGGGTCCCTCCCACAGGAGACAGCTCTCCATGAGCTTCTCCAACATGAGTTCTTCACACAAGCCACAGTTTTTCACAAACTGCTCCAGTGAGTATCCCCCACGGGGTTGTCAGTCCCACCAGCAAAGCTGCTCCAACGTGGGCTCCTCTCTCCACAGGACTGCAGGTCTGCCAGGACCCTGCTCCAGTGTAGGCTCCTACAGGGTCACAGCCTCCTTTGGGGATCCACCTGCTCTGATGTGGGACTCTTCCATGGGCTGCAGGTGGATCTCTGCTCCCCCATGGACCTCCATGGTCTGCAGAGGAATCTCTTCTCTGATGCCTGGAGCACCTCCCTTCCCTCCTGCACTGACCTTGGTGTCTGCAGGGTTTATTCCCTGATATATTCTCACTCCTCTGGCTGCGGTTGCTCTTCTGTTGTTGATTTTTTTACCCTATTCTTGACTATGTTGTCCCAGAGGCTCCACCACCATCACTGATGGGCTCAGCCTTGACCCATGGTCTGTTTTAGAGCCAGCTGGCAGTGGCTCAGCCAGACACGGGGAAGCTTCTGGCAGCTTCTTACCGAAGCCACCCTTGTGTTCCCCTTCTACCAAACCCTTACCATGCAAACAAAATGCAGCAACATGGCTGGAAGAGTGCTAAGACAGCAGAGTAATTCTCAGTTATTCTTCTGTTCCTTGGCAAAATTAAATCATCTAAGTCTTTGTATGTATTGTACAGAGCATTTTTAAAAGCTTTGGTGATGACTTTGAAGCAATCAGTCATGCTGCATTAGTAGTTATTCTTATCACCAAATTTTTCCTAATAACTAACTTACTTTTCCATGGTCCATTTTGGTGTTATTTTTTGTTCTCTGTGTCCATGGAAAAATATTATTTCCTTTTACTTGTGTTAGCCTTTTATATACTGAAAAGTCATTATCTTGTCCTCTCTTGAGCATCTTATGTCTAGACTAAATAACCCCAATTCTTCTGCTGTTTCCTAATGAGCTCTATTTTTAAGGCAGCCATTCATTTTTTGTTCTTTTCTGTTTTTCTTGCCTATGCATTTTTTGAAATGCATTGCCTGTCAACAGGGAACTGCCAGGGCTGAAATAGAATCTATGAGTTCAACTCAGTGTAAAAAAAAATTAAAGTAAAAATATTAAATGATAAGTAACTGTGTTGTCTGATACCAGCGCATTATTTATAAACTAGAGCCCAAGGCTTTTACTGTTGTTCTTATGTTAAGTTTGAAACTTGCTAAAGAAGGCACTTTAATGAGCACAGCAGAACTCTCTGGACACACCTGCAGTTTCTCATAAATGGCACCTCACTCACCACTGCCTGCTACATTTCTTTTCCCTCCCTCTCTCCAAAAATGCTCTTGTGGTCACTTGGCTCTGATAAAATCCTATGCAGCTGTCTCCCAGTTCGTACTCCAGCCTGCATAGGTAAACGCTGTGCCAAGCACTCAGTGGTTTTTTAATGCAGAAGTAGCAGCGAGATCAGACTGAGATGACAGTAATAGAAAGTAAAGGCATGCCTTCAACCAATACATTCAGTTTTAGATGTGAAGCATATAGAGAGGGAGTATTGTACCCTTCTGATGCTACATCAGTGGAGCTCAAGAGTCCTCAGCCCGCTGGAGGTGACAGGAAAGTGCCTTTAATCACAGCCAGTTTGGGCAGGTACTGCTAACAGCATGGTTGTCTGAATTAGCAGTTCCTGCTGGTGCTCTGATGCTGAAATGGCTCTGTGATTGCCTTTTAACTGTCTTGTCCAGATTCATACACATTTAGATCAGCTCAACCTTTACTTCATACACTCTAGCTAAAACTCCTTCCTCAGATACATACATTTCAAACTAATTAAAACCTGGATAGCAATCTAAATAGCCATTAAGAATATTCTTGAGCAAGGATGTTTCTAAGGATGTCCTTCCATTGAATAGTCTTACTCTAATGTTTCAGTATCTTTCATTAATGAACAATATGATAGTGCATAGCACTTTCAGAGGGTGCAAGATAAGAAAGCTGAAGATGAACAAATTCATATTACAAATGTCTTTCCAAATTATTTGCTAATTCAATGGAAGTCATCATTCTGTTCTTCATTAGGTATTGAAGCTTGCCTGCACTGTAGAGGGAGTACCCCCAGATGACTCCCAGTAGATAGTTCTGTCTGGTCTTGACCCATCTGCTACTTAAAATTCGAAAAGTTCACCATGAATTTTTGATGCTTATTTATAGATTCAAATGAGGTAGTTCTTATGCAACTGGGCCAAGACCGAGGTTTTAGTTCTCTGAAGGGTTTCTTTTTTTCCCAGTTACTATAGATTTCACCTGTACTATACCTCTTCCTTATACTATGCCTTCCTGTTCTGAATTGGTCCTTTATTCAAGGTCAAAGTGCTATATGAATTTTACTCCTAAATTTCTGTGTATTTTCTCAAAGACTGTCTTTTGTCAGTTTCTTGGCTAAAAATCATTCAAGCTGCATTGCCTCTGTTGCTTCATAGTTATACCAAATCATATTCTCAGGTATATCCTTTTTCAGTTTAGACCTATCCCATCTTACAGTTCATATGGAGAACCTCTCTAGAAGTTCTTTATCCTGGCTCATTGCTTTCAGATTCACCTATATCTCTCCATACTCCACTGCATCAAATACAATTAGATGTCATCTTTAATATTTTCTTCTGGTTTATTTCATGTCTCACTAGTCATTTCCTCAAACATAAAGATATTGATTTTTTCCCACCTTCATATGAAAAATAAGGATATTCTTGATTGCTTATTTTTCAGCTTGCTTCTCTAGTGAGCATCTCTTCAGTTTCTTCCCATAGACCTTACAAATCAGCTGCTGCAGTCCTTCCTAAAGATTTTATTCATTTTGATTACAGATTACTGGTCAGGTCATTAACAATAGAATTGTAGAATATCTCAAGTTAGAAGGACCTTTAAGGACTGGGGAATTCAACCCCCTGCTTCTCTCAGGACTAGCTGAAACTGAACCATGTGACTAAGAGCATCTCCACAATTTCCTTGAGCTCTGACAGGCCTGGTGCTGTGACCAGTCTCTTAGTGAAGAACATTTTCCCTATCTGAAACTCCCCTTATGCATTTTCATTAGACTTCTTCATGTCCTATTGCTGGTCACCAGAGATGATGTTCCTATGCTACGTCTTTGTTGCATGTTATTCTGGGATATGGTAGCTTATTTTCTGTTTTGTGTGGTGCATCAAATTGGCAAATAATGTTATCTTCAGGTTAAGGAGATACTTGTCCAGAAATGTAGTGAATACTGAGAGGGCGTTGATTAAAATGTGTGCTAGGAACTAACAGGTAAAAGCAGATTCATACCATGGGGAATGAATTATTATATTACGTATATCTAGATTATATTATGTATATCTAGATATGCCTTTGGAAAGCATGCTTACAGGTAGGCTTAGAAGAATTCTCCCAATTGCTTGTCTAATAAATGCTGTGCTCTGAGTAAGGCTATTACAGATTTATGTTCTAAAAGTAAGGAGAAATAACAGTAAAAATTACTGAGATTTTGTCTTGTCAATAATTTCTTTGGGGGTTCAGACTAGAGAGGGAAGATTAGCCCTGGAATTATTTTTCGTCTGCATTATCAATGAAGGAAAAACTAGAGGAAACTGCATATCTGGTTTTGCATAGACAATGTTCATAAAAAAATAGCAAATCTGTCTGCAGTAAACTCATTAAAAAGAGGTTGGAAGTTTGTAAAAGCTAAAATACTTGGGTAGGAGAGTTGTGTCTTGGTTTTTAACTGAAAAATACAAGGTATGATTTAAAGACTGTTTTAAAAAGCACTTGAATTTCCTAATAGTGGTGGAAGGAGGTGGGAGGAGACCTGATATTCTACTGTAGTAGGAATCTAAGAACTGTTGCTGGAGAGATTGGAAGAAAAGAAATCAAAATGACAAGTTTGCTTTTCATGTTCAAATCTAACCAAAAGTTATAAAGTGAACAAGTGGCAAAAAATTATAAGTTAATATATTTTTTACAACATAAAGCTCTTTTAATACAAAGAGGTAGGTGGGGCAAGGAAATTTCAGTCTTTACAGTTCTGGGAGATAAATCAGACTTAGTAACTATTTGCAATTGATCCTACTATCTTAGGTTTTCAAGATCAAAGCAGTGCAACTGGCAGGAAAACTTCTTCCAGCCTTCAACACACCTACGGGTATACCATGGGCAATGGTGAATCTGAAAAGGTAATGAGTTTTCTTTTGTGAAATGTCTTCCTCCCCTTCCCGCCAACTTAAAATTAATAATGGCATACAGCAGTTTTTCTTAGTAGTGGGACTGTAGAAAATGCAGACAAATTGTCATTGTTGGCATGTTAGAATAGTTTTGGTAGAGTTCAGCACGTTCTAACTCATAACTGCAATATGTTTTGATCCTGGGTTTTTTTTATGATTCTGCAATAAACGTTCAATTTGCCATTGGACCACACAGTACATTATTCTGTGTGTTGCTCTAGAGTTTAATAATTGTTTCTTTACTCATTACAGAATCTGTTAAAAATCAAAGTTGTTTGCAGGATATGGTTGAATTTACTGGGTTTTCTGTACTGTTTGAGGTGTGTGTTACCTTTAGAAGATTCCCAGCATTTGAGAAGATGATGGGACTCTGAAGTTACTATTTCATTTTGCATTTTAGCTTGGGGTCTGACGTGCTAAAGTGAACTGTGGTCTGTGCAGATGGAGAGGCTCCTTTAGATGACTGCTCAGATCAGACTGAACTTAGATGGTCTGCATTGCCTCATGGAAGACAACTGCCTTGCCTAATTTATGTTGTATTGCTTGCTCAGTGCTAGGATTTCCCTCAGATTTTGAGAGTGTTTTTGATGCAAGGCATTCTTTAAATTTTCACTATGTCCTTAAACAGTAGCTGAATTGGGATGTATATCTAGATTGTGTGTACACTAACTCATAACTGAAATCATTTATGAGAGGAAGTAGAAGTAATCTTCAGAAATACATAGTTAATTACAGAAATTAAAAGGCCCAATCCTTGAAAGGTGGTGAAAACTCCCAGATTAGATTAAACCAGAGGTAATTTAGGAGTTAGGATAGCAAGATGGTATCACTTTGAGTGCACAAAATAGATATGTCATGCTTTCTGCTGATTCTTTAGGTGAGCCTGAGGAACTCATATGTTGTGCCAACAATAAACATCCTGTATTCCTATGTAGACACAAGATAGGGAAGCACATCTCACACAAGTGAAGGGAACACAGCAGATCAACAGGACAAGGCAGCAAATGCTGCCACCTTCAAAACTTGTCTTACCTTGGTTCTTGTTCTTAAGAACATGCAGTGAATAAGAAACAACTGTGATTGAGCCCAGTGTTAAGTCATCATATCATGGTATTATATTATTTAATAATAGGACTTTTTGTCGATGACGTTATGGTATCTTTGTTCCAAAAAGATCCAACCAATGCACCAATTGACCAATCAAATCACAACTCCTGTAAACTTAAGTGTGGGTTAAAATATTGTTGTTGCTTGCTTAATTGGCTGTGGTAGCTGTGCACCATAATTCTGAATTTTGTGTTGTTTTCTTCCTTTCTTTATGCTTATTTGTTGGAATTCAGTGGTGTTGGTCGAAACTGGGGCTGGGCTTCTGCTGGCAGCAGCATCCTTGCTGAGTTTGGTACTCTGCACATGGAATTTGTCCACCTTAGTTATTTGACAGGAGACCCTGTATATTTCAACAAGGTGAGTCTCAAAAATCAATATTTTTTATCATACTTCTTATCATAAATTTAATTAAAGGAGAAGTGCTTTCTATATTGAACTCTACTTCCATTCTTGGTAGCAGGTAATATTTTCATGCTTGTATTTCTGTTACCAAATAGTTGTATTTTTCAACTAGAAATATATAATAACACAGGTTTTCTTATTTGTTTCAGAATACATTTAAAAATCATTATTTTTAAGCTTGTTTATGTGAGCAGTCCTTTAAAACCAAAAATGTACAAATCTGAAGAAAGCCCTCAAGAAAGCTTGCGGTTCAGATTAATAAAATTTGCTACTAAAAATGAAAGAAAAATAAAAAATATTAGATTTAAGTTTGTGCAGAGGGCAGACAAACGTTGTTAGTGGTGAACCTGATTCTTGATTTAATTTAGGTCATGCACATTCGGAAGTTACTTCAAAAAATGGATCGTCCTAATGGACTTTATCCAAATTATTTGAATCCAAGAACAGGCCGGTGGGGTCAGCGTAAGTATTCTTATTTTATTAATTCCTAATTAGAAGTCTACTTCTTATCTTGTTGTTGAGTTGGAGATCAGAAAATTTATTCTGTAGGGCACAAACAGCATTGCTTGATAACATAAAATGCAGAAGGATTGCTTGAACTTGAAATCTCCTGAAATGAATCTTTTCCTGTCTCTGTCTGAAGTCACAGAGCTCACTTTTTAGGGTACTTTCTGAAAACAGCTTGCTGCTTAATCTGATGCCTGTCCTTATGTTTATCAGTCAATAAAATCTTCAGTAATAAAGAATAAGGCTGAAAGTATTTCCTCATTTTGATTCTGTTCCTGGTTTTGTTCTGCAAACCATCTGGTAAGTGGATTATTGTAAGGTGACGTGCATTAATGCATGTTTCTGGTGGTTAAATTGTGTTAGGCATTGACATCTACAAACATAATTCATCTCCTTAGTGGCATGTGAAATGGCATGATGAACCTCCTTATAGATGTAAAAAAAAAAAAAAAGCTTTGGAATGAAAAGAAAAAGCAGGCATTATTGCTGACAAGTTAAGAGGAGAGATAAAACATCAAGAGAGAGACACAAACATGATTCCTTTCTTGTAGTGGCTCTTTCAAAAAAAGTTGAGTGGTTTTGTGCTTTGGTAGTGGCAGTGATAAAAGAGAATTTTTTTCTTCAAGGTTTTATTTCTTTATCTTTTATAAATGCAAGTCTATTTAGGAAGAACAGGCAAGATGATCTATTTCTGTCCTGTTTGACATCATTGATAGGTTTTGGGGATTTCAGTGGTTGGCTGTAAATATCCTGCAGAACATGTTCTGGCTTGCAAACTGAGAATCTGCTTCTGACTTTGAATCTGGTATGTGAGGGAGATGAATACAGCTGTCATTGCAGTCATTGTGAAATACTAGTCTAATCCCATCTTAAAAGCCAAAATTCTCTCCAAAGCATCTTATATCTTTGAGTGGATCATGACACCAGCTGAGATGGGCAAATGGTTTAATGGGACAAATTCTTCTGATAAATTTAAGTTTAACAACATATTCATAAATAAGAAAATATGCAAATACAAATATTCGGGCATTATTTATTCAAAAGACAGTTTTGTATTTTTGCTTTGAAACAATTTTTTGTAATTTTTTTTTTTTATTCCTTACCATCTGCTTGTGCTGGTTTTATCAAAAGCAGTCTAATGTGATGTATCACCAGGATTCTTTAGAGGCTGTTTCATAGAATCTTGGAATGGCTTGGGTTGGGAGGGGCAAGTAAAGATCATCTAGTTCTAACCTCCCTGCTGTGGGCAGGGGCACCTTCTGCTGGATCATGTTACTCAAAGCCTCTAACCTGGCCTTGGACATTTTCAGGGATTGGGCATGCTCAACTTCTCTGGGCAGCTCACCCCCACAGTAAAGACTTTCTTTCTAATATCTAATTTAAACCTGCTCTCTTTCACTTTGAATCCATCTCCTCTTGTCCTGTCACTACATGCCCTTGTAAAAAGTCCCTGTCCAGCTTTCTTGGAATTACAATGCACAGAATTAGTATCTCTTGGGAATTAGATGCTCCTCATCACTAAAAATAAACATACAGTGGAACTTTGCAGAAGTTTGATGGAGCTCAAACATACTATTAAATGGATTTTGCAAGATTTGGGACTCAAGTTTAGGAGTGCAAACTGAGACTTGCATTCTGAGGATAAAAAGAAATACAAATTCTTAGAGCCTTTAATTTTTCTATGCTGATTATGAGTAAAAAATTTATTTTCTGGAATTTAGTGATTGGGGTTTGAGGGGTTTTTTTAGCAAATAAGGTTCCAAGTGCATATTCAGATATTCTTGTAATATTTCTAGGATTTTTACAGTGCAGAAATATCATGGCTTAGGATAGTAGTCTCCATTTTAGTAGTTCTGCTAAAACCACTCTGCTGCTCACTTGCCCTCTGCCTGCCTCCTGCACAACAGATCACTGGTTGAGATAAGAACAATTTGCTGGAAACAGCAGTGAGATAAGAAAATAAACAATAACTGCGAGAATATTAATAACAAAACGTATAAAACAAAGAAATGGTTTATATAGAAGAGAAGACCTGTTCTTTCCAGCCAGTTTCTTCTCCCTGACCAGAAATTATGCCCTTTTCCTGAGAAGGGTCATTTTCCCTGCCTCTGGCAATGACCTGAGATGGCATTGAACAACATTAGAGTCTGGCCATGCCCCCTCCCAGCTACTCTAAAAAATTAATGCTGTCCCAGCTGAAACTAGGACAAACAGCATTTGGAAACCTAATACTCATATTGTGGATAGTATAATTCTCTATTACCTTTGACAAACTTGGATGGAATTATGAGAAAATGTCTTGGCTGTATCTCTGGTAGATCAATATTAGGTGCATCTACTTGAAAAAATTTAAGAAGTTACAGTGAAGGAGCACATGGTCTGAAACACTGGACAGATGGGATGGAGTAGCAGGGGCTTAGGCAGGAATTTCTTTCTCCCTTGCAGAGGTTGTGTTCTGCTATGCATGAGTGAGTCGAGTAGGGATGATGCCTTACCACAACATCCCAATTCACTAGAGGACTCATGTCTGAGCCCCCTACACTGTTACTGGCTTGAGTCCCATGGCTGGTATTACAGGCAGGCAAGGCTTTTATGTTCCCCTCAGAAGGTAATTTCAAAGAGCATTGTATTTGGCTTGTTATATACCTTTGTACTGGAAAGACTGAGGCAATGGAAAGAGTATCAAAGCATAGCTTTTCTTTTTCCAGCTTCTGGGAAAGCTGCCCTTTTCATCTTTGCTGTGACCTTTAGTTTGCTGCATCTTATCTTGTACAAAGTACTTTCTGCAGATGAGTTTCTGAGAATTATTTCGGAACACATTATTTGCCTAGATACAAGTAACTTCACTCTGACCTTTCTAGTGTTGCTTTCCTTTTTTATTTTTTCCCTTTCTTTCTTCCTTTCAACAATTTTTTCTCTGCTCAGACTTTTTTGGTTCAATTCTAGTTAGTTTTTTTGTTAATCTGTGCAGTATTCCAACTAAGTCACGAGGGGTGTGAAATAGATAAAATAAATCTGCATAAATACATACCTAAAGACTCTGTTGAAGAACTATGGCATATAGAGGCAATATAACTATTTCTAGTGGTGGGTTTGTTTTCTATTTCTGTACCCTTTATTCTAGTGGTGAGTACCTTTATTCAAAGTAATAATAACATCAGTGGTGGTGGGAACTTAGCAGTCAGACCAATTAATGCTATTACTACCAGTTGATTCTTAGTATTAGACAAAATATATAGTGGAAGAATTAATTTAGGTCAAATTTTCTCAGCAGTTATATTTTTTCTTTGCCTTTTAATTTATTTTTTAAAGAAAAAAATGACACTATTTGAATAGAAGAAAAATAGTTTCCCTCTAGAAGTATTGCTGTTTTGTTTAATTTTGTTCCAACAAGCTGATGGGTAAACTTGAATATTTAAAGGAAATTCCTGTTGCAAGATTGTGGGACAAAAGGGAAACATCATTTTCTGTGGCTTTGGTGTGGCCCCATAGGGCTGTAAACTGGATCCATCTCTACTTGCAAACAAAACCTTGTGGAAAGTTCTTGGTACCTTGTACCTTAATACTTGTTAGAGTATTTTGATTCTTTCTCAGAGCTGTTTGCACTAGGACCCTAGGCACACCCTAATTTTGTAGGGTTTAACCAAAGGAACATTTGGCCCCCCAGTCCTCTTTGCATATCCAGGGTTCATGAATGGTGATGAGCTAGCTTTTGTAAAGGTCTTTCAGGCCTTTTGGGGATCAGCAGTTGTTACAGGGTTTTTCTGTGCCTCAGAATATTTCTGTCTTAGCCTCTGTAGATCTTAGGCCATGTTGCTGTGTCTGGTTTGCCTCGTTTAAATGTTTGCTCAAAATGTGGTCTGTGCTCTTCTTGGGTTAGGAGAAGGGGAGTGGTGTGTGTGATATGCTATAATTTTGTCAACATCCCTCTGATGTGAGGGTGCAGGGTCCAGTGAGTCATTTCTGCTGGGGTTTGATTTATCAGAGTGCAGGCCTTTTGATCTCAGTATAAGTAGCATGTTCTGCAGTTTCACTGCTGGGAATGATGTGCTGGGGACAGTGCCCTGAGATGTGCAGACCATCTTTTCCACTTGTTCGTCCGCTGGAGCTTACAAAGAAAAGTGCTTTCATTCAAACCAGTCAATGCTTCTCTTACAAATGCCTGAAGAGCCATAACCAGTGAAGTAACCTACCAGTCAATTAGTAATAATCATTTCATCAAGAACGATGTGACCATTGCTTCCAGGTTCTTAACAAGTTATAGAGATGAGTCAAATCATTATGTCAGTGTGGCATTAATCTATAGGCACGTCTTTGAAGTGATTACAATTTAATTAATATAAATGTTCATTTGCATTTAATGCACTTGACATAGCCCTTGAAGAAGGGTGACAGATTACTTCTTTCTTTTAACTGCCTGCCTCAGTGAAGCAGCAGCAGCCAGGGTCTGAAGCCACAGCAGGCAGGACTGATCAGTGACTACTTCTTCATCCCATAATTTCTTTCCACTTGAATGCTGTAAACCCCAATTCTAAGAACTGCTGGGTGAATGGTTTACTGGTCATTGCTAAATCCCCATCCTTTCCAATGCAAATGCTTTGTAATACAACTGGACACTTAATGCTGTGTAGCAGCAAGGGCGTTCATTATACCCAGGAGGAGGAAAATGATAGCTAAATATTTAGGGTTAAGCTTATAATGGGCAGGCATTATTGCAGCATGGGGGTCATGACAGACATCTTTTGAATGGCTTCAGCTCAGCTCACTGAATGTCAGCTCACTGGGGCATTTGCTAGAAGGCAGAGCTATAATGCCTACAGGAATGTTGACAGATTCCATTTTTACGTATGGGCTAAGGTGATGGTCCAGTAGGAACAAGTTATTTACAATACTTCTGTTTTGGGGTTTCAGTTTCTGTAAGACTGAAAGGAAAATAGCTGTCAGGAAGGATTTTCTAATCTCTCACATTAACCTTCAGTTGACTTTGTTAGCTTTTGGTTTACACATGGTGAGTAGTTGGATTGGTGTAAGCATCAGAACTTTGAATTTAGATTATTTTCAAAGCAGTAACAGTGCTTTCTAGAGAAGCTTCCTAAGCAGATACACCAGAAAGTTGATTAAAAAGCTGGGATTTCAAAATTATGAAAATTGATTGGTACTGAAGAAAAGTGATTTCTTAAAAAATTAAAATATGTTGAAAAAATTTAGTTTGCATTTGCAAACATGTTAGATGAGAATACCAACTAGGAAGGCAACAACAAAAGAAAAGCCAAATCTGCATGTTATTGCAAAGTCAGGGCATGCACGTCATGTTTGCACATTTCTGTAAATTGGTCATTCTTCCTTTTTGCTTTCCAACACTGAAAATAAACTGCTTTATTTCTTCTGGTTCCAACATCTCTTGCAAGTAATAATGTTATTGAAGAGGAACTCTAATTACTCTTAACTTCAAATCTCATTTCCTGCATCTGGGCTACCTATGGCATTACCTGGATTGGTTACTAAGAGAGTTGTCAGTTTAACTAAAGATGGGGTTTAGGCCAAATATGGCTTCCATATGCAAGAAAATAAGCAGAAATGTCATACTGTGTTAAACTTATATGTTTATTTCACCTTAGTGATATGTGGGCACATTGACAGGTTGCTATGCAGCAAGCTAGCATGTGAATTTAGAGTGCATGAGCTGAGCATTGCTATTAGGAATGTAGCAGCAGACACCAAATTTGTCACCACCAAATGCTGATGTGATGAACATTCAGGCTGCAGTCTGTTCTCTGCTGCTTTATTCGTGTCTCCTTATAGAAAACAAGCCCCTTACTCAGACTTGCAAGTAGCCCAGTGTGGGACACTGTCATCATCTTTATAAGGACTCATTGGCAGTGTGATATTGATCACAAGTGATCAGAGTATTAATGCACTAAATCTAAATGGTGTCTTCCATGTCAAAGTGATAGCTATCCTTTAAAGACAATAAGAGGATTCAGACAGGTTATTTAACCTGTTACACTACCTTAGGCCCTATGGTGATGTTCTCACTTTCTTGCAGCTTCTTGTACCTGTTACTACAGAGTAGGTAAAGGTACAACCTGGATGGCTGAATGGGAGAAGTTTACATCCTCTATTTCCCAGTTGGTTGTGCTGTGGACTGACCTTCAAATAAACTTAAGCAAGTATCTTTATGGATGTGCACATTGCATTTTCTTCAGGTGGTCTTAATTTTAAAATGCTACTTGGAGGAGGCATCTGTAGATTTAATTTATTTGTCTTAGATTTACCTTTCTTTTAAAATGGTGCAAGTTTCAAACATTAGAAAAAACCATTAAATTACTGTCATTAAGTCAGTGGAAATACTGGGTGAATATTCCAGGTTTTTTATGCCTGTCTGTACAGCTGGTTTGAGGCTAATGCCCTTGGGCTGAGCAAAGTAATTAAGCAAAAGGCTTCATTTAAACTCTTGCAGGTAATAGACAAACCATGAGCAATGCATCCTATCTATTTTCATTTGTGATATGATATGGTATCAAATACGCAGCACCATCTGTCTATTTTTCAGAATTTAAAGGAACAGTGAAAATAAATTTGATGATAATGTATATAACATGGTTAAAGTTGATAAAGAAACCACTGTATTTAGCAGACTCCGAGACCTGGGGATTCCTCCTTCCCAGCACTTGAAGGCCAGCCAGGTCCAAGTGTCTCCATCCCTGTCTGATGGATGTGACTGCTGAAGTTCCCATTTGCAGTCAGGACATATTCCAGAGGTGCATTAGGAGGACACTGATGCAGCTGCCCACACAGAGAGCCACCAACAGCCCTGCCTTGGCAGCACCCCTGTGTAGTCCTGCCACAACTCACCTGCAACACACCCACAGATAGCTAAGTTTTGATCCTCCTCCTTATGTTCACTGTCAAATAGATGCATGGGCTTGCACCCTTCACAAGTATCCTCATGCTCATGGGCCCTTCAAATATTAGTAGAGGCTCTCAGTCCAATACCTGTGCTTGCACCCTGGACCTGTGCAGATGCAGAGGTCTCCTGTCTCCTGCTGTCCAGCTGGGAGCTTGCTAATGAACTACACATGCACTCAGGATTAAATTCACTGGGAAAAACAAACACACAGAGGTGTTTTCAGTTGCTGGCATGTAAACCTAGGGCCCTGGGACCTACCATCAGCCTCTGAGCTCTGCCATCCAGCTCTCCCAGCCCCTATGATCTGCAGACCTCTTTTTGATGAAGAAGGTGCTGTCACATTGTGCGCGTCCTCTTGTGAGAATGCAAACACTGAGAAAAATCAGCCTGTCATCTGAAGGGTATTGCCCTGTCAGTGTGAGCTCTGCCTGATCCATAGGGAGAGTGGCTCTCTAAAATGCAAACTTTCAAGGGTGCTACAGAGATAGAAATCCAGATCCTGATTTATTTATCAGTTATCAGGCCTTTCATTTTTAAAATTAAGCAGAAGCTCTTTCAGTCTTTACACCTGCCTCTGGGAGATGAAAACCCTTGCAGATGGCAAGGTGAAATGAATAATACTGAAGAATGAAGTAGTCTTTGAAAAGATTAAAGAAATACTGCAGATAAATATTTCAGATAAAAATGTAATTGTAGCATAAATTAACAGGTTGATGGTGTGGTTAGAGATAGTGCAAAGATGCTAGTTGTGGAAAACACGTCTTTTCCAGCTGAAGCTGCTCATAATCTCCTTTAACTGTGAAGATATTATACATTCTCTCTAGTACCCTTACCTATTTACTACATGCCTTGCATAGCACAAGGAGTATCTTAATTATGTCTATTAATACCTGTACCTTCTTTAAAGAAAATAGCAATGCCATGAGTCAGGAAAAATAAAATTATGAAATGTAAGGTAAAGTTCTGGCAAAACATCCATAAGCTAAAAGGAAGCATAGGGAATTGGGTCAAGTCAACCTTGTATATTCCAAAGTATTTTCCAGAACTCATCAGATAACTACTTTCTATTTGGACTTGTGAATAATAATTTCTAATACTTTAAGTTGCAGATGATTATTTTCCCCCTCAGCTTAAGGAAAAGATTTTCTCTCTCTTAAACAGAAATGGTACAGAAGTAAAATAATTGCATATTGTAAAAGTACATGTGGAGTAGTTCCCAACCTGACTGCATTTTTGCACATTTATTTGATTTAGCAAGTAAATTTCTTTTTTAATTTGTGTTTGGAACATTATTTATAGAACTGGAGATATGTGATCTGTTGGATAGTTTGGACATTTGTGTAAGCATTTATTTATGGAGGTTTTGCTATTTGAAATCTGCTTTCAGTTTATTACATTATGAACAAATATAAAATTACCGCAGTATTTCTAGACTTCCAGTAGTAGGCATGCTGTTGCATATGAGGAGGTGGGGGTGGTTCTTTGCAGTTTAATTTCTTTTGCTATCTTGACAGGTGTCCTTAATTTTACTCTCCAATTTATTTTGTGTTGTTCTGTCCTTTGGAACATGCGTGTGTTTTGAATAGAAGATAATCTGTGTAATCTCTGCAGGGGAATTCCCCTTGCACTTTTGCTTTACAACCTTGTACAAATGTAATTAGCTGTGTTCCAGGAAAAAGCTGCATTCAAATTTGTTTATTCATTAGAAGCCAAGAGCAAGATAATCTGTTAAAACTTTATTTTAATGAAATACAACAGAACTGTGCATTACAGGGAATGTGCTTTTATAAGACTACAAGGTTAAGATGCTCTGCTGGTCTGCTGAGCAAGGTGCTGGAAAAGGTGAACAAATAAAAGCTTTGTTTAGTGTGTTAAAGATTCTAGTGTTATTGGAAGGTTAAACATGTATATGAATTATGCATTTGGAAAGGAGTGTCTATAAATAATTCCTAAAGAGAGGATTTGGATATGGTGTAACTTTGGGTTATGAGAATGCTTGCATACATTGCTAGGCAAAGAGATTAATGTTTCATTTTGTTGTACCATCAAGCTAGACTTTCAGAGCATGATCTCGGTGGGGAGTGCATCAATATCTAGAATTTGTGATTTGTCCCACAGCAGCTTTTCCACTTGTCTTTCTCATCTTTGTCATTTACTGTGAATTCAGTAAGTTCATCTGTATTAATGAAGTCTGGCATGTTTAGGGTACTGCCTGATGTTTTTGAGAGCTTAAACTGATGGCTTTGAAGACATTAACTTGAAATCATTGGGGAGTATAAAGTTATCCTTTGACACCTCTGTGAGTTTTTAGAGTTTGATTGCCTGTGGAATCTCATTATTTCTGTGATAATGTTATGCCTAAAACTGCATTTTTGAACCATTCTTGACTAATTAGTTTCTTACGAAAGGAAAGGCTATCAAAGTCCACTTACAGACTTGTTACAGTCTTACTAAACTTTCTTGGTTTTATTTTATTCCTTCTCTCTAATGTGTTAGAGGTCCTAGTGTTTCTGTTGATGCTCTCTAGATGATTGGTAAATTCAGAGACACATCTGTTGTCATATCTGACATCTGTTTCTTTTTATTATGTCTTCAGTATTGAGACTTCATATTCTGAGTTCTATGTGGAGATATAGCTGCTGGTGGTCACGAGAGAAACATTTCCAGTTTGGTGACATTGAGAAGAGAGGGTCTCTAGTTCTGTTCTGTGAACATTGAATGTATCTGACCAATGGCTTCTTTTAATCCTGAAGTTTCACTGGGAGTTGGACTGTCCTTGTAGCAGCAACCTAAAATACTGTCTCAACTTGAAGATCTGTGTGATATGGTCCCATATGAAATATACAGACAAGTAAGAGAGGAGTGGTGATGAATGCAGTCCACGTATGCTATGATAGCTCAGTGTCAGTCACAGAGCATGGACTGAACAAGTCTTAAAATCAGCACAATTTCCCAGCACCTACAGAGTGATCAAAATGTCAGGCAGCTGTGTGCACCATTTCAAGCATCTGTCATGAGAAGAAGAAGAAGAGCTACATAGATTGAAGTTTAGGAGAAGGAAACAGGGTAGCCTGGATTCATATCGCATTATCGCATGTGGTATAATCCAAAAGTACATCAAAAACAGGGAGTGTCTTTCCTTGCTCCTCAGAATCACTTTTGACTGTCAGCTTCCATGTAGGAGATATAAATATATATAAATATATATATATATATATATATATATATATATGTAAATATATAAACTGCCATGTCTTGATACAGCTTGAAGGGTGAAGTTTTTGCCAGTGGTTTTGCCAGCTCATTTGGTACAGATGAATGTTGGACTAGATTTAATCTAATAAAGGTTTCCCTCTCCCGTGATCTTGTTTATAATCTTCAAGAGGAGAATCAAGATATTCAAGGAAGATTAAGGTGAATAAACTCAAGGGTGTAACAACCTTAAGAACTTGTCAATCCCCCTATATATGAACTCTTATTCAAAAGGGACTATTTGGGTTTTGGGTGCATACTTGCAGCAGGTGATGCTATCCCTTTTAGCTCTTTCACAGCCACCTTGACAAGTAAAGGAAAGTCATCAGAGACAGGCATGCACGTGACTTCCCACCAATCCACTGCAAATCCCAGAGGCTTTGTTAAAGCTGCCCACACAGTTGGGATTTACAGTGACTCCAAACTTGGCTGAGAGGCAGGTGTGCTTCATTTGGGTGGCTCTGTGGGTGAGTGTAATAACCTTGAAAAGACAACTTCAGGTGATAAAAGGCTTCTGAGTAAACTTCTCAGTAAACACACTGATATAAGGATTTAATGTGTTTCTAATTTTAGCATGTGGACTTGATTTTTTTAGTTGATTGATGTTTAATTCTTGAATATGTCTTCTGAGAGATGACCTACATCTTTCCAGAATTATAAGTAATAGCTGGAATGTTTTGATGTTTCAGGAAAGTTTGAATACAAAAAACAAAACATTTGTTCCAGCTGTGAATTCCTGAGAGTGAAAGTACAGTCTGTTGTAAGATACCAAATTAGGATATTCCTTTGACATTACATTCAGTCTGAAGAAATGTTTTGATTCTAAGAACATTAGTTACCTAAATATGTGTATTAGTTGGCTTGTTATGCTTGCTGGTCTGTTTCAAAGTATTTCTGTTGTCTTTGGACTCACTCAAATTGTGCAAGTTTAACTGTTTTTAATCTGTAGTTTGATAGTCCCTACAGATCTAGAAAGTAATTTTGCTTAATTTTATTTTATGAGAAACTGGTAGCACTTATAATTAAGATTGCTTAATACTTTCCATTAAATGATTGTGTTTTCAGTTTCTTGTAGCTGCCAGACTAGTTCTTCCAACTGGAATATTCTGTTTGCCTCAAGCTGTTCTCTTGGGGTTTCTTTAAACAACTTTGACAAAAATGCTTTAGTCATCTCTAAATGATACTAGAAATGGAATGTGATTCTACTCAGATTAAAGTCTGTTTTTTCAAAGAGTATAGTTAAGGAACTCAAGAACCATCCATATTTTCCCAAGTCTTGTTAAAATATTCACATCTAGGTTCTCCATCTGGAGTATTTAGAGTTCAGCTGCTCCATTCTCCAGAGCTGTGAGTGCTGAGCAGGCGTGCTCACGCCCCCCCAGGTTGGGAGGAGCTGAGCGAGGTGTTTCATGTTTCTGGATTCTTTTGTGGCACCAGACTGTAGAATGGGAAGCAGTGTCTCTTCAGCTACCTCCCAATTGATAAATGCTTAACTTAAATTCTCCAAAAGTGGTTCTGTTATATGAGACCCTGAATGTTTTCAGAAAAATTCTCATGCTGGTAATGTGTTCCTTAGTGATACATAGTTTATATTTGACTTAAAATTGCACCTCCACCTCCTTTTACCAGGGCTGCCTTTCCTGCAGTTAATTTACAAGTGTTTGCACTTTTAAGCCAACCACTATGGCTTATGACATCCTTAGGTTGAATTTCTGCTGTGAATTGCAGCAGCTGCAATTTCCAGGGCCTCAGCTTTCTGGATTAAAGGATTAAAAGGGGAGCTTGCACCTATTTAGAGCTGCTGAGGAGCAGTAAGACCAACTACATGAAGTAAAGATTGAACTGAAATTTAATCAGAGCCAGCCTAAAGGCAAACAGGAAAACAATTCTTTGGAAGTTTTCTGCACAGAGAAAGAGGGCTCCTGCAGTGTAAGGCTAGTTGGTGCAGACCAGAACAACTTACGGTGATGGGTATGTGGGTTTCTTAATGAAAGTCAATATTAGCTACCCCCTCCTGGTCATTTAACTTCTCCACTCTTGAACTCCTTCTCTGACATATTACAATAACACTTTGTCAATTTGTGATCCTTGGGGAAGATCAGCCTCCTTTTTATTGCTTTCTTCTTTTGTTGCAAAATAATTCTGTACTACTGCTCTTGGTTGAAATTAATCAGTGGTTTGTTTATCTTGGCATTTCCAGTCTAGTGAGAATAGCACAGGTTTTAGTGAGTTTTGCTTTATTTTAAAGTCCAAAGTGACAATTACAGTTCTGAGATTTCAGTTTACAAATAGCCAAATTAGTAATTTTTTTGCTTGCTTGTTCTCTCTCTGTCTCTAGTTTAAAATATTGAATCAGTGTTGTAGTTACAATTTGTGAATTAAAAATACTGTGGGCATAGTTGATCCTGATTTCCACCTGTTTGTGCTTCTGCACTGCTCCAATGTTATCTCACTGTCTTGCTTTCCAGCAGGGCAGCCTGTGCATGCTAAACATACCTCTGCTCAGTATTGTATTTCATCTTTTTTATCCTGTGTGCAGTAAGCCATGCAGAAACTTTCTGCCCCGGGGTCAGGGAAGGGCAGAGGCTCGCTCCCCTCTGCTCCTGGCTAGCAGGAAGCCTCGCCCTCAGGTGTTGGGACTGCAGCATCAGTTCTGGCATGAGGTGCTGCCTTTAATACAATGCCTGGCTTCTTTATTTATTCTTGCTCCTTGCCAAGAAATGACAATTGAACAATTAAGGCACAAAGCAGAGAGGGTTTAGCAAATCATGAACTGTTTTTAATTTGCCTCATTAAGCTGCTGTTAACTACTTAAAGCCATCTGCTTAAAAATAATTTGCACATCTTAAGTTTGCTCTAGAGAGCAGGTAGACCTTCATTAGAACAGGCTTCATTATTAAAGTTATCTTTAGGGGGCTGTCAGTTGTTGTGGGAAACATGCTCACTGAACCGAACTTTCCCTGTAAACAAAACAAAGTGGCACATGTTGGTAACTTGCAGTCTGTGGCCATAACCATATTCTTGGGAACTAGTGCCATTCATGTGGAAATTGGCTTGCTGTGGAGGAAGTTATTTACAGATATTAGGTAGGTCTGGGTGTGACAAATGAGGATGAGCTATGGGAATGCATAGTATCCCTGGTATCTACAACCGTCCTCAAAAATTAGTCCTGAAGAGAAAGAGCAGACAGACCAGTCTCAGTGCCTCACCTGTCACTGAAAAGGGGGAGCCTTGTTGCCTATGCCTTGAAGAGCTGTTTGCAGTAAAAAACTGTTTATTTGTTTCCCCAGATTTGTAAAGAAACAGTTTCATTTATAGAGAACAAATCACTCCAGCTCTGCAGACCCTCCCTCCTCTCTGGGGCTGAGATCCAGTGGCATTTCAGTGAGACTGTGTGCCCTGTCTGACCTCCTGCCTGTGCTGTGGTTTAGTGCTGTTCTGCTTCTTGTCTGGAGACTGTGTCAACAGTGAGCTCATGGGTTGCTGATACCAATAAGATCATTTGGAATGAAACTATCTTTGGAATATTAGATAATGATGGTGTGAGGTTTTAAAAGAAGGTCCTCATCTCAGTCTATGGGAAAGAGGTAGATTGTCAAGATGCTTTTGTAAGCTCAGTTATTCAAATCACAAGTTATTCCTTTTTAGTACTCTGGATTGACACTGAAGGCTAGGGCCAGTGTGAAAACGTCAGTAAATTTTATGTGGAAAACATTTTTATGAGCAAAACATTCTGAGTTAAGCTGACTTAAATCTTTGAAGCCATCTGAGCTATAGCTCAAAGAGCAGGAGAAAGTGATAACCACCATGGACCTTCTGATAAGTTTGGATAGGGAGGTTTGCTTTTAGGAGAGAATGATATGCGATGACCCAGTTCTGCAGTCTTCACCACTTATATGTTTCCTAAGGCATCTTGAAAAATATTTCTTTAGCATTTCTGCTTTAGGTGAGACCAAATTGTCAAAGACCCACAATCTGTCGCAAACTGTGTTTTAAGTAATTTCTACTTATAGTTCTTATAAAATGCAGCAAATTCTGCTTTAGCAGACACTAGCAGAAAAGCTGAAGAAGACCTTGCCAGAGTGCAGTTAATGCAGCTGCAGAAGCTGGAAAACTCACTGTGTTTAAACCTCAGTTCAGCTGCTGCACTGGCCTCCTTTTCACTTCCATCCCCTTTTGGCTATTTTTGTCAATGGGGAGGGGACAGGACATAAAGACAGCTGCATCTTGATGTGGCCAGCTCCCCTGAAATACCATCATGTGTTCCCACCAGAAATATTTCATATGTCCTTCTCCTGCTGCTGAAGAGAAGGAACAGGATCCTTTGCCTTTTTTGACAGGTCTTCCCTCTGGTCCAGCTGTGAAAGGCATCAGCTGGGGAGTGGAGTAGCCCACTGCTGGATGAGAGAGGAGCCTTGAAAACTCTGGGCTGGTCAGAGCTGCAGTGAGGTATGCATAAAAGGAGCAAGGCAAATGCTGCTGCTGGGAATTGGAAGGCCCTTGAAAGGCCTTAGTTTCTTACCATGTACTTGTGTGCTTCTGAATGGGAGGACGATCTGAATCCAAGAGGCTTGAGCAGCCCTGTTCTCGGCATGAAGAAGGTGTAAAAAAAGGCTGTCTAGGGGATGGCTGTGAGTTCTGTGTCCCCCAGTGCTTCTGGTGCCTGTGTTCCCTATACTCTTGGCTAAGATGAGAAGGAATGTGAAGGAGAAGAGCTGCTGACAGAAGAGAAGGACAGTTCTCAAATGACTGCCTGGAGAAGTAGTCATGAAATGGGACATGTTGCTGATAATTGACTTTTGAAAGACACCTGGAATGTGGATTTCTCTGTTTAGGAAATGAACCTTTTCTGCTCATCTTCCTGCTCTTTCCTGTTCCAATCCCAGCTGGAGCAACTACAAGAACACTGCTGAGGGTTCAACAGCCTGTCCTTGTTGGGACCTGAGTGCATCTGTCAAGGAAATCTCCCTGAGGATCATCCCTTACTCAAATGACAGAGCTCAGCTGGGGACAAGGCAGCAGCTTAACAGAAGTAGTTTTAAACTGTCTCTTGTGAAGTCAGTCCCTGAGCAATGCTGGCATGAATTGTAACTTTGAAGTCTTGGGATAGTTTGGATTTTTTTAATTTTTTTCCTGAAAACCACAGACCCTTGTTTCTTGTGTCTGCTTAAGAATGTAACTGTAAATCGAAAGAATGATTTCTAGCCCTTGTGTTTGTGTAAGAAAGTGACTCATGACCTGAATGTCCTCTTATAGCTCAGGGTGAGAAAGCTTATGAAAACTCATAATCACTGAGTAACTGGGTGTGAAAAGGCAGTCAGGAAAAGTCTGAAGTACAAAAGAAGGGCATGAAGTAATTTGCTTCAAATTCACAACTTGAAACGAAATGGGAAAGCTACAGACTCTCTACTTGCTCCTTCCTTTGTTTAGAAATCCAGTTTTAAGTAGCAGAGGAGCCAAGAGGCAGCTAGAAGAGTTAGGATAGCAGCATCTACCAGCTCTAACCTCCTACTCACATCTTCAGAGACAACCAGACATGCTGTGGTAGGATGGTGCTTGGAGGAAAAAAGAACAGAAGGAGAGCTCAACCTCTCTTTTGCACCTTTATCCCAGAAAAACTGTGAATAATACCACTTTATGAGGTATTTTGTAAAAGGAAGTGTCATATCTTTTCTTCACCCAGTGAAAGGGTACTTGCATGACTCAACCAGCCATGTTTAGGGCAGTGAATTTCTGGCATTGTGACAATGTTGGTGTTAAACATTTCCCTTGCCTAGCTTCAGGAGTCTAAGGCTGTTCTGGTGCTGCTGTTCTGAGAGCTGTAACATTAGGAAAGAGAAGGTTTTGTGTATTCTGGTTGGAGTCACTTATTAAATCTCACAGAGTGCTGCTTTTTGAATGAAGAGTGTACTGAGTGAGTGCTTACCCTGGTTGGAGCAGGAGCTGCAAGGCTGCCAGACCATCAGTAGGCTTTTTGTGGGGAAGTATGATAGTTCAGCCAAAGAGAAATACAGATAATTCTCAAGTGGTCTATCAGCACAGAATAGCAGTGACACTATTTGTGAAAGGCAACCTCTGCAAGGGAACAAATAAAATAAAATCAAAAAGGGGACAAAGAAGAAATCTGTGTGTTAGGAGGTTCAGTTTATGTGCTGGTGGATTCTAATAGTGAAACACACTCTTACCCTGTGGCACATGGCACAGCTTCTCAGGCACAGTGGAACAGAGCAGGGCTTGTGCTGTACACTGCAAAGGCACCTTGCTTGCCTTTGAAAAATAATTTCAATAAGAACATTTCATTTAGGGAATTCATTAGTCTGCTGAGTAACTACCCTGTAAGAAATAAAAATCTGCTGGAAATATTGGATTCTGTGTAGTTAATGAATGACAGTTTGTAGCCAGCCACATGACCTGGTTACATCCTGGATACAGAGGTCTTAGGAGGTTTTCTACATGCTGTTTTCACATATACCTTAAAAACCCAAAAACTAAAACCCCCAAACCCTGGCAGCAAAACAATTAGGTTCTTTGGAATGAAGTAAAAACAGAGGTTAAAGTACATTTTTGATATGAGGGATAGCCTGTGCAGAATGGCAAATAGGGAACACATACAGAAGGTTCTATGCCTGTGATGTAAGTTTGGAGGGGAAGGAGCGCAGTGCAGCTTTCTAAACAGGCTAAAAATGTTTATAATTCTGCAGCAGTAGGCCTTAAAAACACAAGTTTATGTTTTGAATAAATCTAAGGTGCTATTGCATAACAACTTCAACCTTTTTTTTGTTGTTTTCTTCCCTCTTTCCCTTCTACAGATCACACATCCGTGGGCGGGCTGGGAGACAGTTTTTATGAATATTTATTGAAAGCCTGGCTTATGTCAGACAAGACGGACACGGAGGCAAGGAAAATGTACGACGATGCAATTGAGGTGATTATGATTCATTGAGTTTTCCAATACAGTGGAACAATCTTTAATGATTTTAAGGAAATGAAATTAAATTTAAAAAAAAAAAGAAACCTAGGGAGGAAAACCACCACCAACCACAGGACTTGTTTTGATTATGTAAGTTTTAAGAAATCAAGTGATGAATAATACTAGCTTTCACTTTGAGTAGTTTAAAAAGTATTATTGTGGAATACATGTGATGCAGATTATTGTGCTAAAAATAACCAGCTTGTCCCAAATGGTACAGTGTAAAAGCCCAGGCTCTAATTTATTAGAAGGAGATCTAGCAACCTTGAGATGTGTGCAGAACAACCAAGTCACTTTTTTACAGTGTTGAGAATTCATCATTCTAGGACACGAAGTCCCAAATTGTTTTATTCTTTGCATTATTTTCTAGGGCATTTACATGTTATATTCCATATTTACCTTGTAAAATGCAGTTCATATCTATTCCTGTTTCTATGGTTCTCTTGTGCTATGGTCTTACTCCCTGTCACAGACAAAGTGCTTGCCTAAGCAGGGCAGTACTGCAGATTGTTCAGTGGGATTTGGGGGTTGGTGGCCTTTCTGTGGTGGTTCTGAGCTTTTTGCTGCCCAGCTGTTACTTTCCCAGTTTCCCCATCTTCTCTCAGCAGCCTCTCATAGTGGTTCCCACTGTGCCACCATTCCTCTCCTGCAGTTTAGAAACATAGAGAGTGACTGAGCTGGTCTGAGTGAGCTGTGGCACCAGCAGCAGCAGGGGCTGTGTAGCCTTGTCCCAGTGCTGATGTGAGGCTGGTGCGTGATCTGTTCCAGGCTCTGTGCATGCCCTGTTGCTTTCAATGTAAGTTTTTAGAGCTTAGTTTTAGTGCGGTCAGTCTTCTAAAGCAAAACACCTATTCTTGGAATTCTCAAAATTCACATTTTACAAGATATATAGTGAAAATTCTAGTACTAAATTGCTTTGAAGCTGTAATATGTCTTACTCCTGACCTGAATTTGATTACATTTGACATCCAGCTGCTTTGACTTTTCCCTTCTCTACATTGTTTTAAAGGGTTATCTGCACCATATAGTTGGTTACTATCAAATGTACAATAGACATTCTCTCCTGAAGGAAAAGTGCCTTTTTTTTTTTTTTCTGGGTCTCACAAGATAAAACAGATTTTGAATTATTTCTTAAGCTTTTTTCTATGTATTTCCCTGTATCTTCAGTATGGAGACAGCAATGTTCTTCTAATGTGATTCTTCTTCTAACTGATTCCTTGATTTTATCCTCTTCATCCAGCCAGCAGCTCTGCTTGTACTCTTAACCTTTGCCTCATACCATCATCCACTTTCCAGTTGCTTTATTCTGAAGCTGGTTATAATCTTTTCGATTTACTGCTTTCCTACCACTGTGATTTACATTCCTGATTCCTCAGTGTTTGACCTTACACTTATCTCTATTGCAACACATTGTTCAGGCAAAACCCGTTTTGTCACCTGCTCTCAGTGATTTTACAGAACTGACTTTTCCTTTATCATTATCTATAGTTACATCAATTTTTGTGTCATCTGCAATTTTTTTCTAGCATTTTTCTTGGAGATCATTGTTAGAAATACTGTCTGGTGTTGAACAAAGTAGCTATGCAGAATCTTCATGGGATAGGGATTTTTTTATTTTTTTCACAATTTTTTTTTCTTTACTTGTTTAGGACTAATATTTTGTAAAATGCCAAGAAATTTTTGAAATCTCTAATATTTCTAGTATCAGCATACACATATCAATCAAACATTTATTTTTGAAACCACATCATTCATTTTATATAATTGTTTTATTAACTTTTTTAACTACTGATAAAGCATTGGCTGTTTCCCAGTCCTTTTGAACTTCCTTAGCTTTCCAGGGTTTGTTAAAATCTATATTAGTAGTTCATAAATTACTTGTGTATTTTTAATAGGTTAAAATACAGTGTATGGGGGCCTGTGGGTTTAGAGATTTTTAGCTGTTGATATTTAACTTCTATTGTGGTTACTGTTGAAATATTTTACTCTAATTCTTAAACTGTGAACACTTCAAAATTAGAGGAAATAAACTCTCCTGTTCATCCTCTTCACTGTAAATCATCTTGCAAACATTTTATATGGGCACATCTCTGAATGGAGACAGAGCAAAGAAAATTTGGGATCAGGTGAAAACACACTGTGGATAGAAGGGAGGAAAAGCCAAGCTGCTTCTTATTCATGTGTGATATGTCCTGCAGTCCAAGTATCAGAGAATTCCTTCTGTTTTTTCTCAGCTAAACCCACCCTCTACATTTGAGTCTGCATGAATTGTACTGATTTATGTGCTGTGAAATTTATGTGCTGTTTCAGGGTTTGTGTCCCTCCCAGGTCCTACTTGATGTTGAAAGACATAGCCCAAGAGTCATTAAGTAGGATTCGCTTTGTGTAACTGCAATTGGAATTTTTATTATAATTTTTTTAAGAAGCCATTCCCTTACAATTCTTTTGATTTTGCCTATAATATAGGTCTTCCTCCATAGCTAACACTTCTTATTCTTTGTTTTTCAAAATGTGGAGCAGAAGCTGTTTGCATCATTTGTGCAAGCAGAAGGGGAAAGGTGTAGCATGCATTCCTCCCACTCACAGCACAGAGTTGGAAATGTTCTCAGCACCCACCAGTCTAAAAGAATGTCTCTGTCCAGCCACACTTCATTCCCTTATCTTATTACAGCAATGTGAGTGCAAGATGGACAACATAACCTCACTCCTAAGTCTTGCAGTAGACAGTGATATCTCATTCCTTGGAACTATCACAGAGAAGAAAAATGCAGCATCTGTTCTTCAGATGTCATGGTTTCCGATCCATGGCATATGAAGTCTTATCCAGGTCACCACATACTTCTGACATGAATACAAACAATTTGTATATCCATAACCCCTCTGTATAACATGGGTGCAGTCTTCCACTGTAAAGGACACTTCATTGCTATGTCCTAGTATGGAAATTCGCAGCTGTGATAAATGCTGAAATTGTGAAACCTGTTGGGAATTTTTTGTGGTGATAAAATTTGAGGATGGGCCTCTTAACTTTGCTTTCAACATCATCATATGGGCCTTCCAGCTCGTCTGGTTTCAAGTGTCTTTTTTTCCTTTTCACATCAGCTGGAGGATAGGTAAGCTTCTTTTTGATCTGCTGCCTTGAGTACCTAATCTGTTAGGCTCATAAATTTGATCCTCACTCTTTCTTACTGCACAGCATTAGGTAGCTAAAAGAAGGATTTGGCCGTGTGCTTGACAGTCACAACATAGCAAGTACTGCTGCAAGACAGCTCAGAAAATGCTATTTTTTGTAGTCATGAAAAGCACGTGAACTTCAGGAAACATTCAGGTTTTGCATAGAATGACAGAGTACCTTGAATAGCAGGGGACCTTCAGGAATCATTGAATCCAGCTCCTGGCCCTGCACAGGACACCCCAAGAATCACATCATGTGCCTGAATGTTGTTAAAACACTTCCTGAACTCTGTCAGGCTTGGTGCTATGACCACTGCCCTGGGCAGCCTGTTCCACTGCCCAGCCACCCTCTGGGTGAAGAACCTTTTTTTGCTATCCAACCTAAACCTCCCCTGACACAACTTCAGGCTGTCCCCATGCCTACTGTCACTGGTCTCAAGAGTGAAGAGATCAGTGCCTTTCCCTGCCCTGCCCCTCGTGAGGATGTTGAAGGCTGCAGTGAGGTCTCCCCTCAGTCTCTTCTCTAGGCTGAACAAACCAAGTGACCTCAACCACCCTGGTTGCTCAGGCATTGCTCAGACTAAGGAAGCTCCTTCCATTAGTTAATCTCTTAGTTGATATGAACTAAATCTTCTCTTTGGGAGTTGAGGTGTACACATCCACTCTGGTATGTGTATACTCCTTGTAGTCCAGCTGGATGCCACTGCTTTGCAGTTCCCGTTGGAGTGCTCAGTGGCCTCAGCCATCCAGCTGAGGGTACAAATGCCACACCTATCCCAACCTGCACCCCTGGGCAGTGCTCCCAGCAATGTCCAGCTATCCCTTGTTAATTACTGTAAATACCAATTGTCATTTTTCCACAGTTGGCAGGCAGCAGGTTGTTGAACGATAAAGTATTTTGAGAGAGTTGCATGTATGTTCTTGAGATGCTTCCTTTGTGACTTTCAGAACCTAACCTAGTTATTAAGTAGCTGATAGGACTTGATTTTCAGATTTCAAAACCTACCCCTTCTACCAGGCAGTTATTTCCAAGTTCAGAAGATGTGTTTTCTGCTCAGAAGAGGAGCATGTTGCACCTAGTCTGCACTCTTCAGTCAAACTATGAAAGCAAATCCAGAGTAGAAGTGTAGCTTGTGGAGCAATATATAAATTTGGCCTTTGTTGGCTATCCTGGTGCTAGCCACAGTAATTTTGTCCCACTAGAAATGCTTCTGCAATCATTTGCTCCCCAACAGTTATGAAGTTATGGGAAGATACAATTCAAAAGGGGATGTCATTTAGCATTTGGAAAAAAATGCTTTCCTCTACGAAATAAATAATCCATACGCTATAGTGCCTTTCTGCTCTTCACAGTTAAAGTGGCTTTCCTTCAAAGAGCGCTCAACTTTTATGTACCATATGGTCAAAAAACATCAGTTTTGTCACAGTCTAGAATAATGGAATCAACAGAGTTAATGCTCCAGATCTTGATATCCTTTCCAAAGGCAGTTTTCAGCAGGTCCAATACTTCCTGTACCAGTACTTTCAGCCCAAATGAGGCCTGTACAGTTAGCCACATCAGGCTCCTTAGCAGCAGAAGGCAGTCGTCAATACCAGTTTGCCTGATGGTTAGACAGCCACCCTGGCAGCTGTCAGAGACTTACTGGCTTCTGCTCTGTCAGTTACTTCTGCCTTCTTCTCTCTGGATCCTGCCTTGAGCACAAACCGCAGATCTATCAGTGGTATTAGTGAAGGAATTAACTCAATAGGAGTGCAGACCAGCACTTCTTTTTCATTACTTTTTCACTGTCTAATGGTAGACATAGTAAATACTGAAGTAGGTTGGTGGGAATTGTGATCCTTTCTGAAAGAGGCTTAAGCAAACGTTGTTCCATCTAGTTTGCAAACTTTGGGAAGTTAAGTCAGCTGCTCTTCTAAGAGAAGGATACCATTTTTAAGTCACAAGCAACAGCATGTTTTGGTACAAATGTGTGAAAAGAAAGCAGCAGTTGCCTCACGTATAAAATAAAGGGTATTTTTGTGATCAGCTGCTGCAACACCTATCATTTGAGAATGTGCAATCAGAAAGCTGCTGTGGAGAAGCTAGAAGGTGGCTGGAGCATTCCTGCCACTTCCTATTAAAGACAGGATGACTGCATACATTGATGACCAAAAGTTTCCAACATGGATGTGTTTTCTGAGTACTCACAGAGTGCACAGAGCTCTGGTGCTTCCCAGAGTTAACAGTTTGACAAATACTGTTTGAGCCATAAAATAAGTGTTGAATTCTCAAGTAAAAGCACTGTATTGTCTCTGTTGTGATTTTCATATGTTAGATGTCATTAGCATTTTTAGCAGTTAAGGTTTTTTTTTTTTGTGCTTTGAAATTATATTCTTATAGCTGTCTGTTCCTGTGGTGCTCAGAAGTGAATTTGAAAAAAGAAAATTATTTTTGTTTCAAAAGCCAGACTTTGCTTGCTAAAGGAAAGTTAATAAGTAAAACTTGCATGTGAACAGCATTTGAATGTTCTCTTAATCTCTTTGTAGGCCATAGAAAAACATCTCATCAGAAAGTCCAATGGAGGACTGACCTTCATTGGGGAGTGGAAGAACGGGCATCTTGAAAGAAAGATGGGCCATTTGACCTGTTTTGCAGGTGGAATGTTTGCCCTTGGAGCAGATGGTTCCAGAGATGATAAAGCTGGACATTATTTGCAGCTCGGAGCTGAAATTGCACATACGTGTCACGAGTCGTATGACAGGACAAGTAAGACCTATTGTTAATCTAATAATTTCAATAGTTGGAATACAGCAACTCTTGTAATTATTGTTAGGATTTGTTTGGACTCTGTCTAACATGCACTGGTTTTATACCAGTATGAGTTTTTAACATCTGTGTATTTACTTCTGCTCTTCATCATAGTGAGTAAATCTAAACCCAGATTTTATGGTTCCTTCATGCATGTTTGTCCTCAGTTTTGGATCAGTCAGCTAAGATGGGTTATCTGGGTATGGTGAGGAAGGAATTTGTGTGACCTCTTGTCCTCACAGATATATAGGGAAGTTTTTACTTTCATATATACTGTTCTTACAGTTAAGTAGAGGGTAAAAATTGTAAATAGACTTTTTACTGGTTTTAGTAATAGTCCATTCTGAGTAAGTACAATTAAATGAGAGAGGATGAAGAGTATTGTGCAGACTGTGAGGACGCCAAAGGCCTGACTAGTGAGGAGGCAGCATCAGACTTTGTTGGGCTGAAAGCTTCTCAAGGTCAGTCTTTTGGACCAGGATTATTTTATAGTGACCTTGATGCTTGAAGTGCACTGAGTATGCTTAGGGTGGCCATATAGTTGTAGAACATAATTAAAATGGAAGAGTCTCAGAATAGTAATCAGGGACATCTTGAGAACTGGACTATCAGAACTAAGAAGTTTGCCAGAAAAAGTCAGGAGCTCTTTGTCTGAAGTGGGAGTTGAAAAATGTCCTGGTCTGTATCAGATGAAGAATTTTCAGCAGAGATTAGATAATATTAAGACTGCCTTAGAAGACATGTGTAATTTGTCACCCTGAATACTCTGTATAAATCTGAATTTCAAGCAGAACAAATGCAGAGAAGGACCAAGAGAATGAATAAAGTGACAGAGCTTTTATCTTACAGTGGGGAAAATATGAGAGATTGGCCTGCTCAGGCTAGAAAAATAATACTGAAGAAAGGAACAAATTTATTGCCATCTCAAGGGGTAAACACTGAAGAGAAATAGTTATTTTAGGATATAAAAGAACACAGTTGTAATGAGAGCAAGATTTTTAAGCTCGCTGTGCATAAATGTAGGTTGGAGATTGGAAATGGTTTTGCATAGCTATCAGAGAAGTGAGTTTCTGAAATACCTTCCCAGTAGAAATAACGGTAACTATAACTTAAGCAGTTTTAACATGAGAATTCATGTATTTATCCACAGGATTACATCGTATCATTGTATAGTTGCCTGTCTTTCTAAATAATTCAGTCACAGAAGTGATAATTTTATTTGCGTAAGCAGCAGTTTTAAAAAAAGGAAAAGAAAAAATATGAGTATGCTGAAGAAAAAAGGTAGGACATAGCAGCTATTGTTGCATTCTGAAAAATTGCATTTAAATGTTTAATTCGACATTTAAAAATAAGCAATGTTAAATTCACAGTTGTTTGAGCAGACCTAATTTTATTCCTTCAGATGTTTATTCTGTACCCTAAATAAGTCAAAAGATGGGGGAGATAAAAGTTTTGATTACATATTTAATGACTGTATAAGAACACATGAGCAAGAAAGACTGAAAGCTGTACAGACAGCTATAAATTTGCAATGCCCTTGTTCTCTTTTGTTCAGTCATGCAGTCCCAGGAATGTGGATTGTTTGTGTTTGGATGTTTTGGTTTTCATTTTCTGGCCTGATTTTTCAAAGGATATTAAGAACTTATATATGCCAAATGTCAACTTCTTTGTTATGTTTCAACAGCAGGATTTGAGCATAATGGTACACTTTAATGGCAGAACTGGCTGATGGCAGAAAAAGCATCTTTAAGAGGGCAGACAGTCATCCTGGTTCAGCTAATAGGTTTATGGTTCAGCAGGCAAAGGTGATTTCCTGATTTTTCTCCTATGGACACGGGAGAGCTTGCCCCATTGGGCATGCCCAGAGGAGGGTGAAGGATGCAGAGACTGCAGGCAGGGGTTAGGCAGCTCTTTCTTTAGATAAACCAGCAGAGCTGCCCTTTCCTGTGTCATCCCACAGCTGCTTGTAATAAACTACAGTAATGGTGATGTAATATTTCAGTATGAAAATACTACTTTATGAAGCAACCTAAATTTCCATAGCTGAGCTTAAGTCTCAGCAAAATTGAAACAGAATTTCACAGAAGAAAAGCATTTCTGGAAAATGAGGGCATTATATTGACAACTATCATCAACTTGTTGCACATATTGGAGGTTTGAAAGCCTGTTAGAAAAAACAACCTGATATTTTAGAAAGCTGGTTATTTTAGTGCTAACTGGTACAGGGAAGCTGGAAAGTCCTTGAAACTATTCCTGATGTATTTTCTTGGGGATTATGTCCCAGTGGCAACTGGCATCACTGCCATGTAATCGAGAAGTTTATGCAGGGATGTAGTCCCACTGATAATCTGTCACCTGTCAATGTTCCCCAGGAATACCTGAGAGAAGACCTTAGACTCCAGACTAAGATGCTGGAGAAGTGACTAGGTATGTTGTGAGAAGCTTGGGCCCTTGCCATGGCTCTGTGACAATCCTTGTAGATTCTGCTTGAGCCGAGGATCAGTCTGTATGTAGCACTGCTCAAAGGATGTCTTTCTAATTCAGCAGCTGGAGGAGGCTGGTGGATTTTGGAAGGTGAAGGCAGGGGGTGTAGTCGTGGTTCTGGTCTGCCTCTGAGCAAGGGATCTGTGTTTCCAGGATCTATTGGGCATGGCAGCATGAGAGCCCCCTCCAAGGCTCTTCCCCTCTTCAGGAAATTGTTAATGCATGTGGCACCCTTAGAAAGGATTTGAAAAGGCTTATTGATGCTCAATGAGAAAACTTAATTGTAACCAGAATAGTCTTGTGATGTGCAGTCTACACATACCTCTGTTTCCTACCAACTCTACTATTTTTTGTACCATGAACTATCAATAGATTAATGCTGCAGCCATCCTAAATCTCCCATCCTGTGACAAGAGATTTCAGGATTTTCCTGTAGTCCTGTGTGCTCTCAGTTTGAGGAGAAGATTGAGAAAAACAAAGATAGGAGGCATATTCTGATCTGTGTGCTCATTTGCTAGCAGAAGAAATCACAATGCTGTCAGTGGGCACTGGTAAGGCTACAAAAATACAGCTTCCTGTGCTCATGGCACAAGGCTTCTTGATGTTGAAGCTTATGTGAGTACTGCACATCTTGAGGTGTTCTGGTTTCTGGTGATTAGTTCTTTGTTTTTCATGCTTAATGTGAACCACTGAGAAACATGGCACAGGCATGAAACAATTGGCAATGCAAAATCTGGAGATGGCAACAAAAAACAAGTTCAATGAAATCAAAGGAATGGAAAGATCACTAACAAATCAATCTGAATAATCAGCTTTCATAAGTATTGTAGAGGTTAGATAAATAAGCAAAATTATCTGCATAGATGGCATTTGTGTGCTGATCTATAGCACACAGTATTTTTAGTGCACTCTACCATCCCTTATGCATAAGAATTTTCCTAGCCATTAGCTGATAGTGTGTAAAGTATTGACTGACTACAGAGAGCTTATTTTAGGATGAAATTTTTTGCACTTCTTTAAAGTTTCTTGACAAGAGCTGTCCTCAGAATCGCAGTACAGCTTTAGCTGTTTTTTATGTGTGACAATTCTAGTGCAGAATAAGCCAGATGACTAAGATTTCAGCTGAGACATATGCAAGGGTATGAGTAGATGCTATCTCTGCCCCAAGACTTACAGTAAGCAGCTAAACAGGCAAGGCTGAGGAAATGAGAATAATAACATGTTTTTGTGAGACGTATGAAATAGCAATGTGTTGATGGAATAGTTCAGAGTCTCAAGGAGAAGTGTCTTGGATGTTCTGTTCCTCCAATTTTGTATGAATTAGAGTCTAGCATGTGTTATTATAACTATGAATCCTTTCTTACTTTCAGGAAATTTATTGCTAGATTGATCGTAGTCTTAAAGAAACATACAAAACAGACAACAATATTTTCAAAAATACTTACGGAATTAGAAATATTTACCTAAAAGTACAAAGATTTGCCCTTTTTTTGGCAGTGCTAAATACAGCTCTCATTGAAGTCAACTTTATGTCAGTTAAAAAATTTTTAAATGGTAGTTGTTCAGCTTTGCACTGGTATGAAATTGTTTCTCATCTACTCTCGCTGCCTAGACTATAGTCTATCAGTGCTATTTATATAAAAATATTTGGATTATTCTGTGACCACTATAGCATTGTAAAATGGCCTTAGATGGTTCTTGGCTTAGAAGAAGATACTGCGTCCATAATAGCTTCTTCTCTTTAGTCAGCTATCAATTTTGCATCCTTGATTTCAGATAAGTATTTGGTGAAATCATTACAACATGCAGAGGTCACCCATCCTTGGGTGGTTTAATTTCTTGTAGTGCTCAATAGCATTAGGAGTAGGTGTGAGTAGATAATTAAGGATTTAATGCACAAGCAGGCTACAAAGCAAGATAAGACATCACAGTTTCTGTAGGTGGTGGATCACCAGAACTGCCTGAAATCCAGCTTCTTTGGTGGATAAGACTAACATAGCTGTGATTCCCTGATTCCAAAAGGCTTTTTAACAAGTGTTTTACTAAGGCCCATTAGGGACATTAAATGATTACAATTTAAGCAGCAAGTACCTGCATGGAGAAAGAAAATGGGCATAATATAGAAAAGAGGATAGAGGTAAATAGTCTACTCTTGCAGTGGATAAATGCTGGTTAACCAGCACTACTCTGATATATTTGATACATATATATATATATATATGTGTGTATAGGTGTATAAAATGTATACTGTATTTATATACATTGTAAGTGTGTAGTATATTTACATTTCATATTTTAGTATGTATTATCTATAAATAAAGCACACATATACATAAATTATCAGAAAAGGGCAGGAACAGTAAACTAAGTGTGCTGATAATAACAAAAAAAGCACTACACAAGGATCTTATGAGGTTAAGTAACTGCATAATAAATTGCTAAATTAAATCCAGTGTAGTTAATTGTAAAGTGAGGCACCTCTGAAAAAATTATTTCTAACCTTACATATTAAATGATGAGTGCTAACTGACCGTTGCAATTCAGGAAATTGCTTTTGAGATTATGAAAATGTCAACTCAGTAGCACTCAGGAAAAACAAAATGAGAAAGAGAAAAATAGAAAATGTCATTATGTCACTGTGTTAATCTCACCTGCACCTTTTTTCCCTGTATTTGCTGGTCCTCTCTCATTTAACAAAGGATATAGTAGAACTGGAAGAATTGCAGAGAAGGGCAAGAAGATTAACTAGAGGCATGGAACAGTTTCCATTCAAGGCACAACTGAATTGAATAATATTATTCAGGGTGGAAAAGGGACCTTCTAGGTAGGATTCATCAGATTTGCAAAATCACATAGGGATTGGAGAGTGGTTCTGCATCAAATAGGTATTAGAGATGTGGAACCCCTTAGCAGAGGTTGTTTTGGATGCTCAAGGCTTAGACAGATTTAAGGAAGCACCAGATGAGTACTTGGGAAATAAATTTATTAAGAATTACTGATCACCTAAAAAAATATGTCTAGTTTGGGAGAAGTCTTGAGCTCAAAAACAGTAGAGGCTGGTAGAAAAGATGGAAAAAGGTATCTCACATACTTGATGGGTGCTTCCACTTCCCCATCAATGTCTGATTTTGGTAATTGTTGATGTGATACTGGAGCAGACAGAATTCCGTCTGGTCCAGGATAACCATTCTTATACTCAGAATTTTGGATTGGTAGAACTCTGTATCTAATCTCCTCTATTTTATAGTGAGATTTATATAATTTTTTAAGTGAAACTGGTAAAGTGTACCATTTTGAAAGAAGTGCAGTAAACATCTCTTGATGGAGTTTCCCATACCATTCATGTGGCTGAAGCAGTGTGATGCTTTTTCTTTTGGCATCCAGAGCCATAGTCCCTTGAAACAAAAAGATTAAGGAACTTCTGGAGATTTTCTGCTGGGGCTGCACTGAGAGTTGCTTGTATTTTTCATTATAGTATGCTAAGGTTCCCCTTTCAGACCCATGAAACCTTGGTTAATTTGAATCTCTAACCCATAGGAATTACACGATTAATTGCTTTGATAATTTTTAAAGCTTGAGAGCAGCTTCAGAGTTCAGCACCTTTAAAAGTCTCTGCCAAAACAAATGGTGCAGTGCAGTAATAAGAGTGCATTAATAATGTTAAATTTGACGACCAATGTGCAGCTTTTAATACAAAATATGTGTAACTTCTTATTATAGACAGATGTTTTACAGGTGTGTTGTTCTTATATGGGTAGTCTTCCAGGTGCTGGCACAGGGCCTTTACAGGTTCCTTTAAGGGCTTTAACAGTGAATCTCTTATTTCAGAGATTTATTTTCTGGTGTACTTAAGACTTCACTGCCCAGTTGTAAACCCTTTACTGGAAGATCACAGCACATCAGTTACAGTGACCTGACAGCACATCCTTAAACCAACAGTTTGGATAAAGATACAGGTTTTTTGGTATGATACTACTTGGTTTAGTTCCAAGATCTTTTCCTACTGTTCTAAGTGGGATCAAAGGACATCAAAACCTGTGTTGACCCTTTTTTTCTTTTTTCTTTTTCTTGTAAGGAACCGATGTTGGTCGCTTCAATTTTATCCTATAATTGAATGTGTTAGTGTGTTTATATTCTTAGTGTTCCATTAGTTTTCAAGAGGATTACTGTTGTCCTGTCAAAATAGGTAGTTTTCTCAAAGGAATTAGAGAAATTATTCATAAGAAAAATTATAGGCCTCAAAAGTAGGAAATATTTATGAGACTGCTTAAAGGTTCTGGTTTTTTTTTTTCCACAAGCTTGGGATAAAGCAGTCTCCTACCCATCCTTCCTGCAAAGATTGGTATGGAACAAATTTTTTCTTACCTTTACTTTTTTGTTGTTGTCATTTGTTTTCTCTGCAGCACTAAAGCTGGGCCCAGAAGCATTCAAATTTGATGGTGGCGTGGAGGCGGTGGCAGTACGGCAGAACGAGAAGTATTACATCCTAAGGCCAGAGGTGATTGAGACCTACTGGTATATGTGGAGGTTCACCCACGATCCCAAGTACAGGCAGTGGGGCTGGGAGGCAGCACAGGTAACTCTGTTAATCATCTGTCACTAATTAATTTTGTGTATTTCCCCTTTGAAGCCACTTCAGTCTCATGGTAATGAAACACTTGGAGTGGTAATTGATTTTCACAGTTTGCTGCAAACCGGGGTACATATGAGGGTGCACACAGTTATTGCTGTTTTGCATTTGCTGAGTCAGATGCTCAGGTGAGAGGTGCATTCAGCATTACACAGCCCATGAGTTCAGGCATGGAAACAGAACTCCTTAGTCATGACTCCTACTGTTGTCAGTAGTGTGCAGCCCCCGAGAGTTTCTCTACTTCCCTGAATTGCTCCAGCAGTCTTTGGAAACAGCTCAAAGCCAGTTTCAAAGATGAGAATAAACATTAAAGATAACAAGACAGTAATGAAATATTTTGACTACATCCAGAGGAGATGAGAGAAAAGCAAAGGAAAAGACAAACCAGGAGACTGGGTAAGTTTATTCTGTGGCTGAAAACCAGTTTTGCTCCAGAAGCAAGAGATCAAGAAAAGGTGGGAAGAGATCTGTTGAGACGCCTGTATTCAGAATGTTTAGCCAAGCTCATTACTATCCATTCCTCAGCACAGTTGCAACACCTAGAAGAGGCCAGGTATTTTACAGTTGTGTATTAGTGTGGTTTTGCCTTTTAGTCTGTTTTGTTCCAACAAGAATTATGTTATTCTGGAGACAGGTTCCGCATTTGTATTCCAGAATGCATTGCTGCTGTCTCCAAAACATTGTCTCCTTGCCTGTGTAGATACTACAAATTCTTGCTGATGTAACCAAGCTCCTTTCAGAAGCTATGGCTGGATGACCCAAGCTGAGGTGGGGTCCTTTGTAAGAGGTTGAAAAATTTACAGATGTAAAGATTTTCAAGCCAGGATCAGTCTCTTAAGCACACTGCAAAGCATGTATTTTAATTGCATTTTGCTCAGTTTTCTCCATTTGCTTTCATTATCTTGGTTCTCATTAATGCTTTCAAAACAAACCCTCCCTTCCTCCTCCCCTGCCTCCAGTTTTCTCTGTGTGCAGGGTAGGATTTTATTTTATCCTTCTGTCAGCCTCCATTGAAGTTGTAAATCAAGCAGCCCCTGTGCTTAATTGCCTCTATCCTTACAGACTGCCTTCTTCTGCTTGTTGTTTCCTTGATACAAGATTTCTTTATCTAACATAGCCATAAATTATTTTTGACTTCTTCATAAATAATTTTGCCAACCCCTCCTTCATACAATTAGGAATTTTCCTACCCCACAATCGTACTGACACAGAAGCTAGAAGCTTTTTGCTCCCCAGGATTTTCTGTTCATTGCATATAGATAATAAGTTCTTGTGTTTATTCCTCACACCTACTCACTACTTTTTCTTCTTCCCTATCACACACGGCCCTGGCTGTGTTTATTCCATCATTTATAAATAGAGAAGAAGCTGGTGTGACACGCAGAGCAGTTGGCTTACTGCTGTCGTACAACACTGTCTGAATTTGTCTTCCTTTTGCCTTCCAACCTCTGAAGCATACTTGGATTTATTATCTATATTTTTTGATAAAACTTATGCACTTTAGTACAACTCCTATGCTTTGTCCAAGGCCTGTTCTTTTGCATCTCTCCAAATCCAGTGTCTCTGGGGGAAAAGCCAGGAAGTTCAATCTTACATTCCCTCAGTGATCATAAATCCCTGTGACAGGGTCTCTATCTCTTTCCTGATGAAAAAAAGGCTAATTCTCCCTAATACTGTACTTAGCACTAGAGACAGCATTCATCTCAATTGTATTGGGCCAGTCAAATTGGATGATGGTGTGCTGGGGGGCTGGCTGAAGTATTACAGAAATATGCATGGAGGATACTCAGGGTAAATACAGAAAATTACTAAAATCCTTTTCAGGCTAATTATTTGAAAGCAGTAAGAGCCACCATTTCACAATAGGCATGTAAAGCCAATTACTAATCTGAATTGTGTGAATGAAGGGTTCAATTAAGAGTTGTGGACTTGTGTATCTCACTAAATAGGACTGCACCAGAGAGAGGCTGCTGAGTTCATCAGAGCTTCTATTAACAGTGAAAATAAATAGCCGAGACCTGAAGCTCAGGCTAACTTCAGGCAAACTGAGGGTTGATACTAAGATGGAGTGGAAAGACCCATAGCTCTCTGTCCTCATGAGACCTCAGCTGCACCCAGATTTGGGGTCCTCAGCACAAGAATGACGTGGACCTTTTAGAGCAGGTTCCAGGAAGGGACAGAAATGTGATCCAAGGGTGGGAGCACCTCTCCTACAAAGACAGGCTGAGAGAGCTGGGGTTGTTCAGCCTGGGGAGGGGAAGGCTCCAGGGAGACCTCATTGCAGCCTTCTAGTACCTAAAGAGGGCTTATTAAAAGAAGCGAGATGGTGTTTTTATGTGGGCAGATAGTGACAGGACAAAAGGCAATGGTTTTAAATTGAAAGAGGACAAATTTATATTAGATGTTAGAAAGAAAATTCTTTACTGAGAGCATGGTGAGGCAGTGGAACAGGTTGCCCAGAGAAGCTGTGGATGTAAGTGTTCAAGGTCAGGTTGGATGGAGCCTTGAGCATCCTGTTCCAGTGAGTGACATCTGCACCCATGGCATTGAGGTTGAAACTAGATGATCTTTGAGGTCCTTTCCAACCCAAGCCATTCTGTGATTCTACTTAAAGAGGAGTAGACAGGAAAGAGCCAGACATAAGTTGGAGGTAAAAGAAATATGGTTTCACAGTTTCGTGGGTTAGAAGCTGTGAGTATGACAGCTGGTGAAGAAACTGGCACAGTTTTCATGGGCATGTTGTTGGCACAGTCAAGAAAAGTTGCATATGCCACAAAAAACACCCTCAGAGAAACTGAGGGAGCTGGGGTCCAATCTAGAAGCATTTCAAATTTTATTTCCAAAGAACTTAAGTTCATGTTGACCTCCCTGTATGTTATCGGCACTGAAATTTCATTTTTTGTCACTTTTGAGTCAAGACACATGTATTTGGCAGGAGTATACTGCTGAATATTCTCCTGTTCTATTCTGTATTTGAATAAAGGAAAGTAGAGAACCCACTACTTCTTGTAGCTTGCTCCATTATTTATTTATTCTTGCTGGTAAAAAACCCCATGTTTTATTTCCCATTTGAATTTGCCTAGTTTCAGCTCTCAATCACTGGGTTTTCCTGTGACTTCCTATGCCATTTTTAAATGTCCTTTCCCCCATGTTTTCTTTCCAAAGAATTTTCATAGATTATAATAAGCAATGTTCTAGCAGGAACTCAGACTGAACTGTCTTACATGGCCATGGAAGTCTTTGAAGTGTCTCTGCATTCCAAAGGTTGTCTCTACCTTCCAGGCTAGCCTGGGTCTGCAGTTACACAGTCTTGATGACTAGATTTAAGATTATGTGCCTGGTTTTATGAAACTCATTTTGTTTGGCACCCAGTTACCAGCAGATTACACTGTCTGCTGTTATTTGCATATGCCATTTTAGCCAGCAGCCATGTTGCAGTGATTGATAAAACTTCAGACTGCTCCTTGTGGATCTCTGTGAGAAGCAGCTCTGTTTTGTGGTGATTTTGCATTGCCAGTTCTTTCTTAGAGCGCTGTCAGTCAATTTTAAATTGAATTATATTGATATGGTATAGTGCTGCCTTGTCTTCTCATAACATCTTAAATACTGTGGCGATTGCCTTAGAAGCTTTTAAGTTTATTGCATCTTTGCAGTTACCTTTATTTGTCAAATTTGTAGCTCTCAAAGAATTAAATCAAGCTTGTGACCAAAATAGTTTTCTATAAAACCATGCTGATTGGTGTCAGTTATCCTCTAATTTTATATACATAGATATATATATATATATATGTATGTATCCATGTATCTCTGTAATTGACTGGAACTAACATTAGGTATGCTGTCCTATAATTATTCAGTCTGCCAATGCCTCATAATGGTAGCAATATTACCTTAATACTCTTCCAGTCATCTTGGAGCTTCCCTGTATTCTCTGGTGCAATAAATTAAGCATTGTTTTTTCAGGGAGTCTGGTCTTCAGCTCTGGAGTGAAAGTGTATCTGGGTGGCAAAGCAGATGCCAGTGCACCAAGTGCTCTGAGGTCTGTGTGAAAACAGAACACTGAGAATTTCAAGTGGCATCTAAGCAGCTTGTCTGTGGCACCAAGTTTTTCAGCCAGTGTCCTGAAGTTCTGCACATCTTGGAATCAAGGACAAATTATTTGTTCATGTTTTAAAATTTTCTGTTTGGATGAATAGCTGTAAAGCAATTTTTCAGAGGCTTTTTTCCTGTACAGTTCATTACTACCTGTATTGTGTAGAACTCTGATCAGCTATGATAAATCCTTTGCCTATTCTGAACATGAGTTTGTCTTTCTAAGGAGAAATTTCTGAAGATATGAGGTTACTTGATAACCATAAGGAAAAAAAATTGATATAGATCATACATTTTCTTTCTCCAGTCTTGTAGACCTGCTGGCTTCACCAGTGTTGCACTTGGTTACCCAAATATGAGACTTCTACAGCACAGAGGAGGATCTCAGTGCTATCCATTAGCTACAGTTTCCAAAATAAGCAAGTTTTGTGTCTACACTGGCTTGGGGATTTAATTCTTCTGGAAGAAGGAGATAGTGTCCTTACAGTGGTACCATGTATTCCTTGTTTTCATTTTGCCACAGTCACTGGCAGGTTTCTCCTGTACAGGCTGGGGCACACAGCATCAGGGTTGCTGGCTGGTGGACCAGAGTCCTGATCAGGCTGGGAATTCTGGCAGGAGTTGTAAACACTGGGGCTTCCTCCTCCATCTTGCCATGCTTCAGAGCAGACACAAGGTCAGGTTCTGCATTATTATAAAAGGGGATAGTGCCAAGAGCAGGCACTTCATTTTCTGCCTAAAAATGCTTTGGCTCTTGTTTATTCATAAAACACCTACCTGGTGGCTGTAGGAGTTCTGGGGAGGAATATGCAAATTGTTCTGTAAACACCATATGTGTTATTTCTTCAGAAGCTAAGCAATTCATTTTTTTTCTTTCCTTTTTGTTGGTTTGGTTGATGGGTGTGGTTTGATTTTGTGTGGAGAGAGTGATGTTGGGGTTGTTTGTGTCGTTGAGTTGATGTTGTTGTTTGGCTGCCATGCGGTAGCTAGTATCACTTTTGTTGTGCAAGAGCATGCAGACAAAGAGATTGTCATGGGTTAGATGTGTCACATACACCTTTCCCTTCACTGTAGAGAAAACTTGGTCCACCCAGCTCTCAGCATGTGAGCACTCTCAGTGTAGCCCTATCCTACACCAGTAACCAAATCTGAAAGTAATTCATCCAGACACTTTCTCCTTTTAGACTCAAGTCCCAACAAAAAATGGAGCCTTTCCATCCAAACTTGGAGAAAGCTGTGCTTGAGATAAGGAATTACAGCAAGCATTAGATTTTGCCAAGAAAGACTGTACCTTTCTTGGCAGAAGTTCAGACTCTAGAGCCACAGCTATTCCAATAACATCCTTTTGCCAGTCTCACCACTTGCTTTCCTAAAACTTTGCTTTTTGGAAAATTGAAAGAACTTTGTACAGTCTGGATTATTCTTTGGTCTGTGAACGTTCTGAGATTTCCACAGGGTAAGAGTATGTTCTAGGAGGAGGTCAGCTGTAGTACCTGCTGTGACTTACTGTCCTGGGTATCCTGCTCAATTTTTTGCTTTTCCTCCTGATTTCAGTGACAGCATCTGCTGACATTCTTTGTCCATTTGCCCAGTGGAAAATTCCTCTCTGTCTGCCAGAATTTCTGCTATGCAAAGGCAATACTGAGGTCCTTGAAGAGTTAGTTTTGATTGAATCTGTTTTCTCTGCATAAAAAGGGCATAATTCAAAACTTATTTGCTCCCCTGCCTTGACTCCCCTCAGCTTCTGCTGAGTATAACTAGCAAAAATCAGAATTAACAGAAATGTGGGCCTAAAGCACCCTGTGGAGAGGAGCTTCACACGAGGCTATCGGGCTGAATCATAGATGACTGAGCTACAGGTGGCTGTGTTCAGTTGTTGGTAATGACAGACATCCCGAGACAAACATTTTCCTTCATCCCTGATTCTTTTCTGTCCCTGCATGAATCTATTAAAAGAGTTGCTATCTGCTGAGGAAGCACAGTCAAAGCAGCAGGGAAGCACAAATAACCTGTGAATCATTTCTTCAGAGCCAGTTTTAATGGCTGATATCCTTGTGTGCTGTAAGGTCGTGCATGCCAGTGGAATAATGAAAGTGTAGGCGAGAGGTGCTCTGAGCTACTAACGCTTTCTTTCCCGTCTCCTCCTCTTCCATTGTGCTTTTCACAGTACTGTGTTGGAGCTGGGGAGGGGAAGAATCCATTGGCCCCTTCCTTCATGGAATGTGCATGGATTTAAACTCCATGCTTTAAAGGTAAAGAGCTCTGCTGTAGTCCAGCATGCAAGCTGACTTGAGTTTCAGCTGTATAAACAGGAAACAGAGAATAACGTAGGTAAGAGAAGGAGATGAGGGGCGAAATCAGCAGCTAGAAGAGTTTACAGGATGGAATCAACAGTCCATAAAGATGAGAACAGTATTTTGTTTCTACTTTCAGTAAGTCTCCATGACTAGCTACCAATCAAAGAATTCCTATAACTCCCCAGACTCTTCCAGCTCCAAAATCCAGGGATGTTTGTTACCTTCCTGTGCACATCACAGCACTTATTCCATTGATTTGACTGATGTTCTACCCAGTGTCACCAATGAGGAACTGCATGAGCTCAGAGAAAAAGTGTATGGAGTCCTTGTCATGTCATCAATATCAGCCAACAGTAAATACCCAGGAAAGAAAGTGTTCTTCCCCAGAATACTTTCTTAGCATGTAGCAGTTTGCCAAATGTGGTGTCATTAATAACCCTGGAAGGATGCGACTTCTGTATGTGTCCAGCATAAACTGTTAATGTCCATAGCATCTTTCAACAAAAAAATTCACAGCAGAGAAATGCAGCACAAAAAGAACCACCTTCTTTGTTGATTAAGCTTGATGCTTTAAAATTTTCAAATCTTGTTCTACAGTTAAATTTTCTGTGTCTTTTCCCTTCCTTTTTGCAGGCAATTGACAAGTATTGCCGAGTTAGTGGTGGCTTTTCTGGTGTCAAGGATGTGTATTCCTCATCTCCTACATATGATGATGTACAGCAGAGCTTTTTCCTTGCTGAAACTTTGAAGTAAGTACTTTTCACTTCTGCATCTTTCTGTAAAAACTCACATCTAAATTCTAGAAGATGCTCCACAGGTAGCTAAAGGAGACAAAGACTGCTTTCAAGTATTAGGAGCACCAAATGGAACAGAAAGTAGGTCCTGAAAATGGCAGGTTTTGTGTCTAATTCAGGCATCACAGCATGTTTCACCGGGAAAAGGGGACTCCAAGTTCATTGTGTCTAAAGGGATAGTGTGGCTATTCTGTCCTTCTGCTGGCTCCTTACCAAATTCCTCCAGGTAATCACAATACTTTGTTGCCTTGTGTTCCCATTATAAAAAGGAAGTCAGCCACTGCTACCTCCTCTGCTGTCTTCTTTAATTTTATTTCACTTACCCTTCAAGTTCATTTTCTGGAGACTAAAAGCAGTGGTCCCAAAGAGAGAGGCAGCAGTTTCAAGCAGGTCAGGGCAGAGAAACAGTACCTCTCCAGGAGCTGATGGTATATGATTGATCTGCCTATAAAAGCCAAATGAGAGAATGAAATCTGCTCCTAAGGGACTTGTGTGGTGGCAAGGCTGACTTTTGATGTATCACCAGAATCCTGTCTGCATCTTAAATAATCACAAGGAGATCTGAAAATTCACTGATGCATCATTCAGTAACTGGATATATTATAGTGCAAGCATTGCAGATGGTGGCATTTCTAGGAAAGAACTCAGAAATTTTTACTGACTTTTGGTTTGGAGTATTTCCTGCTTGTGGAACAAAATGAAGGTTTATTGAAGAGCTGAATATTAGATGTTTTTGACATTGATGCAATTGGCATAGCCCAAACCAGAAACTGGTTTCACGAGATACCCAAATGAAAATAAAGACAGAAGAGTTGAGTATGATGTCATGAGAAAAACGTTCTGAGAAGATGTTCCTCAGAAGAGGGGCTTAAAATATGTCTTAAACTATACCTGCTGTAGTTTTTTCTGCTATTGGTGATTATCTCTGTATATTCATTCCTCTCAAATTCAAGTTTGGTAACTGTCCCAAATATGCTTTGTTGCTGACTGGATACTTCAGTTCATCAAAAATACACAGCAAGTTTGAGAGTTTTGAGCAGTACCTGGCATGAAGGTACCTGTTGAGTGGGAAGGACCAAGATGGAGAAATAGGTTGCTTAAGTTATTCAAAGGAAAAGTGTGAATCAAATGAGGAAGGTGAGTTTGAGTAAGATGAAATATTGCTGCTGTGGTGAGAAGGAGCTTGGAGAGCTGCAGCAGGAGAAAGCGAGGCAGAAGTATTGAGGAAAGGAAAGGCCTGATGCTTTAAAGACAAATGAAGAGTGTGGAGAAGGAAACAAGATATCTGTGACAAAACTGAATCATCCCTGCAAGAAATTTTTATCTGTAAACAGTAAATAGATGAGGAAGGAAAGAAAAAGTAAGGCTCCACTGACTGGATTGTGGATAGAGCTGGCAAATAAAGGCAGCAGAAGAATTGATCAGACAGTGACACAGGGCTGAAAGCAGCAGGCACTCCCCGTGTCTGATGGAGAGAGAGCAAAGGAGCAGCAGAACAAGTGTGTGCATTCTGGATGTGGCAGAGTCCCCTAATGGGAATGACACCCTTTCCTTGTCAAGTGCAGCAAGAGCTGTCTTTTTCTGGATGGCAGGAAAGCAAGCAGGAGGTGAGAGATCCTGTACACCCACGCTGTTGTGCTGGCACTCACACAGCCAGGTGTTCTGTAACAAGGAAAATTCATTTGAGTTTTAGCTGTTGTGTTAGGAAACTTTGACAGATCTGTACTACCAATATGTCCTACAGAGTTACAGCACAGCCCCATTCAAAGTGTGCATTAAGAAAAAAGGAACAACAAATATTTTTTTCCTGCATGTGTCCAGTAATCCTTATTTTGTTACATGCTTTATGTCCTCTGCATTTTATTATAATGTACAACATCTGTGAAAACCTCTGCAAAATCTGTTGTCCCATTTCCTCTCACCAGAAGCTGAACCAGCTTCCAGAACAGTGATGACAAATCAGATACCTGCCATGGTTCAGTAGATTCTTCACGAAACCTTTGGCTTGGATTAAAGAGGATTAGTAATTTCCAAGTGGGTTTCCTCCATTAAGAAAAGCTTTTTGACAACTTCTCTGCCCTTCTGGACCCCAAATACTTGTGGTTGGGGTCTTGATGTTTGTTTTACACTGCAGGTCTTTGAAGGGAGACTCAAAAAACAAGTTTCTTGGAAAGATTAAAATGTTGTCTTTATAACAACTTTTCATTGAAGGGCTTGATCATAATAAAAATGACTTCAGATTGTCATAATAGGGAAGGTTGTGTGTGTGCTGTACAAAGATTGAAAGCAAGTAATTTGTTTATAGCTGTAGTTGCTGAACTGTGAGGCCTGAAGATAGTCTGTTGCTCCTGTCTGCCTGTGCTCTGCTTTAATACCCACGTTTTTCATCTCTGTCTTGTTGTCCAGGTATTTGTATCTGCTTTTCTCCAATGATGATCTTCTACCATTAGACAACTGGGTTTTTAACACAGAAGCTCATCCTCTGCCTGTTTTACATTTAGCCAACACCACACTGTCAGGAAATCCTGCATATCGATAAAAACAGCTCTATGAAGAGGAAGAGAGACTGTTTTCAGCTCTGTTTTGTTTACATGGACCACTTGAGACTTTAGCAGGAGGGGAGACAGACAGACAGACACTTGGTAAACCTAGACCCCCGAGTCAAGCAAGTATTGGCATGGGAAACAAAGCTCTTCAACATATAAATAAGTTAAAAGTTCTGTTTTATACATGACCAAAACACGTGAGTGTGATTTTTGCAGGCGGAGACTTCACACGCTTTGAACCCTGGCAAGACATGGAATCTACAGATAATGGGGCAGCACGAGAAAGAAGAGGCTTTCCCTTCCAGGGAAAGGAACTTGCTGCTTGCTGTTGCAAGGAACAACACACAGTCACCTCTTCAGATTGGGTGGGTTCCAAATACCTAGGTTTTCTTTTCCTTTCTTTTTTTCTTTTTTTCAAAATTTTTTATGATGGCATGAACAAAGCAACACCACTGCACCAGCAGCATCAGGATTTGAATTTCTTTCTGTACCTGTCTGAATTTTCTAAGGAGCATCTGTCCAGACTGGCAGCCATTCTCAGAACCTCTTATCTGTTAGACCTAAAGTACAAAAAATATTGCCTCCTCATTTCCCCTTTTCAAAATAATGCTTGTATCCAAAAAAGAAAAAACAATTAGTAAGCATTTGCTTTGTAGTTCACTGTCAGCAGAGTGGGCTTAGTTCATTTGGCAAGCTCAGTCAGAGTCTGGAGCGTATCACAGGAGTAGGAAGGAGCCTAAGTTTCCCTTCCTCACAAATTATGTCACATGAAAAAAACCATTCTCCTCTTAATCCTGGTTCTTTTAGCTAGATAAAAAGAGATGACAACATGAGCAAAACTGTTTCATGATTTATATAGGAGGGTACAGTACATGGAACTAAAAGAAGCTCCCCTTGAGCTAAACAGTGAGAGCTTGCTGCTCTGTATTTTTGTACACAATCTGTTACATTTCATTCTTCAGACACTATTCACAGAACCTTCTTTGCAGGTATATGGGTGTCTGACAGAAGTCTAAAACTGTCTTTAATTTACTTTACAAAACTTGCTTTTCTTCTGGGTGCTTCAGTACAAATCCAACGTGATCTTTGGAAGCAGCCTAACATCTCTCATATGTGACTGGAAAAAGAAACTGAAGAGTCTCTTCTTTCATTAATTTATGATGCTGCTAAATGCATGGGGTATTTTCACGTACATCATGGCTGGGCTGGATCGTATCCCTTAAATGTAGTCTTTTTCAGTCTTCATTTATTTGCTAAAAAAAGTTTCATCTTTCCAGATTTTTTATCTTTTCAGTTTTGTCTTCCTCAATCTCTTTTACTGTTGTTCAGAATAATTACAGCTCAAACTATTCTTTTTATTTCCCTATATAGCTCTCAGATCTTTTGCCATGGTGACTGGCTCCTTTGCTGACAAACAGCCTGCAGGTTTCCCTCCTAATTAGTGCACAGGTTGAGTCTTTAAAAAATCTTGATGATGTTTTTTACTGAAGCAAGTGGGAGAACTCTTCAGTGAGCTACAGCAGTACAGCATCAGATTTAAAGGGAGTGAATGCTATTTTCCCTCCTCAAAAATGTTTTTATATGAAGTTTTTTTAAAAAAAACTTTGCTGCTTATCATATTATATTACATCTGACTGTAGAGTTTTCCCCCAAAATTACTCTTCATTTGTCTGTGTCACTAACTTAGACACAGAAGTCATCATATGATCTAAGTAAAAATGCTGTCAGATGCTTTTTTTTCAGACAGTTACATTAGTTTAAGAGGAAGAAAACATGGGCCTTGGGAAAAGTTTGAGTCTCAATGTTTGTACCTTATTTCTACTTACTTTGTTACTGTAATTTGCAGCAGTATCCTAAAAATAATTTGAGAACTTATAAAGTAATTGGTATAGTAAACAATACTGATTTCAGTAATTGTTTATTTAAAATTAGAAGTAGCTTAATAAATGGATTCTTCTTACTGGCCCCACATTAATTTATTTTTCTAATTATTATTCAGTGACTTACTGAAGAACTAGTAATTTTTCATTTTCCCAAGTTCAGATATGCTGTGTTTTCAAATTGTTTTTCTGATCCTATGAGAACTGTTATTAGTTTAAAACTGCACTTGATTGCCTTGTTCTCCTACATGTCTCTGGGTATATAGAAGAAAGAGGGAAAGCAGACCTTTCTGTTAAGAAAGAAAGAAAGAAAGATTTAAAAATAATAAAAGCACTTTCTGCCCCATAGACCTGTCCCTGTACTCCTCCTGGTAAATGCAGGTGTAGAATGGCTGCCAGTCTGTTCAGAGAAATGTCAAGGAGTCCCAGAAACAGCAAACTTGCTTCTCCTCCTCCATCCCCCTCTTGTGAATTAAAGAGGGACCCTTCAAATTTTCAAACTTCTCCATGAATCCCAGTGGGTTAACTTATTGCCACAAGAATGTCTGGATTGAAGACTAAGCCATTTCGTGTTATGGGATGGTGTTCTTCTCAAAGCAGATGTACAGTACTGCTGTTTCTTCTTTGTGTAGATAAGCAGCAGGAACCAAATAAAGAACACTTGTTTCTTGTTTCCCAGTCACCCCAATAACAGTCAGTTTATTCTCCATCATTCTTTAAAGTACCAACTGGCCTTTTCCTCCAGAAGCTAATGATGTGCAGAGTCTATCAAAAACAATGCATTTGAAGGACTAATTGCTGTGTCTTTCATAAATTTCATCCTGAGATTTCCCAGATCAAGCAGAGTTTGAAGGTTATGGGTTTTGGCCAAGGTACATGCTTAATTACCAGGCACCACAGATACTGAAACTTCAGACTGAAGTGATGTGCCCTCCTTCTGAGTCCTTCACAGAAAAGTAGGTTCTGATCTGCAAAATGGCATAATGTGCAACCCAAAGTTCAGACTGTTTTCCCTCTGGGTACATAAGGTACAGTAGAATGTTGCCATTTCATTCTGTTGCTGCTGTCTTACTTTCTTGAAGATAAGAGTGTAAATTTAAGCACAAAAATGACTTTTTAGTCCTAGCTGTTTCTGAGTCTTGCACTGTACTCTCTAACAAAACAATCCTCATTTTCTCTAGGTAGCTGTCCCATTTTACAACTTCTACAATACCCTCTCCCCTTACAGAATGAAATAAAAAACAGAAAATCATGTGCATTTTTGGCACACTGGATTTGGGCAAGAGCCTGGAAATCCCCAAATTGTCTATTTCCTGTTTGCATGCAGTCAAAACAAGGATGTATGGTTCTTTTCCTAATCCAAGCCTCAAATTTGCCTGTTGGTTGGGATCTGCTGGCAATTTTTTTCCTAACAATAGAGCTTGACTTTTCAAAGAGGCCAGATTTCTGCAGCTTCCATTAACAACCCTGGAGCTGTGCATGTCTTGCAGTCAAGAAGTCAACTTCTTAGAATTGTCCTCTAAATAAAAAAAAATACCTTGAATGATATTCTAAGTGTTAACTTTGCTGCACAATATAGTCCTTCAAACTGAATGTTCAAGGAAGGTATAGAAAATAGCAAGTGCCCTGGAGTAGAAGGAAGAGCAAGTATTTCCATGTGCCAGTCACACCTTTGCTGTTCCTTCAGCTCTCTGCTCCAGATTTATGGATCACTGTGTTCTAGCTCCCAAACACTGACACATTCCCTCACAGTATTTTACAAGTTTTGAATATTGCCTGGGTTCTGAAAGGTGACATTAATTACACACTCCCTGTAATGCCGTCCTTTAAGGTTAGAGGTGCACCCCCTCAGCAAAGCCCTGTTGGTATTTACACTACTAAGCCTAGACCATGTTTATAAGGGGACAAATAAGAAACAGACTTCTTGATGCCAGAGAAAAATGAAAGCAAGCTCTTGATCCATACTGTAGTTGGGAGATCCGTTCACCCTGAGTAAGACATCCCTCTTTCACTCCTTGAATCTTGAGAAAAGCCTTCTGACTCAAGAGTTTGAGTTGCCATACAAAGAGGAAGCCCAGGCTCTTTTGCAAGTTGTGTGCAAGCTGTAGCAGAGATGATAAGCACGAGCTGCTTCAGCTGTCAGCGCCTTCTAACAAACTGCTCTGTAATTGCCCAGGAAAGTTGGGAGCCACCAAAGTCAGAGGAGACAGCCTGACCTGTTACAGTGAATTGTTGCCTTTAATCCTAATTGCTTGGTGGAAGTTGGATTTGCATTCTGCCTTTATTCTTGCTTTGTCTAAAACTGACAGATTTTTTTTTTCCTCCAAAATAATAAAAGGGCAAAAGTCTATCTTCTGATGTGGAAACCTTCTGCCTCTGACCTGGAATCCTGCATATGTACTTTTTACAGATTAAAAAATAATATTGTATATAAAAAAGATTGAATAAAGAATGTCTTTAAGTGAAAAGAGTGTGGTTTTTGTCCTTTGCCTCCAAAAGCAGCATCCTGTAGCACTGAAGTGTGAAGCTGACCCTATTCCAAAGGTGTGGTGGTGCTGCAACTTTTCTTTCCACTGCAGCTCTACTAAGGACTTTGTCAACTTAAACATGTATCAAGACCCCCTGTTGCAAATTTAAACCCCTGTACCTTGTACTTGCTTCTGACAGGTCCCTGCAGTGCTCAGATGGCTCTCAAGGTGCAGGTTCAGGCACAACACTTCGAGGCTGTTCCTGGGTGTCATTGTGAAAGCCACCAAACCTTACGAAAGTTGTGTGAAATTGTGTCAAAGTGGCTAAAAGGTCCAAAGATCCTTTTAGATGAGGGTAAAGGGTCAGACAGACAAGCAGTGGTACTAAATAATTAAGCCACCAGGTTAAACCCCCAGCTTTTCTTGAGACTTCAGTAGCCATTGAGTTGGGCAATAACATCTGTCTGTCCATTCCTCTGCTGTCTGGGAAATGGAAAAAGTTTCCAATTAAGTGTTATTCACAGGGAAACTGCTATGTGGCTTCAGCTGAGCTTGTTTTTCACCTGCACCTTGAAATTCTCTGGAACTGCTGCTATAATTCTGTTTTTTCCAGTACAACCAGTGAATAACCAGATTTGCTTTCTGATTCCCTTTAACTTTGCATAATCCTTTCTGTCTGACATCCCCCATGTTGCTCATACATGGTACCTTGTTTTCAGGATGCAATGATCATAAGAAGAAATTGCCTCCCAAGTGCCATAACTGAGTGCAACACATGGCTCCTGCTGCACTGCCATGCCATCCACCTTGAGATCCAGTTTTTCATCCATGTGTTGCTCCATAGCTTCTTGCACTGGCACGTTCACACTGCACCCAGCTCCCAACTGCAACGTCACTTCCAAAGCAGCAGCTTTTGCATCCTTTGATCTCCCTGTGGTGTCCTCAGCCCCTGAACCACCTCAGTGGGATTCACTTGCTGTAGCAAGGTGTGTCCTGTCCTTTGTGGTTGCACTGCATTGTCTGTGCCTCTTCAACAGTGAAGTGCTTCCCGCCTCTGCTTGCACCTCCTCTGAAGCAGACGTTCTTTTGCATGTTCTCTGCCCAAGGGATATATATAGGGAATATCCTCTTTTATCTCTCCGCTGGCACTCTGCCTGCATGTCACCCACCCCCCTCCCTTCCCTTGCAGACTCTGTGATTGTGTGTGCTCCTTCCTGGAGACCGTGTGCCTTTCTTATGCATATTAATTGGCTGTATTTAAAAATCCTGAAATTAATCCTTTAATGGGTTATTTTTAGCCTTTGTCTTGTAGCTCTGGGAGCTGGCTTCTCTCAGTGCAAAGTCATAGGCTTTCTGTGGGCTTTGGAAAGGAAGCATTACTCTATCTTTGCTGGTTCACGTGTGGGATGTGTGAAGGCTGGTGATGGTGTGGTTGTTTTTTTAATATGGAGAGCAAGAGTCTTTTTGACAATATTTCAGGCTGAGGCAACCCCCATGAGAAATGGTTTGAGAAAGAGCAGTCACTCATGTAGCCAGACTTACTTGCAGGTAAAAATTCAGGGAAGAATTTGGGGAGGAAGGGAAAAGCACCGTGTGTTCATGTGTACCAACAGTGTCACTGCTTTCTTAGGTGGTTTTCGAGTAGTCACAGGTGACAGGTGTGATGTCTGTCTGTAATGGTAAGAAGAATTTGTTTGCAGAAAAATCTAGAAAGAATTGTCAATACAGAGAATAAAGGATCAGATGATGCTGATGCCTCTAACAGCAGAAGACAAAAGAGATTTAAAAAGTGAAAATGCAAAGTTGTTCCTCCTGGGACAAGGAGCAAAACCTTTCACTGTAGTCTGTGATGGTGTCAATCTGAAATTGGTAACATAAAAAATGGAACATACCGTGAACATACAGTCAGCCATAATACACAGATCACCAGTGCAGGGTGAAAAAAACAAGTGAAAATTAAAATGGTTGTGCTGAGTCAAAACTAATGCCTGTCTGACCTCGTGTCTTGACTCAACTCTGATCAAGAGCAAATTCCAACAGAAGAGCAGGAAAGTGAATTTTGATACTTCACAAACAGCCTGAAGTGATGTGCAGCTTCCTGAGCCATAGGTGGTTATCGTGGTATTTAATAGGCCTTGACATCCATGGAGGGGGGCTGTTCTCTGGAATAAGTCCAGTCACTCATTGAATCAATAGCGGCTGTCAGGGACAGAGCAAGCTCTGCCAAGGAGCCTCATGGTGCTGGCAAGGCATCCATGCACTGGGAGGCTGTTTCTGATGACACGAAAACATGTCAGTGCTGTGCAGAGATGGGTGAACACCTCTGAGATGTGCTCTGTGGTTCTGGTTCTGGTCACCTGTGTTCAGGAGGGCTTGTCTCAGTGGAGACAGGACTATTGAGGCTTACCAGGGAATGGAGAGGTGAGAGGAATTGAACCTGGCAAAGTGGAAGGTTGACAGAGGGGATATCTGCTGTCGGCAACACAATCAAGTGGTTGGTCAGCCTGGGAGAGAAAAAAGCTGTTTTTCCTGGAGGACAAACTTGCACAAAGGCCCCACACATACTGATACCTGCCATGCCTGAATCATTTCTGACAATGATGTCCTAGGAGTAGAACACATGTTTATCTGCTGAATAAAAGGGTGATGTTGTGTGCTTGCCTGCAGTTTCATGTACCTGAATCAAGGATGTAGGAGGTCCTTTGCTGTCCTGCATTCCAGAGCTCCTGTGGGATCTCTAAGTCTAGGGTTGAATTTACAAAAGCTCTTTCCTTTGCTCTGTATTCTGTTTCTAGGGAAGGGTGAGTGTAAAAGGCCATGGAATCAGGAAGCAAAAAGCCTTTCTTAACTTCGTGGATGGGAGTTACTCACTCACATTTGCTATGCTGTTTGAGTAATGATGAATAGAAATTCACCAAAAGACTTCCTATTAAGTTTTCTAACACGGTTATCCAATGACCTTTTGCCACTGTTTTTTCTGTGGAGAAATCAGAAACAGATTGCAGGGTGTTGGAGCACAGTGTTAACAACAGAGGGACACCAATCTCTTTTGATCTAAAGATTGTTACTGAACAAAACCCAAGTAACTAAGAATATTATATTAAAACAAAGGAGTGGTACAGTCTGCATATAGAGTCCTTTGTACAGTAATTCTTACATAGCAAACTAAGGGAAGATCACCAGTACTCTCAAGAGAGAATCTCTGAAGATACTCTCTGTTGCATGCATTTAAATTCTTTCTGCTCCCAGTTCTAGATGGCTCATCTTGTCCTTTGTTTGGGTACACATCCTGTTATTACTTGGGGCGCTTTATGCCTGTGGGCTATTTCTGCACTAATTAATGTTCACATCAAGGGATTTCCATGACAGCTCTCTGGCATTTTTGCAAGTGTTCTCTTAGCTCAGCACTGATACATGGTCATGCATTTTGTACACTTCAGCCAGGCACATAATTTCAAAGAATGCACAGATTCTTGCTGTTAGTGTGCTCAAATCTTAAAACCAGTGTAGCTTGAGCAACCATTTATGTCAGACCAGTACTACAGTCTGCTAAACCTTATGCCAAACTCCCACACTGTACTTCTACTTGTATCACAGCAAGGTTAGGTTTTCAGGTTCTCATTGGATATTTTGCAACTGAAGTGGAAATTTTCCACAGGAAAAAAATCCTCCAAATCTTTGAATGCACACCAGCCATCAACTTGTGGAATTAATTGCTTCGCTGTGAAGCAGACTTTGATGAGTTCAATGACAACAGTGAAAAATTCACTGCCCCATCCAGGTGACATCATTATGACTTTTTATTAGCTTAAATAATACACAAAGGCTCCTTTTTCAAGTGTGTCCCCTAAGAAAAAATTTCAATATACTGCCTCAAAGTTCCTCCAGATCCTGCTTGTGCTATTTCTTACTAGAAGTCTATGGGTTAAGCACATCCAGGCTTCATAGAGCACAGTCTGTAGCCCTGGAGATGTTCCCTCTGAACAGGTTATGTTCGGTGCCAGAGGCTGGTTAGCTGCATCAGGAAGATGCTCTGCCCACATCCTTTTTTTACCCCTGCAGTAGAAACTTCTTGCCAGCTTGAGCTGTTGGGAAAGGGCAAGGATGTGGCTGGGTGTGCTCTGGTGCATGTCAGCTCAGAATCTGGAAGTCATAGTTTGTTTTCAATAATAGTATCAGACTGACTTCCAGACTTCCAGAGCATTAAGGTTCATATGTCAAACACTCTCACCCAAATGCTGAATAACCTTTGTCCACCCCTGCGTGTTTAACTTGCCAGGATTTCCAAAGTTCCTGGTTTGGGGAGTCAGTGAGGCTGAGCAGAGCCAGCCAGGCACAGGGGGCACAGCAATCTGCCCTGAACAGATCAGAAAATCAATACAAAGGATGAAAATGAGTTTGTGATATGGGATAGGAACTGTGACTGTGAGGAGCCTTCTTCCTGAAGGGAAAAAAAAAATCACCTGATGTGGAGAGCCTGTAACCTCTGTGGGCACCATGAGATTTTAACTGGCTCCTGTTGGGAAAAGGCTGTACTTCAGCTGCTTCACAAGTCTGATTTCTCAAAAACTGATGAGTCAGGCTGCAAGAATTATGAGATTGCTTCTAAATAATGAGTTTGAGGATCTTTTTCCATGTCTGCAGTTGTGGGGTTTTATTTAATCTCGAGCTTTTGTGCCACTCAGAGTTTAATATTTCCAAGCCTTGACCTTTTTTTTTTTTTTTCAGAATGGTGAGAACAACCCTTAAAAATAAATGAAAATTAAAACTTGGCTTATCTTCCAATCTGGCAGAAGTTCCAGCATTATTAAATGATCAAGAGTGGGCACTGCTGCATTAAGGTCACCCAGAGCGTTGCTACAGATACTTAAGGTCAACTTTCTGTTCAGAAAACAAAATTTCAAAATTTTTACAACTTAAATGGGAAGCAGACATGGATCTTCATTCCATAGACATACCACACAACTGATCCTGTGGACTAGTCTGGTTCAAACAGTTAGCAGCATCCTGGTTTTAGTGAGATGGCTCACAGTAACCAAGTACAAAACATAACACTCAAAACCAGAACATCCAGGTAAAATGTCCCTTTAATACAAATGTGAGCCCCACAATTACTTTTGTATTCTTGCACTGATCTTTATAGGGACAGAATAATTTTTCCACACCAAAGTGGAAAATGAGTGGGATTCATACACTTGACCTTGAGTCTATCACCTGTGGTTCTTCCATCACTTGCTGCAGGAGTGCTGGAGGGAGGAAGCAAGGAAGAAACTCCAGGGAATTTTTTAATCCCATGCTACTTATCTGCTCGTACAGAGAGACCCAGCAGACTTCCAGTGTATTAACCAATTTGTTCTCAGATGGGAACAAAAAGCTAGACAGTGACACTCCAGTTTTGGAAGCTTCTTCCAGACACTATCTCAGCTGTGCTGTAGCTCTGGTGTTGTCACAGCTAAGCATGGCATCACTCCCCCTGGAGCAGTGTCAGAGGATGAACCTGAGACCCTTTCTTAAAATATATGTATCAAGTCATTCCCTTAAAGCGACATTGAGAAATTTTGACTCGTAAGAGGAGCTGTCTTGGGTTGCAAAGCACCCAAGAATGCAGAAGAGGAGGTGGGATGGATACTTCTGTGATGTATCAGGGTTGTTCATTTGTCTCTGTTTGTCTGGATCCCCCGTACCCAGCAGCAGGCAGCCCACACCAGCAACCTTGCACGGTGTTTTTTGTGATAAAAGTGCAGACTTTGTGAGGACAGAAACTCCGCAGTCGGAATATTAAGTCGGGCTTTGCAGAGCAAGAGAGGGGAAACCATCGCTGAAGATACCATCTTGTGGCAGTCAGAGGCACAGACAACTGAGCCAGCAAATCTAAGCTGTGTGAAACAAAGCATCAGTCCTACCCAAGAGCTGATCGTGCACTCCTCCCTTTCCAAGAAGAGGAAGAAATGCCACCGAGGAGCAAGCCCTGATCCTGGGCTCCGGTCCCGCTGTGTCCTCGCCCAGGAGCTGCGGGAAGGGGACACGCAGGGAGAGCCCCAGGTTTACACGGCACTCACCCCACCCAGCGGCCGCTCCTGGACATCCCGTGCCCTAAACAACTTTCCCTGTGGCAGGATGGCGAGATCTGAATGCAGATCTGTGGTATTGCACTAAATAGTTAATTTAATTGTTGTTTGGCACTGGGTGAGTGGAGATTTGCACTGAGTAGTCTTTATATTGCACTGAATAGTTGAAATTATATCACATGGTTTGTTCTTTCCCTCTCTTATCATATGGCTTTCCTCTCACCCACCCCTCTCCCCAAAACCCCCTGGGGGTCTCTGCCCTGGTCAGTCCCTCCTCTCGCCCCTCCTCACCGGGGTCCCATTGCCTGCGCTCCTCCCTTCGCCTCCCATTCCCCAGCCGGTCTCGGTCCGTGTGGGTTTTTCCATCTGGTAGTTCTCCTGGGAATAAAGGGAGGACACTCATTCCCACGTGGAGAAGAGCGCTTCTCGTCTTTTGCCTTTGTCCATGTAAGATCGTGCGGGCTGAGGGCCACAGCCAGCCGGATCGGACCTGAGCAGCCAGCCCAGACACGGAGTCTGGCACAGATCGGGTCCTTACCCCGGACCTCTCCCAGGCGTGTCCGTGGCCCCTTCCCACCCGGCTGTCCAGTCCATCAGGGGCTCTGCCCGCTGCCTTCAGCCCCTGATGCCCAGCTTGGCTGCTCCCAGAGCCCAGGGGGAGGCACCGAGGGCAGGAGATTCCAGCTGGGATCTGTGTCCTGCAGCAGGACCCGGCCAGCTCGCAGTTAATCACAGACCTTGTTCCTAGAGGTGACCCGGCTCCTGCTGAGAGCCTTTCCTGGTTCCTTTCCCTCATTTATAGCAATGCCAGGAACAGAGTTCGAATTAAATGAGGCCGCTGTAATAGTAAATACACATCCTCTCTGTAAATACATAGCCAGTACATTTAAGGGGGCTGAGGGAAAGTTCCTGGAGAAGCAGGAGAAGTTGAACACTGCAGAACCACACTGCCCCAACCACTTTGTACAGGCAATACCTACCGTGCCATGACGGGGATCAGACAGTTCTCATCTGATTATTGCCAGAGAGACCATTGCTGCAGCAACACCTGTGGGCCAGGGGTTATTTCAAGAGCCCTGTAGACAAGAGACATCAATTCCAATTTGGACCAAAAGAAACTTCCCCTTGAAAATGAACTTTCTTGGACTTAGTGCTGAGTGTGCAGCGTTCCTTATGTCATCAGCACAAATAAATTGCAAACTGAGCATGTAGCAAGCCCAAGAGCATGTGAAAAATCCAGTGTGCTTTTGGTCTAGATAAATGAAACCTAAATATATAATTAAAATTGCATGTGGGATTATCAGAAAAATACATATCTAGCTTCTGATGAAATCACCACATAGAAAATTTTGAGGTGCAAGAATATTTGAAAAAGAAAATAGAGAAGCTGAAGATGCTTCATTCCTGTAATTTATTTTCTTTTTACAAAAAAAACCAAAAAACTGAAAGGATGAGATGATTACTGAGTATATCAGTACCTTCAAAGCAATTTTTGCCCACATGTATTTTATTTCCTTTCAAGTTTCTAGATTGTCTTTCCACGTTTTAGGCAGCAAAAAATCCCTACCTTTCTCTGTCTTTATGGTCTTCCACAATGCATGTTAAGCATTTTGAGTGGCACCTGTTATAGGATCAAGCTGGAGATTTAATATATCTTTATTTTTGATTAATATTCTTTTCCCTTTTGCAGATTAATCCTTAACTGCTTAATATTCAGTGCCTGCTGCCAGCACTGGAGAGACACATCTTATTTAAGAAATGAGACAAGTTTAGCTTTGTGAATGAGGATTGTCTAGAAATAGCAATCACTGGTCTGAGTAAGAAATCCATTGCACAGCTACACATGAATTCCAGTTATCCAGGGGATTTTGAGCTGGGATGGAGATGCAGAGGGAGAGCTTTCAGGAGGGAGAAGAGTATTACATGGGACTGCAGGGGACATGGCAAGGAGTGGTGAAGTTGTTCTTTGGGAATGTACCCAACTGTGCTCCCACTTCCCAAATTAGCTTTACAGACACTATAATCTATTATATCTACATGTATAAGTGACAGATTTCTCAGGTCGAGAAACAATTGGTACTTTGGTTTCCTACATAACAGGGCCTGTTCATAACTTTTCACATTGTTATTCTGCACAAAGCCTGTGAACTGAGCCAAAGCTTTAAAAAGGAAAAAAAGCAATTTTAAAGATCATTATTGAGAAAGTTAACATCAATTTTATGATTTTTATAATTTAGTCTGCATTAATCCATTTAACTTCATAATGTAAAATAAAAATTATCATTATTTGAAGTCTGCAATGCACTCAGAATACCAGTGTCATGCTTGTCTGATAAAATGGATTTTTCACAAATACATGCTCATTGGCATCAACTATCCAACTGTCCTCCATTGACTGTATCCTATATTAATGATACCAGTTCCAGGCATGGATTTCTGGTATTGACATGATAGCCACTTTTGCTTCTGTTCCTCTGGAGCTTCTTCCTTATTCCTAAATCTATTAAAATGTGCATTATTGTAGTTCCTGGTCTCTTTTAGCAAACAAAACTCTGCTCTTCTGCAGAGACAAAATATTTAACAGCAAATGGTGGTCTTTATAAATGTAGGGTTTTGAACCTGCTAGAACCAGAAGTCATTAATTTGCCTGTAGCATGTAAATACCATATATTTGCTATTTTGTCCTATTCTGCATGTCTGAAGGGTAAATAAACGCCTTTCCAGCAAAGCAACCTTAATGTTTTGGGGGTTTTTCCCTTTCCATTCTTTATACAGAAGTAAAGTTCTTACTGACTGTGATCCTGTTGACAGTGGAGCTTCATTGATAACCAATAGTTTGCTTTCTTGACTGCCAGACAAACTAATTGAATCAGAAGAATGGTCCTGGTCAGCTGACGTAAAAACAACAAGGCTCGTCCTGGTCAAGTGCATTTTGTAGCCATTTTGCTAACCTGCCAAGGGTAAGAGCATGGAAACAAGTTACTGCAAAGTAGACTGGAGTGCAAACTTGCAGGAAATCAACCCTCTGCAGTAAGTTTGCCTGTTCTCCCTCGCGGTATCCTTGGAATATCTTTATTGGCTTGTGTTTGTTACTGGGTAACAGCACACAACAGCTCCAGTGCCTCTGGGCAGCAGGATAAATGTCTCAGGTAGCCACTCCCTTGGGCTTCCAGGATGTTTTATTGCAGGCACTCCACTATTTTGGGCAGCCACCTGAAGCAAAAGGCAACATAGATGCCAACCCAGGGCTGCTCAGGCAGGGACAGAAGTGGGGAATGAGCTTCCTGTAAGCAGGAATGGCTTGTCGTGGGGATTGAAGGAAGGGATGTGGTAGCAAGACACAGGGAGGGAGTTCAACAAAGGAGGAATTTGGCAGTTAGAAATCTGACTGTTGGGAGCAAGGCTCTTGGAGAGATGAAAAAGATCCCACTGTCTTCCTGTGAAGGCAAAAATGGCAAAGAAAAGTCTGGCAATGGGAGCTTGCACTTGGGAAAAAAGTCACTGAACTGTGGAAGAAAAATTATCCTTTATTCTCTCTGGCACCATCTGTGAATATTTTAGGATCTCTGTTAAACATGTGGAAAGTTGTCCCAGTTTTCTGGTATGTGTTTTAATGCCCCACCCCTTTGATGTGTGAAGTGTCTCCCCCTGTTAAACAGTGGCTTTGCTGCTGTTGTCCCTCTTCCCTTGCTGATCTAATTCCCTGTGCCTGGATTGCCCTTCCTGCCTCTACCTCAGGGACAGAGCAGCCATGGCTGCACCCATTGCTTGGCACTCACTGAGCATTAGGATGAAATATCACTGGCCCAGAAAAACTGTGGGTGTTACTGTGCTAAACATGTTTTTGCTTTTCTAAGGGTGTGCAGAGAGCAGAATAAATGAAATAAGAGTGTGCCTGCAGGGGAGGGAAGAGGAACAGTGTCCATGGAAGGGGATGGAGAAGAAGAAAGCAGAGAGATCCAAGTGCAGTGTCCCAGCTGCAGGGAGAGGTGAGGCCTGACAGGAGCAGCTGGTGCTCTGCCAGGGCCCAAAGCAGCTGCACCCAAAGTGCTTGTGAGCCTTCCTTCTCTCCCCACACCTCTTTGGAAGACAGGTCCTGTGTTCCTTCAGGATGTTTGATAATCATCGTCACCATGGCAGAAAAGATGAATCATCTCACATCTGAAGGCAGGGAGGGATGAAGTAATCTCCTCGCAGGCAGATGGAAACCAAAGGCCATACCCTTGTGGGGATCTATGTCCCCAGAACATGACTGACAGTTCTGGTGTCTGCTATTCTGCTACTTCAGAGCTCACACAGTTGACCAAAAATGTTACTCAAGCACATAGTTATGTTTGCACTGGGACTATCTAATGTCTAGGGTGCTGAATAATTAAACTGAACACAGACTTCAAGCACTCAGCACCCCTGGAAGTGTGATTTGTTTATATTAGTATTGAGTCAGGTAAAATGTTTCTGTTCACACCTCTGAAACAACAGAGGAATTCCCATATTTTAGAGTTGTTTTCAGCAAGTGAGATGTATGTTTGAGAAACAAACACTGGATCAGATTTGTTTGTTCAGACAAGATCTGTATTTTTGCCCACAAGTCAAGTCACACATTGTGCAGAAGCTCATGTGGCCATCAGAGAAGCACAGGGGCAGCACACGTGTACCTATCAGCCTAGGTTAGCCTTTGTTCCCAGCTGAAATGTGGTAGGAGCAGGATATTTTTCAGCACTCTTTATTTTTCCTCAGTGCTCACAAATACATTGACTCTGCAGTGGGAACCCTTCTGTGATCAAGGCCTTCCTGCAATATTTTTCTCCATTCCATTTTCTTGAAGTTGTTCTGCTGGACACCCACTGGATTTATTGCAAAATGAGGGTGCATAAAGGAGTATTCACCTGACCAGGTCTGCCCCTTCTCTCCCTCCACATGCTGTCCTGACTAAAACTGTATTGCACTTACATTGTACTTTTGATCTCACAATGCTTACGGTGCTCAGAGTTTGACTGTCGGGTGAACATGAAATGCACAATGCCCTTGAAAAAGTGAACAAGATTTGTTGCAGCTTTTGCCATCAGGTGGCTTCTGCCTGCTGCCTGTTTGGTGAGGTTGGCAAACTCTGAGTGAACAGGGAGTAGCTGAGTGGCGCACATTTGTAAAGTGTGATCAAGCTTCTAGGACAAATGTTTTGCAAAAACCTTGGAGGTGGCGTGGAGTAAAAGAAGGGCTGAAGTGTTCACACCATGGATTGTGTGGAGTCTTGCTAAAATAAGTCCTTGTGCTGCAGAGATGTACAAGTGGGTGTGAACTATGCAGTACAGTTATGCTCATCAGCCTGTACCAACAAACAAATGAACATTTCACTTTTATTTATTCTGAGGTCGAGGGTGAGGGATTGCAGTGGGCTCTTACACGAAGTATTCATTTAAATGCTTTGTAGTTTGCTGCTGCTGCTGCTCTCCTGGCCCTCTGTGGTGGTGTTTGCAGGGGTCCTAGGACTAGGGAAGAGACAAGGAACTGACTCCATGTTTCAGAAGGCTTGATTTATTATTTAGTGATATATATATATTATATTAAAACTATACTAAAAGAATAGAAGAAAGGATTTCATCAGAAGGCTAACAAGCAAGAAGAAGAATTGAATGAATAACAAAATCTTGTGTCTGACCAGAGAGAGACATATTTGGACTGTGATTTGCCATTAATTAAAAACAACTGCATGAGACCAATCCCAGATCCACCTGCTGCATTCCACAGCAGCAGATAATCATTGTTTACATTTTGTTCTTGAGACCTCTCAGCTTCTCAGGAGAAAAAAATCTTAAGGGAAGGATTTTTCATAAAACATGTCTGTAACAGGCTTTCCTCTGGCTCAAGGCCCTACTTGCTTAGCTGGGTTTCAGCTCCTCTTCAGGCTCAGGCAGTGCTGCTCTGCAAGATCAGCCTTCTCTGGGGGATCACGGAGGCAAGCCACTCACCGGTGCCCTGCTTGGCCTCTTCCCACGAGTAGCGGGGCACGTAGCCAAAATCCTGCTGTGCCTTTCTGTAGGAGAAGGTGAAGGGGGTGTTGAGCAGCGTGACCAGGTGGCGATTGGTGGAGGGCACGTATCTGACAAAGGGCCTCAGCAGGAAGCTCAGCATCTCCAGCAGCAGAGAGAAGTAATAGAGCATTGTCAGGGGCATGGGCAGCCGGGGCTCAATCCCAAACCCCAGCTCCTTGGTCAGCTCGTAATTCAGGTCGGCGTAGCTCATGTGAGGAGTGTCATCTGAGATGTAGTAGAACTTGCCCCTGACGTGCTTGGCTCTCTGCGGGGCCCGCAGGGCTTTGGCTGCCTGCACGTGTGCCCAGGCAATGTTCCCCACGTACACGGGGTTCACCAGAGCCTCCTTCCTGGAGAAGCGCAGGTAGATGTTCTTGTTCAGCAGGCACTTGTCCAGATGTCCTTGGAGAAAGGGGCAGCCTTCCCCAAAAATGTACATGGATCTCAGGGCACAGGTCATCAGCGTGCCGCCATCCTTCAGCACCTGGCCGTCTGCTTTCAGCACAGCATCCTCTGCCAGTCTCTTGCTTTGGGCGTAAGGAAATTTGGATGTGCTCTCATAAGCTGTATCTTCGTCCCCATTGAAAATGGGGTCCCCTTTGCAGTTTGGGCCCGTCACTTCTATGGTACTGGTGTAAATGAAGTGCTGGACATTACAGCGGATGCATGCCTCCAGCAGCAGCTGAGTACCTTCAGAAAACAAACATGAAAAGCAGTCTAGGTTAGGGCCTCCTAACCAGGGAAAAGTGGGGGTTTCAGATCACAAACAGCATCTGTGGCCTGAGCTTATCCAGATCCCCCTCCCTGCAGCTGGGAAAACCCTGTCCTGAACAGGGCTATATATTCAATGACACTGAACCTGCTCTGAAAGTGTATTTAAGTGGTATCAGTGCACCTTCCAGAGTTAAACAAGGGTGAATATTTGATCCTAATTGCATATTGTGGGAGGTTTTTTTATGCCAAGAATCAAAATTTTGCCCTTCCTTAGCATGGAGACTTCCTTCCACACATCAGGGATTTGTGCCAACTTGAGTAGGCTTAAGGCAGAGAACCTTCAGAAGCTGCCCCTCTCCTTAGGTATCATCCATGCTCCATGGTGAAGCCCATATTTTTCAGGTTTGAGGATGCTCTTGGTTTGCTAAGAAGGGGCAAAATTATTATGGGACCTGAAGGTCTGCTGCAAAATCAGTGCACTCACACCCAGTGCAAATCTATCCAATATTTGACTGGCTAAAGAGAAGGGCTTGGACAGAAACATGGTGAAGCAAGGCACTATAACATGTAGTCAAAGATCATGAAGTGCAATGGGAAAAGAGAGGCTTGTGTATGTTTGCCTCCTTTTCTGGCATAATCTGGCTTTTCCTTGCAGTAGTACAGGATTTCTTACATTTAAAATCCTTTAATGCTTTCATCGGGGGCAGCAGAGGTCAGCTGTTCAAAGTCTTTTAAATAGCCAAGAAGGTTAAACAAGGAAAGCACACTGAAGGGGGAAATAAATACTTTAATAAGTTGTGTTGTTATAGTTGCAATTAGAATATTTTTTCTACCCGGCTTTCAGGCAGAAATTGCCTTACTTGTTCTGCATGGTGTAATGAGAGAAATTAAATGCAGAAAGGCCAGTGACTTTGGAAATGAAGACACAGCTCAAAGACATTTGAAAACATCTTCAGCAAAGGAACATTAAATTAAAATGACTGATATGATATCTGAAGGGTGTAGCCTAAAATCTAGAGGATAAAATCAAGCACCAGCAGTGAGGCACATTAAAGATCTTCCAAGTCTGCTCACTCTGCTACAGCAACAACTGAAGGCAGCGCAAGGCAGACCAGGCTAGTGTGACTGAAACAAATACCATGAATTACAGAGGTTCAGAAGAGCCAGAAATATTGGCAGCAAAATATGGACTTGTTAATGAGTGAAAAATAGGAAGAATTATTGAACTGAATATTGTTAGGGCACCAAAATTCCTCTTTTCAAGCCTGAACAAGAAAAAGAAAGAAATTAAAACAAATGGAAAACAAATCTGTATGAGGTTTTCAGAAACATTAAGGAAGTGCACTGAAAAAAAGTTACACAAACAGGAATAAATTAATGTGAAAAATGAGTTCATGCAAGTCACCCTGTTTAGATGACATAAAAGCCAGGATCATCTGGAAAAAAAATGTATTTATTATATTATTTTAAAAATAATAGCTTTATTCCTGCTGTCAATACCATTTGATAATTGAGGGAAAGTAATCAAATACAGAAGGTCTTGATGAAATCAAATGAGATAGCAAGTTTTAGAAAAAGGCAATAATAAAATAATCTTGACAGTTGATATCTGTTCAAGATAATTTTCACCCAAATAAAATGTGGTTTATTTGAAAATCAGAGTTGTATGTAAAAGTTTAAAGATTCCTACAGTAATGGGAATCTGAGTATGTTTCATATAGCATGTAATAAAGTAAATTATTACTGTGTTACATGCTTTATTCAGTGAGAGGGTCCCCATGGTTTGCCTGCCCTTCTGGCTGAGGATCTGGTTCACAGAAGGTATTTTGTTTTGATTATAATTAATTATTTTCTCAATTCATTTCCTTTTAAAAATTTGCTTCCTTTCCTTCCTAAAAAGATAGTTTTGCTTTGAGATATTGTGTGGCAATGGAGGAAAGCCCTGCATCAAGGCAAGTTTAACTTTCTCACTTCTGTCCTGGTTCATGAACAGCCACATCTGATTCTTGAAACATTTCTATTATAGAAACATTTATATTTATATTACACAAGTTCTATTTCCTAGGAGAAACAAAACTTTCATCCTGCAAGCCCATGAAATACATAGCAGTGCCCTGGCTGGTCAGAAAACGAGAAGAGCATCCGAATGGAAATGGAAGAAAACAGGGAAGAGAGGACAGCAGCATTCACTCACTGACCTTGTGGCCACTTGGCTCTGGGAGCAGGACTGTGGGTGGTATTTCATTCTAGCAAATGTTATCAGCTAATCCCCCCTGGCCCAGTGGGCTTTTTTCACCCATAGGCAGACACTGTTGGCAAGGGAGTGAGTACTGGGGAGTCAGAGCTAAAGAGCTTTCTGGGACATTTTAATAGTAGTTAGATTTTTTTCTTTTTGCTTTTCTTTTCTTTTCTTTTATTTTTTTTTTTTCTTTTTTTTTTTTTTTTTTTTTTTTTTGCAGTTGTTGTTTTTTATTTTTCCCCATGGTAAAATGTGTTTAAGCAGCACATTCTGCTGTGAAAAACCAGATTTTAGCAGGAGTACAGGCCTCAAGACAGAGCTTTAGAAATCCTTTCTCTGAACTACCAACCAGGTATATTTTCATATTACCCAATGCACAGGTTTCCAGGAACTTGCCTTTCTACTCATCCCTCCTGACAGGGGCCTAAGAGGCTGCCCAGTGGGCTCTGTGCTTTGATCACTGACAATTTATGGCTTTGATTGAACCAAAATGAAAGGGTCTGGAAGCTAATGATACAGGGAATGAGGCACATAAAACAACTACAATGCCATCCCACTGTTTGTCAGGTACATGTAAGAAACTACTCGACTGCCAAGAATTCTCTCTTCCTCTGAGCCCTGGTGAGCAGCCAGTATTTGAAAGTGATGCCTGTACAGGTATGTTCCTTATTTCTCTGTGAAGAAGCCCTGTGGCTGTGGCAGAGGGGAACAAAGAACTGGGAAAGCTGTTCATGTAAATAAGAACATCTTCCCCAAATCTGCCCCAAGCTGTTGAAGCAGCACAGCCAGGGAGGCCAGTGTGTGCATGCAGGCTAGGCAGTGCCCGTTCTCTGAATGGCACTGAGGGTTTTGGCATCACAGACAGGGGTGAAGTTGTTCCTTTAGGAAATACATTGAACTTTCTGGTAGGTGATTCTACATGGGCCATTCCTAAGTCAAAACCTTCTCCCTTCACCTGATCTTTCCTGAGGAATGGGGGTTCCTTAGTGGAAGGGAAAATCCCATCACTGTGTCACTGAAACTCCTCCCTCCCAAAGCTCTGAATTTGTTGGGAACTAATAAATTATAAGCTCAAGGTGGGAGAGTACTTGTTCCTTTCAACTGCCTTCTTGCACACACAGACTTAAAGGCAGAGGAAGCAAAAGGAGAAAGAGCAGAAGAAAAGGAATAGCAAGGAGAGAGCCGCAGGCTCTGGGATGTTATTAGTGCAACATTTCTGTAGCTGCAGCCAAAGTCTGCAGTAGTTGTAAACATTGAAAAACGTACACAGGCAGGGATGCCATGTGGGGTGGGAGAATAAGAACCAATTTCTGAGGTAAGCATTGGGATTTCAGAGGGGAATTTCTTCCAGAAAGTTCCACTGAGCATGGGTTTGTAACTATCACCACTGAAGGCAGAGCCTGTGCAGACCTCAGCATGGGCATACATAAGTGTTAACAAGAGTGAGTGATCCTGCACTGCCCTGCAGTGGAAGACTGGATGTGGAGAGGCCCAGAACTTCTTGGGGCTGCACAAACATGGGATTTGCACCCCTGGGTTTGTCTGTGCACAATGCAGGACAACCCAGGTAACCTGGCCCAAAACAACCACAGCTCATGTGCTCCCTTCCCTGAGCAGTGATCAGGACACAGATGTGGCTTTGAGGAAGGTGCTTCCCCTGCTCACCTGTCACATTGACTTCCCAGAGCAGCTTCTTCTCGATGAGGCCCAGGGTGTCAATGAGGGAGGCCGTGTGGATGACCAGGGAGACGCCCTGGCAGGCGCGGTGCAGGAATGTCACATCTCGGATGTCCCCTTCCAGGATCTTCAGCTCAGTCTTCCCCTTGAACTCTGCAGGGCAGCAGAAAACAGAGCACAGGACCTTACAGGCACCCTAAGAAGAGTTCTGGAAGGCTGCTGAAGAGCTGACCCTGCCTGGCAGGTGCTGGCTGTCCAGGAACTGCAGGGATATTTAAGGCTGTGAAACAGAGGGCATCTCCCCAGGACTCTATTGTCAATGCTAACTACAGTGCTACAGAGGTTTATTTTGCATTACCTGCCACAGATCTGGAGCCAATATTCAACGTGTTTCTATTTTATTTTTTAGAGAGAGATCTCTCCTCCTGCTAGCAAGCTTCCTCGAGTTGTGCCTGTGTTGAAGCTCACAGAGGAGTGGCTTTGGCTGTGCATGTTCTGCTGGCTGGCTGGCTATGGATGTGTTAACCCAAGAGCACTGAACAGGCACTGCATGTTTCTGTCTTCAGGCTGATGAATGATCTCTCTCCACCCAGAGCATGTGAGCACAGGGATGTGTTCATGCCTACTTTCTGTCCCTTTACCTTGCCTGTATTGCAGCTCTCCTAATAAATCACATACAATTCTGACATCTTTCTCTTGTACCTTGGCCAGGACCTACACTGCTTCTTCCAGCTCCATTTCAGTGTCTGTGCTGTGGGTAATTTTTAGCCTGCACATCTTTCTGGTTCATACCTGAGCTCTCAAGAGTGTTCTCCTGAGCTACCTCAGCCTGGCTTGATTAAATCCTGCTTTTTAAGCCGTGTCCCTCCACAGCAGCTGCAGTGTGTGACCCCAGAGGAGCTCTAGGTCTCAGAGCCATCGTGTGCTGGGCAGAAGGATTCTTTCTGCAGCCCAGAGCTACACAAAATGAGCCAGCACCGGACAATCACGTGGAAAAAGATGCCCAGTCCAAGGCAGTGCTGCTGTGCAGGGGCCTCAGCTGGCCTAGCTCAGCAGTGCCAGGGGACAGGAGGGGACTTCCCCAGCATGACCACAGCCTGTGAGGAGCTGGTGCCATCACCAAGTCCCCTGGGAGCCACTGCTGTGGCTGCACTAGATGGCTCCCCAGGCACAGCCTCTGGGCAGGGACTCTGCAGCACAGGCAGAGCCTCTGTCTTCTTCAGCATCATCAAATGCCCCTTTTAGATAAGAGAAGAACCTGATTAATTTGTACAGCTTTTATCTTCAGCCATGACTGAAATCTCATGTATCCTAGTGCTTTGTCACCAGCTCCAAAGCAGGCAGTATTTCATCCCATATCTGTAATAAGAAACACTGAGAGAGACAGCTGCTGGATCTGGAACTGAGTGGGGATATATTTTCAAATGGTTTTATCTCATTTTCTCTATAGCACGCTAAGAATGTAATCCTGTGTCAATTTAACAATTATTCTGATGCAACAGGCTTAAGGGACTTTTTTTCTCCCACCACACACAGTTGGTCTGAGATTTAAGGTTTGTGGAACATTTGCTGAACTGTTACTAAATCTGGAGTTGCTGCCCTCCCAGCACAGTCATTGCCACACACTCTCTTCTGCTCCTTTATTTTACAGACTGCATTCATTTCCTAGGATTCTGTCTCCAGAAGCTTCTCTCTGATCTCTGCTTGCATGGATGCAAAAGTGTCAGACTAGGGCTGGGCTCTTTTTAAGCTCCTGGTAGTTAGATTTGCTCCAATAAATATTAGTGTCTGCACTGCCCTTAGGTTGATGTTCTCCAAGAACAAGGCTTTATAGGGTTGTAATAGTCCCAAGAACAGACAGAAATAGTTTTCACAACATAAATTCTGACATGTGACCTCTTCAAAGTTATCACAGTGCCCAGGAAGGGGTTAGGAAAATGGAAGTTTTACACATGCAAATCAAAGCTTTTGGGAAAAGTACAGAAGAAGCCTGTTCCTTTTAAAGCTGATCACAAGAAGTCTGCTGTCTAGGTGCTTTGTGCCTTGTTTGGGCTTGCAGTTTGTGTGTGTATGATATGAGTCAGGAAATCTGCTCCTCAATTCTGTTTTAGCCAGCAGAAGTTGCTGTGGTAAGTACAATGTGGGCCTTGCTCCCTTTAGCAGCATCAGCTGCATGTCAGGAATCAGCAGAGTGATCTTGTTTTGCTCTGGGTGAAGAGAAAACTACAGGTGAGCTTGGAAGAAAGGAGAGTTAAGAAATGACTGGCAGGGGTTTCAGTCAGGGATGGCCAGCAGAGAGAACTGCTCTTGATTTCCATCTAGACAAACCATTGCCCAGGCAGCAAAAGAACACTTGTGGGGAGGTCAGAGGGGGAGGAACAGAAAAAATTCAAGTCAGCTCTCCATTTTTGTATAAAGTGATTATGACAAAGTACTTACTCACTGGGAAAACTTGTTCTTCTTCACCAGTGGTTTCTGTGTCCTCTGAATTGTAAGTAATCTCCCTGCTTGCTTGTGGGTAGTTTTTGCTTGAAAATGCAATGATTTCTCAATAAAATTCAGTGTCCTGTTGTGAGCAGTTTTTGACTCAGCAGTACAGTCAGACTATTTCCCCTAAACTTGAGAACAACATAGGAGTTTTGATTTCTCCAGAAGTGCCAATGCAATAGTGAACAACAAAGAAAGGATTGTGTAAGTGGGAGCACAGGAAGGGCAGAAAGATAAATCTGACATGGGAGGTGGGAGGTAAGAAACCCAGGCACCAAAGAGCCATGTTGAATGTGACATCCATTCTCAACCACACAATGGAACCAGGTGGATTCCAGCTCACAGCCCTGGACACTGACTGGATCATCCCAGACTCCCTGGGGCTGTGGAAGACCACAAGTGCCACTGTCCTACACAGACTGATGGGGTGGTCAAGCTCTCACCAGGAAAGCTGTGTGGACAAAAGGGGAGTGCCCCTGAGTGCCTTCTGGGACAGGGACCTGTGATTGCACACACTGCTCTCTCACTACCCACAGCCCTGACTCTGCACAGATATTGCAAGTGCAAGGTGCTCAAGAGATTAGCGAGGAAACAACCCACTCAGCTCTGCTCCTGGCTGTTCCAGAAGTCCAGATAACATCTGCTAGCAAGTAGAAGTCCCTGTAGTAAAAAAAATGCAGGTCAGAAGACGCCAGCCCCACCCACAGGTTCTGTAGCAGCCTCACACTGGGAATAGGAGTACTGAGACAGAGAAGGGCTTGAAAGGGAACAGCAGGGAAATATTTCGGGTAGTTGTGAGCACAGGGACTGGCAGGACACTAAAAGAGATGCAGCCACAAGGGCTGACGCAGACAGAGGAGCTCCCAGTCAAAGTGCAGGTGTTCAGATCTGTTTAAACACATCTGGAATGTCAGCCTATGGTCCCTACCACCTGTTTATGGGGAAGAAAAGGCTTTGGTAACTGATTTTTCCCTACCTCCTGTGCTGCTCAGATAGGCAGAAGGAATGTTAAAAGAATAGGAGAGGGAGTGTGTGGGCAGTGCTCCATGAAGAAGGGAGAATAAGGAAAGAGGGCACAGAGCTTGCCTATTAACAAAAAAACAAAACATCAAAACGTTTGCTGCAGCCCAGCCAACACTGTGACCACACAAACAATGGTTGTCACTCCCCAGGATGTTCCATTGTCCCCACAAAGCTCTTCTGGCCCAAATCAATGTAGATGCCTCTGCCCTGCTGCATCACTGCTAAACCACACACACTCCTGCTGCTTCAGCCTCTACTGTAGCTGCAGGTTTTGGGTTTGTTCCTGTGGGAACTCTCTGGAAACCAGAGCAGGAAGGGCTGCTGCAAGGCTCAGGGGCATTTAGAAATCCTGAGTCAGACTTAATGGAGAAGAAGTCTGTAAAATGGAGCAGAGTTGTGTAAAACAGTGATAAAGGCTTGTGCAATTTGTACCAGGTGTATTGTGCACTGTTGCTGTCCCTTGATGACACTTTAATGCTCTATAGAGTGATTGGGGCTCTTCAGCAAATCATACAGAGATATTCCTTAAGGGCTCCCATATAGTTTCCTGCATAAAGGAATAGGAATCTTGCAGTGAAGATGTGATGGAGGAAGTTACTGTTAAGTAAATATAATGTAAGGGCTTACAGACCTGACTGAATTTAGGCCCCTGAGATGCCTTTTTATAGATGTGCTCAGTGTATCTCAGTAAATAGGGCATTCAAAATAAAACCCTCTGAGCTGCTTTCGCTGCCACAGACTGTTTCTGACACTGGGCACATCACTCCCTTGTGCTGTCTCCAATCCATTCAAGAATCCTGCCTTGCACTTTGCAAATGAGTTTTGTCTCTTCTGTTTAGCATTTGCTTAAACAGGAAACTGCAATAATGTTATTAACAGAAGCAGTTTTAAAAATACCTCACCACAGCTCTCAGCCAGAAGATCACTATTAATCAAATTAATCACAGGTTGAAGAAAACCATTGGAATTTGCACCCACAACTTTTTCTCTGCCTTCGCTGTCTGGCACACCAGAGCCCACCACAGCATGCTCTGGATATTTCTGCCCTCCCACCCAGTACAGTAATGCTTGAATTTTCCCTTTCCCCAAGAAGAAGTGTGAGATTTTTGCATTAATTTTGCTCTGTGGGTTTTGTTGTAAGAGGAGTCAGGTTGAAGACAGCCTGTTTACTGCATGAACAGTATACAGAAGCCTCAGGGCCTGACAAAAAACCCTCTTGTTTTCACATTTTACATCTGATTTCTGTTTTGGAGGGATAGAGCAAGGATTCCTTGAGCTGATACCTCTATCTGCAGAGCTGTTTCAGATGACAGGTAAAGGTTTCCCAGGTGCCCACGAGGGACTGCAGCTCCCCCAGCTGCAGCACAGCCCCAGCAATGTCACTTACTGTCAAACCTGCCGAGTGCCTCAGCGCTGAAGGCTTTGTCCAGCAGCCGGATCTCAGCCGGAGCCTCCTCTTCTTCCAGCAGCAAGCACACAATCCTCTGGCCAAGAAACCCTCCTGCCCCTGTCACCAGGCAGCTCACCCCAGCCAGGGACATTGCTCTGGGCTCCTCCTCGGTGGTGGATTTGCCGTCTCTTGAGCTTGGTTCTCCTCCTGCCTGAGGGAAGGAACATATGACATCAAGCTCTGGAAACACTGCCAATCAAAGGGTGTTACCAGAAGGAGAGACTACTGAAAAACAAACTTTAATCCCTAAATCAAAAATTTTTTTTAGCATGCCTTACTTTTGCTAGCTAATCCTATTCAGAGGTAGTCTATGGATTTTTTCCGCGCAAAGAAAACATTCTAACAAATCATTACAAACCACCAATTCAATTAGCAAATCTGAAAATGCTCAAAATCGACTTCAATGCCAAACAAACCCCACAAAAGTCTGCCTTGAGTCTCGGTTCCACCTCCCTAGCACTCAGCAGACCGTGGGGGAGATTTGCCTGCATTTATACCCTGCTGGGCACCACCTCAGTCATTCTGCTCCCCTCCCTCTTGAGTGCCTCCTTTGCTGCAAAAGAATGTGATGCTTCCACACCACTCCCACCAAAGAGGAAGGCTCTGAATACAGTGAGGTCTGAGCCTAGATGTGGTCCTGCATCCCTAAATCCCCAGAGAATAAACCCTCATGTTCATAATTCTCTTCAGCTGCACTTTCTTGTGTAATGCAGTGCCAGTATTGTGCCAATATTGAGGGTAGGGAGGATTTAAATTAAATGCAAATAGAGGAGAAGCTATTTAAAGTGGTTTGAGGAGTGAGTTCTGCCGTTGTATAATTTCTGGATACTGGGCTCTCCCATTACAGTGTGGGTTTGTCACTCTCTCTGTGCAAGATCAGAAGCTAACCCTGGGGATTTTGTATTTGTTCAGTACACTACAGGCATTTGAAGTGATGAAATTGTTTAATGTACCATCCAAGTTAAATTCAAGCTGCAGGAGGGAAAGATTCACCTCTGGAAATGTCTTGTGCAAGAGTAGCTATTTAAAGTAAGGCTGTTTGTGCCTCTGCAGTGATCTGCAGTGTTGTTTCTGCTTTGCATCTCCAACATGCAGGGAAAATGCCCAGGTGTTTCTCCCTGGGGTTTCACTCCACTTCCAGAAAAACTGTTTTGCAGTGTGAGCCCAGGGCAGGGCAATAGCCTGAATCTCCTGAAGCCAGCACTGCCCTCCTGGGTCTGTCAGGACACGCTGGCTGCAGCTGTATTTTCTCTCTCTCTCTCTCACAGGGGTAGGCTGCCATCCCTGCTGAAGCAGGATGATAAATAGGGAGCTGCCTTGAGCGACAAGGAAGTTACAAAGAACCCCAGCAACACAATTAATTAGGCTGAAAACACTGGAGAAGGGATCCTTGTTTTGGGGCATAGCTGGAATGGATCTCTAAAAATGCTTTGTTTCCATTCATGCAAAGCTCCTTTTTTTTTTATTCTATCATGGGCTTTGTTCACTCATTAAAGAGAGTTCTGGAGAAAAGCTGTAGAAGCATCCCCACAATGTTACTTTTTTAGAGCAAAACTGGGCTTGCAAGTCTCAGGAGGAAAGCAAAACCTCTTCTGTTGGAGGAGAAAGGTTTCTAGCTGACACAGATGACAAGTTTTGGCAACTGTTCCAATCCCAGAGTCCTTGAAAATCTGTTACTTACCCCAACAGAGCTTTAAAAATTTTGTTATCAGTGCTTCTCTCCTTGGCTTTTCACATTCAGGACCTTGACATTGTATATTCTTATCAGAAGCTGCTGCAAATTAATTTTGTGCACTTTGCAAGGAAAAATAACTGGCCAAATACTTGCTGCTCCAAGTGGCATTCTATGTAACAGGGCTCCTTTTTTGCTTTCAAAAAGGAAATAAAATGCTTTGAAGAGGCATTACAAGACCACACAACACCACGTAGCCTCTTGGAATACAAAACACTCTTGTGCACCAAGCTTGCCTATCAGAATGACCAAGCTTAGCAGGGTAGTGCTTATATGAGAAGATGAGTGCTTCACAGGGGACTGCAGGGAGATTTACAGTGCTTTGTCCTCTTAGGTACTACTCAGACAAATGCTTGGCTTAGTTTGAGGGAGTTTTATACATCACTGCATAGCAGCCTCCATCTGAGCTGCTGTGTGTGAATGTCAGTGGTCAGATTGCAGCAATTTGCTCAGTTCCAGCTCAGGACTCCTGGTTCTTCTGCAGTTTCACCTAGAGACAACGTTTTCACCTCTTGTTTCGTGTTGATATCGCTGCTGGGCTGCTGAGTGCTGTGCCAGCTCCTCCTGAGCAGACAGGACTGGCTCTGGTGGTGTTCCCCAAAGGACAGGGAGGCAGATGCGGGAATGGGCTGCGCACCCCAGAACGGTGCCAGGGAGCAGCAAGGCCAAAGTCCACCAGACCCCCCCACCAGGAACAACTTGATGAAATTCAGAGTTATTGCACAGGTAGGGGACTTGCAGATAAAAACATAATTGAGCAGTAATTGAAAAGTTTACCAAGCTGTGTCAAGCCATAGACATTTTTTAACTATGTTGATGTCTGTAAAATGAAGCCACCACAATCTGATATTTTGCTGTAGAGTGGACTGCATTACTGAGAGCATCATTTTAGAAAATCAGAGCTTGTACATTTTGATGAGTGTTGGAGAAATGCTACACATGGACTAAGTGGATAGCTTAGTATATGTTCAATGCCCCATGTCCCATCCCAGCCTGGCCCAGGAACAGCTGCTCCTCTGATTTTGCTGTGACAGATACTTTGGAGCAATGACTGGAAGATGTCAGAGAATATATTTTCTTAGCCTTGTCACAAGGGGGAAAATGGATTGGGAGGGAGTGCAGTGGAGATGAGAAGACACAAAGAGAAATAGTGAAGGGCAAATTCCCAGCAGCCTTAGGAAAAAACTGTATCATGGTATTGCAATGAGCATGGAAGTTTTATAGGATAAAAGGTACTTTTACAGAGGGCAATGCTGTTTAATTATGGAATGAAGTAAACTGATTTTTCTATCAATCAGGGTATCCAGAAGTAAAAAAGAAAGAACAGATCTATTTGTCCAGAAAGAATTTTAATTCAGGAAAGGGGTTTCTGAAGTCTGGCCTGTTGCCCAGACCTATGAGAACTGAAGCAGGGAAAAGCAAAAGCAGCAAAAGCATACTCATTATTTAGCTGGACCTTTTGATTTCTAAATATAGAGTAATTGTGACTAAAACACACACACACACACACACACACACACACACACACACACACACACACACATACACACACACATACACACTCTCTCTCTCTCTCTCAATTCTATGCTTCTTCTCACATGAAAAACTAATGTGTTTCTGTACCACTGTCTGTCTGTAAGCTGGCATGCTGCAGCTCTGGGAGAGAGGCTGGACTTTGAAATGTGGTTTTACTCAAGGAAAACTTCTGCCCTTCAGTGTGGGAGGCACTGTTCCCTCCGGGAAACATTTCCCTCTCCACTAGTTATATATTGACAAGAGGGGGAAAAAATTTAAATAATTAACTATATTGGACTCTGAATAAACACAACTTCTCATAGTGGAGAAGAGTTGTAAGACACTTTATCATGGTATGAAGAAAACCACCTTAAGAGGCCTCAGTGCTTCTGTGTCTTCAAACCTGACAAAGAAAAAATCTCCTATTTCAGTAATACCAAAATTATTCCAGTAGAACGGAGAAGGTGGTTGTAAACATTTCTGACATTATCTCCAAGATCTAAAAGGCTTCTTGCAGTAGTCTTTGCCATATTAGACAGCACATGATTTGGGCAATTATCTAGAAACAAACATTTAGTCTCCTTTTACCTTTAGTTTTAGGAAGAACTCTATTTCCTCAGGTGAAATTGATGAGTGACTCATATATTTAAAGGCTGGAGAAATTTGCATTATATGCCAAAGAAAAATGTTTATGTTTGGATCCATTTTGTAGATAAACTACCCTTGTAAGTAGGCTGATTCTCTGTCCCATCCTCCAGGGATGCTGGGAAGTAGCAGGGTTTGATTAGTCCTTAAACTGCATGTTTACAATCTTTGAGGACAGTTTTTTTATAAGATTTAACCTTGCTTGAAAGTGTATGAGACATCAAGTACATAAAGCAGAACTGGGTGCAGACAATGGGGTGTAAAACTTCAGTATGCATTGGCTTAGGCCTAACTCAGATCACAAAAAACTTTCAATATCTTGGAAAAACTGGGCTTGTTAAATAGGTTCTTATCCTGATTGAACCCTGTGACCTCTCACTTTAAGTTCACTCACCAAATATCTTTGTTTTTCACTCAGAAAATGCTTTCTTGCAGCCTTTTACCGAGATACACGTGCTGCCTCTGCTGCCAGGTCATGGCAGCACAGTGGCATGGCAGGGTACAGATCTCATGTGCAGCTCTTATTCTATGGTTCTGTGACATCCTCCTACAATTTAGATTAAAGGCAGCCTTGGGAGATCTCTGGGCCAGCCTCTTCTCACAGCCGTGTCAGAGAGGTTGCTCTGGACCTTGCCCAGGCAAGCTCTGAATATCTCTGACAATGGAGGTTTCACAAATCCTGTGTTGCAGTGTCTGACTGCCCTCATGGTGGGTTTTCCCCCCACTGATTTCTGCCTGGAATTTTCCTCATTGCAACTTGTGCCCATTGCCTTTCACCCTTTTACTGCGCACATCCAAGAATTTGGCCTGGATCTTCTCCAAATGAGTAGTAAAAGGCAGTGATGTGATCCCTCCTCCCTCTGCCTTTAGCCTTCGCAGGACTGAGCACTCCCAGTTGTCTCATTCTCTTCTTGTACATCCTTGAAATCCATCAACGTGTGTGATGTGCTGTAATTCCCAAGTTTTATCTGATGGGCTGTCAGTCTGCTGACAAGGTTTATTGTTACTGGAACAGAGAGGAAGGCCTCCATGTGAAGGCCTCTGGGAGATCACTGCAGACACTGTTATCTCTGAGAGAAACCAAAGTCTAAACAGAGAGAGCCAACAGGGTTAGCTTCTTCCTTCTGCCCTCTTTGGGCAGATTTAAAGTGGGATTTATGCAAAAGGTCACCTTTTGGTAGCATGGCTCCCCCTGCATGTGCCAGGGAAATGGGTATCAGGGAATCTGCTGGCTCCAAAGCAGGGGGAGGCAGGGGGCTGCACCACTGGAAAAAGGAGCTGGCTCTTTCCCCACAAGTGGCACTCTGCTCCACCCCTTCCCTGCTTTGCATTTAGAAGCAGTGGGCAAGAACTGCCCCCACTTGCAAAGGGCAGCTAGGGTGCCTGGCAGCTGATTCACCTTACCTCTATATCTTTTATGAATACATCCAGGAAAAGCCAAGTCTGTGGAAGACAGCAGCTACAACACTTACGGTCCCAGAGCACGAGAGGTGTGTGGATTGGGTTACAGTGAGACTTGCTATGACAAGTGGAAAAAGCAAGGCACAGGGTTTTCCATGTCTGGCTGTCCAGTGTAGAGGAACTTTGGAGGAAGACCCAACATAGGTAATGCTGTGGAACAGCCAGTTTAAAGAAAATGCATTTAGACAAGTAACAACTACCCAAACTGTTGTGGAATTCATTCAATAAAAGCAGAGAACAGCCTTTGCTAACACAGAGCCTTTCCTAATCTCTTCAGAAGTGTCCAGGAGGCCTTATCAGATACTTATTGCACCTCCTTTTTCATCTTCAGTCTGGCTGGGACCTTAGCTTCAGCTGCCTCTGTTTGGTGGGCATGGCAGGAGGCTGATCACAGCCTTGAGAACTGAACCAGGTGCTGGCTGATCTCTGAGACGCTGGCACAGCCTGCAATAAATGAAACACTGGTGAGAGGGAAAGGTCTGTGGGTGAAGCTTGGGAGCCCCCCTGCTCTGAACCCCAGTCTTGTACAAGCCAGGCTGAAATAGGTTGGTACTTCAATATCTCCACTCCTCAGCAGCATCATCAGCCTCGAGGTTCAGCACTGGAGTCCCCCAACAAGAAGAGTCAGAACCATGAAAAAAAAAAATGTTTTTATAACAAGCTGAGCAGGCTCCAACCTGATCCAGTAAAATCAGCAGAAAAACACAGAGAAAAGACAGGGGTTGCTGTGCACCAAATGGCCAGAGGTGAAGATTTGCATTGCCATTTAATTTGGACAAATATGAGTGGAATAGGGATGCTGATTGATGGCTGACTGAACATGAGCCAGCTGTGTACCCAGGTGTGGTACCGGCATCCTGGCCTGTGTCAGCAATGGTGAGGGCAGCAGGACCAGGCCAGTGATTGTCCCCTGTGCAGGGCACTGCTGAGGCTGCACCTTGAATCCTCTGCTCAGGCGAGGTTTAAATTGGGTATTAAGAAGAATTTCTTCACAGAAGTTGTTATCAAGGACTAGAATAGGCTGCCAAGGAAGTGGTTGAGTAGCCAGCTCTGAATGTGTTTAAAAGACATGTAGATATGGCATTAAGGGACATGGTTTCATGGTGGAATTGGCTGTGTTGGGTCAGCAGTTGGACTTGATGATCTAGAAATGTCTTTTCCAACCTAAAAGATTGTATCATTCAATGAATTTCACAGCCTCAGCAAAAGGATCCCAACCTGCTGTTCTTGCTGAATCCTGTGCCCTTTTACATAAACTGTAAAAGTCTGCTGGGGAAAAAACCCAGGAATATTTACTGATTGGAAAAGTAACCCATAAAACCACACTGTGGCCAGAGGGATTTCAGCTCCGGTCTCCCAGTCAGTGTTGCTGTCCACTTGAGTTCTACATATCATAATATATAGAATATCCTGCACTGGAAGGAACCCACAAGGATCATCCTGTCCAACTCCTGGCCCTGCACAGGACACCCCAAGGATAACACCCTGTGCCTGAGAGCATTGTCCAAATGCTTCTGGAACTCTGTCAGGCTTGGTGCTTTGACCACTGCCCTGGGGACCCTGTTCCAGTGCCATAACCCTCTTGTCCAAGAGTAAAACTGAAGCTTGCACTGGGCTCTGCAAATTTGCTGTTTGGTGAGAGACTCAAACAGGGCAGCCACAGTTGGGAGCAGGAGTGAGAAAAACAGAGTGAGAGTAAAGTGAGGAGACACAAAAGCTTTTAAAATGTGTAATCCCCTACAGACTGTATTATCTAACACACAGAGAAAAATTCTGCCTCCATTTTTAATGAGCTCTTCATGCAGAAAAAAGATCAGTTGCGTTTCACCTTGATAAACACTAAATACTGAAAAACTGATGCTATCATTCCCAGAACAGAAATTCCAAGTTTTGCTCGGCTGTACTTCACAGTTTTGCATCTCTTTACTTGGGTCACAAAGCTGCTCTAACCTACTCCCTCCGTGCAAACTTCATTGCTGTGACACCTGGAATGCCAAGTGGTTTCACAGGAAGCAGAGAATCTCAAGTATAGCAGCTAGAACCATCACAGCTCCTGTGGATTCCCTTTTTGTCACCTATCCATCACGCTCCTGATTTTACAGGCTTGCATGCAGAAACATCTGTAACACCCATTACAAACAAAATACTCACCAGCTAAGGCCATAGACAAGCGAAATTCATCCTGAAGGATTCTCAAGACATCCTGAAGCCCTTCTTCACCCTGCACCAACAGAGACAGCAGTCAGGGTAAAAGGAGCCCTGGCACAGAGCAGTGCTGCAGGATGCCTGCACCCTGAGAGCTGGGATAGTCCCTTAAATCCGTGCCAGTTCCAGTCTCTCATGCAGATGAATGATTAAAATGATGTGATGGATGTGCTCTGTTCATCACAGATTAATTTAGATGCTTTTCCTTTTGGGATACATCTGAACAGGGAAAGAAAACAAAGCTGTTTTTCACTTCTGACATTTTGTAGCTGGTTCTTTTTTTTAGCTTTCAGTTTTCCCCCACCAATGGGCTTGCTATTTAAAATGTCAAGCCTTACAATGCTGACAGGTTTTAACAAAGTAATGAGTTTTATATATGTTACCACTCCAGAAACCGTAGTTCACTCAATTAGTAGACTGAATCTTTAAAAATAATAGACTATGTGTTTTCCTCTGTTTAAGTGACACCAAGAAGCTCAAAAGCCATTAAAATGCATAGAAGATTTTGATCTTCCTATGAAATACTGGGGGATTAGTTTTTTTTTCTCTTGAATTTTCTTTTTATGTCTTGCAATAATGAATGCTTTGGGTGCAGTCAGTGTTAGCATTGTTTATGCCCTTCCTCTGTTATATACTTTGGTAATGCCACTGAGAAACATCTTTAGGAATACTCTATGGAATACAACACCAAACCACAATTGAACCCCGCAAAATCTCATCTCCTTTCTGTTGCCATTGTGGAGAAAGTGCAAGCAACTCACAGGAACACCTTTTTCATCTTAGGCCATTTGTTGATATTTGCTGACAAAAAAACAGTACTGCCAACTCTAACAGTTTTTTTCAGGAGATTCAGGTGATTTCTTGATCAAAGCCTTGCTACTGGAATCCACAGCAATCACACCACTGGACAAGAATGCCATTTAAGAGAAAGAAAATGTGTCTAGACCATACAAAAAAAAAGTATCTTTTCTTCTAGAGAAAAGTTTTGGAAGACTCCATCCAGAGTGTAAAAAGCAAAAAATTAACAAAACCCCCCCATCTGGTATAATAATACTATTTGAATTTTAATTATACTAAGTTTACCTCCTGCATCAGAGGCCTAATCCATGACTCTGGACCATAAAAATATGCCTGGAGTTGAGAAGCAGAAAAGCTGGAACTGAAATAGCAATAGAAACCCAGGCCACAGTGGGAAACTGTGGATACAGTTTTCCAGGATACAGTTTTGCTCAGCCTGGTCCAAAATGTTTCAGCCATCCATGGGATGGAGCTCTATATGTATTTCTGAAGAATTCATAGCACTGCTGTGAAACTGTTCTACCAAAACCATGTATTGTTCCCAACTATTTGCTGAAAGCAAATAAAATTGTCAGATTAATCTTTCTGGCAAATAAGCCAGCTCCAGTTTTCAAAAGCACTGAGTCCTAAAGTATTTTAGCACCAAACTGCAACATCAAGAAATCAGGTCCCACAAAGCAATGCTATCACCTTCAAAATCCCATTGTTCAAAATCCCAGGAATTTGTCAAATTCAGTGGTATTTTTAAATCAGAGGAAACGTCAGGGTTTCATTCAATTTGGGGTGATTCCACTTCAAATTCAGCAAAATAAAATTAAAAAATATATTCTCCACCAGTGAAACTGTGACTGGTGACTTCAGTTCAGGACTGCTGGAGAGTGTGAGCAGCAGGCATATGGATCCAGAGCTCCTTACTCACCTTGTAAGCCAGGCCCCACAACGCTGGTCTTCCAATAAAGACGCATTTTGCCCCCAGTGCCAGAGCTTTTAGCACGTCACTGCCTTTTCGTATTCCTCCATCGACATAAACTTCCACTCTGCCTCGTACTGCCTCCACAACCTCAACCAGAGCATCAATCTGCAAGAAGAAGCCAGTCTCACCTCGAGGGCAGCTTTTGATTCCCAGAGAAGGAGGACATATTCCAAAGAGACAGGCAGGGATGCAGTGCTTTAGTGGGATACCTTCTCAAAATGAAATGTGACAATGCATCACAAATAGCGCAGCACCAGGAGCTGCAGAATAACAAACATGCAGCTCCCTGCTCTGCTTTCCAGACACTTAATGCCATTTTCCAGTGCTTTGCTTATACTGATATTCTTTGCTATCACTTTTGATTAGTGAAAAAGCAACATTTTCAATAGATTTAGGAAAGATTTTTAATATAAATTTCAATGGGAAAACTGTCATCAACATTTTACTTTCATTTGAGACAATGATGAATAATACAGCTGTTTGCAAGAAAGGCTGATGTCAGACTTCTACTGCTCAAACTACCTAAACTTACATTTCAGCTTAATCCTGGTGACCACTTGTTGAGTGCCTCCCTCTAAAGCATCTGTGAAGGGCTTCATTTGCTATGTAGTACAGTCAATAATTTCCTCCAGGTTAGGTCTCCTGGTTCCCTAAGGTCTTTTCTGAAGAGTTCAGCATGGAGTAAGCCTCAGATGTTATTGCAGGGCAGCACTATGCAGAGATGCTGGCTCTGGCCCCAAAGGCAGTACAGCCAGGGGCAGGACAAGGCACTGGACATAATTAACTCTCCTTCAGAGCTAACCCAAAAGGCTCTTTTCTGCAGTGCCTTATACCTTTTTGCCTTCTTTTAGGTTTTTTTTTTCCTGAATTTCAAACTGAGAACCTTCAGGCTGAAATTTTCTAGGACTAACTCAGCAAGAGCCAAGCTTGGCACTAGAAAAATATCAGAGCCCAACTAGGTATCTACTGCCTTGTCTGTGTATGTAAAACAACTTTTAAGGTAGAAGAACAGTTTAATGTGGATGCTATTTCTGTTATTATGCCTTTAGCATTGAGTTTATTAAATTTTTTTATTCGTTATTGTCAGCCGTGACGCAGAATAGAAGAAATTCCCTGGTACCTATTTTTATTTAACAAAACAATGCCGAGAAAAGAAAGTTCATAAGATACTGTGAAATGCAGAACTGTAAAATAAGAGCAATTGGAAAAACTGACAGAAGCCAAATTAATCCAGTGAAATACACACATGTCTAAACAATGCATGATTTCTTTGTACAAATTTAAAAGCAGGGGAATTTTTCTCCAGATAAGTTATCCTTTTTCTGGCTCGTGTAAGTCAATAAATTCCCGTTTAGACTTGAGCCTGTAAATACGCAAGCAGACCTCTCACTAAATCTAGCTGCATTGTTTAGCATGTTTTGACAGATGTGAACAATGAGAATACATTATGCTCTCATTTGTACAATTTTGGTTCCAGAGCTTTGTTTTCTTTTTGCTGCAGTGCGCAAAGAGTTTGAGTGTGCTGCACCAGCTCTTGGAGGCACAGGCAGGAACTCTCCCTGACTTAGGCCAGGAGTTTATCTGCACTTAAGTGGGTTCTGTGGTACATACAGAACCCTCCCAAGAAGCTGAGGAAATACTTCAGTGGATACCCCCCATGCCAAGGTATGGATCTCACCAGTTTAAAGCTAAAGTATATCTGCACACATCCATGGCCACTGGACAAACTCAAGTCCACCAGAAGTGTACACACAAACCTGGGCATAGAGACACCCACGTTAATGCAAACGTGCAGACCATAAATGGGGAAAATGTGGGACATCCGTTTTCATCCCTTCTCACTTACAGTGGCAGGTCCTTCATCCAGTTGCCTTCCACCGTGGTTGGACACAATAATTCCCTGAACTCCATGTTTCACTGCCAGCTCTGCATCTTCTCTTGTCAAGATGCCTTTGATGATGATGGGCAGGCGTGTCAGGCTCCGCAGCCAGTAGATGTCATTCCAGGTGACCGAAGGGTCCAAGCTGTTGGGTGGCAGTCCGTACTCAGAGCAGTCATCTCCCTACAGCCACAATGAAACAGCAAAAGGAAAACTCATCCAGGCTGCAACAATACACAGGTCCCTTGGTGTCTTTCCTTGTCCTAGAACAAATTAATCAAACTTGCCAACAGACATGTTCATCAGCTCCAGAAATGTCACATGTCTCTGGAGGAGAATAATTTCAATGGGGGTGGAGATCAGTGTCTCTGAGGCGGCTGTGTGGGGATTTTGAAGACAGAACCCAGTTCGGCAGGAGGTCAAGCCAGGATGCTGCAGAAGCAGCAGGAGAGGAGATACACCCTCGTACAGCAAATGCCAGGGCAGCAGTTACCCAGTGGTTTTTCTCTCATGTGGTACATGCCAGCGCAGTGAATGAAAGGACAGGCTCATTTTACAAACCTCAAAGGCTCCTTCCAAGTTCTTCACTTTCATGTGGGGAGGAAGGCGGAAGCCATTGCGGACATCGTCGCGTCTCTTGCCCGTGTAGGGCAGATCGGCGGTGAGGACGAGGGCCTGGAAGCCCAAGGCCTCTGCCCGCCGGACCAGCTGCTGGGAAGCTGCCCTGTTGCGGTGGATGTAGAGCTGGAACCAGCGGAGGCCGCCGGGCGCAGCCGCGGAGATCTCCTCCAGCGAGCAGGTGGAGTAGGTGCTGGCGATGTAGCACGTGTCCATTGCTCTGGCCGCTGGGGGGGGCATTGGGAAGGAGTCAGAAACAAAGGCATCTGAAGGGTCTTGCCAGGCATCAGACACAAAACCCTGCACTGTTTGCAGAGACCACCCCAACTCCTGATTTCATGTGTATCCTACAAAGCACAGGGCAGCTATGCCCCAGGATTAACAATGACTGTATTTACCCTACACTCTTGTTAATCCATGGTTAAGAAAGCAGAAAAGGGAGAGGTAATTAACCAAGCTGTGCTTTCATTTTGCATCTGCATTTTTTAAAAAGCATGAATTTTATCTTTATGACTGAGTCCTCTCAGGGATGTACTGTTAGATCGACTCAGTATACACAGAAGAAAAAACATTTCTAGGGCTCAGGTCTCCAAACTCTCCACGGGGTTTGTGGGATATCTTTTTGTCCAAGGGAGACATTTCTTAGCCAGTAACAAGGAATTCACAGTCTGAGTCCCATCCACCACTTTTACAACCCATCTAGAGCCCCTAGGACTGAAAACCTTATGTGGTTTTTGGTATGAGTCAGAAATGTGTTCACTGCCCTCTTCTTCGGTTTGCAGCAGACTCCATGCGGCTGATTTTTAATGTTGGTAGCTGGAGAAGAAGGGCACCATCTATACAACTTCCTATGCAGGGTGTCAGAAAGTGGGAATGGAGTTTGCCCCCTCAAGACTCAAAATTTTTCTCAGTCACACTTCAAGTCCTCCTAACAGCTTCTTGAGTCTTTTCTACAACCCCCTTTTGGTGCTACACGGCACCAGAGCAGAAGAGTACCTCTGGCTGTGCTTTTCTCTCCATCAGGCCATGCCAGCTGGTGGAAGCCTGTAGGGGCAATTCCTACAGGAAAGCTGATCTCAGAACCCAGGATTTTAGTCCTGATGTCCATCATGGATACGTCCCGCAGCATACGTGGCCGGAAACGAATTCTGTAAGGCAAAAAATCTCCTTCAGGATAGAAGATGTTCAGTGACTTTTCTGAAATTTCGTGGAAACCAGGTCTTCGTTTACCACATAATTTCTGCATCTCCTGCCTCAGGTCACTGTGTCTTGTTCTCCCACTCTCCTCTCCCAGATTCCTTTTACTTGCAGGCAGGCTGAGTCCTTCCACCTCACCATTCATGTGTCTGTCCTCACTGTACCGTGTGCCTGCCCTCAGGTTCTGCAGCACGTTCCCCAAATCCCACCCTGCTTGCACATAGGCTTCCTGCTGTTCACCAAGAGCTCCCTGTTGCAACTCATTCTGTCAGAGCTGCTCATGCTCTTTCCTCCATAGCACACTGTACCCTACCCTACCCTACCCTACCCTAGCGTCTGCCTATACCCTCAGCATCCCTAAAGTCTCGTACAACCCGTGTCATACTCAGGCTGGCATCAGAGCACACAGTGCACATCACTCAGGTTTTGCATTTAGCTTGGAGACCCCCTGGAAAGGACAAAGTTTTAGGTTCCTTTGCTTGTCAAGTCCAAATACTTGCACAAAAACAATTTAAAAGGTCCCAGTATGACTCCCTTCATTCCCTTCTCACATTACCTTTTATATGCCAGGATGTTTTCATCTCGTGTGGTACAGTCGTCTGCTCCAGCTGCAAAATAATCCCAAGCAATCTTGGGCAAATACTTCTTAGCATAAGCTTCAAAGTCAGAAAGACACACCATCGACATTGCTGAGAGAGGTGTAGGGAACCCTGAAGAAAAGAATGCCATGGAGCAGAAATTAGATCCCTGAACTGTCATTCACTCTTCCAGGGGCGCTCATGTCACTGAAGGCAAAACTTGGAGCCATCTATTTTATAGAAGAGCTGCTGAGTTGTCTCAGTCTGTCTTGCACATTGGTCTACGAATCCACTACCCCAGTATGAGGAAAACTTGCAGATGCAGCCATGAGAGCAGGAGGAAGCTTGCATCTCTGTGCCTCTCTTCATTCTGTTCTAAACAGGGGCCTGAAGAGGACATTTTAGGTCCTCTGCTATTTCAATTGTGTAATTTTGTCATAAGTTCCTTCTTAAAACAAGCTGCATTATTTGTTCCACTAATTCTGCTCAAAGGTTGTCCCAGAACATAATTTGTCATATTACCCCTAAGGACGGCACCGTGACTGAACAATTAGTTATGGAGCACAGGGATGGAATTCAAGATCATGAAATCTGGAAACAAGTAAATACAGAGTCTACATGTAACCTGCTCCAGGATGAACACACTGTAAAACTATGTCCAGACTCTGAGAGTAAGTCACCGTAGAGGCTAGTGCTGTGGAAAAAACAAACAATTTTCTACAGATCTTCCTTTCTCTTCTGTAACAAATACTTTCTGGGTGTTTGCATTACATGCTGGAGCACTGATACATACTATAAAAGGAATATACAGAATTTGGACAAACCGTGAGAAAACACTGGCAAAAATCAAATTCCACAATATGAAACATATTTCTGAGAACTAACCTCAGCCTTTCAGGGAATGGAAGTGAAGCTGTGTGACCCAGATGTCTAATCAAACCAACATAAATGCTGCCCAGAAAATGGGCAGCATACTTACATACTTTTGAAGAAGCAAGAACTGAAAGCTATGCAAATGAATGTTTTAGCAAACCATGCCCGTGTGTGCAGAAACATGTACAAAACACAGACAAAGTCAATTTTCTAAATTGTTTGTTGCAATTACTTCTGCAGTCCTGATTAAAACAAGTATTTAGCAAGATATGTGGAAACATGAAATTTTAAAACAGCTGTGGCTTGGTCTGATTACTCTAAAAAATATACAGGAAGAAGTAAATATCCTAATATTCAGGATTAACCTCCCACCCCAGATTAGCAAGGGTTGCAAGCTTCACCCAAATCAGCCCCACGTGTCCCGTGTTGGTCACTTTTGGCACAGATGAAGACACAGGTTATGTACACAGACACAACCTGTCAAACTGCAGGTTCTCACTGACTGAAGTACCTGTGTTTGCATTTGAGAATTAGCACTCACAATTCTCTGCTAGTAAAGACCCCAGGATGAGGAACTCCTTGGAAGAAGAAATGCAACTGATTTCTTCAGGATTGTTCAGTCTGCTCTGACTGCCATCAGGTAGGAGGGGGTGCAAGGATCCCAAGTCTGCTTTCTCTGACTTTGAGAATTGTGCTGATAGCACAAGTCTTCATAAATTGTGACATTCTTTAAACCATCTATCACAACTTCTGCTTTTCTAACTTTTAGAAAGGTCAACATCATCAAGCACGATAAGATAAACCAAGTCCTCTCATGGCAGAACAAACAGGAATTTTAAACAACCCAGCCCCAGTCCTGTCTTCCAATTCAGACCTCAGTTCAGACTTACTTTGGGTTTCAGGGAAAGCTGCAGGGGGTGAGAGCCTCTCCTTCAAGTTTGCCTGCAAATGGGATTTTGAGAAGGTCTTTTCACTGAGTAGCTTCTGTTTCTTCTGCAGTCAATAAGCAACCACCAGAGATTAAAGCTCAATCCTGTGGTAAACTTTGTACTGTTTGTATAACACTAACTTTGTTTTGCCATCAGGAGATTAAAAATCCCTCCTAAAAAATGCATCACGTTGTCAGCATTGTGATTGCTTGGGAGCTGAGATCTTCGGCAGTGGCTGATGGCTCTGCATTCACTTAATCAAGCAACAGTATTTCAGGGGGTTTAATGAATCTCTAAACTGTTAGTAACTTGTTGCTTCATCCTCCCAAAATGATGCTTCACAGACAGTGTGAGTAGTTACAACTCCCAGCTACAAAGCCTGGATAATTTACTAGCATGTGGGAGATGTTTTTTGCTTCCTACAGTGTATAAACAACTAAAATACCTTCTCTCTTCCGCCAATTTTAAGGGCCTGTAAGTGCTCTCATCAGGACAGAGGTAACAAAATGATATTGATTTAAATTTCTATTAATTTATTAAATGCCTAACAATTTATTATATTGATTTATATTGATTTAAATTTCTAAGATGTGAAAAATAAACACTGGACAGTTTTATTTGGCTTTTAGATTCTTTCAGCCTTTAGGGTTCATGCTTTCAATATTTCTGTGCTAGTATGAGAGGATGAAGTTTCAATTTTTTGCTAACTGAGAAATGAGATATTACAGTGGCAGGTGCAGAGGACAAGTCAGAAACTTGTTAAAACTTTCCCAAAGTATTGTTGGCCTCCCAGCTCAAGCAGCCTAGATGGGGGAGTGAATGAACTGCCGTGGTGGGAAAAGCTGGAAGCTAAACAGAGCTGCAGTGTCATGGGCTAGCATTGAACTGTCTGGTCTGGGCCAGGAGAGCAGACCTGACATTTGTGACAGCAGAAATTGAAGGTCACTGACACCATCTGTGCAGCTGGAGTGAACACCTCTTCTTTCTGTTAGATGCATTCACAAGATCCTGCTTAAATTCAACCAGTCATGGTTGGCTCTACTACCATCTCTTGAAATTTTAAATTCAGCCTTCAGAGTTCTGGCAGCACTGTGGAACTGGCTTCTGGCATGGATAGCTGTGGGTAAAGGTGTCATAAGCTAGACAAGGTGCGCACATTTAGCTGAAATGCCCACGAGCTCCTTGGTTTTCTTCCCTGCCCAGCACAAGCCATAGGGCAGACAGCCTTTAGGTCTCTTCTGAAAAGAGCAAAGTGTGTGCTCACAGCCCAGGGCATGCCTGGGAAGGCAAAGAAAATCTTACCCTCCTTCTTCCTCCACTAGATGTCAGGTTTGGGTCATATATTTCAATATCTAGGTTGGTAAAAGCAATAACAAGAGTGCAGTACTTGCTGGCCTGCACTGCAAGGCACTATGGCCTTAAAACTGTTACAGTCACATCACCAGAGTACTGCTAATGTGTTTGGAAATCTTCACTCCCTGTGCCTTATTTTTAACATTTTCTGGTGCACAGCACAGCAATAAATGTAGCTGCATCTGGTCTGGCATGATCTTTGGTTCAGCCTACAAGTCATCAGCAGGGTCCTCTGTCATATTTCTCATTATGCTGATCTCAGTACTTCCCTACTTCAGGGATGCACATTGCAGCCAATTCAGCAAACCATAGAGTTTATGCTTTCATGATTATCATAATTTTACATGAATTAAAAATAGTCTGTGACTACTGTATTTTGGATCAGAAAAGGGGGAAAATCTCTGTGTTTATGCTGTGGCTTTTAAGAGGCTGTACTTTGCATCTAGATATATCTGCTTCTTTCAGCAATGGACTCAATTCAAAGTAGCAGTGACTTCTTGTTCCCAAAGTGGTATTTTCTCTGATAGCAGTAATACTCCTGATTTAGCTATGAAGCTGTAATCTGAGAAATCCAGAATTTGCCACAGAGATAATATCTTTTATTATAACCCCTGTATATACTTGAAAAAAAGTGGACAAGTTTTAAAATCCTGGAGCCTTTTCATTGGAGTATAGTAAAAACCTTACAAAGACCCTCTAAAAACTTTGCTGGAAATCTAGCTGTCTTCTTTTAAAAACCAAAGAAAATAGTGTGGGAAATAATAACACACATCTGGTCCATCCTTGCAGGTAGAATTTTGTCAAGCAGTCAACAGGCAAAGCTTGATTTTTGCACAGATCTGTGTAGCTGGGCTTTTGTAGCTGCTTACTTTTCAGTGCTAACACAGTCAAAGGCTCATGAGTCCAACACAAAGATCCTCTGTAAATCAGTGCTCCAGTTCCTATTACAGTCACAATGCTCCTTCCTCCAGCTGGTTGTATTTGTTTGCTTTTCACAGATGGCAAATCACGATGGGTCAAGCTGACATCTCTCTCCCTGATGCATCCACTAGTGCTCAGTTCAGGGTGGGACTTCAAAACACTTTGGTGAAGAATCTGGTGAACTCCAAGCAATGTAAATAATTCAGATCACATAACAGTTTGCATACAGTCACCACTGTTTCTCCTTATCAGATGTCTTTCTTGGGCATATGCCTCAAGTGCAGAAGGTCAGTTATGCAAGAAAGTTTTTCCCAAATTGAATACTTAAATAGCCATCCCTCTGTTACAGGTGGAGAGGGCAACAAATTTTATATTTAATGTTGCCTAACAGTTTTGATTATAAGATCTGTTTTTCAGTTGCTTTTAATTTTTTCATATTTTAATCATTCTAGGCTGAAACTTTCCACCCTTGTTCTCTGTGTTGGGCTGAATTTTTATTTTGGGAACATTTCACTGAAAGTTGGTCAGCATCTTCCAAGAATGAGGTTAGTGAAAAATATGGTTGGCCCATGCTGAAAATATCTTACAGTGGTTTCACTGCAGTTCAGTGCTTCATGCAGGGGCTTGAAATTAGCGGGGGTTGATCCCTGGAGACATCAGCCTGTACTTGGTGGCCATATGAAAACCCTGTCAGATCTGACCTAACTGTAAATCACTGCTTTCCACTTGCACATGGCCTGCAGAGCTTGTCGGAAACCCAGATGTTGTCTTTGCTGAAGACTTGCCTGGTGCAGAGCATGCTGGTGCCGCAGGAGCTCAGCCCCAAGTACAAGCAGAGAACTGGCTGTGCCCTGCTCTCCCTCACCCTGTGCCACCCAGAGCTGGATGCAGCCTTAAACAGCACTTAAACAGAAGGGAAGGAGGAAGAGGAGGAGAAAAATAATGGCTCAAAACAGGACCTACAGGACAGCATCCAGGGACAGGCAGGGAGGGATGTGCAGAGGCAACAAGGCCAGAGACAGAGCAGGCGGGAGCAAAACAGAGAGACGTGTTCTGGGATGGCAGCCTTGCAGGGGGATAAAAGGATCAAGAGAAGGGGATAAATTTGGGAAAGAGGCAGAAGGGGATGGCCTATGACACACTTTTCTAGTGTTCTAGGAGACTACCAAGATTTGGCTGCTCTTTCTGCAAAACCTCTGCCTCCAAAAACCAGAAAAGAACTTGATTTATGCTCAGCATTCATCTGAATTTTTTGTGGTATCCTTTCTTTCATCTCATCCTTACAATTTCCTTTTTCATTCCTCCTTTCCCTCCCCCCAAAAAACCCAGAAGAATTCAGGAGCCTGCTTCTGTCTCCTACTGTGGAGGTCTGTTCCACTGTATTTCTTCAGATGAGGAAGATCCGGAGTGCTTTGTGGCACTGAAGAAAGATAATGCAATGTTTTCCCCTGGTTACCTCTCTCCATAAAAGACCTGGAGCTGTAAACTATGACCCCAGCAAGTGCTTGGATAAGTCCAACAGGCTGGGAGGAAAGACCACATCAGTGTTTGATGTAGGAGACCCAGGTGGGTCATGTGAGGAGGGATGACCTGCAGATATCAGGGAGGGTGTGTGCAAGCACAGTCACAGGTTGAGCAGACCATAACAAAACATTTTTAAAAATGGATTTCAGAGAGCACATGCAGAGTTATTGAACTATTGCTGGGAAATGCTGGAGGACACTGACTGTATATTCTCACTATGAAAACATACAGTACCCTTCAGGTATGTATCTAAGACTACTGTCAGCCAAAGAACTCCACAGATAAGTGCAACTTATAGCCTTTATGAAAAGTTGGTGTAAAGTGTGAGGTGAGCAAGAACAGATTGGGGAGGAAGATCTGTGGAAGCTGTTTCCCAGAACACCCTTTGGTTCTCACCAGCTGCTGCCAATGCTGTCTCCAAAGACACTGAGCTCACACAGGGTGGAGCAGCAGAGGAGCTCAGACAAGACTCAGCTTGGGGTTTTCCCCTTGTTTTCCATGGGCAGTTGTTCCTCAGGGAGTCAGAGGCAGCTGGAAATTACATTTATCATGATATACCCTGACATATATAATGATAAATGTAGGTTTAGCTGTGGATTATTTTGTCCCTAGCCTTACCTGGCCTGCTGGGCCAGCTTCTGTAGGTGTGGCCTTCCTTCTTTGCCTTGCTTTTAAAGTTCCATGGTGCTAGCAGTGAAAGCAGTAGCTTGCTCAAATTCACAGAGCACATTAAAAACAGAAACAAGAGGTACCTGGGACCTGCCCCTGTCTGAGTCAAAGGGTGCTCTGCTCTTGATGTTCCCTTTCCATTTTATCAGCTGGAAAAAGTCCTGGTAGTTTCTACTTGCAGTGGGAGTAATCCTGCTATCTGCAGCATCATTTGGGAATCAGTGAGGATTAAGTCATTGTCAGCCGCTGGATAACATTCACAGAAGAACAGAAAAGTAGGTTGGAGAGGAGAAGCCATCCAGTCCGCTCCTGTTCCTGAAGTCAGAATTAGCAACACCCATGCCTGTCTGCACTCATGGAGATGCCAGTTCCTCCAAAGAAAACCAGTTTCATCAATTGACTATACAATGAAAATTTACAGATGTTTCATCTGGATCTCTCTTCCTGTAATTTCACTTATTTTCCACCCATAATGGGCACAAAAAAGATTCAGTCCCTTTCTCTTCGTGTCTATTTTTAAAATATTTAAAGTTCATCAATGGGCCATCCCCTCTATTGTCTCTTTTCTAAACCAAGTTATGCAAATTCCTTTGGCTTTTCATCATGAACCATATTTTCTAGATTTCTGGTCATCCCAATTTCTGTCCTCTGACTCTCCAGCTGTTCAACATCCTCCCTTAATTAAAGCACCAGGAACTGGACATGATCTTCCAGCTGAGTCCTCTCCTGGCCCTCATATGGAACAAAGGAGACAGATTTTGCCAATACTACTGTTTATTCAGCTGTGATGATACAATATTTTTGTGTTCATTACTCAGCAGTATGTTCCTTACTTATTTCTTCAGATGTGCCAGTCCATCCTGGAGATGAAGAAAGGAGACAAACACTTTTGTTCATCTCTTCCAAACAAAGAAGTAGTCTTATCTCCTCTTCAGCTCAGATAAGAGTCAGGCTAAGGGTAATAGAAATCTCAAATCTCAGAGATCAACCACGGAGCAAAGAACTCTCATTTTTGCTGAGGATGTTGAGAGGTGGCAGATGACTTAAAAAGACTCCATCCCAAATACATGACAGAGACACCCTAATACATCCTGGAAGTCACCTCAGAGAAAAAGAGACAGAGATAACTCCTATGGTGTAAAGGAGGTCTTTGAGCAGCAGTGTCATGAACAATCTCTATCATGACTGGTCCACCTCAGCCTTGAGATTTCGTGGTGCTGGAAGGGCAGATTAATTAAAAAGTTAGCAATAGAGATCTCAATAATCAAAGTAAGTCTGAATATCAAGGACTACTGTCTGATTATATTTTTCAGTCTGTATTGCTCTCAACTGCTGAAAATTGTACAAAGACAATATTTCCTTAGCTTGCTTCTTAGAAGCTATGAGACATGAGACAATGTTCCAAGCCTCACTAAAGTTAAAACAATCTGTCTGCTTTTCTTCCTTTGCCACAAGTCCCATCACAGGAACATATTAGATTGGTTTGGTATGATTTGTTCTTAATAAATCCACCCTGGTTGCCCTTCACCTTGTAGCTGACTTCTGGAGGCTCAACTATTGCTTCCCCTGCTCCCTCATTCTTGAAAAAAATGTAAGAGGCAACACATTCATCTCTGTACCTCACAGTTTCTCAAAGATAGCAGCTAATAGTGCTGGCATCACTTCAGACAATCTTCCCAGTATCCTAGCAGGAATTTCATCAAGTCCAGCTGATTTGAAAACACCCAGCATATCTAAGTCTCTTTCATGATATTGCTTGGTCTTGCAGCAAATTGAAAACACTCCCAAACATCCTTAGCAAAATGAAGGCCCCAGACAATAATTTTGGAATTAAAATATTCCCCAACAGGGTGGAAAACCCAGGTAGCTGGGGCAAGCTGATGGGTGTGGAAAAGGCCAGGTTCAACATGGGTATCCTTATGAGATTAAAAAATGGGGAAGTTCTGAATCCTCAAGAAAATCATAATGCAGAAGATGCAAGTAACCCAGCAGGCAAAGGAGAACAAACATAATGAACTTTATACAAGATGCCAATAACCGAACCAAAGTAGTGCTACACTCACTTCCACATAGCGTGTGAAATCTCAGAAAGGAAATAGGGAAGCAGAATGTTTGATCCAAAATGCAGATGCCAGTCAATCATACATATTGGAAACCTGAAGCAAAGAAGACAATTAAAGGGACACTAAATCCAGGATATAAAATACAGAGATAAACTGTGCAGGAGGCAGAGCTCTGCTCTACCTCATCAAAGGCTCATCAGCAAAAAAAAAAATTTGCAAGTTCACCATCTCAAGTTACATGAAGTCTGTGCTGGTTGAAATTCCAGGCCTAAACAGAAGATTATTGTTATGATAGATAATGTTACTGACCCAGGATAGCAAAATGCCCTGAATTCAATACACTGTAAGAAATCAGAGAAGCAGGAAAAACAGTAGCAATGGGAGACATCAACAGCCCTCCTGTAGATTGACAAATGTCATGCGAGCAGATGAAAGAGAGATGACATTTTTGGGCTCTGTCAGCAATTATTTCATGGAGCATCTGGTCTGAGCCCACAGGAGCAAAGGCAGACCTCAGCTTTATGGCTCCAGCCCTTCTAATGGCAGCTCCACTCTGTGACAGTGACCACAGAGGGCTCAGCTTCACCAGCTCTAGAGGAGCACTGCAGGCCAAATACGCCAGTGCCATTGTCCTCCACTTCAAGAAAAGCTATGCAGGAATGAGGGAGCTTGTTAAAAAGAATCTAGAAAGGTCAACAAAGAGAAATCCTAGCAAACAGCATGGAAACTTCTGAAGAACACCAGACTGGAAGCATAACACCGCTGCGTATGACCTATTGAGAAAGGCCGGAGAATGGATTAAAGGAGGCCAGCACATATGAATAGCCAAGTAAGCAAGTTTATTAGCAGCAAAAAGGCAATTTCCAAAAAGATGCCTATTGTATCCAAACCAATAAAATGAAAAGAATAGTGTTGTCAGGCAGATTAAAAGCAAAAATCCTAGAAGAGTTTGAGGAGAACTAGCTAAGGAAATCAAAACTAGTACTTCATCAAAAATGTCTGGAGAAAAATCTTGCTAGGGGCTCTGCATGGCCAACTAGTGATTAGACAAAAATCAGAGACAATTAAGCCATTCTGCAGTGTTTTTCACTGGGAAGAAAAGGGAAAAAGTTTTCATATGGGGGAAAATGCAGAAGATACATCTGAACTCAAAGTAATTGTGGATAAGATTGTTTCAAATAGACAAAGTGAAATATTTATTACAAGCTGCTGGAGTCAGATGATACCAAGCAGAAATCAAGGATGGAAACCCTGAATTACTGTTCATGGTGTGCAGCCTTCCATTTGGAACCTCTTTGGGACCCTGAAGACTGAAAGGTGACATTTATGAAGCCAATCTTTAAAACACATCCTGGGGGACATCTGGGGAAACACCGCTCTTATGTTTCATAGTACTTTCTTAGCCTAGAAATGTGAACAGCACAGCTCCAGAAGACCAGGGCGTGCTTGTGTCAGAGGGCAAATTCTGCTGTTGACAAATCGTTAGCATTCAGTAGAGAATTCGTTCTTCATATGTGAAGAGATAGAATATACTTCAAGTGAGTAAAAATCTTTGTGTAAAGAGAAGGCTTCTCTGAGAGCTTTCCTTGCATATCTCTGAAAGGATCATCAGCAGATTGTCAAAGTCAGCCCTGTAGACAGAGTTTGCCTCACCAAAGCCTGATAAGTACACTAAATAGCCAGTGTATAAGAAGGAAGTTTATGAAAAAGAAATAATTGAAACAAAGGAAACAGAGAGTAGCAATACATATTTTTCAGAGCAGATGTCTCCGGAGAAGCTGCACAAGGATTTGTGCCAGAGCTAAAAGTATCCTGGATCAAAGCAGGATAACAGTTTTCATAGACCTCTTTTTTACACAGAATCCTAGAAATTTGGGTTGGAAAAGATCTGTAACGGTTCCCCCAGTAGAATGCTGAGGGAAATGTGTCAGAGACTGTCAATACAGTGTCATCAGCCCTTTGAGTGACCAGTCCAAGGCAGCATTGTGTCTACATTCAGGCCAGGAGAAACAAGTCATGCAAGAGTCATCCTCTACCTTACCTGCCCATTGCCAAAGGCCCCCTTGCCATCAGACTCTTCAGAGTTCCTTCTTGGTCTAAGTGTGCAGTAGAAGGTACTGAGATGTCTTCTCTCCAACTAGACTTTCCAACAACTCCTCTATTTTGCATTTTTAAACAAATGGAGAGATGTACATTCTTTATAAACGAGATGCAAATAAAGGTTTTAGTTCACATCTCCTTAAATATTGACAAATATTCCTTAAATATTGACAAATATTTTAACAGTTTGCAGCTCTCTAGGCACAACCACACTTCTTTGTTAAGCTTGCATTAGGATCAGTTCTGCTGTTCAGCCTGTGTTTCCTATTCAATTTCGTCTGACCATACCAAGGTGTCATCAATATAGTTCTAGTCCTGGGCTCCTTTCTGCTTTGCCATCCATCTCCTTCTTCATCCAGATCTTCCTATTTTCTTCATATTTAAATATAGTCCTTATAGGGGAAAAAAAAAGGCTGTATACTTGCAAACTATCCAAAATTATGAGTCCTGAAGTAAGAGAAAGAATTCCTGGGGTTTTGTTTGTTTTCTTGAATGGATTTGTCCAATTTGAGCTCCTCTCCTGCTAGATTATTAAAGAGCTCTTTAGAATGTAATATCTACTAGAATGAGAAATTTGAATGACTGCAACATTTCCAGTGAGGTTTTTATATTTTTTTTATGTTCACCATTTATTTCTCATTATTTTATTTTAGGGCAAATGAAAGCTGGGGAAAAAAAAAAAAAAAGGCAATCAGTCTTATTTAATTAAGGGTTATCATTCCCTCTGGTGAATTTGTGGAGAGCGGGAACAGAATAAATTTCTCTTCATTTCCTCACTGGGAATATTAAGTGCAATGCAGCTAATTTGTCTGTGAATTAAATTTCCAGCTCCTTAGGGCTGCTCTTATCTTTTATTTTACTGTAGCAGGAGAAGATACAGTACTATGCTAACTGAGGTATAGTGGAGAAAATAAACTTTGTATTCTGCTTGCTTTTTCTGGTATTGAATTTCTGTAACAAAGAGAAGTATATGCAGAAAATAATATATGTGATTGCTCTAGGAATCAATTTCTTATCAGTCTTCTCAGCCTATTGAAAAAAAATCCTTTAGACAGAACACTTACAACAAAGTTGAATCATTATTTTGCAAATGTAGCGTTCTTTCACCATTTACACAGATTTCATGCACGTCATTTCTGCTGGCTCCTATCAGCAGGGAGGGTCTATGGCAGAAGCTTTAAAAGCTGCCCTTTCCAAAGCCTTTTCATGGAGGCCAGAGCCTTGGCAAGGTTTGTGTGAGGGGCAGGTGTAAGAGCCTGTGAAAGGTTCCTCTGGCTGGCCTGAATGACACCAGAACTTTTCTGTGCCTTGATTCCCTGCAGCACTTCCTGTTCTGCTCCTTCCAGAAGCAAGGGCAGTCCTGTCTTCCAATCAAGGAGCTGTCCCAATGAAAAGGATTATTTCTTGAAAGTAAAAAAAACCTCACAGTAAAAAGGTTCTAATCCAGCAGAACAACATATGTACTTGGAAAAAGAAGCCACTGACAGTCCTGTACATTCATCTTCTCTCCCTTTTTCTGTACTGAGATCTTCATAAGTGTTCAATGGATTTTCCAGCTGTAATGTTTTGGAAGCCTGAAGTTTGGCCCTTGCCCTGTTAGTTTGGGTGTTGATGGGAAATGTTTCTGCCGCTGACATCTTTTCATGAAAAATCCTTTCCTTAGGATTTTTCCTCCTGAGAAGCTGAGAGGCCTCAGGAACAAAATGTAAACAATGATTATCTGCTGCTGTGGAATGCAACAGGTGGATCTGTGATTGGTCTCATAGAGTTGTTTCTATTTAATGGCCAATCACAGTCAGCTGGCTTGGACTCTCTGTCCGAGACTGAAGCTTTTGTTATCATTCCTTTCTATTCTTAGCTTAGCTAGCCTTCTGATGAAACCTTTTCTTCTATTCTTTTAGTATAGTTTTAATGTAATATATATCATAAAATAATAAATCAAGCCTTCTGAAACATGGAGTCAAATCCTCATCTCTTCCCTTAACATAAGACCCCTGTGAACACCATCACATTTTTCTTACTTGTTGGCTACTGCATTGCTCTCCTGCTTACTTTTTCTCCAGCAAGGCAAATTCTTTCCCCCGTGAAAGCATTATAATCTCAAGTATAGTAAATCATCTCACTAATAATGTCACCATAAAGTTTTTATATCTCATTATTCTTAATCAATTTGCAGTGGTTTCCAATTTTTCACCCAGCTCCCTGTGGGAGGGGAGATACAGCCTTTCTCAGAGCAGAATTAAGGTTGGATTCCAAGAATGACCCTAAGGTAAATTTTAGATAAAACCAAATCTATTTTTTATCCCTAATTTCCTATGTTTGGACTGTGGTTTACATGTGACAGAGTGCGCAGTTACAGGTTTAACAATTTATTGCCCATTACTGAACAAAACAATAAAACCCCATGACTGAATATGTTTGTTACATTTACATGTGAATTGTTCATTATCAAAAATATGTCTTGCCCTATTTACTGTAAGAATTCACTAAAAGCTATCTTGATAGGGAACTTGGTGCTTCTAAAAGAACCCTTTGTATGACCTGCTGTTCTACTTTTCCTTTACACCTACATCTGTTGGCTAACCCACTGGCCAAATGGACTACTCCATAAATATTTATTTATTTATTATAATTTATATATGTTTGTAATTGTACTTGAATTACAGTTTTTCCCTACAAAATTTCTTAGGTGGCTGAGGAAAGCAAGGACTTTGTGGCTAGGAAGTGGCTGCAAAGCATAGCTCATAATTTCCATATTCTCCTCTATCTCACCTTTAGCAATTCACTTCTCTGGATGTTCTTTTACTTGGGGGTTCTATTTTTATCAAGGGACAATATCCTGCAGAATATGCTATTTATGGTGTCCAAACAATGGTGTAGGACACTTGACAGAACGTAATTGGCAAGCAGTCGCCTTCATGTCAACACTTCAATTTTTTCTCCTTATCTCTAGAAACTTTGACATGGTTTATCACACCCCAGATTTTAATCAGACTGAAAGATGGAAACTAATGCAGTACTGGTGGGTGCTCTACTGGTAAAGCAAAGAGAGCACAGATCTATCCTCGTCCTTCTGGGTTCTCGACATTGTTCTGGTACCTTGGAGGGACACCAATTGTGGGTGATGTGAGGTAAAGAATGATGCTGACTCCTGAGAAGATATATTCAACAAGCAGTGTTGATCTCCACCATCAGCCTCTTTATTTGTGGAATCCATCAGGTGTTTTCTCTGCTCTCTACCTGCTCTTCTCAAAATTTTACCATTCGAGACCTGTGCCTTGTGCAGCCCGAGTCCATCCTCCCTGAAATAAACCTGGGAAGTACAGGGCAAAATCACATCTAGAAGGCACCGTCCTCAACAGAAAACAGATCCTAAAGTCTTGTGAAAAAGTCTTGTCTTATTCTTGATTAAGAAAATGCCTTTTTGCATTTTAGAGGAAATGAAGGGAGAATAAAGGGTAAGGTTAGTCAATAGTGACATGCTTTAGAGGAACTTCTTGAAATGGAAGTTTGAATGCCTCTTGTGTGGTTCAATATCTGCTAGAGTGAAAAACCTGGGTGATAGAATTGGATCCAGGTCTGAATAACATTTGCATGTGGGTTAAACCTATTGCATACATTTGATCTGGTTAGGCTCCGTGGCTTAGACCAGAGGAAGAAGCAAAAAAAAAGAAAAAAAAGAATTGAATCTGTTTCTATTCTCTGGTATGTTCAGCACACTTAAAGTAGCTGTCTTATCTTTTTATGAAAAACATACATGTATTTGAAGTCTTTTTCTCCACCTATCCTTTCCTCAAAGAGGCGTGGTCTGGGTTTATAATTTCCTGCTACAAGCAGGCCTATGACACAGGAACAGGGGCTCAAAAATTATGTTCAGAAAATAAAATAAAAATGCTTTAAGCAATCTACCCTCTGCTCATTACAAGGAATCCATATGCTTGGAGATAGAAAGCCAACCTCTTCCCTTTCTGATTCACACAGAGGACATTCACAGCAGCACAGCATTTCAAAATGGTAAATACAGATGTATAAGTCATTCTGGAAACAGTGAATAGTGAGAGTCCCAAATCTCTTTTGTGAAAAGGCATATGAACAACATCAAGGTTAAAGCAGAGCAGTTAATACTGCTTTAATACAGCAGAAGCCTTCTCCCAGAGCCTGCTACTCCCTTAGGCTTAGATCCCTTCCATTTGCCCAACTTGACAGTGCGAGGACAACTGATGCTGGAAGAATATGGACTCAGTATGTCAGCCCAGCAAAAGGAGATGAATAAGTATCATACAGATGGCGTGTGCTTAGAGGAGAGGACAGGATGGAGACACTCTCCTTACAGCTGGACCAAAGTTTAATCATCTGTGCACCTGGCTTCAGACAAAGTCAGAAGAGAGATGTGGTTTTAGTTAGGGATGTAAGCTGCATCACAAAGGCAGAACGTCTATTAGTTAATGGCTAGTATCAGTTTTCATGCCTTTTAAGACAATAAATATTTTAAATATCAAGGCTTTTTTCTTTCATCTGTGTATCTATTTCTCTTAAGTGCATTCCACTGCTGTCTGTTCTCTTCTCTTCTGCTCTGGTCTGCAAAAGATTATGCATGATTTTGTCTGATGTCCACCTCTAAGCCCTCAGTTATGGAAGATGTTCCTGTGTCACCACAGGTCATAGTCCATAATTATTTCATAATTTCTATTACCTTCGAGAGAGGATTTCACATTGGAAGACTGGGCACTCAGTATCATAAAGACAGTGAAAGTTATGGCACAGCAGGGATCAAGCACTTCTCTAGGAGATGTGGATTAATTCAAAAAAGAGAGTGTGAAGCTGTGACAGAGTAAATACTCCACCTGCCTATGCGTGTCTGAGACTTATATGGAAACACAAAAGCAGGCCTGTCTGCCATGGTCAGAGAAGCTTCTGAGAATGACCAAATTTCAGGCTGGAGTCTGAAATCCGTGTCTAGGAGTTATTGTTGGATTGGCCAGAGGTGCTCTCACCCATCCCACCTGCCCAGCCTCTCATTTCCTCCCCAGCCTCTCATTTCCTCCCCATCAGTGCTTGTGGTATTTGGAGAGTGTTTCTACATATGAAGGCTTTCTTATTTGTTTCTTTGCAGGTTTTATTAGTAAGCCATGCTGCTATTTTGCCCCTATGATGGAGAATACACTGACCTCTCATCTGCTTTGTTTAACCTTGTTGTCTTTTTAATCACCAGTCAGCCAGCATGACAAGGGCAAATAGTCTTGCCTCCTCTTGTATGTATTTTTCAACTTCAGCTCTTTGCATTCATTAGTTAGTGATATCTTTTTGCACTGTCACATACAATAGGAATGTCCAAGTGAGGAGGCTGACAACACAGGTGGATTGTACACTGTTAGAGAGAAACAGTGTCTGTGAATTTAGGAGAACTACCTACAGGTTAGACCAGCTTCAGGGGTGGGACTGAAACCCCTGAAAAAAACCTGACATCATTTATTTGTGATAGATAATTCCACTTCCTTCAAGTTTTTGTTATAAGGATACCAAGTGTTAATGAAACTAGCAGACTTTGTGTTTCCAGTGCTAACAATAGGATCTAAATAGTAGCTAAATACCAGCTGGAGGGTGTTTGCATCAGTCAGGTGGTGGAAAGACTGAGCAACTCCAGGTACACCAGAGAGGTAGCTCCAGGATTTTTATTTCCCATCTCACATACAAAGATGAATAACCCTATATTGGCCTCTGGCATCATCTCGGGGAAAAAAAATGACAGAAACTCAAGGAGTTTACACGATAGGAAGTTCATCTGTCTTTAGCATGGGTGTTTTTTTTGTTTTGTTTTTGTTTTTGTTTTTTATTTTGAGTGCAGACTTTATAAGTTTGTCATTTTCACTGAGTAAAAGCCTTGCTGCAGACTTGGTCATGTATTCACATTCATATGTGTATGTGAAGTAGGTCATCTGGGTCTCTGACAGTTAAGAGGTTAAATTCTCTGTAGGCACTTCAGCATGACTCTTCTGTATTATAAACACTAGAAACAAGAAAAATATCTACCTTTATCGAGCCTAATGAATAGGTAATTTTGTAATCACTTGTCTGCTGCTGAGGCTTCTGTGCCTGAAACTAAATTAACTCTCCAAGTTTCATAGTCATCTGTTTAGAGGTGCTCAGCTAAACTGACTAGATACATCAAATGTTGCTTTCACATTGTCCTTTGAGAACAATTTGTTAGACCTCAGGCAGCTGGGGTCCAGATTGGAAAGAAGATGCCTACAGAAAACGAATGTGTCATTAAATATCACCAGCTTCACAGAATGTGTTAAAGGGAGCTGGCATGCAAGATATGCAAGGGACATAGGGATTCAATCATCCACTGTGCAGTTTCAGACAACCCAACTGGAAAGAAAGAAAGAAGAGACATTTGTGCTATTATCTAGGAATGACTGAAAATGCTTTGAAGTCAACGGAAAGATTTTCACTGAATTCCGGAGCTCTGAATCAGGTCCTGGATAGTCTTATACAGAATGACAGGGAACTTTCATCTTCAAGGGACATGGCATTCAATGGCCTTGACTAGCTGTAAAGGCCAGTGTTCCTTTAAAAATTAAATGGAAAATGTTTGGAGCTTCATGACCACTTCACTGTTGTACACTAAGCAACAAAAATCTAGACACTTATACTGAGATGTATACACCTAAACTTCTATATAACTAAGATATGGAGAGAAAACAAGCTTGAAGAGTTAGGCTTGAGAAATGCAAACACCCTAGAGGACACTGGGGACACTGCAACTACGAAAGATAGGCCAAGGGGAGAACAGCACTGCCCCAGTATTGCTCCTTCCACACCTTTCAGCTCAGTGTCACCCATGTGCTTGGCACCTCAACAAAATGTGTCATTTAATGATGCACATAGGCTTAGGGTTACACTTAGGGTTAGGCTTGAGAAAACTACAAAGCCTAGAGGTCCAGGGACATTGCAATTACAAAAGGCATCCAAACTGGAGCACTCCATGTCATGTCCTTACATTTGATTACAATAACTTCTTTTCAGAATTTTTTTGAATTTCTCTCAATCAAATTTCTTTTCATTGTAAGTCCATCCCAGTCAGTTTTATTTCATTTTTTTCTCTTTTAGATTTCACGTCCTTTCACAAAATGAAATTCTTTATTTCGTGAAAGGAAATGAAATCTTGTGATTTCAATAAGGATCAATTCAGCATGGTTCAGCCCATTTCCCTGCACTTCATGTCATCCCATTCCTTTTTATTGTTTTCACTTTGGATTTTTTCTTGTTTTTGTTTCTTTTTGGTATTTTTAATGGTTCATTTAATCAATTTCTTCTCCAGTTCTCTTTATTTCTCTTAATTCCCTGATTTCTGGATTTCAATGAGCATCATTTTGGCAAGGTTTGGTCCATTTCACTGCAAAACAAGAGTATCCCACTGCCCAAAGCTTGCTCCCTCCACACCTTTCTTCTTGGCACAACCCATGTGTTGGTCACCTCAGCAAAAGGCTGCTCTGCTTAAGGTTAGGCTTGAAAAAACCAGAAAGCCCAGAGCTCCAGGGATGCTGCAACTACAAAAGGCATGCCGAGGGAGCACAGCACTGCCCCAGCATTGCTCTCATACCCATGTTTGTTCACAGACCTTTGTTCCTATACAAATCTATGCAAACCCAACCATTCCACAAATATACGTAGTATCATATATATATATAAATATACACATTTACAGGTGTAGGCCTTGCCATCTGAGTAATAACTTTTGTTCCTGTTGTGTGGAATTGCCCAATTTGTCAATAATGATCTCTAATGACACCCCTATAACCAAATCCAACAGGCAGACACTCAGCTGATGTTCATTGGCACAATTCCACTTGCCTTCAAAGTCCTTAAAATTTTCAGGTGCAGGCACACCACACATGTAGAGAGGGGATTTACTGTCATGTTCTCTCATGTGGTATCATTTGTGTATGTACCCCAAACTCTGTTGCTGACACATTGGAAACTCATGTGTAATTTACAGGCTTCTCTCAAAATTAGGTCTTTTCCTTAGCTTACATATTCCCATGTCTCCCCTGGTGAATAATGTGCTTTAGATAATTTTCCCCATATGTACTGGTTTTTATCTTTTCCCAACTAGGATTTCATTTTGTCACCCAGTTACCTACTCTCTGATTCTTGGGCTTTCTCTATTCCCACCAGTCTGGGTAGTACCCTCATGCCTGCAGACATAAGAAACTTGAGCCTCACTCTCTTGCCCAAAAGATCTAGAAAATATCCCCATTATTGTTCAGTGTGCAATGTGTTCTGCAAAATTCTGGAGAGCTGTAGACTGTAAGCCAATTTTTGGGCAGTTTTCAGATTGCCTGTTAGTGACAAAGCATTTTAAATTGTGCTACTAAAGCCAAAGGTCTGAGTCCAGAGTTACAACATGATTGACACAATCCTAAAAAAGAGACAGGACAAAGCAGCTTAGCACTGTGAAACCTTAGCAGCAAAGCACTCTTAGCACTTCCCAGTCTGGCTGCCTGCAAGTGCCTCCTAAAAGCTAAGATTGCTTGAAGGCTGCTCTGTCTCATCTCTCTGACCTCGGCATGTGGAATCCAGATGAGGTGAGGACAGGAAGAATGTGAAGGTGACATGCTTGCATTGGTGACCTGGAGAAGGGACAAAGGAGGAGGCAGTGTGACTGGCTTCCTGCAGTGCAGGACAGGAGCAGGGGGTACTCAGGGGGCCATGTAGGGCACATTTGAACCTGCCTCTGTGTTAAAGTTCTCGTGTCATATTTGCTCCATCTACTGCCCTCACTCTTCCCATTCATCTCACACACTACTGAAATCTATTTTAAAAGCTTCTGTCTGACAAAGTCTACTTTCTCTTCATGTTTCCATACTGTAGATCTTACTGCTACTTATCCTTTGACAGGTGAGCTCAGATGCACAGCATCAAGGCTCAAAGAGAGCACTGGATTTAGGCAGTTAAATGATGTATATGCTGTGGGCAAGCAGCTGCAGCAGAAGGCAAGATCAGAAGCACAGAAAGTTTGCCAGAAGCCCATCCTAAAGTGGCACAGGTCATAAGGTGGCACACTCCCAACTGCAAAACATGGCTAGAGCTTTTCTCCCAGTCTGAATTAGTTTGTCTGGACTATAAAATTGCAGATGTTGTGTTGCTACACCACAAATGACTGGCACATGGCACTTATGATCAAATATTTTTAAATAGAACAGAAATTAGACACAATACTTACTTTGTTTTTAATTGCATTATAATTGCTTTTCTCAGGTTTTCCCAATTAGTTTCTGCTGTTATCAATCATGCATACTCAATAAAAATTGCATTTTCAAATGGAATGGGAACTTGCCTGCAAAAAAATCATAGCCTGCATCTATCTTAAATGTTAATCAACAGCCAGGCCCAGACACTAGAATTGGTGATCTGACATCTCCCAGTTAAAGCACTGCAACTGCCTCTTGGTTCAAACTTAATGTAGAAACCCATAGAGGACAAAAAGATGAAGGGACAGCAAAGTGTACAGGGAGGTTGTAAACTTCCTGTGGGTGGGGAGGAGCATTGCAGAGAGCTGTGTGGAAGGCAGGGGCAAGACAGAGGTTCCCAAATGCAGCAGAAAGGGCAGAAGAGTCATCAAAGCATGGGAGAGAAAACTGGGAAGGTCAAGCACATGAGATCAAGACAGGGCAAACCCTTGTGGCATCTTTATATTGTGTAAGGGACCACATAGCAAGTTGAGGCCAAACTGCACTTAGAATTTCAATGTTCCTTGGCTCTTGCTTTTACAGCCATTGCAGAGCTAAGCCCTGAGTCAATCTGTCTTGCAATCAACTCTCCTTGTACCACTGCACAGTACATTGCCTTTTATTGGATGGTGTTTCCTGGCGAGCACATCTGAAATATCCATGAACAAAAACTGAAGTCACTAACTCCCAGTAACAGGATCCACATTTCCCTATAATCTCATTCAGTTCCTGATACTGTCTAGATATGTGGTTTCTTCTACAGTGAGAGTGAATGCCTTCACAATTTAACTAATTGATGCTCAAGAGCCTCTTGTTGAATGTTCAGCTGAGCAGCCTTTGGAAAGTGTCACACACACAGCCACCTTCTCTCCCCCCTCCCATTTCAGAAGTGCAGTGTCCTCCCAAAGGCTTTTTGTGCCCAGATATCCAATACAAGGTATTTCATGCTGTTTTTCCTGCCCTGTGTTTTTAAAGGAACAGGGCACGACAGGACATTCCCCCCCCCCACCCAAATTTTAATTCAAGATAACTGAAATACTTTCTTTTAGGCACTTTCTCTAGGCAATGATTCACTTTCAAGCTAAAATATTTTATTTCATTAATGCAAACTTGCTGCTGTGTATTTTATTAAAAGGTATAAAAGGGTAAAGCAAATTATTATGCATTTTAAAAAATACTGTATTAAATAGAACAGTCTAATACTAGAAATTTCCCAATGAACTTATTAAAAACATTATGGCAAATTATACCAATAAAACTAATGAGGCCATTCACACTTTAATATAGTGGAATTGGAATTAAGAAGTCAGCCTAGGAAATAGTTTTAGCTAGCTCCAATCATACATAAGTAGGCATCTAATCAAACATAAATATTTTATTACTAAAATAACACAAAAAATTCTAAATAGTGTTCAAAAAACAGGAAATAATATATTATGTAAATATATTTCTGATCATGAAGGTAGGGAAGATAGCATTCATATAAAAAAAAAAGAAGAAAAAATCTTATAAATACAGGGTGTATGAAACATAAGCAAAAGCTGGGGATGAGTAACCTCAGCTGTGGGATTTTGTGTTCTGTTCCTGGATCCCTGACAGGAAGTTTCTGCTGTGATCTCTGCTTCCTCTCTCTTTCTGCCTTTTATGGGCACTCCCATGTTCACTCACGCTCTTTATCTTCTTTCCTTACCTGTCCTACCTCTTTTCCTACACAGCACTCTGTGGATCTCCACCACAATTTTCTATTACCTCCTTCTCTTCCTGACCACCGTTTTTTATTTCTCTCTCCCTGTCCATGATTCCCATTCAGGCTATTCATACCCTGCACAATGTGACTCTCCCACCTTACTGCAGCTCCCTTTCTTCTCCCCCACATTTTATTTCCTCAGGGATTCCTTCCCCCTTTCTAGGACACTCCTGTTTTGCATCTGCCTGAGCACTGCAATTTCTCACAACACTCTGCCTTTGCACTCACAGCTTGCTCTGTGAGCCCACCAATAGACTGGGGTCTTCCATGTCTGGCTCCTACCTGAGCTATCCATCACTTCTTCCCACTTTTCCTCACTCTTATCTTTTGTTTCCTGCAGTCATCTTTGGTGACAGGTACTCTGCAAGGAGCCACTTTCTTTTGTTTTTCCTCTTTATTCAGTCCTTGTGGCCTTTCATCATGGAGTCAGTTTGGTGCTGGTATTGACCTGCTGAACCCTTGATCTCTTTCCCACACCTTTTAATCAAGTTGCAAGAGGAACTGTCAAGAACCAAGGCAAGTATGAAGTCCAGTCTCCCCCAGATCTAGGAGATATTTTGGGATGCTTTGCCATGTGGGTTCACAACATGGCTTTGTTGTGGATGGATGGATGGATGGATGGATGGATGGATGGATGGATGGATGGATGGATGGATGGATTACTCGTGGTGGTGGAAATCTACAGTTTAAATAAATAAATAAATACAATTCTCTTGTACAGAATGCCATTCCTGTATCTCAACTGCAACACTGGTTGCATCATCCTATGACTGTTCAATGCTGTTCTGCACAAGGGCACAAACAGATCCTGTGAAAGTGAAAACAAAACATCACTGGAAAAACAACTTATAGTTCAATGAAACTTACATTTCTGCATTCCCAAATCTCAGTGTGCCAGATATCCTCTAAATGCAATACAGGGAAAAGACAATTGATTAATTGATTCTTATTGGCAGAATCCCCATCCACAGATTGAAATTCCTGCATAAATGGTAAAACAGATTTCTTGGCAAAAGACAGAGAGATTGATTTGGCAATTGGGAACTGAGAAAGAGGGGAAGAGACTTCCTCTTGAGGGAAGAAAACTGGGAAACACATATAAAACTGCATTAGAAAACTGTTCTCCACAGGTACCAAAGTGAAAATCAGTCAGATGTCCCACCTGCTTCCTTCCTCTGACCTCTCTGCCATCAAGGACTACAAGGCAGGCATCCTTACAGCAATTAGACTTAAGCAAACAAAACAAATTGGAGGGGTTATGAGTGTGTTCCCCAAGTGTAAGAACAGGCTTCTTGCATCAGCATTTAGTGAGCCAGCATGTGAGAATGATAGATGGAGAGTCTGGGGGAAGGGAGATAAGGAGGTGTCCTCACTGTTGAAGCCCCCATTGAGTTTGATTGGAATATGTGAACGAGAGACTTGCAAGGAATATGGAGTTGATTATCAAAACATGGCAGGGAAACAGATGTTGCCTGCTTTGGAGACTCTCCTTGCACATTCAACACAATGGAAAGGGCTCAGATAATAAAACAGAGAGGATCCCAGCAAGAAATATAGCGTGCTGACACTTTTATGACCTGAGATGCTTACAAAATACAGAAATGGCGTTTTGTTTGCTTTCCATGCGCAGCTTGATATCACATGCTCAGCTCTCTCTGCTGCCACTTGGAGTCAGGAAGGGCGATATATTTTCTTTTCCAGATAAACCTAGTGATTCTAGTCAGGTGCAGAAAGCAAATAAATTACATAAGAAGACTTTCTGTATCTATTAATCAAATGGCTTGTCATTTTCCAGGCCTTGATCCACATGAAAGAAAGTGAGGAGGGGGAGAAGGAGGTAGGAATAAAGGAAGATGTGGAAGGGAGCAGAAAGAAGATTCTTGCTGAAGCTGCTTGAGAGGTGTCTCATAGCATGAAGGACCACAGCTTAGACAAATGTACTGAAAAAGAACTCCCTGCCCTCTCCTTTTGAAGTTTTTCCTCTTCAAGCCAAGGGGGTGTGGTCCAAGAGGAGAAATGTATGAATGAGGAATATTCCATTATGCTTTTGGGGAAGTTATTTCCACATTTCCTTCTTCTTTTGAATGTTGAGAGGGGAAAAACCCTCCTGTTGAAAAAAGGAGCCACACTCAACACATACTTGGAGGTTCCTTTCCAGCATATAGCCAAGTGTTTGTGTACTATAGCAATAGGGTTGGCTACTTACACAGACAAAGAAGGAGAGGAATTTTCAGTGCAGAGCACTATAATTCTAATATCAAGTAGAGAGATATGATGGACTCAGTAGTTTGCATGAGAAACTGGCTCTATTTCCCTCTCAGAAACTGACCTCACATGTAATGTTAAAACAAGGCTCAGAAGAATCTTATTAAGGCAGATACATTTACTTTCTTCCTTAGATCATCCTGAATGTAAATCAATGAGTATTTATAGTATTTTTGAGATCTTCCAAGAACACAAGCTAGAAAAGCATAAAATTACTGTATGGAGGGACTGAAATATTGCTGCAGACCAAACATGAATCAGAATAACATCCCACATGGAAAACTGTGAGGAAATTTCTTGAACCAGGAACCTGGTTCATGGCCAAAGAGTAAATCTGGTTCTGTCTGAATCAGCTGCCTGAGAAAATCTGTCTAGATTTTCATGTAGTGCTAGATAATCATGTAGTGACAATATGAGCAAAGCAATTTTTAGCTCCGAAGTTTCTTACTAAGGCTAACCTCAGCTTAGGGAAGCTGGTCTCTCTAGGTTCCCTCTACCATCTTTGACAAGAGGAAGGCTTTTCCCAGAGATATCTTGGAGGACTGGAGATTAGGCACTTCTGCATTTCTTCCTGGAGTTGCCTCCACAACTGTGTGTCTCTCATCTTTCTAAATTCTACAGAGAAATGGGCAGCTGAACAGTTTATACCCACAGCTAAAGTACCGTGATTGAAGCAATGATTCTAGTTCTGGTGTCCACACCCACGACAGAATGGTCAAAATTGGAATGGATTCAAGAAAATTCCAGAAAATAATTTAATGACTAATATTAGGTCAGGAATATCTGCTGTATAGTGGAGAAGGAAGAAATGCAAACCTACCTTATCCAATAGATGTTTTGAGATGAGATTGGAACCTTAACAACAAATACATATGTGGGGAAGAGGTATCTGATAAGAAAGAGCTCTTTAGTTTAGCAAGAAAAGACTATGGGAGTTACAAATTTGGGTTGGGAAGGATTTCTAATTAAACAATAAAATCACCTATGGGGAGACATGAGGTATTTTTCATTACAAAAACACCTTACATCAAAACTGAAAAGATTTGCAAAGGATATGCTATAACTCAACCACAGGCTACTAAAGTCACTGAAAAAAATTACTAAACCCTTTAGGCTTACAACTTTGATCTTAAATCCTGTAGAGGCCTACAGTTTTTTGTAACTCTGCCAATAACTTCTTAACTTGTTGGCAGCCTCTGTGCTAGGTAATATTCAAGGTCAACCAAAGAGAATTCTGTAATTTTTACTCCTACTTTAACATATGTTGTCAGGCAGACAATGGGAACACCAAAAATACTGGCTAACTAACATTTGTCCTGCATATCCCTGTTGAAAGTGAGTCCAGAAAACAGCCATCAAGTCTTTCATAATTAATGGCAGCACAGTAAAGTTTCTTAAATGGATATCCGTGCTCCTCAGACAGGGAATTTGTCTCTAGATTTACATTGTGACTTGCTACATCTATGCCTTCTCTGGATCCTGATAGGTGTAACAGAATACCAACCACAAAACTTTTGGCTCATGAGTTTCTTGTGCATGTATTTGTTTCTTCAGTTTTAATGAAGAAGTGCTGTACTCATTTCCATTATATTTCCTGTTCTGGAGACATCCAATTGTTTAATTAATAAGCCCCTCAAGTAACATTTTTTCCTGCCTTAGGAAGGTTTTCCTGAAGTGCTCACTTTAGTATAATAACTATTTTTCCCCTGGCACTCTGGCCATGTTCTTGAGTTTCCTGCATGGAGTATTCCCTTTCTTTGTTCAGGCAATTACTGGTAGATCTTGAAGTGCCAAATGTCATTCAAAATGACAAGTAGTATATTCACTGTGGGTCTCAGGAAGGTTTTCAATCCATATATATTCATTTTTCCAGTAATCTCAGCTTCTTACTCAATTTTGCTACCATTTTCTGTCTAGCTCCATGGTATTCTAATTGTTTTTCAATTAGCTAACAAGTTCTGGGATAGAAAGATGCATGATTTATTAAAAAATTCACTTTGGAAAAAATGTGTAGAATTTAGAGACAAGATATTTGACAGGGCAGCATCGCAATGTGAATATGCTATGAGAGTGAGAATCAGATTTCAGCGCTAGCCATATACACCCTGTATATTCCTGCTGGTTTAGTCTGTGATTATCTGTGTTTTGCTCTTTTGGTTATCAGTGGTTTGCAACAGCAAATAGCATTGAGGGTGCTATAGATGATTCCATTCTGTTGTGTTCCCATTTTGTCTTCTGGTGTCCATAGTGGAACCATCACACATCTGCAGTGTATGAGTGATGGGCTGGGACACACCCATTCAGAGGTGTATTTACAATGGCTGGAAATCCTGCCACAAAGTAATGCCCAGGTGGGAGGTCTGTGAGAACTCATAGGGAATTGACAGCATCAGGTCTGTGGCTGCAGTGTCCACACACCTCCTCAAGCTTCAAAACCAGCGCAACCACCTGGAAGAAGCAAGTCATGTCACCGAATACAAATTTCATTTCTCCATATGGCAGGGATATCCACCATACTGGACACAGCTGTTTATACCATGCTTTCTTTCATTTTATTTGTTTTATAGAGTAGGCACCTTACGCTGCCTAGGCATACCCCACCAAAATAATAAAACAAAAATATTTTGTTCCACATTTTACCCTCACTTTCTCTCCTTCTTCCACTTCAGAACCACAGGATGTTTATTCATTCTGTGTGAATTGTGTTTTTCCAACAAATGAGGCTAGCTTGATTTCCTGTAATCTTTTTCCCTTGTTGGTTTTACTAGAATGTAAAGACAAAACAAATTATCTAAAATATTTCTCCCACACCAGTCCCAATACCCAACTTTTCCATGTGCTCAAAGTCTTTATTTAAAGTCTCCAACTACTGGAAATTCCACCACATGCCTAAGTTACTTCAGTAGTTAACTGACTCCACAGCGATGCACGTGTTTCATACCCAATCTCAATTGGATCAGATTTGGTTTTCAAACACCAGGCCTCTTGCGCCAGAGTTGCAAAATGTCATACAACACACATTCCTTAAAATACATGTCCTATTGATTTTTAAAATCTAAATGCTATTACTGTGGCTCAGCTTAAGCTAATCCCTTGGAAGGGTTAGCACCTCTGCTGTATATATGGAGGTTGATGCCTTATTACAAAATGCTTACAGAAATTTTTGTGGAACACTCATATTTCTAGAGGAAAGCTTCATAAATTTGGAATGTGATTGGACCAGTGCACCTCTGGCTGTCAGAGGTGTGTATATTCTACAGAAGGCTGACAATATTGTTGCTGATTCTGAAATTTTCTTGGCTGGATCCAGCATTAAGGAATCTTTAACTTTTTTGGGGGTTTTCTTTTCTGGTAGCTAATATATATGACACCTTTCCCAGCAGGATTGCAGAGGCCTGAAATCTGCCTGTTGTTGCAGTAAATGGACTCACCAGTTCACATCATCCATAAACCAATGACATCCACAAAGGATGCAGTTTATACATCCAACACCCAGAATTTATACACCTCCACTCTCCTCATATAATGTGCATTCTCAGATCAGCATTTTTCCCCTCTCAAGGCAACTAGTGATATCTGTACCCAGGCCCTCTGCTGGACAACTACATGGAATGGGATTAACTCTCATTGAGGTATCATTCTGATCATGGAGCACGATCTAATACATTTCAAAAGTGCTTAAAACCTGCTTGTGGGTTTAAAAACAGTGTTCAAGATACCTCTGTGAGAATCGGTGTTCTGGTGTTCAAGATACCTCTGACAAACACATTTCAATGTTTTAGAATGAGACTGCATCTTGATAGAAAGATTTCATTTGAAGTCCTGTTCACCACAGAATTGTAGGAAGTTAGATTTGGAAAGGAAACTCAATGATTTCAAACATTTCATACAAACTTCATGGTCTTCTCTGAAGCAAAAAAAACATCATCCTGGTTAATTTATACAAGAGGAAGTTAACTGTCATGCAATTATTGGAAGTATGTTGTTGGGCAAAAGATACCCAGTGAAAGACAAATAAAAGCAAAAGGAAATCGATGACTGGAAACTGAAGAAGATCATCTCAGAGAATAAATTAGATTATATTCTTGTCCATGAAGCCACTTACCCAAGAAACACTTCATCAGCTGACATTTTCAAATAAAAAATGGAATGTATTTCTAACAGCTAATTTAGAGATAGAGCAGAAGTTACCATTCTATTGATGGAACCACCAATCCTTGGCTTATCTTATGGAAAAGCCTACACTACAAATATTGTAGAGGTTACTCTGGGCTTTAAAATCTCTGGGAACATCACTAGTGTCCTGTGTTTGCAGGAGTTTAGTTCTTATTTTACTCCTTCTGTTTTTAATAGGCTGATCTTCAGCTTTTAACCTCATGCAGCTTCTTCATGTGTATAAGTGTCTCTCTTTTTGTGTTGAGCAGCCTCCTTCCTTCTGTGTACAGTGCATCATCATCAGGTCCCTTTTTAAAAATACTGAACCAGGCAGAGAGCAAAATATGGTTCTTTTTAGCTCACTGAGATGATGACATTTTCCTCTCACATAGCTCTCCCAGTAAGTGATCCTCCTTTGACCGAAAAGGGAAAACAAACTTTCAGAGAACCTGCTTCTTACCAGCTGGCAGATCCCCACAGAAAGCTGGCCTGGAAAGCTCACTGTGACTTCCTTGAGCTGCAGAAGGACGGGTGGATGTGGGAGTGCTGAGCGAATGAGGGTGTGCATCGTATGCTCAGAGAACGCAGAGCACGGTCATGCGTACGGGGATGGTGTCTCCATTAACGCCTGAGTGGGTGAGAATTAAACTAAAGGTCACTGCCTGGGACATTGCAGCATCAGTGAATTCAATGTGTGGGTGCTGTAACTGGCAATCAAGAACCATGTCTTCACAGAAAGACCTGTAATTTTGAGAATGTGTAAATTTCAGAATGTGGACACATTGATATGCTTTACATCCCTGATCGAGGTAGCAGTGGATGACTCTTCACTGACTAAGGAGCTCTTAAAAAATAAAAATATCCTTTCTTCCCATCCACCTTTTCCCTAAAATTTCTCCACATAAGTTTCAAATGGAAAGCATGTGAGAGAAAGAGCTTTTCTGACCTGGTGAGAAATGTGACATCCAACTTTCATTCTGTTTCTCTCAAAGCTTAGCTAAACAGCCTGCAATTACCCCAACTAACACCTCTGGGAAGCCAGAGCTAAGGTTGCATATGTTGCCTGTAATTTAGGAACTTGATAAAAAATGGATAATGTTGCTTAAATAAAACAAATCTGGATTGTAAGAAATGTGAGGTAAGATTAGAGATAAGAATATGCTGCAAAGGACAGAAATGCAGAACCAGCAGGGAATGTAGAGTTCTCTGGAGTACACCTTTGAATATTGTGTATCTACGCAGGAGATCATAGCACCTGTTAAATTTAATATATATTAAGTATTGTCATATCTTATATATCTGAGCATACCTTCATATTTTGCTGGCAGCCTACAATTCCCAGATTTCAGTTTACGTTACAGAAAGTATGTATTCAATTCCCAAAGAAAAGCTGATTTAAAGGGCACTATTGGGAATTGTAAGGAGATTAAATTGTTTTAATATTTTCAGTGCATGGAAGGGGGAATTTAAATGGGAATCTGGGAATCTTTGTTTCTTTTGTAAAGGTCAGGATTTTGCCATAGATACAAGAGCTAGAAGAGAGTAGTTATGTGGATTTTTGGTTATGTAGATGTCCACATGTCCTGGGTGGGAGCTTAAGATGTTCTTAAATCACATACAGTGCACATTGATGGCTCATCTTGTCAATGTACATAGGGATTGCAGATCTGTATGGGTTGTTTTCATTACCAAAAATGGAAGACATGCAACAAGAGGAAAACAGGCTACAGATTGTTGAGACCTTGAACTCACTGAGGTTTTAGATTTGTACATTACCTCACTGAATTTCCATTAAGCCTACTTACTTTAAACTCTAGTCTTTTACCATTATTTTTCATTCTTCAGACATTAATGGTATTTTCTTAATTTTAATTTAATTTAGACTGTTGGAGTGCTCATTCTTCTGTAGAAGAAATGTCACTCCTTTCTAGAATAAAATTAATCTTATGCAAGAGGCCAGTGAAGACCTGATTTATATACCAGGGTAGGACATGAAATCGTTGTTGGCAGCTGTGATCATGTTCTGCCCTGACAGTCACACTGTTCTCCTGGCAGCACGGCACCACATTGCCCATCACTGTCAACTTGTGTGTAATAAAAAATTCATGCAAGCCTTGCTTCCAGTTTTACTCCTCCCAAAGCTCTGGCCCTCATGGCAGACCATATCCATGCCACTTGTGAGTTATCCCAGGGCTCATACAAGAGAGGAGGAGGAAAAATGGAGAAACGAAAAAATGGAGAGTTTCCTTTCCACTGTTCTCACTCCCAAGATAAAAGAATGCACATTTTATAGTATTTTATGTTAGTATTTTTTAGTATTCTATGCACTTTTCCTCTACTTCTGGTAGGAACTGATTTTAGCAAGAATAAAAACCATACTAATAGCTTGCTGCTTGCACAGGGACAGCACCTGTGATCCTCAACTACAGCAGACAAAGCCCTCTCAATCTTTGAATTGATGGCACTACCATGGAAGAAATACAGAGCTCCTAGTCACCTTCTCTGTGTTTAAAACTGCTTGGGTAAATTCCCCCATATGCACTGAGAATTCAACCTATGCTGTATCCAAAAAGGGAAGCTACAAAAAAATTTAAATATGTCATAGCTGGCTGGGGTGGGCTTCTTCAGGCTCATAAAAATCAGCAAGCAAAGTTCCTAAAGGCTTCCATAGGTTTATTTCAACTTCAAACTTTAACCGAGCTAGTCACAGGTGACAGTCAGTGATGACATCATCACTGAGAAAAAGACTGTAAAATGGAGCTACAAAGGACATTGGGGCAAATAATTAACCTATTTGCTCAGAAAAATATCATTTGGGGTTAATCAAAACATAAATCCACACTGAATTTAGTAAATGCACAGAAATTTTGCAGGGGGAGTGAGGTGGGAGAGGACAGGAAAGAAATAATTTTGACATTTTCTTGATAAACGTTTTCATTTTTCCACAAAATATTTTGTTTTGAAATTTGCCTGCAGGTAATAGTCTTAAGACTAAAAAACAACTCACTAAATTTAAATTATTTCTCTGCTTTAATATTGAAGGAAAAAAAAAGTCATCTTGAAAAAATGTTTTATTTTACTGGGAGAAAAAAAAATGTATTACTGAAAGAAAAAAAAATATTTCAGAACTATTGAATCAGAATTCAAGCTGAAAACCATCTATTGATAAATCATTCAAAAACCAACATTCAGTAACCATAAAAAAGGCTGACATTGAACAACCCTGGGCTTGGCTCAGTTTGGCCCAGGCCATTACCTAACCCTTGGTTTCTGGAATTGAGAGGTGATGGGTAATTACATGGAAGGCTGTCCCTTGGTACACACCACAGCTCAGTCAGGGAAGGGAGAAAGGCAACCAACCAAAAAGGGCTGTCCCTTTCATTGATTTTACTCTCTGGGCCCCAAGAAGGACTTGAAAACCTAGACTGTGGGGAGAAAACCCAAGATTTTGGCAGATCTGGAATTTTCCAGCCCATGTGCTTTTGAGTCATGACATGCCAAAAAAAAAAAAAAAGTGTAAAAAAATAATCTTTTAAAGAATGCTTCAGTTTCTCTACAAGTCCAAAAATGCCTCATCCAATTTGCCTCAAATTTTCCAGAAAACTTCTGCGCTGACATGAGATCATATATATGAAATGTAAGACAGACTGGTTTGTAGTTTTGGCAAAGGTGGGGAGGAAGACAAATTGGATTGTATTTTTAAAGGGAGAATTAGGATCTCATCTTTGAATTATCACTTATTTAGGCAAGTCCTTCCTCTCATGACATTTAAATCATTAGTAATTATTAAAAGAGTAGTAAATATGTTACTGGGGACTACTTTGCACTGGCAAAGAGATCATAAAACATGGAGGAGGAGGATGAGACAGAAGGAAAATAGGGATGTGTGGGGAAACCACAGAGAATGAAGAGGAAGTAGTTACAAAAACTTGTGTGCATGCTGTGTGCAAGGAAGGGCTGACAAGGATCTCAGGGGACTCTGTGGTGTAGTAGGATTTTAAGAACCACAGAGGACTGTAAAGGTCAGAAGCAAAATAACAAAGAGATGTTGAGAGGCTGGGGAGGTGCAGACCCTCCTGAGGAAAGAGAAAGAAATAAAAGTAATTTTCTCAGAGAGGATTTAATGGCTAGAGACATCACAAAACAGAGTGAAGGGAAAGAGAGTTTATGCCATTGAAAGAATCATACATCCATAAATATTTAAAAGTGGATGGGCTAATCACTTTTGAGGGCTTGGGACACCCATCTTCCCACAATTTGTGCTGCAGGAAAGCTCTGATACACCACCACCCACCTTGCTGCCAGCTCCTTCTGCACTGCAGGGAAACTACCATTGCCCTCCTGAGTGCAAGCACTGCTAAAGGGAAAAGTCAACATTTAATTAGACAAAAATTTAATTAGTAAACTCTAGTCTCAAAGTACCTTAGGAGCGGCTCATGGTGTTTGAAACATGCATAAGGATGACTGGACCATACAAAACAGGGTAAGATCATCCACTTATGCTGTCAGCATGCTGAAGGTCACAACCTTAAAGAAATGAAACACTTCAAAATAAAATACAAAATTATAAAATACATTAACCAGTAATAATCTGCAAAGAAATAATTCTGTGCTAGAAACCTACCAACTCTTGTCTTATACTCCTTCAAGTGCTTCGGGATGATGGCTTTTATTACTTTTTGTCATGATTTCATTTTTCCTTTGCAAAGAAGAAAATCTCTGTTACTCTTGGAAAGACATGGGAGGGAACCAGAGGTGTCATGCAGCTCCCTGCCAGAAACACATATGAAGGCAGCCTACTTTGGCAGGAGGAGGACAACTGGCCCTGCCTGTCTAGCCACATGTGTTTCCCGGTCTTCATTCTCCCCAGCATTACCACATGTCAGAAAGTTCTTTACAGAGCCTTAAGAGGAATTGCAGGCTTCCCACCCAATCAAAAACACAGAAAACCAACCCTGCAATTAAGTATCCATAACAAATTATGAGGCCTGAGGATGGGTAGCTGCTCTTCAGTTGACAAAATTCATTAAGACTTTTGACTTCTGCATTTTTTCTAGGAATGAGGGGGATTAGGGAGGAGGTTTGGTTTATTTTTTCCCTAATCACACCGCCTTTTGAGGGGAGAGCCAGGACTATGGGTATTTAGGTGATGTCATCTGCTAGACAGCAGCTATATGGAGAACAAGAAGTGGAAGTTTTCTACCCAGCTCCTGGCAAACCAAGGGCAGATGCTGCATGACTGCCCAAAGCAGTCCACTGAGACACAATGGGATGATCTCCATCCTTCCAGATGTGCAAAGGGACCTCTGGCACAACCCATGTGATTGATGTGTGGGCAGACATCTCATCTCATGAGGTCTCTCTCAGCCTTTGTTTCCAAGGGCTGGTGTCCAGGAAAGGGCTACACTGGCTGAAAGGATGCAGAAAGCAGAACCATAATGAACCTCTCCAGTCACCAAAGCAGGCAATCACATCATGTAATCATTTTAAAACATCTACCAGCTTCATCTTAGAGTTTGTTCAGCTTCCAGTTTCCATTATTCCTACTGATGCTTTTCCTCAACTCTTCCAATTCACAGCACATGTTTGCTCAGAGCCATTTGTTCTTGTGCCAGGATGGTTGCTCTGCTTATACAGCTCTTCCATACCCTGGCTGCTCAGCCCTGGATTGCTCACAGAAAAGATGAGGCTTTTCTTCCTGGTCTTCTGAAAACTCAGTTTAAAAAGACAAATTATCTTGGTTCCTCTTAACTTACTTCCTCTCAAACCATGACAGGTGTCCACACATAAGACAGGCTTTCTACCTACAACCGTGCCAGCAAGGCATCCTCTGCAATTTTACTTCCAGCTTAGGCTTTGCCAGGCATGAACTGCGTTCTCACTGAACTCTTGTATCACGATATTAAAAGTCAACATCTGGTAGAAATGCTTCAGGACACTGTAGGAGGACATATGTTTTCTCCCCATTCATATCCCATTGGCAACTCACAGCCAACGTGCAATCAAGTAAACCCTCAGGTTTTATCCTGCTCTGAAACAACCTTGCCCTCCCCTTTCCATGCATCAGTATTTATATCCTTTTTTTTCCCTGTGTAAAATATGACCTTTTTTGTGCTCATGGTGTCCTCAGGTCTGTGCCATCAAAAAAGCCATTATTGCTTTCTTATGCTTTGTACTGAAACCATCAGATGAGATCCATCCTATCTCCACATGCACTTCCCATTCTCTTCCTTTCCTGAGAAAGTTTGTCGTGGGAATCACTATATTTTGAGCAAATCATGGAAAGATGTTGTCCAGCCAGGGAACTCAAACTCTAAGAGAGAGCAGGAACTTGGACTACATAGCTTGTAATGCAGTACACAAACTAATTTTAATAATGAAATAGGCTTCAAAAAAAAAAATCCCTGAGAAAACATAATTCACAGATATTGAAATGTGTTTTAGAAATGAAGACGTCAAAAAATTTGTCTTCCTAGATAAAGCTTTTCAGAACTTCTACTCTGCAGGAAAGTGGACGATCTGAGCATTTGATATGCTAATGGTAAGCCTATTTTTAGAAAAAAGGATTGTTACTTAAATACATATTTCCATTCTTTACTAAAGTTCAAAATTATGGTGAATCATCCACAGAAAAATTAAAAAGATTCAACTGGGAGACAAATGGCAGCATATTCATACCCTGAATGATAAAATTGACGGTTTGCATAGCTATGATTTCACAAACAAATGGGAAAATGTAGGCTGGATTGCAAGGTTGCCAATGAGCAGAATTTGCAATAAGCAGTAAGATGTCTTTGCATTATGACCCTATTCTCTGCCATAGGAGTTTAACTTATACCTTGCTGGAGAAAATTTTGAAAAGAGCAAAGGCCTGTACCTGCAGCACTCCTCTTTCTTGCTCTACTATGTAAAACTCGAGGAGTGAAGCTGGTTGTTCTCACACATCTGACTGTTTAGAGTGTGGCATTACCCACTATAGTTAATCTGGTTACCTCACTGTGGGTGGAAATCAGACATGATTTCATCTTGAATTTAAAATAATTACATGACATTATGGACATGGAGGGGAAATTCAATTAAAAATCTCTTTCTGACTCCAACAAAATTATCAAATCTTTCTAATCTGACTTTGAAGAATTACCATGCTATGCAAAATACATCAAATTGGCTTCTGAAGGAAAAAAAAAGCACTAAATGTCTTTCAAATGGGCAACTTGGCCCCTTTTATTTTAAATTCCCATGTTTAACTTGTGCTTTAGGAGACTATGTCTATGTGAAACTGCTGTATAAATTATAGACATGATCTATGATGCAGAACAATATTTATAACATGCCTTTAAAGTTATGTAATACTGAGAACAGAAATGCAATTAAAGTGGAGAGAAGAGGAAATTCTGCCCTTTGCAGAGTATGCTGTCTCATCTTTAAACAATGCAACATGATGGAAACTAATAAATGTTTCTGCAGAGGTGACCGGTTACTCCTCTGATGTATTGATATGGGAGAGGTTGATCTCAAAGATGCATTTTTTCCAAAATCAATTTTTCAAATTCATTTGGGGAAAGCAATGACATTTTCATTTTCTTTGTAAGAAAACTATGTACTATCTTCCCCACGTTCTCAGAAGACTGCAGGCAAAAATGGGCATTTGGAAGTTATTTTCTAGTTTATACTAAATTATTTCATGTGATTCAAAAATAAAAAGCCATGTTTATATGCATGGATATATTTGAGAATGAGACATAGTTTCTCAGAAAAATGGGAGCCCAGATGACAGTGACATCAAAGACTTTCTAAGGATGTCAGCTGCACTAGAGAAGTCTCTTTGTTTTCCCCTAACAGAGTAGTAGTAATTAATCTTTTGATTCCACTTTCTTGAGAGATATTGTTTTTATTTTTTTTGGTTTTCATATACCAGCATAAATATTTTTCTCTCACTAGTTCCTATCTACCACATTGTACACCATGCAACTGTTCTTTTGTGACTGATTAAGCACCAGAAATATAATGTAAATGTAAATAAATGTAATGTATCTCTGTAAAACGCCCATGGGATATTAGATACCAGAATCATCACTAATGACAGTTCTATTGACCAATGTTGGCTTTCACCTTTGTTGGGTCACTCAGGCCCCCGTGCTTCTCCAGCGTGTAGTCCTAGATAACTTCTTAAAGCTCTGGCACAATCATGAACCAGGAAAGGGCTGGTGGTAAGACAGATGCTGTAAGAGACAAAAATCTGAAAACAGGGAAGAAGAGAGGCATCAAGCAAACTCCGTAAACCAGATATTTTCCGTTGCAAGACTTATTTTCTGTGCACATGTTGATTTTTTACTAAAAGAATCCAAGTTCCTTGGGAAAGTGCCTAAATCAAATAAAATTCAACACTCAACCAGCTCTAGTATACAACCAAAATGAGACGGTGAGAAAAAAGATAGTACATCCAACTACAGCAACTTGAAAGTGGTTTGTGGTTGTTATTATCTCATTTTCCTGATTTTTGGGGGGAGGGGCTTGATAAGTTTGGGGAATATGAATTTTGTACTTCCCTGTTCCCTAGTCCTGATTTAGACCATTCTTACACAGAGATTTTAATGGCAAAATGTTGCAGAAATTTTATTCTGGTGAGTCTTTGTAAACATGTTCACAAATGCATTTTCCAGAGAAAGGGCTTCAGAGATCATCATCTTCTGTATTACGTTAGAAGAATCTTGAAGGAATCTGGACTAATTTGCAAGACCACAAACAAAGATAATTAAGTTCTTGTACATTCAGGCCTATTTAACTGGAGAAAGACTATCATTGATCACAAATTCAGAGGTGAGAGATAAGCTTCTCACATGTTTTAAAATTTGATTTCTGTGGTAAGACATTAAAATCTGGCAATTTCATCTCCTCAAACCCAGCCATGTGCACTCAGCTGAAGCTGTTCACCATACTCAGGCATCACCAAAGGCTACATTTGTATTCTCCTCCACAGAATTATCAAGTGGACAGACTGCAACTTTTACAGTAATACCCCTAGAAATGTGAAGATTTCTGAGGGAGAAACTTGACAGGAGAGCATCAAACATTTACTTTTTAAAAGCCTATCACTGAGAAAAAGGACAAACTACAGAGGGAAAGCAAGGTGACGCAACTGAAAAGCAAAGCAAAGGCAAGGCAAGCATTTTTTAACCACTGACAAAAGGTTATAAATCCTAGCCACAAAGAGCTCAGAAATGTCCTCTGATTTTTTTTGTTTAGAGTCTAAGAAGAATAGATGAACAACTTAAAGAAGAGATGAGGATTATTTTGAGTAATTGTCCATTTTCAGTAGAAAATTATTTCTGAATTTTAGAAAAGTGTGGATAGAAATTATTTAGCTTGTTATACTTGTAATCAGGTAAATGTCATACCTCTAGGACCAGTCACATGGGCTCATTTTGCAAGGACTCTAGTAAAATATAGGCACTTCTTTGATATCACAAATATGAAAGGAAGAAAATTTCTCATATTGAACTTCTGTTTTTCTCATTTGGGTCTACACAAAAAATGAAGAATTCTGAAAAATGAGCCAAACTATAGGAATCTAATCTCAGAAAAGAGACACAAAAGTGGTGTGCTGTGTTTCAGGATTGTAGAACATTATACTAGCAATACTTCTCAGAAAACTGCAAAGCAGAAATCGGAAATAATCTTGATCAAGTGCTCCATTTCTGCACTGCTATGCTCCTAGCCACTCAGGACAAAAGGGGCCTGAACATCAATGCCAGCCCTTTTCCCTCACCAGCCCAGGTTCCTGACGACATATTCCAGGAGGCTCTAGGCACTTTTAAACCAGTTCAAGTTGGTAGTGGTACCAGCTTCGGTTTGGGAGGCATCCTGTGCAATGTGGAATTTCAGCAAGCAGCTGGCCACTCCAGGCCACGGGCCACTGAACACTACACTGAACATGACATTTCCCTGTCAAACAAAACTCAGCAGGCAAGGTTACTGATGGCAGAATGCAGGAGGTGATTTGCACTGTCAAAGCAGCCTGAGTTGGCAGTGGTGCCAGCGTGGGTCTGGGAGGCATCCTGTGCAATGTGGAATTTCAGAAGGCAGATGGCCAATCCGAGCCACAGGCCACTGAACAAAAACACTGGCCCTTTTCCATGGGAAACCAAACTCACCAGCCCAGGTTCCTCATAGCAGATTGAGGGAGCCAACTGGCACTGCCAAAGCAGCCCGAGTTGCAACAGGGGGCAGATGGGGTCGGGGAGACATGCTGCGCAATGCAGATTTTCAGTAGGCAAATGGCCACGCCGGGCAACAGGCCACCAAACTTCAACACTGGCCCATTTTCCAGGAAACAAAACTCACCAGTCCAGGTTCCTGGTGTCAGTTTGCAGGAGGCAATTGGCACTGCCAAAATACCTTGAGTTGGTACAGGTGGCAGCTGGGGTCTGGGAGGCATCCAGCAGGCAGCCAGGCATTTCTTGCCAGAGGCCCCTGAACAAGTGTTCAGGCCATTTCCCCAGGAAACAAAACTCACCAGGCCAAGTTGCTGGTTTCAGTTTGCAGGAGGAACCATGCACTATCAAAGCAGCTCGAGTTGGCAGCTGGGGTCTGGGAGGCATCCTTTGCAATGCAGAACTACAGCAGTCAGCCGGCTATTTGGGGCCTCATGCCCCTGAACATCTTTTCAGGACATTTCCCAAGGAAATAAAACTCATGAGGCCAGGTTCCTGGTGTCAGTTTGCAGGAGGAACCATGCACTATCAATGCAGCTCGAGTTGACACAGGTGGCAGCTGGGGTCTGGGAGGCATCCTGCGCAATGCTGAACTCCAACAGTCAGCCGGCCACTTTTGGCCATGGACGCCTGCTAAAGTATTCAGACCTTTTCCCCAGGAAACAAAACAGACCAGTCCAGGTTTCTGGGAGTCAGTTTGCAGGAGGGATTTGTCATTGCCCAAAGAGATTGAATTGGCACAGGTGGCAGCTGGGGTCTGGGAGGCATCCTGCGCAATACAGAACTCCGATCAGCGAGCTGGCTATTTTGGGCTTTCAGCGCCCGAACAACTGTTCAGGCCATTTCTCCAGGAAACAAAACTCTCCCAGACAGGTTCCTGGTGTCAGTCTACAAGAGGCACCAGGCACTATAAAAGCAGCACTAGTCGGCACAGGGGGCGGCTGGGGTCAGGGAGGCATCCTGTGCAATGCGAAATTCCAGCCGGCAGACGGCCATTTTTTGCCTCAGGCCCCTGAATACCTGTCCAGGCCTTTTCTCCAGGAAACAAAACTCACCAGGCCAGATTCCTGGTGTCAGTTTGCAGGAGAGACTTGGCACTCTCAAAGCAGCTTGACTTGACACAGGCAGCAGCTGGGGTCTGGGAGGCATCCTGCACAAGGCGGAACGCCTGCAGTCAGCCGGGAATTTTTGGCCACGGGCGCCTGAACAACTGTTGAGGCAATTTCCCCAGGAAACAAAACTCACCAGGCCAGGTTCCTGATGTCCACTTGCAGGAGGCACTTGGCACTATCTAAGCAGCTTCAGTTAGCATTGTTGGCAGCTAGGGGCGAGGATGCATCCTGCATAATGCAGAATTCCAGTGGGCAGCTGGCCACACTGGGCCAAAGGACTCTGAACACCACTGCTGGCCTCTTACCCTGGGAAACAATACCCAGCAGGCCAGGTTCCTGATGTAAGTTTACAAAAGGCACGTGACACTGTCAAATGAGCTCAAGATTCTGGTGGTGGCAGCTGGGGTCTGGGAGGCATCCTGCGCAATGTGGATCTCCAGGAGGCAGCCAAACATTTTGGGACTCAGGCCGTGGAAGAACTGTACTACGGCCTGAGGAATTGTTCAGGCCTTTTCCCCAGGAAGCAAAACTCATCAGGCCAGGTTCCTGGTGTCAGTTTGTAGGAGGCGCTTGTCACTGGAAAAGGAGCTCGAGTTTGCACATGCAGCAGAGGGGCTCTGGGAAGCATCTAGCACAATGCGGTATTCCAGCAGGCAGCTGGCCTTTTTTGGCCTCAAGTCCCTAAACAATTGTTCAGGCCATTTCCCCATTTCACCAGGCCAGGTTCCTGGTGTCAATTTGCAGGAGCCACTTGGCACTATAAAACGAGCCCAACTTGGCACAGGTGGCAGCTGGAGTCGGGGAACATCCTGGGCGTATGCGAAATTCCAGCACACAGCCAGTCATTTCTGGCCACATGCCCCTGTGGGACAGATTCTTTGTGCTGTCCTGGTGAGATAGCAGGGCCTCCTGAAGATAAGGAGAAGCCCCATATCTCTCCTGAAGGAAGTCCAAGGTTGTTACCATGGAGATGGGAGGAAGGAGAGAAAGTTGAGAGAAATGGACTCTGGCTGGCTCACAGAGTGACGTGGCTCCCTGGCCGCCTACTGGGAACTTTGTTTCTCTCTTATGGCCAATGGGCACTGTGTGTGTTTTGGATGGGTGTAAACATCTGGAAGAAGTATAAAAGCAATGCTGCGCTAATAAATCTCTCTCTTGCACACTTTTGATGGAGTCGTGTATTATTGTACTGTGTCCTGCTCTATAACGACAGGCCCCTGAACACAAACACCAGCCCTTTCCCCAGGGAAATGAAACAAGGCAGTAAACCCAGGCCTGGGCTATGGCTCATTCCAAGGAAAAAGCTGTGGAGGAAGCCATGTTGTGGCAGCTTTTTGTTCCCCTCGGGACATGTATTGCAGCTGCAGTGTGCCTGGAGCTCTGGGCTTTGTGGTTTTCAGTACCCTAGCAGATGATTGGCCACTCAGGGCCACAGACCCCTGAAAAACAACACCCTTTTCCATGGGACATAAAACTCAGCAGCCCAGGTTCCTGGTTTCACTTTACATGTGGCAAAATGATGGAGTGGTGAATTTTACTGTCCTGGATATCTCTGTTATAAAGCTGCCAGCATCTGACCTTAGCCACAATGACTCCTCTGCTCCTGGAACTCACAGCCCTCAGACCAGCAATGTCTTACTCAATCCACTCTGTTACCACTGGCCCTTTTCAAATGCATTCCACTGCAGTCCTAAAACTCCGCATTTTCATTGAGCCTCCCCTCTGATCCTGACCCTGATCATAACAATACTCCAAAATATCCTGAAATAGCCATTAAAAACCCTTACGATACACTGAAAAGCCAAAAATGTGCTAAGAAACCTTCAAGAATCCCCTATATATCCTCAGAAGTTGTGGAAAAATCCTGAAAAAAATCTTCTCAGCCTCCAAGCCCCACCTGTTGCTCTCTAACCCTCAGATGTATTCCCTACTGTTTTTTAGTGGATCTTGTTCTCTGAGAGTTCTGTCGTTGCCCTTGTGTGAAGGTTGCTGTCTTGTCCCACCAGGAGGGTTCCTGGTCTCACAGGGTTGCTGTGTTGTGCTGCTGTTGGGGGAAAAGGCTGTTGTTAGGGGGGCTGGTTAGGGTGAGGTTAGGGCTGGGCTAAGGGGTGGTGCAGCTGTACCATAACTTGCCTCCTAAGCTGTACCCTTAGGGGGGTGGACTGTCCAGGGTGGACTGACCACTGGACTGCCCAGCCCTCAAGCCCTCAGGGTCTGTCTGTCACCATCAAGCCCCTCCCCTGTGCCCCTCAAGGCCCCTCTCAGCTGCCCCTCAGCTCCTGTTTGTCACCCTTAATCCCTCTCCTTCGCCCCTCAGCCTCCAGCTTCTGTGTGTCACCCTCCAGCTGCCCCTGCCACCCTCAGCATCTCTGTGTGTTACCCACTGTCCCTTCTCCCTGTTCCTCCCTCAGTTCCCAGCCTCTGCCACCCTCAAGCTGCCACAGTGCCCCTCAAGCTGCCCCTCAACCTGTCAACCTGTCCTGCCCTGAAAGACCCTAAAGAAAACCTATCAATTCCCCAAAATAGCCCTAGTTTTCAGTGTCCTAAACACCCCACGAACATCTAAAAAGAGCCTCAGAATACACTAAAAATGCCCTACTTTTAAAAAGCCCCTAAAACACCCCCAAAAATTCCCAAAGAATCTTTAAGAAATCTCTAAATAGTCCTAAAAGAGCTCTGAGAATACCCCTAAAATCTTGAAAATACCCTTATAAGACCCTAAAAAACCCTAAAAAACTCCCACAAAAATCCTAGAAGTACTCTAGTCCTAAAAAAGTTCTCCATATACCCTCAATAATCCTCAAAAAGCCCTAAAAACTTTTAAGTAGTCCTAAAAGAGCCCCAAGAACACTCCTAACAATTCCAGTTAGTAGTAAGACAGCCCTTAAAACACCCTAAAAAATTCTTTTAACAGCCCTGAAAAAGCCCTAAAGGCATCCGAAACATTCCCAGAGAATTCCTAAAAAACTCCTGCAAAAAAACCCCATAACATATCCTTAAAAATTACTGAAAAAGAAAAAACTAAACACTAAAAAACTGTTCAACCTCTACCTATAACGCTGTGGCCTCCAAACTTCATCTCTACCTATTAATTGGGGTAACTGCCTGCACCTGCTGGGAAGGTTCTGGGGTTGTCCCACCATTAGGGGAATTGCCTGCACCTGTTGGAAGGGTTCTGGGGCTGTCCCACCATTAAGGCTGCACCTGTACCCTAACCCTACCTGGTACCCTGTGTCCTTTGCAGCCCTAATCCTTGGTGTCAGCTCTCCACCAGTCAAGCCACCCCGTCTTTGCCCCTCAGCCCACAATGTCTGTGTGTCACCCAAAGCTCGTGTTCGGGTTCCCACATGCTGCTGCAGGGAGTCACCAGTGGGCGGTGGGAAGAGGGACAGGGAAGGGGCAGGATGGGGAGGGGTGAAGGGCAGAGTGACAAATGGCGCAGAGGCAGCCTGGTTTTCAGAACCCTAGCAGACAGCCAGGCACTTAGCACCACAGCCCCCTGAACACCAATGCCAGCCCTTTTTTCTGGCAAACAAAACTCACCAGGCCAGGTTCCTGATGGCAGATTGCAGGGGGCGCTTGGCACTGTCAAACCAGCCCGAGCTGGCAGTGGTGCCAGCTTGGGTCTCAGAGGCATCCTGCGCAATGCAGAATTTCAGCAAAAGAAATACAGATGTTTGCATAAATGGTCTTTCTTTTGTTCTTTTAAGACACACGTGGTCCTGCTGATTAGTGCTCACTGGGGTTTAGAGATTCCCTCAGAGCAACCAATAGTGATGTGATAATCTTGGCCAAGAGTCCTGACACTCAGGCAGAGATCAAAAAACTAAGAGGCTATTTTCTTGCAAGAACAGTTGAAACTTGGATCCAGAGGAAGAGCATACAGGTCAGCTAGTGAGCTGCTAGTTCTACAACCCTGCCAAACTTAAGTTTGTCAGTGTTGTAATAGGGACCGGCCAAACACACTTTGAGTCACTTGTGCCAGGTCTAGATGCAGAGGAAAAACAGACTGCCCAACAGAATTTATGCTGCACTGATATCTCTGACATCAGATGAGCAGGATTGTCTGTACCCAATGAAGACTGTTGTTTTTTTCCCTAAAATTTATCTTGGTTGCCTGAGCTCAATGAGCTATTTGAACTTAGCATTACAACTGTCACCAGAGTAGTCCCTTTCATTTGAATGGACTAGTCACATGTTATACACCACACATCTAAGAACACTCTGAACAACTCTAGAACCTCATATTTTTGTGCTCCTGCTTGGTCTCCACTCCAGAACAGTGTGCCTGTGTAGTGAAGTCACTCTGGGACACAAGGTCAAGCCATCCTCTTCTCTTTCCTCAGCTATCATACCACAGGATCCTCAAATCTTCTTCTGAAGACTTTTGGGTTCTGGACACTGGACTGAATGGGCAACAGTCCAACAGGGCCAGAAGATTCCACTCCTCTATACCACAGAAGGAGGAAGGGGGCTTCAGTTGCCCAATGCCTCTCCTTCTCCAACTCTTTCCATGCCTTTTATCCACAAAGCTCAAAGTACTCTCTGTAGGGGTTATGTCCTGGTATAACCAGCTTAGAAAGGCATGTCAAAAGTGCTGAAGTGACTTTTGCTCAATGTCCCACAGCAACCAAGCATAAGAATCAAGAAGAGAACCCCAATATGCTCCCAGCCCATGATAACTTTGCAGCTGTGCTGGTAATTTCTAGTTGAGTTGCACATGTCACGACTCTGCCCACTCTAGGCTGGCATCCAGCCTGCTGCGTTTCTCTAATCAGAGTCTGGCTTCTTGCATTGGGATTGTGGTGGGCTCTGCTTTGAAATGAGATGCCTGAAAATGGTTGACACCTGTACTCCTCTGGCTCTCGGGAAAATTTGTTAACCTTCAAGAGAAGCTCTTGGAGAGGAGGGACTTTCAAGTTTTACAAGATGGTGAAGCTCTCTTTAGTTCCTTTAAAAAGCATTAGCAAAGGTCAGATTAACAAGTCAACACCGAAACTAGATACGACCAAGACTCCCAAAACTGATGCAGAAAAGAAAAGAGGTGGGTGGGGACTGGGTGTGGGGGAGAAAGGCCCACAACACAACATTGGCTCTGATCCTTTCCCCCTTGTTGGGCCTGGGGCACACTTGATAAGGTGAAGGGAAATTGTAAAATTAGACCTGGCAACCTACACAGAGAGGCCCAGTGCAAGGCCCTTGGCCTGAGGCAAGCTGAGAAAGTTGAGGAATTGTGGGGGAAAGGGGACTTGGCAGCCTAACTTCCTGTGGCTGCATCCAGGGCTAATTAGTTTTCAGTGTTCTGTGTGTGTTTGAATGGAAACAAGCCAGCACTGAGAGGCACGGGGTGAGGAAATCAAAAACACATGCACCAAGAAGGAAGAAGGGGGGAAGAAGAAAAAAACCCCAAAATACCAGAAAACCTGTCCTTTTCAGCTACATTTTCTTTTTCAGGGGGGGATCTCATCATTTTGTTCCATGAGCACTAAATCACCCCAGCTTCCCTGTGTATCACATCTCACATCTGCTTCAGAACTCATTAAACATCAAAAGGCCTGCCCTATCAGTTCTGCTTAGTTAGAAGTCTGAGTTACTAGAGTCCTAACCAGGGAAGATTTTGTATGTTTTTAATAATAGCTTAAGGAACTTCTTAGCACCCCATAAATTACTTAATGCAACAAACTCTTCCTGTGGACCAGCAAATGTTTTACAGAGGAGCTGAATGCTGCCTTAACATGCTTGTGGTCAGTCCAAAGCTACACAGCAACCTGTTTAAATGAACCTTTAATCCATGTTTCACTTGAGGAACTGTTTTCTCATGTATCCTCTCCTGGCTCTAGCCCACTCTCATTTTTACTGTGGCTCTAATTTTATGTAACTACATTATAACTTATATTTCCGTAGCATTTTGATCCTTCAGAATGCCAAGGCAACTATTAAAGCAGAGATCATAACGCTGCAGCACCAATGAAACCTGCCTCCTTCTGCCATACCATTTTCTCTACTTCAAATACACATGCACAGTGCCCTCCACTACTGCATGTGCCAGACAAAAAGTTCACAAAAATATTTCATATACAGGAGACACAATGGACACACTAAAGGCTCCAGTGGGCATTTGTTGTTAAGAGTACCACAAGAGCACTTTAGAACTAACTGGGCCTAGGCAGAGTCTGACCCCTGAGGCAAAAGCAAATCACTTTTCACCAGGACATACACAAGCTTTTGTCTTCAGTGAAGACACTTTTTTTTGCTGATTTTGAAATTTTTGTCTGCAGCTATAGTATCATAAGAACATTTCCATCCTTTTCTAATCAGAAAGAATGGAGTTTGCAGTTTTTCCCTTACTTAGGAATTACTAAATCATTTTTTCTCGCACTTAAAAAAAAATGTGACCAGTGCTCAGACTTGAAAACGTGAGTCTCAGAGTGAAAATTACAGATGGTCATGAACAAATTAAAGAGAGCCTTTGAACTAAAAAAATTCTGCATGTTCAGCTTCAGCAATCATTCCCACTTGATTTATAAGCTTTGTCATTGATTTGCAACTTATCCTTCTTTAGAAATAAACAACATGCTTTTTTTTTCTTTAAAATATTAGCATAAATAAAAGGAAATAAAGAATAAATAACATGACCCTCAAGCCAAGTTGAATTAACTCATTGTGGAGCATGAGCACAGATGTGTAGTAGCCCATCTATTATAAGGCCTTATGCCTCCCCTGGCAATCTAACACTCACCTTGGTGCAGAAGAAACAACCTGGGAAGTCGAAAGTGCTACTAATCTGGGAATCAAGAAAAAAAAAATTAAGACAATGTCAAGTTGCTATGTATTTTCTAGGATTTTTGCTTGCTCACAAGCTGTGAATACTGCTTACCAAGGAAGACTTCCCTTCCCAGACACAGTGTGTCTGGTTCCTTGCATTTCAGTGGGACACAGTTCTGCAGAAAAGTGAGGACCTTCTACAGTGGGCACAGGATGGCCCCCAAGGGACCACTCCCTCCCTATGCTCATTTCTTCACACAGAGGTTTCTCAGTGCTCCCTGACCAGATCAGATTTAAGTGGAAAATGTTACGTTTATTCCAATGTGAAGCACCACAAGGAAATTAATAGGCAATTCCTAGTCATTTAGCTCTGTTTGGAGATCTGTGTGGCACTCCCTTCAATGACACTGCTGATAGGACAATTTCACAGCTGTCAGAGTTGCCAGCTGCATCCCTAGGTGATCCATGGCCTCTGCTCATTGCTCCTCCAAAGAGGGACCTTTATCCGGGATAAGCTTCCCATAAGAAAAGTCTAAGTTACAGAGGTCCTTTTAAAAATATCTGCCTCTGGGGACTGTCTGTAACCCTTCACCTTGACAAGAAATGTAATTAAGACATCAGCTTATAGAAGGGCATCAGTGAAATAAAGCCAGTCACAGCATCAGTCTGTCTTGTGCCATGTGCTTAAGGAATGAAGCCCCAAGTTAACCAATAAATGAGTTCCCTTGCACCACACAAGGCTGATACTCCCTGCAAAGCAAGAGGCCAGGGATTAAATTTAGTCCTTGAGAGCTCATATATGTTTAAGTACAGAGATGTTCAATGACACATCACTCCAAAACTATTCACTACTTAAATACTTACGTGATGGAGATTAATCCAGCTTATTACTAGCTCTGAACAGAGACTAAGCACATTAGGAAATGATGACAACTTGAAGGTAATTATGTTTGGAGTGAAAAATGCCTCAGCCGTGGCTCGCTCTGGGAACCCACATCAGACCATAAATATTCCAGAATCACTGGAAGGCTATGAATAACACCAAGATGAAAAGTGACCAGAAAGTATCATTGCATGGGTAAATCTTTCAAACAGGTAGACCATGGACTCTGACTCTGAGGACAACAATATCAGCCCTCAGCTGATATTCTCTGATAAGGCATACAGCTGCAGTCTTCCTCCTGCGACTGCTATTTTCCTCTGTATTCAACATTTATATCCTGCACCAGTTTCAATTAAGCACCCCTATGGAGGAAATGACAGGTTCTGAGTGAAAGAAGCTCTAGGGAGTGTGTGCACTTTCCCGCTCTTTGATTTCCCCCTTCATGTGGAGCTCACACTGCCTTGGGATGATATTTACTCTTAACTTAGAGTCAAAGAACACATTTGCTTTCTGTTTTTCATTAAATACAGAAGGTTTCAGAAAAGAGGCCATTTTTCATCAAAAAATTGTTTTCAAGTGAAAAATATCTACCAGCTCTACTCCTGACTCTAAACAATTCCTGGCCAACGAGCACATTACTGTGACTTTAGAGTTCATAGAGTGTGACTCCAGAAATGAGAAAAATGTTTCCAAAAAGTTGCCATGAATATTTTAAAAAAACCTCAACAAAGTATTTATATCACAGCTAACAGTCCAGCTGGTAGCCTGCATGCCATCTGAGACAGCCACAGCATTCACTAGCATCAATCTTGCTCCTTTTTTTGATGATGGGCTCTACATTTGCTTTCACTAAGTCTCCTGCTTTGTCCTTCATTTTCTATCACTTTAAAATAATTGTCAGTAGCCTGATATAAGCTGCTGTATTTTTTGTCCTCCTTCTGCCTTTGTAGCCTTCCTGCATTTAAAGATTCACTGGAATAAAGACAACTGCCTAGGCTGAAGGAGAGGATTGAACAGAAGGTACTTGAGAGATGCCAGAGTGATAAATTGAAGGTGCTTGATGCACTGTGGCTGATGTACTAAATGGGACATTGCTCTTTGGGAATGCTTTGAGAAGTGAAGTGTGTCTTATTTGGGTTTTAAAACTTTCATAAGTCATTCTTCATATGTGCTCACATTCTTTGCAGCTTCATCAAAGCAAAATCTAGCCTCTGATCAAGGAGGCAATCCCTTCCTTCCTTCCTTCCTTCCTTCCTTCCTTCCTTCCTTCCTTCCTTCCTTCCTTCCTTCCTTCCTTCCTTCCTTCCTTCCTTCCTTCCTTCCTTCCTTCCTTCCTTCCTTCCTTCCTTCCTTCCTTCCTTCCTTCCTTCCTTCCTTCCTTCCTTCCTTCCTTCCTTTTCACCTGAGACTTCCTGAGTGTCTTTTCTAAAATGATATAAATCCCTCCCTCATCAGCCCAGTGCACACAGCATATTTGGAGGCAGCTTATATAAACAAAATAAAATAGAGTTTATTAGCAGTAACACATGGTGGTATAGTTTTGCACCTGTGAAGGTCAACAGAAAATATTCCCATTTAGCTTCAGGCTACTGCATTGCCCATCAGAGAGCTCAGAAGCCACTATTAAAATGCAAGAAGATTTTCAGGTTTACTTAAAAGTCATTAAATATATTTAAAATAATAAATTGATTTTATGTCTTTCTATATTTTTAGTCTTGACATTTGGCCTTCTTAAAATACAAATATGCTATTTTTATGGACAAAGGATGAGATACACAATCCCTTGAGCAATAGAAACAAACCAAAATATTACCTGTCACAGGACAAACAGTGAGAATTAGCACCATGAAACGAGGTGGAAAGGCACTGTAGAAGTTCATTCCCATTTTAGGAAAACACCAATGCTCCCTTTTTTCCAAGTTCTGTTACAGAATATAAGGTATCAAAAATAAAAAGACATCTGCTCTCAGAATCCTTGATCATGCTTTCCATGTTGGCAGGACACTGTGAGCTCGCTACCACGTGCCAGCAGGGCAGCCAAGAAGGCATCACTGCAGGAAGAGAGGCGAGCTGAGCTCATCAGGGACATGCTCACACTGCAACCATCCCCACACAACTGTGCCTCAGGATTTCTCTAGGGAGCAAGGCAGAAAATAAACCTCTGCCTCCTCCAAGGGAGCAGATGCAAGGAGCACGGAAGCAATGCTGTTTGACATCTCCAGAGTGAGTCCTAAGTAAGCAAGATGCTGGACATAGAAAGCAGGTGTGGTTATTGTGGCACCTCTGCAACATCTGTCCATCTAAATATCTAAGCATTGGTAGACTTACATCACCGTGATGCATGGAAGTCCCAGAGTTACTGTTCCAACAACATAAAGCCACAGTCCAGACGCTGAGGGAATTTTTCATTTTATTTCTCCTCCTCATTTTCCACACCTATCTGTTGTTGGCGGTGGTGGTGGTGGTGCTGCTGCTGATGATGCAAACTTCACTGAACACAGGAGTTTATACATTTTATTTACAGAATGCCAAAGTCTCATCTTCACTGGAAAGCAAGCCAGTTACTGAGAAATTTTCCTCTTCTGCTCTCAGGCCGTTGCTTTCAAGTCTGACAGACTTCCTGTAAAATAGTACAGAAACTATACACCTATTTGCTTGATCCCTAATTTCACCTTTGCTCAGTGCTTATTTCTTCATCTATGTATTTCTGCTCTGCAAACTATCTGGCAAAACATATTTCACTCAACTGGGAAGAACAGCACTTAAAGTGAACAGCTGAAAGGTAAAGAAATTGTTGTTTGCACAGGCTCTGAGGTTTTGTTTCTCCAGATGAAAACTCTTCTGAACAAATTTCCTGCAAATCAGCAGCACTTGGTTTTGGCCAGACCAAAATCTTCTGCACCATAATCTCTCCCTTTGTAGTAGCTCTTACTCTCAGATATGTCTGCTTCAGCTTTGCAGAACAGATTTTTCTACTACTGCATTCTGTTCTTGACTATTAACCTTGATTATTAGACTTTTATTGACTAGAAGATCTTTCTCTGAATGTGTTAATTAAATGCCTGCCTGTTTTCCCGAAGAATAAGCCCACTGCAATTCCCTCTTCTTTTGTCCTCCCTATTTTTAATTAATTTTTCCTTTTCTTTCTTCTACTTCTTCAGTGTATTTGTGAATTCAGTAATTCAGTCCATGTCCTCTGTTGGCACAACCCCAAGTCTTGGTGCCAGACTATCCTGTGCCTTTCACATGCTCTCCAGACCTCTCAGATGGCTAAGCAGATACCTCATAGTGCCTTCTCTGACTACACTCCCTCTCTTCTGTAATATTGTTTTTCTATTCAGTTTAGAAAATTATTTTGCCCATCTTCAACTAAAGAGAATTTATGGCAGGTATCAGTATACATAAAGTTTATGCTTCTTTCTAAACTTGACATTTTGTGGTGTTCTACTTGTCCAAACTGACCTTTCTTTAGGACCAGGTGACCTTAATAGTGGGTGAGGGAAAGGCTGTGCTTGTTTTCTACCAGGATTTCAGTTAGGCTTTGACACCACTTCCACAGCATTCTCCTGGAGAAGCTGGCAGCCCACGGCCTGAGCGGGTGCATTCTTTGCTGGGCTAAAAACTGGCGGTGTGACCCAGAGAGTGGTGCTGGGTGGATTTACATCCAGCTGGTCACCAGTGGGGCTCCCCAGGGCTCCATACTGGGGCCAGTCCTGTGTAAAACCTTTGTCAGTGGTCTGGATGAAGGGATCGAGGGTAAGTTCCTGGACGACACCAGGGTGGGAGTGTTGGTGTGCTGGGGAGCAGGAAGGCTCTGCAGAGGATCTGTATAGGCTGAATTGGTGGGCTGGGGCCAATAGTGTGAGGTTCAATAAGGCCAAGTTCCAGGTTCTCCTTGTCAGTCTGAACAACCCCAGGCAGCAGCACAGGCTGGGGCAGAGTGGCTGTGAAGCTGCCCAGAGGGAAAGGACCTGGGGGTGCTGGTGACAGCAGCTGAACATGAGCCAGCTGTGCTCTGGTGGTCAAAAGGGCCAATGGTACCTGGCCTGGATCAGCCATAGTGTGGCCAGCAGGAGCAGGGCAGTGACTGTCGTCTGTATTCAGCACCATCCCTGGAAGTATGCCAGAGAAATTGGGCATGGCAACGATTTAATTGACAAAGCGGTAATTGGTCAAAGGTTGGACTCCATGATCTTGGAGGTCTTTTTTGACCTTAAATACTTTATGATCCTATGATTCTATAATATTCTGTTTTGAGAAGATTTTGTTCATATTCTCCTTCTGGCTTGTAGTTGGGGGGGGGGAAATAGTGCACATTTATATTTGTTTATTTCCTTTTCTTGTGTTCTCACTTAGAGAAATGAGTCAGTACAACTTGCTCCTTGCCCTTTTCTGTTTTGTATAGCTTGAACACTTCATGCTGTTCTTCCAGTATTATGGCACGAGTACATTTCAAGGTTTGTTTTGCTGCATTGCAATATACATTCCTTAGTACAGCCTTATCCTCTGAACTGCTTACCTGACCCACAAGCTCCTTGTACACTAGGTAAATTCAGATGGTTCTATTTTTAATGCTTAAAATAACTCCATCTTTCAGCTGTGTTAGGAGAACCCACCAGACTATTTGTGTTAAGCAAAACCTTGTTCTTCTTATGAGGTTTAGACATCCACTGGAGGAGTAAACTCATCCATCATGAATCATTTACACCTGTACCTGTCAGCTCATGGTCATTCACTGTGCTTTAGTAGCACATGTACACAATATCAGAACAAGATCATCTCTTACACGTTGTTTCCATACATGTGAAGTCCATACCTGTGAAAAAACCAAAAAACATAAATATTATTTACAGTTGTAATTTTGCAAAACTGAACAGAGGAATTAGCACTAGCCTGACAATCAGACCCAAATCTTCTCTTCGAGTCGTCACTGAAAGAAATATTTTGCTGAAATCCCCAAAGTCAAAGCTCAGCTACACAAATAAATACTGTAGCAGATCCTGACAGGAAGAGTTCAGCCCAATCTTTTCCAGATGGCAGTGATGGATGGCTGTGTGCTTCTATTTATTTGGTTTCCCAGGCAATGGTGTCCTGCTTTCACTGGTCATCACTTGAAGTGTTTTGGCTTACAGACCAGCACAACAGGCGTGTGCACTGCCAGACAGGTACTCTAGTGGGCTTACTCATTGCTTGGATGTCATGCTGCAAAAAGAAGCTAAATATTACTGCCTTGCTGGGATTACCTTTTCTAGAAACTCCATGTTTAAATTCAGGACAAACTCACAGCACAGGACTCAAGAAGGCCCCAGGTAAAGCAGAGCCCAGTCACAGTAACTTGCTGATTGCTGAGATATGCCAGTTCTGAAAATAATACCGTGTCCCAAAGCAGGGAGAGAGGCAGAGGAAAGACATCCAAATCCCAAACCACACTGACTGAAAATGTGGCAGTCACTATTATTCTGTTCTGTAAAACACATGGTACTTTACATGGGGGCTATAAAACAAACGTCCATAGATCAGGGACTTGTAGAATAATGTGTGGGGAAAAGTGGAGGTGGGATACAAAGGCTTCTGAATCCAGGCCATTCATTTTGCTTGGACATGCCTGAATAGTGAACCAAAGTTATTAGCAACAAAAACATGTTTGGTGGCCTAGCTAAAATGATCCATTGCTTCCAGATGATGTTCATTTTGCAGGCATCTATACCAGGGAATAACATGAGAAGTGCCTGCTGCAGGGGTACGTGTTGCATGGTGCTAGCACATTGTAAGCAACTGGGGGAGAGGCTGTGTTTTCACGTGCTCACATAACTCCAAACATGGCAGGGCCATATTAGTGACTGGGGCTTTTGACACCAGTCCTAACATAGCAATGGATAAATGCAAATTTTTGATACAAGAACTTCCTAGGGAAACCAGGTGACAGTGGAAATGTGGAGCCACCCAGCACTGAATGCCTCATTGGAACAAAAAGAAATGCCTGCTCTTCCCATGGTCTCAACTCACAAACCTACGTAGGCAGGCATTGTTACAAAAGCAACACAACCATTATGATAAAACCTCCTTCTAAATGAAAGCATGCCCACTAACATCAGTCAGTGGACAGATTAGGGGCAGGTTTCTTAAAAAAAAAGCTTTATCTGGAATCCAAAGGCAGCAGGAAGTGAATGAAATTGGTTGAGGCTGTGGGGATGTGGTCACGCTTCTCTGTGAAGATGAACAGATGGGCAGCAGAATTTGGTATGTGCTGGTTTGGACAGCTGGGACTGAGGGAAGCCATAGAAATGGAATGATAAGATTATGAGAAAATGAAGGCAAACCAGAGATTTCAGCAGAGGCTGGGTTGTGCGCAAGCATGAGTCTTGCAAAAAGCAGTCAGCAGGTCAATCCCTACTAGATTAGGGAGTTGCTTACCTGGTTGAACCATACAATTCAACAAATAGAAAAATGAAATTATGAAAACTCTGCTAGCCAGATAATCGCAAATCAGAAGTTATCTAACAGGCTTGAGTTTTTATGCTGCCTGTATTAATTCGGCTCTCCTGTGGATGCACACTATGGTTCAACCCTTAAGTATACAATCATACGACACATTTTCTTTAAAGGCTTCCTGAAAAATCAGAAACACAAAACTGAGGCACAGTAGTGCCAATGTATGGCAGATAACAGGACACAGATCCTGTTATTTTCCAAACAACACAGATCTATGTTGTTTTATCAAATAGAGAGAAATATTTGATTGTCAATGTCTTTAATCGTACATATAAAGATTAAGTCCCCTTACAGTATTGTTCATAAGTAAGTGAGTAAAAAAAATTTAATGATTCTCAGTTTTCTATCAGAGGCTGGAAAAGAATGATAGCCTTTCTTTTTCCTCCCAATGTGGTTCTTTAAGCTATCCTACTATGTGTCTCTCTCCTGCTTCTTTCTCACCTTGGTCCTCCTCTCCTCATCCAGCTGCCTGTCTCAGAAAAATTACCTTGGTCTCACAGCACAAAGGAGCAAAACTTAGCCTCAGCCTTTCCACCAGCTCCTTCTGATTTCCTCTCCCCACCCTCTCACAGCCATGTGCCAAATCACAACCTCTTGTCCAGGTACATACAGTCCCTGCCAGAGCTCCAGCCCAGCAGCACTGTCCAAGGAGATGCCATAGAGCAAAGGAAAATGAGGATTTCTAAAAGGATTGTGGCAGTAATTTGTTTTATACATACTCTTGGCAATAAATTCATTGCTTGCACACAATATGCTGCTGAGTTCCAGATCATTATTTTCCTAGCCACTCAGCACCAACACAACAGCTGCAGTTGGCCCGAAGAAGATGAGGAGTGAGGTGAAGACATAAGCAGCAGCAGCAGCAAGATCCCAGTTATTTGCTAAACGTGACATTTTCATACAATAACACAACTGAAATAAGCATAGGCAAGCTTCTTTGTTTATGATGAAAATTTGAAAAATGATCCCAGTGAATTTAATCCACCCTTCCTGTAGATTAGGAATATGAACTATCTCAGCTTTCAGAATTGTGCTCAAAGCCCACTACAAAGGAGAAGAAGCAATCCCACAGGCCAAAGGAGCAGGAGAGAAGGTAGACCTAGATTTTATGGCTAAAGGAGAAAAATAGGAGGTTATTTTCACTTTTAGTGAAATACAAGGCACAGAAATCCTATATAAAACTTCTCTGAGCTGGAGGACATTTCACAGGCAAATTGCCCGCCATAATGTAAATTTACTTAGTTATTTCAAGGAAAGAGGAACACACTGCATTTGCTGATGGTTTTTTTTCCAGCAACTCTTTGGCCTCACCCTGTGTCCAAACTTGATTTTGTGTTTGATTTCGTCTATCTCACAATGTGTAAACTTGCAGACTCCTGGTGACTTCTTCCTTTGCCCAAGCAGTTCAATCAAAATCTTCTGTCTGTATAGTTACCTACAGGCCATCGTGGAGTTGCTTTCTCATTGCAGAGACTTCTTTGCAGGTCCTATCTGCAGTAGTTTCTAAACTCTCATTATTTTTTCATCACCTTTTTGAAGTGTGGACAGCAGAACCAGGCACAGATCTTGTGCCAGATACATATGACCAGTGCTGTTTGCAGAGGACATCTGATCCCTTTATTCAGTGTTGTCTGTTTATATACCCAGTGATTACCCAGCCATCACTCACTGGGCTCACTCAGCCATAGCCCTGCACCAAAAGGTCATATTCAGTCATTTGCCACAAGCTGGACTTCCACAGTTACTGCCTCCCAGTTAGGCTTCAGCACCAGTGATCCCTACTCCCTTTGTCCTGCTAGTGTACAGCATTCCATTCACTTCAAAAAGGTAGAAAAAAATTACTTTCTTCCATCAGGGTGAAGCACTCCGTGTCAGCCTCACACAGAATTTCACAGTAAGACAACTCACCCCTACAGCACAACACTAACTATGGGATGTAACAGAACCAGCCAGTTCCTTTTCAGACCATGTATCTCAGTTGCATTTCCTGCTAAGGAATATCCTTTGTGTGACAGCTTAATAAGAATTCTTCAGGTTGCACCATTTACATCCTGAGAGGGAGGGAAATAGAACATGAAACTAAAAGGAAAAAACCTAACTATGAGGAGTCTAGGAGGGATCCCAGTATGAGTTATTTCAGATACAAAATCCCACTTGAGAGCTCAGCTACACACAGAGACAAACAAATTGACCACATACCACTCAGCCATGCTATTCATTTACTATGGGTTATGTTTGCTATGGAAATTGTATTTATTCACCTGACTTTTGGCCAACTAGAGATACAACACTTTTCACCACCCAACGATTTCCACTTGTATTTACATTCCAGCTGGGGACTGTGGAATTTCACTCAAAGAGCTCACCACAAAGGGCATGCTCTATCAAAACAAGAGCAAAAGCATAAAGAGACTGCCCTCAAATACCCTATTTAACCTTAGGGTAAGGTGATGCAATTCATCGGAACACAATGTGCTACTAGCTAATTAAGCTGGTTAAGGCCAGCATTGGGTTTGACTGTCCATTCTCAGCATATCTGAACAGGCATTAGACACTGGCTCAAAATATATTGGAATTCTATGACTGACGTTCTATTACTTCTGCCAATACACTGTAGAAAAAAACAACTTTATTTCATTCAACTAGAGACATTTTAAGGGGAAAATACACAGAAAAGCCAAATCCCTAGAGACTGATATCACAAGTTCCAGGAATGGAGAATGAAGATCTATTTCAGAATTTATTGGACCAGAGAGGAGGAGCTCGAATTTGTACAAATTTTGTGCAAAGGGATATAAACTTGGGGAACTCTCTGCTGCTGACACTCTCAGCAGGAGCTGAAGATTCTTTCTGGCTGAAGTCCACACTGATTTACAGTGCTCAGCATCCTATCAAGACAGAAACATGCTATTCTTATTATCTTGCATTCTTTCCTTCCACTCAGTTGTGGAGTATCGATTCCAACACCATGTAGTCTGGTGCTAGGAAAGATGGCAATCACTAAAAGTAGCAATTATATCAATTTTATAGTAGGACTCTTTGCTGGAGACACATTTTCCTGAACAGAGCTGTGGATTTCAGTTTTACCTATGCAAAGACCAGTAACTTGAAATGAGGTTTCTCCATTTTGATTTCTCCTACTGACAGGATTCGACTTCAGATAAACAATCAGACATTTGGTGGGCCAAAATGCAAGTCAGCATTACTCCTACCGACTCCAAGTGACTGGTTCTGCATATTTAGCAGATATGGCACTTGTCCAGTGCAGGTGAAAACAAGACTTAAGTCCCTACTCCAATTAATCATCATAAAAAGTGGCATTTGCCCTAGGAACTGCTGGATTTCCAGAAAAGACTTCGAAGATCTTTGGACTAAGTTCTTAGTAGGAATACATGAGATAAGGACTGCAAGTGTGGATTAAGTACTGTGGGGACCTTAGACAATTTCCCACAATACAGCTAAATCACTTGGCCTTCAGGTATTTTGGAGAAGTTGAAGATACAATTCTCTACTTTGCAGAAGAAATCTCTTTTGGAGACCTGCTGTCAGCTGAGTATTTCTGTTAATATAATATAATATTGCCCCAAACTGAAAGCACAGCATCTGTTTTCCATTAACAGATCATGCCCTTGACTCCGTTTCACACAAAATGAGACTAATAGACTAAGAAAAAACTGGATGAACACACACTTGCCATGTTCCCTGGAAATGCATTGAATGTTGTGAATGTTGCAGTTAAAGCTCCTCTGTGAGCTCCTGCAAGCTCTAGAGCTCACATTAGCTCCAGACCATGATCAATTTAGATAGAAAATGGTTTTTCATATGGGATAGTTCAAACAGAATTCAGGCACATAGAAAAGGAGACTTACAGAGCATTTTGTACTGAGGAAAATTTAATCTAAATAATGGGCCATATTTCTAACTATTTCTACAGTATTTTCAGTGTAAAGCTGTCAGTGCCCTGACTGCACTAACCGACTTTAGTTTCTCTGACCAGCCTTACACCTGGAACTCTCCCATACTCCCTGACCATGGGCCCAGAGGGTTGCTATGACTTCAGTCCTGAGCTAACTACAGCCCTTGCTTGACCTTTGTTCTCCAGAGAAACCACAGTCTTTCCTGTGCCTGATCTTGAACCCCATGTTTTGGGTGTCATTCATGGACCTGTCTTGTCACTGCAGACCTTCCCCACAATCCTGGGCTCTGTCCCATGGATTGACTTCCTGTCTTGACCGTGCACTTGCTTCATCTTCATCCTGAAGATCTGGACTCTTGGTTTCAGCTGACCATGTCTACTCTGCTTACATCATTTAGGTATGAAGGAAGTAAACCTAGCCTGGTAAACCTGTTGCCCTGCCAGGCATGTTAGTGTTGCTGGCTTCCAGGTTCCCAACCCTAAGGGAGCACTGGCCCTTTGGGATGGTTTGACTCCAACCAGGATCAAGCCCCACACAGCTGCTTGCTCACTCCCCCACCAGCAGGACTGGGGAGAGAATCACAAGGGTAAAAGTGAGAAAACCCATGGGTTGAGATAAAGACAGTTAAATAGAAAAAGCAAAAGCTGCACACACAAACAGAACAGAACAAGAAACTGATTCACTGTTTCCCATGGCAGGCAGGTGTTTAGCCATTTCCTGGAGAGCAGGGCCCACCATATGTAATGGTGACTTGGGAAGACAAATGTCACCACTTCATACATCCCCCATTTCTCCCTCCTCCCCCTACTGTACATACTGACCATGATGTGATATTGTCTGGAATGTCCCTTTGGTCAGTTTGGGTCACCTGTTCTGGCTGTGTTTCCTCACAATTTGCCATGCACCCCCAGCTTCCTTGCCAGCATGGCAGTATGGAAAGCAGAAGGGGTGTTGGCACTGTGCAAGCCCTGCTCAGCAATAACAAAAATGTTTTTATATTATCAATCCTTTGTTCAGCACAAAACCAAAACACAGCCCCGTACCAGTCACTGTGAAGGAAATTAACTCTACCCCAGCCAAAACCATCATGCCCTCACTGTCCCCCCACTTAGCTACTAAGAGAACTCTTCAAGAATGTGTTTTCCAATTTTTAGGTAAATTAATCCAACTGTGACTACACAGACACAGACTGTTGAAAGAGGCTTCATTGTTAAGGCATACATTTACTACACATTCCACTTCAACCTTCATCTCTCAGTGAGGGTCTTGCAGTCTAAGCAATGGGAAATGCCAGCATAGCTCTTTGTCAGGACATTCTTTCTTTGTGATGATAAACACAGTAACACTTAAATATTACGCACATCAGACCTTGGAGCAGGCCCACAGGAGGGCCACAAGACAGTCAAAAAATTGGAACACCTCTACTAAGGAGAAAGGCTGGGAGAGTTGGGGTTGTTCAGCCTCTAGAAGAGAAGGCTGTGGGTGACTTTGCAGCACCTTGCAGAACCTAAAAGGAGTTTATAAAAAAGATGGGGCTGAATTTTTTAGTAGGGCCTGTGGATTAGGACAAGGGGTAATGGTTTTAAGCTGAAAGAGAGTCAATTTATACTAGCTATAATAAAGAAAATATTTACAATGAAGGTGGGAAAATACTACAACAGGTGGGTGCCCCATCCCTGGAAACATTCAATACCAAGTCAGACAGGACTCTGAGCAACCTGATCTAGTGGGAGGTGCCCTGCTCTTTCCAGGGAGTTGGGACTACATGACTTTAGAGGCCCCTTCCAACCCAAACTATTGTATGATTCTAACACCAGTATCAGACAGATTCACAGAGCAGTGGAGCAGGCACAAGAGGGTATGTATATGAATATATCCGTTTACATATGAATGTTCATTGGCCCAGCAAAAATCACGCAGTCCTGCTGTGGAAATGTTGACATCCAAGGCCAAATACAGTTCTGGCACACTGTGAAGAGCACTGCTGCCATATAGCTGCAAACAACAACAATGAGATACACAGCAATAAATCACAGTTTATGTGGCAAGGCAATACCAAAAGCTTTTTACAGCTCAGTCACATCTATGCTGCTACTAGCTGGAGCACTGAGACATCCAAGGATCTGGGATTTCAGGAAATACAAAACTACATTGACAAATTATTCTGCCCACTAACACTTAGGCCACATGAAAATAATGCTACATAACAAACAACTTCCAATTAAGCACTGTAATACAAAATGGAAAATCCTATGCTTCCCTAAAAAATTAGTTACAGCACAAATTAGGCTATGCTTTAGTCTGCTCACATCTGTGGAAATACAGAGTAATCCCAGTGACTTCAACAGAGAGAGCTCCAAAGGTTAATCACACCAGCACAGGTGATGTCAGAAACTCATTAATTGTTCTTTCCAACATTTTGACTGTTAAGTCTCTGTTCAGAACACAAAATTATCAAACTGCAGCAGAAAAGTCTGTTGGGCGCTTTTGCAGCTGAGAGTAAATTAAAATGCTTCCCGAGGAAGCAAGGCTTATGAAGACATGTGGGCTGTCAAAGGGGAAAATGGAAGACTGGGATGTTAATTTTCCTAGAATTTCCTTTCTATTCTCTATCTCCTCACAATGCTGCTTGAACAGGTTAGCCAGTTTCAACTATATCTGACACAAGTGACAATATTCCACAGATATTGATACTAGATAGTCAACATGACAGTGTCTACCTGTACAGGAAAGGCTTTGCAAGCTCTTCCCTGCTGATGGGGAGATGGCAAGGCAAGATTAGCTCTTCCTTGACCTCAGAGAATCCATTCAGGAAGCTGCTTTTGAAGGTAATTAGAGAAAGAGGTTCAGGTCTTTGATGTCATTATTAGGCATCAAAATTTTAGTGGATGCCACACAAATACAAATACAAATACAAATACAAATACAAGTTTTCATCCATGTTTTTTCCCTTAGTTTTATAATTAATGGAGTTATTTGCCTTCTATTTTGCTTAGTGGTTGTCAGAATATATTCTTCTGTAATCACTGACCCATGATAGATTTTAGCAAGGGATTAGCAAATTCAAATAACAGGTCTGTGAACTAGAGCTGCACAAATAATAGTCTTCATGTAGGGAATGCATTTCCAGAATTAGTGCCGGACTGTAAACTCTTAGATCTCCTGAAATGCAGCACGCTGGTCTCCAGGGATCCCACGGAGAAGACTTCTTCAGGGAGGGACAGTTTCCTGGTTTTCCTGATATCTGAAGGGATTGTAGTAATATTTTTGTGCTAACAAAAAATAATTTTAAAAAAAGTGGGAATACAATTAGCAGATTGTTGAAGAATGGTTTCAGCAGCCCATACATCTCAGGCTTCACCTCCTGAGATGCAGCTTCAGGTGTTCCTCTTGCCTTAATCTAGGCACAGATATCCTTTGCCTAAGTCGTCTGCAGGTTCTATCTGCTCTGGAGGCTCTTCTAGGAAAGTTCCTGAATCTAATGTATTGGTTTCAATGGGTTTTCAATGTTGTTGAAGAGCCCAAAGAACACATGGAATCAACTCATCAGACAGAACATACTAAGTACATCCATACTGCAGGCAAGCGCATACTTGAATTTATTTCAAAGTGCAATAAGCGCATAAGATTTTCCTTGGCTTTAACTGAGCGAGCCCACAGCCAGGTATTTCTGAGGTCACTTCCATAAAGAGGGTGGACAAATGCTGGAATTAAGCTTCGAGTCTCAAAGATGTCCTTAAAATGTGGAGTTCCTAGAAGCTCACTCACAAAGTTAAGAGACACGGGAACTTGCATCAACAATAAGCAGCTTGTGAAGGTGAAAATACTCTATGGCTTGGATTAGGAGTGTGATACAGGACCCTCTCATGAATCTGGGAACTCTGAACCATATATTGAGATTGAACACTTTTTTCTGCCAACCAGTGGTAGGTTTTATTTATTTATGGCTTTTTATGTGTTAGAGACCTTGGACTCCACTTGGGAATACTGTGTCTGGAGCATCAGCTGTGGTTACCTCACTCTTGGAAGGACTCTTGTCTAGTGGCAAGAAAGCTGAGTGCTGTTAGCTGACGATATGAAGGTGAGGGACTGAGCACTGATTCTGGAAACTTCACCTTTCAAATCCAGCCAGATGGAGACACTTACCTGACAGATGACTGTGGGTATTTATACTAATCCCAAAAATTGATTTGAATTCTGAATCACTTGGTTTTGTGACTTATGCTAATAAAATGTTCACATTAAGCCAGAAACTAATTGATTTATCCCTTCTTTAGACAAAATACTAACAATGCTAAGATCTTATGGAATGAGTTTGCTGGTTTGATGGCAGGCAGAAAGGTCATACAATGGAAGCTGAGAAAAGCCTGAAGAAATCTCATATCTGAATAAATTTGCCATTACAAGATTCATTAATAGAAGCTAGACTTCTAGCTCCTATTAATGGGGGGGGGGGGAGGAGAGGGGGAATATAAAACAAAGCTCATTGTTTTGAGAATAGTTAAATCTGCACAACTTCATTTCCAGGTCAAATCAATAAAGTAAATGACAAAAAGATATGAAGGCACTCGAACTTGACATGTGCTTGACTAGAGCAGCTAAATTTTATACCCTTTAGTCTTACAGAAAATTCCTAAGTGTTCCTCTTTAGCATAAAAGAACAACAGGAAGATTTCACATTACTTGTCCAGGAGCATTCAGAATCCATTTCACTTCTTTTTTCAAAGTTTGACCCTTCTGCCCCACTGCCAGTGTGTGCGGATAATATGGCAAGTGCTTCCTTGAATGAAATGTGATCAGAAAGATTGGTCTTGGATGGGCTAAGCCAGATGATTCCTGGGTTAAAGCTCTCTAGAAATTGATCAGAACAATCCACAGCCTTGTTTTTGACTATGAAATCATGCAAAAAAAAACACTTTAGAGATGATGATTGCTCCAGTGAAATCAGAATTTGATTAAACAAGGTCCAGATTTTTAAATACCTGCAGCTGAAAAAAATTGAATTATTAGATTCTATGCTTTGGGGGCTGCTCAGGAAGAGAAAGGAAGAACTGTGTATGACTACTTACATGATAATTTGAAGTCAGATACTGCGCTGGAGAAGATAAGCTTTCCAAGGCAGAAATTCCTCCACAGATTTCCTTTGTCCTGACAGGCTCTGGACGACTGTTCTTTGTCCAGATGTTGATGTTTTCCAGGTACTGAAAACAGGCAGATGATGCTATTTGCATATGAGGTAAAAAGAAGTGGAGCTAAGACTTGCTCCATCCTGTTTCTAACTCCATCCATACTGTTTCAGACTTGTTCAGTCACATCAAGCATGGTGTTGGCAGAGAGAGAGCAAAAACTAGGGGGATGCAGGAAGAGTCACAGACCTTTTCAGCTTAAGGGCACCAAGGCAGAGGACTCTTCACCTCTCAAGGGTCGCTTTATAAACCTCTTTCACCTTGCTTTTGTCAATAGTACAGCATCTGCTTTATAGGCACTTCATGAACATGTGGTCACCTTCATTGTCATCCCACATAAAGTTCATTACTACGAAAGCAAGGGCCATGTCTGGGGCCTCTTGGCTCCAAACCCATGCCTTACTTGTGTGGACTTCATTTCAGGTCAGGAGTGTTCTGGAGCCTGGGTCTGATTTTGTTTCTTGTCTTTGGAGACACAGAGAACACTGAGACTGCTTAACACATAATAAAATAAATAATAATCCTAAATGAATGGGAAGCCCTGAACTATGAAATTAATAAAAGCATTTCCAAACGTGTTTGACAATGTTTTACAGGTTTCAAGCAGCAGCTTGATCACCCATGATCAAGATCTGCTCTTTATGTCTTGGCATCTCTCACCCTAACACTTTGAAGTGCATCTGTGCTGAAAAAACTTGCTGTGTTTGTTTGCTGCTGGTGCGTGTGGTCACAACAGCAGCATCCCCTTCCCAAGGACAAGAGCCCTTTGTCTTGCACACATTCTGCCACAGCAAGCACAGGGGTGAGACTGCACCTCACCTTTTATCCCAATTTCACACGTTGGCTTCACAGCGTTAATAAATTGGTTTCATTTGCCACACATTTGGCAGGAGAATTTTCTAATAACATTTTTATCCCCTTTGAGAACATGAATCACTTGCATGCTGAGTATAAAATTACTTCCCTCCCTCTCCTTATTAAAGGCACCGCACGTTAGCAGGGGTCAGGCACTCAGCCTTGCCGGTGGCAAAGTCACAACCAAGGGCAGGGCTGGGAGGCACGGCTGCAAATCTCACTGCTTTTCTTTCTTATGTATTGTGGATAACCTATTTAGCACCCAGAATATATGGTTTTCTCCAGCTGTCAATCCTACCTGGTTGGGATACAGATTGAGAAAACGTGTGAGATGCACCGGGCTGCCCATACGGCTGCTGCAAGCAAGAACTACATAAAACGTGTGCAGCAGATGTCTGCTGCTCCTGCCCTTGTGGAGGCCACCAGAAGCTCCCCACACCTCGGAAAATGGTCCCTTCATAGCCATAGACACCTTGGGAGCCACAGGGGTTTCACCTAAAAGCATAGGAGGGATCAGCAACAAACCAAAAATGGCAGAATTCACACATTATATATCCATCTGTCTTTGACTTCTGGTTTGAAAAGGGAAAAGCACTCAATTTCTCTGGTTTCAAAATAATGTTTTTATAAGGAGGTTTCTGTTTGACAACTGACTTCAGACAGTAAGCAGGTCATGCTCCTACAGCTAATTAAGTATTTGATTTGAGAAGCACTGCATTCTGAGTCATTTTATTCCAAGTGCACAGCCCAGTCAAAATGTGCCCCTTGAAAATACAGACCTGTCCTCAAATTACCTTTTCTCTCGAGTTCTTTGCAAAAACTCCCTGTAACAAATTCAGATGGAGGAAAGACAAGTGAGAGAGATTCCAAGAACCAGCATGGACAGGGAGCTATGAACTAAACCACATTGCCAGGCGGGATCACCAGCACATCACAAGCATGCACACAACCTGCCTGAATCCCAGGCATGGATTTCTGTAGTCTCTGTCACAGAGACCTGAGAGGTGTGCAGGGAAATCCTGCTCACATCTCTCTGGTTTTCTTCTTGAGATCTTGCAGGTTACATGCTGCACTACCCAATGCAGTCAGATTTTACCTGCTCAGCAGCACTTTCAAGATCACAAGGAGTTTTGCTGGCAGTGTAATAGCCTAGCAAGGAATTTAGACATCTTCAGGTTTGGCAGTAGCTTTGCTGGTGTTTTGGCATGTCCCTGAGCAATCTTGATGTTGGTTCTTGGTGCTAGTGGGTTGGATTTTTTTCTTTTTAATGAGGCCTTTGTATTTTATTTCTGACCTGTTCACAGGGATATGCACACAGGAGTGATACAAGGTACAGCTTGAAGCTGTTACTTCAGTGATGATCTCGTGTTCCCCAAGCTACATGAGAACAACACTGTGACACAAAATGTCAGAATATTTTGTCCAAATATGCTACCTGGTACATGGAATTTGTCCACAGTTCCTTTAATGATTTTGGATCAGTTATGGGGGACTGAGATTTCGTACCCAGCACAGCATGCAAACTGATCCCTATAAACATATCCCAATTCAAATATAGAAATGAAAGATCAAACGTGGTGAAGACCATGGGTAGGCAGTTTCTTGGTGAGCACAGGTTTCCTGGGCTTTTCCCATTTGACCCTTTGAGGCAGGTTGTCCTTTTTCTAGCTTCTGAGTCACTGGTAAGAAGAGCAGAGTGCCAAGATCACAACAAAAACACAATCATGTGAGGCATCTACCCTCTTCTTCTGCCGGCATGAAAATAGCAGCCAGCAGGAGAGCCTGTGCCGCAGCTGTCTGGGCTAGGTTTGATTGGTCAGATAAATCACATTGTATTGTTTCCATTCCTTTGGCTCAGGGAATGTGTAAGCACTTCAAAACTGAATGCTTATGCATGAGAACTTTAAACTAGTTTACTTAAATGCACACATATGTATCTTTGACATTGACTTTTTACAGATTTTCTTGTCAATAAAAGTAAATTGCTTGACTGTTCACAGAAAGTTAACATAAACAGAGTCAGAGTGAATTCCTATTTTAAAACTGTGTTTTAGCAAGCAACTGCCTTCTTTTGACAAAGTGGCAACTTTGCCAAAAGCAATGATAAAGTCTTCACTGCTGTGACTCCATGCCACCACGGCTCTGAAGTCAAATCTCTGACCGAGAGCCCTGAACTTTAAGGAATAGCAGAGCACACACCAAATACCTGTTTCAGAGAGGGGAACTCGCTGATTTATGGCAAATTGCGGGTAATGGAATTGTCTCAGCTCATCAGAGGACACAGACACTGTTCAGTTACTTCCCAACTGTGCAAACGCTTTTGTTTCAGGGCTGACAACTCTATACCTTTTCACAACTCCTCAGGTTCTTTTCTTCAGGGTGATGGAGAAAGCCTTTCAGTGTACAGTAAAAAATCATACCTCAAAATCTTTCCCAATTCTCGCACATCCTCGGGCAGCAATCCCAGCTGCTCCACAGAAGGGGTCCCAGCACCTCCTGCCTACCCACCCCCTCCACACCATGAAAACATTAAAGGAACAGGGAAAGAGAATCAAAATCCTGAATGTTTAGCAGAGTGTCTAGGACAAAAGGAGTGAAAGGTAGGGGAGCACAGCTGGTGGTGGATTTTTTTTCAGGACAAATATTTTGAAGGGGTATATGAGTTCCAACTGATTAACTCAGGACAGAGCACTGAGGGTGGCTCTAGATTCTCTCTCTCTTTGCTATGAGTCCCAGTTACATGAAGTCCACATGGGAACTCCTCCTCCCCTGACTGAGCCTGAAGGCACCATCAGCTCCCTGTCTGCCCAGTCCTCCCACTCCAGCTCAGTGTCACTCTTTGTACTGCTAGCATCAAACACTGCTTGATCCATCCCACATGGATTAGTGGTGACAGGCAGCTTTGCTGCCTGCATCAGTACTGCCAGGGCACTGGCTGCTAAAGGGACACAGGTAGGTGGGAACTAATTCATTTTGAGACATTTAAGACCAATTATTTTTACCTGGACTCTCTTGGAGACCTGACTGCAGGTCAGGATGCAGTTGGATTTGTGGAGCTATAGTAAGGTTACCTCAGTCTTGATCTATCCTTGATCAACATGGTTGCTTCAGTCTCTGCTTCCCTTCATGTGTGAGGCAGCTGCCCTTGTTTTCTGAGGATGTGGGGTGGAACTGACACAATTAAAGGTCACCCTCCATCTGGGAAGAGAAAGTTCTGGTCTACAGTGAAGCACAGGGGCTGGTTTCCATTTTGTCAGAGTTATGTAATCTCTAAATAAAAAGATATTTCTGCTGCTCACTACAAGATCTTGTTGCTTAATGCTCCCAAGAAATGGCTGCCAGATTCCTGTGCAAACATAGCATGTACACAGTGTTTTAAAACCTACATAGATTGGAAGTTCTTTAAATTGTAAATTCAAAGCATTTTATAGATGAAAATCAGTTCTTCCAACAGAAACACAGGAGTGCCTGATTTTCAGAGGTGCTGGATTCCAGCTGAGACCAAAGGCAACTGCTTTTGGTTTTGTGCTGCGCTTCTGAAAATTGAATTTGCAGTATTAACAGTACATGTTAATAACAGACATCCAGGTGCAGTGGAAAGACATGAAAATGAAGTAGAGGGACACAGGATAAACACAGAACAAAAACTTGACAAAAGTGGAAGCAGACAAGTCTTTAAAGAAAAGCACTATTTCCCACTTCATATTTCATAACTCCCAGTTCATAATACAACTGATCCATGCTACAAAAACAAAACCCAAAAGCTAAGGTCTTCCAGTTTAAGTATGTATGTTCCAGAGCCAGTAACAAAAATTTCCTTTCTACCCAGGATTAGGTAAGTGCACCTTTGCTTATTTTAGACAATATAATACTTAATAAAGCATTTTCCATCATATATGTCAAAATGCCCTAATGTTCAACAAAATTTCATTACCTTCCACCGAATTAAACTTTAGTTTCATTTTGTGCATTCACAACATCTAGCACCTGTGGACATTCAGCATCTGTTAAGGTATCTAAATTTATAAACCTACAGAATTTTTTGTGAGTATATGTTTCTGTGGAGAATCAGATATGTGCATTGAATTATATAGAAATTACACATAGATTAGGTATACATAGTATCTCACATCATTCTGTTTGTCTGCAGGAAAACACAAGATGCTTTGGGAAAGAAACAAAACCAAAAGGAGATCTGTGAAAGAACCCAGAGATCTGTTATTTTTAAAAAATGCTTTAATCTGCCTCTAGCCAAACTGCCAAAATTAATTTTTCCTAGGCCTAAGCCATGGATCAATGACAGTAAGACTGCAGATCTGCACTATGTGGGTAGATTTTCTATATTGTGAGCACCATTCTTTGCTGGGGTTCATTGGTAGAAAACAAAACAGCAAAGTCTGTTTCCCCTTCTGACAAAGACAGCTAAGCTAAGTGGAGTTGACTGAGGTTTGCAAGGAAAAGCTAAGAGCTAACTACAAGTAACAATGGATGCGAGATTTTGCTGCATCCATTGTGCCTGTCACTTGCTTTGGAGGGAAAACAAAAATGGCAAAAAAATCTGTTTCTAGAACACAGCTGACACAAACAGATGGAACCACAGGCTCTGAAGAAAAGGGGCTCCAAGGTGCTGGCAAAACCAGAATCAAATTTAACAGGTGGCCAAATGGGCCATGGTAGCGCTTCAAGCAAGGATAAAAGAAATGGAATAGAACACAAGGGAGTATACTTGAAAGGGACTAAATAGGATCTGAATTAGAGATCCAACATAACTGATTCATAGTCATTTGCAGAGGATCAAAAAATTTTCACCTCCTAGTCCAGGACAGGTTTGCATCTGTGCCTGCCTTTATTAAAGAGATTACTTTCACTCTTTGATGTCAGCATCTTTCCTGTGCATGGATGTCATGCCCAAGATTTCCTCACACAGAATTTTGAGCCAGATACAGTATACCTCTGTAGCATGGAACCTATTCCAATCACATGTGAACACCCTCTGCACTGTGTATCCTTTTTTTTTGCAGGTACAGGACACTCCTGGGAGGTGCCATCAAGCTACAAAGTACCAGCAAAGTACCAAGTACCAAGTGCCGTGCCTCTCTTGAAACAAAGCAGAATCTAAAAATTGCAAAACTGCCACAAACTTGGGATTCAAATACCCTGCTTCTTCCCATGAGAAAAACCTGTCACACTACTTTCCTGACCATGCCAATGGACACAGGAACATCTACTGTAGATATTTCACTATATAAATTACAGCACAGCCCATGTACTTTGCTCTTATTTCTCACACCCTTTAGAAGCAGTCCCCCGACTTCCAGGATTCTGTGGTCACAGACTGAAAGTCACTGCCATAAAGACAGTGCACCTCATGGGGAAAGTTAAGAAAAGCAGTGGAGTAAAGAGAGAAAAAAATGAAAAGTTGCAATGTGATAGTCATGTAATAGATTGGTAATCACTTAGTTTGCTTTTAAATCAAGCTTTGTTTCTGTGTATGTGCTCTTATTCAAACAGGAATTAGCTTGGGGTATACCAGTTATTTAAGTTAGCCCCTAGGTGAAACACTATGGTCAAGCTACTCCCTCTTCAGGCACGGAAGGCCATTAGAGTGCTGACAACTCTGGCAAGTATTTGTAATACATTTTGCTCAGCTAGACATAAAGCTCAGCAAGACTAGATGACAAAATGCTTGGGGGCTGGTTTGGTCTTCCTATCCTTAGCCCTGTAGGTTGGTGTGCACCTATAAGCACTTCGAGGGTGCTCCATATGCACCCTCACAGAGAGATGCACTTTTTCAGCCCCGTGACATGAGACATTCCCAGCAGCCAAGACACAGCTGGGAAAGCCTTTTCCTTGCAATACCATCCCATCACTGGCATCCACCACACATATATTGAGCACCCTCTTTATTCCTGTTTACTGGGAGGGCCACATTAGAGAAGGCCACACTAGGGAAAACAGGTTCTACTTAGAGGAGCTTTACAGGGGGAACAAAAGCATGTGGCTCTCCAAAACAGATTACAAAGACAGTAAACACAGCAGTGTAGAGGGAGATCTCCACAGTTTTTAGACAGCTGTACAGCTGTCATTAATGAAAAGGAAAGGAAATCTTTTCAAAGTGAAAATATGCCTAGATCTGCCCGTGTACATTAGAGAGGCAGGAGATCTAAGCATCGGGTTTTAATGAGGTAGAGCCTGAAAAGAATTCCATATATGTTAGGTGATGTAAGAAGCATTCTGTCACAGAACAGAAAGTGTTGCAACCATGCCTCACTGCATGAATCAAATTACGGGAAAAACAGCCAGAATCCAAACACGGAAGATACTCATCATTAAAAACTGTTAGAACAAAATGTGTACTGTTGCACATAATCTTGCATTGGCAATCAAAAAGTGGACTGAATTATCTGATGCTTGGGTTCTCATTCATACCCATCTGTGTTTGCAGAGACAGCAAGTTCATTGTGATTGTATCTGAAAAGGCACCCTCATTGTCACTTTGTAGCATCCCTAGAGTAAGTTTCACTAACCAAGAGATCAGCGTGATTCATTGTGTGTCCATGCTGCTGATACAATGTTTGTGAAGCAAATAAAAAAATTCTGACCGGATTTCCCTGGCGCTGCTTTGCTGCAAACCCTCCTGATGGAGTTCATGTTGTTCAGCCTGGAGAAGAGAAGGCTCCAGGGAGGTCTTATAGCACCTTCCAGTACTTGACAGGGCTACAGGAGAGTTGAAGAAGGACTTTTTAGAAAGGCATGGAGTGACAGGACAAGAGGAAACAGCTTCAGACTTCAAGACAGTTTAGATTAGATGCTGCAAAAAAATTCTGTATGGTGAGGTTGATGAAACACTGGCACAGGTTGCCCAGAGAAGGTGTGGAGGTCCCATCCCTGGAAGCATTCAAGGCCAGGTTGGATGGGGCTCTGAATAACCTGGTCTAGTGGGAAGTGTCCCTGCCCATGGCAGGGGGTTTGAAAATTATATGATCTTAAAGGTCCCTTCCAACCCAAACTCCTGTCTCAGCCTGCTGCACCCTTTGGTTTAATGGACTCAAAATGAGATAACTCATCCTAAAAAAACCCATGGAGAGTGTGGGGACAAGAGAAACAATTCATGCTATTTAAACATGCACATTTTGCCTCTCAATTCTGACAAAGGATGAAGAATAGAGTATTTTACACTTCCAGTGAGGACTCACCAAAAAAAGTTGCTCTTGATGGCTAAAAGCATAGGAAACTGTCCTGCTTGCAATAGATACAAGTCTGCAGCATTGTCTTAAATCCAAAGGGACATGCTAGAAGATCCATACTGCAATCAAAGGTATTAAAGCCATGACCCTTGGCATGAACAGAGGCTGCTCGGTGTTGCAGCATCCCTGCATGTAGCTGTCACTAGATCTGCCACTAGATCTGCCTTACTGTCACTTACAGAAAGGACTCAAATCTCTCCTAAAGCACAATATGGGCAATCAGAGGCCTAATTAGCAGTGGTGGCATTAGGGAATGCAAGGAGGCAATAGGGCTGAACAGAGCTCAGGGATATATTTCCCTTTCAGACACGCCCTGTACACTGACCCCCTGTGTGATCCTTGACTCAGGGATCACCTTCAGCATCTGACCCAGACCTCCAGCCTTTGCCCAGGTCGCAGAGGGAAGGCTGGACACCAATGTCTGTGCTGTTGCCCCATCTCTGACAGATGTGCTGCTGGGTGTATTGAGAGCCCAGCAGTCGTGTTCCCTGGGGGCAGCCAGGCCTCCAGCACCAGCGAGGTGAAAGGCAGCTGCCATTCGTCCCAGCACCAGCTGGAGAAGCCACAGCAATGTGCAAAGAGTGCCAGCAGTGGGAGCCTCGGGGGAGAAGAGGGAAAGAAACGACGTCACTGTAATGGAACCCTTCCCTGACTGACTGTCTGTCTGTCTGTCAGCAAGGACTTCTGAGTCAATAAATACCAGTCAAAATGCACAATTCTGGCTGACCTGCAGTCCTCCCTTCATCTCTGGAGAAAATAAACACGGGCTCTGGGTGCTGAGCTCCTCTGTTTTCTTCAGAGCCTCCATTGTACTTGTGTTTGCAACATTTCAGCCAGCAGTGCTGGGCAAGGTTCATTCGGTACTCCCAGGAACTTGGAGGAACTCCCTGGTTATTATGAGATTACCCTTCACTGCAAAACAAACATTTCCTTAAAGATACCCTCTCAGGGGTGTTCCCTTACAGATGTCTAGGAGTCAGGAGGGGTCAAGACAGGAGGGATTTGACATGGTGTATAAATCCTCTCGGTGCAAGCTGCAGCCCCAGAACAATGCCATTCACTGTCCAAAACATCCACAGGAACAGGAGCTGCTTCTGGAAAGCCTAAAGGAGGCACCCTGTCTCACACCTCAGCCTGCAGCAGCACTTTACATGTCTGCAGGCAGCTCAAAATCAGATGCAGAAGAGAGCTCCTGATCACTCATGTCTCAACAGAAACACCAGTTGCCATATCCCAGTTTTCCCTCTTCCTAGGGGATAACCTGGGTTTGGGATTCTCTTATTCTCTTATTCCACATCTTAATTTTCCTTGCTATTAGTCAATGTTCACAGTGTAGTTGTCAAACTACTGATTCTAAAACAGAAGGCCCAGCATCCCTCATGTTTGCTTTTGGTTTGAGGACGAAGGATGGGACAGAAAAGTCTTTGCTTCTCAAATTACAAGCAGAAGCAGCAGCCTGCCATTTCATATCTGGCCTGGCTATTAAAGGAAGTGAGGTGTACTTCATCTGTGAACTTCACAGTTACCTGATGACTGTGTCCTGATGACAGGACATCACACCTAATGACAACTGAGTGATTCAAATGCTCTCTGCATTATGTTCCCCATACTCCAAACTGAACCCTGGTGCTGATAGGTCCCTCCAGACCTATTCTCCAGGACCATGATGCTACTTGCTACTAGCTTCATCCTACTCCCAATTTCCAGTTCCAGAATTTCTGTACCCTTTGTTTGACACTGTAAGAACACTAAGGAAATTACTATTTTACATACAGCTGCAGCATTTAGTATTGTACATATACCTGGAAAACACCTGACACATCAAGACACTCCACCAGCAATTCAAACAGTTGGAAAAGAAAAGGATTTAAAGATATTTAAATCTGGCAAGGAAGGTGTAGGATTATTTGTTACTTTGAAATAAAAAGAAGAGATTGTATCACTCAATTTTTGACTACAGAGAAAAGAGGGGATATTCTTCAGCAGAACCAGACTGTATAAACATTCTAACATGTTTCAGGTCACTTATCTCCTGAGCTAATGGGTCATTCTGAAAGCCAAGGCTGGTTGACAGTGTGCAGAAGCTGCTTTCTGGTTTTTCACCTTGAGCACTGTGGTTAACAATGCAGTCCTATAAGCCTGAGAACCCCTCCAAACACCACAGCCCTGAGGCTGAGCAGGCAGGAAAGTGAGCCATGCTTCACCTAACATTAGACAAAAGACTGGCCCAACAGGACACAAGGGTGGAGAATTCATCTCACAGGAGGCATGCACAACCCTGTGTGGCATAAGGCGTTCAACAGAAATGTCCCAGAGGAAAAGGCAGAACAGCAATAATCCTGTGTGGTGTGAGCTGTTCTGGGGACACAGCCTGCTCTGCTGCCCACTTAGATACTCTGCTTCCCAAACTCTGCAGCCCATGGACAACCCACCTACCATAAACCATGCTCTAGAAATTATAGCTTTGATTTTAAGAAAAAACTTCTGACTATTGCAGTTACAGAAATAACTGTGAGAACCTGAACCAGGGGCAAACCATTGCACAGCACAGAGCTGCCTTGGAGCTGGAAACAACAGTTCTCTCCTCACCTTCTGGAAGCATTGCCACATTTACTCCACAGCAATGGAATCTGGCACATTCCTCTAACTCATAAACACAGTATTTTACCAATATCTATAGTAAGGTACCCAATGTGAGTTTCTGGCCAGTTTGCAAACCAAATGCATGCAAAGCCAGGGCAAAACAGGTCACAGGTCTTTGTGGCAAGGGAAGCAGTTGGCACGTGGCAGCAGCAAGGCTGAGGACTGTGATCTGATACACTGCTTAAGCCATCTACAAATTAACTCCTTCCCCAGGCACATACCAGGGAAAAAAAAAAGTCCTGGGCTATGCTTCTTGAAACAATACTTCACAAAACAAGGCCCTGACAATAGAGATAGATTGCCTGGAGACATTGTGAGGCCAAGAAAAGATAAAAGCTTTCTTAAAAGAATGGTTGAAAATATTCATTGCCATATTGTGGTGATGACTATTTTCAGCAGATATGGGCCACAGCTGCACATGTTTGTGTGAAGAAAGGAAGACAAGAATGAAAGGATTTTTTTATATCATTACCATTTGGTCCGATCTCATTGCAGAAAACACAGAATCTGGTTGTGCAAAGGATGTGCTCTTTTGAATCCTTACGGCTTGAAACCAGAGCTAAAGTTGTTAATTAATTTAATTTAAGCCTTTAATGAGATAAAGAACCTAACTCACTTTGCAGCAGTGAGTTCCTGGCCTAGAGGCAATAGCAGGTCAATGTACTCTATGAATAATAATATGCTGATAAACTATTAATGTTGCTAAGTCAAACACTCAGATGTCAAGGACCATCATAAGCCTGACCTTATTTCAGCTCTGTCTGTGAGCTACCTTACCATGTTTGATTCCATAACCACACAATTTTCCACTGGACCACAGCTGAAGATTCTGGGTATTCAAGGTCTTCTTTTATACTCATTGTTCAATATGTGCCTCATGTCTTACTCTTCATATTATCCAAAAACTGCTCAGAAGCCTGAACCATTAATTTTCTAGTTCTAGTTTTGGGTGGTTTTTCCCCTCTTATATTGATGAAATTCCAATGTGAGGAAATTTCTGTTCTGTTTCTGGAGCCAAGTATGTGAGGTCCATGCCTCTCCCTCATCACACTGTAAGCCTCCCACCCCTTTCTCAGAACATCAAGACATTGAGTTCAGCAGCTTTTTGTCCCAATGCCTTCATTCACAGTGCTTCAGTCCCAGGTCCCTACCTTTTGCAGTCTTGTCTGGAAGGTTCCTTCTCTTCTCCCAGGGTCTGTCAGACAAACATTGAAAGCACAGTGGAGGGAGCAGCACTGTTCATCTCCCCTGACCTGAGACAGCATGGGCACAGCATGTACCTCACTGCTCCGCTGGGAGACAAGATTGCCATCCACCTCTGGGGCTGAGAACAGGCCAAAATCCTTCCAAGCGTTCCTTCCTTGCATTTCTAAGGTCTTTGTGTGAAGTGGGACTTCCTGAGGCTCACAACTTGACTAAATGTGGGAATTTTTTTGTGGAAATGGGCAAGAATACATTCCTGACATCAGAGGGACCTTCCACACCATCTACTGATCAAAAGACAATTCTTTCATCCAAATTAGGTAGGGATTATTAATTGTTACCGGCAACCCTTTCATGTTTTTGCAGCATATGTGAGAATAATCTCCTAAAATATTTTCTGAAAACTAAGTTATTTATTTTTCCTCCATTTTTCACAGAAGGGGGAAAAGAAGGATGCAAGATACAGAGATTAATCCCTGATATGGGAAATTTCACTGTAGTTATTTCAAATGCAGCAAAGATGATACAAAACAGAAAACAAGGTGTTACAGTGGTGTGGCATAAATTTTCCACATGCATTATTAGAAACATTTCTTTATATGTAGGTTACACAAATCAGTTTTCAGGATTATTACTGTTAAATCCAATACAAAACTCTTGTTGGATTAAAACATGTCTCATATGGATAAAAAGGGGTCCTAAGATCTTGCAAATCTCAATTCAAAACCTCATTAGTAGCCCTTCCTACATTGTATTGAAAATTTTTGGTTTGGTCTGAGCAATCTCTTCAACTCCATTCCCACAGCCAACCCACAAACATCATAATCCAGAATTTTACTTTCCTGTACACAAGACATGGATGAAAACAGAGCATTGCAGCAGGGTGTCCAACATAGACCAACCAGAGAATCATTAAGGACTCCAAACTACCAGCCTGGGGACTCACCTTCCTCTTTTTCTGCCAGTAGTCCACCTGCCTTCCCAAATCCCCAGCCATTTCCCTTTAACTCTTTGTCCCCCCACTAACACACCTTGACTCTTCCTGGGATGGACATTTGTTCACAGCCCATGCTATGCAGGTCACATGGAAAATAGTCTGGAGAACAAAAGGAAACCATTTCTTGTGCTAAAGAGTGCAGAAACCAGAAGCAGGCCAGCAAAATGCTTGTGTGCCTCAATCCTGTGACACTGTGGTCAGAGTGAGCTCCAGCTCAGTTTTTTATCACTCTTAGCATCAGGGTTGAGAACTGATTAGAAAATTGAATTGCCTTCTTTCCACAAAGGCCAGAGGAGAAGGCAACTTTTCTGGCTTTGCTGAGGTGCTTTGGAAGGGGATCCCCATGAGCACCAGTAGGGGAGCCAGCAGTTCTGCTGCTTCAGTGGTACCCATTTTGTGGACAAACAAATTACTTCAGTTTCCAATGCTGTCAATCTGGAACACCTCATCATCACCAAATTAATAAAAATGTCTTTAAAAAGTGAATAAAAAACATGTAAAAAGCGCTAAGTAGCCAGTTGTCTGGCACTTGAAGGCCAAGATTGGATACTAGTGAGGGAGCATGGGGTCTCTTTCTCACCTAGGTAATGATTATACGAGCCCCATAAGGACATAGTTAAATCAAGTATTAAGAAGACTGCACTTAAGAGGGGGAAAATATGTCAATCACACTTTGCCTTTGACAAAAGGAAATTCCTTGAAACTGAGAATGGGGAGAGAGCGGGAGGGAGAGTGTCTCGTCATGTGGGTGGCCAGGAAACTGGAGGCCAGAAAAGTACGAGTGAGAGAAGGAGTAAGAGACGGGGGCGGGGGGGAAACCCACCAGACTGAATTCTAATCCAAATGCTGTGAGGCGTTCACACCAGGCCTTGTGAGAATATTAACAAGGTTACAGGAGAGGGGCCTTTAGCCTCGGGAATTATTAGTGAATATGGAATTATATTTGCGCAAACACAACCAGATGCAAGCAGCTAAATGCTCTGCAGATGTGAAAGGAGACAGAGTGTGTTCCAAATGGGCAGCAGCTTCATGTGTTTTAGCCCTCCATCATGATGCCTGGCTGCCTGTCAGGCAGAGAAGGCTGCTTTTCTGAAATAGCAAAGGGGTGGGAGGCACAGGCTCTTTTTTATCATAAATTTGAACATGGGTGCACTTTAGGGTTTACTCTTTCCCCCAGACATTAGCATCTCTTGGTTGACTGACTATCATGCTGGAGATTACATCCTGACTTCATTCTTTTATATCTCTGTGCCCTTGGTAATTTCCTGCAAGTTTTCATTTCTCCTACTTTGCCATGCCTTTTTCTAAAATCTCCCTCTGCCTCTTTCCCTGTTTTTCTTCATTGTTTGCCCTCTCTGATTTTAGTGTCTAACTCCATCATGGCTTGAGCAGTTTGCCTGCATGCACAATATAGCAGGCTGTTTCCATTAGAATGAGAAATTGGTTACAAGAGCCAGGTATTTCTTTGAAGTAATCTTGTTTTACTACAAAAAAAGTCCCACTTCTTGAAATAACTATAAGATTGAACAAGAATGTGTTGCTTTGCTCATGATCCCAGATCTGCTTGCCGTCAGGGCTCTGCTCAAAAAACTCCTTTATTTGGCTTTCTTTCAAGGCCATTGTGTATTCACTTCATTTCTTGTATCACGATTTTTGGGTTTGCTCCCTTCCTGCTTCCTCCAGCTTTCCATTGTTTCAATCACTCTCATCGATCCTCAGACCCTGCGTTCAATGCTTATGTTGGGGTAACAGACTCAATTTTTTAAGCTTTTGCTAAATACTCTCCTAATCATTGTGGAAGGCGACCAGCACACCTAGCACCCTGAGTGGGATTTATGGTGATTCAAAACCAAAACTCTGCCTTTCAGCACCTAAAGTCACAGTAATAAGTGTACAGTACCAGTAAATACTTACACTCTCTGTTGAGAATGCTGCTTCTTCATTCTAGATCAATTGCTACTTTCAAAATAAAATTACTGTGCCTACTCTGCAGAGCAGAGAGCATATGCTAAACCTTTACAGATCAACTTTATCAACTGAATTACAAGGACACTCAGATGGCCACGGGCCATAATCATAAAGCATCACTCTGTGGCAGACTTCTGCTCAAGAAGAAATTTTCTGCTACAAAGAGTAATGGCAGCAAGTGACTGTTCATCCTGCAGAACTGTAAATGTACAAGAACGGAGATCTGGAGGCTTATGTACAAGGCATTTTAACAGATTACTGTTTGACTTGGTTGAGTATGCTAACTGTGATTTTAATTACCTGAACAGTTTGAATTCCTGTTAGGAGAGGTCTTCCAATTTCTTTCTGTCACTCACAATGCTTAATTTCAAAAATAATCATAACATTCCTACATTCCAGTATGGATTGTGCAAAATTGTTGATGATGTTTGCTCTCAAATTTTTCATATTTTAAAATATTTTCTCTCACTAAATTCATGTTTCAGAGGCAACAAAATATTCTAGAGTTAGATAGAATTTTCAGACTCAGGCATGCTTTCTGGATTCCTTACTCTCCATTAAAAAAATGCAGTGTACTCTGCTTAGCAGCACAATGCATATAGTTTGGTTACATATTTTACAGTGACTTGAAAGACATATTTGAATATATTGATTTACTTAGAGATTGAAAATAAACCACCCATTATTTGACCTTTCTTTATCTCCAATCTTGTTAAAAAAATAATACGTAGTCCATAGAGCCAAGAGTTTATGAGGAAGAAGGCTGCCCACTAAAAAGGGAGTAAGGGTGGAAAAATATAATATTTTCATAGACAAAATGCTTATTATTCTGCGACAAAAATTGTTGCCTATTAAAACTGTCAAATGAGAATTTTGTTCACTTAGTTTTTAAGTGGGAGTTAAGGCAACCAAAAGAGAAAGCGGCAAAAAGAATTTCAACCTCCCCTACAAAACTGGCGAAGAGCTCTGCTAGCTCACACAGAAGTAGAACTCTTTGTAACCTTGCACAAGGACTTTATTTCACTTGCTTCTTGTAATTAAGCTGGTTTGGTTTGGATGTTTTTCCTGTTGCATGTAATCTCATTTTCCCTCAGGCAGGGCCAAGAGGCTCCATGGTGGACAGCTGCCTCCCCTCAGCGTGGCTGCTGCTCCCCAGGGCCCAGCGTGGGCCTCAGCTGGTGGCCACGTTGAGAAGGCTTTTCCCCATTGTTCCCAACGGGTCTGTGTTTTATGATGCCTCACAGTATAGGCAGCCACCATCTCCCCCGAGGGCAATGGCAGTTTCTGTTTCATGGAGAACAATGGATGATGGTGGCCAGTACAAAAGGGAACAACTCTGCATGGGGGGAAAAAACAACAACAACAACAACAACCAAACAACTTTTAGTTACAAAAACCAACAGCAAGTATGGCCATTCATATGAAGCCTCTGGAAGGAAAGCACCTATTATGCCAGGCCCTCTTTTCAGGCAGGCTGAGAGGAAGGTGGGAGGCGCCATGCTTGTCTTCTGCACCAAAGGGGAAACCAGGAGCCCTCTCCCTGGAAGAGTGATGAAGAGGAAAGTGGACATGTGCATTCTCTGCACAAGATAAGAAGGTGGCAGAGCAGGGAGGTTTTGCTGTCACCCCCAACAAATCTGGTGCCCTCGGCAGCTGGTCACTCCACCAGAATTAAATACCAGTTTGGCATACAAGGGGAGAAGACTCATGTGAGCCAGGGGAATTCCTAACATTTGCAGATAAAGCCAAGATAAGGGAATGCAAACAAGGAGGTATGAAGAATAATTGATGATGGGGGTGACAAATCAGGAAGGATTTGGAGTTCAGAAAGGAAAGGGTGCTAGAATCTCTTTCAGCAGCCTTTCATTGCTCTGATGAAACAAAGCAGCTGCATACCCAGTCAAAGTGTCCCATAAACCATAGGTGGTTTGTGTTCCCCAGAAGGGAACACAATAGTCAAAGCATAGCCACAAAAGTGCATATAAAAGGTAAAATAAAAACCAGAACAACTTTGAAAAACTTTGTCTAGGAATGTTATTAAATATTCACATGAGAGTGATCTTTTTAGAGATAATTATAACAACTCTGCATTTTACGTACTTCATTCTTTCTAGAAATACACTTGGCTGTGCCATAGCTACATTTTTTGAAAAGAGTTTATTTTGGTACTTCATTATAGCCTTATTTTTTAGATTAATATGAAATAATCAGTGAAGTGTATACGGAACTATTAGCTGGATGTTAAATCTTTACCAGGTCTACAGGTGTTAAGCTTCTGATCTCATTTTAGCAATTAGAGTTTTTATTAACCACAAGGAAAAAAAACAGGAAAGTGCTGCTAATAAAATTTGCAGATGATACACAGCTTAGTGGAATGATAAACTGCATTGTGCTAGTTATACACAGCTGGATTATTTGGTAGGAAGAGGAACTCATTAAAGCAATGAGTCTGAAGACACATAAATGGGGAAGGTCACACACCTGGAAACTAAAATACCTGTCACCCTTACAAATTGTGGGACTGTGGAAAACAATGACACTGAAATTGACAGATATCAGATTTAAAAAATTGAGCTCAGTTCGGTGCAGCAGCTAACCTTATTCTCAAACACATAAATGCTATTTATTGTTCTATCAATCTGTGCATCATCTGCACACTTTCTCAGTAAAGCTTCTATTTTTATTGTTTTCTTAGCATATTGTTGAGAAGAAGCAGATGAATGATAATGAGAATAGCAATAGTATTGCAGCACATTTTGGTGCTTATCCTGAACAGAAGAGCTTAAAAAGCTGAAAAGATGAAGGAGTCACAATTGTAATTTAAAATATGTAAAACCTATTTTACAACAGTTGTGGGATGGGGAAGAAGTCCGTGCTGTTTCTTTAAGAAACAAAAATAAAAACATTCTTTGATTATAAAGGGAGAAGATTTCTTAAACTAAAAAGTTTTTTAGCTTAAAAGGCAATGAGGTTACACAATCTGAAATTGGAAAGCAGACTAATTTATATTGGAAATAGGGTATATTTAACAGAAACTGGAACTATTTATAAAAATAAATAAGAGGGTTTACATCAATGTCTTTACGTAAGTGTCTGGTTCCTAATGACCCCCAATTTAAATGGAAATTAGACAAGCAGATCTCCCTGTACCCTGCTCTCACATCTTAAGGATCCTTATTCCAACAAGCAGGATGAAGGATTCACTTCCATATTCTTTCTAGATTGTCTTCTGAGCATCTTGGATAACCATGCAAGTCACAGGCAGATGTTCACACTGTAATATATCCTCTAGAGAAGGTGAGAGAGATGTCATATTAATTACCACTGTAAACAGCCAACTGCCAGTTCTCTTACTAAACTGATCAACCAGAGTTACAAAGCACAGGTTCAGACTGTGAATTCCTCTCCATTCCCGAATTTTCCAAATCTGTTTGCTTACAAGAATTTTCTAACAAGTTCTTAACTTCGCCGACCTGGTTTTGAAACTTTAAAGCTTTACATTTTCTTTGGTTTTTTCAATTAATTCTAGTATTAATATTTGAAACCTTGAGTTTTTAATATGTTCACAGATATGGAAATATCACCATCAGTTGTGTATACATGAAGGAGATTTGGCAGATGAGGGAAATAATTAGGAGACAGAAGACCATCCTCACCAATAATGTTGCCCAAAGTGAAACTGTTACTTGAAGACGCGCTTCCACTTTGGAAAGGAAAAAATCACGGCTGTATACCAGCACAAGCCTCCTCACTGCCTAAGACAATTACAAACTAAGAACCAGCCCAGATGATAAATAAATTGTGTCCCAAATTTGTTCCAGTTTTGCAAACAACAGATCTCTGGGTTCAAAGGGGTGAGGGAGTACATTAATCTAGTGCAATATATTTTGGGTGATATTTGCACTGATGGATATTAGTATATTGAAGATTTAAAAGGAGGGCATTTATGTAGGAGATAGGAAGGTCTCAGGGTAGCTTTTAAACAAATAAATTTCCTCCTTTCCAGGGCTAAATTCCTGTAAGAATACCAAAAAGTATGAGAAAGTACTATATATCTGGCCCCAAGTGTTTCTTACATCTTTTCTCCCATTTTCCAGCCTTGTGTTACTTAAAAGGAGACAGATATGGACGATACATCAGCGTCAATTTTTTTTCTTTTTGAAGTCTGTTGACACTGTAGTTTTGGGGTTTTTTTCTGTGGATTTCATTGACTTCCATGGAATAAATATGTCCATTCACCATTTCTAATGACACTCCCTAAGAACACTTATCCGGACAACCATATTTGCATATAAAATGCAGCTTCAGATACAAAAGACAGGAGTTATTAAAAGCATTGCTCATGTCACACCCAAAAAATTGTTAACTATTTTAAAGATATACAATAAGATAGCTCTCTGCTGGGAATAATTGAAGGTCTCCTCAGACATCCAGGCTGTATTACTCACCGGAAATACAGAAATGGGTTTTCTATTTATTGTAGTAAAGCAACCTTGTCTATAAACTCCTTATTGCTGCAAACCAAAGGTGTGTGTCTGGGGAGGGCAAGGTTTTCCCCTTGATGTTCCAGGACATGGAAATACAATCCTTTTTCAGAAACAGATGTTTGCAATAGAAAACTTTCACTCCACTCTCTTCTGTTTTTAATCTGCTCATGACAGGAAACACAGATTCAAAATGAATGTAAAAGAACACAGTCACCATAACTGATGATAATACAAAAGAACACGTAGGAAAGATTTCTTTTTCCCAGCATATTATAGGAAGAAAAGGTTTACAGATTTCAGAGAAATTTAGGTATTTTTATTTCTCAGTGGCTACCAACACTGTTTTTCCATTAACTTCAGAGGATACAGCTCTCAGCAGTGCTTTGATACTACCAACAGTTTCAGCATACAAGAGACAGTACAAGTCCTCTTCCTGCTCTCTGCCACATCTTCAGCACTTCCAAGTGACTGCCCTGCTAAAGCTTCACTGAACAGACAGATGTATAAAAATGGCCAAAAGATTCTTCCATAGCATGTGTAAAATACAAAATGAAGCAGGTAAGAGTAATTGATTCACCCTCTTCAGCCAGTCTTGCTGCTAACCTCTAGCCTCTCAAGAATTTGAAGATGTGCTTTTTAAACTACACCAAACTACACATCTCAAGTGAAGTTCTTCATGTATGATAGTGTGAAGGGTTTGACTGGGCTCTTTCCCATGCTGTTTGGCTGCCTGTTCAAACTTCTCCTCTCACTCTTCTTCACATCACAACCTCCCTGGTCTCCCTTCTCCAGCTTGCCTAAATCTCCTTTCCTTGCTCTTTCATTCAAGTATTACCTTGCTAATGACAACATTCACTTGAAAAAAAACCAATATTTGTATATTGATTTCTGCAAATTCATTTACCACTCTGTGTGTCATGCACTCTTTGATCTGTGTTCACTTTTTTTTAACTGAGAGATATTTGGGGCAGGGGCTGTCATCTGGTGTGTGCTTGAATAATGCACAGCACAAAGGCATCCTATTTTAGACAGTATTTGAGAAACGCTGTAGCAAACAATAAAAACAATTATAATTACCCCTCCCACAAGCTACATTAAAATACATGATCACTCAAATATTGAGAAATGACAGCATCAATCCTGTGATGTAATTTAATTAATTTCCCTCTCTTCTTTTGTGTAAGTATGATGATACTGTCTCTAGCAATATCATAGTATACTACTTTTTCTGCAAATGTCTTGCTTCATTGAGTATTGTTAATTTTTTTAAATAATTTTTTTATCCAAAATGGTGTCCAAATCTTTCTTACCATAGGATTTCCTGTCATAATCCCTTCATTGAGTAGAAAGTTACTAATTTCCTTCTATATTTTTTTTGTTATTTTTATCAGAGGATGTGAAGTATTCAAGAGTACTAGTGAAATTATTTTGGCAATGCTGACATGAAGACCTGTCACTCTGTCTTAAAGATGGGAGATAAAGTAAGCAGATAGAGTAAGCATAAAACATAAATCTTACATGTTAAATTAACAAGATGTCTTCCAATATTTTATATTGTTTCATGTTTCTAGCATATGGTACATTGGAAGCATAGTGACCAAAAAAAAAAAGCTTTTAGCTTGGAGTGCACAGAATTTCTGATATTTTTTCAGGAGAGGAACAAAAAACACTTTAGCAGGCATGATTTTTCACAGAGGAAAGGAACAAAGCCAATTTTTCAAAATTTATTCAGCTTCTTGAACAATTCTTCCATTTTACACTCTGCTGTTAAAACTCAAACTTCTATGTTCGGTAAGACAAGAAAGATGTGCATAAAATATCTCTCCACATCCCTAACTGATCCCCATAAGCCTGTTCACATCACAGAACGTTACACGCTCCTATGTAAAGCACTGTCTCTTGAAGGCTTCATGAAAATAAAACTTTTGTGGGCTGTAGCCCAGCCACAGAGGTCTTCCTACCTGGAAAAAAAGAATCAGACTTTCTGTTCTGCTTCTGGGACTTCCTGTATCTTCACTAATTACTCAACTGTGTATGTATCTAGTATTTTCTTAAATAATTTTACAGCTATCACGTGCAGTTATTTCCCTGATTTTTCAAATATCTCTTTTTAGGCATGGAAACCCAAAGTGGACTTAGCAATTTCTAACTGGTATCCCAGTACTAAAAACTGAACTATATCAGCTACAGGATAGCATTAGAAATAGATTTACTTGTCCAACACATTCTCTAGATCTCTCTCAAAATCACCATGTCCCATGGGACACACATTGATCTGAAAGACTTTGTATAAAACTCTTGTTTTTAAGCCCACTGTCAGTCTGGTAGTATTAAAACCAGCAAATTGCACTGGTGATATTTTGACTGAGTTCTGGTCTACCAAATTTTCCTAATTTGAGCTCCGTAGCAAATTCCTCACATCTCAACAGTCATGAATGTCTTCATAACGTGCATTGGGGTAATAAGGGTAGGGGGAAAGTGTTTAGGAACAATACATGAGAGAGGCCAGAGGTGTTTTAGCAGCACTGGGACATTTCAGAGGACAATAAACACTAGCAGTGAATCCTTCTCTCCTAACTTGACTATCTCTCAGGATGCAAGCTGTCATCTCCTCTGGGATTCTCAAGCCAACCTCGTCCTCATCTCACCTGCCTTACACGTTCACACCACTCTCCCTCTCTGCCTGCACCAAGAACATCTCATGCTTATTCTTCTACCCCTGCCTAGATTTCTGCTATAGCAGTGGGCTCTTCTTGTGTTAAAGAGCTGTTGCAAATATTGTATTGATTTTTTTGTTGTTTGGGTTAAATAAAGAACTAAAAGTAATAACACAGGCTCAGTTCTTGTTAAAGAAAAAAAAATCCAACTTTAATTCAACCTATTACTTCAGTTTCAATTTGATTTCAGAACATGCTTTGCTTTAATAGATTCCTATTATCTGTATGATCATCTTTTTAGAGTTATTTACAAGTTTGTCAATATTTGTGTCAGCAGCACATTTCAACATAAATTATTCAGAATCTATTTCCAGATTCCCAGCAGCAGTATTGAGCAGGAAAAAGCACAGCTCACCGTACAACTCTACTATAACAGGTATTTTCAAAGACCTGTCATCTGATCAGCCCTTAGCCATTTCACGTATGTTTATCAGAATTCTCTGCAATACTAAGTCAAAGGTATTACAAAAGTCTCAAAAATTTCACCTTTTTCTGTTCCATTTATTCCAATAACCTTGAAAATTAGCACTAATTCTTTTTTTGAAGTATTAACTTCATCTTCATTCTTTAGGTTTTTATTGCTGAATTCTACATAGCTTTTTTCTTCATCATTTTGACTCAAACCAATGCTTAACTTACTGTTTTATAACCACATTATAATATTGATATTCATTAGATGCTGAAAGCTTTCTCCCTGGTAAACATACTGGAAAAGATTTTTGGTTTGAATTATCTGCAACTGAAAAATTGTTTTAATGTTCTCTTATCACATTACATCAATTTTCTTCACAACTGTTTGAAGGTAAGTTTATATTCCATTTGTCTCATTGTGCTCTTCATGGCATCAGTTTTAAGACAGCTCTACCTGCTCCATTTAGTATCCAAAAGGGAATAGTTCTAGTTGGGAGACGGGGTAGGGCAGCTGTCCATCCCTCCCACCATCAGGGGTACTGCCTAATGCTCCACTCAGATCATATCTTCAGTCTCACATTAGTGGAGCAGCAATGGGCTTTTGTCCAATCATTTTTTGGTCTTAGAACTAGAAAATCTCAAAACATTCAGTATTTCAGCTTCTTCTCTGATGTTTCCCTCATTGAGTTTCACATCATTTTTGTCTAGTTATGTTCTCAAAAAAGGCTGACACATTTTTGCTGAAACACTGAATAAAAACATCAAAGATGAACATCATACAGAGAAGTTTTCAGCTCGAATTATGCAAAATATTTATAGTGATGATGCAAATGATGAAAAAAAAATTATATATACAATTTTTGCGTTCAAGTAAAAGTTCTTAAAAATCAAAGTCAATTTTTTACAGTTTGTAAAGTAAAGAGCAGTGCCTGGGAAAGTAAATGAAGATTATGCTCTTATGTACTAAGCACACTTCATATATGGTTTTAAAATATAAAAATTGTCACTAACCAATGCATCAAAGTGAAAATAAATAAACCGTTATGTAAATTTACAAAGGTTTAACTACTAAACCCAGATTTTAGAGTTGGGAACTTTCCACAATAATATCCCCAGTGACAGGGTTGGAGTGGGCTACTGGAAATAATCACCAGTCCAACGCACGATCCCTGGTAACAGACCTACAAGTGCACTTTCCTGATGGCTGGTTTGCTTTATCAGAGTCTGCAATAGATTCCCACAGTCACTGTCCCACGTTTGCAGAGCTTGGGTTCACATCACCCGGACACTGGCAACAAGCCTTTTGTGGCTCCCCAGCCTGAGCATTGAACTGGGGAGAAATGAACTGGGGAGAAACCAGGCACCTTTTGCACAGGAGCTGACAGGAGGGGCTGATGCACAACTTCTTCAGGAGCTTTCGAAACCTCATTAGTAATTTCGGTGCTTCTTGCTTTGGTTACCGGGCACAATGGAAGAGACATGGCACAAAGACTGGATTTGAGGACACGCTGGGTCTGAGGTTCTGGACAACGAGAGCTGCTTCTGCCTCGGCTTTCGGGCAGAGCAGAGCAGAGCAGATTGAGGGCAGAAAGCAGCTTTCGGGGGGGTTCTGCGGGAGTTGACTTTAGTTAGTTTGACAGGACAGGCACGGGCGTGCACTTTCCAGCAGCGGCCTGGCTGCGAATCTCTCTGTGGAAGAGCTGCCGTGGGCAAGGCCAGGCAGCCGGAAGGATGCAGGGATGGAGGAGGCCTCGAACGGGACGCGCTGCTGAGAGGAGCCGTTCCAAGGGCACCCCGCAGGTGAGGCAGGAACCATGGAAACCGAGAAGCGATGACCTTCACTCCCACACGAGCCTGTGCCTATGCCGCTGCCAGCGCCGCCCCTTCCCGGTAACCGCGCCCTGCCAGCGGCCGCTCCCGCACCGCGCCTGCGGGACATGCGCGGACCCTGCCGGGCTCCTGCCCCGTGTCCCTCCCCCCCGCCTCTTCCTTCCCGCCTTTGCCATGGCGACACCGAGTGGCCTGATCCGGGCCCTACACCGCGGGACCCTCGGCCAGGTAACCGGCCTGGGGCATTTCCCCCGCCGCCTCCCGGTGTGCCCGGCCTGGGACAAGCCCCGCGCTCCGGCCGCGGCCGCCATCCCGCCCCGTGCCGCGCGCTGGCTCCGCGCATGCGCAGAGCGGGGGGCGCGGGGCGGGGCCGGGCCGGCTCTGCCGCCCGTCAGGGAGCCGCGCTCCCCGCCGGCATTCTCGGTTCTCTGTCAGTCCCTCCCGCTTCCCGGCTCGTCCCTCCCGCTTCCCGGCTGGTTCTCGCTGGCTCCGCTCAGCCGCAGGGCCTTTGACTCCGCGGGGCGCTCGGGGAGCGGGAGAGAGGGAGGCCTGAGCCGGCAAGAGCCGGCGTTGTGGGGGTTGTTCGAGCGCTGAGATGCCGCTGGGTTTGTGCGCGGTTTCAGCCTTAGTCTTTGCTTCTTGCCTTTCGGTTTTAAATGCACCTATTGGCTACAGACTCCTGTCTTCTGCAGCAGGAAGGAAAAAACAAACTTCATAAGTTTTTGAATGGATGTATGTCAGCCCCTCCCCTTGGTACTTACACGACCTCAGTGGGGTGTAGTGTTTGAATTTCTTTAATACATTTGGGATTTTCATTGTAACCCATAAGGAGCCTCCCCCCTTCTCATTCCCCCCCATTCTATTAGAAAATTTAAATAAAGGGGCAACTGATTGCTTTGATTGTATTTTGTAAGATAACTCCAAGCAATCAGCCAGGTCAGGTAAGTGTATATTCAGTGTCATCTTTGTAGGCAGCCTCCTTCATAGTTTTACATCTATGAATGGCTTGCCTTAGAAATCTAAATTTTTCTGTAGCTTGTAGCCTTGTTTTTAAAATAAGCGGAAGAATTTGATGACAGTAATACTAACATTGCATCATTTTAGAGAATGTTTCCCCTAGTTGGACAACTGGCTTTTTCATGAAAATCTTGCTTTTGGCATGTCATCCAAATCCTGAATGGTATGGTATGTTTCAATAATGGAACACATTATTCAGAATGGTTGTCAGGGTAGATATGTCTCATGTTACTTGTGAGAAGAAATAGGGTAAGCAGAAGATCAAAGATTCCTTTCCATTTCATGGTGTAATCTGTATTGTCTGTGATTTTGCAGCAAGTGGGTTCTGTTACTCTCAGCCATGGAGTTGATATTTTGAGCACATCAAGCTGTAACACACACTAATGCACAAAAAGTTGGTGTATATGGTAGTGAACTGGGTAAACTACACATTGCAGGACTATTTCAGAACCAGGATTCTTAAAATTAAAAAGTCAAGGCATATTTCATTATGTTCTAAAACAGCTGATGTCCTTGATTCTGTCCTTTCTATGGAGGAGGTAGAGTGAAAACAAAAGAGGAGGAACCTGTTATGCCATATGAAGCTGTGATAACTGATATTTCACTTAGCAGCTGTGTTCTTCCTATTAGTTGTTAGTGTGAGGCAGAAGTAAGGTTTCTGCTTAAATGAATTCTGAAACAAAAAATATATGTTTAAGACTGCATTGAATTGTAGCAATATAGAAGAGCTAAAGAATCTCAATGTGGAATCCTCAATAAGCTTGTTGGGTGTTTGCATGTCTTGAGGTGGTTTGATTTAATTTCATTTACATGTGCCTAAATCTTCTTAGATTTCTCACACTTAAAATTTGAACAGTTACACTGCCCCTGTAATATTCAGCAAAGCAGGTCTGCCAAAGATACCTCTAACCACTCATTATTTTTAGAACTCAAAAGTTCCTTGAAAAATATTGAAAGGATTTGAATATGCTTATCTTTCCTGATGCAAATGGTGACTCTTTTGGCTCTGCTCAGTATCACAACAGATGCCCTCCCCTGCTTTCATTTCTCCAGCAAAGAAATCTCATTTTTCTTGCATAATAAAGAAATCTGCTCTGAGTGAATACAGCTCATGTTGTATTTTAATATTTACTCTGACGTGCATTTCTTTGCCACCTCTGAGTCACCCATCAGGTCAAGATTACTTACCAGGTGCTTTATGGCCTGCCTGCTGTTGCCATGATGTCTTAAAGGTGTGATAGGTCTGAAAATGTAATTCCTTCCTGTTATTCTTTAATGTTTTCATTTTAAAAATAAATAAATAAAGCCCCCACAAAGTTAGTGTTGCTTTACAGATTTACCGAGTATTCTGGATTGGAAGGGACCCACAAGGATCATCCAGTTCAACTCTTAAGTAAAACCCCATATGGGGATTGAACACACAACTCTGGTGTTATTAGCACCATGCTCTGACCAATTTTGTGTAGCTTCAGGTCACCCACACTCAAGTACCAGCAGTAATTTAAGTTGTTCCTCTGGTGCTAAATTTGCAAGTCCAGTGTGCTGTGGGATTTTTTCCCTTTTCTTTCTCACTTTAAGTCCCCTCTTATCTCTATCTGAAAAGAATTGCACTGGACTTGAACTGGTACTTACACTGCATCTTCTAACGAATTGAGGAGGAAAAATTGCTTCCTTATTTGTGCTGTTCCTGTTGCCAGGCTGGACTCAGCAGTGGTTCAGCTACTACAGTAGACAGTTTGGAACAGATCATGTATTTGCTGCCTGCTGATGTGGAATATTCAAGCTGGAAAAGTGTTTGCCTTCAAGCTTGAGCAGTGTGTCTACTGGCACCCCTGTAGTTTTGATGTTTAAGTGTTCAATAATGCAGTCATAGTCACCAGAAGACATAATTTATGTGGCTTCAGCTTTGTTTCACTGTAGTGCACAGTTCATCCCTGTGCTGGATTTACCATGCTGTGGAAAAGTTGCTCTGTACATTTTGTTTTACATATTTCTATCACACAAATATGTAGACATAATAAATGTGGCTAAGAAGAAAGTAATGTTTTGTTGGGGAAATTCTGTACATTTGGGGTATCTTAACTTTTAAGAGCTTATTTTCAAATTCCCTGATTTACTGTTCTTCAGTGCTCTCTAAGCCACGGTTACAGAAAGTCATTTCATCAAGTCTGTTTCTTTGATGAGACACTCTTAAAAATGGCCACTACAGGGACTCCAGGGAATTACTGATAAAATAATGAAAAATCCAACTGTGACATAACCTGTCAGTAGGAAAATGTAATCTAAGGTGGGTCAGTCAATTGTTGGTGTATGTCCTGATGAAACATGGATTGGGTTTAGTCCTGGCTGCAAAGGGGAAGTAGAAGAATGGCAAGGTCTTGCTTTTGATGGTCTCATGCATCACTAGATGGCTTTCAAGACACTCAGCTGGAAAGACACATTTAGATGTTATTTGCCTTCAAGAAATCAGGAGTCTTTGGCTTAATTTTTCTTTTCTAGTATCAAAGTAGCTATCACTACTACAATTACTGTAAGAATACTCTAATACCTGTATTGCTTTTCTTCCTGACAATATCTTTTAAATAACTTGCCATTTTGCTGCCTTTTCTCCTACCCTAGTCTTCCTCTTTGTTAGGAGAGACCTTGCCTTGCCTCCACACATGATCTGTTACAGTGGCTGTATTATTGTTGCTAAGCTGTACATTTTGATGTCCTACAACCGTCATCTCTTGTCAACTTTCATAAGAGTGATGCATCAGAAAGTGGGTTCTCTGTTAGCTTTATGTGGTACAGAACTGCATCATCCAGCCATAAGGGTTGATGTTTTTTAACACAAAATCCTTTCCTCTTTGATGCTAGAATTTAGTCTCTTTTTTTTTTTTTTTCTGGCACTCCAAGTTGGATTTGCTGTAATGAAACTCAGGACACTGACTAGTGCATGCAGGTCATATAAAGAGAAAATTGGTTTGAGTCCCACTGTTTCAAGGATGTTGTTTCTATCTTTTGGTGAGTGTTGCACAGAAAATATCTCTGGTGAATGTTTAGTCAGGACCACTGGAAATACAGGATCTTCAAATCCAAGGAAGCCAATATAGTGGTAATCTTAGCAGCTCATTTAGGAAAGTATCTGCTTCTTTACCCAAGTGAATATCTATTTAAAAATACCACAGTATAGACCCTGGATGTAGTTTCTCTGGTTTGCTTTACAGTGCCCAAAGGTGGTGCTAAAATCAAGAGGCCTTTACTGCATTTTCCCCTGCTGTGGGGAAAATGTGGCAGCCTAATGAGTCTCAAGGCCAGTTAGACTATTCTGGCATGCCTTGCTCTTAAGAAATCCACATTTGCTGTTGTTTTCCTCTAGTTGTCTTCTAGGGAAAAGATGGATTGTGTTCACTGAGTATTGATGGTAAGCAGACTACTTCACAAACTGTTCCTATTTTCCTGTATTTTTGAAGATGGGAATGCCATTTTTCCTTTTTTGGTTTTCTGATACTTTGCTGGGCTTCTGTGAACCTCAGTGATTCTGGCCAGTATTGTCAGTACTTGAAGAGAAGATCTTCAGATTGTTTGGGTCCGGTGAAATTTGATTTACTTTTTTGAGGAAGTATTGTTCCTTCTGTATTCAGGCCACCTGATCACTCTATTGTTACTGTCATGTTAATGACTGGTCATGTTTCATATTTTTTAACAAAGATGGCTATGAAAAAGGCAGTTAGGTAAAACTTGAAGGGTTGTTTTGGAGAAGACCATTAAAATGCTTTTTCCCAGATTGCAAATAAAATCTTCAAAATTTTTAGCTATGGTTACCATATGGGGCTCCAGAGAAAGGAAGTAACTGAAATTACCATACCCTAATCCTTAAGGATTTCAAAGATTGTAGGTAAAACTACAGTGGGAGAGAGAGCTCAGTTTTCAGAATCATTCAGATCTGTTATGAATGAAATGCGAACAATTTAAATGCATCCCTGTTCCCATCTTGAATTTGTTGCTGTCACATAGGGGTCACTTTGTTAACCATTAATGAAATGGGTCCCCAGGTGCATGTAACAAGCTGCACACATACACAGGTTACTGCAGCAGGTCAACTTCAGAATGCCTGTCCAGACACTTGTAGGCTGAAATTGATGGATGAACAGGCAGATTTTTAAGTGCTTGCTCTGGATTTATGATTGTGACAATCCCCTGTGTTGCATCACTTTCTTCTAGAGAGCATTAAGGTTGGAAGTAGCAAAATGCTTTTGACTGAGGGGAAAAAAAGCTGGAAATGGAAATACCCCGATGTCTCCTGGTGTCCAGTATGGACTAGTTAAATATATTGTAATATACAGGAGCTTTAGAAAAGATCTGAGTGATTGGAGAAATTCTTTCCAAGTAAAGTAGTGTCTGTGTGGATTCATTTGTAGAAATTGGTGCCTTTTATTTTTTATTTCCTATTTTCCTGAATTTTAACAGTTTTTACTGTTGTTATTGGGCACAGATACTAAAAGTTATTTAGTTACTCAGATCCTTATGAAATCAACTAGATTTAGCAACATATTCCAGCCTTTGCATTAAAACTCTGGTGTCTTCTATTCGGGTTGGAGTGGAAGTTTTCCCTAATCAGTCATTTGTTTTTATTCTAATCACTAACTAGCTAAATAAATAAATAGGTAAACAATAGCTAAATAATATAAATATATTTAATCCTCTAGGGAGACTGGCTTAACTTTCAGATAAAGCAGTGGAATAGTTCTTTATGCAAGAATGAAATCATTAGCTTTTGTATAATTTTCAGAATGGAAGGCAAGTTAGTATACAGTGGCAATATACATTTCTTGTATTTTCACTGAATTTGAGATATCTCAGGTTTCCACACAGATTTATTAGACTTGCAGCTGTAGAGAGACTTCTTGTGATCTGCCTTGCTTAGTGTCTTGTCTCTACTGGATTTTGACCACTGTTGTAGCTGCACAGAGAGAGCCCCACCGTAAATAGACATGAAGGATCTTTGAGGCGTGAACGGGTCCTATTCATTTCAGAATGGAGTTCTAACAATAAAGTCTGGCAAATATAGATTGTTTTAGCAGGAAACAGCCCTTTATTCTGGCATCTTGTCAGGGCTTGGGTAGAGTCCCTCCATTCTTTCCCCCTCTGGCCCTTACTTTCAGTGTCTTGACTAAACCTGTTTTTTCTCTTGAGGAACTTCTGAGTTTATTAACATGTTTTTGTACAGGGAGTTTAATGAAAGATGCTACTCTGGCCATTGTGGATGTTGAAGTTTGGTGTGAATTTCTCCAGTGCATATGCTGAGCAAGCGTTGTGAGTCAGTCTGCAGCAGATCACCCCTGTCTCTACACAGCAGACTGGGGTCCCATTTTAATGCTGGCTCATTGGCAGATAGAATTTCCATTTGCTAGTACAGCAAGTGCTATTCTAGACACTTAACAATTACTTTTTCCATGACACAAGTTGTGGTTTATGCTGTGACTCTAGGGCTAGATGAACAAACATTTTGTGGAGTTGACTCAAATTGCAGCAGGATCAGAAGCTGAAGTGAAGAAAAACCCCAAGTCAGTTAAGTCACCTTAGATCATAATTTTTTTTAGTTTTGCTGTGTTTGTAATCAGTGAATTGAAATTGTTTTCCATTTGAATATTTGAGCCCTTGACTAACAGTATCATTCTTGGAAGCCCCAACTCAGACAAATCACATAGCAGATTTTATAATTTTCTGCTGTATCAGGCAAATCTATATATCCACTGGATCGGATTAAATATATTTTTGCCCCTGAGATAGATACCCACCTTGAGAGTGCACTGAAATTCTTGCTGCATGGAAGAGGAAATAGATACATTTTTGTATATATGTATATATACATATACATATGTATACACGCAAAAATAGATGATAAAATATATATACTTACTTTTTCATTTCCCTCATTCTTGTGCTGAAATGTGATGATTGCTACCAGAAATGAAATATCTGCTTTTACTTTTAGCTTCAAGTTCTTTGAATTATGCTAGGGCATGCATCTGTTCCTTGGAGCTGGCTGAAGCAATAGAGTGGTGAAGTTTACCCAATTGCTTCAGTGATGTCTGCACAATAACTGAATGAAGAATAAGTGTTGTGTGAAGTTTAAAAATAAGGGTTTCCTCAGTTTTCATGGTGTTGCACGTAGTTCATGTTATAAGCCCTTCTATGCTTCATTTGTATTTGGATTACACTTTCATAACTGTTCAGACTAGGAATTTATTTTTGTTTAGACTACCTGTATTGTTTATGGATAAGTGGTTTGGAGCTTTACAGTACAGATTAGAGGGTGAATTAAATGTTTCTTATTGGTATTACAAAGTGTGGTAAACCCATCTTATTCACTTATGTAGGTGGGTGTCAATATTTACATTTCTCTGCAGAAAGATCCTAGGGTTGGATAGGGCTATATTTCCATTTTTGAAGTGCAGATTTTCTGTAAGATTCTTCCAATTCCCAGAAGTATTCGGAAGCTGAAAGGAGATGAAATTGCATGCATTCTCCATTCTGACAGATGGAGCATGCATTGTTCTGAATCCCATCATTGTTGTTTCTGATTGCATACACTCTGTGACAATTAATTATTGTATATTGGTCTGCATAGTGTTGTTCTCAGTCTGGCTGACCTGTTAATCTCATTTGAAGGTTGTTGGACAGCATTAAAAAAGAAAGTAAACTGCAAAAGTCTTCACAACTTCCTAGTCTCACCATCATCTTATCCTTTTGCCAGGTGCATAGTTCTGACTTTGAAATCTGTGTGTGATAGCTGTACCTTGGGAAAGATATAGTAGTGTTTCCATGTTAATAAAATATTCCAGGCTTCCTGATGATCTCTCCTAAGATTCACATAGCAACTGTTGCTGTCATTTGCTTTCACACTTGTGGATGCTCCAATATCCCTGTCCTTTGGCAGTGAGATTGCTAAATGGCTTGTTTTGTCTTTATCTATTAGTTGGGAGCAGTTCTTTTCAGAGATTCTGCCTTAATCCTATGTCTCATGGACATTCACTTCTCCGCTTACCAGCATTGCTTTTTACATGAAAAACAGCAAAGGAATACAGGGAGGTACAAACTTTTAACAACAGAACCACGTTATGCTATCCTTCCTAAATATAATCTTTTTATAGCTACATCAAAGTTACTTTCAAAGGTGGTCTTTGACTTGTCCTTGAATTGGGTTATCCATTTGCAAATATTTTTCTTGAAATCACATACTTGCCAAGATGTGGAAAGACTTTACTTAATAGACATCCATAGGGTGCTTTCCGTTTGCATGGAAGAACAAAACAGTTTCAAACATTTCAAAGCCTCTTTGTTGCTTATGTAAAGGGAATGAGGGGTCCAGCCCTCTGAATTCCTGACTGAATCTCATTTTGCATCTCTGCTGGCAACAAATTAGCCCATGTAATTTCTGCAGTCAAGTTCACATTCTGCTCTTCATGCACTTCCACTGAAGTGTTTTGTTGGGTACTTTCTTTACGATATCTGCATTTTAGATCCTTGCAGAGTTAATGCACTGTCAGCACTCTGACTCTTGTTCATCAAGCATACGCCAGGTCACAACAGCCAGAGGTGCTGTCACTCCCTCCAGAGGGATGTTTTCACAGTTGACCATGAAACATTGTAAGTCTCCAGTATTCAGAATACTTACCAGTACCCAAAGAAAATGAAGTATTGTACATCTCTGGGATACTAACAGTAAAAGCAATTGGCTTTTTTGACACTGATTTACTCCATGGGATCCATCCAAACTGGGAGTTGGTGATTTTCCTGGCTTTCTGTGGGCCAGTTTGAATAATACAGGTAAGTTAGCAAGGAACATATCTCATCTCATCTCATCTCATCTCATCTCATCTCATCTCATCTCCTCTTTAGGACCAGCAAAACAGTGAGTGTCACACACTAACTAGGGAACTTTTCATTTGATGTTTCTAGCCTCAAGCTGTCTAATCAGCAAGTCACAGCTTGCTGTCACCATTCTCATGTCACTTGGCTACATTCTCTTGACCTGAGCACAGATGAACACTTGTGTGTTCATTGTACCCCTCATCTATTGCTCATCTGTTGTTTGTCCTTTCTGTGGAAACAACCCAGCCTGGTGATTTCAGGACCAACCTGTGCTGATAACAACAGTTTAAATGTTGTCTGTGAGTATTGTCTAGCTCCAGAAAAAGTTTTTAAAATTCTCTAGAGGTCCCTTATGCAAGTGTGATTATTATGTCTAAAAAACTTAAATTCATAAAATTCTCTCCAGCATAGACAAGGAGGATCAGCTGTAGCATTTTCTTTGTGCTTGTGTGCATCATTAGGGAATTTGCTGGGATTTCCACATTCTAAGGCCTCTGAACATCCATCAGGTGGTTTTAAAACTTTTCTGTTCACCTGAGATGAATTTCATGCTGTGATCACAAGGTGAAAGTTTTTGAACAGCTGTGTTAATTTTGGCCCCATGTGAAACAAAGCCAACTTTTCTGTGCTACAGGAAATTGCCAAATAAAATAATGGAGAGGAAATGAACTACTCTTTGAGTTTCTAGGACAATATTCTGAAGAAACATAGTAATTCCAAACAAAAAGTATTTTTTCAAAAATATCCTTCTAGATGTAAGTTGATATTCTTTGTTTATATCCCATAGGGCAATCTTAGTAGCAAGCTGACTCCTCACTTGAAGAAAATACATAAAAAAATGCAATAAAATCTCCTTCAGCTAGAGGTCAGAGAAAGAGCAAGAGCAATCAGATGGTTTTAAGAGATTTGGATACTACTGTGATCAAAAACATAAAACTTCTCTAATTTCTCTGTGAGGGAAGTATTTAGTTGGGGGGGCATTCTTTAGCCTTCTGTTTTGTTTTGCTTCAAGATTGTTAACGTTTTGGTACTTAGAAGAGTGTAATATATTAAAATCACAGCAACTTTTCATATATCAAATAGTCTATAATTTATAAATATATTACACTTTTCACTGCATTTTGATAGTTTCACATATATCTTGTAGCAAAATAAATGCTAATTGTTCACTTGTTGCTATTACATTTATTCTTTTGAGCAATGTATACTTCTAAATGTCGGCATGTACCAGTTTACAGGTGTTAAATGTTAACTTGTATTTCCCATCTTTCAACAACATGGAATGGTTTTTCAAAGCTTGTCAGTGTTCAGCTGCTGTCAGTGTTCAGCTGCTATCAGTGAAAAGGCCTCAATTCTTGCATTTTGTTGAATGCAGTTAGAAGGACTTGAATCTTGAAATGCCATGAGATCTAATCTATCTAAATAAAATTCCGATTCCTTTTCCATCCTTTTTGATCATCTCACTTTGACTTTAATCACGCCTATGTAACATTATGGGCTCAGAGGACTAGAACAGACCCTGTTTGGGGTGATCTGGTGTTTCCCCTGGCCCAAAATAAAAATTAAGTGCCCATACATCTTTATCAGCATACAACATTTTTCTTTATTTATTTATTTATTAATAAAATACCTCTCTAAGCATTCATCTGAAATGCTTTGTTTTTCTTACTCTTGGAAACTTTTTTTTACATTTGGTCTGAATCTTTCTTACTTCATCTTAAGCTCATTGTTTAACACCTTTTACTTTCACAGTCTTCCTTCCACTAGACTAAAAACACTTTGGACTTTCCTCTGTAATGTTTTTTTATTCAGGTCACTCATTGGACTTGGTTGAACTTCTATGGCCTCTTTCTACCACTCTTTTGAAATACGGGACCTAAAATTATCCAACTTCTGCAGCTTGAGGCCATCCTCATCCTGAGTAAAATGAGCAAATTGTTTTCTGTCTCCTGGATTTTCATCCTATTCATATATTCCTGTGCAATTTTTGATGTAGTTTATAAATGTGGTGGTTTTGCAGCTGCATGATATTGATTCATGCTCACCTTTTAAAATATTACAAACCTCAGACCCAGTTCTGTAGTTGTTGCCTGGACAGCTGTTCTCCTTCCTGTGTTTGTGTGGTTGAGTAGACTTTTCTGTATAAATCTGTGTACTTTTGCCTGGTAAATAGCATACTATTTTTTCAGACCATTTCTTTGCTTTGTAAAGATTATTTTGAGCTCTTACCATCCTTCCAACTTTGTTTTGTCTGCAGATTTAATGAATATTCCATCTCATCATCTAGATTTTGTATTTTGAGATACGAAGATATCAAATTTACCAGCACAAAACCCTGAAAAACTGTATTTGATATATCTTTCCCCAACCACTGTAAGCCATCAATAAGTGCTGTTTTCAGGATATTTTTTTCTCTCCAGTTTCACCCCCAGCGTATAATATTGTATTCAAGGTGCTATTTCTCTATCTTGTTGGAAACTGAGATAGTATTGGAATTTAATGAAAAGTAGGATGTAACCTTTAGTATTTCATTTCCATTCTAGCATCTCTTGTGCTGTTGCAGGCTGTCAGTGTTTTTGAGAGGCACCAGTTCTTGAGAAATACCACTGTCTTCTGTTATTTCTGTAATTTCTTCGCAGTTCATTATTTGTTCCTGTATCTTTCCAGGAACTGAAGTTGAGCTGACTGATACAGAGTAACTCCATGAGGTTGCAGAGCGGAACACGAGGTTCTCTGTGAGCTCCCTGGCCTGGTGCTTCCATGCCAGTGTGCTTTGTGGGGCTGCATATGGATCAGAAAAAAGCCAGACCTGATGGGTGCTCTGGGCAGCTGCTTCCAGGAAGCACCTGTGCCTGAAAACTTTTTTAGTTGTTGCTGGTTCAACCACGTTATTCAATGAACAGTCAACTACTTTTTATATGGATTTGTATCTTAGGGGTGTTCTTCACAGTGTAACAAAGGTAGTCCTGCTTATCCCTTCCCTTTTCCCTGGCACCAAGCAATGCCTGCAGTACTGGAACTGTCAAATTTTCAGCTTTTGAGCATTGAGTGTATCATCTGATGGTTTTGGAAGCAGCATGTATCAATCTGACCTTACTTTCCTGCCTTGCCTGGCTGGCCAGAATGTTCTTGCTGATGGTTCAGGCTAAGCTCCTGCTGCAGCTTCCTGTCAGTGAGGCACTAATTACCTTCCTTATGTCATAATTGTTAATAAATATTATTATAAATTCTTTTAGCCTTTCACCTACCTTAGGTGAAATGAACTCATAAGACCTGCAGTTAATGTCTATGTTTAGATAGTTTGATTGAAGAAACTTCATTGTTCCAGCTTTAAAAAGGCAAGTAAATGGTTTGAGAATCATCAATCAGGGTTAAGGTTGCATCAGGCACCATCTGTGGCCATTAATTGCAGTTCTGTGCACACCTTTGAAACCCAGGAGGTGCAGAAGTACTGCATGTTTCAGTGTGCATTGAACCTGCTCTGTAGCTGGGTTATGGCTCAGCTCTGAACAGGAGCTCTAGCATGCTGTCCTTCAAGTTGATGTGGAGAACTGTAAGGAGTGCAGCAGGAAAAATAAAAGCCACCAGGCTGTGTCCTTGCTCAGGAAGGCATTGTGGTTTAGGGTGAGGTTGGTGGCCAGTGTTGGCTGCATGCAGACCCAGTGCTTGGTTTCTCCACCAGCTCTGCACAAATGTTAGCACAGGTTCTTGTCCCAGCCCCTGCAGAGCACTGGAGCCAGCTCTTCTGAGCCAGGAGGCTGCTGGCTGCCTCCAGGTCCCTCACCAGAGGTTGTGTCCCCTGTTCCACTCCCCACGGTGAGGAGGGTCCGTGGCTGCCTCAGGTCCGGAGGATCCCTGTGGTGTGTGGCGGCAGAGCTGTGGCAGCCTGGCTGTAGATAATGCTGGGCTCTGTCAGTGCAGCTGTCATTAGCACCCCGAGCGGCGCGTGGGGCTCATAAAGCAAATGAGAGAATCCACTTGCGGGATGCAGCGAGCCACATGAAAGGAGCCATTTGCTGAGTCATCTGTACCAAGGCAGCGTGAGAGGGCAGCCTAACCCAGCCGCAGCTTCATTGAGTTCTTTTGCTAGCCCTAGAGGGCAGAGTTAAATTTATAGGGTGGGGTTAGTATGTGCTGTAAATGTTCCTCCTTCCAATGTGTTTTTCATTTGAAATATAAATATTAAAGTCCTACTGAAGTTTGAGTGCATTTGACATTCAAGAAAGGGATACTAGGCAGTTCTGTTTAAATCTTAATTTAGTTCAGTTTCTGGGCAATGGGTTAATCTTTACTCAGAAGCTATTTATCTGAAAACTTGCTCTGGTATGAATATGTGTCTTTCTAATTTAATGTTAGATCTTTAGTCTCTCATTTTAAGAATTAAGCATGTTGAAATAGCATTTGTACCAGATGAATTTGACATATTAAATTATCAGATCAAAATAAGCACGTTTAAAAGTTTCTACAGCAAGTTTGCAGAGAAGTAATTGCATTAAAAACAATAAAGGAAACAAAGTATGTAATATATATGCTGCTCCTAAGTTTCCCTTTTCCTTCATTTTTTTCTTTCTGTAACAACATTAATACTTAAATTGTCCCAATTAGGCTTTAAAATTTATGCTTTAGCTCGTAAAATGTGACTCGTCTGGCTTCCCTTCATTTTGCTGCTTAATAACTGTCTCAAGACAGGTTTTGCTAAGCCAGTGTTAACAGATGAGCATATCATTTTAGCAACCAGAGCTTTGAAGTTGCAAAGTATTAATAAGGGAAATAAAAAAATTGTAGACAGATGCAAAAGATGCAGTAGTTGGTGACTTTTGTCAGCCAAAGAATTTCTTTTGTCTCTGAGGCTGGAGCAAGGTTTTGGTTGTGTTGTTTTCATTTTAATTTTCTTCCCTTTTTGATCCCTGTTGAGAGGATCTTCATGTCAGAATTTTCAAATTTTCCAGTTTTTGTGTTCTGTGCATGTCTGTGTTTGTTTATGCTGCTCTTTCTTCCCTTTGACTTCCACATTTTCTTTTCGTCTGGCAAATTTGAACTCACTTCAGCTTGGGACAGCTGGGGCAAAATGAATCCCCACGAATAAAATTATAACAAGAAGAGCGAAGTCTGTGAATGATCCTTTGCTGTTTCCTGAGCCGTTCCAGCGTCATTAATCAGCGCTGGTGCTGTGGAGCCTTGTGGTGTGTTATGTCGCCAGCACAGCAGCTTCTCCGTCCCTTTCCCCCACCCCCTGCGTGCCTACACAGTGGGGAAAACTAGAGAGGGAAGCCATCAATCTTTCCTGTCCTACATGTCAGCAGTGATTCTCCTGTCGACTTCCTGCTCTCTCTGTCATGCCCACCACCTGTGTTTAGAATTAGCTCTGATGCTGTGGATCTCACTTGGCTCTTCACCTGTTCTGCCCCGAGTAAATGGCTGTTCAAATAAAGCAGAGCAGCTAAATGCTGTGGCATGTGAATGGTAACCATCGCTGTGGCTTGGGGGGGTGATTTCTGTTGCAGCTGCTCTTGTAATACTGTCATAATTTTCTGTAACATTGTGGGGTTTGGGTCTAAATCTCTTGCTTTTGTTTCAGTTCAGGGTGAGTTTGTGAGTCAGTATTATTTAGAAATTAAAATATTTATAAGTTATATTATAGATGGAGGCATAAGCCTATCTCTCATCTGTTAGGCTGCTGGTATAAAGTCATTAACAAAGTCCAAAAAAACTAGTTAGTCCAAAGCTTTGTCCTTACCTTCAGTCACTCCAAGGATATAATTGGCAAAAGCCTCCTTTGAATTTGATTTTGAAGATGTGTCTGTCTCCCCCATGACTGGGTAGGTTGAGAAGCTGACAGGCACCGCCTCAGTATTTCTAGGGCAGGATTAATGTGATCATTTAATGGTTTGTTGTGTTAAACAATAGGTCTTAACTGGACTCCAACCAGCCACATTTTTATGTATGCTTTTATGTAATTTTATAACGTGCCTGTGCCACAATAAAAGGAGAAAACAATCCTGAGAATTGTTTGTTTACTGGCAGCTTTCTCCTACCTCCTTGAATGGGCGCTACATTTCTCTGGTTTTAAAACCCAAAAGAGACTAAAGCATAGGCATAAGGTTACCCTATAATTGTAGCTTGTCTGCTGTCATTTCAAGTGTGTGATGGCAATATTTATGTGGAGTTGTAAAGAAGAGAGGTTCTGAAAACCTAAATTTTGTGAATGCTTTCATTTGATTTTATTTCTGTAACTCTTTGTGAAGGGGGAACTATTTTACAACTCATTTTACTACATATTTGAGATGCAGTTTTTTCTTGACTGTACCAGGCAAATATGTGTATCCAACAGGTAAATAAATTCTTGTGTTCAGCAGTGACCGAATTCATAAAGCTAAACATGAAACGTATAGCCAGGATACCAAGAATTGTCTGTAACATGGGATGCTTGGATCTGCATGGATCTTTTCCTTTATCAGCTTTGGTGTATCTTCCTGTTCTGGCACATCTATCTCATGAGAGGGAATGATTGTGGTTTTGACTGCTGAATTGAGTCCTTGACAGTTGTAGCTCGCCTTCCATAAAGAGAAAAGCTCTGCTTTGGTCCAAGAGAGCAGAATTGGATTTTTGGAAGCTGTCATCTTTCTTGTTTTGCATTGAAAATGGATATGGCCATGCTACCGGATGGCAGGATGAGACCTTAGCCATCCTGCTCTGGGATAAGGATGAAATGCTTATTCCTGATTATTTAAGAGCATTTGGATGTTGATATTTTTTCAGTATAAGGAGTGGCAGTTGTTGATCTCATGAAAAAAGGAAGGTTAGGTGAGAGAACACCTGGATCTTAACGGGGTTGGGGCCAAGCTTCATTGGGTAATGCAATTGAGAAATGCACTGTGGTTTTTAAAACTGCCCTGCAGAGGTCTTTCAGGGAGAAAATAAATAGGTGCTAAGTCATCTGTCAGATGCAGCACTCGTAGCAGGCATGAGAATTAACGTGCAGCGCTGCTGGTGTAGGTGCACACACCACACAGAGTTAAACATACGGACAGCAGGCTCACACTGTGCTTACTACAGATGTCTGAATGAGTGAGTGCCTGTGGGCTGGAGCTGCATGTCTTGTGGCTTTCACTCTGCTCCATTGGGAAGACTTCACTCCTTTTGTTTTTATCCTTTTCCAGCTCCAGTACTTTGGAGCACACAGCTCCCATCCCCTGACCTAACAGCTCCATTGAAGTGCATTCCAGCCCCATGATTTCATGGTACCAGGCAGAAGTCCCCTGCCACGCTGCTATGCTGCCCGCTGCTTCTCACGGAGTGAACAAACAGGGAACATAAACTCTCTCCAAAGGAGCAATGTTCTTTGTATATTTTTAGTGCAAGAAATCCAAGATTCATTTGAGGGTGTTTTGTGTGGGCTTTTTTTAATATAGACTTCTGCTAACACAATGGAATATTTCATGCCACCCTGTTTGCTGTAACTTCTCGTGCTTTATGTTGTTAAATGGAATCAAAGGAGTTAAAGATGAAAGACTCCTAGTCAACTGGTCCCTCAGCTGGGAGCCAGTATGGGTTTGTTCTTTGTAATAGATTTGCTAATGCTTTACTCAGGTTCACCCTAGCTCAGTTTTCATTATTGGAGTTACTTATTTCTGTGAATTCTCTACTTCAGGTTAAGTAATTGCTGTGCTTAAACTAAAAATAATACTGCTACTGTTTGCTTCTAATGTTTCACTTGCTATTTATTGCCCTTATACTGAACAAACCTTTTGTATTTGTTTACCATTTGAACATACAAAGCACCATTAAAGATATCATGCTTGCCTTCACAGGTATGCTCTTTAATGGATAGAGAACTTGATTCTTTCTGTATATGAAACTGTGTCCATTTGACATTGTACATTGTGTATTTTCTTTTGAACACGTGGTGTGTCACCAGATGCTAACTTATGTAGTATTGCAACAAACCTACCTTTCATTAGCTCATTGTTAGCCTTTGAATATTTGGAGTAAGTACAGTATTTGAACATACAGTTTATGCTGAGACACTGATGTCTTGTATTTTCTTGGTGAAAGACATTCTCAGACTGCCTGTTTAAATGTTACTATTGCATTTTTATGTATTGAGTATATTATACTCACATTAAGGGACACCATTTTGCCAGTACATCCAATATGTTCATAATAACATTATCTACAGACTGTACAGTGACCCGAGAAGTTGAAAAGGCGGATAATGAACCTGTTATGGGACACATCCAAAGCAAGGACTGCAGCTGCAAGGGAACTGACTCTGCCTGATGTGGGGACCAACGAAATTTCTAGACAGAACTGTTCTCCATGGGCTCAGGGTGTTGGCCCTTCTTGTGTCAAGGTATTGGCACATGAGCTGATCTGTGCTGGCTGCACAGAAATTCCTGTGCCCTGGTATAACACACAATTACCCCAGGGGGTAGAGCTGCTCCTGCACTGAAGTAGCACCAACTTCAAGTCTCAGGGAAAAGAAGCAGTAAAATCAGGAGATATGTCAGGTGATGCTGTCTTTCACTAGACTGAAGTTGGAAGATTTGCAAGTTTCTGCACTATGCTTTAACTTGGTCATCCTAAGATACTTTAATTGATGTGGGTCCATAGTGGATTTCTGGCACATGATAACATTTCTTAGCTTTTAGAACCGTGCAGGTAAAAAACATATTTTATATCAAGTGACTGGAGTCAAGGCAATAATAGCTTAATTAGTAATAATAGTAATTATCTTAACATGGCATTCTCTGTGCCTTCTTACAGTAAGAGCTGTATATCAAGAGCTGTATATAAGAGCTCTTTGGGGAAGCAAGGAGTGTGAAGCACAAGTGGAGGAAGAAATGAATGCAGGGGGGATGAAATTGTCTAATAAGAAAATGGAGAGCAGGGCTGTAAGAATTATGGTCTGTGAAGAAGAGTGTTGTTAAACAAGCGTATAAATGGGCACCAGAAAGCAACCAGTTCAGTGGGGAGAAGTAATTGTGTGAAGGAGCATCAGGATTTGAATTTAGTGAGTGGAGATACGGACATGAAGAAAGGTTATGTGCTCTGACAAACAGCCAACTGTTCTGGGACCCCAGCAGGGGTAGAACACCATGTTGCTGGTCAACTATTTCCTCCCTGACTTCTTATTGTCTTAGTTAAGAAACATAGGAAGCAAAAACCAATGTTATGCCTGTGAAGTACCCGTTGCATTGCCTAGCAGCTGTTCCAGGCTTGTAGTAATAGAAGTACAGCTCTGAAGTCTAGTGAATCCCAAGTTTCTATAAGACTTCATCTCATTTATACACATTGGAATGTTGAATGCCTCCTTCTGCAAGAGAGCACCTGGCCCTTCTCAGTGTTAGCAGGAAGCTGGCTGCAGTCCTGGGCCAGATAGTGCCTTAGTGGGAGGTGAGTGGATTCTGTGAGGGGTGAGAAGCACTCTGATGTAGGTTCCTGGGAAAACAAGGAATCAAATGCCAAGTGAGAGACTGTGTGTCATAACTCCATTTTTGTGTAATGAAGAAAAGAGACATATGGGTGTTCAAGGACTAAAAGCTGGAATTGCTGTTGGAAGAAGTGGTGTGCTTTTCATTGCTTCAAGTGACTGCCTTGAAGCTCCTGTGCTGGAGGTTCTCCAAAAACACTTAGAAACTGACTCAAGAATATACTAGAAGTCAAGAAGATATTTGGGATGGGGTGAAGGGTTGCTATCAAGACTTAAATGTGTAGGCATTTATATGAGCAGGGGAAATTAGCATGACAGCTAGCCCAAAGCTCCTCTTGGTATGTCAGCACAAACACTTAAACATTGGGTAAGAAAATTGTTTTGATCTGAAAAACAAGCTTACTTTAGAAGAAAAGAGAATTTTCCAGCAAATTTAGAAAGAAATAGTCTAGGCTTTTCTGAGCTATACATCATGCCTAGAAGTAAAAAAGTCCTATTCTGCTTGGAAATACTTTCTCATTAATATTTCTCAAGTCTGAGTCAAAATGAATTAAGTAAATTTGAAGTCCTTTTTTTAATAGTTAAAAGTAATGGTACTTGGCCTTGACTTTTACTGCCATTTTGTGTGGTTTAATAGTTGTATGACTTTTTTTTGTCCCACATATTTGTATGAGATTCACAGAAAAGAAAACAGACTACATCAGTAAATAAATTCTTCCTGCTAAGTTATAGATGTTGCTCATAAAATTTAGCAGGAAACAAACCGTGCAGCCACAGGCACAATGAAGTTGATGATCCTGCCACACAACTGAGTCTGAGGATTTGTATTGTATTTGCTGTGATGGGGGGGGATCCTCATTTATAAACTGAGCGGTCTTGCATGCTCTTGCAACTTGGCATGTTGCAAGCATTTTCACATAATACATTGCTGAGCTACTTCTGAATATGGTGGAATTCTTTGGGAAGGTCAGGGAGGTAATTGATCATATGCTGACAGCTCAGGGCTCTGAGAAAATGGTCAGATGGAGGGCTGGGATGCAGGAAAACAAACTTTCTAAGATGGTAACTGTCACTTAGCCAAGCTATACATGTTTCAAACTTTTTAATCTTTGCTCACAACCTCAGCTTCTTAGTCTTTTTTTGTTTTTGCTGTTTCTCTGTGAACTCTTTTCCAGTGTTGGTCCTGGTGCATGAACAGTATTCCAGGTGCGATCTTGAGCTGTAGCTGTGTTTCTTTGTAGAGGTCTTCTAGAAATTGTATTGCTACCAAAATGGGGAGTTTCAGAACTTTGATGATCTCTTTCCTTATTCTTTTGACCTTTGGGTCGAAAAGTAGGTTTCTTTCAGGAGCTGCTCAAAATGTTCTTTGCAGCTAGAAAAATAAGACTTCAATATTCATGGGAGTTAAGATGGCAATCTACTGGGACATTGCATGAGTGTACAACAAAAATGTCTGAATTTCTCTGCTCTATGACCCTAAGTTTCTATATCAGAGAGGATATAGAAACTGAAGTGTGGATATAGAAACTAAAGAGAAACACAGGGCTTTGGTGCAAAAGAAAGGAAAGAATCTACCACTTGGTTTCTGAGACCAGCTTTTCACCAATTGTGTTTACAGCTGTTTTTTGCGTATGCAGTCTCACAGATTAAAATTATGATAGTTGTTAATCTCTTTGCTGTAAGATAGCATATTTAACTGACTTACTGCAATTATTGATTCTGAGGTCATTTATACATTAATACACTGATAGGTGGGGAGAAGAGACAGGCATAAATGAAGCTTTTAAAATGACTTTAAAATACAAAAGAATCTGTCAAAAAAAAATTATCTGTTAATCTTGCCAATGCTTTGTCACAGACTGTGGTCATGGATCGGATTTTCTCTGGTATCCAGCCGACTGGCACCCCTCATCTGGGTAACTACCTTGGAGCCATTCAGAACTGGGTGAATCTGCAGGAAGAGTGCAGCTCAGTGCTCTATAGCATTATGGACATGCACTCTTTCACCATGCCCAAGGAGCCAGCTGTCCTGCGCCAGAACATCCTGGACACCACTGCTGCCATCCTTGCCTGTGGGATTGACCCCAACAAGTGTCTCCTGTTCCGGCAATCACTGGTGAGTGCTCCTGTTGTGTTGGATTTGTTTCTGATTAAGTGGCTTTCCACAGATCTTACTGAATGAGTGTAGCATTGCTGATCTCCTTTATCGTGTTTGTGTTGGTGGACCTAGAAAATGTTAGCAGTGTTGGATTTTAGACTTATCCCTTGCTGCAGTTTTGAAATTTTGAATGCTGCAACCATGACTGAGAAGCCCATTTAGGGATAAGTACACTGTAAATTTCTGAAGCAGAGCTAGGAGTTTGTACAGATTACAAGTAATATACTTCAAAGACTTCTTAGAAGACCACTAATTTGTCTCTGCGTCACTTTAGTCAGAAAAGGTTAACTCATAAATGCATAAACACGGCCTGTGTTTATGTGGAGCCATAAAAGTAAGGAAAACATGTTTCTATGCTTTTGTATCAGCTATTGCCACTTATTTTCCCAGCTGCACTGTAATCACAAAGTAACAGGTGATTACATGGCAAGTTTTGTATCAGTTCCAGCATGATCATCAGGAGGTTACATCTTCTCTGGGGCTTACTTTCCCTTCTTTGCTATAACCTCCTTTTCAGGCGGATGCTTTTCCATCTGATCCAGTAATTCATGTATGTAAACCATGTGCTTCTCTTGACTTCCCCAAGGGGTACTGAACTTACCTTCCCACTTGGTATATAGCTGTCACATATTACATTTTCCTGGAACTCAACTTAGTTTCTTGCTTGATGAACTTTCTGTTACTGACTCTAAACTGGCAAACTTCTATAATTTCCACAGACACAGATGTGTCATAGCTTCTGCTCTTGTGAAGTATCAAGTATCTTTGCAACAGAACTGCAAAGGTGATGTGCACACAGGATCTGAATTTTATCAGTGCAAGCTGAAATGATGTTGTAGTCTCCCTTTCAGCATGATTCTTTACAGGCAGATTTTGCTGGGGTTGTTAAACTGCAAATGGCAATCATAGCTCTATATCCCTGGTGAATCATGAATTGATGAAGACAGATATACTTCCTGCTTCGCTTTTCCTCTGTATTAAAAAACCAGTCTAAATAGATGAGCTCAGAATTCTGGTGGAAATACATTTAAATAAGTTCACCCCATTTTTTCAAATTTGTTTATAATTTTAAATATGTTACCAGCTTGGGTTTTAATTTTCCTGTACTCTGACTTGTCAGCTCAAAAGGATGAAGTCATTAGCTGGAATAATCGCAAGGTGAGTTCCAAGCCAATGATGCAGTAAAAACCAGTCTAGAGAGGATTTTTTCTTGTTTTCAAGCAAGTGAACAATTCAATTAGTTACAACACAGGATCAGTGACTAGATACATAGAGAAGACTCTTCAGCATGAAGGATAAATGCTTTGCAAGCTATGGTTAGAGAGGAATAAAGTGAAGGTTTATAAAAATCAAGTGATATGGAGAAATTGTTTTGTCCACTGAAGAATGTGAACTGACAAATATTAAAACAAGTTAAAACCTGGAAGATTCAACACAAGCATAGCAATGCATCTCACAAAATCCACAACTGGGTTACAAAACCCCATGACACAGGATACAGTGCATGCTGAAATTTATATGAATTCAGAAAGGGACTCGACAAATTAATCTGAAAAATTGCTTTGGGACTGTTGCATATCCGAGCAGTCACCTCTACAGGAAGTGGTGAAACCACAGATGGGAGAGTATGCATGCTTTTATGTACTTACATTCTTTTTTTTTTTTTTTTTTGTTGATTTCTGTCAGAGGTGGATATTTGATCTGGTCCAGTGTTGCTTTTCTTATATTCCTACTGGTCTAAAAGCTAAACTTGTGCTGTTCAAGGTCTTGCTAAAACCAACACTCAGGCTTCCCTTGAAGCCAGCAGAATATCAGTGAGGATCTTACATTGCACTCAGCCACAGAAAGTATGTTGTATCTTTCAAAATATAATAATGCTGAGATTGAATCTTTGAACCTCCAAAGAGAAAGTGTCAGACTCAGGAAATGATGGATCTTTGTGCAGTGCTTCTACCATACCAATACAGTCAAAAAACAGTAAAACCCTAAGATAGCTAAACTTGAACATGTTCAGCTTTATCAAACAACAGTTTCCACCAAATATGATTCTGATTTTCCTTATGGTGGTTAGGCTGACTTCAGTTAAATAGCCTTTAATTTGCCTTTTTACGTCAATTTTTCTGTGTCCTTATCTGTCCAGATCTAATGGTCATTGTTCTTATTAAATCTAAACCATTCGAATAAACATTTGAGCCATGTCTGATACCTTGAATGTTATTCTTACCAATACTTACCACACAAGTATCCGTACAACTTTCAGAAGTGGCTGATTCTAGCATATTTTTGAAAGCTCATTGTGACACTGCAATCAGGAGAACTGTTCAGTTGTTTGTGAATATAGACTGTTTCAGCACTGGTTCAGGCTGAAGTCTGCTTCCCCAAACCAAGTCTGTGCAAGCTGTATGAAGTGGTCAGGTATGCCCAGAGATGCACTGTGATCTGTTACATTTACATAGGCAGCACCAGATGTTTCTCTGGAAGCAATTAAAAGGAGTATCTGCATGTAGCTCTTGATGTGAGGAAAGGAGACAGGAACCTTGCTAATGTGATTATTGTTTTAGCATGATAATGAAATAGTACGTTATGGAATGTCATAATATCGAGATGATTGTTTCTGAAAATGAAGGTGTAAGATGGATTACAGCTATTGCTAATCAAGAAAGTTTATTGCTGGATTTTGATTGGAAATTTCTCAGATTTCAAAAAAAAAAAAAAAAAAAGAAAGCAGCTGACCTCCTTTTCAGCCACTGTAGCAGTCTCCAGGGGTGGTCTAAAAGAGTCCCACTTTTGTTTACAAACATTTGGCTGAGGTGTAAAGCAAAGTGACCAAAACTGATTTTATACTGAAATAGGGTGTGCACTTCCAGAGATAGCAGGAAAGCAGTGAAAATCCAGCCACAAATAGAAAACTGGATTAGGTATTTAATTATGGACAGAGCAGGTTTTTTCAATAGCAGATCAAACTGCTGAATGAGTATTCTCAGTAGCTTAGCATGCTGTAATTATTGTTGTATTTTGAGTTCTATCTAGAAAATTACCAAATTTGTAGATCGCAGAAATATTTCTTTAGTTACTCCTGAATGACATTTCTGTTCTTTTTATTAAACAAACATCATGCAAAAAAAATGTATTGTTTATGAACTTCTAGTTTTAATCATCAAAACCCACCACAACTAATGACTTTTTCTGTACCCTAATTCTGTAGCATTAAAGCAGAATGAAATTCTTGCACTACAGAAGTATGCTAGTAGTGGCAATTCTCCACTAAGGGAATTGCTCATGCATTCATTCATGTAAATCCTGCTGTGTCCTCTCACTTTCTCTGGGTTACTCTGGGTATGAGCAGTGTCTAGAATTGCTGAAAAGGGCTTGGGTTTTATTGTTCTTTACTTGTTTGTTTGGCTTACTCTTTCTGTATTTTGCTGTTTGTGTTGCTTCTCTGGAATATGTTGGCCATATGTAAAAAAATATAATGCTACTTGGTTTCTCAAAAGGCCTGTGCCTTTTGGTAAGGGTTTCGTTTATTTTACTTACTTAGGCTTTTTTTTCAAGTCTCTAATCCAGTGATATCTGAAATACCTGCCTCCAGAGTTTTCACACACTTTATCATCCTTTTCAATACAAGCAAGGGGCAAAAAGCTGAACAATAGGAATCACAGACTGACTGCTGGGAGAAAGTGTGGTGAGAACAGATACCTCTCATGCCTATACTAGGTCCAAAAGGTGCTGTTATGATAAGGATACCGGTGAAGTACACTTGGAATCCCAGAACAGATTTCAGTGATGTCCTCACCTTTTAACTAAAATTAAATAAAAGTGACAGAAATTTTGCATAGGCAAGTTTTTTATTGTACTGTTTAGAGAGCATATGGCCTATGTTCTTTTGTATTGGATTTACAGCTAAATTACCTATAAATGGAAAGTGCTTGTTGGATGAAAATTAGTTTTGTATGCTTCAGAATTTGCCATTTATAGATTATATTGTTTTAAAGCATGTACAAACAGTAAGTTAATGGCTGGCTGTATATTTGGTTTTAATACATTTCAGTTCAACAAATATCTCCCACACTTCCATTACCATATAAAAACTTGAATTCCAGCCTAGGGAAGTAGTGGCTACAAAGAACGAGTGATGATAACTTGAAAATATTTAGAAGCAAGAAGGATGGCGATGAATAATTAGGGTAGTGTTTCAAACCACATTGCCTGTGAAGGGTTATAAACAAGCACATTTAATTAGAATATCTAGAAAAACAATTGTGGTGTAAGTTGGACAGTAAAATGGCCTCCCAGTGAGAGAAGCTCTTTCATTACAGCTTGTTTAATTATATTTTCTCAGGTAGGAAGTTATAGAAAACTGACAATTTTAGTAAGAATGAAAAATAAAAATAAATGCATATTTCAAAATAGTGCATTTTTATTTGGAGTACAGCTGCAAGATGTATGAAACTCTCTTAGAGAAAATAATGTCAAGATATGCTTTAAGTGGCTGCCTTTCCCTAGGGGGCATAAAAAAGAAGTTATGGAATAATGACTTATACAACATATCGTGACAGTATTAGAAGAAACAGAAAATATATTCCTTAAATTGTACCATAACTGATAAAAGCTGTAAGAGTCATCTTTCATAAAACTTAGATCTTTTATTAAAACCAAAAAGGACTATGGGGGGGGTAAATAAGGAAGACAGTATGCAATCTGCACACATGGTAAACTTACATGATATAACCCATTTTCTCTGATTCGTGGTGGGTACAGTACACATTTCAGTTCTTACCCATAACCATCTTGTATCTCATCTGCTTCACAGTCAAAACAATATTGGAAACTTATTTTGCTTTTATGTGGTCTCAGGCTGTTCTTCCTGTCCACCTATCTATTGTAGCAGACACATGCTAAATGTCCCAAGGGAAACTAAAATTCCATCAGAGTTGATTCAGCAGGCAGTGCTTGATACGCTGCATGAACACTTCTCTGAGGAGTCCTGTGAGTTTCTGGACAACATAATGTTCCGTTTCTGGGCGGAAAATTGCAGTTTTCATCCTTCTGGATAGGCTGATTTATTTTCTGAGTATAATCAGCTGCAGTATTCTTGCAGTGTGCAAGCAAATTGAGGCAGTAACTCTGGGAGGTGGGAATTTGTAAATTTGTCTTAGCCTTGACTCCAAAAGCCAAAATACAACAATATAAATGTGTGCACTGTTTCACTGCTGTTATTTTCCAGAAGTATCCATCTGCTTTGTTTTGTGGGCAGAGTTTGAATGGATTCACGCTACCCCTTGTCCAATTTTCAGAGGGGCTGAAAAGCTTCTATTGCATCATAGCTTATAAATTCATTAAAGTACATTAATTTAGCACGGTCCATTGAAAACTTCCTGTCATAAGAGGAAGTATGTGACTGTTTAATTTAGAAAATTATTCTGCTTCTCTCATTCCTCTGTTTTCTCTCTCATGGACTGGACTAGACATGACTAGAGCTCAGTGGGAAGGAAAGTCATGGTTCACTGGGATTTCTCTTTTTTTTTTCTTTTCTGCCTTAATTTACCTTCTTCATCCTGTACTATTATGTAGCTATTATATTTTCCTCTCTTCACCAGTCTTCTGGACACACCAGACTAATTTTTCAAACAGTATTGTGAGTTATACTAGGAGAATGTTTCTGAAAATAAGTTAATTTCATAATAAATAAAGGAGAGGAAAGGGTTCTTTGGCCAAATTGCTGTGGTGTGTCGGGGTTTATGACCAGTAAAGCTTAATTCCAGTAGAAATATTCTTGGTCAGGTTCTTCAAAAAGGAGAGGCAGATCTTGTTTCTGTATATTTTAACCTAATATAAATAAGGATATGTGACTAAATTGTTCCTAGCTAAAGGTGAGAGGGGTAGATACTAACACATTTAGTGACAATAACTAGCTAACCACCCCCCAATTCAATACGTTGCTTAACATGTTCTTTAAATCCCATATTGCCTTTGTAACCATAAACTTATTCTACCCAATCAATTATTTCTTTGAACACAAATTTGGGATACTCTGGCAAATTTTTTTGTCATAAGAGTACCTGCACTGTGTGCATTTGATTCAAGGGTAGTCTATTTATTTTGTCTTGTTTATGGTCTTTTTTTTCTTTAGCTGTGTAATATAGAGACACATTAGCAAGTATCTTGAACATATTACCTGCAACCTTACACATTAATAAAACCTTACCTCTTATTCAAGAAAAATGTGAGCATTGTTTGCTTTTGAAAAGGCCTCTTGAATTTTGCAGAAGCTCTTACTGGTACTTCTAGAAGACACAAAAGTCCTAAAAAATGGTTTAATTGCTTTTTAAATGTAGGACTCTTTCCCTTTTTGAAAAGGCCTCTTGAATTTTGCAGAAGCTCTTACTGGTACTTCTAGAAGACACAAAAGTCCTAAAAAATGGTTTAATTGCTTTTTAAATGTAGGACTCTTTCCCTTCTCTGTTTCAATTTCTTTTAGGACACAGCTATCCAAATTACCTCCTGAGACTTTGTTTGTACTCTGTCAAAATTAAATATTTTAAATTTACTGCCCCTTTAAAATGTAGCCCTTAATGAGGTTACTCTGCTGAGGAAAGCTGTTTCCACTTGATAGATATGCAGCAAATTGGCAGTGCCTTACAGAGAATGGCTGTAGGTTGCAACTTGAGGAAGTCCATCTTGAAAATAAAACCCTGTATCTCTTTTTGCAGAGAGCCACTTCAGCTGCCAACACACAACTTTGTATTATAACCTCAGAAAGCTGAGGCCCAGTGTTGCTGATTTGCCTGCTTTCAAATCTGCCCCCACTGTTCATGCCTCTCCCACTGTTCTTGAATCTCACAGCTTGCTGTCTTCCTCAGCTGTATGTTTCATCATAAAAAGTCATGTAGAATTATTTGGACTAAATGTAGCTACTGCTTTTCCATATATATATATATATATATATATATATATCATTGGCTGTGACAAGGGAATATCAAGAATTTGGTAAGGAATAGCTAGGATCAAGGACAAAAAAATAGATTTACAGGAAGTAGCCCTGAGATTGTACTCCAGCATATAAAGCTCCAGAGATCCAAGTATGAAATGTGACCTGAGGTTAATAACTTCAAATGGCTGCACAAGTAAATAATGAAGAAGCAGGGTGCTCAGGTGAAGAAACAGAAGTGTTTGTGCCTTTTAGATAACTGCTCATTATCATTTGGAAATGGTCACCTCTGTTGAATATGTGTGCTTTAAAAAAATTAAAGGAATCTGTGTAGGCAGCTTTAGCCTTGTCAGACCACAGGGAAGGAATGTAAGTAGTTTGCTCTGGAAATAACTCTTTGATTACTGATTAGTAAGCCAGGTTGTGGGGGATGCTTAATGTAGTAGAGATTGAAGGAGGAAATGTGTCCCTGGTAATAGCATAGAGGTGGCCATCTCAACCCTTTGAGAAATGTTGATAGTTTTTACAGACTTGTGTGAGATTAGAAAACAAAAATTGTTAAAATAAGCAAGAGCACAGAGCAGGAAAAGAGAGAGAAACTTGCTATATTTACTGAGAAGAGCAAAGGGTAGGATTTGGGCTGCCTGAGAAGGGGAGATTGCTATAGGGATATGGGTAAGAAGTTTTGGAAAATTTTAAATGGGAAATAGTTGAATTTATAAAGGGAAACAATAAATAGAGCACTTAAAAACTGTTATTCCTGGAAATATTTTCAGCAAGGCTGCAAGAAATATTTCCCAAGAAAATAATGTTTATACTGAAAACAGACTATTATATTTTTTTCAGGACATAAAAGTAGCTGAAGTTGACCTGAAGGATTTAATTGATAGCTGATTTTCAGAATTATCAGTGATTGAGACATTCTTGGAGTTTGGTTTGACATACAGTTCAGCAACTGTCACTGGTTATGAGTTTTGTTAATTGGAGATGTAATTCTGGTTTTCTACCATTTGTATTACTTTTATACTGATGTACTTGGAGGAGAGGGCACACTGGGAAAATTATGTGTTCATTGGAAAAGAGTTAAGTTTATTATTATCTGTTGTCTTTTGAAAAACTGGGTGATCCTGAAGTACGTTGTAGCTCTAGACAGTAGTTTGTAGTCAGATTTTAAAATACAAACTAATTGAGTTTGTATTGAATTGAGTTTTTCATTGGTTAAAGAGTAAACAGAATAGCCTGAATTAATTGGAGCTCTTTATACTTTTATTTCTTGAAATCCTAGTTGGATTATTGGGTAACTTCCTTTAAAAAATAAATTAAAAAAGCAAGCAGAACGCCTCTCTAACAGTCATACTCTTTTTAATGAAAATTGTGTGAAAAGTGATGTTTCTCTGACAAAGGTTTTCCTTGTGATGGCACAATAAACACTACCTAACACAATAGGAATCAACTGAAAAGCATTTTGTAGATTTATGCAGATATGAGATCTCTCTTCTCTGTTGAAAGAGAAATCATATCGCTATTGAAAGCCACATAGGCTGTATGCTCACTTTTTTTTTGAATGGCACGGTCAGCAGTCATGTTGCTCAGGAATTCTTGCTGGAAGCAGTTCTAGTCAACATTTTCCTTCATGACCTGAAGAAAGTAGTGAACAGAAGTTCACTGACAGTACTAAGTCCTTATGTGTAGCCAAATGCCATGCCAAGGAAAGGAATTCCAAGAGAACTCATAAAACAGAGTGGACAGGCAAATAAGGGGTAGAAGATCTTTAAATACTTTAAAACATCTGGGTAAAAGTATTCTAAACCTTCTTCACACAATGCAGGAAAGAAAGTCCTGGGGTCATCATTGGCAGTTCTCTGAAATCATTGGCTCAGCACAAGCAATTTTCAAAAGAGCTAATGATATGTCATCATCACCACATCACCAGAAAGGGTATTGTGAATAAGACAGAGATGATGTTTTGTCACCATGCAAAACCTTAATGTGCCCATTTTTTGAATACTGGGTGAAGTTTTAGAGTCTCCAGAATGAACTAATGATTTAGATATGGTACAAAGGAGAGGAATTCATGCAGCAGGGGATAGAGTAGCTGCCTTAAGAAGGAAAAATTCAGAAGTCAGGATTGCTTCAGTTTGAGGAGGAGAAGGCTGAGGCGTATATGCAATCACAGTTTTCAAAATCAGAAAAACACTGAATAAACTGGATGTGGAATTGTTCACCAAATTGTGCAATATAAGAAACGGGGTATTCAAAGCCAGTAAATAAGCATGGATACATCAGTGGCTAAATTATTTATTTACACATCAGGTTTAAGCATCTGGAGCTTGCTGTTCCATGGGGTTGTGAAGTGGGCACTATCAGCTGGTTCAGAAAATGGGTATTTTCTGAATATTCCTGGGGAATCTGGGTACATTACCAGGACTGGGCCAGGGATAATTCTAATATTCCTTCTGATATTCCCTAGTGCAACAATTATGGATGCTGGAGAAGTATGAGGGGAAGATACTGCAGGAAGCAGTAGTCTCCTGTATTTGCCCCAAATGCTACTCCTGGAAATAGAGCACGAGGCTGCATTGCCTTTGTTGTGATCCAGTACAGTGTTATTTCTTACGTTCTTGTGTTTTGGTTGTTTAATGAAGACATTTGCCTGCAGTTTTAAATGGACCTGCAGCAAGAAGCAGATGAAGTTTTTCTGGGAGAATGGCTTCTCCTGATTGTGATCCATGGGTATTACTCAGTGAAAGGAAGAATAGACTGAGCCATTATTCTGCTGGTGTCATATGCATCATCGTATACATCTTCCAGTTTCTTTGTATCAGATTTTTGCAATCAGTGTGATGAAATACTAAAATAGCTAAATGAGTAACATTTGAGCGGATACACCATGACCAACCAAAGCCAGCAATTACCTGCCCCTCTTGCCAAGTAAAACACAGTAGCTTAAACTGTGATTTAGTCTGACAAATGATTTGTGGTTTAAGCCTAGAACCTCCTGATTCACACACCAATACACAGTCAGTTCCTTCAATTTGGATGATGAATGCTGAGTCATTAGCCTCCAGTACTGAATTTTATTCCAGCTGAAATCTCTACCCTTTGGTATACTTCTACATATTTTGTCCCCATTTTATCAGGCTTTTTCTTCAGCATATTCAGCACTTTAGTAATATTTAGGAAAGGACTGTGCGTTTGAAGATAGGAAGTGAGTATGACTTGGTAAGACCAAGAACTATGTATTCAACCCAACAAATGCTGTTTAGATCACTTGGTGTTTTGGTAACTGATGTAATGTCAAATCCACTGATCCAGTGAAATGCACGTGCAGTCTTGGCTGCGAAAGCAACATCTGACAGGGCTGAATCAATGACTGCATAGCTTTTAAAGAGGGTTCTTGTCAACACAAGTGCAACAGAGCACCATCTCCTCTCTGTCCGTGACTAGAAGAAAGAAATGAGAAACCACTTTCAACCAGATGGTGATTCCTTCTAGATGAAATAGGAGTCTTGCGCTCAGTATTTTCCGTGAAGTTCATTTTACTCCAGTATTTTGTTGCATTTTGTCTTGTGCACAGAAGATTACAGGTCAAATAAGCATGAGGGAATTAATAAAAACCCTGAATCTGTGGGAAAGGCAGAAAGAAGGGAAAGAATCAACCTGAAATATTTCTAACCACTGAGCTGTAGTCTGGAGGTTGGGTACTTTTACACATTGGTCACCAAAGTAGTCCAATGACTGCTAGCGAGGAAATTACGATATTTAAAATGTGACAACAAAAGAATTGCAATTAATGATCCTAGTGGTTCTTACTTGTTAAGAAACACTTTTTACTGCCTTCTGTATGAGAAATTATATTACATTATATTATATTATATTATATTATATTATATTATATTATATTATATTATATTATATTATATTATATTATATTATATTATATTATATTATATTATATTATATTATATTATATTGCAGGCATGAAGCTTTGAACATCTTTGAGACAGTTAACATCCTCTTAAATATTCAAACCTGCCAATATTGCAAAGAGTGAATCAAGTATTTTTAAATGTGTGCTCAACTCTGCTATTGCTAAAGCATTTTCTTCCTTGTTTAGAATATGGGTGGATGGGATCAAGAACCTTGCTATACTATTTTAATATAGAGCATTCAATCCTGGCAGTGTCCAAAACTTTCCATTAGCTTGTCACTTGACCTTACTGAAAAAGTAATATACAGAAATAAATGGTTTTCTCATCTTTGATGTAATTTATTCTTACTGACTTTGAGAAAATATGCATATAAAGGAGGAAGATTTAAATAGATTCTAACTTCATACTTTCAGGTTCCTGAGCATGCAGAACTTGCCTGGATTCTTGGGTGCTTAACTAATGTGCCACGTCTGCTACGTTTGCCCCAGTGGAAGGTATGGACAGTTTGGTAAATTTAAAAGAAATTCATGGGAATTGAGTAGAAATGTTATCCTGGAAATACTTGTCATCTATGAAGTACCAACTTTACCTTGGTTGTGCTTGCTTTAGGTTTAAGTAATTCTGTAGTCCTGTGGTGGAAGGGGTAAAACATACCTCTCCTGGTCTGTTCTTCTTAGTGAACATTTTCCTGCTGGAAGCTACAGAATTGTGGTTTTGGCAGAGATTTGCAGAAAAACTGTGCTAAAAAGGAGGTTTGTTTTCTGTTATTAAACTGCTAGAACATTCAGTGTTATTTCAGTGCTTGTTTAATAATGCAGAAGTAATGGAAGATACTGCAGTGGAAACCTTGGGCCTTGCCGATTAAGGAGTTCCATAAACAGCTTTTTATTTTCCACTATAAAGAGTGGCTGCTCTGTAGATTTTATGAAAGAGTGTTCAAAAGAGGCATATGTTTGAAGAGGAGTGTAGAAATTATAAATATTAAAAATGTGCTGAGTGATATTGTATCTTAAACGTTTGCCTTTATGAGTGTCAAATGTTCATCTTCTTAATCTTGGTGTTGCATTAGCCTGACTGCATCAATAGAGTTCTTACATTTAATTTCCTTGTATTTTATTTTGACATTTAGTAAGCAGAAAAAGACAGGAGAGAAAAGTATCTGAAAAGGGAGGAAAAAAACCCCAACAGCTTAAGAGCAGTTTGGGCTTGCAGAGTTCAGAGCAGTCTTAAATACCTCCAGATGTTTTCTTTTTTCCTGTTTTCCTTCTTAATTAAATAAAACCAGTAAAACTTAAATACAGCAACCAGTGTTAATGCATGGCATAGATTAAAGCAAACCTTTTCAAACCTGAGGTTCTAAAGTTAAGCTCCTAAATCCTACTTTGACTGGATTGACTTTCCAGACCTACAGATAGGTGTTACAGGTGCTAGGCTTTGCAAATTAGGTTCCCTGAACCCTAGGCACTTAAGATGGAGACAGAATTCAGGATCTGTTGGAGAGTGCGAGACAAGTCGAAATGTATTTGATCAGTCCTAATGAAATAATTCAGATTTCAAGGGGGTTAGTATATTTAAGTATTGCTAAAAGTAAAACACAGGTATGTCATTGCTATAACAGAATTAGTGTTTGCAGCCTGACTGTCTTGATCTAGGTGATCCATATCAGGGAGCAGTAGAGGACTTGAATGCATTAGGTAGATTGTGGGGAGCAGTGAGAACTGATGGAGACAGCACTGGACTCTGCCTCTCTAGGTCTGGCTTCTCCCAGCTGTCACTGGCTGTCCTGGTGACTGTGTGTGATCACTCTGTCTTGATCTCTAACACAGGTTAATACCTTTTAAAATCTTTTTGTATCTCCATTATGAAGTGTTTCAAAAATTTATTGCTGAAGACACTATTTAAAAAGAGGGATTTTTGTGTAATATTCAAGTTTAATAACTTAGCCTTATGGTTTTGCATTTGAAATAATTTCCATTAATATGGTTACAAACAGAAAACAAAAGAAATATGTTCCCTTCTCACTAGAATATCAGAACAGTGTAGAGAAATTCATAAATATAAGACATCAACCAGAATATATTCATAAGAAGTGGATTTTACTTGACACTGTCTTCTGTAGAGCTACATAATAAATTACTCAATTATTCAGAATTCTAACTAATTAAAATCACAGACCTTGATACCATTAGTCAAAAGTGTGATTCTTCTGTTTTTCTTTTCCAAACAGATGAAGCGTGCCAGCCAGAATAGCGAAGGAACTGTTGGTTTGTTGACTTACCCTGTGCTTCAAGCAGCAGATATTTTGCTGTACAAGTAAGAGGCAGAATGTGAGCCCATGGGCAATGTCTGTTGAGCTACATTGAAATGAATGCCTGTCAGGTCAACATGCTAACTTATTGAACAGGGGAGCTGGGTGTGATTAGATCAGAAGATTGGAAATGGATGACAGACAGACTCTTGAGTGGCTGGTTGAAATCTAGCCTGGTTAAAAAGCTACTGACAGGGCTGTAAAGAGCAAAATCTGGTCATGTGAGAATAATTCTTAGGCAATTGTAACAGACTGATTTTTAATTGTACATATTGCACATTCACACTGATACACTTTTTTTTTTTAAGCACTTATGCTTTATTTTATGCAGCGTACTGTACTTAAACTGTCTGTATGTAGCATACAATATTAGTGGGGGATTCTGTGTAGGCCACTTCATACCTGTGAAAAAGTGTAACTTATTGACTGCAGCTTGTAGTACCTGGCTAGTGCTGCAGTGCAAACAGCCCCTAGTGAGGGACTGAGGACTCAGCATGCCTAAGCCTGTAGCCTGGCTAGTAGAATTTGTAGTGCATTGTCATCACTGGTTGTATTTCACAATATGATCTAAACTGTTTCAGTAAGTAAATGTTGAAGACAGTGCACCATATATGATTTTTTTTTTTATGTTCAGAGCATATGTACTTTGTAGCATTGTTCTGAAGGAACTTGTGGGTATAGATTGGGACAGAGAATTAACACAGAACTGAGGACAAGGATGTCAGGTCAGACTAACCAAGATTAACCAGCTGTGAATTCAGAAAAATGTATCTAGAGAAATTTCATGTTGATTTATCATAGTAGGGAACACGGGACTGTTAAAAGACCAAGGGATGGTATTTCTAATTTACCTAAATTTTAACTAAAAAAAACAGGAAGCAAGCAAAAGGCAGAAGTATTTTGAATATCATAATGATTTTATTTGAAGTGAGTCCCATTTGATTGTCAAATATTTGAGTGATTTGAGCATCAAATATTAAGGGTGAAATTTAGACAACTTTATCAGGAATCACAGTGTTTTGATTGAGCTCAACCATGTCTGTCTCTTCCATCTCTAATAAGATCAGGTGTTTCATCTTTCCTTAGCAAAGCCAGTGGTTTGTTGGCTACTATCTGTATTAACAGCAGGCTATCCACCCAGAGTACAAAACAAGGAATTGAAAGAGAAACAATATCTCTTTGAAGAAACTTGACTTAATGTCTTTAATAAGAAATGTTTTAATGTAAACAAAATAGTATGAGAAACAAGAATTGGTGAGAAACGGAAACACAAGAAGGGAACAGCAGTCATGAAGTAGAATTTAGAGCTGGAGGAGGGGGAGAAACAGTACTAGCTCAGATGAATCAAGGATCAAAGAGACAGGAAAATGGACAGAAGGTAAAGGCACGACAGAAAGAAGTAAAAATAGCACCAGAATAGAAAAAATTTTTTAAAAGCCAGCAAGGAAAAAGGTAAGATATCGTGCAGAGACTTTTATGGAGATAATATGTTTTTTGTTTAGTGGCAAACTTTGTGAATATGGAACCATTTTGGCATATGGAAACATTTCTTTCAACCTGCTTAAAGTATATTAATTATGGTTACTGATTTTCTCTCAGTTATAGGGCACTGTGATTTCCTATTGATTCCTACTGTAACTGTTTTTAGGTTGCCTTGCTGGCTGGTTGAGAATAAAGGTGGACAAATTAATTCCTGGATGTCAGCCCAGTAATTCAGAATCGGAAGGAAAGCATACCATGTTGATCTGAAATTTTCTGGGAACTTAAAAGATGCATGGTGAACTTCCTTATTTTGGAACATGTCCAGTATTCATAGCTATATACCCCGTAAGCCTTAGGAAAAAAATCTGCTGGGGGATGGGAGAGTAATCAAAAGCTGGCAAGATTTCAAGTTTGCCTCATCTAAAAGAATCATACATTTTTAGCAAGTATGATTAACTGTGGGAAAGAATCACCAGGGGAAGTAATGGATTCTTCACCTCCTCATGTCCTCTGATGCAGATTGTGTTTCCCTCCAGAAGTGTATTCAAGCCATTGAGTTCAATACAGAAGATCAAATTATCCTTTGAATCCAGCAGTTCTAATCCTCTAATAACACTTGTGACAATAGAGGCACTGGACCACATGATGTATACAATTGTGATGAAGAAGAAACACTCTCTTCTTTCCTTCCCTTGATACATCCTCAGTACTAACTCCTCAACAGCAGTTATGTTTTCCTGAGGCTTGACATGACAAGCTGCCTGCACTTTATGCCTTGCAGATCTTTCTTACTTTTTTTTTACACTATAGCATGTGCTCTTTGATCTCTAAAGAGGCAGCAGGAGATACTAAAGAAACCTTTCTTTGAGCTGAGTTTAATGAGTTGCTCTTACAGGTATCTTTGTCATATATGTCTTCATAAAGGGCTATTTTTGCCCATGGTTATGTGCTTCAGTTCAGCACAAAAAGCAGAGTCATCCTTGAATATGTTCAGTTTGGGATCTTGCTCCCACAGCACCTTTATCTAGCTGAGACTGAGTGTTTGGCTCAGTCTAGCCCTCAGTCATGGCAGAAGCTGTTACAGTCTTGAGTAACATTTCAGCAGAACCAGAGAGCTTTGCTGAGTTTCCTGTATCTGTCTTTTATTAAAAGGTCAACACGTGTTCCTGTTGGAGAAGATCAAGTCCTGCACCTGGAACTAGCCCAAGATATAGCACAACATTTCAACAAGAAATATGGAGAATTCTTTCCTGTGCCCAAAGCCATTTTAAGTGAGTTGGTTATTTTTTTTCCCTTAACTGCACTTCGAAGTTGAAGATGGATTTAAACATTGTGGAAATAGTTTCAGGGACCAAGAAAAGGGGGAAAACTGATATTAAGGGAGTGGAAAATTAAAACCTGGCAAAAAGAGCCTAGAGGCTGTGAAAATGAACTCCCAAGATAGATATAAGGCTTTAGAAATCCATGGTTGAGGAATGTACGTGACGTCTGGTATTCTAGTCCAGCGGGCCAGATGCACTCTGCTGCCAGTCAGCCTTGCTCTTCAAGCACTGGACGTTTTAAAAAGAGTAGGGTCTCTATTCCATGTTGCTCATTCAGGAGACATGTAAGCAACAAGGCAACAGACCTCTAGCAAGCAGAATTCTTCAGTGTCCAAGTCAGAGATGTTTACTTTAAGGATGCTGAACAGCCTGTTGGCTTATATGTACAGTGCTCCAATTTTTTTAAGGGTGTTTAATATATGCTTGAGTATTTCAATATGTGTCTGTCACAGAGCTTAAGACTTTATGGTTTTGATCTTAGTCTCAGGAAGACTTACAGGGAAAATCTTCTCAGCCATTTTTGAGCTGTAAGGTCATAGGCCGGGGGGTGAGGAGGAGTCAGATGGCGCAAATGGCATGTTTGCTAAGAAACGTGAAGAATTGGGCAAGGATGAAGCGTTGCATCTTTGTTGTAAGTAATGTAGAGGAATGCACAGCAGAGACCTTCGCCCCCAAAAGGGCAAGGAGCTCTCACCTTAGAAAAGACAGGCAGTAATAAACCTTTCTCAATTTTCAAACCTCGGTGACAAAAATTATGTTAGACCTGGAGTGGTGTTTTGAGAATATTAGGGATTGCAAATGCTACCATTTCTAATGGAGTACTAAGCACTATAAAGAGGAGCTGAGTGTAGCCTCTGATGCAGGTGAGACTGTTTACCATTAAATAAAAAGCTCAATTTGGAAATAAAAAAGGAAAAAAACATTTCATTTTGCTCCCAAAAAGCATTCCTTCTTAAGTAGTACTTCTGAAGTACTATTTCACAAGTATATGCAAACCAACAAAACATCCTAGATGAATGGAGAAGGTAGGGGACCTATTCAGATTCACTAGCTGTAGACAATTTAATTACCTGGACTCTTTCAAATTTGCAGAAGAGGCTCTTCCAAAAAGTGATTTCAGAACAAAACATTTTCTGAGGCAGGCTGAATTTTATGCTGGAAGAACCCTTATCCTTTCACTGAGTACATAGGCCATCTATGAGCAGTATGCAGGTAATTTTGTTGGCTGTATTAGGTGTCTAAAAACAACTGGTATAAGTACTCTGTAGATAAATGATAATTTAGGTACTCCATGAATGATATTTCTTGTTGAAAAACTGAAGCAGTGTGGATTGATGCTGTTAAAGTACTTTGCAATATTCTCCTAATGCCAGTTATCTGTTTCATGTACATGCATGTATCTTAGCAGTTTGTACAATACCCACACCTTTCTTATCTAAACAGTGCTTTACATCTAACAGAGCTGGTCAGTGTTGAGTTAGAGAATTTTAATAAGTGTTTTACTGAGATTTAGGAGAATTTGCAAGAGATTTTGAGTGGAAGAGTTTCCTGAAATAAGGAGATTAACTGTTATGGGATTCTTTTTTTTTTTTTTAACCAGTGGAGTTAATCTGTTTCTCCGCTGCTCAGAACCATTCAGTAAGGTGCAGTAATGGAAGGGGGGAGAAATCTGGGGGGAAATCAGCAAATTAATAAAATATTAGAATTAGCTCCAGCAGAAGTTCCTGCTTAGTGAGGATGGGAGATATGGAATGGGCTTCATTCAGCTTATGAGAGTAGAAAGGTGGCTTCTTAGAAGGACAGGAAGTGTGCAACGACTAAACAGAGCATACATGGTTGTGCTCACATTTCATTTTTTAGCAAGAATAAACAGCTTCATCATATAGCTGCACATCGTTCTTAGCAATTGTCATAAGAAACCATTGTCTGTGCTCATAACTTTTTGTTTTTAAAGGTACAACAAAGAGAATAAAATCCCTCAGAGATCCGTCGGCGAAGATGTCCAAGTCAGACCCACAGAAGTTAGCCACCGTTACCATAGCAGACAGCCCAGATGAAATAGTGCTGAAGTTCCGCAAAGCTGTGACTGACTTCACCTCAGAGGTGACCTACGAGCCCGCCGCCCGCCCCGGTGTCTCCAACCTGGTGTCCATCCACGCCGCAGTGACGGGGCTGAGCATCAAAGACGTGCTGCACCAAGCCACTGGTCTCGACACTGCTCACTACAAAATGGTGGTGGCAGAGGCCGTTATCCAAAAATTTGCACCTATCAGGAGTGAAATCAAGAAACTCCAGGAAGACAAGTCTCATCTGATAAAGGTTTTAGAGGATGGAGCAGAGAAAGCCAAAGAACTGGCTGCTCCTATCTATCAAGAAATAAGGAGACTGGTGGGATTCCAATAGAAGCTGCTGAGTAGCTGCAAGGACTTTTGTATCATGTGAAAGAGATTTTGTTATTTGTAACAAAATCATTTATTAATTATTAATCATTTTGGTTTGAAACAAAAACTTTTTCTCCTGGAAGACCCAAGGAGAATGTTGAAGGTGATTGCATTAAAAAATGTGCATGAAGCCTGGGATTTCCTGTGGGACCAGCATTAAGCTTGTCTGGCTAGTCAAAGAGGGAGGACAGAAGCAATCACAATTCACAAAGAAAATGTGCAAAAGCAGATTATAAGTTTGCCTGTGTGGGTTTTTGGATTTTTCCATTGACCACTGCAAGAAGCTGAAGTGTAGATAAGGTGATCAGAATCTAGCAGAAGGATTTGTAATCCCCTCAAGAACATGCTTAGCTGTGTATGTGCTGTTGTTACAGAGGGACAATTAATCCTACTGGGGGTTATTCAGCTTTGATATGGTGATTAAACTTGTTCTTGGATAACCAGAATAAAAGGAGAGACTTAAAAATAAATGCTCAGGGTGATGACAAAGGAACTTACTGCTTCTCCCTATAGTTTCTTCAAATTCAGTGTGAATTATTTTTTTGTATCTATGTAGTTGGTATGAAGTGAATTTCACTTCTGCCATTTGTGCCATCCTGCTGGTCAGGTCTAAGGTGCTTCAATGAGAAATGACATGTGCTTCAGCTGCTCCTATTTCGCCTGCTATTCTGTTTAACAGGCAGCTCCAGGATTTTCAGTTCAGCATCACATCTAGAATTGCTTTAAAAAAGGTAGAGAAGATGTAATTCTGAATCAAATAAATCTTGGGTTGAGAAGCAGAGAGCTTTCTATAAAGTTTACAAAATTGCTTCTTTAGAAAATTGTGCTAAGGTCAGAGCCAGAACAGAGTTAAATAGATGTTTATGGACTCTTCACTACTGAGCCTTGAGAAAGTGTAGTGATAGGAAAGCAGTGTTAGCCTGCCCTGATCTTGGGCCTCCCAAGATCCACGGACTTGGACCCATGGATTGTGGCACCTGTTGGGGAATGTGTGGCCAAGAGGGATTGCCAAAAAGAGGCACCATGCTCTGAAGAGGGGTAGTAGTACATGTTAAAAGGTATTGAAAGCCCTACTGATCCTGTGCCAGCATATTTAGCTGTGTCGTTGCACTTCATGGTGCTGTGTATGAAATTGCTGTACTGTAAACTGAGTTAATCCTGTGCTCTGGCAGCTCATAACCACGCTATGCCTGTGGCATTGGTCATGAAGGATTGCAGTCTTACGTGACTGAATTAGTAAAACGTGGGGAGGGGGTTCTACAGAGTGTGGTTGGGTGGTTGGTTGTTTTGGGGTTTTCTAAATAGCAGTATTTAGTTAATTATAGTGAGTTAATTCAGAAAGAAATATTTAATTTTCCAAAACATAAAGCTGAGGACTGAGCGTCTCCAGATCTGTGCTGAGACCTGTATTTATTTGTTAGGAATCTGAAGAAGAGAACTGCCATGCAAGAGCTTGATGATGACAGATTTTCTAAAATTAGTCAAGACTAGAAAAGCAGAGTGGATGGAGACAGACTGATTGGAACCAAACTCAGTGTAGACAAGCCTAAGGTAATGTCCTCTGGAAAGAATAAGTATATTCAAAAATTGTCCCTGGTTTTAAATAAACTGTAGTGGATAAGGAAAGAACATGTTATAACTGTACATATTTACGTAGTTTTACAAAGCTTTTGTCAGTGTTTAACAGCTGCATTAGAGCACTAAGATGAAAAATTAAGACACACAATTACTGCACCTGGCATATAATGTTTGCTGTGGCACTTTTTAATATAGATTAATATAGATTGATTTCAGCAAAGGTCCCACAGTATGTACATTAAGAAAAGCTAACACTGTCCTCATGAAGACTGAAAGTCTTTAATACTTGTGTATCTAGTTTCTACCTGTACCTCTTTTTCACTAGCAAAGATAGAAGCATATATTCAAAAGACAACTCAGAGATTCAAGATCTCTACACTTCTGATACTCAAACCACCTAATATGTAGAGTTGCAATTCAACACACCTTCTCTGCAGTGGAAGGAAAATAGGAGCATTCATGGGAGGGGTTGACACCAACAGGTGATTTTGGTTTGTTATTTAAACTGTTCTGAGCAATCTTTCCAAAACTGTTAGATTCTTTTTCAGAAAATCATGTAAGTAGAGCAAGAAAAAAAACTTCAATAGAGCCTTTTCTTGGAGGTGAGGATTTAAGGCATTGCATATTTAGCTGTGTTTCAAGCAAATTCACTAATTTGCCTCTTTTTAATTCAACACTACACTGGGGGCTTTTCCTTCCCTTTCCCCTATCAGTCAAACAAGTCTTATTTGCCTGAGCTATTTCCTACCAGTAAGGAAATATACATATTTTTTCATCTTCAGAAAAGTTAAACTTGTGTAAAATGAGTATATTAACCTACTGATGGTTGACTTTTCATTTTAGTTGCTCCTGTGGAGGAATTCTCAAAATAACATATGTTTGCCTGTGGAGAGCCTGGTTCAAGCATGGCTTAAAGAAAGAGGCCATGAAGGTATTCAGCTAAGGGAAAAAGCAGCCTTTCCCAGGCTTGATTCTGTAAATAATTAAGGTTCTCAGCCACCTTTTATATAAACAACAAGATTCTCAGACCGTTCTCTCAAAAACAGGCAGATATCCTGTCCTTGGCTGCTCTAGGAACAGATGGCTGTTCTGGGAACAGATATAAAGGTTTTGAGAACTTTTCATATCATGGTGAGAACACTGATCTTGGTTTCAATAAACTAACTTCAAGTATTGTAAACAAAAGGAGGAGCTGAACTTTTCTCTACAGCCTATCGAGAGCTCGAATTTGATCAATAAACTGGAGTCGATGCTGACCAACACAAAGGTGGGTCGTCTCCCTTCACTTCAACATTTGCCCAGTGAAATAATCTCGATTCCATTAACAAACACAATCTTTAGAATCCCTTGAGAGAAGACAACAAATGTAGATGTTTGCAGGTATCTGTTGCCTATTTCAGTTTTCTTAGAGCATGTTTTTTTTCTGTAAAGTTAACCATCTTGGCACTCTGGTGGTTTAGCTGAGCTTGAAGAACAGAGTTGATTCCAAGCTATTCTCTCCTCTTCTACCTCCCTGTTTCCCTTTGGGAATGTCTTATAAACACCCATTCTGTATAGGGTTCTGTGGCAATGTTTACGAGGAAGTGCAGTTGAGTTGGAATAGCTGTTTAGGGAAAAATTGTTGGAGAAGACGTGATGCTTTATGTTTCATAGTTATTTGTTTCACAAAAATTTGTTTCACATAGTTATTTGTTTCACACAAACTCTAGTTCTTGGGATTTAATGTTTGTTTGCAGCAAAACAGGTGCACTCCTGAAACGCATTTTCATCTTTGTTTTTTTCCGAATCACATTCTCTAAGACTTCTCTGTGATGTCAGCTGAAGTGCAGTTGGTGGGGAGTTTCTGCAGATGCACACTCCTCATGCCAGCTCCGGAGTGGTAGAGACATGCCCTGTGTTATTGTGGGAAGTCACTATAAGGTGTTCTTCCAGGACAGAGTGAGAAAAAGGTCCAAATATATATTTCCTAATTGAAGTAAAAGGAGTCAAAAGGTGGAGAGGTATCCTTACCCCGTGCTGTGTTGCTCACTGAAGAAAAGGAAGCAGAAACAATGGTCCTTTATTTAGAAGGTATCAGAAATTTGTGCCTTAGACTCAAAATCTCCTCTTTTGCCATTCCTGTGTGTTTGGGCCAGTGCTCCTGGCCCACTGCAGATCCCAATCACTACATATGTGTCAGACATAGAATCTCCTGTTAAGACTCACTCACCTTTAGAGATAAAACATCAGTTCCACAGTGAATTACTTGCAAAAATCTAAGAAAAACATTTATACACTTGAGACATTCATTTTTCCAGCTGGTTGTTCCTAGGAAGTCATGATATCACATAGTGAGTCTCAGCTCTGTGCTTTCAGTTTAGAGCACAGGGTTTACTGAGAATTTTAGATTCAAGAACAACGTTTTCTGCAGCAGAGATTCCAAGTGATGGTTGGCCCCATAAATTAACTCTGGGACTGCTCCAGCATACGTCCCTGCCTCAAATAGCTGAAGTGCATGGATATTGTACATTATACTGGAATTTAATTGTAACTCCTAAAGATGATACTTAGTTTTCAAACACCATGACCTGGCTTCTCAGATTCCCCAGAAGGCTTTCTGCATAGTTCTGATTCAGTGTGTGTTCATCTACAACCAGTTCAAGCACAGCTCCTTTGCAGGATTATGGCTGCATCCATTAAAGGCTAGAGAATTCATCAAAATGAGCTGAAAGTCTAAGGAAGGACAGTGAAATGGGATCCTTGGGGACTGACCTGCATCTAAATGTTTTGGGAACTGTAGGTTAGCAAAGCAAATGTTTTCTTATCCTTGGTTAGGGCCATTATGATCCTGCCAACAGTGTAGCAGTAAATACTGCTGATGAAAGTGTGTTCTTTCAGCAGTCCAGCTTGGTTAGATTTACGTTCAGAACAAGGGATGGATCTTTCACCATTTTGATCTATGCATTTAAGCTCCTGGATGCCGCCTACCTTTTTTTTTTTTTTATGACTGGTGGACTGCTGCACAGAGAAATAGTCTAGCAAGTTGGTGGAGGAAACATAGTGGAAAAGGGGTTTTGTTCAGGAAATATATTGTCTGTTCTTGGCAGGAAAACAAAACCCCTCTTTCTGCTGTGTTGGACTGTCTAATTTCCTTTTAATTATTTGATCTGTTCATTCTTTCTAGGTAAATTTGACAGTAGCTGCAAGAAGAATGTCAATGTATTGTGTAGTCAAAAGCCTTGGAAGGACCCATACATCTCTCATCTTTTCTAAAGTCTCTTACTCTTAGTGGGGCTTTACTGTTGGCATTAGCCAGTTTTAGGGAAAATGCTGCAGCAAAACTGTAGTCATATGTGACATTAATTTATGTGCTCAAAGCTTTGGTGTGTTGGTTTGGATTTTTTTTTGCTCACTCAGCTGAGACAGAAGACTTACTAAATATTGAATTCCCAATGAAGCTTTTTATCACACAGTCCTGTCCAGATGACAGCTGAAGTAATGGAAAATTCTCTTTAATATCACAAAAGATTCTGCTCTGATTCTCACTGTCTTTTCTGTTATTCTGTTGGTTGTGCTAATGGTCACATTGTAAAAGGTTTGACATGTAAGTATTTATTTTGTGTCAATAAGAAATCATTTTACCTGCAACAGTCCCATATTGTTATGGAAATGGAAGGGTCACTGATCATTTCGCTTGTAGGCAGCTGCCTTGGTGTCACAATTATTTTATATAAAACCAAATGCCAACCTCCTGCACAGGTAAAGTAAACAGTTTAACACCTGGGAAGATGTTCTGCCACTGTTGTAAATTGCTGTCAGAGAACACCATGACTGAAGATGAGATTATCCACTGCGGGAGTGGGCTCGTGCTGCCTGTGGACATAAAATTAAGCACTGAGCTTAACGTCTGTTGTGCTGTCGTGCTCTCAGCATTCCAGCATGGCTGTGAGACAGGAGCAGAGCAAATCTGTGCCACACCAGAAAGCTCAATCAGTTCCAGATGTGCTGCATTTGCTGTATGTGCAAGATGAAATGTCAAGACAAGAGTGGCAGAACAAAAATCCTTAAAAGTTATTAAATGTTTGGAAGTAACAGCATGCTTGTAAAGCTTGGCTTATAAAGCCTGTGATAGCATGGTCTTAGCCTCACTCATAGAGCTGACAGGAGCAGTCACACAGCTGAGTGTGATGGTGGCATAAGGTAAGCCATCTGCTTGCTCAGTACAATAATGTAAAGACAGTGTGAGTCTAATTTGAGGGGTTACTGGATTAACCCTCACAGGTGCGAAATAATAGCTTATGGCAGAGCAAGGTAGTACCACATCTCTCTTGTGTCCTGAACCATTCTGAAACCAGATGCTCACAGCTCAGATGGGGACACAGGGCATGGAGAAGATGCTGCATGGACAGTGTCACTTGTCCCACGTGCTGTTGTATCTATGACTCTGCGATTCCTCCAATTTCGGTTTGGCGTGACTTTATTATCATCCATCAATGTAAAATGATGTTCACATGCTGATAAAATCAATGCAACTTTGTTAAAACACTGGATGTATGTTCTCTACTATCTTTGGTGAAAAGTTCTTTCCTGATGTCCCAGGATATATAGAAAGAAATCGTTAAGGCAGATAAGAAGAAACTTACCAAAACAAGGCTACGATCTGGCATTATCCAGAGTTTCTGGTGTAGGTGGTTTCTGGCTTCATTCACCCTGTTTACCTTCATGCTTCATCCCCTAAGCCACATCTTTCTCTGAGTAAAGTAAAACCTGTATGTTGAATGTTGTGAGACTGACTTTTTATTGTGACTGGAAACAGTTTGTCAAATATATTTGAAGAGTCTCTTTGTTTGCTGAATGAATAACAAATATTTCAATAAGTGCCTCTTGAGAATTTAAGCCAATAAATAAATATGAGTGGGTTGGGGTTTGCTCTGCCCACACTCCTTCATGGCCTGCCTGGCAGATGTTCCTACAGCAAGAATGGGAAAAAGAAATTTTCTCCTTAGGGTTGAAGGCCAAATGTAAACTGCACGTGGCGGTGCAGCATCCATTATTTTTAGACAGTCCTCCTTTACTTTCTCTTATATCTGGTATATCTGTTTGCACACCTCCAAAGCTGAAATGGTGTGAATATTCAGGGGGTAGAAGCCCTGGATGTGAGTGACTAAACCCATTTCTGTCTCAGAGCTGCTGTCTTTGCTATGCATGAACATTGGCACACAAGGACGAAGGGCCTTGCTGCTTGGGAGAGGATTTCTGCTGTCACCATTGAGACAACTGATCCAAACTGTGACACTCCTACCATAAGTTTACCAACATGAACCCACCTAGAAGGAAGCTGTGAAGTGGAGGAATTTACTGTGTACACTGCGTGAGTGCTGCAGGCTCTGTAGTGTCAGTGTGACCTGTTAGGAAAGTATCATTTTGGTGTTTAATAACCATTGCTAGAATGGCCCAAGGATGTGCTGGGATTCTGAAGATCTCAAATATCGTATGGGGAAAAGCTGAAAGAGTTGAGCTTGTTCAGCCTTGAGAAGAGATGTCTGAGAGGGGGTCTCATCCATGTCTGTAACTATCTGCAGGGAGGCTGTCAGGGGGATGGAGCCAGGCATCCAGTCACACCGTTCTTGGTGGTGCCCAGCACTGGGATGAGAAGCAATGGACAGAAACTGATGCACAGGAAGCTCCACCTGAACACAAGAAAGAACTTCTTTACTGTTCAGGTGCACAGAACAGATTGCCCAGAGGTGTTGTAGAGTCCCTCTCACAGAGGTATTCCAGAACTGTCTGGACACAGTCCCTTGCCATGTGCTCTGGGATGAACCTGCTTCAGCAGGGAAACTGGAGGAGCTGACCTACTCTGATCCCTGCCCACCTGACCCATTCTGTGATTTTGGAAATTAGGGTAAACTAGGATGTGTTGCTGATTTGTATGTGAGTTGTTCTGGCTCCCCTGAAGAATAAATGTGCTTTTTTGGGAGACTTATATCTAATGGGCTTAATTTCTACAAAGATATTGTTAAAATAAACTTTAGAGTTCCAAAATATCTGTGTAGCTTAGCAACAAAATTGAAGTGGTGAGCTTTGCTGCTGTTTTAATCCACTTTGCTTACCAGCAGGAGTAGATGCTCCACTTTTTTTCTTCTTCAAGCCAACCAAGTTCTGACCCAAAGGGCTTCACTCTACTTTCTGCTTTCCTTTGAGGAGTTGGATTAGCTTGAGTGTAAATGTTGTCTTTATGGCTTATGAGGGTGTATCAGTAGCTGACAAGTGGTTTATCAAGGGAGATCTCTGGGTGGCCTAAGAAGATTTAATGGGTGCTGCCAGATTTTGGGGAGAATGCTTTGCCTCTCTCCAGTTAAAAAAAAAAATGTAGTTGCAGATGAGAATTTAGTAAATAGAAAAGATTGAATATTCCCTATTTGTTTTATTGAATGTATTGCTACAGCTTCATAGAAAACAGCAAAATGTGCATCATAAAGGCTATTTTGGTGTATTGTTTTTAATCTGATTTGAGCCTTTGTTTTCTGCCTTGCAGTTTTCTGTTCTTTTACTTCTTTCTCTGGAAAAAGAGTTTTGCTCTTTGGTTAAGCAAAGAAAACCTAAAAAACATGTTTTACTTTTTATTTCTCTTTTGCTTTTGAGCAGGATGCTTAACTTAGAGCAGGATGCTTTGCCTCAGTTTCCTCACTATAAATGAGGCATAGGAGATTTCATTACACATATATTGGGAGATTAAACTAATATTTACCAAGCATTTTCAGCCTTCTAATCCAAGATGCCCTTGCTTGGCACTGAGGTATAGTATTTCTTCCTGTAATGCTCTTTTGGTGATACTTATGGTGTAAGTAAACAGTGAAAAGTGCCAAAGGGCAGACAGTTCAGTATAGGCTAGTAAATAACGCATTTAGTGAAAGTATCCGAGTTGTGTGCTTCGCAGAAATCTATAAGCTGTTGATTTCTGCCTTGATACTCTTTGTTGTGCGGAAAAATACTTGAAAATGTTTTAATCTTTGTCTCCTCCTTGCAGTGTGAACGTAAGGGCCTCTCCAAGTATCTAATATCTAAAGAAAGGTAATTCTACTAAAGGGACAGGAGACAATAATTACTGAATTTCCTGAATAGTAAACAGTTTGGGGTTGCATTTGGGGGTTTTTTAGGGAGCTGGTCCTTCCATTCTTTCCCCTCTCACTGCTGGTGAGTCTCTCGAGGATGTCACACCCCTGCCTGCTCGCCGCTCCCCACCTCGAAACTTAGCTGCCAGTGGAGAGAACTGGGAAGGTGCCGCAGGAGTGAGGCGGCGCTGGGGGAGCGTTTCGGGCTCCGTGTGCGGGATGGAGCCGGAGCTTCCCCGGCGTTTCGGGCTCCGTGTGCGGGATGGAGCCGGAGCTTTCCCGGCGCGGGGGGAGCCGCGGTGTTCGTGCGGGCGGGCCCGCAGTGCGCGGCCGCGGGCGCCAGGGGGCAGCGGCGGGCCGGGGGGCGCTGCGGCCGGGGCATCCAACCCAGCTCCCCGGCCCGGCCCGCTGTCCTGCGCTTCCCCATCCAGGCCGGTGTCCTGCCTTCCCCATCCCGGCCCGCTGTCCTGCGCTCCCCAGCCTCTCACAGCGCCCTGGGGTTCCCGGGCCCCTCACAGCGCCCTGCTTCCTCACGTCACGGGACCGGGAACTGCTTTTGCCTGTGTCCCGCTGCCCTGACTAGGACAAGGGAGCGGGCTCGGAGCTCCGCGGGTTCAAGGAGACTTTCAAGCTAGTCCTCCCGAGAAGGGAACCCGGCTCAGCCCGTATTGCAGGGTGGGTGCCGGAGCATCGCCGCGACGCTGCGCGGCTCTGACAGGGGCTGGGCTGTGTCTCTTTGAAAGACTCTGCGCACTCTCCGCATCCTCCCAAAGGTTAAAAGCGAGCAGGAGGCTCGTCAAAGGGCCTTTCTGAGCCCCTTAGCCTCTTCCCCCTCCCTCTGGAGCGGTGCTTGCTTACCGCACGGAATGCAGCCTCAGCCCTGAAGGCTATCCTGACATTGTATCCCGGAGGGCTCTTTCCTCAAACAGATTTTAGAGCAGAAGCAGGGGCAGTCCCTGCTCCGCTTTCGGGGTAGTGAAGCCCTGCAGGGAAAAGGAGGCTGACTCTGTCCGTGCGTTTGCCGGCGATAATTCCCCAGCGCTTTCCCTCAGGCAAGCCGTAAACTGGGGATTATTTCAGTGGCCGAGTGGTTTAAAAGGATACGTGAGGGGACTGTGCAGGGACGATCAGATCTGCTCATCGGGTGTTATTTACTAAGCGCTCCCCGCTTCCCTTAACGTGGAAAATACGAGGGCTGGCCCGAGCCATCACCTCCATAACGTGGGGAAAGAGGGAGAAGCGTGCTATCGATGCCCGGGGAAACTTTCATGATTTTGTTTTTGAGAGTCGGCAATAGGAACGACAGGGCAAAATACACCTGATGATGCTAACTGGAGAGAGGACAGAACGAGGGCACCGGCAGATAAAAACGTCTGCCCGCCGTCTTTTGTTGCAGTACGAATTCCCCACACACGACCTTTTCCTCTTTCTTTCCTTTGTTCGTTGCCCGCTACCTCTGCTGGGGCTACTTCCGAAATAAAAGCGGAGGCGTGGGGTTGGGAAAGCCATGTCTGATCCAAGCCCAGCCTCGAGCCTCTCTCAGGCTTGCAGTGCGGAGTTAAAGCTCACATTGGCCCTGCATCGCCTCGCCTCCGCAGGCTCCAAAACCCGGCGAGGCAGGAGAGTGATGGACGATAGGGGCGAGTCCGGAGCCCCTCGCATGTGCTGTGCCCCGTGGGCTCCCAGCCCGTAGGTGGGCAGAGTTACACGGCTCTGTTCCATCCGCGGGTTACGGGGAGGGCTCAAAGCAAGGCAGTGATTGTTAGGGGCAAGGCGAGCGTGGTCGGCTGAGGCAGGGAATAAGTCTGTGAGTTCCCGAGCACCCCGTCATGTATTATTGCCCACAGTTTGAGCACTTTGGGATTAGCTGAAGGCAAAACTCCAGGTTCAAGTGGAAATGCCCCCGGGCAAGCGGAGGAAGCAACAGTGGCAGGCTGCAGTGCTCGCTCTTGTCGAGCATCTCCGCGGGGAAAATTGCAGCAATTTCCATATAACGAAAACCGAGTTAGGAGGGGACAGATAATTGAAACATTTAGTGAGTGAGTTGGCGCATTTCGAGAAACGAAGCCTTGCGCGTCCGGCACCGCTCCGTGAAGGGTGCAGCGTTGGCTGCCGTGGATAAATCCCGCTGCTCATGTTCATTCTTGTCTCGGCAAAGCCTGGCGAATCCCGCCGATCCCCTAGCGTTTTCGTCGTGTGCTGAAGCCCGAGGCAGTGCCGGGGGCGGGCAGCGCATCACTCCTGCGTCTCGGAGCCCCCATGGTGCTCACCCCGAGCGGAGAGTCTCCGCTCCCATCTTCTCCCGAGGTCCAAGGGATCAGCCCCGCCGAGTATCTTTCAACCTCTTTTATTCCAGGCGACTGAGGCTCACACATCACCGATTTTCCTAGTGCCTCGCAAACTCTTACCTGGCCTTATTGTATCCCAAATAAATTTTCTAAACGAGCATTTGCCTCCCAAATACGGATGTAATCTTCACTGGCTTTCTTGTTAATGACTTCCATTGAATGCATGCGGCAAAGCTCTTTATCTTATAGTGCAATGCAGAATGAAGCTTTCTACACATATGGTTTAGTTTTTTTCCCCCCTGATTCTTGCGACCTGGGCAGCTTTCAGCCGGGAAAGGCGCACTTACACATATTTGACTCCTTGCACATTCTAATACACTGAAACGGTACGGGATGGTTTGGGGGATATGTTTGGGCAGAGAGATTGAACTAAGTCTAGGCAAATGCACTGTTAAAGCCGATTCCGAATAAGTCTATCCTTAAGACAGAGCTAAAAATGCCCTGGACATTTTTATTGCTGTTGCTGAAAATAGGCTAAACACGGAGTGATCAATTGCTATGGCAAACGGATCAGGAGTAAGAGTTGAGATCACTTGTGGCGGGGGGGGGAATATATATATATAAAGGGGAAAAAGATCTAGAATGAAGGTAGGTGTAGAGCCTTTATAGGGGAGGATGCGTGCAGAGCCGGGGGTGCTGTGAGTGTGGGTCTGGTGTGCAGCGCGTACCCTGCCGGGGTGAAGGCAGAGGGCAGGCGAGGGGGAAATTGTCTGGCAGCCTGCCCGGAGCCACCCCCAGGTGCGGCCTCCCCGGAGCCCTGGTGGAGCCGGCGGCTCCCCGCCTGGGGAGGCGTTTTTGGGAACCCCGCGGCCGACGCAAATTGGCGCCGCCGGGTCCCTGCAACCTTCCCCTCTTTCCCGGCCCCTGGAAAGCAGCCGGGCTGCCTGCGTTCCCCGTGCCGCTCCCGAAACTTATCCCAGCTTGGAGCCTGCACCCAGGGGCTCGCCTGCCTCTCACGCCGCCTGTGTCGCTGTGTCTGTGTATGTGCGTGTGTGGGAGCGTCCTCTGTGTGTGTGTGTGGAAGCGCTGGGCTGCCGTGTCCGTGCCTGCTTTCTGTTTGAAGGCATCTAGAAGTGTTGTCTCTGGTGTCCACAGGACCCGCTGGCAAGGCAGAGGGGGTGAGTATGAGCCCCTGGTTGTGACCCCTCTTTCTGCTGTGTCTGAGATGCCAGGCCGTCCAGTCTGGAGTGTGGTCTTCTTTATCTTCATCTGAGAAAGAGCAGTTTAGTCCGCGTTCTCCTTATTCCTCTGGATTTGACAAGGAAGTGTAGGTGCAGTTTTGTTTCGATCAAAGCAATGCCTGCAAAAACTGATGTGTACTTCCATCCAAACTCTCAGAACTGTGCGCCCCTTCCCAGGCTGAACTGAAACTCCTTTTCTAACTAGCAAAATCTGTTCGTGTCCCTGCTTGACAGTCTGTCCAGCTATCTGTCTGTCTATCTTCCTTTAGGGTTGACCTTTCTGGGAGAGGCAGCTCAGGTCGGATTGTCAGGTATGTGTCCAGTCCTGTCCAGTTTGATTGGCATGAGTTTGCCCTCAACCCATCCTCTCCCCCGAATTCGTTCTTTTTTGAGTAATTGGACAGGGAAAGTCTCATCACCCTTCTGAGCACCTAGGGTCACCAAACAAAACCCCAATCACAGTACTCAAAATTTTCAGAGGGTTTCTCTGAAGAAAATATACTGGTACTGATATACACGAACACACCCGTAAAAATCTTTCGAGCTGCGCCAGCGTATAAATGAGGTGTCAACTCCGATTATGTGAAAAGAGATAACACTGATCTCCTAGGCATATTTGAAATAGGTTACCAGTTTATTGTTGGTTGGTTTGTTGTTTGGGATCTTTTTCTCCTGAAATAAACATGAACTGATTTCTGAAATCGTTTTCCCCCGTGGGTTTCCCCCTATTCTGTGATGTATCTGCCATTGTAAACGGGAGATGAGCAATTTCTAAATCTGGGATCAGGGTTAGAGGACCAGAAGAGTTAATGCCGCCAGCCTAGTTCTGTTTGCAGACACACATGTTTTGGGATATGGCGATACACTGACGAAAAGGTGCTCTCCGAAAGGACGAGCCTCTCGGCGTTTAGCCGGGAAATCGTGTAGGACGGGAACTGCAGCTGCGGAGATCGGGATCCCAACCCCGAAAAGTTTGTTCTGTAGCTCTTTACAGTGATTATTTCTAGGAAGACTGAAGAGGTCAAGCTTTTATTTCAGCTCCGCACGGGTTTATTGCCGCAAGCCGCAAGGGACGGTGCTGTAAAGCTCCCCGGAGCCGGTGACACACCGGATTTTCACATTTTGTGTGGTGCCGCCGAGGTGTCTTCTCTCCAGCGAGGTTTTGGGGCTTGTGCGCCGTGACGGTCTCTCGGGAAGAGGGAAATGTTTGCTAGATTTTTTTCCAATGCCGACGTTAAAACGAAAAGGCGGCCTTTGAAGCGTCTCTTTTAAGCCGCGCCGTGCAGACCTAGAAACCAATTCGCCGGGGATCAGTCGTGAAACCTAAAGAGGGAATGGGGAGCCTGCAAACCTTTGCAGCCGCAAAAAGAATTAATCGCATAACACCGGCTAGACGGCGTCCGCCCGAGCCGTGAGTTTAAAAATCAAAAGAGGGAGTAAAAACCCGATGCGAAAACCAGAGAAGATGCACCTACAATAAAAGAGGGTCCGTAAAGCCTACCCTGCACAGGCCGGGCCGCATGCCCGGTGTCGGGGCGGAGGGGGAAGGTGTGACCCCAAGGTGTCACAACTGTCGGCGGGGCCGCGGCCGGGGTGCCCCGGGCAGGGGAGGCGGCGGGCGAGGCCGCGGCCGCCAAGCGGAGCCGGTACTCGCTCAGCTCCACGGCGGGAGCAGCAGGCACTGCGAGGGGAGGGATCGCCTGCAGACCTGCAGCCAAAGGCCCAGAGCCCCTGCCCCGGCCGTGCTCTGCTTTTTGCCTTCTGCCGACCCAGCTCGGCCTTTTTTTCCTGGTGGACTGGGGACGCCTGGCTTCTCTCGCTTTTCCGAGCAGATGGCAAAGAGCTGAGATTTCTCTTCTGCGGCTCTCTGGGTGACTCCTTCTCCCGCTTTGCTGTCTTATGCTTGTCCATTAACTTTAAAAACTTGGCGAAGGTTTCTGTTCCCGGGGCTCCAGATACATCTCCTGACACGCAAGAGTCGCAGTCGGCTTTTTCCCTTTCGCAGGAAACCGCCCTGCCAAAGGGGGTTTCTTCTCTGCTCCAAGTTCAAAGGCATAGTCATGAAGTAGTTAAGGGGGCAAAAGGGACAAACGTGGGGAAGGCACCGGGTCAGGGGCGCAGGGTCGAAGCCATTAGAGCCTCCGCCTCTGCGGCCTTGCCCTTTGTGGCCTCAGCATTTCGCTGCGGGCACCGTCCCCACGCATAGGACAGAGGGGCTTGAGGGACATCGAGTGGAGAAGGAAAATGCCCTGGTGCTTCTCTTTGCAAACCCTAAAGAGCTGGCACTGAGGGCCACCGAGCACAAAAGAGTGACCCCGGCGGAGAGCAGGGCTTGAGGAGAGCGTGGTTTTCCCACCGAGCGGTCTCTCCTTTCTCCATTTCTCCTGCCTGCTTGGCATCCGCAATCACTGGGGTACCGGGGCAGGCATATCCTACTGATACACGGAATAACAATTTCTCTGCCGCTCCCCGTACCTGCTTCTCTCCGTCCACTACCTCCCCTGTCAGCCCGAGGGTGCCTGCTGGGGAAATCTTCCCTCGCCGCTGCCCTCCGCTCCTTCCCTGCGAGTTCTTGGGTTACACTCGGCTGCTGCGTTATTCGGGGCATGTGCTGCGTTGTTAGAAACCTCTATAAAAGAATAAAGACTTCGTGGCTGCCCGCGCCTGAAACTCGTTTACCTACACATTATAACACAGCCCGCAGAGGCCGTTTAGAAGCGACGGGATTTGGGCTTGTAGAAAGACGAGTCTCCCACTATTTCTATTTGATCGAGAGAATAAAGCCGTGTAAGGTGTTTCCTGTCTACTTGAGATTTTGTGCGGCACTTTAGGCAGGTTATTTCTTTGGAAAACAGCCATGGAGCCCATTGTCTTTATCTGATGCTTGAAAGATTGGGGAGGAGAGGAAGAAGAGAAATCATTGTTAAAAAACACTTTGAAGTTGTGCAACTGTTGCTGCTCCAATTTTTTTCTCCAGTTTCCAGATGCACCAGAAATCGTTACTTTGATCTCACAAAGCAGCAATTTATATTTTTTAATTTTTTAAAAAAATTGGTTGGGTAACTCAAAGCGTAATGGCAAACATGCCGGGGATGAGGTCATCGGGCCGCGCGGGGAGGCCCGGGGGGCGGGAGCGAGCGCCGGGAGCGCAGGAATGGGGCGGCGGGGAAGGACGCGGGGCTTCCTCTGCGGACGAGCCTGGAACATCTGCTCAGAGCCAATCTTACATCCCCGCTCGTTCCCAAGGGAGAAGTGTGCCAGTGCACAAGGGGCAGACTGAGCGTGCCGTGGGAGCCTCCCTTTAACGCGCTTGCCAGGGGCTGGCGGAGGGGCGCGATGCCGCAGAGAGAGGCGCGCACACGTCGAGTTGCAAGGCGCGCAGGAGCTATTAAAAACTGCGGCTGGAGCCGCGGTGAGGGCCAGGACACGGCTTGGCAAATGGTCCCGACCCAATTTCGTCAGAGCAGGAGGGAAATCACAGAACCATTTAATATACTGAGTTGGAAGGGACCCGCAAGGATCATCGAGGTGCAATTCCTGGCCCTGCACACGGCAGCCCCATGAATCACACCATGTGCCTGAGAACATTGTCCAAACGCATCTTGAACTCTGTCAGGCTTGGTGCTCTGGGTAGACCGTTCCAGTCAGTGCCCAACCACCCTCTCGGTGAATAACTTTTTCCAACCTAAACATACCCTCTCACAGCTTCAGGCCGTTCCCTCGGGTCTTGTCACTGGTCACCACAGAGAAGAGATCAGTGTCTGCCTCTCCGGCGTATGAGGGCCCTCTGCTTTCACTGGTGCATGGCCAACCCTCTTTGAGCGTTCCTCCAAAATTAGTCGCCCCATATAAAACCAGGAGCCTCGCGTCTGTTGCGACGCTTCCAGCTCAGGGATACGATGCCTAGGCTGGAGTCACCAAAGCCAGCCCGACCCGTTGCCTGAGCCCCCCGGGGCGGCTCTCTCCCGTCTGCTCCCTCCGTGCCCGGAGAAGCCTGGACTGGCATCCCTGTCCCGGGGTCACGGCCGCCGCCGGGCCGCGGTGATGGCGGGGACAGCGCTAAGATCGGCCGGACGGAAGGAAGCAGCATCATGACAGCTGCCTCCTCGGGCCTCCCCCGCCCCGACCGAGCCACCGCCACCTGCCTGATGGCTGGGCTCCCGGGAGACACCCGGGACCCGTGCGGAGGTCACGATTTATTTTGCTAAGGAAAATCAAGTGGGAGGAAGGATAAGAGGAGTGTGTTTGTGCGGTGGACCCGAGAGACGCCGACCCCATCACTCTTCCACTGAAAACGCAGGCCCATGTTGGATCAGCGGCGTTGACTGCTGGTGATTGTCTTGCTGGGCAATCCCTGCCGCCGCTGCCTGGCTTTTCCATTCCAAAGACACCGACCCGGATCAGACTGCTGACGCTACAGACTACGCAAAGTGTGAAGTGGCTCTCTCGGGAGCCCGTTGTACCCAGTGGAGGTGTTCGCAAAGCTCCTCGGGTGCCCGCGCTGGAGAGAGCTCGGCCCGGGCTCTGCTTCTGCCGTGCCCGGCGGGTTCCCGCTGGGATTGCGCGGGGGCTGCGCCCTCCTCTCCCAGCGCGGTGGGAACGGCTCCGCAGCAGCCGCTTCCCAGCGGGATTTCGCTGCCAAGCCGCCCGGACCCACGCGAGCCCCTGGCAGCAGAAGGCTGGCCCTGATCCCGCTGCTGCCAAGGGGCGAGACGGCTCCACCGCCGGGGGCTGGCGAGCGGGCCCAGGCAGCGAGTGGGACACGTCCCGCAGGGTGGCTCCCGGCACGGGCTGGCGTGTCACCGCCCCGCTGCCCCGCGAGCGGAGGCTCCGGTGCTGCCGCCGTGCCCGCTCCGCTGCGTGGTGAGCGCTGCTCGGTGCCTCCCCCGCTGCAGGGAGGGGCGCGGGGAGAGCTGCACACGCCAGCGGGAGGCGAGGTGCCCTGGGGGACAGGAGACCTGGCAGCTGGCGGCCAGGCACACGGCCGCCCCTCTGCAGCCTGCGGGCAGGGAAATAAATCTGCGGTCCCCAGGGTAGGGGGCAGCTCCGCACTGCTAGAAGTGTCCCTCCAGTGGGAAATGGGGCCGGAGTGACTCGAGGGTGAGGTGGTGGGATCTGTCGCAACTGTCCGAACCCTTTTTTTTTAAAAGGGAAGAAATGCGGGGGGGGGAGGAAGAAGAGACAGAAATGAGATGCTGACACTGAGGAGTCGCAGGGAGACATCAACAATCGGTGCCTATAGACCACATCAAAGCACTGCAGAGCAACAATAAAATGCCTTGAAATACTTCTTAATGCAATGTTTGCATTGGGCAAGTCCACAGATGACGCCGAATTTGCCATCACAAGAGAAAAAAAGCAGCAGATGAGGTTTAACCAACATTTCTCTGAAACCCGACTATAGAGGGAAAAGAGAAGGAGGGAGAGGGAGAGATTTTTATAATCCTGAAAGGCAAGAGGAGAAACCACATCAACGCAAAGTGAGTAAAATGCGGCAGGGCAGGATTACTAAGGCACAGGGGGATCTTAACAAATAGACCAATATACCACAAAACATCTGTAAAGAAGAAAACTTCCAGTCAGGATTGCTAGGGAGGCACATTTGACTCAGAGGCTATTGCTCGGCCCTGCTATTTTAGAGGAGGCCATACTCGTTCCCCCTGGCGCTCGCGTTCCCCTGGCGATATGGGGGCACACACAACCTGAGTTTTGTCCCGACAGCTGGAGAGCTTTTCTGGGCGGGACGCCTCTCGCACGGATGGTGAAGAAGGAAAACGGGGGCGAATGTGTGTGCTGGCAAGGGGAAAGCCTCCGTGTTCCGGTCAGTCTCTACCAAACAAGCAGTCACATTCAGATGAGCGCTTAATTGCTATTGTGCTTTTGTTTTCCAAAGGCAGGACTCCTATTCCCCGAGCGCGGCTGCAGTGTGGCGCAGGCTGGCTTTGTCTGGTTGTTGCGCGGCCGCTCTCGTCATGCTGGCCCCGCCTGATGCAGCCCAAGGCCGGGAGCACCTATTTAGCCTGCTGCCACCCACGCACGAGAGAATGGCTGGATGCAGGTTGCTGAACGCCCCTCTGCCCTGCAGCGAGGCTCTCCCTCGCTGACTGCTCATTCCCGAGGAGAGGAAGCCCCGACCTGTGTTGAACTGTCAGATCCCGCTCTCAGTTTGCCTCGTTGCCTTCTCCCTTGGGCTGTCCCCTCTGAATTTGGCTCTCCCACCTCACCCTCTGGTCGACCTTGCCAGGCGAGACCCGGCATTGTCTTTCCCTAAGCCGGAGCCCGTCGCGGCTGAGCTTCCCGTGCTGTTGTCGCACAGAACCTCCCCTTGCTGCGCCCACGCTGGGCAGCCTGGGGAAGTGCTGCCGGGGCTGCCCGCCCTAGCTCCGGCTGGCCGGGGCGCTCCGCTCTTCGCTTCCCTGCTGCGGAGATGCGCCCGCGGTCCGGCCCCTGCGGACAGCACTGGCTGCTGCCCACCGTCCGCCTCAAAACATTTTTCTGCGGGAGCCTGAGGGGCGGCATTGCGGCCCTCGGGCTCCTCCTCCGAGGGTGCCACAGGCCGCTCCCTGACCCGGGGCCACTCCGTGCCCGCAGCGGCGGGGCCCGAGCCCAGCGCGGGGAGAGAGGCCTTGAGGCGGGGGAAGCTCCGCACACGCTGCCGGGCTCGCTGCTGCCTGGTCCTGCCTCCCCAGGGGATGGAGAGAGAAGATAATTTCACTTATAGAATCATGATAGAACGTGACCCCGACAGGAATGCGGCCGGCACCGAGACGGGAGCGGGGGATATCTGCAGGTTTCTGCGGCTTTGCGGGGAATTAGCGGGATGAGCCGTGGGGAGCCGAGAAAGCTGCGCTGAGGGAGGGATAAAGGTTCAGCTGGATCAGGGGGTATCCCACGGTGTAATCGCTCGTCGCCCTCCGTTCGATTGCAAGGTTTCTGTCTTCCAGGCAGGAGAAATCCCTCCGAGGTGTGGACCACAGATAACGCTGACAAAAAAAAGGGACCACAGATACCAGGAGAAGTTCCTCCCGCCTGCCCAAAATTTCGTCCTGAGAGAGCCCAGTCCCCGCCAGCTTTCTGGTTACTAGAAACTAATAAAAACAGTATTAGAAGCTAATAAAATCTCGTTTAATAATAAATCTGGGTGAATTCCGGGCGCCGAGCAAGAGCGGGAGATGTTTGAGATGCAGAAAGAGGACACCGGTCTGGGCCCAGTGGTTCATGGCCACTTTCGAGAGGCTTGGAGCCGTGTCTGGCGTGCCTGCCTCACACAGCACTTGTGTTTCACGTGGGTCAAAATGAGCCGTGTTTGAAGTTCCCGGGTTGTGCCACGAACGTATCTCGTGAGGAGGCCGGGGACCGCTCTCCTGCTTCTGCAGTGGTGCCTAGCGCTGATAGCGCTGTTTTCCATAGAGGGAGGATTACATCCGGCGGCCACAGATCTTTTGAATACTCCCATTAAAGTCTGCTTCGTTTTAGGCTCGGCCCCAAACGGGATCGTTTACAGTATAACACATCATGTATGAGGTAGGGGAGCCCAGAAACATCTCTTGGTTCAAAGAGTCGTGCCTTGAAGAGGGAAAAAAATCCCCCTATATTTATTTTTTGACCGAGCACACATTGAAATGCTGTGCGCATTCCTGCTTTCCTCCCTGGAAAAGCGAGCTTAGGATCCCCTCTCGGTAACAAGGGGCCGGTTGTCCGCCTGCAGCGCCCCGTATGAGAACTATTGTACAAGCGCAAGACCCACAGCGTTTTCTGGGAACGCCATTTCTTCGGCGTGTATGGGGCTTGGGAACAAGAGCGGGACAAGGAACAGCGTGGCTGAGTCCTGCCCGGACCGGGGCAGGTTAAAGCTCCCTTGGCTTCTCCCTCTCCTCCTCCCCGGGGGCAGCTCAGGCTGGGACGCCTGCAAAGTACCGTAGGCCCCCTGTCTCCAGATCTCTCCACTGATGGCACTCAGTCCTTTGGGTTTGGGAGTCGAAGGTTGCATTTGGGCTGGAAAAATAATCCAACAAAAAAGGAAACAAATCCCAAAACGTCACCTCCCTCGAACCATCCCAAATTATAACAACAGCAATTAACTGCGAAGAAGCAGCTCTTCAACGTGCCTCTGTGTAAAAGCTGCTTGCTACCAACCCTAAACTGATTTCTGTTACTTTTCCGATGGAAAAGTAATCAGGCTCCCTGCAGAGAACAGTCACCTTTCAGACTAAAATTTTCCTGCCGAGACTCGCGCGTGGGCTGCCCCACGCCTGATCCCGGCCCGACTTTCCCGGTGCTCCTCTTGGGGTGATAAGGGAGGCGATAACATCCCGGTCTGGGGTCACAGGAGCGCCGAGCCACGGCAGAGCTGAGCCCCTCGGCCTCCGGGAGATGCTTGGCCTGCGACCTTCTCGGGACCAGCTCTTGTGCCCTGACTCTGACAGTGGATCTGGTTTAAGTTCTTGCCCTGGAGTTTGTGTAGATACAGCCTCGCTGTGTGTGTGTATGTGAGTGTATGTGCGTGCCGGCTTTTCCTCGCTCCTCCCGAGGTCTCCTAACACTCTAGAACTCGGAAATTCCTTCAGGATGGTTTATGCATTGGGGAAAACAAAACAAAACAAAACAAAACCCAAATCAGCCAACAAACAAACAACCCCACCCAGACCTATGAACCGCTTTGAAATCTCTCTGGGTCCCGTCTCGCCGGCTAACACCCCTCCAGAGTCCACCTGCAAGCAGGGCAGGGGCAGGAGGAAGGAGGCCCCGAGGAAACCTCAGCGACCCGGTGTGGATGAGGCCGGGGGGCGCAGGGGGGCAGCGGAGTCCCGGAGCCCAGCTGCGCCTTCTCCTCGGCACCAGCACCCTGTGGGAGCGCCTTCGGCTGGCTTTGCTGCCTCTCCTCGGGGCTGTGAATGTGTGAGTGTGCAAATGAGGCTGTCAGGAAGGTGATGTGGCGGGTGGCATGGCTGATGGGACACCTCTGTTCCGCATGGTGCCAAGCGGTGCACAGGTTATTTTTTGGGGGGCAGGGGAGTGGGTGTGGTGGTCAGCCCTGCTTTCTGGTGGTCTTGCCAGCCCCTGCCCTCCTTGGAGATGCCTCCTGCCTCTCGCCAGCCGAGAGCTGCAGCCACGAGGATTCACCTGTCAGCAGAGACCTCAGCACAGGGCAGCGAGAAAATCTGCACAAGAGGGAGGAAAAATAAATATCTTATAAAGAAGCGGGGCGGCAGGAGCCGCCGGGATTGGGTCCGGGGGCCCGTGGGTGTGAAGCCGGGCGGGCGCGCCCCCAGGCTGTGCCCGGCGGCTGCGGCGCGCACGGAGCGTGGAGAGGAGCAGCCGCCCGTGTGTGTCTGCGGGTCCCACGGCAGCAGCGAGAGCTGAAAGCGGCAGAAACTGCTGCCGACAAGCAGGCAAAGCGGGTCTGTAGTCTGCACATGAAGAGAGAGATCATCTAGTGCCCCGCTTATCGTTCCGGGCTGTTCTCAAGTTTGGCTTGGTAAATACGAAATGCATGGCTTTTAATCCTGCCTGTGTTGCCCCAAGTCAGTAGCTGAGAAGGCAGAAGGGTCTCTAGCCGGGACTTTGGTCTTTGTTTGCGAGGGGAACCTGCTCTGTGTGAATTATTCACCATAATTGCCTATTTCCAAGCAGCTCCGGGGGGAGGCTCCGAAACGCAGGCAGGTCTCACTGGTGCCTGGAGAAAAGTGACGCCCGGAGCCAGTGGAAGTTCAGGGACAATTTTAAGTTCCCGATTCTCCTCCCCACCGGGAACGCTGGGGCCGGTATGGGGCTGAATAGGGGGAGAGGCCCGGGGACAAGGGACTTTTTGTTGCCTTAAGCCCAGCAAACGTGCCGATGCGTCTCTGCTCTGCCTGGTCTCCTTCTGCCGCCCCGAAAACAGGAGAGACAAAAATAATATACGCGCCGAAACAAACAGGAGAGAAGTCCTGGTAAAATGGAGGGAAAAGTAGTGGCTGTTTTTTATAGTCCAAGTGTATAATCGGATTTTTTTTTCTGTCCTGATAGAAAGCAGATAAATTTAGGAAGGGAGAGCTAAGAGAATAATTACAGGGTGAAGGTAGTTAAATTTTATTTCGAGTCCCAAAGGCAAAACCTGACATTTTATTGCAAACATCTGGAAGGCTTAAGAGACTGGCATGGTGTTTGTTTAAACACTAATAGAGATTTTTATTCTGTAAAACACAAACAAAGCCCATTTAAAAACACTTGAGACTGTAAATATTTTGCGGTGGTTCAATTCTCAAAGCCTGAGAAAACCGGGGGAAGGGGAGGGGGAACGAATCGACAGCATAATAGGGGTATAATTATGAATTAGTTAATATACGCAACAATACCGTTTGTGCAGACCATAAAAATAAATTGCAGACGTATTTTTTTCCCCCAGTCACAGTAACTGACCCCGCGCAGCACGGGAACATCACCTCGCTCGTGTTTCCAAGCGGCGACTTGTGCTTGCTTTAAACTTGCCTCTTTCTAGAGAGCCAGCCTCGAAATCCCCGATCCGTTCAAAGATAATCGGCGCTGCGTTAAAGCCCAGCAAATCGCTCGCTCAAGTTATCAGACAGCCTGGTTTTCACGTTGTTTTCGATTGCTAACTTTTTAAAAAAGAGAAATAACAATAAATCCACGGGCTAGATCTGGGGAAGCCTTCGGAAAGGTTTTTCTTGCTGTGGAGAAGGGTCTGAAAGTGGCCCGGCCCCTGCAAACAGCACATCTGGACAGCACTCCCGCCCAGCAGCCGGCTCCCCCTATTTCTCTTTTTTCTCCCCAAATATTTCCATATATAAACAAATATTTTTCAGGCTCGCTCTGCGACAACTGGAAAGCAGAAGTGAATGATTTCTTTATAAACCCCGAGGCCTGGCCCTGCGACCCTTGCTCCTGCCACTTTATTCCAGGGAGCAGTTTCCTGGATTTAATGGGAGCTACCCCTGCGAGTAAGAGTCTGGAATAAAGACCAGGCAAAGGGGCGCATTCATCTCTGGCGGCCGGGGGTCGGAGTGGGATCTGAATCCAGATTAAGGCCAGGCCTCGGGCAGGCTCGAGGTGTGCGCCGCTCGCCGCGGGGAGAAGGGACCCCGGCCCCGGAGCCGCTGGGCTGAGGGGAGCCCCGGGCCCGGTGCGGGCGGCGCGGCCGCGTTCTGCTCGGCCCGATCGATCTCAGTGCGAAGGCTCGGCCGAGTTCCCATCCCCCGGCTCGGGGAGAGGAGGGAGTTTGCTCTGGGCGAGCTTTCCCAGCGCAGGGGGCAGCGAAGGCTGCGAGGGGGCAGCTCTCTGTGCCCCCCGCCCCCCTTATCCCTCCCCTTTCCCCCGGCACATCCAGCGGGGCCGCAGGGTCGCTGCGGGGGCTGCGCTCTCTCCCCGCTCGCACGGCGGAGCGGCGGCGCCTTTGTGTTTGCCGCGTTCGCAGCGCCCGGCGCGGACGGGCACAGGGAGGGCGAGCAGTGCTAAACCTCCCGGGGGCAGGGATAGGGCCAGGGAGGAGGGAGAGGAGCAGCCGTCGGGGCCGCGAATCCATCCCTCCATCCATCCATCCCCGCGGTGCCCGGAGCGGTGTCCGGGGCCGCGGGGAGCTGCTCTCCCTTTGCCCCTGGCAAAAGGCTCTGCTCCCTGGGGTTTGACAATTAGGGGCCCTATTGGCGTGGAAAGCGCTCCGTGTCTTCTGTCGGTGCTGCAGGGGCTGTGCTCGGGTGCGGAGTGCTTGGACAGCTCAGCTCGCAGACCTCGGGTGGCACAGGAGAGAGCCCCAAGGTAAGAGACCCAAGACGGGTCGGGGCTGCTTTAAACCGTCCACCCGTAAAACCACACTCGCTGCTCTGGAAAACGTATTTCTGAGTTCTTACATCAGTTCCCAAAATTCGCTTAAATCTCCCTGCCTTTCCAGCACCATTTCTTTTCACTAAACCGCTATAAATAATCCACTGTTTTCTTGGGCTCTTTTGCTAAAATCTCCCTCCAGCTTGTTTGAAAGCCTTCCTCGGTGCCTGCATCCCAGACAAGTGTTTCCGAGGCTTTCGGAAAGAGGGAAAAGAATTGTTTTGATGGGGTTTTGGGGGGGATTTTTTTTTTTTTTTGAGACATTCCTTCGCCTGGGAAAAGACACACAGCTGGGGGACCCGCTGGAAACACGTGTGCCCTCCTCCGAGTCCCCGCTCCCGCTGTCGCCTTCCTCCAAGCCCCTGCCTCGGTCGCTCCCTTCTTGTTGCTGCTCCCCGCGGGGCCGGGAGCGGGCAGAGCAGGGTGGGGAACACACGACATCCATGCCGTGTGGCAGCGCCGCTGTGCCCGTGGAGAGCGACCTGTCAGGGAGGTGCACTGGAGGGGAGGGGAAAGGAGCCACGGGGAGGGGGATGAGGGCTGCAGGGCGGGTGATAGAGACGTACAAAACCTGCTCCTCGGCCTAGATAACAGGGTTTAGCCGGGATTTCCGAAGAAATGGCTTATTTCCCGTTTTACATCTGAAATCCGTTTCCGTGCGTGGGAACCCCGGCGGGCTGCTGTCAGTCGGCGCTTTAGGCCGGGGAGAGCGGGCTGAAGGCTCCGCCGTACCGCGCCGAGGGGGCACCAGGGATTCACTCGGAGCAAAAGGAAGTGTCTTTTCCCCCTACGCTCCCACACATACTCCTTTCACTTGTTTGCAGCCCCGTAGAAAAAAATTCGTCTATGAAAAAACCTGTCCTAAGCAGCTCTGCACCTTCGGGGAGCAGCTAAGAAGCAACGGACAAAAATAATCCCTTCCTGAAAATTTGTGTGTCTCCTTGCCCGCTTTCCCACCGCGGCTCAGTCCAGGCTAATCCCTTCTGGTTTTATTTCCAGATTTATAAATCCCTTCATATTTTATTTTGAACTTGCGTCGAATTAACCCCCCGCGGCTTTCCCCGCTGTATTTTCCGTGTACAGTGTTTCGCTTGACTTCACCTATTTTTCGGGGGTCCCACCAGCTCATGAAAGCACTCGCTTCTGTCACCTTCTCAAAAGAGGCCCTTGCTGCTTTTCACTGCGCTCCCCCCAGCGCCACGCGTGACCGAGGGGCGTGGGAGCAGCTGCGGGCCCGCCTCAGCCGGGCGGATGTCAGGGCAGAGCGAACAAGAGAGCAGAAATAAAATGCTGAATATTATCCAGGCAAGCAGCCGGGATTTGTACCTAGCGGCTTTGTTTTCGCTGTAGCTAGAGTGACAAAAAGAAGCGGGGAAGGGAAAAAATATTTTTATCTAGATAAAAAATCCCTTCCCAAAGAGAAGGCGCTCCCCACGCCCGGGTGTGTCCTGGTCTCCCTGCCAGCCCACGCCGCCCGCTCGGCCCCGCCGCTCCACGGACACGCATCGTTTTGAAGTGAAATTTCAACCCCCTCGAGACGTTGCTTCTGCTTCTGCCAAACACCGATTCCGCCGGCAAGGGCAAGTAATACATGGCATAAACGAAGTTTTAGAAACACCCCGTCACCCGGCGCCGCTGGGCGGTAAAGCACCTCTGGGGTGCTTTGCGTGGGGATTAGCCCGCAGCGGCGTTTGGGCAGCCTGGGTGCGGCGCAGAGAAGTGCGGGAGTTGTTACCTCTCTGTGTTTAGAGTTATGGGTTTCCTACTGGCTCCCTGTTCTTCAAACAGTTAATTCTCCCGGCCGGTGTTCCAGGACTCAGATGGCCAAAATTCCTCTCCCTGAAGCCCGAGTCTCCCTCCCCTCCCTATTGGGTCGCAGCTTTTGGGTCTCTCCCGAGCTCTCCCTCCTATTGGCCGGGGACATTTTTTTTCCCTTTTTTTTTTTTTTTTTTTTTTTTTCCTGACAGGCGCACGCAGCCTGCCTGACTCTTGGAGAAAAAAAAAAAAATCCCAGAAGTTTGGATCAATCAGAGAGAGACAGAAGGAAAGGGGAGAAGAAAAAAAAAAAAAAAAAAAAAAAAGAAATCCAGCCTGCTGCAGCCCCTCTGAGCAAGTGCTGGGACCTGGGCTGAGCACACCCTCCTGGCTCTGCCTGCGGAGTATCTGCAGCCTCATGTAGTGCCTTCAGGAGACTGAGGGCTGGTTCTTCTGGGGGTGCAGCTGGGGAGGGGTGGGGGGGGAGACAGAGGCGAGAGGCTCTGCCTCTGGTCCCCGAGCTGTGCGCTCCCAGCCGCTGGTCGCTCCTGTGCCCAAGGGTCTGGGCTGGGGGATAAGATGAGTGAGAGGAGAAGATCGGCGGTGGCCCTCAGCTCCCGAGCTCACGCTTTCTCGGTAGAAGCCTTGATCGGGACAAATAAAAAGAGGAAACTGCGAGACTGGGAGGACAAGGGGCTGGATTTGTCCATGGAAAGCCTCAGCCCCAATGGCCAGCTGGGGGACAATGAAGACCCGACTCAGTGCCTGGACCTCAACCCTGGTTAGTGCGACTCCTTTCTCTTCGGGATCCCCCTCCTGCCCCGCTCCCTCCCAGCTTCTAGCCCTGATTCCTGTCGGGAGCTGCCCGCCGGGCAGCGCGTCCCGGAAAACATTCGAGACTGGGAGTGCAGAAAAAAATAAGCGGGAATTTTGCGGAGATTTCTTTTTTTTTTTTTTTTCTGTTGTTGTTTTTGTGGGGTTTTTTGTTGTTTGCTTGTTTGTTTTTTTCCTTTCAGTTTACGGGAACTTTCTCTTACTCGCTGTGTCTCTTCCCCCCCACATAGCTCCGTGATCTCCCGCGAGGGACGGCGCGTCCCCTCTGCTTCCTTTTTAACCCTCTCTCCTTCCACTCCCTCCGTGCCTGCCGATCGCGATACTCCTTCCTGGGGATCTCGGGACACGCGTTTCGTTTTGCCCCAATTTCCCGAGCCCCGAGTTGGAGTTGCCGGGTGGGCCGGGGGCAAAGGAGCGGGGTGCGAGTTGCACCCCTCTCCTCGTTTCCGAGTCACCGCCGCGTACTCCCCGCGGAAACAGTGACTCCCTAAGCGGAGGTTTCGGTGTAGGAGGAGGATGTGGGCATCCGGGATCAGCGCTGCTCCGGGGCGAGGGTCGCCGGCTCTTCGGAGTGATGGAGACCCTCTGTGTGCTCCCGCAACTCGGGATCCTACTCCCGGGACCGGACCCGCTGTGTGCTCCCGCAGCTCGGGGTCCTTCTCCGGGACAGGACCCGCTGGGTTCCGGCCGGCGCGGCCTCGCTCCGCTCCCGGCACGGAGGGCACAAGCCGCGGCGGAAGCGCGGGGGGACATGGAGGGGTCCCTTCCCTCTCCGGAGGGAAACGCTCCGGGCAGGGAAAAGGAACTCGGCGGGTAAGGGGCACTGAGAGCAGTCCAGCCCCGCTTCCCAGCCTGGCTCCTCCCGGAGCCGCGCACGGAGCAGCGCCGGGCCCGCGGCCCCAGGGCCGGCGGAACGGGGTTAGGGGACAGCGAGCACAACACTTCCCTCTTGGTGTCCGTCTTTGGACTTTAAACTCTCGTTTGTTTGTTTTTGTTTGAAAGGAATCCAGTAGCTCGCAGCTCTCATTTGGCTCAAGCCAAACCCTCGGTCTGCTCCTGTCCCCCCGGCCGCTCCTCTCCGGCCTAAAGCAAGGGCTCCGCAAACGCAGCCGGGGATCCGCGGATCCCGGGGGTGAAATCGCGCCGGGCCTCGCTCCCCGAGCTGTCCCCGCGCCCTTCTCGCTGTCCCCAGTCCCCGTTCCCCAGGGCCTTAACAAGGGACGGAGGGAGCGGCCCCGCTCTCACAGCTATAGTGTGGCGAGAAAGACAATTTTAGGTGATTTCTCTTTGCTTTTAGTGGTCAGATGGGGCAAAAAGGTCAAGCGATTTCTTTGCGCAGCCCTAAGAAAAAGGGCAGAAATATCCTCCTCTCCTGCCAAGTCCATTCCGCTGCATTTGGAGCACCTTTTAAATTTCGTTTTTATTTATTTTGCGTGATGTCCCCTGAGCTATCAATTAGCATAAGCTGCCCAAAACTAAGAGTAAAAAAACCCAAACCAACAAAGCAAAAACAAAAGGAGGCGAAAAAAAGAGAAAGAATTTTAGACCGAGGTATCAAAAACATTTGCTGTAAAAAAATATTTTTTAAAGTGTTTTTGAAGGGAGCTAAAGACCATGAAGACCTCGCCCCTCTACGCCCTCAAGGAGCCGCATTTCAATTTGCTTTTAACAGCAGCAGCCTTTCTCGGTGCGGGTCCTAAGGAGAAGTAGGTAATTGCTGCCAGGGTCGTCTCTCTCAGCGGAGGGACGGGCATAAAGGAGAGGGGACAGCAGCGATCAACCAGTCAAAAAATAGGCTACGGCTTCAGAGGCTTCCCCGTTCAAAGGAATAATTACGTGATCGTAGACAAAAAAAGGCTTTCTAATAACAGAGAGTATCTGTGCATAAGTATTTTTTTCTTTTTTCCCCCCTTTTTTAACCGTTTTTCTTTTTTTAGAACAGTTTTTCATAATTTTTTAGCCTCAATGGGTTATGTTTTTATACAGTCTCAAAGTTTAATTTGCTTATTTCTCAGTGAATTCGAATTGGAAAATTGGAAAACTCTCCATGCGCCAGATTGGAGAGCGGGAGAGAATGGCTGCTGGTGCCTGAAACCTCAGAAAGTAAACGTGATGTTTTTCATAAAGCAAAGGAAATCAAGAACAGTTTGAGAAATCATTTTTAGGAGGTTGATAGACTTTAAATAAAGTCCGCGACTGTAATTTGCACAGTCACTTCATTAAACCTAATTCCTCCGCGGTGTACTTTTGCTGCTGGGTGAAAATTGATTAGCGGCTCTATAATGACCACCAAATTCCATCTTTACAAGACCTAATTAAGAACAAACTTTACACCTAACGTATTTTAAACTTGCCAAATCTCCAGCGATGTAGAAAAAAAAATTGGAAAAGGGAATTTTTATAGCGTCCCAAAAGTTCAGCGCTCAAAGCCGCTGCCCCCGAGCAGGGACGGGCTGTTCCCTCTGCTGCGGTGCTGCTGGGACGGCGGTGCTTGCGGGGAGGCCGCAAGTCGTACAGGGGCTCTGGGAAATTATGTCCTGATTTTCGTGGGATTACCTAAATCGGTCTAACCCCATTTATCCATCTTTTCGCCTAAATTGCCTCCATTTCAGCGCGGGAGGGTCTGAAAACTATTCAGTGTGGGGAGCTAAACGCGGCCACAAATAGAGTAAGGCTTTGCTCTCCTTCTCCTAGATCTTTTTCGTGCTAAGGGCGGGTATGAGGATTTCTCTCCCGAACGCGGGACACGTCCCCTGGCAGGGGTGAGGGGGAGGCGGCGGAGCGGCCCCGCTCCAGCCCCCGAGTGGGTGCGGGTCTGCGCTGGACGTGCACAAACCGCAGTGCCTGGCAGGCAGCGCTGCTCGTTTCCCCGTGTTGGCGGAATCCCTGACCCCTGACGGGCCATCTTACAGCGTACCCAAACTCTTCGGTGACGATATTGGCGAGACCGAGTCTCCCGAGAGAACTGCCCTCCCTCCCGGGCCGCATCCTCCCGGGAGAAGCGAGGTGGCAGCCTGGGAGGTGCCGGGTCGGGCTGTGGCGTGGGCAGAGGTGAGGAAAGCAAGCCGATAGATCCCCCAGGTTTGTAAGGAACATCACCCGAGCATCCGAGTTATTTATTTATGTCTCAGCCACGAATTTTGCCGCCAGAGTTAATGTGCTTTTTTTTACGAGAGTCATTTAAAAGAGGGATAAACCTGGATTTTAATCATGTGCGGGTTCAACCACGAAGTTGTGAAAAGGAATTCGGGATTACAGAGGCTCTCACCTTCTCTTTCCCACTCGGGAAAAGAGGGAGCTCCGGGCAGGGGCAGGCGGAGCTCTCCGGGGGCTCCGGGAAGCCTTTCCCTCTGCTCCGCCGCCGCTCCCGCATCCTCCGCCGGCGCTCGGCTCTGGCCGCCGACAGGCCAAAGGAGGAGGAGGAGGAGGAGGAGGGTGGCGGGACGCCCCTCCGTCCCCTTGGCAGGTTCGGTTTCAGAGGGCAGCAAAACAATGGGCTCGGATGTCTTGTGGGTATTTATAGATTTAACCTGAGCAGCGGAAAGGTCACAGGGGCCCCAGGCGTTGCCTCCCTTGATGAATATATTGTTTACCGTCCTTTAGGGCCGTGGCATTCGTCCGCCCGTCCCTTCGCCACCCCAAGGGCGCAGGGACAGACCGAGGCAGAGCCGAGCGCGCTCCTTTCCTTGTCGAAAGTTTAAGACTTTTAAAATTTTTTTTTGGAGAGCGTGGGTGGGAACATGTTTCCGTGGATGCGTTTGCCTTCACAAGAATACGGCTGCTCCTTCGGGCGGTCAGGTCTCTTCACGGCGACACGAGCACAGGCGCTTCAGAGGCAGAACAAAACGGTGCGGCGGCTAAACAGATCGACTTTTTCGGCTTTGGGACCGTCCTTTTCCTCGCGAAGAAACACACAGGCCATTTTGTAAACGAATTTTTTCTGCCAGTGCAGTCTGTGTATCACACGTCCATCCCACCGGTATTTTTGGTTGCATATATTGAAAGTGCACCTACCGGTTTAAAAACTCCAAAATCACCCAAAAACAAACAAACAACCCCCAAACAACAAATTAAACAAATGAAAGCAAGGTATTTTTGAGAGTTTAGTTATTCGTTCCTTGTGTTTATCTGAATCTACACTGGCGAACTACTGCGAGCCTCTGCAAAGACAGAAAAACACGGCGCACATTTTAAGACCCACAATGTGTTTATTACGTGTGCTTATCGGTAAGATTAAGATCCGGGAGTTTGACAAAGCCTTCAGTGGCTGACAAGAGTAAAACCGTCAGCTCTTTTAGAGCGGTGTGTTGCTTTCCTGTGTCTCCCGGGAGGTTGCATCCACGTCCATCCCAATGCCGCTCCGCCGCGGGGCTCCTGCTCCTCCTTGCCCGCGGGCAAACCCTCTCCGCCTGCGGGAGTGCGGGAGCCACACAGCCCGCCCACCCTCCGGAGAGGTAAAGAGATTTTAAGAGCAGTAGAAAATGCCATTGACCCTTCTACTTCCTTTTTAATTTTTTTTTTTTAAATACCCTCGCTTCTGAATGCTTATATTGATGAAGTGCGTTCCTCGAGCAGTGGCTGTTAAACCCGTGAAGAAGGAGTGCCTTAGTTCGGTTTCTCACTTCAGCTTTTGTTTGACTGCTCGGTGGATGGGGTTAAGATTCCAAGAGCGGGCAGAGCAATTTTTCTCGTTTCTTTCCCTAGGTAGAGCGCATTGCCATTCATCGTCCCTTGCATGTTCCTTGAGGCTCGTAGACGAGCAATGCTCTGGGGCAACGAGTTGTAAGACAAGAGAGTGTCAGCTTTGCCTTACCTTGGCACTGGGCGTTATTGATGAGAAGCCTTTCTAACGAATTTGGGTGTGACTAGGATTGTATGAATTCATTCCACCTGTTGGATCATCAGTTTGCCTCTTTAAGACGGATACAGAGCTCAGCTCCGTTGTTCCCTTGTGTACGCGATGGAAGGAAATGCAAAAATCTGCCCCTCCTAATACCTCTGTTCCCCATACCCCAGCATCAGAGCTAATACTCTCATCTTCCCCAGAGGAGACAATTGCAGGAGGCAGATGGAGTTGTCCAGATGAGAGCCAGGAGAGCTGAGCCCTGTGGGGACTCGGGAAAAGGTTGTCTTAGTCGAGTTCATACACCTCTGACCTTGGAGCCTGAGGAAACAGAGAGTGAGAAGGATTTGTTCCTGTGGTAATATGTGCCTTACTGAACTGAGGAACTCCTGCTGCTGGGTCTGTGAAACTCCTCCTGCAGAGAGGCGAATTACTCGCACTGTACTAAGAGGGCAGGTAATAGAATAATAGAGGCAAACCTTAAAGAGCAGCAGAGCGCTGGGAAAAGGGTGGTGTGTCAAGCAATTTCTCCCTTTCTTTTATATGTATTTTAAAGCTGCAGCATTTTTTACACAGGTTTATCCCATCTGCTGGTAACGGGAAAACTGCTGTTTCAAAAGATGTTTCTTGTCTTCTACAAGAACTTTGGGAGAATCCAAAAAGCTTCTGTTACAAGCAAAAGTCAAGTAATTCCTTACGAACCATCAATCACTTCTCCCTCCTCCCATTTGGGACCGAGCACTTGATATCAAATATCAGCCCAGCTAGCCTCTCCTCAGGCAGAAGTGTCCTGCTTTATCCGTATCTGTCTTTAAGGAAAACTGATGCTTTTCTCAGATGGAAAAGCTGAAAGATGCCTTCCAAGAGCACTGCGTTCAGGAAAGAGCATTTCCATTGTTTTACAGCACAGTCGGTGCCATTTGAGTCACTTCTATTCACACAGATAGCTGTTCCTTTTGTAATCCGTTGGATTCCTGATTCAATCTTTGCTTGCAGTCTTAGGTCTTCAAAGACCAACATTTCTTTTTTTTCAGAGTTTCTTTTTTCTGCCTTCTGGTCTAGATTAATAAGGTTAAAATAGTTTAAATAATGCACTAAAACCAGTCTGAGAGTACTGAAAAAAAATATCCCTGAATATATTGAGACACGATCAAATGGCATTTACATTGTCCTTTTTTGTAAAATAAGTAAAATCCATTCAGGTGTGATTTAAATCACCCCAAGTGTCCATATTGAAATCTATCGTTTACCCTGGTGATGCAAAATCAAATTCAGTGAAAGAAACTTTAATTTTCTAAACTTGACAATGTTCCAGAGATCAAAAGAGTTTCCCAGAGAGGCTGGAACATGCTAATGCCCATTGATGGAGTTTTGGGATTTTGTGCTAATTCTTAGCTCTCTGATATAATCTTAAACAGTGCAATTAGTGGGCAGTAATGGGATGGGACCTTCTGTTAAATTCCTGGCAGAAAAGGCATCGTGGGTATACAGACATGTGGGCAGTGTCTGTCAGCCTGGGAGCTGTGTGGCTCCTTTGGGAAGAGCAGCCATGGGCACATGGGTGCAGGGAAAATGCAGACAAGTGGGGTCTTCCCAGTTCTCCAGTTCCTGATCCTGATCCAGAGCAGCTCTGCATAGCAGGACCTTGAAAAATTTTGCTTCCATAGCCTTTTACTCGAACTACAGTTTCCTCAGATAGAGGGTACAGTGCAGCAATGCTGAGCCTTTTTTTCCAGAGGGAAAAACCCCCAAAGGTGCAGCTTTCTGCTGCTTATTTCCAGTATTGTTGAAAATAGGATATGATTGCAACTTTTACACCTGTGAAACATCTGCTGTCTCAAAATACAACCCCCTTGCATTTCCTGTGTTAAAAGCTGTAGTGTTCTCTGGTGAGACGTGCTAGGGAGAGATAACATCGTGCTATGGCAAAATTAAATTGAAATATCTTTGAAAGCACATTGAGAATTTTTGAAACCGAGAAGAAATGTGTGCCAATTGAAATTCTAGTAGCAATTTGCATCCTGGGGGCATCTTTTAATTGCATATTCTTCAAGGTCAGAAAACAATGAATGAGTAAATCAATCCCACAAGTGATAAAAGCACTTGTTACAGTAATATTTGCAATAATATTTCCATATACCCTTTGCCTAATTGAGCTATTGATCTGAGAGTGTTGTGAAGATGGTGAGAGGATGGTCTGAGTCAGACCCCTGTGGCTCTCCACTGTTGGCTGAGTGTGTGTGCAAGTGCAGCTGTCAGAGGGGAGGGATCACCTCACCAGTGGCTTGGGGCAGCACACGCTGATTCGCAGCAACGGAGGAAGTCTGAGGAGGATTTTCATTTTGGAGAAAAAAAAAAAAGTGAAGATGGTGAGGATTCACTTAGATTTACTTTAGTAACATCTTTTAAAAATTTTGTTTTATGGAGAATCAGGAAAACTTAGGGTTTGGCCAATCTTTAAGTATTTATTTTTGTATCATCAAACTACCTAATGATTTTAAGTTGTCCAACCATTTTAGAAATAGATCCCAAGTCTCCTTGTTTTGATTAATTAAAAAGTAGTTTTAAAATAGGTCACAGAATGAATTAACAAATAAAGAATAAGGCATTTTTATTTATATAATACTCAAACCAAGCATTTGGACACTCAAAACTGCTTCCCATTTTTTCTTTTTCTAGAAGCCAAAGGTCTTTGGCAAATTCTGCAGGATTAAATGAAATTTTAATTTCTTCTAAGCTGGATTTTATTGGTTGATTACATATATAAAATTAAAAAAGGAGTTCAGTGGCATGACAGAACTCAGTGCCTGTCATAGTGGATGGCTTCACTTCACTGCCACTGCACCTGTTCATTCTTCTCAAAGCTTTTGCTTTTTGGGAAAGAAATCTTCCAGTATTGTTAAATGGACATTTCCAACTATGTCTACATGTGTAGCTCTTGGAAAGGAGCTTGGGAAGAAATTATTGCAAACCACCTTTGAAAGAATCAATTTAGAGTTTCTAAAGAGTCCTTAACCAACTGGTTAAAAGCTGACACAAATCATATTAATAATCAGCACATTCATATGAATGCAGCCACAGCAAAAATTGTTTTAAAATCAGTGGGCCAGGGCACACAGAATAGTTATGAATGACTTACAGTTCTTTGACTTCACTCAGGGGCTGGATACACTCTTGGCTAACACTGACATTTTTCCATGACCAATGAATTAACAAACCCGAGCTTCAGCTTTTAGGAGCTTCAGGAAATAGACAACTCCCTGATCAGAAATCTCCCCCCAAACCAAGGAGAAAATTTAAGACGTTGAAGTGTCTTTGCTTTTAATAAGAGTGAAGAACTGTGCATCACAGACTTCTTAAGAAACTACTCTAGTAACAGCAATATCCCTAAGTAAGATATTGGAAGTGCTGCTTTCTTATGATGCCAGCATCAGTGTGGATGCCTATGCAGAGAAAATACGAGAGCATGTTGCAACATTTAGAAATGTAGGTTGCATATGATGTGTAGGTTAGGGAGGCTTTAAAAATAGGTTCTTCTTGATTTGCCCCTGAAATGCCTGTAGATCAGTTCTGTAAGGCTGAGTTTAGTGAGGAAGAAGGAAGCTTGGGACTAGATGGAGATTTACAGATAGAATTTTTATTTTTCGCCTAATCGCCACACTGGATTTTCCTCAATTCTGCTCTAAGGATTCTATTGAAAGGTCAATTATTAAATGCTCATAGGTGCTATTGTAAACACATTTAATGACTTTTACAAGAATCACTTTCTTTGCTGAAGAAATTATCCCGGTTCTGCCCTGTCAGCGCCCTCTTTCAGCTTTACACTTTGAGCAGAAAAAATGCAAATGAATTTTAATTGTGCTTTAGGCAGCCTGTCTCACCAGGGTGAAAAAACAGTGGAAGCAGACCTTATACCCTCTCAGACTTAATGGAAACATTCCCACCGGCTTTCTTAAAAGCGAACTTCAGCCTTCAGGTTGTGCTGGACTCTGCTGCTGCCTTAATTTGTAATTAAATGCCATGCAGGAATTGGGACTGGTAATACTAAATCTTTGGTTGATGCATCCTAGCATGAAGGCTGTGTGGAAGCAGTGCTAAAGGAGGGCCTGATTCTTTGACATGCCAAGTATCTGCACTTCATAGGATTATATGGTGCTGATTTTCAAGGGTGCAACTTCTGTGACCTTATTTTCAGTGGTGTTAAGAATGTGTAATTGCCATGGAGATCTTAAACCTCTCCCTTGATTTCTGCTCTGAGACACCCTAAACAGGCTGTGATCGCAGAAAGTAGGCTACTCCTCAGTGCAACAGCTGGGATTGAAATAATCTGGGGGGGATTCCTTTTTCTTCTTCTTCAATACCATGTCAGTCTATAGGAGTTTAATAGTTATGACAGTGAGGTTAATACCTGGGTGATCATTTTATGCTATAGCTGGATCATGTTTGCTCTTCAGATTTAGTGCAAATGCCTGATAGCATGAAAACAATCAGGTTGGATCTGCTGCAGGTTTCTGGATTGTGACTGTCTTTGCAATTTCTAAGTACTCCTGCCATTTATTTGTGTAATACAAGAATACAGTGCTCCATACATGGCAACAAGGCTGTTATTTTTACACTGAAGAGTTATTTTTTTGCTTCATAAAGCTTAATCTTTTTATGCCAGAAGATTGTAGCAAGCTATGAAAATACAGAATTCAGTCCATGGCTGTGGATGCTTAATGGTTTTTATTTTGCTCTGGAATTTAAAAGATAAATAGAAGATTTATTATCGTAGGATTTAGGGGTTTCCTGTGCCAAGCTCTTTGGAGCAAATAAAAAAAAAAGTTTTCATTTACCATCAAACAAGCCTAGCAAAGCCTCTATGTGCCTAGTGGCAAGGCAGTCACATTATTCACTCCAGGGCTTGGAGTGTTACCACATAAACTGCAACATCACAGTGCTGCTACGCAGGTCCTGCAAACGCTGCCTCATTAGAGACTCCCTGGATTATTCTGTACAGTGCAATTCTGTGTGCTCCACCACTCAGGAAATTGTGCCTGAGCTGGGGAAAGGGAGGGCAGCTGTGGAAGTGCCTAGCAATGTACTGTTACAGAAATGGACAATAATTAATAGCTTTTGTGAAAATATAGCCATAAAATGCAACTTCAGGACAAAAATGAAAAATAAACCACCTCAGTCTGCTTCTCAGAATGAAAGATTCAATAGTGAATTGGCTGGTTATTAAGGGCATTTGCTCAAGTTACGTTAAGGTGCTGAGCATCATTCATCCAGGGTAATGCTGGAATAATTGATGTAGAAGAAAATGAAAAGAGGTTGGATTGAGTACATACAGGGCACATAATAAAGTAGTCCAGTGTGGTCAGACTACCACAGAAATGCAGTTCAGCCCCAAAGGGGGATTGAAAATGTTTGGGGCATTTTTTGTCTCTGTTCTGTTGCAGTGCCAGATGCCCTGCTCCTGGTTGTGCTCTCAGACACCTGGAGCTCTGCAATGTCCAGTGGCTTCTGTAGGTGCTGGCTTGTCCTTGGGCTGAGAAACGACAGAAAAACACCAAATCAAGAATCATAGCGCTGTAGCTTGGCTGGATGAGGGCTGGGTGTCCTGAATCCTTCTGAGGGGCTTCTTGACTGGGACAAGGGAATGCACCAGGGGATGAAGAGAGCCACTGTTGTGTTCATGTTGAGTCATGGGTGTACATTATCCTCCTAGGAATGAAATGATGCTAAAATCGGGAAGAGATGAGTTAACAGCGGCAAAGGAGTAGAAAACCAGAAAACTGATAGAAAACAGAGAGGGATCTCTGTTGGGAAGGAAGAGGAGCATGAGGTGGGAAAGGGAGAGGTTCAGGGCTTCATTTCCTACCCACCAGCTGCTCTCAGCATGAGGAGAAATTAGAAACTATTTTCAGGCTTTCTCCCTGCATCTGGGTACCTTCCTGTGTTGTTTTTATTTTTTTTCCCCCAGAATAATGAATAGCATGGTTCCTATAGATGAAATACAGTATTCATAATGGTTTCTGAAGACAGCTTAGGACATTATATGAGTAAATGTAATAATTTGCTGTACTTCAGCTATGTAAGAGAGGGGAAATGGAAGACCTCTCAGTTAAGTAGAAGGTGTCATGAAAAAGAGCAGGATTTCTTCCCATGATCTTTGTTCCTCCATGGTTTAATGCAAAACATTAGGAATTTCAGGAAAAATTAAAAATAATCTCCTAGAGGAAGTAATTTCTCTTAGAGTCAGCTTCACAGGAGTTTTAGAATAATATTTAAAATCTTGTTTGCAACTTTTGCTACTTTATTCAGGTCTTTGTCCTTTTTATAATCAATAGATGTTACACATGGGGTTCAGTCTATTTTATTGTGCAGTTGCATTGGCTGAATATTATGGATTTCCATAGAATATAAACATATTCTATTTCAGTGCTTGATAGTATTAATATTTAAATTATCAACATACAGAAGTTTTTTATGTGCCAGCGAGAGTATGTTAAACATTATCGCAGTGAGTGTAGTTATTTATTCCATAGGTACACCTAGAGGCAATTTCTAATTGCTAATTAAATTACACATAGCACATTTCTGATTTTTAAGGTCATAATTAAACTAAATTTATAATAATCAAGTACTTCAGATAATTTAGTCTTCCCCCTCTATGCCAAATTTGAACTTGTTATATTGTTTATTTGTGTGTTTTTCCTTGGAGCATTGCTGGAAGGAGGAGGGACCAGCTTTTCTGCACAGCAACAGAAGTTTTTTGAAATGCCAATCTGGCTAGGACCCCTGAACTTAAATGAAGAATTATGTATAGCAGCAAAGGTTTCTTATTGCAATTATTTGCAGTTGAATGAGAATATGTGTTTGTGAACTGACCCTCAATCATTTCATTTGTGAATATTCAAAGAATTACTGAGCATTCATGAGGACGCTTGACAGTCATGAATTAAAATATAAATAATTGTGTCTCAGACAGTTGCTATTTGCTGCACCATTTACAATTATGTTTGCTGTGTAGACAAATGGGAAGAAAAAACTTATTATTATGGTCATCTAATGAAGTGTATAATATTTGTTCTGCATTTTTTCCCTGAAAAATAAGCATTTATTTTTCAGTCTTTTCCCCACCCATTTCTGCTTCCTTTTTTTTCTTTATTCCACATTCACAGTTGTATTATTTTTGACCTGTCTGAGTTGTGACTTCTCTCCCGTGAGTCAAGGTGTGTGCCCAGCTCTGTCCCCAAAGCAGGAGGAGATTCAGGGGTTCCGCTTGGCTCTCTGCACGTACCTGGGCTGGTGGCTCCTGGGGACAGCCCAGGGCTGCCCTTTGCTCACATTTCACAGCACAGCAGAGCACCAGGTCCCATCCAGGGCCTCAGCACACTGCAGTGTACAAAGAGCAATATTCTGAAGGTGTTGCTGGTCAGTCACCCCCCTTTCATGAGACAACATTCACACCAGCTCTTCACACTGTGGTTGGCTGAGTTTATTCCCGTGTACACACTAAATGTGATCTTCATTGCGTGTGCCAGAATTGCCCCTTCAGCACAGCAGGCCAAACGGTCCTAACCCTTCCCTGATATCTCTGTCATAAGGGGACTTCAACCAGGATTTGTCATTATTTTACTTGTGGTCTGAGTTTGATATAATTTAATAATAAATTCCAAAGAATGGGCAATGATATTTGAGAAGGAAATCAGATCTCAGTACAGGTAAAACCCTAAATGAAGAATGAAGAAATAATAAAAATAGAGTTTTGTGAAATAGAACAGAGGTTGTGAAGTTTTTTGGTTTATTTTTTCAGTACACAATGAATTTCAGTCGAGATATCCATTTATGAAGGGATATTTTGTGAGAAAAAACCCCAGAAATTCCTGAACTATGTTTCTTCTTTGTCTAAGATACTGTGGAAAAGCCCCTTTACTCTTATATGTCTTAACAACAAACAGGGGAATAGAAAGCAGTAATTTCTCCTTTGTGAGGGCAGAGGAATCTGAAGATTGAGGCTTAGTTTGCAGAGTTTGTAGAGCAATTAAGCATATCAGGATTCCCAGTTCAAATTGTTGGCTCAAAATGCATCCTGATTTAATAAGGAAAGAACAGGAATAAGTCAGTGATTGAGTTCCTTGAAAAAGGGATTTGCCAAACTGGAGATCTGACATTTTCCTTTTCTTCAATTACATTTTGACTACCCTGAGACACATAAAAAAGGTTGTTTTTTTATGAGGACATGACTTTCAAAAGTTATTATAAAATGTTTGTATGTTTTTCTTCAGAAGAGTCTTTAGATGCTTATTTGGGGCCAAATTCAGCAAGCAACTAAGAACTCTAGCCCATCCATTTTCTGCATTTAAACAAAAGCATAACAACGACTTATACTTTAATATAATAACTTATACTTTAATATTCCCCATTTTTGGTGAATGTAGTTCTCCCTCTCATATTTTGCTTTTGTTCTAGGATTTTTTTTAAGAACTGAGGATTTTTTTTTCAGTGAAGACATTCCTGTTACTCTTACCAACTCAGAAAAAATGACTGCTTAATAGTGGACAGAGTTTGAATCCCATTTTACTTGCAATATACTTTCTCCACATCATGTGCATGTACAAGTCTCTCCCTCTCTAGACAGACCTATAATATGTACACGTATATATTATATATAAATTAAAGTATTGTTTTATATATATATATATATAATATATTTCATGTAATACCTGTATTTTTTGTATGGCTTTTGTATAAGAATGTAGTATAATCTTTTTTCTAGGGACATTAAAACACTGCATTTAAACATTTGATATATCTTAGGTATTTTAGAAATATAATTTTTCTCCATTCCCATTTTGGACTTACTTTTTTTTATGGTAACAAGTGCTAGATACCAGTGTTACATTTGATGGCTAAAAAGAAGAGAATTTGCAAGAGAGGTTTAATGTATTTGGTAGTGAAAACTACTTTCATTTTACAATGGAATTTTCAAGCATGTTTTTGTATAGAGCAGGCAGCAAAAAAAGGCCTTGCTTTTTAATGGGAGAAGGATTGTTTTGTGCATAGATTTGTCCAGTTAAATTTGCAGCAAGTAGGTGATGTTCAGGACTTGAAGGTAGAACTGCCTGCTGTCTTGGGCGAGAATCACTCAACAAGAGCATTCCCCCTTTTCCAGCAGATATATTTGTGGCAGCATGGGTTTCCCTCCAGGCAAAAGTGGATGTGAAATCTTTTTTTAAGGAGCAATTCAAAAAATTCACAGTGTTAAACAGAAGTGCAAAAAACTCCCTTAATGAAAGACAGATTGCAAGCGTTTGCCTAAGATTATCACTCTGCTAAACTGAAGCAGAGCAGCTGAAATTCCTGCATCATTTACATCCCATGAGCAAGGCAAGAGCAAAAGCTGGAGGAAAATATTTGATAAAGTGCGAGCAAACAGCTGTGAAGAAGAAAAAGCTGCACTTTCAGTCACTGAATCTCTTGGCAAATGAAAACATTAGCTCAGTCAATGCCAAATGAAGCAAGCCCTGGGCTGTGCCAGGCCATAAGTCCTTAAAGGGACACTCTCTCCTTGGATTTAAACAAAAAGAGATCAGTTCTGATGCCTTCCAGCTTCTCCTCCTTTTAAATACTCTGTCTATGCACTTACAAGTGTATGAGAGTTTAATTTCTGTCCATGGGATCATTCCCTATCTTGTGTTTGCAAAGGTGGTTTCTGTTAGCCGGTTTCCTCCTTGCTATCTGAGGCCCTGATCCTGCCAAAATGTATTCATGTCCCTCATTGCAGTGGGTCTCCCATCCAAATCCCTCCCAGCAGGAAAGGTGAGCTCACACTTATGTGTTTGTAGGAGCAGTGCCTAATTGTAGGGGAAATGGAAACTGCACAGAGTTTTGTCTGTGGCACAAAATAAGCAATAGAGACTATGGAGTGAAGTATATTTCTTTAATACTTCAATTATAGATGTGCTAGATGTGATGTGTAACTTTAGTAAGGGACAGTCCCTTTGGAGAAGAATGTAATATTTCACCTTATAAGTATATAGTTTTAAGCAGAAATATATATATTAAAATGGCATATATTGAAATTATTTCAGTTGTGAGGTGAGGAATCAGGTTCTTTATTTTCATCCTATATTTTCATTTCAATGTGAAACTGTTAAGTCCTTTTGTTGCTTGTCATGGAACTCCAGCGGGACTTTGATTTTATTTCCCTCATGCATGATCTTGTTTTGCACATTTAGCAGTTCTGATGCTGGAATTTTAGGTAAGTCCATTCAGAAATTGCAGCACTTATTAAATTACCTTGTATGGTGTCAACAGAAGACAGAATGTTGAACAAAATTAAATTGTGACCCCTTATATGGCCTTATTCAGAAAAATAGTCTCACTGAAGTCCCTGGGAGCTGCAAAATGCTTCAGATGCAATTCAGGCATTTACTTGAACTTAAGAGCCTAAACTGCACTTGAAAATGCATGGGAGGGGAGGGAAAGTGTGCTTAAATTATTTACATGCCTTCAGAAGTATATCAAGTTTTAAACTATAGTAATGACATGCATGAGCATAATTGAAAAATGTAGCCTATCCACAACAGGCTACCTTACCTAGTGCTAGAGGTGGCTGAGATGGACTGCAAAGCTGCTGTCCTCTTACAGAGCTTGGTAAAAAATCACTGCACAAACATCTGTTAGACACAACATGGAGAGTGGGAATGATAGAACACTGAGCTGTTAGGTGGGAAATTATCTTACTTTCTTTTTTTTGGCTAACAACCAGTGGTAAAATTTGGGCAAAGGTGTTTTGCTGTTACTCAGTTTTTGGACTTCAGTTGCAGGAAAGTTATGTAGAAGAGAGGTGATTTTTATTTCTTGTTCTGACCTCTTGCATGCTGGTGCAGCTATTTTACTGAAAGCTGTTTACAGAGCACAGGCAAGAAGGCATTATTTAGATTTTGTAAAATGAAATGTGAACAAGCACATATCAGCACTTCAGGAAGATTTCATAAGCATTTTCCACCCCAAAACCCTGGTTTTACTCTTCCCCTGGGCCCTGAACTCTTGAAGACTTCTAAAGGGGATTTCTGTGAAAGAAACAAGCCTCTTGCTTGTTTCAAGCAAAAAGCAGCTGGACAAATGATTTGCATCATATTCTGATGCCACCAGAAATGTTAGTTCTTCCTGCCCTTCCTCAATGACTCTATCTGTTGTTCACCAACATTTTCAGCTCCCATACATTTCCCTGAACATCTCACAGCATCCCAGGTGCAGGCAAATGTTTTCTCCATCTGGATCCTGTCTGAGGATGTTCTCCTGGGCTCAGCACACAGAGCAAGTAGTCAAGAGAGCCTCTTCAGTGAAGGTGCTAATTTGTTTTTGATTTTCACAAAATGTGTAATACTGTAATTAATTTCACACTGCTATCCTTCTGTCAAAGCTGTTAGAACCTGACCAGTGAGTCAGTTTGGACCAGTGGGCGAGAACATTAAGGAGAAAAAGAAAATTTCCTCAACTGATGGCCTTCTGTGGGCTAAATTCCTAAGAAATACAGCTAAAATATTTGTTATGTAGACAGGCAATCTGTCTGCTTATTTTACAACCCAATGTTCAAAAGAGCTGCTTTAGGCTAGACTTATTTTATGTGCTTATGAATAGATGGTGAAAAAATAATTTTCCACAATTTCACACATTTTTTGTCATTTGTATAGCTTCATTATTCAACTTTCAGATCTGAGTGCCACTTTAGGAAACAAACCCAACTGCATAGAGTTTATGCACATGCTGTAAAGAGGTGCTGATTCTCTGTGCCCCTTTGTTCCTAACATAAGTCTTTTAAACAACATTTCCTCTCCTTTCTCAGAATACATAAAAGGAGGTAGCTAACAAAAATCAGTATATCACCATTAGCAAACAAATTATTACCTGAAGGTGTAAACAGAACATTAAACTTCAAAACTGCTGGTTTAGAGACTGCAGATTCACACAATCCATAGGGTGCTTTGTAGTGTTTGGCAACTTGGTTTAAAGGAATTTGCACTTCATTTTTCTGGATGGGGATTTGAGTTGCTGCACATTCAACTCATGTACTGAAACATTACTTTAATTCTGACTATGGAAAACTATCCAGGAGCATTTCATTGCTGTGCCTCAGCTACTGTCCCATTTCTTGGGCTCTTTTAGAAGCGCTGACAACTCAGAATGAAATGTTACCCCTTATTTGGTAAATGGTAACATTTTAAAATGATAGTTAATACACAATTAACCTTTCATATTTTTTTCAGTGGTTTGACATAAATAGTTACACTCTCTGAGTAAAGATTTGCCTGTTAGGGAACCCAGATTAAGAGCCCATTTACCACATAAGAATAATTAAAACCCCATATTAAGAGCTCAGTATAGTTGGTTGGCTCTTGTGTGGAACACTGGATATGAATTTCATCAGAATATTTATAGATACAGCATTCCTCCTTTGTATCACCATCTGGTCACCACCTCTGACTCTCTAGCTGAGCTTCAGAGTCTGTACCAATGTCAGCGGAAGCTTTAAAATCTGCCATTAAAATAGAAACAACAGCAGAGATCTGCTATTAAAATAATAGCAACAACATCCCTCTGTGGGATGCTGGGGAACACACAACTATGGACAGGCCTGATCCTGCATTCCTTTTCTGCCCTGGGAGCTCTTTTGGGGGGTGAAAATAAGAAAAGAAAGAATGCACAGGCTGAGCCCGTTTGTGTGCAGATAGATGGAAATGTGGAACTACTTTCTCCCATTGTCCTTCGAGCTGAACACTGGGGAGAGACTGGAACAATGCATGGAAATGCCATGGAGGGAATGTAAAGAGATGCTCAGCAGATGAATTCAATATAAACAGAGCTAAAACCACTGATAAAGTTAATTTATACATTTTCCAAATGACTCCCCATGTAATTGTGACTTGGCCAGCTTCTATCCATATTACAGCTAATGGCAGCTGGATTACAATTAATAGGAGCAGTGCTTATACTGGATTGTAATGGAACCAAACTTAGGGGTCATGTATAAAACACTCTGAAAACACACACAAGTAGAGCTGTGAGCAGCAAAATGATATGTAAAAATGAAAGTAGTGAATAAATGTTAGCTTTGCAGTCTGGCAAATTTTTAGTTGATTGTAAGGGAAAACCACTGAGCAGTGTAATCTGGTTTGGTCCATTAGTTGTTCTTTTATTTCAAAGAGCCTAAGTGGCCATGGTATGGTTGAGACATATTCCTTCTAATGAATTCACATCATGTTCATCAGCACAACTTCTCGGCACATTTTCATGTGCTATACTAGCAGAACTTCAGACACAATGTAATTCCTGACAAGAAAATATCATGTGGTGGCTAGAATGAAGGAAAAAGGTGATCACAGTGAGCAGTAGTATCTCTTGAGAGGCTTTACTTTTCATATTTTGATGGTGCTTTAATGAAAAAAGTAGTCTGAGATGCAACAAAATGAGCTTTTTCTAAGAGAGAGAAATGAAGGGCTTTAAAAATTACCTTTTTCAACAGAAGAATAATTTAGGACTAATGAAGTGCCTTTGGATGATTTCTTATCCAGAAAAAAGTATGTGACTACCCTTTGCATTGGATGTTAACAGTGTAAAATCAGTGGGCTGTTTTAGGTGCTTGGAGTGCGACAGGACAAAGTGCATTTCTGGTGCAACAAAACCTGTGAAGTCTCATCCTTCACTAAATAAAATTACAGTAGTTAGTCTAAATATAGAAAGAGGTTTGCTGATTTTGATGCAATAACCTGCTGAAGAGCTAGGCAGAAAAAATAATTCTGTGTTTTGAGGTGCAATCACAGGGAAGTGTATCGCTCACTGGAGGAAGCATGAGGAACACAGTCTGGAGGACTGAGACTGTTATTAAGTGTCAGCAGCATGTAATGAAGAGACTGAGCTGAATATATTAGTGAAAATGGATAACTCATCAGCAACATTGCTAAAAGTAAAGCATTCAATCTCTAAAATACTCAAGGTCTTGGTCAGCTATTGCAAGGCACACTATAGACTTGCAGTTTCATGGTGCAGGAAAAATACACACAGAATCAATTAACGAAGACTAATGCAAAATGGCAGCACAATAAACAATCAATTAATGTTTCAACAATGCTGAAGTATAGTGGGAATACAATCTTTGTACACAAATTGATTTCCTCTTATACTGTGTAGGATTTTTTGTCTTGCTTCCCTTGTGCATTCAGAGTTGGTTAAGTGAACATCAGATGAAGGTGTGAACTGCCTGTGTCTGCTGTCAGGGGGAAATGCTGCTGCATTTTGTTTTAATCTAAACTGTGTGAGTCTGCCAGCAAGACTGTGTGGAAATGAACACGAGACCAAAACAGGAGGGCAAAATAAGAGATCTCCATGAGATAAGGGAACCCAATTTATTATTTTTAATGACAGGCATATGGAAGAGACGAGTATACCACAGTAGTAACAAGAAACAGCCTGCCATTTAATAAAGGGAGAAGATAGCATTTATTTTTATGGCAGGTCAAGAGCCCAATCCACAAAACAGATGAAGTTTTGCTTTCATGAGCTCAGCAGGCCCAACCCATTCCATGCAAGCCATGACTGCAGTTGGACTGGCCTTTGAAGTTAGTTGTATCTGCCTTTGCAGTATCAGGCACATGAAGCCCTGGAACGTTACAGGAAAAAAACCTTTAAAAATTACTGTAAAGGGGAAGTAGCATAAAGGAGGGAAAAGTCAAAATCCACATTCTTGTGGGTATAAATCAGTTCCAGTGGCCTGAGTGAATTTTCCCTTTTTGATACTATGTGAGGCTGACCCAGCAAGACAGAAGTATGAGTACAGTAGCCAATTGGGCAGAACTCCAGTGAGATAAGCATTGTCTGTGTAATCTGAGATAAATTCCTTTTACTTTTTTCAATAAAGGTAAGAACTGCACAGTGCAAACCATAGAGAGGTCAGACTGGTCTGCACCTTTTCTGTGTGCCAGTCAGTAACCTACAAGTGCTTGAGGCACAGGCTCAGGGCTTGAATTTGATCTCACACATCTATAGCCTTTTGCTTCCTTGGTCTGTTGAGATATTGTAGGATTTCTCCTGGTCACTCTGGGTGTTGCAGAGAAGCAAACTGGGATGAAAAGGGTAGAGAAAATCTGCATAGAGATACCTTTTCTGCCAGGGATGTATCTGCCTGAGCAGGAAGAAATAACAGTTTATCTGGGTACATCAACCCTGCTCCTTCTTGCTTATTTCTGGCTGCTTTCAGCTACTTTCTGTTCAGTTGATTTTTCACTATCTCTTCTCCAAGTATCCAGCTTCTCCCTTTTGTTTCAGAATCTTGTTTCTTTGCTTTTCTCTAGAAAACTCACCATGCTCATTCTCTTAGACTATCTTGTCTACAGGAACATTACTGCTGATAATTCTCCCCAGATGTTGTCTGGCACATGATCGTGAGGCCAGGCCCTTGCTAAGCTATTTACCTTCCATTAAATAAATAAAAAAAACCCAAACCAAAATGAAAAACGATTTTCTGTTTAGACAACTAGAAAGCCCCAGTCCAAACAAAGCTGGAACATGCAGAAAGTACAAAACAAGATATTCAAGATTCACAAGAGCACTAACATGATACATTTCACTTAATGGAAGTATTCTAGCAAGTAACAAATGTAAAGAAAAGTAGTATGTGAATAGTGTATGTGCAATACATAAATAATCAATATTACTGATAAAAAATATAATGAATAAGAATTTGGGCTTGGTCCCTGCTGAATTCTCTCTCTTGTTCCCTATGCTGAGGTGTCTATTTATCCTTAGAATTACATGTGTTTTAGAAACTATTCCATTTTTCCTTGAGTTCATCCACATCACTTGCTCCAAAGTGCAAAAAGGTGAGATGAGAGCTTGCATATGATTATTGCTGATTGCTATTGCTGATAGAAGAGAGGACTTCTTGATTTATTATTACAAATTTTTAGTGTTTGATATCCACCTACAAAAGGTTAATCTAAATGGATGACAGCTGTCATAATGCAAGGAGAAATATTAATTGGATTGAGTGAAGAATTCTTTATTTTTAACCCAAATGGTAAAGAGAGAAAGATGAAGGGAAAGGAGTATTTTCCTACATACTCAGGGAAGGGCAAGTAAAGAAGTGGCTTTAATTTTAATTTTTTTCCTTTCTTAATCCCTTTCTATGCAGTACTCATCTCAGAAATTTTCTCCCACCATTCTCATTCTGTATTAGTCTACAAATATGGCTTTGTCCTCAAGTATAAAGCATCCTTCAGCTGAGTTTCTTATTTCAGCTGAGCTCTGTAACAATGTGCTACCCTTTCAGCCCTGTAAAATTTCCCATTGTGGGAGGCCTTAGTAGTATGGAACTGTTTGTTTTTGGCTCTGTCTATTGCCAGATGAAATTAATGACAACAGCTTTTCAAGTCTTTAAAGTGCTGTCTGGTACACACACAAGTATGTGGTGAAATGGGAAAAGAATGTGAGAGAGTATGTTCTTTTTCACAATTTCTTTTTAGCCCATCTGAGAAATCTCTGTTCTTACTTAATTTCTTAAAGTTGCTGAGGACTTGAGATATGCAGGTATTTAATTGAATCTTTAATCCACTGTAGTTTCTGTTTTTTTTTTTTTTTTTTTTTTTTTAATTTGAAAACACAGAAATCTAACACCTTCCTTTTCTCTTATCTGACAATTTTCAGTGTGGAAGATGAGCAGTATTAGGCATCCTGTGCTCAGTGCTTCCCAGAGAGTTATTGCATGTCCTGCCTCTGATCTGCCCCTCACTTGCTCAATTTTGAGAATTCTCCCTAATTTCTCATGGCCAAAATGAACAGCTGTCAGCTGTCAGCAGGGCCTCATCAACTGTCTTCCCCTTGAAGACATTCAATCCAACAATCCACAAACAGATGAGCTGTAGGACCTTTACAGGGCAGTCCTTGACATTTCTTCAAAATCATATTGTTTCTGCCATGACTATAAAGTTCTGTTGCTTAGTTATCTCTGCATCCAGAGATAAGAAGTCCAACCCACACAATTTTCAAGCTTTGAAATTTCCTGGGTTTTAATATTTTACTTATTTTATCTCTCAAAGAGAAAATACTGTTTTATTGAGCATGATCTTGATAAATGAGTCTAAGGACACTGTATTTGGTCATAAACCCATCTGTTCCTGCTGCCTTATTTGCATTCAGACTTTCTATGACAGTACTCACTTCCTCCTTTGAAGTGTGTTATCCAAGAATTCTCAGTGCATACATAAATATGTATATGTGCATGTATTTATTTTTATTTTTATTTTGTGGTTCTGTGGGAAAGAAGCCCCTAAAGGAGTTTAAAAGTTGTTGGCTTTTGGAGAGTTGAGCAATATATAAAACCTTTTGGTCTCACATCACCCAACATCTCTTCTCAGCATGTTACCATATGTCCTTTGCTGTCTCTTTTGAAGAAACTGCCATATTATCTGCTTTCAAAAGCCTGCCCACCATCTTTCCCTTACATAATACTTTGGTTTTTGCATTTTTGAGTTGGTTCTGTTTAACGGACTTGCAGGAAATCCAGTTCTCCAACCCCTGTGGGTTTATGCATATTTTAACAAAACCTTCAAGTAACTTTCTGTTTATCTCGGACTGAAAGGGATTCACCAGGACTTTTCTTCATTGATTCTTGATTTTTTTAACATGGAAAGCTTTACCAGTACCTTTGCCATTTACCCGCATCTTTCAAGCACCCTGCAGAGGTTTCTTATCCTGGTGAGTTTACTGAGCTTTTTTTAAGAAAACTCTGGTAGGAGACACATCCTGAATTTGCCTGAATTTGCATCATGTGATTGACAACAGTAAGAGCATCCCCCAAGTTAAGACCTTACCACCTCTTGAACATTACCAGCATCTAACCAGATGACTACCTTTAAAATACCTACTGACCTACAAATCCTGATCACTTTCCTCTACCAAGGGCTGGATTCATGAACTGACTACAATTTTCTCTTCTGTCCTAAACTTCATGGAAAATTCTTAAAAAAAGGGGAAGTGATATGAAAGAAGCTTGTTCCTGTGTGGAACAGTATGGAGTATGTACTCTTTCAAGTTACCATTTTAGAAGTCTTTGATCAGAATATATCTGCCATCTTCAAACACCAAGCTTTTAGGATGAAAAGGAGGTATTTGACTAATAAAACTGCCACCCCTTCTCCTGGTAGCCTGACAAGCAGTATGGTGTATATTCTCAAATTGCAGCTCAAGAAGCTTTCATTGTTGGTCTGCAAAAGAGCTTCTTGTAATTGCAAGATGTGTTATGAATTTAAAAAAATAATCAATTGCTTATAAAATGCATTGACCTAAGCTGGTCAATCTTTTAACAGTTAAAGACATAATTTGAATTGGTTCTCCTGTTCTGTTGACTTTCCAGCTGTTGCTTTTCCAACAGTAAAACTTGCAAGATTTTATTTTAGTCCTTTTAGCTGATACTTTCATAGGCAGTTCAGTGCTGCCTGTTGCAATAGCCAGTATCCCCTTTTATTAATAGAGAAGATGATAAAATTTCAGATAACTTTTCAGGCTTCATGATACCCTCACTTTATTCTCTTGCTCTGTGCTCTGTGCTATACCACTACCCTAACATTCAGTAACTTTAGCCATTCTGAATTCCTCCTGTCTTAAATAACTTACTGCCAGCCTTCTGGGTCTCCAAGGACTGCTGTGTCCTGTGTCCTTTGAAGCACAAATGCAACTTCAAGTGACCAGAAATTGCATTATAGAAGGTACTGATCATTAAAGTGGGAGCATTTGCATCAGAGGGATGCTGGGAGAGCAGGGAAGGGAGGACATCGTTATCTTAAAAATTCTGCAGGCCTGGCCAGGGGGGTTAATTACTATCATCCCTTAGAGCCTACACAAAAAGCAGCTGTTTGCCTGCCAATCTGCGTGAGTCACTCAAATCAAAAGAGGGATAAGGTTTAAAGCACTGCCTGGACCCGAGCGGCGAGGTTCAAGATGGTTCTGTTCAAGACGGTGCCGTGCATGTCGTGCACCCACTGCCAAGACAATGGTGTCCACCAGGAGTTTTATTTCTTACATATGGAGGGAGCCTCACCAGCCAGGGTAACTTGGCAGCACAGAAGTCTTTGGGTGTCCCCAGAGCTTTTGCTCTCTTTGAAAGTCAAGGCAAGGAAGGCACCCTGCCTCGCTGGAGAGATTTCTGCTGCCCAGACGGGGGAAGTGCTGCTTGTTATTAAGCCTCTTGAAGCTGGGAGCAGTTGTGAAAGCATGTTTGAAAGCAGGATATGCTCTACAATGATATCCAGGGCTCATAAGAGATTTTAAAGGGCTTTAAAGAGGAAATCAGACCTGATCAAGAGGGCTTGAAGATGGTAATTTAACAGGGGAACTCTGTATAGTCTGAGGGTGTTGCTTTCCTGTGTATTGATTTTTCTGTGATTCTGAATTGAAAAAATGCATTAGGATATTGAAACCAGAACTTCTGGAGTAAGTTTGGTTGAAATCATGAAGTGGGAGAATGTGGCAAATCTGCCCCCACAAAGCCCAGTGTAAGCTTTTCCTTAAAAAGTCACATCAAAGCCATAAACATTGCAAGATGTAAAGCATGCCAAATGTGCAAACAGAAATACCTCTCCCTGTTCTTTCCTTTTGAGCCTACAGAGGAGTGCGCAGGATAGGCCACAACAGTTAACAATCCAGGATGGAAAAGGAAATAGCAAAGAAACCGAATTCAGAACCTAATGCAAACATTAGATTACTCTCACAGGCTTTGCTGCAGATTTACTGTCACATCCATCTATTGGAGAGCTGTTTAGTGTGGAAGTGGGTGCAGATGGTACTGCTGATAATACCTCTCCTGTCAACAGAGATCCTCTGGATTCCTGCCACTGGCAGGGAAAGTGAAAGGGAATGATGGAATTCGGCATTATGGAATTTGGCCCATCTGCCCCATCTGCACTGGAGAAAAAGGAAGTTGCTTTATGCTTTACCTTTCTTTTTTTTTTTTTTTTGTTTTTTTTTTTTAGCTTTACTTCTGATTCAAATTTTCAAATTGCTTCTGCTTTTGAAGCTCAGAAGAGCTGAGTAGGGCAACTAACTGATCTCTCCTGTGATCTCTGCATCCTCTTTGCAGTGAAGCTTAGCGAGTGCTTTTGGCTTTCTAGCTTTGATAACATTTTTTTCCCAATAGTGACTTTTTTTTAATGAATACAAATATTTGTACTTTGACACCGTAGATCAACTTTTCCACTAGCAGTAGGGATGTGCTGTAAACCACAAGAAGCATAGATTGACTATCCTTCTGCTGGATAGCCATCCTAGGCCATCCTAGTGGCCTTTATAGGATTTACTTCATGTTACACTGATTAGCTATAGTGTTTTACAGTTTTCTACCAATGAATAACATTAGCAGCTTGTATTTTGTTTTACAGTGTAAAGGGTATTCACTGTTTTTGTATTTGCTGTCATATGATAGGGAAAAAACATATACTGAGCCTCTATTTATTTATTTAAATACTAAGAGGGTCACACAGAAAAGGGGTGGTGAAACTCCCTTGAAGTCATCATCAGAATCATCATTATCCAAAGACAAAGCTTTTTCCTTTTGAATGCATTAGTACAAAAGCCTTGAAGTTGAATCAACACAAGGACTAAAAGAGTTATTTCTTAGTGAGATCACCTGAGATGCCTGTAGATTTATATATCCTGGTGGCGTAAGGAATAGTCTTTGGCATAACAACATTTTTGCTTACTTTGTTGAAAATCCATGGAGACCTGTTAACCTTCTAGTTGTGATAAGGAGCAGCAGTTTAGATATATGGAGTTTAAGGACCAGAGACTCTTAGATTGCCTCATTACCTTTCCATCTACCAGAGATTGCAGTATCTTATTCAGTCAACTTATTGTTTGGCTAAAGAATATCTTCTAGAAAAGCACATAGGCTTCCTCTGAAAGATTCAGAAGTGGAATTCAGCACCACCTGCAGCAGGAGATATCCTGCTGCTAGGAACATGTGTCTTCTTTCCCTCAGAAAGGAGCTTCAGCTTCCTGTATTGGTTCTTGTCAAGCCTTCCTCCAGGAAATGAAAGAATTGTCTTATATTTCATGGTTTTACTGTAAGCATATTCCTGCATTGTAATAAACTCACCCTGTCTTCCTTTATGAATATGAAGCAGGTAGTGCTCCTTGCATCACCCTTTGAAACATATTTTTCTCAAAATCAGAAGTAATTTTGCTGTTTCTTTTCTCTATCCCATTGAACTTTTAACCATCCTTTAAAAATATATGCACAGGACCATACATAGCAGTCCAGTAGTAGTATCTCTTCCTTAAAAGCTTTGAAAACCTAGATTTAAACTACCTCAAGTCCCACTCAGTACTCCCCAGTTTAAACACAGTCACGTGTTTTTTCCAAAGCATTACACTGGAAGTTCCCATGGTGTTCTTGTCACTGTGACACCTTATCCCTTTTTAGGCACACTGCTGTTCAAAACACAAGCCTCAGTTTGTTGGTTTGGCTCCCAGTCATTGTTCCTAAATACACAACTTTGCATTTGCCTGCTTTAGCATGCCCTGTTTAACAAGATTTATGTTCCATTGAAATATACGGTATGGCTTTATTTATATCTTTATTCTTTGGCTTTTTTATGAATGGGATCCCTTCCCAACTTCTGCATTTTTCTTGCCCAGAAGAAATACCAAGACTTGTCAGCAGAGCTCCTCTGCTCATCCCATCCACTTAGCACTGACACTGTTCTAGCTCTTCAGTGTTCCCCTGCATTTCCAGCAAGCATTCAAGACCATCACAGCAGGTCAGAGATCTCTTCAGCCAAGTCTCAGAATTGTTATGCACAAGTGGCCTTGGCCTGCCAAGTTGAATGTGCTTACTCCTAGGGGGCTGATTTGAATTTATGTAGCTTCCTCCTCTGTTACTAATAAATATAAAAGTTCTTCAGCTTTCTTACATGTTGCTGTCTTACTTCTGAGACCTAGACATGAGTAATTGTTAATTTTGTATTTATATTAATGTATCTGAATGCATTGATCTTAATAATTCAGCATTCTTAGTTTTATAGGCTACAAGCAAATATTTATTGCTGGTTTCTGATGAAGAGTGTTACGCCTGTAAATCCCTGATACTTTTAGCACTTACTAATGTAGACTTTCTTGCTGGTTTTGGCTTGCCTTATTCAGATAATTTAAAACTCGGTCAAAATTGTCTCCTTTGCCTGTTGCTTCCTGCTTATTTTTTGTTCCTATGGACCCTTACTCCAAAATTGTGTTGGGACACTGAAATGGATTGTTTCGAAATACAAATACCCGCGGATTATTAATCAGCATTAAGGTCAGGCTTGAGAACACAATTTGACCCTTAAACTGTTGACCACAAAAAGTGCTAATCTTCTGCCCCCACCAAGCAAACTATTTTTATGGAAGCGATTATGTGGATGGAAGCGCTCCCACCTGCTCTCAGGAAGCCTTGGTGCGTGCTGATAGTTTGCTGTAACATTAGAATTGCAGCTGCTTCGGGCCTGGGCGTTCTCAGCCCTGTGTCATTCATGCAGACACAGGGCTTGCACTCTCTGCTCCTGTGACCTGGCTTGGTGGCTACCAGGCCACTGCTGTTGTGTTTCAGGGTGCTGCCTCCATCTTCAGTCTCTGGAGGAGATCCCGATGTTTGCTCAGTTCACAGAACAAAACATCATTTCCGTATGTTTGAATTCTTCCTCAGCCTGCTCTTCCCACCCACAACTGGGAATCAGGGTACTGCTACAATTGCATACACTTAAACTTTTGTGGGAGGGGATAACTTTAATTCCTTAGGTCAGTGTGAAAAGAAAATAACAGGGGAAAGAAAGAAATAGGGGGAACATTCACAACCAACAACCACCTGAGGGATGCATGTTAATTTCTGCTCAATACCCCTCAAAAAAAAAAAAATTGGTCATCCTAAATAATTTTTGACAAACAAGGCTCCAGAGGCTGGGAGACTGAAAAATTACGACTACTCAGTGTAGAGAGAAAACATAAATACCAACAAATGAATAGGTGACTGAAGGTGAATTTTTGTTTGTAGCAACACAAATCCAGGGAGACAAATTTAAGTGCAATATGCCTGGTGCATGTAGCAGAGATCATTAGTGAAGTGAGGGTTTCCAGGTATATCTGCTGTAAAAAGATCAATACTTGCATAATACCCAGAATAGAATTACGGTTCAAAATGTTGGCATGTGACTGTGTGAAATATCACAAATTGTGCAAGTAGTATCATACCAAAAATCATATATCCCATCATATAAATAAATAGGTAGCACCATTATTTCTAATCCTAAAACAGAAATCTCCTTCTTTTCCTGCAGGCTGGTAGGTTAGAATAAGAACTGGACATTTTGCAGAGAGATATTTCCATTCCACTCAGATTTGGCACAAATTAACACCAACTCATGTTCATTTAAGTTTTCTCTAGGCTTGTGCCATGAACTCACTGCTTTGGTGGGCAGAATCCAGCCCTACAATTCCTGTACTGTGGCATGGGAAGGCACTTCGGAAGGTGCAGCAGCATTTCCATTTTTCTAGGAGAAAGCAAGAACAGGAGAAGGAGAAAATGTGTGGTACCAGAGCTGCTCTTGCATTCTTTGGTTTGAGCTGGATATGTGTCAGGGCATATGGATATACATACATTTGCATCTGCACAGAACAGTGAAATATAGGGAAACAAGTGGATTTTCTGAGCTTTTCTCCTGAAAAAGCATTATCTAATTTACATGAAAATCCTGGGTATCTATTTTTTAGAAATTAAGTAAATGAAATCAGGTCAGCATCATCTCAATTCTCAGTAGGGATTTCCTCTTGAGTACCTTTTAGCATTTTAGAAAATCCACTTTAAATTACCAGCTTTGTTGGTTTAGTATAGTTTTCCTGAATATCTTTGTGTAGATAGTGCCTTGAAGAATTCCTGTAAAGGTAGCAATTTTAAAGCAGCATGGATATTTTTTCATCTTTGTTAAGATTGTCTCAAAAAGTAAGATTGCTCAGGGTGAAGTGAAATAATTTACCCTTTACCTAGATTGAAGAGATCATAGTAAGGTTTAGTGCTGGCTTGCTCAGTGTCATTGCTTAAATAATTATTTCTAATAGAATCTTTCTAAAGCCAAAGAAAAAGTTCTTCAAACAGACAACACCCAGGCAAGCTTCTGGTGATAAAAGAGGGGCTAATACAAGCAAGATGGGAATCTACTCTGCATGGAGCTGGAGGGAGAAGGTTAAATGAGACATTCTGCAGAGTGCGCTTGGCAATTAACTGTCCTGATAAAGGAGGCATGAAAACCACTGTACAGAAGTTTTCACAATGAAAAAAATGGTCATCAGGGAAAGAAAAATGATGTAATCATAAAAATAGTGGAAACTTGGAGGGTGGGGAGATTGAAGAGCAAAACTGCTTCTGCATAAGGGAAACATGAGGAAGGCATAGTTCAGGTCACAGTGACTTTGTAGAAATGAATTACTGAGCAAACCCAAACCTGAACTGGAAACATTTTCTGTACTAACTATAGCAGTGGATTCTGATGGCTCTAAATTGGAAGTCAGTTCTAGCTAATATGTTGCTAATTTTTTCCTCATCTGTTAAAATGTTTTTCATTTTCTGGTGTGCTGAAAATATCTCTGAATAGGACCTTACAAATATATGAACTTCTACCACAAACTGTGCAGGCGGTGGTACAAAGAATGTTGGAGAAAATTGCTTTTGGCCTGCGGGACACAGAAGACAATGAGAAGTTTCTTTAAAAAAACCCAAACCAATCTAGTTTGCATTTGGTTGTGGAGCAGAGCATAGGACCTGGTTATGGGAATCATCCCACACAGAAACCCAGCCAGCATCTCATGTTAACAGATTTGCATTGTGCAGCGAAAGATGAGCCCACATTTTCTGAGGCTTTGGTGGAGGACAAGAAGTGTTAAATGAATGGACTATCACATACTGCTCTACAAAGGGAGGACAGCTTCACTCCTTCAGCCTTCCAAGACAAAGTAAAACACTGGAATCCTTCTGTCCTCTAGAAGAGGCAAAAAATCAAAGGAGAGCCTGCCTACTGCATTAGAGCTAGGGAAAACACTGTGGCGCTGGAAAAAATAGGAAACCAGGAATTAGTAGCCAGGCTATGCAGTATGTTGCCCACATAGATTTTCAGAACACAACATGTTTTGCAGTGTTCACGGAAGACCTATAACTGGCATTTAATGGGAGCAAAAGCTATCTGGAATAACTACTGTATAGTGACTAAATATGCAGCTAAACCCAGACTTCAGTTCCTGGTCTGAGCAGCCAGGTCAAGCAGTAGGGCTGGGAGGAGTGGAGGGAAGAAAACCCTGGGAACCCCTTTGAACCTTCTCCACACAGGCTCCACAGTCTCTTTTGCTCCACACAGCATCTGAGCAGGCCCTGTGAGCAGCAATGTCTCTGTTTACTCTCCTTGCCACCTCCATCTGCATTTCCACAGGGCCCTGCGCAGTTCTGGGTCTTCTGCCTGTGGCTCCTTTGCACTGAGCAAGGCCAGTGACGATACTGGGTGGGGATCTTTGGCCACCAGTAATGAAACGTGACATTTACAATTCACCAAGTCCCTTTGCAGTCAAATTTCTCTTTCTGAAAAAATCTCATAGCATTGCTCCTTTTCTCTCATTTTCCACTCTGATTTGCTCTTTCTGTTTGGTAAATACCTCAAGCAGTGTTTTGTCAGCCTGGCTAACAGTTGCTTTCTCTGTCTTCTGTGTGCCCAAGGACTTAATCCAACACTTTGTCTTTTGCTGGTTTTCATCCAGGTGTTCTCCAGTGTTTTATGAAAGTTGAACTCCCCACCTTATATGCTCTAGCCCCCATAGTCGTGAAGCTTCTCTTTAGAGGTTGAAAATCTGAAAATAAGGGGAAAAAAACCCTCTTCAAAACGAACTTCCTCAATGAATAAATCAAGGGATACGTTTTTCAGATCTGCCTGTGGTATTTTTGGAGGAAAACCTGAAATGCCTCTGCATGTGTATTTGCTTTGCATGGTATTTTTTAGAAGTCAGAGTGTTTGCCCTAAAAAATGCAATCTCAACTGCTGTACAGGCAGAACATTGGTTAGATGTGAAATCCTATTTTATGTCTGACTGCCTTTGGATGCAGTCAGATGAACTGCAATTACAAATAATTGTATGGCCAGCACACTCTGCAGTGCTCAGAATCCAGACCTCAGTGTTTGCCTCCGAAATTCTCTCATTTCACAAAAAAAAAAAAAAAAGAAAAAAGAAAAAAAAAGAAAAATAAAATAATAGGTGAAGGTACTGTTATGAACTGCTTGCTGTAAGCTGCACCGTGTTTCTGTTCTGTCCTGGAGTCCTTAAGTGCAGCTTCCAATGACACTGCTCCAGCTGCAGGAATCTGCTCAGTGAAAGAGGAGGAGGAGAAGGAGAATGGCTGCTGGCCATTTTTGTTTTCTAACGTGCATGGATTGAAGAAAGAAGAATCCCTCATGGGATTTGATTTAGATGGTTTTGGCAGCTGTAAATTACTCACAGCATGCTGCAGAGTTTGTGCTACGAGATATTTTCAGTTCCGTTGAAATCTCATGCTAAAAAAAACCAGCCTCACAAAACTCGAACAAAAATAAGGCAGCAGGACAGAAGATTGCTGCAGATGACTTTCAGCTGGCTCATGCCTGCCTGCTCCATAGGAGGAGTTTTAAGGAGCTGGATTCAGCACTCAGGGAATCTTGAAAAAACAACCCTGAATGACACTGAAATGTTGTTTTTCACCCTTAATGGCAAAGAAAGGGCTTTTTTAAGACTTTGGATTACATTAGGTTATACTTACTCTCTGTCTTAAGATTATGTTGCACAGGTTTTTAGAGGAATTGAATTAGTACTTTCTAAAACATTGTTTTCTTCTGTGGTTGTGTCCTGACATTTAAGAGTGAATCTTGGTCAGAGAGCAAAACTGCTACTTATAAAATCCACCTCCACAAATAAACAAACAAATAAACAAAAACCTGTGCTAAAATTAAAAATCTCTTGTAATCTTTGGAGCACTGTGTGCAAATACCTCTTGCTGCTCTTAGAGGCAAGTGAGATTACTTTCCATTCAGAAAGGTGTTGCTGAAATGGAAAGAATAATGTCTTTTTCAGTGGAAGGGAACATCTTGGAACTACTCAGCTTAGGTTTCACATCCCAGGCCAGTTTGCAAGGTTAGACTTCTCCCAAAAACATTTGAGAAATTGAATGGATTTGACCTAGAGATGATGGAAGAGTGGGCAACACAAGGTGTCCTTGCTGACCCTTCAGTTTTTCGGAGCAGTTGTGCTTTGTCTGGACATCTCACACTGTAACAGGTGTGGGGTTGTATCCCAATATGTGTGGGGTTGTACAGCCTTCCCACACCATGTGGGGCCTGCAGCAGGGCACCTGCAGAACTGAGCTGTGAAAGGGAACAAGAGCTGCTCACCTTTCCTCCCATCATCTGGATTATTCCACCATCTGTTCTTCCAGATGCCCCGTATCTACGTTATTTTTCTGTTCCCTGCAACACTGCACATAGTAGAGGGGAAAATATTTCAGTAAGTGGGAATATGCAAGACATTTCAGAAAATGATATATGGACATTTTAATATTGACATTTTTGCAAATGTCAGTTTTTGGAAATGTGTAAAAAGGATTCTAATCAAAATGAAACAGAGAATTAGACATAGTTTCAGATACGAAACAATATTAATACCTGTTGGATACACTTCTATTTTCACAAAATAGCATATTCTAAAGAAAAACTGTTTCATTAGCAGGTTTTGACGAGTTTCATAGTTTTATTTTTCCATCATTTTCTCAGGTAGAGTAGAACAACAAAGAGTCAAAAAAATGCTGGTATCTTGTGTTACTCAATTAGCGCTTATGAATGTCCAGGCCCCTTGCTATCCTCCTCTTGGTGGGTCCTTAGGTGCAGATACAAATACAGACATACCCACACACGCAATCCTGAGGCTAAAGCCAGTCTGCTTTGGGTTTTCCTTAATAACCAGAGCTTGGTCCATGTGCTCTCACGTCCACCTTCCTCTCTGTGCCCTCCCAGGCAGATGGAGGGGCACTGAGGAGGAATGCTGCTGGCCCTTGCAGTGTTCTTCCCCAGGCTGAGCAAAAAGCCAAAGAAGAATTTGTATGTCAGGTAATCATCCCACGATTTCCCCCTGGGGCCAGAGCAGGACTTCTGAGGTTACTTTGGGGTTATGGTGGCTGTGCAGGGTGAGCAGGGTCATTGTGGTCCTCAAGTCCATGGCTCAGCACTGTGCTGCAGGTGCATGGATTCATTAAGATCATTTTAGCATTTGGGATCTTTCAGTCACAATCTGTGTTTTACAAAGGCTCCTAAATATCTCTGCCGCTGAGAGCCCCCATATGGTGCAAGAAGAAGGCATTTTTGAAGGGGTCATGGTTGCCCTGTATCCTGGTAAAACACCATGATTATAAGCTTCTCCTCAAGAAACTGATGTTACAGGACCATGGGACCCAGCCAAGCCTTCTGCTGGCAGCCACTCAGCCTCCTTTGATCAAGAGGCATTGGTGGATGAGGAAATGGGAAAAAACCCACGGATATAAACACAGTAAATTCTGTTGTTAATACTCATTTTATGCAAGGCATCTGGACCTGCCCTCTCTCTACTACCAGGGGAATTTTGAAGGTTGTGCAAAATGTTTTCTCCTGTTCCTCTGCTGGATTAACAGCTGCAAAAACTGGACCAGCTCAGCAGTTTTAATCCCTGGGCTCCTGTATGTACTTTCTGATTTCAGAGGCCTCTGTTGGTAGAGAAGAGAGAATTCATACCTCAGTCTGGGGCCAAATGATATAATAGTGGCTATGGGATGTCATCTGTTGTCTTGCACGTGATCTTTGCATGTTTTCCCAATCGATCCATAATTGCTTCTATCTGAGCTCCCACAGGGTGCTGTGGAAAGTCCTGACCTTGTCTGTCTGTGAGTCCATTCCAAGGTCCTCGGCAAGAGCACTCTAATTTGAGATGGAGGTGCAGGAGTGTTCTCTTTAGTGTATTACACTGCAGAGTTTGTTCTCCTTCATTTTGCTGTCTGAGCTATATCTGTCCAGAAAAAGAGCTCAATAGAGAACAATTAAAAGTCTCTAGTATCGATGGAAACAAGGAAAAATGCCATTGAAGTAGATAATGTAACTGTTGTGATTGAGGTCAGAGCTGGGATTCATTTGTACTGAATTAAAAGCACACAGAAAAATACAGTAGTGGGCTAAGATTCAGTATTAGAGGAGTGTCCCAAATTTCCTCTGTAATCCAGTATAAGTGGCTTTGTGCCCACCTGCACGTGGTTGTCTTTTTCATGCAATGTGGGCACCTCACAGAGGAATAAAAGTTATACCTGGGGAGCACTGGTGAGGTGTTCAAACTCTTTCTTATGTCAGAATAATTTCTGAATTTCATCTTGACTTGCATTTTCCATAATCTCTTTCCTCCTTATGTTTTTCTTGCAAGTTTTTATGCCTTTCTAATGTCCTTTTAACGTCTTTATGTTTATTTTGTGTTTTTACTTGCACTATGCTTTTTTAAAGCTGTGCTCCATATTTACTGCGTTTCAATCTCCTAATATTTTCTCCCACTGATTTCTTTAGCTTTTCCCTTTTCTCCTTCTCCCGTGCTTTCTCCTCCTTCTCACTGCTGTAATTTACAGAGTTTCTACCTGTTTCCTCTGAGGACATTTGAAATCAGGATGGTCTGAAGAGTTTCACGGGTGGATATGAGTCAACAGAACTTTTAGGGAAACTTACAGTCAAAGCCTTAATTTTAGTAAATAAAAAGTATTCCCTGTGACTGTAGAGGTGGCTCCTGAGTGTTTGCATTAGCTACCAAGCCACATAGGAAATTCTTGAGAATGTTTTCGGTGATTTAATTTCTCGGTTACTAAGCCTGTAAGACACTGAATTATTTTGAGTATGCGTGGGCAGATTTTATTTTTGGTTTATTTTTCCACTATTCCTTTATTTCATTAAGTCTTTGGCCTATTGTTTTTATTTTCTTTTCCTCTTTTATAAATTGTTTCTCTCCCCATAACCTCACCACATCATCTCTTTCCATCTCTGTGTCCTTCCAGGTCGTTTTCATCTTGCTTCTTGTACTCTTTTTCTCCTTGCATTGTTCTTGCTCTTATTGTCTCTAACAGATTTTATGTGCTTCTGCTGAGAGCAGAAAGCACTATGCCTCTAAAGGAACAGGTTTTTGTGATATTAAAAATTAAAACTTGGAGTGTTTGGCTTAGGAGGTCAGAAGATTACCTTTCCTGGGCCAGTAACAGAATTGAACCCGAAATTCACCTGTGTTTCTCCTATAATGTCCTCTGCTGGAAGCCCTGACTCTGGGAGCAGAGAAAGGAAACTCCCTGAGGTGCCTTTTCTTTGCTAAGCACTCAGGTAGAGTGCAGCCTTCGAGAGCAACAGTGACTGCCACTTGCCATTGCCCATGGCAAGGAAAAATGGAGGGCTGTGAAGGGACACAGGCTGGGAGAAAGGATTTGCTGAGCAGCTCCTCTTGTCTGCAGTTGCCAGTCCCCAGACACTGTTGGTGAGCCCAGCTTGTGGTGAGGGTTTTGTGTCTGAGCAGGAGGGTAGCCTGCCCAGTGGTGCCTGCTAACACATTGCTGGGGCTTTGAGACAGCAACCATGGATTAATCATGGCCTCTGGGAAGGAAGGGCTCAGGTCTGAGCGATTGTCATGAGTGTGATCCAGCTTGGTCCTCCCCAGGATGCTTTTAGCACAGCTGAGCACAGGCACAGGGAAATATTCCTGGCAGGAGGCTGAGGACATTGTATGTGAGTAGATCTGTCTGTCTTTGCTCTTGCACATGTGTAACCCTTATGTAAATCCCCATCAAAAACAACCTCGGTCTAAAATAAGTAAGAAATTGCTTGAGATCATTGAAGAAGCTGGAATAGGATAGTTTTCTGTCAGAAATACTGCATAAAATGGCTTTAAATTGTATGTGTAAAACAAAGCATTTATTGAGACATTGGAATCTGTACTAAACCAGCCTGTGCTCCCATAGAGGTTTTTGCTTTCTGATTTGTACTGTCAAGGCAATCATGCTGCCTTATGAAGTTTAAAAGCTCTGCATTCTTAGACTGTGCTGGCCTGTGTGAATGATTTGTATGAACTGTAATACACTTTTTACTCTAAAGCTGTACATTTCTGGCAGATTCTTTTAAGTGCTTCTCAAACCTTTGAAATAAAAAGCTGAGGAGCAAATAAATGGGAGGAAATCACATGCAGTAAATCACCAGGAGCGCATAGACAGGACTGAAAGAAACAAGTGTGAAATATCAATGATTCTGTAAGAGATACAATAAAATCAGAGAAAACAGTCAGGTCAGGTGCTAAGCAGCATGAAGGCTGCTTTGCTCTGCTACAGCAGCTCAGTATAGCAGTTGGGCAAACATTTTATAGCTGGAAGTACAGACACTCCAGTTCCTCAAGCTGGGTGCTGAGCCCCTCTCATTCTGAGGGTGGAAGAGCAGCACACAGTCCTTACTTACACTGACAGTCAGAGCTCATTTAGTGGGTCAGTGTGAGGGGGTGGGACAGAGGCAGTTCTCACTGGATGTGGAGTTTTGCAGTCAGAGCTCCTGTTTAGTTCTCTGCCAGCTCCCAAAGCTGCTCTGCCCAGTCCTGCTTACAGCAATAGTGGGGGAACCCCAAGTTTATCCTTGCAAATGTTCACAAATGTAACTGTTTAATGAAATTGTTTAATTATCTTCTTGTCTAATAGCCATTAGTACTGTGTGTGACATACTTAAAGGGGAAAAATTATTGTGCAGAAGTAATTGTGGCCAGAGAAGAGAGGAGTGAGAATATGTGAGAGAAATCATTATGCAGACACCAGGGTTGGTGAAGAATGGGAAGAGGTGTTACAGGTGCCAGAGCTGAGATTCAGAGGTACACAGGGGAGCAGAGACCCACTTATAGTACATGGAGAACCCCATGTCAGGGCAAGTGGAAACCTGGAAGAAGGCTGTGACCCTGCAGGAAGTTCTGGCAGGACCCATGGACCCATGGAGAGTGAAACTTATGCTGGAGCTGATTTACTGGCAGGACTTGTGACCCTGCAGGGGACCCATGCAGGAGCAGTCTGTTCCTGAAAGCCTCTGGAAAGGGACGCATGCTGCAGCAGTTCCTGAAGAACTGCAGCCTGTGGGAAGGACTCATGTTGGAGAAGTTTGTGGGGAACTGTCTTCCATGGGAGGGAGCCCATGTTAGAGCAGGGAAAGGGCTTCATCCCCAAGGAGGAGATAGAAACAACATGTGATGAAGTGACCATAACTCCCATTCCCATCTCCCTGTGCCTCTGTGTGGCGGAGAACTCTTGCTGTTGAATGAGGGGTTATGTGCAGGGTAGCAGCACAGCAGCGATGATGCAGTAAAACCAGCTGGTTGCAGGAGGCATGCACTGGTGCTTTTACCCTGTGCTGCATGCAGGGGAGATCTGTGGCCTTTCCTGGGATGAGGGAAGCTCTTTGTCACAGCCTTTGCAGGAGGAGGGGGCTGCTGTGGCTCAGGTTTCAGTGCAGGGGACAGCACGTGCCTCCTGGTTGTGCTGCGGCATGGGGCACCCCCTGCCACCTGTCCCTCCAGAGAGGAGGGACAAGCACGGCCTCTTGCTGCTTGGAACACAAGGGACCCGAGAAGAACAAGGTCTGGGGGAATGTGGTGAAGGCAGTGGGACACTTAGGTTATCCCAGCAATATCCAGCCCAGGACACTTGCCCTGTGCTCTGAGGGCTTCTCTGCACAAGAAGTTCTTACTGAATATTTTTTTGATTGGCAATCGGTGTAGGAATTCTTTATTCAAGAAAAATCACAAAGTTGTGCTTGCTGAGTAACCCTATAAGCTGACATGGAGATGCCTTCCTGGATTTAGAAATGCCACAGCTATTACACAAAGCATGTCCCATGGATGAGACCTTCCCAGTTCCTCCCACTCAGTACACAGAGGAATTGGTTATTCTCTAGCTGTGTCTTTCTTTCAAGAAAAGCACACTTGTTAGAGTAAAATTCACAACTTAGCTGTTTTTCTGTGAAATATTCAATATAATGAACTTGTGAGGGTCTTGTCCTGGTTGCAGAGAAAGACACGGAGAGGGAAGGGGATGTAATAGATGCAATGTCAGATTTGCTTTGCTGCCTTCTGGGGAAAACCCATTGCTCCTATTTTCAAGTGAGGCCAACAAATTTCATTAGTTTACCTTTCTGTAAATATCCTGACTTCTTTTAGCAGCAGAAAGGTAACTGTGGCTGCAAAAGTGGCATTTTGCAAAGATGTCTTGAAATTCAGCCAGGGAAATAGCCATTCAATTTCAGCCAGCCACTTCTATTTTCTTTTACTTTATTTGGTTTTCTTTTCCTTTTTTTAAAATCTCTATTCCTCAGTGGAACTTGCCTGCAACTGCTCTGTGCAAATGTGTGAAAGCATTTTAGTACTAGCCTCTTTACCCCTAAAGACCATAAAATTTATGTAAAAACCAGATTCTCAGGAGCCAAAAACAGAATGCCAGTCAGGATTCTGGGTGCTTTATGCAACAAAGAGTGTTTTGTTGAAGCAACCCCACATTTCCCTATTGCATTAGTGTTTTCCTCCATCACTAAATGGATGTGGGCATGAAAAGTGCTGAGATGGGTTAAGAGGTCCCTCCCTAGCTGCTGCACACAGGAGGAAATGAGGTGACCAGCTCGAGCAGATCAGCCCTGCAGCCAGCAGTACAAAGCCAGACTGACATGAGCTGTGGAACGGGAGGGAAGGGATGGTGTGGCATCCAGGACATTAGCCTCCCTCCCTCCCATTCCTTCTGCTGGGGTTTTTGTGAGAAGGTGTAATGCCCCCTGGACTGTCCTTTCTTTACAGCTTTTGCTGCCAGGAAGACAATTCCACCCAATAAACCGTCCTAATTCCCAGCCTCTTCCTTCTCCTTTGTTACCCTGTACATTTGTTGTACTTCTTTTCTTCTGTTTTAGCCTTGTCCTTTCCCTCCCTCTCTGCCTTCCATGCTGCATCTTTCTGCAGAGCAGCCCAGCTGCATCTCAGACCCTGCTGGTCTCCAGGCTGCAAGGGGTGGGTCAGGGATTCACTTTGAAGCATCTCTGTGGGGCTTCCAAACTGCACTGGGAGAGGAAATTGCTGCCTCCTCCCGCAGCCACATGGTCAAACTCAGCAGCATCAGACACAAGCCCAGGCTGCTTTTCACATCAAATTTTACCACACAAGAAGGTGACAGAAGTATGATTGAAGGGAAGGTGGGGAGAGGGGGAGGAAAGTATGCTCTTCTGAGACGATCTTTTTCTTCTCCTCTTTCTCCTCACAAGAACTGATGGATCCCTTACTAGCTCAGTGCTTCTCTTCAACCACTTCATGCTGCAGAATGGGAAGGGCTGAAAGGAAGTTTTGAGCCACAGATGGCAGCATTTCAGCAATAAGGAGGGCACGGGAGAATGCACAAGAGCATGAGAGATAATAAATTGTGATGAAATGATATGTTTAGAAACCAAATAAGGAATGTGCTATCTCTCTGCTTGCGCAATTACGCCCCATTCCCAATGAAACCCCAATGACAAACTAAACTCTGCTTTTCCTCTGTGTTGTTCTTGAAGTCAGCAGTAAATAAGATAAGTCTGCAGCAGCATCTGGGAAGGGTGTGAAGAATGATCTTTATGTCAGAAAAGTCACACACTTTTCTATTAAGACCTTTTGTGAGGAATATGCTAAATGGCAACAAATACTGATAGGACTGACAGGCACTGAATTCTTGGTCTGATGGTGTCTATGGAGGTCTTTCAATCTCTGGCCTTTAGTTTCAGTGAATTTGACTTTCCATTCTGTGCATTTTCTGCAGTAGCACATGTTCCATTTACTCTGTGCCACAGTTGTTTGTGATAGAAACCCCTAAGTGACAGAGGAGTGTCTCAGTGTGCAAGCTCTAAAGCTGGATGGCAGAGTGAGGTTGAACAGGGCTTTTTGGGAGACATCTGGAGGCTGCAAATTTGATGTGCTATCTGTTGATGTTATTTTAAACTCATATCATGAAGGCTAAAGTAGAAGTAAATGGTGATGTAAATTCTCATTTTCTACTTCAAAAATATGTGGAATATTTGCATTTTTAGTTGTAGTGGAGATTGAAAATGTTGAGAATTTTGTAGATTTCCTTTCCACATGAAAATGTTAATCCTTGTTTTCTAAATGTAGTAATTCATTAGTATCCTTTGTATTTCTTCTTCTCATTTGCAGTAAGATACAGTGAGCCATTTTTTCCACTGCCAAAAGACGAACTTTTTAGAGAAAAGATGGTTGGAAAGAACCCTCAGCAAGCTCAAAATATGCATATAATTTTCCAAGTGTAGTACATGCATTTAAAGGTTTTAAAAGAATGGGTTATGAAATAGTTTAGTTCTGCATGGTTGAAAATGTGTGGGTATTCATACACAGAAAATTACTGGCCCTGTTTTTGACATCCCTAAAGGGTGCTATCTGAGGTCACAGAAACCAGCTGCTTTCTGAGGACACCACTGCTGCTTTGACATCACTCATGGGGGAATCAGGCAAACCTGAGGCTTTTGTGACTTCAGTACTTCCAGACCATGCGCTTCCCAAAGGACATCACAGTGGGGCATCCTATTGTTTCTAAAGTGCTGAATTGAGAGTCAGGCAGGCATGAGCATTCTGAATTAAAGTATTTTTCATAAAATACCAAACTATCAGAAGGTTTTGCCAACATTCTCCTTGAATATATCTTTTATATTAGATGTGGATGAGAGAAACAAAGACAAACAGACTGGAAATTTCCAACATTCAGAAATGCTGAATTATGCAATCATCAGTTTTAGTCTTAAGCAGTGGGATGTTTTTAATTTAATAGCTATCTGGAGATGATTCTCCACTTCCTTTTATCAGTTTTATTCTGGCACAGCCTCTAACCAGAAAGTGGAAAAGTAGCCTCACAGTAGGTAAGGCACGTAGACACAGGTATCACTAAGAAATAGAAAAGTGTACATGTAAAGTTATTGTGTGCAACACCTGTGAAGTGTTTATGTCAGAGCCATTCATGCCCTCTTTTCAGAAGGACTAAATAAGTGCTTTTAGAGTAAGTGTAAGTGATCGGCTGTGTTTCCCTGTGTGTGCCTGTAAATGCCACATTAAAAGCCCATACTTCTTCTAGCAAAGTGAAAAAGTTACACACCTCTTCAGTTGTACAGATGAAGTGTTTGTGAGTTCTGTAAAGATGAATGAAGCCCGTGGAGTTTTTGCAGTGAGTTTGCGATTACCAGATGTGGGAATATGTGTGTGAACGCACGCTGGTGCATCTGTTGTTTGGATAATAGGATATACACGTGTGGGACAACTGTGCAGTGGAGGTGTTATGGCACTTGGGACCAGGGCTTCAGCAGGCATAAATCAGGGTGGCTCAGTGGAAGGAACAAAGTCCAGCAGCGAGCGCTTCCTGGAAGCAGCGTGTGTGATGGCATGTGGGGACTTGGACGTGTGGGATTGCGGTCGGCAGAGTGTGTCGGGATGTGACCGGGGGAGCTTCAGCTGAAGACAGTTGCTAAAAGGAAAGAGAAAAAGCCAAGCCACAAATGCACATCTAAGGAGCACGAATGTTAAGGGAAAAGGAGAGAATGCATTCACTGAGGCTGAACCCTCAGGCTAAGTCACCAGTTTTGTGCTGCTTTTCCTCTGTGGAAGTACATGGGAGCTGTGGGATTTTAGAAGTATTCTGAGGGGAAATTCAATTTAGGCCTTGGCATGTGTATGTGATATTTCAGATTTCAAATTAAATTGTGTTTATATGACACAGTTGCTTTTCATAGCACAGGCTTGATTGAAGTTCCTAATGCATCTTTTCCACGTCCATGCACCATACTGTTGTAATACAGCCCCGTAACCTATTCAGTCACTTGTGGTTCTGTCCCCCATGAACTCATACCAAATCCATCCCCCATGTTGTCACTTTTAAAAAATATTTTTTTTTTATTCCTAGCTTGATCTTGAAATGCTAGAAGCTAATAAAACCAGAACTGTGCTCAGGTTCTTCTGGAGAATCTTTTCTCTCAAGCCTACCTGCACGGCTCCATCATCAGAAAATTGTCTGATTTGGATGAAGACAGTTGTATGTGAAGGAAAAAAAGGAAGAATATGTTTATCATTTGTGAAAATTCTCCAGAATCATTGCTTAGGAAAACATCTGGTCACTCTGCAGAGATGATCAAAACAGCAAACAGAACATTAGATTGCAAAACTTCCCAATGGAAAGTACCATTGAAAATACTGTAATTTCTGCTGTGTGAGCCATGGGCAGATCACTGATTTAAACCCCAAATACATTTTTAGGAACTCAATCCTATGCATGTATTTATGTGTCTTTGTGTTTGTGTGTGCACTCATGTATGTAATAAAAATAGGACAGATTGAGCAAGCGAGCAATTGCAGTGTTTAGAGTCAAGGAGAAGCTTTGTTATGAATGAAATCTGAAAGGATTTGGATTACAGTCAAGAAGTTTAGATAGAGGGCAATCTAAATTGTACAAGGGCAGATAGTCTTCCAAAGTCTGGCTCAGAAAAGGGATGTGGGAGGTCTGACAGACAGCTTGGCTAATGTAGCATGTAGATGAAAAAAATGCACTTTAATGATTTGTTGAACTATTACAAACCCAAACAACAGTTCAACAGGACTAGCCTGATAATTACTGTTTTCCCAAAAGAAAATTGTGGATTGTGAATGAAATGAACAACTCAAACTTGAAACTTCAGCCTAATGGAGCTGCATTTTTCTTGTGAAACCATTCCCATAGAAATTTCCTAATGATTTCCTTTTGAAACAGTCTCATTTAGAAAGGAAATACATAGAGTGGCATATATCTTGTTACAGCACTGAAGAAAATGGACAGTCATACTATAAAGGCAAATAAAAAGTACTCTTTCTCTTCTTGTGTGCACAGTTACATGGTGGGACTCACTGCTGTGTGAAAGCAGTGCCAAGAGTTCAAAAGGACTAATGGAAATATAGGATCCTTCTTATTGTTAAGATACCATCTAGCTCCCTGATACTACTGTCATGATAAAAACATGGAAACATATATAATGTCTCTTTTCCCGTGGCTCGTAGGCCACCAAGTATCAGCTTGCAAATATTTAAAATGTTAAACTTCTTCTGTTTGAGCTGTGTTTATGCCTACAAAAAACTTTAGTATCATCTGGACTTCAGAGTCATTTTATATTTCCCAGAGATTTCACATTGATCTCAGGGAGAATGGATACCTCTGCAGCCTTAATCTTGTGTCATGTTTTCCTTTTTTTATGAAGGATTTTTCTTTTCCTCTCTGGCAGAGAGTAGTTCTAGCCGCAGAATCCAGAAACAGACTGTCCCAGAGTTGGTGCCCCTTTCCACAGGGAAGGGCCTGCCACAGAGCTGGGATCTAGTTTCAAACTCCTGCACAATTTGTGGTTATTTAGAGCCAACATTTTGGTTTGAGTTGCTTTCTAAATATTTGTTGTATGGTTTTATTTATAAGAATAATGACTCTGTGTTTACAGGCTACAGCATATAATGTATCTAATGCCCGGTCTCTTATTTTTTTTAGCTTGCTCTAACTTTCAAGTGCATTTCCACTCTTTAATTTTACACAAACTCTTGGACATTGGCCAGACAAATTCTTTGTAGTCTGTACAGTTCAGGATCTTGGCCAGATTAAAGTTGTCATCAATTTCACCTCCCTCTTCTTTTAATAACATCCCACTTTTCTCTCCTGTACCTCTCATGTTTTTAAAGGTAGCCATTCTCTGCATTCTTTTGTACTTTCTTCAATATTATACTCTTTTATTTTTTCTTCTGATTTAACTGAATCTTACTTTTCCGGAAGCTCATTTTAAATTCCTGTATTATTTTAAATATGGTCTTTATAATTGTTCACTACTCAGCAGTGTTTTTGTGAGGCTTTACTGGTCCTAAGCCCAATCTGAGTGACAGCTGCAGAGAGTCTCCTCAGGGAATTTTAGGAATCTCTCGGTTTCTTCTACACTGGAATTTCAAATTGCTTTTTCCTCAAAACTAGTCAGACATACTGAAGGCCCAAGCCATTCTTGCTTTCCAGAAGACAATAATACAATACCAAACCCTGAGTCCAACTACTGCTACTTCAGAGGATTTTGTTCTCCTGAAATATAATTGCCAGAAGCCTCTGCTGGGAAAAATTATGCTTATAAAATTCTTCTAAACAGACAAGATACCACCATCCACAGATGGGAGAGTTTATAGAACAGGTTTCTGGTTGACATCTATTTGATGAGATAATTTTAGTTGTGATAGATCATCTAAAGCATGGATTGATGACTCGCAGGCAGTTTTACTCTAAGAATACAATGGGATTTGGTATGAAGTCTACAAAGAAAGCCTACACTGTGGTACTACTCAGAACAATCTCGGTCACCTAGCTTATGCCTCTGTAATGAGAATTTGTACTTGCCAAGGATGAGTTCAGAGCCCAGCAGTCAGCATCTCCACCTTCAGCTGGTGCATTTCAAAACTGGAGCTGGTGTCTTGGATGTCTGGTCCTAAACTGAATGTTGGCATAGAGTACAAGTTCTGTTTTTCTCAGCATTCTTTGAAATATCACAATAGATTGTGAGATAAAAACCCACTTTAAAGTTTAACTGTGGCTTATATTCTTTCTTCTCGCTGGAGCAAAAGTTAACTATTAAGGGCAAGCCCCCAGGGCTGAGTATACTAGTAAACTCCAGCTGCTTTGTACTTCTTTGCCAATACTGAGAAGTCATAAACCCAATTTAACTTTCTGGTTAAACCAGGCTTACAGCTGTTTTGCATTGCTGGAGGGGAGCAGAGCAGCTGGAGTATACCCCTGAATCAGGGTGATTTTTTCTTTGCTGAGTTTTGTGTGTCTTTTTTCAGTCTTACATAGAATAAGACAAGGCAGAGGCAGTCAGCTCTTGGCAGTGCACAGTCAAATTGATGCAAGACTTGCATTTAGAGCCAAAGCCACTGTGGGTTTTTCGGTGTCTTTCTGTTTGCTTTTATATTCTCCTACTAGCTGTGTTTGCCATGGGGATATAGATGTGTGATAACTATACTGGCCTTAAACCCAGTTTGGGTAAGTGCAGCATTTTTGGAGTGGGCTTTGCATGTTTTGTCAGCTCAAGTCATCTTAATAAGACACCTTATAGCACTATATATCAGGAGGATGAAGAAGGTTTTGAGGTTTGAGTGCCAGAGGAATTCTCCACTTCAGAACCAGCCTGTCTCTATTGGTGCCACTTGTGACAGTCAGGTCATTCCACTTGTCCATGCCACATTTCTCCATCTCTACATCTTCCAGTTTTGTCTTTTTGAGTCTTGCTGATATGAATGCCATTTTGTGGTTTCATGGCCTTAGGCTAGAAATGAATTGCTTGAATGCTTCTTTTGGCTGCCTGAGATTGCACTGCAGCATGAGTATAGATGAAGCTCTTGGTTTGGACAGGTTTGTGCTGTCTCCAGATCAGCAAATCCTGATGTTGGTTGCAACTTGCAGTCACGAATGCAATAATAATAAGTATTACTGAGGGATACATGAGATAAAATTTAGAAGGTATCTTTGACCAAAAAAAAAATTCTGTGACTCTATTATCAGTAATAAAAAGGTTTTAAATTCTAGCTGTATGTAGTCAACAATCGGCTAATGTTGGAAGAAGGGATGATTAATGTAGTAGGGCCCTGTGAGTGAATGGAAAAGTTCAGGGGGATAAGATAATCTATAAGAACACCTGCAGAACTATCTTTGTGTTATTTGTTGTGTGCAGTGTGTCCATATGGTTACAATCACCAAGTGTTTAGAAACCTTTGCCTACAGCGAGAGCAATTGCCGGATCAGCTGTGCAAAATACACCGTGCTAATTTGAACAGCTCTCTTCAACTCCAGGCTGCTTCACCTCTGCTGCTCCTGCTGCCCTTGCCACAGCCAGACCTCTTGTGTGTTTTTGACATTACTGTGGTCTTTGGTTTAACTTCTCCCCAAATGTTTATTATCAGGGAAAACAGTTGTGTACCTGAAGTTGTTGCACCAGCAGCCACCACCGCACGGCCAGATAATTTTCCACTCTTACAGACTGTTTGGACTTACTGAGTTTCTGTTCTTTCACTTTTATGGGGCTGTGACATTTTGTTTCTAAATTCCAGTAATGTCACACTGCTTTATGCATGGTTCTTAGGCTGCTGATCTTATGGGGTGGCAGTAGCCAGTTTGAAAATCATAAATCTAAAAAGAACCATGAGATCTGTCTGCAACCAGCAGCAAAGGCAAGGTGTCCACTTTGCTAATTTCAGCTGAGTTCATAGGAAAAAAATTTAAAAAACCCCCAAAAAAAGTTCCCCAGATTTTCTTTGTCAATACATGTTCCAGATTTTGTACCTTCTTTGTAATCAGCAGGTCCTAATGACCAGCAAATCAACTGCAGGGGAGAGGGAAAGACCACCTGTTGCACTAAATATTCACAAACCCTGCAAATAAAAATAAACAGTAAAAGACCAAACCCCTAACAGCTTGTAACAGCTGCCACATTCCACCCAAGAGAAATCTTTATGCTAATGGAATCTGACAGGATCTACATTAGATATCTACACATACGGAAGAAAAAAACCTAAAAAAAATAAGAAGGAAAATCATGAGAGAAAGAGAATAAATCTGTTGGGTTCCTCTGAGTAGGTGATGTTTTATGTATGTAAGTCTTTTGTCATTGTTCTCACTCCTGTAGTTTACATTTTTGATAGTTTGAAGTAAAACATTTGTTGAATGCATGAGCTGCATGATGTGGCCAAGAACTAAACTGAGCTCTATTTTTTTATTGCTTAAGTAAGAGGAGCAGTATCCCTGCTGTGCTCCAGCTGCACCAAAAAATTCTGCTGAAGATTCATCTATGAAGATGCATAGAAAATAGTCTTTTAATATCTCACATACCAGTTTGTGTCTTGTACCAAATTGATGAAAACCCAGAAAATTTACACGAGGAATACTGGCCAGCTGAGTCATAGAAACAGGTCAGGCAGGAGCACCTTGCTGATTTGTGTGGGACAGCTCTGATCCCAGGACAGTGGTGCTGGAATCTGGTTGAGATTATTCTCTATCATCTTGGGGCACTCAGTGCAGATGCTGACCTCAGAGTCACCATGCTTGTCAGAATGATGTTTTCCTTCCTCTCTGCCAACAAGAAGCCTGGAGATTTGTGGATCAGAAAAAAATATAAGTTGAGGATTTCCAGGGTCATACAGAGATAGTAGAATTGTGAAAGTGATTAAGAAAGAAAAAAATCTGAGCTACTTTAATTTTGTTCTATAAGCTAAGAAATGGCCTGGAAGCTTTGAAAGTGACCCTCTGATCTGGTTGGACTCGAGGGTTGCAAAAAGTGCTGAGAAATTTCCTGTCCTCCAATTCAGCTGAACTGCAGTCAGCAGCTGGATGCACGGTCAGCGTGGCAAGAAGGGATGGTTGGAAGCCATCCAACGGGGCAATGGAAAAGGAAACTCTTTTTGCACAGTGACAGTGAAAGAGAGTTATGGCCTTCAGGCCTTAGAGACTTTTTTTGCACATTGAACCCAGGGATCTTTTCCATGAAATTTATGGTATTTTCCCATTTGATAGTTTAGACCTCCTTGAAATGCAGTTATTGCAATCACCTATCTGGCTTTGACAGATCAGTGCAGGTCCCATGGTCAAAAACACTTGGTCAGTCTGTTCGTCCAGGAAGTTCCTGAAACAAGGGATAGTTTTTTAGCATTTCCTCTGTATTATCTGTAAGGAAAAATCTATTAGTCTGTCAGAGTTAAGCACTGGCATTTCCCTGTGGTCACCATGTCTGTCTCCACAAAGACTAAAATGTTTGTGTTTTCTTCTGGCTACACATCACTCCATAGAACAGCACAAATAATTGGTGGGAACATCAGGAAAAAAGAACATAAGGAATGAGCAAGAGTGGAAGTGGGTAGTTTGAGAAAAGATTTGAAAGAATGGGGAAATGAAGGAGGCAGATTGGTACTAACTGTGCAGTCAGCAGTAGCTTTGGAGATGTCCACCTCCATAGCTATGGTGCAGCAGGAAGGGCCTTGCTTCAATCAGACAGGTGAGAGGAATGACCTCATGAAGAAAAACAAATACAATCAGAAAGTGCAAGTTTATGGGTTCCTGTAAAAGCAATAAGGCACATTTTGACTGACACAGTCCCAACTGAAAGTCCAGTGAAATACTGTAGGTTTAGAAACCTCAGTTGCATTTACTCCCACTTTTGTTAGTGGCCAGTGATGGATGAGCTGGTTGTGAAGCATTATTTCTCAAGAACTGTTACCTAGCAAGAGAAAATAATAAAATTACTTTAATTGTGGCTTGTTTAACTTATGCCTAAAGTGGCACAAATTAAAGATTTGTGAGGATTGAAAGAGACCTTCAAAATCATCTGCAACAGTCAAACTAGCACCACCATAATCACTCCTGAACCATATCCCTGAGTGCCACATCCAGACACAGTAGGATTGCACCTAACATAGTGCAGGAGAGTCAGCATTCCTGGGGCAGCATTCTGAGAAGGTCTCCCTGCCCTGAAAGGAAGCTAGGTCATGGGGGATCTGCATTTCCCTCTCATGGCACCTTGAGTTCAGAACGTGGGCTTTTGTATAAGGCACCTCTTAAAGGAGAGACAAATACTCTTATCTTGTCACTTTGGAGCTAGAAGAAACCACAAGTATCTTATCTTCCTCAGAAATCCTTCTGTTTGTCCTTCAGTCATACACAATATGTAGTACCAACCCCAGGCTGCATCTCTGGGTGCTCACAGTTTCGTAAATCATACTGGGGCTTCAGGAGATAATGCCTGCTTTCCCTCTCCTCACACTGATGTAAAGTAGAAGTAATTTCTCTGAGTTTAGCAAAGTTGCACCTCACTGAAGCTGGTGTGTGAAGAAATCAAGTGTCACTGGGGTTGAATTTCATATGTCAGATGCACTTAACCTCCCCTGAATCCCTGGGTCTGGACTAAGTGTCTCCAACTGGATGACAACATTCAGGAGAGCTTAGCTCAGGAAAGGCTGAAGAAAACACAAAACAGATCTCAGTGCCTATTGAGTCTGAACTAAGAGCAACAACACTAGTGACTCCATTTCCAAAATTAGAAGAAGGAGAGGTAGTTACTGTTCTGTTCACTAATTTGGGGGTGATAATAGTTCATAACTCAGGGCACAAAGTAGTATCCCTGGGGGAAAAAAAGTTCTATTCTGCTTTGTGTGGTACCACATATTTGGGTAGATACTGGCTTGTCAGTAATTAGTGAACTCTTTTTGCAATTTTTGATTTTTGCCAGCTTGGAAGATTATGGCTCTTCTTTGACTTCCATGATTAAAGACCTCTCTAGAAATGTGTAAAGTCACTTGGGACAATATCAGTATAAATCAGTGAGAGGAAGCTTAAACCCCTGATACTTAATTTTTTGCAGCATGCTATTCCATTTAATTCCCAGGGATTCCCAAAGCTCCAGCCACATGTCCAGTTTGAAAGGCTGTCCAGGAAATGCTGGAATGAAGTGGGGAAAGCACCCAGCCAAGTGCCATCTGTTGGCCATTTACCATACTGCCTCGGAGGACAGTTTCTGAGTTCCTGAGCCAAGCCCAGATAATGTGGTCTCAACCCTTCTCTTCAGACTCAGACCCACAGTTTAGTACCTCATTTCAGAAGGAGGGCTCCATTTTTTCCTAGATCCAGTCCCTTCAGACTCCCAGTGTAGTTTATCTTTAAGTTGGATATGAAAAAGAATTTCTTTACAGAGAATGTGGTTAGACATTGGAATGGGCTGCCCAGGGAAGTGAAGGAGTCACTGTCCCTGTTAAAGGAAAGACTGGATGTGGCACTTAGTGCCATGGTCTGGTTGACATGGTGGTGTTCAATCATAGATTAGACTTGAAGATCTCAGAGGTCTTTTCCGGTGTAATTGATTCTGTATTCTGTGATCTCAGAGAAGGTGTAAGACTTCTGGTTAATGGTTTAGGACATGAGCACGTATACAAACAAATCTTACTGTGATTTGTAAAGTATCCTCTCTCATTTTGTTGAAGTAAAAAATTGATTAACCATTCCTAGGGAGACCTAAGCATAGTGACCCCTTCTCATGTTTACTTCTCCAACAATTTGAGGTTGAATAATTTGAGCTAGATGAAGAAGATTTGCTCCCGTGTAACTGGGGTGGTGAAGCAGGGAGCAAATGTCTCAGCCCCTCTGTACTGTCAGGTTGATCATCTGTCCTGTGGCCACAGAACCCCAAGAGATTATCCCATATTGTCTGGAATCACCTTGTGTGTAGGATATTAGTTTTGGATGTAGGACTGGTCTCCATGTAACAATTCTCTATGCATAAGTTTGTGCTACTTTGGAGGGATGGACCTATTATTGCTTCAGCCTAACTTGGAAGTCCATGGGAGACAAAGAACTCCCTTTTCAAAATGGATTTGGAGCAATAAATACTGAACCTTTCTCTCCTGCAGAACTTCTACATTGTACTGGCAGATTGCCTAAATAATTGACAAAGCTTACTGAAAACGCCCCTTGAACAAAATGTCCAACAAAGTGACATCACCTAGGGCTCTCATAAAAGAGAAATGCTTCCTGATGACCCTTGGGGCTGGAAGTTTCTCATAAGCTATCAGTCAAACAGTTTATGCCCATACCACAGCAAAATGGATTTTCCAGAAATGTTTCCATGTGGCAGGAGGTGAGGACTGTAGTTCTGTGAGTGGTATTTTCACTGCCTCCTTCCTCTTAACCATAGCCTCCTCTTGACCTGTGCTGATGTACAGGCTGCTCCAGGAGACATCTCTCAGAATCATTGTAAACTTCAGAGTCAGCCTCCAATACCTCAGGGTTGTTAAAGAGTTTCTGGCATTTTCTTGGTATGGAAGGAATTTTACATGCCATGATTTAATCACATTTTTAGCACAGTTTGTTACTTTTTGTCTCCTTAGGTTTCCTTTCCAGACAGAGATAACTCTTTCTTCATGTGCAGAGAACACATATAAATAGTTGTCTTGTTCATTCACTGGGATGCTTTTACTGATTTAAGCAATGAGGACACACTAAAATATTGCTTCTCTGTGTTCTGTGAAACTCACAGAACTCTTCCTGAGCCATTTGATGGAGTGTTTCATGTAATTTTATTATTTTCCTAAATATCATCTATACATAATACTAGCACAAATCTATTAGAAATAAGGCTGGAAATATAAGCACATTGCTTTGCAGAATGTATTGTGAATTATTTTGATGCAATTTGGGTGTGCAACACTGCTATTTGCAAAATTTCATCTTAGCCCTCTGTATGAAAATGAGGACTAAACATATACAGCATATCTACCTAATAAATACATTAAATATTTTTGCAAAGAAATGGTCACCTGACTCAACATGCCAGCCTGGACTTTTAAACTAGTTGAACCTCACTTGTTTGTTTGTTTATTTTTTGGGAAAATCTTCTTCTTCTCCCCCATATAGGTGGTACATGGGATCTTTTCTGCAGTTTGCTTCAGTTGTTTCCTTGGTAGCATATTCCAGATGTTTACTATCACCTTTTTTGTCCTTTAGTAGCCTAGAGCATTTTTCTCACCAGATGATTCATCGGTATCTTTCCAGGAAATATCATTGGTCAAAAAAATTTTATAGGAGCAAATAAAACACATTTCCAAAATAGTGCTGCCAAATAGAAAAACGTTCATTGTTTTTGATGATGAAGATATTAAATAAAATAAAAAACTGTGTTGTTTAAAAATAACCAACTCTTTAATAGTACTGCAGGAGAATATTAAGTGAAATGTAGTTTTCCAGTAAGCCCACCTTATCTTAGCTTGAAAGGATAGGTTGAATTACATTTTTTTTTCATTTCTGTTTCTCATCTATGTTTTGCACTCCCGCCATTGCTTGCTACTATTTATATTTTATGTTAAGGGTCTTTTTTTTCAGATGTTTCTAAAATTTTGCAAAAGCAGCCAGATATCATGTTGGAAACCCAAAGCCCCAAATCAGGCTATAAATCACAAAACACCATACATATACATGCCATATAAAAGGCCACTGTACTATTCTTTAGCACCCCCTGTGTTGATTTTCTTTCTCTTACCCCTCACAGCGGGTAGAACTGAAGGGTCTTACCTGGCTTCTTTACTTTGCAGACTCAGAACAGAGCACTGGGTCAGACACAGAGGTGCTGGCAGAAAGGACATCCTGCTCATTTGGCTCCCACTCTGACGTTACATCTGGTGGCTCAGGCCCTCAGCCTCCTCCACCTTCATCCATGGAAGAGATCCAGGTAGAGTTGCAGTGTGCAGATCTCTGGAAAAGATTTCATGACATTGGGACAGAGATGATCATCACGAAAGCAGGCAGGTAAGACATCTCTGGATTTCTGTCTAGTTAAAAAAGAAATCATAACCAAACAAACCAATTTTTATTTAACTGGTTTTTAATAAAGAAACTTTTTTATTCCTTCTTATAATCCAAAGGGATAAACATGCATAAAAAAATTAAATGGCTCTCTGAGTTTCTCAGCTGTGTTTCCCAGTAGATTTCTTAAGACAAGTGAAGTTGTTTCATATGACTGATGGAATAAGTGGCTCCAAAGGAGAAGTGGCAGCTGCAGAAAACCATTGAGGATAGTTGTTCCTTTGAGCAAATAAATCAGGAAACAATCACTGTACTGTTGTCTGTACTGAGTTTAAGATGAGCTATAAATTTGGATGTGAGTCATTTGAGTCTCCTTTCAAATTTCCATAGCACTTCATGAACTTATTGATTTAATCTCAAATATAGTGAAATTCAAACTCACCTTTGCACCAAACGAATGCCTTCCTGCCACTCTAAATAGATGCAGTGTTAAAGACTTTCTGTATAAAAAATGTGCAACCCTAATGTTTTCCGTTGCTATTGCAGTGATACCATGACGGCTGAGGTTAGAAAGAGCCACCAATTAGCCAGATTTTTTAAAAAGGAAAACCTCACCATGACAGGTTAGCCAAGGGAAAGATCTTCACTGCTGACCCCCATTTAACAATGGCTAGGAGTCTGTTTGCCAAAACACAACCTAGAGGTAGTTGTACATTTCTAGATGTCCCAAACTCGGAATTTTAGGCACGTTTGCATGAGCAGGCCGTTACCTACCTTCACCTAATGAGGTTTAAATTCGGATTGAAGCGGAGAAGGCGAACGTCAGCACCACGGACAGAGCCCGCCACGGCCCGCAAACGCCGGGAGCGACCCGGGAGCTGTCCCGCTTGTGCCGCCGAGATGCAGCAGGGAAATTTTACCCAAGTTTTGGGGAAAACCCACGGTGCTCTATTGTTTACAGCGTTGTTTCATGTCTGAGCGCTCAATTTTTTTCCAGAACAGCTCGACTTGTTGTTTTACATTCTTGTGAAGTGAGTGCTATTGCTCTCTAGCCCCAGAAAGTCCAGATAATCCAAGGAAAATTACACTGGACAAATAACCCAGATGATCCCTGAAAAAGATTATCAGAGCCAGATTAGCTCCCAGTTTTAGATTTCAGTGGCAAAGGAAGCATTTTTCACCAGTACAGAGTGGGCTGCTGGTTTTGACCTGTTTTAAACAGAAGAGGCAAAGTAACAGGAATGATATCACCTGCTATTGTGCAACACCTCCTCTCTGCAGATGTTAAAGCAGACACAGAGACAATCATCATTATCCTCTTTTCATCGATGGTGACATTGAGACCTGAACAGATTAAGGGATCTGTCCAGCATCATTAAATATGGCACTGGAAGAGCCATCTTCCTTCTTTCTGGATTAATTGTCCTGGTGCCTGGACCATGCTGTTTTCAGAAACTTAAAATAAAGCATTATTGCCTGATAGATTAACTATAATGAATTCTCTGACGATACATGGAGTAGATAGACCTAAAAGCAGCATAAATATGTCTTTGCCCACCAGTTTGAATGAAAATGGCTGAAATTTAATGGTATGAAGAGGATCTTGGCAGCTCACACATTTCTGAACAAAGTAGCTGATTTTTCTGACATCTTACAAGCTCCACTGTGGATAATTTTCTCACTTACAGAAGATCATGTATCACAATAGAGTCATAACTTCCCATGCAAATCATATATTCATTTTAATCCTAAATAATATCCTTTCTACTTGAAAGGAGATGCTTGTGATTACTTGAGTCCTGATGGCCAACTGTCACATTACTGCCCACAGTAAATCTATGTAAATACTAAATAGATGTGTTTTTTCTACTCGATGATGTTCTTCTCCAGAAGAGATGTTAACAATATTGGAATGCTGCTGATTTTTTTCTTTTTCTGTTGACTACATTTGTAGGTTAATCATTGCAAACCACAATGAAGAGCGGGTCAGTTTCTTTAGGTAATACACCTGTTCATTGAGGATGATATTTACTGGTGTGATAGAATTTGCATATTAAATGGTTAAACAGTTCAACAGGTTAAAGAGTTTTCTCTCTGAGAAGATGTGTCTGTGATGGGTGAGATCTGGATCTAGCAGTCCTGTTTCTCCATATGGGAGGCATGATACATGATGTATCCCAGAGATTAGATTTTATTATTTCTGGCATAAATAGCAGAACTGGTGTTATTTCCTGAAGATTTCCTACTACTTATTCAAATTGTTAGAAACACACAGAGTAATTTGCATCTGCTTCCTCCCCCACAGAAGATTTTACTCCTGTTGCTTTCTCTTTGGAAACCCTGAGTCCCATAAGGCCTTCTTGTTTTGAAAGCCATTATAATTACAGACTCAGTCGCCTATAACTACAGCTGCTCCTTAATTTTCTGTGACTTGTAAAGCACTGCCTGGTTCCTGCCTGTCCCCACAAGGTCTGTCTGCCCTTGCTGTGTAATGCTAATTTCTAACCTACGTTCTCATTTGAAACATAGTTATGGGGCTATATCCTGCCCTGCATTTTTTGACTTTCAGACTCCTACTCTCATTCACTTCCAATTCTGCTCTGTTGTTTTTCTTTTCTTGATGCTGTATTTATGATGTATTTTTTTTGTCTGTTTCCATAAACCTACTCCAGTCCTCTTATAACTCTTCCTTTTTCCTTTCCATCAAAGCATTTTTATGTAGATTTTAATCAGATGCTTATAAAAAGACACCTTTGTTCCTTGTGTAAAAGATGCAAATGGCTGTCAGCTGCAGTCATTCAAATATGCAGTTACCTTTATCTCCTTTTTTGCTTGAAAGCCAACCTTGGACTCTGTACAAAATAAAATAAGTTCATCTTAAGCCCCAGGTCATACTGATTTGAACAACTAGTCCTAAAATAACTTTTAACTCTTTTTCTCTTCTCTCCTTTACTAACAGTGATCATAGTGGTAGCGTCAGTGGACAAATTTGAAACCTTTCCCACATCCCTACAGTCCCTATTTAATGTCTGTGGTCACCTGAGCTGCAGGGGTAACTGTTTGGTAACAGATGCATAGGAGTGCTGCCCAAAGTGGGGGGAAATTCCTGGGGGAATACCTGCAGGGAGTGCTTGGAGTCCTCCCCTGGGAGGGAACAGCTGCCTACTGTTTATGGAGGTGCTTTTATGAGTGCTGCCATGCAGCCCAGCACATCCCAGAGGTCTTGTTCTGGGAACACAGGTTCTACCTGTCACAGAGCTGGGACCTCACCTCAGCAATGTGGGGGAGTGAGCTCATCTGCCATATCACAGTTATCATATCTGTGCTCAAATGGAATGCTCAAACCAAAATGCTGATGGCCAGGATTGGTAGTGAGACTGGAAAAAGCCATCGTGAGTGAAAGAGGTGACCTTGTCCTCTCCTGACTTCTCTGTGCCTCCTGACAGGTTAAGTGGTACTTTGCCTGCAGTCTCTTTGCTTTCCTGAAATAATGAGTCTGAGTTCTTAATAGAATGTACTCAGGGCTGTTTGCATTACCAGGTGTTATTTTTCCTTTCCAGTGGAAAGAAAGGTGGGTCCCAAAGAGCTCCTCAGTTAGAGAGAGCAGAAGAGATTTTGTAATCAAGCTCTGTTGATGCTGAAGGGGGCTGTGGAGAGGACTTCTCATAGCAAGCTACCAAACTGATTTTTAGAGTTGCTGGCTCTGTGGGCCAGATAACCTTGGTCCAGGCTCCAGAAGAACGTCCCCTTTGGGAGCTACTGAGAAGATCTTCTGGTCTCCTTCTCCTTCATAAACAATAAATCCATTTGCTACCAAGCCCTGCCCTCAGCTTTTCCTCTGAAAACACACATCTCTATGATCCCATGCTGCAGAGGGAAACAGAAGGGCATTCCTCCATTGCCTTTCCTTTCCTTGCCTTGCCTTCCTTTCCTTTCCTTCATTCCTTACACATTTGTTTCTCTAAAGAAATCTACATTGGCATCAATCTTAAATGCAAGAAAATATGAGATATGAAATAACAAGGATACCTTCAGGTTTCCCTGTAAACTCACACACATTGTAAACACTGTGCATACTTAATCTGCAGACCTAAATCAGATTATTTTGCAGAGTTTCTCAACTAGATTATTTGTATGCCTGGGAAATGACTATTCTGTCTATTTCTTTTGCTGCAGTTGAAGAGCACATCCCTTCATTTTAGGGTTTGCATTTAATAGATGTCACCCTTATACAAATCTACTCTTATCTAAATTCCTAACTTAAGGGTAAGAAACTGAAGCTTTATTCTATTGGGAAAAAACCCCAGATTGGGGATATATCTGTGATCCTCCTCCTATAACCAGTTTTCACAAAGTAAAATTAAACTGTATTTTAAAACAAAATTTCAAATACCACCACCAAAAAATATACTGCTAGCTGCCACAACCCAACTAATTTTTTTTTTTGTTGAAAGTTCCCAAACATGGTTCTTAATATGAGTGCACTCCTGTGCTGGCAAATACTTTTAAACTAAGTTCTAGAGCTATTTTTCTACCATCAGTTCTCTTCACGTTTGATGTTCATAAACTCCAATCTCATTATGGAGAAAACCAGAAATTGAGTACACTGAGGCACATTGTTGTTGCTAAAATGTTTTTGAAACACTTCTAAGTAGTCCTAAAGCAGTTGTAATAAATTATTTCATACCATGTCGTATTTCTCCTACAAGAGTACTGTGTGTAAGTTCACAATCTTAAGTTTTGGAGGACTGTTTTCCTGCTGAGTGGTAAAACTAACATATAAATAACTTGATCATCCCAAACTGCTGCTGATATAAAACCTCCTCCTAAAATATATCAGATGTCATCACATGTTCCCTATGAAAACAGACAGCCCTCGTGTCTGTAGCTGTTGACTGAAGCTGATACCTTTCTAGATGAAAGATTCTTGACTGTTTATTAATCCAGCCATATCCAAATGGCCTGAATTCCTTCCAAACCTTTGAGACTCTTGTTTTTTATAAGGCTGGTGCCTCCGGGCAACCAAGAGCCAGCCAAGAGGAAATGCAGAGAACAGGGACTTTATCAGGATTATACACAAGCACATCCCTAAGCCTCCACTGTTAGCCTCTGCCTTTTCCATTTCCCTCTTTCCACAAAGCACTGCTGCTGTAGACCTGCTGTGACAGTTCCAGGCCACATCTTTATAGCAAAGAACCCTAAGTTACTTTTATACCCACAGAAAAAGAAAAACAGCAATAATTTACAAAACTTGAAAAATACGCTTAAACCTTAGAGAAAGTAGTGGGATCAGCTGAGCTCTCTCCGATCATTTTAGAGATTAACCTCTAAGCCTGCTGAATGCTCTGTGGTAAGCTTTTACAAGGCATTTCATAAGCAAACAACCCCACAGGCTATACTGCAACTTTACACAGGGCTGCAGATTTGGAGAGAACTTTTTGGGACACACAGCTCATTCAAAGCACAGTGTGCAGACTTAAACCCAAAGAGACTCTGATTTAATCCTGGGTTTCTCATCAACCCTCTGAAACACGACCTACCTCTTTAGCTGCTCCCAAGCCACCTCTCTCTAATTAAAGAGAGCTGGACTGTAAAATGCCACATCCTGTACCCATTTGGCTTGGCAGATTTAATGAGCCATTGTGGCAGAAACAAGGTAATGCCCTCAAGCCACTCAAGACTAATCCATTATTCCTTCCCCACCTCCCCCCAGTCATTCTACTAGCAAACTAACACCATCAGTTGCACAAATTGCTCTCTCCTTGAAGGGTTTCTGCAGACGATTTTTCTGACAGTTTTACATCTCCCATAACTCGGGTAAGCTGTGCTGTGGCAGCTGGGGGCAGTGCTCCCCCACCCCCCAGGATAAATGCCCTTTTCCTAAGCAGATGCAGTTACTAATAGGTCAGCTCTTATCTTCTCAGGGTGGCCTGAAATGAAAGAGCTGTGGGTAAGGCAAAGGCTGAGCATCCTCCTCCTTCCCACACTCTTCTGCATGGGGCTCTATGAGGCTTGCCAGGGAAAGAATGAAATAGATGATCCTCATGATCACATCCCTGTCATGCAAAGATTGAGAGACATGCCTGGAGATGTTGTCACAAACTTTCCTGTTTTCTTCCTCCTCCAGGCTGTATTCACTAGCAATACTTTGAGAAACAGAAATGTTGGAAGGAGAACTAAATCTTCTCTGACATTTCACTGTTTCTCATTAAATAGAAGAGAAAGTGCCATGATGGTTTGTAGGGATGACTTTTAGAAACATTTCTTGCACACTTTCCTACTATTTTGGCATTGTGATAGTAAATTACCCTTTAATTTCCTCCCTCCATCCACATACTTCCATCCCTCAAGGATATGTGTACTTATCAGAGAAGCAGAATATGATTTTGCATAATCATGCAGTACTTTTGGGGTTTCTCCTACCAAAGCTTGTATTTTCTAGGCAGAATTCATTTAATTGAGTAACACCTGTAGGACTTCAGCTTAAGTTTTTCTCAGATAAAGTCTGAAAAACCACTTAGATAGAGCTCAGGTCTGGGTTAACAGTCAGTGAAACAATGCAGGATTTCTTTCACTGCTCTGCTCTGATTTCAGTGTTGCTCAATTCCTCCTGCACCTCATTCAGTTTGGCTCCTCAGATTTTATGAAGGTGTAAAAATACCACATGAGTTAGAAATATAATATGGCATAAGTAATTCCCTCAGCATGCTCTTGGAGGGAGGTGTAGAATAGAAATTGGTCTACTGGCCACCATAAAATTTTTAAGAAGGAGAAATTATGCCATAGCCACACTAACACTAACATGCTTTAAGGTTAAAATTGTTCTGATCTGTTCTCTTCTGAAATAATTGCCTAGCTACAAACACTTCCACAACAGCGACTGTGTTTAGCAGAGCTTAACTTGTGCTCAGACAATAAGAAAAAGGCTGGGAATTGTTTCTTGTTGGTTTAGAGTTCCATACCTTGTCTATCAGGAGAAAATGCTTAAGATAGATCTGGATCATATGGCATAGAAAAGACAACATCTATTAAAAATATTGCACTACCAGGAGTTCAAGGAAGCCACGACATAATGCCAATGTTTCTGCTGAATGTGAAGTACTTTCCTAAAGAGCAGATTAATTTGAGGGATGTTTTTCTTAAATAACTGCAAACATGAGAGCCACAGGATCTTTCAGGATGATGCATTTGCTTCAAATGTTACCTCAATACTGTTAAACTCTTTACTGAAATGTGACATTCTCAAAAAAAGAGAACTAAAGTGATCCTGCATTTAATCGAATATGAGAGAAGAATTACAGGTGGATGGCCAGTGGGAAAAACACAAGGTACACTGCCCATCCTAGGAATGCCTTAGAGAGGATGATTTGTGTGAAGCGTAGCAGAATTGTCTGCTAGAAACTGGAAACAGAGTGCTTGATTGTGAGTATTTTATCATTACGTGCAGGTTGTTATCCTGTTACCCCTTTTTCTAAGTGGGAAAAACCTGAAGATTCAAAGCACTGCCAGCACAGTCTTTTCTACCCACACCAAGCCCAGAGGAGTCATGCCAAGGACTGGGCTGTGTAAGGAAGCACACTTCTGGTGCCAGAGAGCACAAGGAGCCTCTTCAGCTTCCTTATTCACCATTTTCTTCCTTATTTCTACTCTTATTTTCCTAGGAGAATGTTTCCAGCCATGAGGGTGAAAATTACAGGCTTGGATCCCCATCAGCAGTATTATATTGCCATGGACATTGTCCCTGTGGATAACAAGAGATACAGGTAAGCTTTTCAGGGGCAGAGGAAGGAATCTTGTACCAGCTTTACTGTCAATGACAGCCTAGGACAGACTTCTGCATTAAACACCATTGCAAACATGGGCTAGAGGAGACCCTACTGATTTACACCAACATAGCTGATTTGACCAGCATCTTGGTACACAAACTCAGAGTTTTAATACATTCTCTTGCACTTTTGGAGTGAAATCTTTCTCTTTTCAAGTAGCAGATTTAATTGAGGAGACCTCTGCCATGCATTTCCTGATTGACACAATTAGCAATGACTGTCTGAGGGAACTGGAATTACCAATGGGGGTTATCTCCAGGGGCTGAGTTATCTCCAGCCCCTAAATCTACTTCTTCAAGAAAGGAATGGGCAAGGAGCAGCTTGGAACTAAGCCAGGCCCTTCAGGTCTGGCCTGAACTGGATTGGGTGATTTCTGTTTCAAAAGTGCTCACTGTCCAGCACAGCGGCCTCAGTGAGTATTGGTCCCTGACCTACAGTTTGGAGTCACTGAGAAACTACCCACTGCTGTGCTAAAGACAGGAAGAGGAGATTTCTCTGATATTAATGGGCTTCTGATCTTAAAAAATACTCTGGAAAACTCATGATCCTCTGCATCCCAGAAAACTCTCCAGACTGACGTGATTTATGTATTCTTATTAAAAGACCCCTGAGAGCAAGTCTTTTCTCCAAACAGTCTTGATTGAACCACATTTCAAGGATTCAGAATTGAACCTCTGCTTCAGATGCTAAATACTACATTTTTGTTCCCAAATTGTACAGAGTTTTTCCTCAGGAAAAATGCTTTTCCTGGGAAGAAGAAAGATAGTGTTTGATACTCAGCTGGATGTTTTCCTCTTTCTAAGAGTGTGGTTCTAGCAACACTGAGATTTAAAATACATTTATTTTCTTACCCTGCTTGGCTTGTGCAGCCACATAGAGCAAATTAACAGGAAAGGAAAAGACTCCTCTTTTTTTTTTTTTCTTTTTTTCCCCCCCAATTTCTTGTGCCAATACAAGAAATTAGTCACTGTTTGTAGGTAAGGACTGGAACAGCTTAGCAGAACTGAGTAGAGACCCAAGAAGGGGCAGCCCAGGGCAGAGCTCAGAGGTGACAGTAGAACTGTTTGTGAAATACCTTTGAGGGAAGCAGCTGCAGATCAGGAGAAAAAAAGTGTCTAGGCAAAGCTGTGGTAGAGAAATTTATGGCATATATAGGATGGCTAGAACAGGAACACAAATTTTTTTTTTTCTAATCTCAATGTATGTAATGCTATACGGAATTCCCTTTTTTGCAACATTTCAAACCAGAAATTCTGTTTTATCAATTGTTTTACTGGTATCTATTGGATATTGTCCATTCTGGGTGAAGCCACACGTGTCTTCCAAAGTCTGGTATGAGATACAATGCAGATTTCCAGAAATTTCAGGGTATTTATTAATATTTTCAGAGAGGACTTTGTTTACCATATTTTCCAGCCTCCTACTCTGGCTCAGAGAGGGTTAAGGAGTTGAGAAGGCACATGTGGCAGAGTTTTACAGGGAAAATAACTGCAAGGTGGTTTTAATAAGGAATCAAGTCTGAACAAGTGGCTCAGGGGTAATCTGGCTTTCATTTAGAAGGTAGGAGGTTGCAATAAAGCACATTCTCCCCTGACTGCAAATGAGAGCTTGGGGTGCATGAGGGTGGCAGGGGAGGGGGAGCCCTGGACGTGTTCATGCAGTGAGTGAGTAAAAACCTCCCTTAGCCACCCACCCTTCCTCTTTCAGGTATGTGTACCACAGCTCCAAGTGGATGGTGGCTGGCAATGCTGACTCCCCAGTGCCCCCCAGGGTTTACATCCACCCTGACTCCCTGGCTTCTGGAGACACCTGGATGAGGCAGGTGGTCAGTTTTGACAAGCTCAAGCTGACCAACAACGAGCTTGATGATCAAGGCCATGTAAGTTAGAAGTTAATCCTGGTGCCTGCTGTCCTAGCCTTGCTCCTCTCAGACTTGAAAGGGTGCTGCTGCTGCTTTGATGCTCCTGTGTCCTGTTGGGCACACGTGTCTGTGGTTGCTTCCAGATTTATGGAGGTTTTTTTTTGCTATTTCAGTGCTTTTCTTCAAAATGTTGCCTGACCCTATAAAGCAGCACTTTTCTCTTTGTTCAGAGTACAGACTTTGTCTCATACATGCTTGTAAGAAAAGGATCATTTTCTCCATATTAACTCTTACTCCATCCCTGCTCTCTTGTACATCTGGATGTTGTGTAAAATATTTTTTGGGGAAGAAAAAGTCCTTTTCCTTTTGTTTTCTTTTCAGATAATCTTACATTCAATGCATAAGTATCAGCCTCGTGTTCATGTCATCCGCAAGGATTTCAGCAGTGATCTTTCTCCTACAAAGCCAGTTCCTTCAGGAGATGGGGTGAAAACCTTCAACTTCCCTGAGACTGTTTTCACCACAGTGACAGCCTACCAAAACCAACAGGTAAATCCTTCATGCTCCTTTTATGTTGTGCCTCCACAAAAATAATCAGAGTGCTCTTTGTGACTGAGACGCTAACTTCTCTGAGAAGCATGGAAAAGTTACACTTTACAAAAAAAAGAAAAGAAAATGCTTGCTTGCTCTGGGGTATTGTGTAGACATGAAGTATCTAGCTAGGAAACCACCTTGAAGATAAGACGGATATAGTTTTATTGTAAAATCAGTAACTAAGAGCAACTGTAAAGAGACGTGTTGTGTTCAAATTTCCTTGTTACTGCATGGTACAAAACTAGAGTATCCTGTCCTCAATATAATTTTAAGGCAGTAAAACTATAACTCCAGATCAGTTCTCTTAAAGACAAAGCAGTTGGGTTTTTTATAGCAGTGAAGGAAAAAGTTTTGAAAAGGCCCAATCTCATCAGTTTGTTGAAAAAATAAGCCTTTGAATGCATATATTGCATATAAACTGAAATTCTCATGCATGCATGTCTTTTGCGATAGGGGTCAGGTAAGGGGTCAAGTTAATGCGCCCGAAATTTAGGAAAGTAAACTTCCACTTCTGCAAGGAGATGGTCATTAGGATCTCCTGGGAGCCTGCCCTTAGGAACAGGGCATGGAGCAGAGTAGAGGTGGCAGATCTCTAAGGGAGTATTCCATACAGGCCAACAACCAGGAGCCAGAAATCAGACAAGGAAGTCAAGAGAGCAGCATGGCTGAGTAGGGACCTGCTGGGAAAACCAGATGGAAAGAAACAAATGCACAGGCAGTAGAAACCAAGACAGGTACCCCGTATAGGGACTGGGTGAGGAAAGCCATGGCAAAGCTGGAACTAGACAAGGTAAGGGATGCAAAGCATAACAAGAAGGGATTCTACAGTTAAGTTAACCAGGAAAGGAAGGTTAAAGAAGGTGTACCTCCCCCTCATAACCAATGCTAGAAAACTGGTAGCAACTGATGGGAAGTCTGAGGTACTTAACACCTTTTTTTGCCTTTGTCTTCAAATGAGTGAGTCCTCTCTTTTTGTACATCTTGAGCAGATGGACAGCAGGATGGAGACTGGGTAAGCAAAATGCTTCCCACTGTAAGTAAGGATCATAAAAGAAGGCTTTGGAGTGACATAATTGCAGTCTTCCAGTACCAGAAGGGAGCCTACAAGAAAGATGGAGAGACTTTTTACAAGGGCATGTAGTGACAGTTTAAGAGGAATGGTTTCAAAGTGGAAGAAAGTAGGTTTAGTTTAGATATTACAAAGTAATTATTTACAGTAATGATGGTGAGGCACTGGCACAGGTTGCCCAGAGAAGCTGTGGGTGCCCCATCCCTGGAAGTGTTCAAGGCCAGGTTGGATGGGACCTTGAGCAACCTGGTCTAGAGGAAGGTGTCCCTGCCCATGGCACATGGGTTTGAACAAGATGATCTTTATGGTCCCTTCCAACCCAAAGCATTCTGTGATTTTATGATAATTTGTGTTTGATTTGGGTCTTGCATAGTTCTCAGTGATGAGACTTAGTATTGACTTTAGATACCATAAGGAAAAGATGTCACCACAGCAGGACTCTTTCTCTAGGGACCTTGACTTTGTTAGTGATCTACACTTTTCTTAAACTAGATTTCAGTCCTCTGGAACTGAAGGACAGACCCCTATTAAATCAGTTTAAGGCAGATTGTAATATTTAACCAATTTGTAACAACTGTGAATTCTTACAATTTAGTGAAATGTTACAGAGTTTTTTATTTTGCAATGTATAAGAGAGCACAGGTGCAGACAGTGCTCCCATGACTGATTCTTTTTCTTCCCATGACTCCCAGATTTTTTTTCCAATCTGGTCCCCTTGAGTTGACTTAAATCAGGATCCAAAATGCATCAAAAACATTGCAACACACTGGTGGGTTTGCTATCATTGCAGCATGGGAAACTTCCTGGCTCCTTGTCCAAATGCAGAAACTCCATAAATCTTGACTGTAGATCAGACAAAGAAGGAGGATAGGGAAAGGAGAAGAAATTACAGGAATTAAGCCTGTCATTCTTCCTTAATGACAGGAATTATAAGACATAATTACACAGGGAGGGAGGTGCTAAAGGAGGAATCCCTGTCAGGGATTGGCACCATAAGCTGCCTCACCATAAAGAAATGCTGACATTTCTGTCTCTCTGAATTCCAAATGTTTGGGAATTTTGTTCAAAAAGATCTGGGGGACACAACCACATTTTTATAATACCAGTGAGGAGATTCTGGTGGGCTGGAGAAACATTTTCATTAAAACCAAATCTAAATCCCCTGAATCTGCCTGCATGCCCTCCAGTGGCTGCAGAGTGTTGCCTTACTGGGGGAAGCGTCTCTGGAAACAATTGTAAAATGTTAGCAAATCCACCACAGGGATTCCCTCTGCTGTAATTCCATCCTCCACAGAACATATCTGTCTCTGTACACACAAGTCCCAGGACAGCTGCAAAGTCAGGCTAGCGGAAATTAAGTTCACAAATTAAGCTTCTGCAAAAATAGGAGCTGCATTCCAGATCTGAGGTTAATATCCAGAGTAAGGGCTTGGTCTGACAGAAGCAAAACACCTGCAAATCCCCTTCAGATCAGACTGCATTAAACTAGTCCCTTTTGAGCAGTTTCAGTGAAACCACCTCAAATTTGGTAGGATCTGGAGATCTCACTCTTCTTTCATTCCAAACATAGAATCTCTAGGACAAGCTGAGGCTGGCAGAGGGAAGCTCTTGTGCTACACTGGGTTGCAGAATAGCCAGCAGGGAGTATAATACCACCGGCTGCAAGGTCAAAATCCCACTGTTATAGCCCATATTTACCAACGTGAAATTCATGCTTAAAATTAAAACGCAAATGAAGATTCCCCCAAAGCACTCAGTCTGGCTGCTACCTCCTTTATTCAGAGGAGGAAAAAAAAATTACAGACCAGAAAACTCTGGAGGGCTGCCTAAATGGTGACCAGAGCCACAGTAACTTGTGGGTGTGACTGGGTGACCACCCAACATCTTTGGGGGCTGTAGCCTGTGCTTTTCTCTTCAGCATTGTCTGAAGGTCCATGAGTTGCCTCCAGGTGCTGGATATCTAGAGTCTTGAGGCTGAGATAACTCAGATAGCAGCCAAACTTCAGCAGTGTGCCTGCTTCCCAAACCACGTGGCCATTGATAAATAACAGCTCCTGGGGCTTTGAAGCTGGTGTACTTCTACTCCAGGAACAATTTCTCAGCCCCAGCACTGTGCCAGGTTTCCTAATGCTACCATGACTTCTGTCTCTGGTGACATGTTTTGGTAAGCAGATTATCTGTTCATGGACAATGGAAGGGCACATTTGACAGAGGTCTGGGGAAATAAGTGTGAAAGATCATTTTAGAGGTGGCTTGGGCAAGAATGGAAATCATCCTCATTTTTCATTTGTTGAAAGAAAAAAATATGAAGATATCAATTAATTCTCTTTTTCTTCCTTTTAGATCACCAGATTAAAAATTGACAGAAACCCCTTTGCCAAAGGTTTCAGAGATTCTGGGAGAAACAGGTAACAGAAGCTTGTTTGTGTTTCCTCACTGATCTCTTCCCTCCTTTCCCTGATGGGTTCACAGGGCAAATGTCTATGGTTGAGAAAGGCAAGTTTTTCCTTTTAAAACAAAAAACAGAGATAGAAAGATAGGGGATTGCAGATTGTAAAACAGACAAATAGGTTACAGCTTTACACTGTGTAAATAATTATTCTTTATTACATGTAGGGTTGTCTGAAGGACATTTTAAAATTTTAATTTTCACAGGAAATGCCAAAACTTGGAGAGCAAATGCTTGCTTTTTGTTAGAAGAAAAAATTAGTTTTTCATAGGTGTGCAGGATAAAAGTGCAAAAATGTTCTAGTTTCAAATAATTTCAGTTTTTATTCAGCAGTGTCCAATGGTTTCACTTTGACTGTGTTGCTTAATTTTGTCTTTCCCATAATGATTTATATGGGAAGATTAGGTAGAATGCCTTAAATATTATTTAGAAGAAATTATATTTTAACAGCACAGTAGTTAAAATGGAACTTTAATCAATCCCCCCATTGTATTACTAAAAGACATTACAGAGTTCTCAAAAAAAGGTAAGTAATCAAAAAAATCAAAAAAAGTTTCAACTTTTTCTGCCATTCATGAATCATGCAGCAAAATGTGCAGCAGATCTAAATATCTCAGATCTAAATGAGGTAGGTATCCTTTACATCAGTGTAACAAAGGCTTTACACCTTAATTATACAATTAGACATATATGACTACATTACAAGAAGCCTAGGGTTGTAAAGCAAAGCTCTGAGTGTGCAGCCCAGGGTAAAAGCTGTGTGCATAGCCCTCATTTGCTGTCCCCATGGGTGCTGTAACTCAATTTTACTTGCATGCTCCTGTTGTGTGTGTTTACCAGGACTGCTGTCTCCTTCATAAGGAGTTTGGTGAGGTCAGTGCTCATGAATGGGCAACTGCCCTGTGTTTTCCACCACTCACTTCAGTGCTACGCTCTCCATCATCCCAAAAAAGGCATTCAAAGGACCTGAGCTCAGCTCCTCTGCTCTCATCTTACTGAATTTATGCATGAAGATGTTGCCACTGTCATTTAATACCCACTGTGATCACCAGTTCTCCTTGAGGCATATGTGGCTTTTATTCTGCTTCCCTCTCCTTGTGGGGAAAGCAAAGTGTGTCCTGGGTATGGGATCTTCCTGGTGTGCACAGATCCAGCTGCACTGGGGGCTGGGTTTGGGAGAGGGATTGATGCAGTTCCAGGTACATGGTGGGCTGTATTAATGTGGAAGGCATTAATAAGGTCCTAGCTCAGTGAATTTGGACAGTTTCCTGAAAAGGTTGGGAATTGCTGATCTCTGTAGCTCATTGATTTAAGAAAGGGCAGGAAATTGCTACACGGCTGCAGCTGTGGGGAGGGCTCAGTAAGGCTCTCTGCTGATGTAAAGAGGAATTAAAATCTTTAAGGTATTATACATCAAAGGGAGCAGCCTGAGGCTTTAGGGAGAAAAAAACAGGCAAAGGTATTTGCAAGCATATATAGCAGTCAGGCGCCTGCCTCACAAGCAGGGGTCTGGCTGCAGTTGCACTGCTGTTGTCAGCTAGGGGAGGACACAAATGCTCAGCTGCTTCCTTCCCAGAGCACACATACACAGATATTCCCATAGGAGAGAGGAAAGCATTGAAGTCCAAGCTGTGTGTGGAAAGGACTTTCCAAATGGGACTCTCCTTAACTGTGCTGGATGGCTTTTCCCTCCCTTGTGAATCTGTAATCTCATTAGGATCACTGGTCAAAAACCAATTGTGATACTCTGCAACTTCCCACGTCCTTCCCACAGCTTCAGTCAACTGCAGTGCCTCAAACTGTGGCTGGAGAAGGTCCTGCTGAAAATGAAAATTTCTCCTTTGCAAAAGAAATAGGGTAATTTGAAGAAGGGCTATTTGTGAATCAGGCAAGTGAGTAGTACATGTTCAAGTGGTTTTATGTATAAAGTCTTAAGAGAAAAAATAAAGCCATGGCAGCAGCAAGAGACAGAGACACAGAATTCTGAGGCAACTCCAGGACATCCTATTCCAGAGACATTGGATACTGAGTCAGAGCCATGGTTAGAGTTTGCCAGGAGACGATGGAGGAAAGAACTCCCAGGGAAAAAGCAGTGCATGGTGGAAGAAAAGGAACTCTTAAGCCACTTCTTTCCTAGCATATTTCCTTTCTGCTTTATGTTGAGGCTCTTTCATTAAATGGAGATGGATATTTTTCCTCCAGTTATTTATTGCTATTGTTTCATTGCTGTCTCCTGCTGCAGAAATTGTGGAGGTGACTGTTGTTTTTAAAACTAGCTTTCATTTTGGATCTTTTGCTTCCATCAGCTTGCAGCCTGCCCCTTTATTTCCTGTGATCTCCCTTCATCAGTGCAAGCGGCTGCTAAAACCCTGCTGCTCTGGGGATGCCCCATCATGGTGTCACTGACTGTATCCATATGGGGGAGCAGACTTTTCTGAAATCCTTTCTTGGATCTCTGTCACTTATTTTCATGAGTGTCTCTCTCCAGTCCTTACTGCCTCAGCCTTTGAGCTGGGAGAAGGAACACTGAGGTGTTTCAGAGGGAAGGATGAAAACAGCTCAGCAGCTTGCTAATGTAAGCAGTCTTTGAGCACTCAAACCATGTTAAGCAATGGGGCTCAGGAATCTAACCATGAGCCTTGTTGGACGGCAGAGGTAGCCTGTGATTGAAGGTCAGTCCTAGTTCATGTTTATTAGAGATTCTCTCTATCTGAGTTTTGGGCTTTCCTCACTTTTTGCAAAAGTACATAAAGTCTCTGTAAAAATGCAACAAGAGAAGTTCCCGATGTTGAAAGAGAAGTTTCCTGGTGGTGAAAGGATACCCACATAATGTATGAATAAGGCAGGTTATTACTTGGTTGCTTTCCTGGACTCCAAGAGATTGAGAAACCTGTTTTTGACATATGGAGCTCAGCTAGCCAAATGTTTGGGTAGTGAGGGTGCAGGTTTAATGCCACAGAGGTTATTTTTAGAGACTGGGTAAAGTTCATCTGACAGTGGGATGCTTGCAGCAGCTCCTTATCCAGGAGGAAGCCAGAAGGGAAAACAGTCAGGAAATTCAACAGGGTGATGGAAGAAAAAGACCCTAGGCTGAAGGAAAAGCCAGAACTTTCCTTTCAGATGTGGGCAGCTGAGGTGAATAAAAGTTGTTTGTTTGGAAATACTCTTTGAGCTTTGTCTAGGATAAGAGAGCCAGGAGGACACTTGGACCCAATAGTTTGGCTTCCCCAGCAAACAATGAAATGATGGCCTGAATCATGTATGCAGTGGGAATGGCAAGATCAGCCATATGGGATGGATTATGGAGGTGCACAGATAGCTCGTTTCATTTTTCAGACAATGGAACTGTTTCATTTATTGCCTATTATTAAAACTTTATAGCACTAAAAATAAAAGAATGAATGAAAAAGAGAGAGCAAATTTTGGATACCTTTTAAAGCACTGACCTTATTAAAAAAATTGCTGGCGGTGAGACCTCTTATGATAGTTTTTTTTTTACTTCCTTCATAAAGATGGTGTGAGAGGGAAGGGTTTATGGCCTGATAGATATTTTGAAGTTAATTTTTCAGTGCAGTTCCTTGGAAGAGAAAGTAGATGCCAAATGGATAATGTTCAGCACACTTGGTATCAGCAACCCTCAGCAAAGGCCCTCCAAATTTCCTGACATTTCAGAAACCCTGAAAACAATTATTTTTTGTCAACATTTATTATTGTCCCAAAATATCTCTTCATTGGCCAGGTGGGGATCCTTTTCCTTGTTAGGGGGTGGAACACACATACAGAATGGCACTCCAGTATTTCTGCTGACTGTGGGAGCACACCAATGTCATGAACTGCTACAGGAGAGGCAGTTATTAGAGTTGACAGGGATTAAACTTCATGATTCCCATCTCATCCCCTCAACATTTTCCTTCAAAAATAGGAATTCATTGCAGACAGAAAAAAGGCTGGGGCTAGGGCTGTAAAATCAATACACAAAGGTTGTGTGCCTTCTCACTAAGAGCTGTTTTTAGCATGAATTAATGTTTTTTCCTCTGCAATACTCCATTCATAGTGTGGTAGGTGCCTAGGCGGTTAGCACATGAAGCTGCTGTTTCATGGCTCTTGTCTGATGCCTGAAAGAATGTGAAAATTCAGTAAGGATGTCTTCTGCTTAGAAGCTGTTTTAAAAACACCCACAACATTTTTTTTCTGCATGAAGAAAAAGAGCCCCAAAACCCAGAAACCAAAGATAAAAAAAAAAAAAAAAAAGAAACCCACAAACTAATGGGAAAAAAGGCTGGTCTAAGTATATAGAGGCTTGAATTTGTGCGTAGGAGAAGTGGACATAAGTTTGATCTCTGTCACCCACATGCTCAGAGAGGATATTTTTTTACACATGTTCAACATATGCAAACTTGTGGGGAGTAAAGGACTCACATTTGGGGCAGGAAGAGCCAGCTGTGGAGTTTGACATTCATTCTTCAGGTACCTGTGACACCACGCTGCCCTCAGCTTTGCAGGGCAAGGCCACACTGCTGTTGCCAGCAGTCACAGTGTGGAAGGGGAAAGGTGGCAGGAGCTGTGTTCACAGCAAGGGGGATGTTGTAGAACTGCTCCCCTGGAGCAGGAGGAGGTAGGTCCCTGTTGGTGTTGGCATCTTTCCTTCCTCTGACATGCAGGGCAGGAATAGAGCAGCTTTACAAGCTGCTCTGACACTCTCAGTGCTGCCATTTACCCCCTATCAGCTCACAGACACAGTCAAGTCCAACCCTTGAAAGCAATGTATTATTACCAATTTACTGTTTTATTTCTTCTTTTTATTATGTCCTGGCTATTCTCTTTTTTTCCTTTTCTTTTAGAAGCAGAAATTATAAGGTGCCTTTGAGAATTGTATTGATATAGGGGAAAGTGTTAGATGGAGAGCTAGAAACCTTGAATCGTGAGTCAATTGATGAGCTGATAATGATGTAGGGAGAGGCAAGGGTAATAGATTTAATCTACTTTTAGTGCCTCCATGAGCCACCTCCTGTTAGGGACTGGATTTCACTGAAGTGAGTTGTGAGACCAGAGCTAGAGTGCAGTGCTGGTGCAAAGGGGGGTTGTGTACCTGGGGACCTAAGGACTGAGCCAGCCAGTGTGTCACTGCTCTCAGTAAGCTGGCCTCCCTGCTTCCCCACACGATCCTGCGGCAGACACAGAGCAGCTGGAGTAGCACAGCTGGAACTTGCAGTCTGCATTTCTGATACATTACGTGGTTCTAATCATCAAGGCAGGTCCTTTCAACAGCAGGTCTGGCTGCACTGCAACTTGCTCAGGGCATTTTATGCCCCCTGGATATACAGTACCAGACAGTCTTCCCTCAGAGTTTGGGCTGGGGATCATTTCTTGAGGCTGAAAAAACGGTACTGTTCTCTTCCTGGCTGTGTGTGTTGAGAAGCAGATGGAGTCTGAACATGTGTGACTTTCACACACAGGGAGCAGAGGAAATCCTGGGGGTGGTAGTGGTAGTCAAAGGGCAGCTCCTGCACACAGAGCACAGCTTAGCTGATGGGCTCAAATTCTGCCCTGCCTTGTTGCATCTGAGCTCCATGAGCTGGCAGAGGCCACTGTATTAACCAAATAGTTTTGTTGTAATGTGCTCAGCGCTAGTGTGAGACTGCTATGCAGAGATGTCTTCTGTTTCTACTTCTAACAGCTTAGCAGCTAATAAACACCATGCAACAACCTCTCTTCTAAACCTCCTCTTAAAATACAGAGTTTGGTTTGCCAACTCCAGTGTATTTAAAGCATCCAGGCTTCCGGGGAGACTTTGGAAAGTTAACTGAGTGAGTGGAGGCATGTGCAGAAAGACATTTTCAGAAGGAAAAGGCAGCTCCAGTGTCAGCTCAACATCTGATGGGCAGCTCTGGGGATGTTGTGCCTTTTGCATTGAAAGGGGATATGTTATCGCATTTGATGAAGAATCTCTCCTGGTATTCAGTCAGTGCAAGGGCTGTAACCTACTGTGGGAAAACAGGCTGGGGAAGGTGAGGAATGGGGAACAGAGCGGTGTGCAGCTTCCACTGAGGAGAGTTTTTCCTTGGAAGAAACTCCAGTGGGTTTGATAACACACCTCTGTCCTCACTGAGCCTGTGGCACTAAGAGACTTCCATCAGAGCTAGGAGTTTGTGGTGACAACAAGAAAAAATCTGAGACCCCAGCCTTTCAAGAAGAAAAATTCTCAATCAGTTTTTGGCTTCTTCTCTTTGATAAGTGTTTTTGATGAGTTAGAGACCCAAAGCAGCTACATCACTGACCTTTTAGAAATATCATCTTATGCATTTCTAGTTGAAGTTCAAAACCAAGAAGATTGCCTTTTTGATGGCTTCTCATAGCACTTTGGAACAGTGTCCAGAACTATGAGGTGGCAGGGAAAGGCAATTCACAAAATCTCTCTGATGACATAGTCTGAATCCCAGGCCTTCTTTATTTGCATGACGGCTTACATCCAAAATTGTGGAGGGCCACTTAATGATAAATTGAGTATGCCTTAAGGAGCTGACAGTCGTGTGTCCTCTGGAAAGCAGACAGAAGGCTTGAGATTCTTGCTAGAAAGGAAAAAGGCATTTAGAGACCGCTAGGAACTTCAGAAATCCTGGGCTGGGGAAATTTCATTTTACTGTCGTGGTCAGCACCTGTGCGGGAAGACTGACTTGAGGAATTCACAGATGCCAAGGTGACCTTTCAGTGGCCGCTGGCAGCCTGCCAAGCAAGGTCAGAGCCTTCTTTCTTCAGCTTCTGTATCCCCAGCTGGTTGAAGTTCTTATTCACTCCTTCTTTTCTTTTCTTTGCACAGGACGGGGCTGGAGGCCATCATGGAGACCTACGCCTTTTGGAGGCCCCCCGTGCGCACTCTCACCTTTGAAGATTTCACTACCATGCAGAAGCAGCAAGGTGAGTGAACAAAGAGATGGCAAGAAAGAGATTGCTCTTTCTCCTGCAGGAGAAGAGGACATAAAAGCAACAATGCACTTTGCTGTGTGTGCAGTGACTGGAATGGGGATGTCACACACATTGTTGAGCTCTTGGCTGAAGTGAGAGGACACAGAGCAGAGAGGGGGATGGAAACAGTGGACAGGCCATGTCTTATGAGATATGATGGAATACCTTGGGTTCCCTGGTTTCCCTAGAGCTAGAGTCCTAAGAGCTCGAAGGAGGAGCAGGAAGGATTGTAGGGTTGGGCAAACCAGCCCAAGTACACAGCATGAGTTAAATGTGAAGAGAGCGTAGAAAGATTGAGGAAATGCTCAGCTGTGTCAGACACTGTTGTTCATTTACAGTTTACATTTGCCATTTGTATGCAAACACAAGGGGAAGTACTGGGGTGGGGGTTGGATTTTCCCCCTGGAAGTTTTAGGAGACCAAGAATATGTCTCCCTTTGGGGTCATGCTACCGTGATTTCAAAACACAGTGGCCTTGCTGGAGACACTTTCTGCTAGTAAGAATCTGGGAGGAATTATTGGATAGGCCAAGTGTTCATGCTGTGTCTTTTCATAGCTTCTGCCCTTTACATATCTCATTAGTTAAGTAGGGCTTTCATCTCTAGTTTCAGGCCATGTTGCTATTTTGCTTTTTGCAGAGGTAGGTCTTTCCCATTCACTTTAGTGCAGCTATTTCAAGTTAAAAACAGTGATCCCTGAGAAAGAGTTATCAAGGCAGCAGCCTGATACTTTTTTTTTTATTACAATGTACATGCAAGAAAAGAGACAATTCAAAATGGTGTTCAAATGTGTAGCAGATCTTCAGCCTCTCACATTCAAGCTTGACATCACCCCCAAAACTTCCCTCCAGACCTTGAATCCACCTAGGGATGGATGGTGTGTTCTCCTCGAGATGAAGGGAAGCAGCGATGGCTGTTGGGGTTGTCCATCACCGAGGCAGAATCAGAAGAGTGTTAGGCTGAGGAATCTCTTCTTGCTTGTTGACTGTCCCCCATGCCACTTCCACATGCAACACCCCAGGGCCCAGGTCACCTGCTAAATAATTTTTCTGATGGCACAGCAGAGAAGTAGGACAGAGCACACTCCAGCCAGCTCTGTTAGACTCCCAGTGCATGGTCTTCACCTGACCACCCAACTCCTCTTGAATAGCACACCATGGGGCAGGAGGGACTTTGCACAAGCTCAGGGGCTTGTGTCGAGGAGCACTTGTGGTGGGGCACGTGGTCAGAGATGGGTTAAAGCAAGGGTTTAGAAATGTTTTCATCACCCACCTAAATAGAAACATAACAGTCTCTCCTCCTGGTCACAGTCACTGAAGCAGCCTCTCTCCAATGTCTCACCCCCTATCTGGGCTTGCCTGCCTCCCTCCCCTCAGTTATCAGATAACATCCTAGTGCCAGGTCCAGCTACTGCTTACGTGGTAAGGTAATATTAGGAAAGGAAAATATTTAATGTATTTTTAGCTTGTTATAATATAGTTTGGCAGCTGAAAAGCCAGAAAGCAAGCCAGTACCCTGTAACCAGCAGGCCCTGTGCACCACCACCACTGCACCAGAGACAATAAAGCCTAGGGCAGCCCTTAACTGAAGCTGTGTTCACAGGTTGATCTCAAAACCAAATAACTCATTACAAAAGGGTTTTTGAGCTCTGCATTTAGCCATATGAATTAATAAATCAGAAATATTCCAATCCTCACAGTGCTCGTCTCTCTGGTAACTGCTGTAACAAGCTGACCCCTGGTCTCAAAAATAGGTGCAAAGCTAAGGTACAAACATGCTCTATTTTAATTTCTGGCTGCTGGGACAGCCCCCTAAGGCAAGGACAAACATGCTGGTATGGAGTCCTTGGAATTGCTGACAGAAAGAGCAAAAACTGCTGAGGTGGCTTTAAGCCATATGTGATTCCTCCCTCCAAATGTAAGACAACCAGGATATATCATGCTCACACCTCTTCGTCTCCTTGTTTTCAATCACACGAGCTGGGTGACAGGTGAGTAAATCACTGCTGTTTAGGAGCTGACATCAGCATAAGCCATTGAACCTCTGATCCTCTGAGACTTTACATTGATGTGACTTGCCCCAGCATTTCCTCCTGTGCCTCATCTGGAGCTTCAGTGCTCTGAGCTGCATGGTGTCATCTCATACCCTTATACATTTATGAATTAGAAACTTTAGGGTTTTTTTTTTATAAACTGATATTTTAATTCCAGATCCCGCTGGTTTCATCAAAGCTGGGTGGATATCTGACATTTCTGAATAAACATTTGAGGAAATGCAAGCTTTCCTTTTATCCCCTGAAATGTTTGTTGGGAAATTGCATGGGGGTTACGGGAAAGTTTTGAGAGTAGAGGTGTGCACTGCAGCTAAAGAGGAGTGAGTTCTCACTGCAGAGAGACAAGATGAGGGCAGCAAGAGTGGCCACATGCCTAGGACTGATGAGGAGCAAGCCATGGTTATCCAGCCTGTGAGGAGAGAGAGAATAGATAAAAGTACTAAAATAAGATGCTGTCTGTGGTGATAGGAAAAAATACAGTACGTTCTAGTTACATGAATTTTAAGGATGTGCTGTAACAGTTTCCCTGTAGGAACTGTGGAATCCAGTTTTGATTTTCCACAGACAGATCCATCCTACTGTAATAGGAAAAATTACACTCTCTGGGGCAAAAATTTGGGGCATCATCCACATAAAAATGGTGTCTTCCTTGCTTTCAAGCTAAATTCTTCTGTGCTACCTGAATTATCCAAGATAGTTTTGCCTAACAAATCAACTGAATTATTTGGCCAGGTTAGAGATTTGACTGATAAAAATAACTGTATAAATGTGATGTTTTTTTGGAGAGCATTTAATTTACTGCCACATGTGCCAGTTTCAAAAAGCTAGTGTGTATTCTGAAATGAGGAGCTTACTGATCTCTAAGCTGAGGATCACTACAAATATGCCCTCCTGTAAGGACAAACCCAGTATTACTCTGCAGAGTCTGGTTCCAGCACTAACTTATCCAGAGCTAAATGAATTAGTGCAGTTCCTAAGAGGTACAAATCCCAAAAATGCTGCAAAATGGTCGGTAGTGATGGGGACAGAGGTAGCAAGGGGAATAGAGATTGCTTGGTAAGTTGCAAGCATGCAAACATGCGTCATTCAAAAGACTTCAAGTTTTCTGCTCTAACTGTTTATCCCTTTTTGTGGGATGTTAAAAAGCTATGGACAAATTTCCCCTCATCCACCTTCTTCATACATTTAATTGTTTCACAGGTTTTTATCTCCCCCTTCTGTGCCTCTCAAAGTGAATAGAACCAATTGTTTAATTTATCTTTTAGTGGGAACTTTTCCAGATTCTTAATAGTTTCTTTAAATACAAGTCTGCACAGAGTATTCCAGACACATCTATGCGATACAATTTTCTAAAGATACTACAATTTTTTCCACATTATCCTTTCTGCCATTTGACCTACATCCTAGTGCTTTGCTCATTTGTTTGGCCCAAGCTTATGCGGAGCAAGGGACGCACCAAAATCGATACTTGGTGTGCTGGATGCAGCTGTTTCATGCAGGGATTGAATAACTTTCTAATCTGCACAATGATGGGTTTCAGCTGCCAGGCAAACTGGAGGGTTTGATGTTGCCCCCAGTTGCAGATGCCTGGTGCAGCTGAATCCCGTGGTCCATGAGCTTTAGTTGCACGTGTTGCATTGAAGGGCAGCACATCAGCAAGTCCTGGCAGGTCTGTGACCTGAGTGGTCACCATGTTGTCCTACCAAGGGAAAGAACATGCTGCTACTCTTAGTGAAATCCCCTGGCTTGAGAACAAAACCTCTCTTTTGGAGTGCGTACTCCCAAAGTATCCGCAGCTTCGCAAGAGTGAGCACCATGCTGGACACAATCACAGCAGAGCTGCAGCCAGCTTTGAAGGAAAAAAGTCTCCCCTGAGAAAAACCTTTGCACGAAATGCTCCAAAAATGGCAATCCAGGAGCAGCTGACCTTCTGGGGAATGGTATCACCCACACTGCAGTCTACTTACTGCTGGTGAGAAAGGGGGCTTGGTGTTATTGAATGCACATGGCAGTGAGACATGCAGAAAGCCAAGAATCTATTAAACCCTTTAATTGGAATATATTTTCAAAATTTAGATTGAACCTCATCCAGATTCTCATTATTAAAAATTTGTGGCTCAGTTTCTTGATTTTACAAGGGAACATAAAAAAGGAAAAGAAAGAGGGAGAGAAAAAAGAAAATCAGAGTTCCAGTAACTCTGCATTATGTCACTGAGAGTAAAAAGAGATGTTGCTGGCTCACTATCCAGTTTCCCACAGGATATTGTGATGAGCAGATTACTATCAGTGACTCTAAGTTTTGTGAGGACATAGAGACTAAAAAGGCAATATTAGAAGAGTGATGAGTATCTAATACTTCCTACAAAAGCCAATGACTTATCAAGAAATGAAATCAAAGGTACCCTGGCATCTGGTAGGAAGAAGATCATCCTAAGCAGAACTTCAGGACCAATGTGACAGTCACATGATGTGATCTATCACTAGGCTTGCAGCACATAAAAATTCACTTTGTCATTGAATTATTGTTTTGATGCATGAATAACAAATTCACAAGAGTCAGACATCTTAAAATTGACTGGGCAGCTCTCAGGGCAGCTTTCCTTCCAAATGGGCTCTTTTCTTGAATAAGTGCTTTTGCCAGGGATCCAACAAAGGGTAGATGCAATAGATTCAACCCCTTCTGCATCAGCTTGAGCATCTGCATTGATCTTGGACTGGAGGTAGAGAGTAGAGGGCACACCTCCTAAAGGGTCTGCAAAATTGGCATTAGTGGCTCTTGAGATCAGCGTTGGCAATCATCTACAAGGGTGTTGTCAGGAAAAAGGGCTGTGTTCCTTGCTGGTGAGACAGCTGGTGCTATCTCTAAAGCAGCATGCATGTACAAACTGATTGAGTACAGGTCCCACTGTCCCCTTCTGAGAGGGGAATATCTTAACCCTGCAGTCTTGTGCCAACAAGGATACTCACAAAAGGCGCCCTCTCCTTGGTGTGGAAGAGATTCAAAGATCTCATTTAGTGCTGGAAAGGAGCAATGTTTTCCTGTAGTAATGATGTTTCCAGACAGACCCTAAGTCTGCATGGGCTATCAGCAGATGTGAGACAGATACCCTGAGCTGAGTTGTTGCTGCTTTTCCAGCTTCTCTGTCTGTAAACATTGCCCTTTCTGGACAGGCATCACCTCTCTCTTGCCAAAGCTTGTCTGTACTGCCTGTAACTTATTCAGTATAATACTCTTCCCCATAGGGGTGGTGCTCAGAGAGCTGCCCTGATTGCACCCATATGAAAACAAAATCCTGAATACACAAATGTGTACTGGTGTCAAGACTGAGCCCTCCAGAACTTCATCTGAAGGCATCACAGGGGCCTGGAGAAAGAAAGAAGTGTTTAGCAGTTAAGATCCTTTTGGCTTTATCTGAGATCCTAGACCCCAAAAATAGCATCTCCCAAAGGAGTGGAGCTCTTATGCCAAGGGAGGTTGAACCACCTACAAATTCATCTGATTGGCCCCTTGCCTCCCAAAGGCAGCCTTCAGTTCTGTCAGCAACGCCACCAGGATAATCTGGGTTCTGCTTCCCTTTCAAAATCAATTGTAAACAGTCTAGGCTATTGGCAGAGGTCAGATAGCTGGGTGTGGACTCAATTATCTGCTTGATTCTTTTGACCTTGAAGAGGAGATTGGAAACAGAGCATTTGTTGCCAGAGTTATTGGGATCAAGCGCTGGTTTCTGCTACATACTTCCAATGGCTTGTAGATTGCCTCATTCAAACAAAGCACCAGGGAAAACACTGTTCCAGCTTCTTCTAGGTTGAGCTGCAGAGAGTTTTCCTTTCGAGAAGGGACATTTTTGGTGCTTCACTGGAAGCCCCAAAAAATGCCCTCCCAGATGTGACACAGGAAGCTGGAAGTCAAAGTCTGTGCCATTTCCCGATGACCTGAAAGGAACCTGAAGTGCTCTGTTACTCCAGAAAATTGTTTGCCTTGAGTTTCAGTGGCTGAAGCCTAGCTCTCTGTTATCTGGTGAATGGTGATCAGATTTTACATGAATGACTAGAGGTGGGCAATGATACTTTGAAGATTTGAATGGTTTCCTAAGAGTAGCACATAATTTTCTTATTAATAAAAAATTAAATGTTCCTTGAACTCAACACAGTATTTCCATGTTTATCCTCACCTGTCTTGGTGCTCTGGATATGGATGGGAATGAAAATCACATCTCCTGAATCATACTCTTTGTCGACATTAGAAAAGGAGGTTGGTTTTTACCATTAGATCTTGAAAATATTTCTTCTTGGAAGATGACTGAGGCAAGTTAGAAATAAAACTTTCTGACTGCTCAGGCTGCCTAGAAGAAATTTCTAAGATGTAAGGGGAAGTAAAGTATTATTCTGAATTGTTCTAGATCTACCATTAATTCCAATGATTCTTGTAATTTGAGGCAAAATTATTTAAAAAGTCCTTCTCTATAATTTGCTAACCTTAACCAAAATTTCCTTTGGTTCCTCACTTTTGTGCCATACAGTACATACTTTCCCCCTTAAATCTATTGCTGTAATTATCTTCCTTTTTTATGTGCTCTGTGAGCTGTATCCCAAAGAACTACAAAGCACTCTTTATGTTTCCTCTACAACCCAGCAACTTGGCACGCAATAGGATTTGAGTCTCATTTGGGCCTTTTAAAGATTTTACCAGCGGATTCATAATTTGATAATTGGCCAAGGGCTCTAGAGAGAAAAAAGGCAGCTACACTCTGTGAAGACAGAAATGGCTCCCATTCCCATGAAAGTGGGAAGTTTTCATTCCTAAAAATAGGGAAGGAGTGAAGAAAGAGTCCAGAATGTCACAGACCAGGTGGCCCTGCTCTTTCTTGGTGAGAAGACAAGGAACAGGCATCAAAGACATTTAGTTTTCCAAGGTGGTGGTGAGGGAACTCACAGGGGTAATAATGGTGATGAAGAATCTTTCAGTCCTTCTGGAGGTTTTAGGTTTGAATTTTGGAGAGCTATGATTGGGAGCAGAGACCTTGGGCTGCCAGTTATACTTGCAAGGAAAAAGTTGCCATGATAGGTAAGAGCAGGAGTGACACCTGATATTGTGGCATTTAGATGTCTGAAGGCGTCAAGCAGGTCTGAGGCATGTGCTGCTTGAAGCAGAAATGGATCCAGGTTTGTGCTACGCCTGGCTCCAAAAGGACATGAGATCAGATAGTTACAGTGGCACACTCTGGCCTCATAATCTATCTGTCAGACTGCCTGGCAATCTGCACAAACCCTCCCTCCTGACCTCATTACTCCCTCAGATTGCCATCCTTGGGCAATTAAAAAAAAATAAAATTATTCTTCTACTAAAGATGAAGTGACTCAGAGGGTGGAGAGTAAATTTCATATGCCACACTTAGTGTGCCTGTGTGTGGAAGCACACAGAATGATAGTAGGATTTACCTTTTTGTGCAAATTTGTTTTCCTGCATACATGCCATTACATTTATTTACTGTTGTGTCTGAGGATAGGACACTGCAAAACACTGGTCAGAGTTGCTCTTTCCTGTTCTTTAGAAAGACCCTGTATATATGTATCCAAGACTGTAGAGTCCTCACTAAAAACCAGATCTTTCAGAAGCGACTTGGAGTACATCTGCAGGGGCAGGCTCCTCTGTGCTCCTTGCTGGCCAGACACATGCCAGCTCCCGGCCAGCTCCATTTGGAAAGCTGGAGAGTTGCATTAGCATGGCTCTGTGCCCAAGTGAACAGAAACTACCTCTCAGGAGGGCTCATTTGCCCAAGTTAAGTGCCAGGAGGAGAGCTGTGAGCCAGGTGAATGACTAGTGGCCACAGTCCCCTTTTTCTGCACCCTCAGGTGCTTGGACACAGGCCTTTCATATGATGAAGATGCCAACATCTTGGGCAAGTGTCAGAAGAGGGTCTGTGGCTCCTCCAGGTGAGGTTGTGGACCTATCAATCCAAGCATCAGGTCCTGTTAACATATGGAGGTGGAAGGAGATGGCTGGCTGAGGCTGTGGGCTGGACAGTGTCCTGTGGGCTCTGCACAGCCTGCAGGCCATGGGCTGACCATGCTGACCCTGTGGTTCATGTCTGGCCACAAGTTAAACCAGATTGTAGGCGGGAGTGGGCTAAGCTCTTGCAGTCAAAGAATAACTTTGTGCTGCCTGACCCATCAAAACATAAAATCTTATTGTAAACCACCTTGTGCTCCCATCCTTGTCAGAAAGTAAAGCACAAACTCTGAGGACATGCAGCCACATCTGTTTGCAATGTGACAGTGAATACCAGGTCACCCCTGCGTGAGACCAGCCATGCTGAGAGCTGCAGGCTGTGACCAAGTTGCCCAAACTTCTCTAAATCTCGTCTGTCTGGTGAGACTCTGCCATTGCACAGGGTATGGCATTCCTGTCCAGGTATGTTGTGCTGATGGCAGCTCTGCACCGAGCAAGGACTTCAGGGACCAAGAGGTTTGTATGGAGGCACTGCAGGTGATGGTAGCATCCAATGCCTGGAAACATTAGCAAGGAAAATATGCTGCAGTGGAGGCCAAAGTTTGATTTATGTGTACCTTTCAGATAAAGGAGGTTGGGATAAGTTGAGGGTCGAGTGAATAATATGGTGTCATTCGTAAGAGAGATCCCAGAAAATTTTCCATGCACAATTGCTTCAGACTCCCTTGGCACTGATGCTCTCCCCACTATCTTGCTGTTGCCAGAAAGCTCCTTTGGCAAATGCTGGCTGCTGGCAGATGCTTTTTCCATCTACACTGCAGTGTTAGAAGTTCTCTACGTGACCTGCCTTCTGTGGAAGACGTCTCTGTAGCATTTCAGATGCCCTGGCATGCTGAATGTTTCCGGAATATTCCAACCCCTCATTTTAAGGCACATCATACGTTATGGACTGTGTATGCTTGGGCTGCAGTTTGCCCTGAAATTGTCCTTAACACAAGCTCCGTCTAGGTAAAAGCAAAAGCAAGGGTTTATTTGGGACATACAGGAAGACAGCACCATTACTGTGGTGTAGATGGACACATGTGACAGGAAGGAAATGCCAGTCAGAAGCTATTTGAGATGATATTTTAATGGCACCTCTTGTTGATATCCAAAGGAAAAGCTGTAATTTCTTCCCTAAGCCTTGTGGGCATGTACCTGACACTGGTGCAGACAGCATTTATATTTGGTGTCATAAGAGTGACAAGAAGAGGAAGGTTTGCCTTTACATCCCATCCTTTCCACATGGTCTTCCTGTCTTCCACCATGATTTCATTCTTCTTTTTCCCTACTTCTCGGTCCCAGTTCACAAATTTTGACTTCTCTTGCACTTGGTCATTCTCCAGTTCCCCTCATTGAAAATGCTTCTGTCCTTTTGATAAGGTCAATTTAGTTATCACTTGTATGCCCAGAGATGACAGCATTGCTTGGCTAAACCCTGGACAGAATAGCAGGACACTGTGAGGACAGACACTTTCCCCTGCCGTGTGGGGCAGGGTTCACGTACAAAGGAGGGGCCTTTGAAATTCTGAACCTTCTATGTTATACAAACGTGGCTCAGTAACGGCACATATGTGGAACCAATGCCTGCAGAGCCAAAAAATGATCTTGTAGGGACTGCTCAAAATAGTAATTAATCACTCTGGAGTAATGGTAAGTGTGGAGGTGAGAGATACTGTGACATTGCTGGTAAATACTTTTGGTGTTGGCAACTATTTCCAGGGGAAATGGTGGGTAGAGGAAAGGAACAGAGGGCAACTATTGAGGGATTCATTTTATTCTTGCTTAAATGTGGTTTCAGTTGACTTAAACCAGACCTAACATAGTTTTGTGTATCAGTTTAACTAGATTGGTTTCTATCCATGCCTTCCATTGAAATGACACACACATCTGTTTTTCCAAGACTGTGGTATGGTGTGGATATATTTACTGGGCTTGCTGCCATCTCTAGGGGTATTTGGCTGACTTTGTAACAACTACAGACCAAGTTATAACTTCACAAAAGCCCAGGTTGTGTATGGCCCACACTTGGGGCTGCCAGCAAAGGTGGAGAAGAAATGTCCCTCAGAGCAGAGTGGAGCTGGTCTGAAGAGAATGACCTGAGCCAGGCCTGGCTTTGTAATATTTCCTGTTCCACTTAAAGGTGTAAAGATTACTCTGCAAATGATCAGGAACTTCTTGCTTCTGCATTACGCTCTGTTGCAGCCAAAGTGTGGCATGTTCTGTGCTTGTGGTTGGCACTGGTAACGAAGCATTCTTGAAAGAGACTTGTCAGGTTTGGTACTTGCTCACATTGATGGATCTCTTACCTCCTCATCATTTTGAAGTTACAGAGAAAAAGAAAAATCTTTTTTACTCTGTTTCCTAACTGTTGTGTTGTTGCTTCAGGGTTTTCCTGTTTGCCTGCAAATAGGGATTATTCAAAGCAGAATCACTCAATCCTTCTTTGGAGGTGATGCCCAAACGTGCAATGTGGAGGTGACTGAAATGTGCAATTCTCAGTTTTGGAACCATTAAGAAACCCTTGAAACTGCTAACAAGCAAAACTTACTCTGTGTAGCCAAAGCCTCAGTTAATCTGTGAACATGTTAAAAACTCAAGGCTTCAAATATTAATACTAGAATTAATAAAAAAAAATGAAGAAAACATAAAGCTTTAAAGTTTCAAAACAAGGCTGGCAAAGTTAAGAACTTGCTTGTTACAAAATTCTTGTAAGCAAACAGATTTGGAAAATTCAGGAATAGGTAGGAATTCACAGTCTGAACCTGTGCTTTGTAACACTGGTTGTTCAGTTTGGTAAGGGAACTCACAATTGGCTGTTTACAGTGGTAATTAATGACATCTCTCCCGGGTAACTGGTGTGTGCACTTTTCTCCTACTGAGTTGATAAAGTTTAGCTCTGGGGCAAAGGAAGACTGAAATTAAAACATTGTATTTAATAATTTATTCTATATATTTTATTTCAAACAGATCATTAAGTACTCATACATGCACACATATGCATTTTCACTTATTCTCCAGACACTGTAAGCAAGGGAGTCACTTTCTGCAGTTTGTTAATGAAATAAATGGTGTAAAGAGTCAAAATCAGGATTACTGTGGGTTAAATACACCTCACTTTGTGCTGTATTTTTTTTTTGTGATTGTTTGATCTCTATATTTTGGTCTTAGATAACTAGAAGATTGTACATGGATTCAGCTGTCTGCCTGTTCTCCCTGTTAGAGGTTGTGCTATTTACTGCAGGGCTAACAAAAAACTCGGTAGTCTGAGTTGTCTGTAGTTGTATTCAATCTCACCTTTTTCAGAAATTTCAACTAAAACAGGCTGGAGTGGAACTACTTGTGTAAAAGCCAACCTTCCCTTCTGCTGATCCTACTGCAGTATTGACAACCTGTGAAAGAGAGACAGGGACAAAGGCTGAAGGAGGTGCCATCTTTACTTACCACAGCCAAAATAACCCAAGGTTGTCTGACAGAGACATTAAATGAACCAGGAAAGTGTAGCCTTTAAAATAAATGCTAAATTAGAAACTTACACAACAAGCCTTTGAACTCTGGAGCTAAAATGCATACACAAGTTTGAGCATTTCTGTATTGTCAAGATGTGAAAGCAGAGTCCATGGTGCCATTTGAAAATTCAGTTTCTGTCATTTACTTTAATGGAGACTTGATGCGATGCTTCTCTTTTATGCTTTGGAATGAATGACAAAAGGAGTCTGTGGCTCAGCAATAATTGGTAAGCATTCCTCCCCATGGCTGGTAATGGGAATGACTGCTCTGACTTGGCAACACAGAAATTTGCCTTTTTGTTAGTGTTGCCTGGGTCAACAGCAATCACTTCAGGCTGTGCTTACCCAGTGCTGTTTTTCTTCTTTTTTTTGAATCTGAGTTAAAAAAAATAAAATTAAAATAATCACAAATATTATTACTGTCTCAAGGTTTTCATTCCCCATTCTATTTCACTCTAGATATGTCAGAAAGAGACAGATATAATCTCACTTTCATTCTTGTCCGGTTATCTCGGCTGTTTGAGGGGCCTGGAAAGGCCCGAGGTGGCCTTGGGGCAGCCTGCGTATCGAAGGACGAGAAGAGGCTTCAGCTCTTCTTTCGGTTTTTATGTTTATTAATTGTTTATCTAAAAGATGTTCTTTCAGCCGAACAGAGATCTGCTCAGCAGTCAGCCATGAGCACACTGTCTGCCCTCCGGGGCAGCCACCTATCTTTATACCCATTGTTACGTGTACAATATTTATCATTTTTCCCCAATACCATTTATTCTTATAACTCGGTGCACTCTCAGTAATAACCAATCCAAAAATGCCACCGTGGCCAAAGAAAATGGAGGAGAAGAGGAAGAAGAAGAAGGACAGGACATACCCCAATTCCTCCATCTTACTCCTCTAAACCCCCCTGTACATAAATCCTAAACCCTGTGTCTCACCCTCTAATTAGCTAATCCCTTCACCATTCACCCGGTGAAGCCCTCATCCTTGTCGTCTCCTGTGTAAGACCAAAGTCCAGCCACCAGACACTTCTGGCAACATTCCAGGACTCCCGAGACCCCCAAGGTGGTCTCGGTGGCTCAGCACCTCAGGACTGAGATCTTGAGATCCGACACATTCTCACCATCATATACTGACACAGAACACATCTTTCTGGTGCATCTCTTAACACCTGGCATCACTTATTCTCTTTTCATCAAGCAACACTGCATTAAATTCTTCCTTTTTTTTTTTCTTTTTTTTTTCTTTAGCAGACCTAAATTGGTCTCAAAATCCTGCTGGATTTTTTCCATGTAAGATGATTCAAATGATTCAAGAAAAAGAAAAAGTTGTCCCTTATTTTTGATCCTCAGTGTGCAATCTCTGCTTTGGTGAAATTTCACCTGCCGATTCAAACACTGTCTTTTCAATTCCCTTTGCCTCTCATCTGTAATTTTCTACCTTGTTGGAAATGCTGCTTCCCAGTTCCTCTGGGTCTGTTTATTCCCTGGTCAAATTTTTTCACCAGTGCTTCTTTGGTCCTTTTACAAGAGTCTTCTTTTTACAAGAGTCTTCACTTCACTAATGCAGAAAGGGAATCTCTTACAAAGAGAATAATCAAATGAAAATAAAAGTTTTCACATCAGAAAACTGAATTCTTATAAGCACAGAACTGATTTTCCTGGTTGTTCAAGGAAGCTTCCTCCAATTCAGAATGTTGCCTATAAATAATCACTTAAGCTCAAAATTGTGCCATCATCTTTTTCATAACTCTTAGTTTCAGTTTGCTACCATTCTTGGTAGTATTACACAGTATTATTTTCCCAGGTCAGAACATGTGAGCATCCCTGCTGTGCAGAATGGCCAATTCCATCATTCATAGCATAAATATTGTATAACACGCTGATACTACTGACATGCATATATATCAATATTTTGTGAACATCAGTGGTACAACATATGGAATCCCTTTTAAATTTTACGCACATGATTGAAAATCCTGACACGTCCTCTTTCTGCACTCTGTGGAGCAGGATATAGCTTGAAACTGTGTCCCTTCATTTTAGTGTTACTTCTGGCTTGAATCAGTGCTGCTGCACCGTGAGCCAGCTGACAAAAATGCTGAATAGTGCAAAGTCCAACACGCTCTCAGTCACTTCCCGCCACAAGCCCCTGAGCAGATGATAAAGCGTGTTTGCAGTGGGACCAAACAGTTCGTGACTGGGGATCTTCCTGAAGACCAGGAGAGAGGAGAAATTACCAAATTGCCTTTTTTTTTTTCTTTCCCGCCTAAATATAACTAGATAAATATGCCTGGAAATCGCAGATCTCTTGACTGATGGAACCATCTTTCCCTGCAGCTTTTCCCAATGCCTTGGGTTACTCTGTGGCAGGCTTGCTTCCCTCTCCCATTTTAAAAGGGAATAAAATGTCTGTTGAAATATGAAGTTGTAACAAAAAAGCAGAAGGAAAGACCAAGGGATGCTATTAATAAAGCAAGGGCCCTTGCCAAGAAAGGCTGAGTTTTCCAGTGGCCATTTTACCACCTTTGCCTCTTTATTGAACTAAGCTGTTTTTCAATGAGGCCGTCTCCTTTTGCAGGTGTGGTTCAGGTGCTGAACATCCTCCCATGTGTTTTGTTTTGCAGGAGGCAGCACAGGAACGTCCCCGACCACCTCCAGCACAGGGACCCCATCACCATCCGCTTCTTCTCACCTTCTCTCTCCATCCTGCTCTCCTCCAGCCTTCCATCTGGCCCCCAACACTTTCAATGTTGGCTGCCGGGAGAGTCAGCTTTGCAACCTCAACCTGTCTGATTATCCTCCCTGCGCCAGAAGCAACATGGCAGCACTGCAGAGCTACCCAGGGCTGAGCGACGGGGGCTACAACCGGCTGCAGAGCAGCAGCGCTTCAGCCTCGCAGCCCTCCGAAACCTTCATGCCTCAGAGGACTCCCTCCTTGATCTCAGGAATGCCGGCTCCTTCCTCCCTGCCCAGCAACAGCAAGATGGAGGCCTACAGCGGCCAGCTGGGATCTTTCCCCAGCTCCCAGTTTCAGTATGTCATGCAAGCAGGCAACCCTGCCTCCACCTCCTCCTCCTCACACATGTTTGGTGGCGGCCACATGCAGCAGAGCTCCTACAATGCCTTCTCCCTGCACAATCCCTACAACCTCTATGGATACAATTTCCCTGCTTCCCCCAGGCTGGCGGCAAGCCCAGAGAAACTCACCACCTCCCAAAGCACTTTACTCTGCTCTTCCCCCTCCAGTGGGGCCTTTGGAGAGAGGCAATACCTTTCCACGGGGATGGATCACGGGATGCACATGATCAGCCCTCCCTCCAGCAACCAGCAGACAGCGGCGGCCTGTGACAACAGGCAGTACGGAGCGGTGCAGGGCTCCTCCTCACAGATGTCTGTGCACATGGTCTAACAAGCCTTGCCTCTCCTCGGCATCGAAGGCAGCCAGACCTTCATCCTTTCCAGGGGGGAACCCATCCCAGTACTCTTTTGCCTTCGAACTTATAGTGGAACTAGTATTGTAACGATAAACAAGAACATAAGCCATCTAGGTGTGTGCCCCAAAACCTTCTGGAGAGCCTTGACTGACAGCCATCGCCGCTTGTTGTAGCCCAGGGCCTCCAGACTGGCATGGAGCATCTGCTTTTCCCGGACATTGCAGAGAAGAGGGCATGACTTTAACGAGGAGCTGGAGAGAAGCAGCTGAATTTACTGTTTTATGCATTAACTTTAGGCAGTGTGGGCTTTCAGCGTGGAGGGATCCATTCCCTGTGCTGTCTCCTCCAAGTGTTGAAGAACGGCAGTCTCCCAGGGCTTCATCCTCTGAAGCTGCACTGCCCAAAGGTCTAAAGACCTCCCTTTTCCCAGACAATTCCTCACTGCCAGAGTGGCTCAGGCCATTACTGAAACCAGCAAGGCCTGTGGGTCTTCCTTCCACTGTAGCACAGGAATGGCGCGGAGGAGCTGCAGATCCTTCTGAAGAGGTTTCTCATTCTCACCATGGCTCTGCCCAACCGGCTGTTCCTTTATGGAGGTCGAGCTCACCAGCACCCAGCCTGCAGATGGAGGTGGGAGAGAGAGGAGAGAAAAGTTTTAGCTCACAAGTGAGCCTCAGACAGAAGCGGGGATGGAACTTTGGAAAGGTGAATGGGGGGAGGGGTCTCGGCTCCTGTTGGCTTGACTGGAAGTTACGCAGCGAAACGGAATGGATGGCAGCCTTTGTGAGGAATGGGTGTCTCCCACAGCACTCATCCCACTGGGAAGAAACTGTCCAGACTGAGCTCATGGGGAAGAGTGATGAGAAAAGAGAGCTCTGCAGGAGTGCAGCTGACCTTGCATGCGAGAGTTGCCGTAGAAAACCATTAGCATTTCAGAAACAGTGAGGTTGAGTATTTGCCAACCTTCCACCTGCCACATGGTCTCTGTTTAACCAAATAGATCATTGCCTTTTAACATCTTTATTTTCTGGTTTTTTCCTTGTTCTTTTTTTTCCCTTTTTTTTCTCTTCAAATCCTTTAAAAATAAGAAAACAATTGTAGCTTGGTGCAAGCTATGCATTTAAGTTGTGTGAAAATGCAAATACCAAGTAACAGAATACAGATATTATTGAGAGTTGTTGTGAGGTGTTGTAGATAAATGTATTTATATGCCTAGTGGGGTATTCAATATTATGAATATAAAAGAGGGCAATAAAAATGGTATGTAAAATATGTATGAAGAAAAAGCTGTATAAAGATTTGCCCTATGCACGGAACTCTGTTTCTAAGTGCCAAGCACAGAAAGCGCTAAATAAATCTTTGCAATTGTTCCTTCTGTGTTCTTCTCTGTCTGTGAGGCTTCCTCAGTGGTTTTCTAGAGACAGACATTTTAAAAATACTGCCACATGTGTTTGCACAACAGAAAGGATGAAGACATGGTGCCAGATTGTGAAGTCCAGGCAATATTGCAATAAAAATAAAAATTCTGTCTTCTCAAGAAATTTTAAAAATTGAGTCCTTGGAGTTTGTAAGTTGTCTTTTTCACAGGAAGTGTCTCTTAAAAACAGCTTGAGTTGTTATCTTGATTATTGAAGAAGCTCTTCAGAACAATTTTTTATAGTTAGTATAGTCAATGATACTTAAAAACAGCAATATAATTTATTTATAATATAAAAATCATTTAAAAATGCAATTTGGGGGTATGTGTCAGTTTTTTATTTGCACTATAATTCTAGTATGAGATTGAGACATTAATGCTGAAAGCTGTGGGAGGCTGAAGCCCCTTTAAACCTGGCTGTAAGTTATGGCTGCAGAGTTTACAGCTTTCCTTGTGTCAATAAACTTCTTTTCCTCTGAATTGAAAAAGCACCAGAAAGGTAGAAAGACCTTTAAAGATCAATTCTGCAAGCATTTCTTTATTTTTGTTTTTACAAGGGAAGATAAATATACCAATGCCATTCCCAGCTCTGTGCTATTCTGTCTGACTATATTCTGACTTTTACTGTGTCTGGCCTTGGATGCTGCTGAAAAGAGTAGGGGGGATTATGGGTGGGGACAATCTGTCCTTCACCTTGTTGGCTTTTGTTTACCCCTAATAATGAATTATTGGTTTAATCTTGACCAAGGAGTTTTAGAGCCTTTCTAAAATCCTTTTGGAATCTTTTAAAAATGCTCTTCAATCTGTGCTTTGATGTTTGCTTTTGGGTTAAATTTCTTTTTATGGCAGCAATTTCTACAGGTTAATAGTATATTGCGTGAACCAGTATTTTCTTCTGCTGGCTCTTTGTATTAGATTGCTCTTTCTTATTTAATCAATTTAAGTCTTTGTGAGTCAGTCTGTATTTCAGCTAGAAGAAGAGACTCAACCAAATCAAAATCATTGTCTGCATCAAAATACATGTGTCTAATTTGGATTAAGAAAAAAAAAAACCCACAAAAAAACCCCAAAACAGAATAAAAAAAGATCACTGGAAACAATAGCTCGAAAAAGCAAAATACTTATGCAGGTCACAACTTCAATATTAGTGTGAAGAACTGGTATCTAAATTTCCACACATTTTTTGTAGGAATCCATGGGTAAGAGTTTTGGAATGGTCACCCAGACTCTTCAGCAGTGTGATCCTTTATGTTACTGAGTACCTTTTTTTCCCTGATCCAACCATATTCTTCAGAAAATCTTACTGCATTAGTACAAGTTGAAATTCCTTTTGGTATGAAGCATATTGACCCCAGGGTGAGCATTCATGGACCTTATTTATAGACATATTTATTTAATTCTAATGAGGCACATAAATAAAATGAGAGAGCTTAGGTAGCTAGATAGTAGTTATTCCTTAGAGTTTTGTTGCTGCAGGGTCAGAATAGTCAGCATCAAAACTGAAAAAATAAGAAAAAAATATGAGAGGCTTCCCTGTTCCAAGATGTGAAGTTGTGAGTACACAAATAGTACTTGGTGTGAAATCTGCATTGACAGTTTATAAGGATTAAAAACAAGGTAATAGTGAAATGGGTAAAAAATATTACACTTTTTCCTTGGCAGTCACTGTGCAAAGTGAAACCAGAGCAGTGTTTGGGAGGCAGTATCAGAAAAAATTGGATGAATTTGTTTAAATTATTTATATAGTGCTTGTTTAGGTGCACAAGGGTAACACTCCCCTGAGCAGATAACCTGCTTAAGGCCTTGACACCACCCTAGAAAGATGATGTGAGCGTTGTATTTGAGGTAGACCCAGGTGTGACAGCCGTCTTCTGTACAGCAGCGGCTCCTCTCTCCCTGTCACCCATGTATGGTCACAGGGCCCTGAGCCACTTCCCACTTCTTGCTGGGGCTTCCCAGAGAGAGGTGATAGCAGGGGAGAATGGGCGAGATGCACTGGGATCAGTGTGAGATCACCCAGGCCCAGCTGGGCTGGTGGGCAGCCCGGGTTGCAGAGCCCCCAGCAGCCACCCCCGGCAGGCTCCCTTTCCTTGGGTGACTGCCCTGAACACAGGGCTTGGGAGCCCTCCTGGCATGGTCCCCTCTGATCCAGGAGCCCTTTGATGGCTCATTTGGACAGCATGTGTGTGTGGGTGGCAGAGGCAGCAGTGCTGTGGTTCCTGTTCCCTTCCTTCCTTCCTTACTTTGCCACGAACATTTGAATGCTTTGGCCAGCTTTAAGCAGCTTTGGGATGGAAGCTCTCACATGTTTCTTTAGAAGAGACAGTGCAGGAGGGCAGGGACCTTATTAATTTTCCCAGTGCAGGGAAGGCCACCGTGTAACATCTCATTCAGAGAAGCCACAAAAGGAACAGGTGTCCTGCATGCAAGCCCCCAACCACAAGTTTCCTCTGGCATATGGATGTTATTAAAAACCAGAGGATCCACCCAGAGCTGCAGAAGCCAGGGGGTCTCAACTCCACCTCTCCTGGGCTGGCCCATTGGGCCTTAGCCCATGCAGGCCTCTGGTTTCCAGTCCAGGAGAAAAGAAGGCTCTGTATTTCCCAGTTTGATGCTGCAAATTTAAAAGGTCAAATACCATGTACCTCTCTGAAGAAGTATCCCTTTGAAAAAGCTGAATCCAAATCACAGAAGGAGTAATGGAAATCTCAATGATAGGACAGCCCTTATCTTACAACACAGGCTGTTCCAAGTGCAAACCTGACAACTTGTTACAGAAATGAAAAGAATGGCACAAAAATAATCAGGGTGGGTTTGCAAGCTCCACAGAATTTATTTAGCTTCATTCCTTAGCACACTGACAGGCACAGGACATAAGTATTACCACAGTCAGTGCAGCTCAGCAATGCCAGGACACTGCAAACCAGTGCAACATAGTGTTCCCAGAGGAAATGTAAGCACTATGTGCTAAAGCAAAATGTTCAGGGCACAAACATAAATGTAAATTAAGTTGTACAGGCTGTGACATTCTCTGAAGAATGTGAGAGGCTGGAAGCATTGCATTCTGTGTGTGTGTGTGTGTGTGTGTGAGGGGTAAGGGCAGGTTGGGTCTTGCCCTGGAGAGGGGATGCCCTGCCCTGCCCACCCTATTCCTAGAGCCTGAATTCCAGCCTGGCAGTGGCTGCTAATCCCTGGCACACCAGAGGCAATCCATTAATCTCTGGAGTCCCTAGTCCAGCTCTAAAAATGACCAGAAGTCCCATATGAAGGAAGGGCCCAGGAAAGCCAAAGGATATTTAACTTAGGACATGCAGCAAGGACGTGTCTTGACTCTTGACCCTACATCCTCTTGTAACTTCCATCAGCTGAACACTGCAGGACCAGGAGTGGTGGCCATATTTGTCCTTTTCTATGTTTTTTTTGTCTTTCTTTCTTCTTCTAATTTCCTCTTAGGGGAATTTTGAGTAACTTAAAATTGAATGGGCTTAGAGCTTGCTGAATTGAATTGGCCAAGTTAATGCTTTGGGAAGTGTTTTCTATTTTTGGGGGCCTTACAAGACACTACAGCAAAAATTGCAGAAGATGATCTGCTACAGCGCCTCATTTATTGCATACTAGTTGAAGCTTTACTGATGTGGGTGAGGGCTGACAGATAGCATCTGCCATTAAAAAGTCTTCAGATTATTTTTTCCCCCAACTGGAAAAGATGCATTGACCTAGAGCACCCATCCCATGTGAGATCAGCTCTAGCAGATTAGTTTTGCTGGATGCTGCTTGTTGGGCATCATTCTAAATGAAACAACAACATGAAAATTCGTCCAAGGGCTGGGCAGAGGAATGCCTGAGCATGCCCATTGCATGCCACAGATGTAGTAGAAATGCAGCTATAAAAGCAATGACAGGACTTCATGAGGAGGGTGCTGGTGTGGCCAAGGGACAGTCTGCTATAAATAAGCCAGTTCCTGTCCAGGGAACATCTGACTCCTTCAGTATTTTTTCTTCTATAGAGAGGCAGACTGCAGGAGCAAACTTTTTGGCCAAGTCTGTAGCCCAGCATATTGAATCCACACATGAGACCATTTCTGAGAGCTTCTCTGTGTGTCAGCTGGGAGGGGCCTCTGTAGCTTCATGCTGACCCACAAAACTTCTGCTGAAAAAGTGGCTCTCTCAGTTTTCTCACTGCTTCTTATAGTTTGTGTGTAATTGCTATCTAGGAAACTGCATAGAATACAACTAAAATCCATATAACTCCTTCCAAGGGTTACTTCTCCCTATCAGTCACAGTCGCTTATCACCCCAGAGGTGTGACATGGCCACAAATTACAGGAGCAGTGTACAGCTCTTCAAATATCAGCTCCTTTCTGCTATAAAGCTCTCCAACAGTTCTAGCCTGTCTGCACAGAAAAAGGCTGGAAAAGAGCACTTCCCATGGACACTGCACACGGTTGTGTTCTGACAGCACGTTGGTGAGCGTGGCTTCTGTGCTGGACAGTGGTCAGCACCAGCTGATTTTGGGAGGAGTGATAGACCTCCACAGTGGGGAGAGTTGTGCAATAGCCCATCTCTGGAGCACTGGGCTCGCTTCTTTTCTGACTCAGTGTGGAACTCATTGCATGCTGTGGGAGAGAAGGATTAAGAGCATGTAATTTTACACTGGTTGATGTTCCTACAGATGCTGTTCTTATTCCAGTAATGTTCTGAATTTGTTGAGCATTTTGGAAGCTCTGACATTGGATAGAGTGTCTTCTGTGGACTAACCTCAGATGCTTCCAGAAGCAGTGCTAGGCTCTGTTTAGCTGGGTCTGCCCTTAAGAATCCAGCACTGTGCACAGCTCAGAGCACTGCCAGCACAGACCCTTGCCCTTCTTACGATGATGGAGAGGGTGCTGCTGCTTCAGCCAAGAAGCTGGTTCAGCTGTTAATAAACATGGAGCTGTACTCACATAGCTATTGTCAGTGAAGGAGCCTGTGGCTGGGACTTCTCCCTCCAGACTACACTGATGGCAGCCCTGGGGACATTCTGCAGCACTCACAGTCTTCCCAGAGTTTTCACTACAAGAATCAGGGGTGCTCAGTGACTTGCAGGGAGGTTGACATGGTCTTGGGTTCTTTTCCTACTTGAGCTGGTTTACAACATTTCCCTTAATGTGCAGTCAGGTAATTGCAGGTGAATACAGTTGCATTAGGTTGGTGGAACCAACCCAGGAACAGGCACAAAGGAAAACTGCAGTCGCTGGGCTATATTAAAGAGGTGATGTGGTTTAGTGATTGCAGACATGATGTAATCACCTGCATCTGTCTCTCTCAGTAAAGCTGGAACAAGTTGCAGTACAATTAACCCTGCATAAAATGGATTTATCCTGCCAGCCATCCAAGCCAGGGCCAGCACTGTTGTCTCTGGTTTATATTATGTTGCCATGCAAAAATGTGTATACAGAAATAACAAAGATTCGTTAGGAGGCAGCATGAATGCAGAGGGGTGTGGAAAAGCATTAGAGGAACAAGAGAGCAAGGGTGCAAAGAGTGGCCTGTAATTTCTGATAGCCAGGGATATGATCAACGGCAGTGAAACTGGTAAGCTCTGAGGAATGTGTGGCTTTCACCCAAATCACAGCACAGGTGGCTCACCAGCAGAAACCCTGCAAGCAGCAATGGGAGAGTGGCAGTGAGACTGCAGTGCAGTGCTGTGGCATTTCTCTCACTGTAACCCCAAGAAGAAGTCTAGATTTGCTAGCAAGCTACCCAAATTGGGGAAGGAGAAGACAAGTGCAGCAATGTCACCCAAGATTTACAGTGGATAATTAACAAAAATTCAAAGGTTAAAGTTCAATACCTGTGACTCCTGAAGTATATACAAGACCTGCCCAAATGCCAGTACATTATCACCTGTGAAAAGAAAGCCAGAAGATGAAGAAGTTTTAATGACAATCACTCTAGAATACTCGGAGACATAAATTTTGGAGCTTGTGGGTTCCATGTGTGAGTTGGCAGTATAATTTTTTTTAAATAAATAAAAATCTCTTCCACTTTTATACAATATTGTACTTTTTTGCATGAGTTCCTACAGCTGTAGTATTATCCATAAAATACTCCAACTCCTAGCTCTGTAAACATTACAAAGTCAAGTTTTATAGGAGACCAAAGGAAACCAACACAAAAATTTGGTGAACTGAGGAAAGAAAAAAACCCCCAAAGATTATGTAAAAGAAGCTTGGTCTTACATGAAGAAACCTGTATTTAAAAAAGAGAAATATAAAGTTTATGCATCCAAACCAAGAGATAATTGGCTATGATCACAGAGCAAAAGGAACAGCATAATCTGAAAAGATATTCTGTGAGTAGCTCAGTTACTTTTAGATAATGAATAATAAGCTGCTTTCCTTCTTGGATGGATCCAAGGAGCTTGAGATGCTCTAGCTTCTGACCACACAGATAAAAGTCATATCAACAGAAAAATGAACCTTTGAAAGGAAACACATTCCCTTCTTCAATGTGAAATGTGTTGTATTATATTTGTTTTTTATGCTGTACACACAATTTCAGGCACTGTTTATCACAACAAATCATTAGACACAACTGAAAGCACAACAAACTGGTTACATTTCCTATACACCAACATAAATGGTTTTAGGCAAAGCCTAATTGTTCTTTCCTTATTTAGGGTGACAAAACCACCATGAAATGTTAGGAGTCATCTACTGAGATGACGTCTGTCCCTGTGACTTGGAAAGATTTTTCCATCACTGCCATGATCTGGGAAGGAAACAATCTGATCCAAAGAACTTGTGGAGATAAAAATCTGTTTTGTAATCATTCTTGATTTATCATGCTTCCTTTCTGTCAAAAAATATGAAGACCCTGACTCCTGTTGCAGGTCTACTTATGCAAAAATCCAAACTGGGGAACTAAATAATTCTGGAACCTGTGTTTCCCACCCCAAAGAACATGGTGGGGAGGTCCTGTAATGCCATAAGACAAATGTAGGGCTGGAAATATCTGCCTAACATGACCATAGATCAAGCTGTCCAGTCAGGTTTATAAATAGCACAAAAAAGAGGCAGAAAGATGGAGCAAGGCTTAGCTGTCATATGGCCTTAGTTCTCTGGCTTCTCCTTTCTAATATCCAGGCCATATTCACCCTATGAGTGCCATGATACCTGATGGGAAGGGATCCTTTGATGTTCATCTCTTTCAGGTCTGAGCTGGTAGACTATTCCATGTTCATTGTATTGGCACCAGTGAGATATTGGTAAGAAATGCAGTCACAGCCTCATGCAAATCCATGTGACCCACGTTCAGGGCAGCCCCTGACACTCTGTTTCAGCAGTGATTTACTTTTCATACCATGCAAGGTGTGAAGAGAAGACAGAACAATAAAAGGAAAAGGAAATGCGAGGGGAACATTAAATAGAATATCTTTTCAAGTTGAATTTAGCTGTGTGGAACAGAGTTGCAGCTGTAAACCTTGGGGATGTCTATGGGGTCGGTCAGTCCTGGGTGGGCTGTGGACCTGAGTGGACTGAATGCCCTTTGCTAATGCCCAACACTTCTACAGCAGAAGGAGTTACAGCATCCATGGGTTGCCCTTACAAGGCAAGCAGGCATGCTCAATTTCAATTGAACTTGAATCCAAGCCTAAAAAATTCTCTGTGTTCGTCCATCCATAATATCTATGTTATTTTCTCCCTTCATCTGTTGCCACAATTGTGCCACTGGGGGGTTCCTTGAACTCAGTTCTGCTCTACTTTTACCCATGTTTCCCAGAATGCTGGCAGCTGCAATATAATGAGATTATTTATGATTTCTAAATATCATCTTCTGATGTATCTCCCAGGCCAGCAAAGCAGCAACCCAGCAAATCCCACTGAGCCAGAGCTGCCTGTAGCAATCCCAAATGTCCAGCCATCCATTTCCATTTCCTGGTTTCACTGGTTTCTCATTGCACTTTTTCAGATTTCCTTATGGACCTTTTTTAAAATTATTTTCACAGTAATAATGGAAAGAAAAATGTTATTGGCTGCCAGTGTTCAATCCCGTAGTCATTGCAGACAGAGCCTTTTCCCCAGGAATATTTTGGTGGTGTACAGAGTAAAAAGGAAGCTCTGTCCTCAACAATGTCCTGAGACATGGACAAGGTGTCCTTGACCCTGCTGCTCCTGAGAGAGTCTGCAGTGACATGAGTGGATGTGCTCCCAAAGGTGTCAGGTCTCAGCAGCTGGAATTTCTTCTATTCCTGCATTTCCTTCACCCACCTGGGGCTTTGCCTTTTCACACATAGACATACTTTAGAGTGAACACATTTCTAACTCAGCAAGTAGAAACTCATCTCCTTCAGTGTAAGAATAAGTTGTTCATTTTTCAGCAAATTTGTTGGGCATTTATGCCTAAATACAGACTTGCATATAACAACAAAAGAAAATCTTAAAATTTGTATTAAATTCCATTTTATGTTGATAAGCTTTTAAACATTTTTTTTCTCTGTATAGTCAGGGGGAAAACCCTGTAACCTTCTTTTTGTGACAGTGCTTCAAAACTTATCTTCAGCTTTCCATGGCCAAAGCAATTAGAGAATAACTGTGAAATCCCTGTAGCTCCCTTGCTGGTCAAAGCATTTTATCCCCATTTTTCAGTGAGTAAACCAAAAAGAGGACTTGCCCTTGGCCATGTGTGCCAGTCTCTGCTGCATTATTGCAAAATTGTTATCACTGGCAGAAGCATTGACAAGGTCCCCATCTTTGCCAACTTGGCACTGAATTAATGTAATGTAGCTCAATTTATACTTTAATATTAAAGTCAGATGGAGGGAAGAGCATGCTGTGTGATGGCTGACACCACCAAGCACAGGTGTCAAGTCTGAGCTGTATTTTTCCCATCACTGTTGCAACACAACCCAGACACGCAGGCTTAGTGGGACCAAGCTTAGTATTTTATCACCGACCCATGGCAAGTGATGGTGGAAGAATTTCCAGCTGAGGCTGCAATGCACAGGCAGGAAAACTTCATCATTGTGTGCTGCTCCAGAGCAGTCCTGCTGCTGGCCAGCAGAAATCTCCTGGATGCAGCTCCTGGCTCCTTACGAGACTGTGGAGCTGAGAAGTGCACCCTGGAAACACAACACTTGTGCTGGTGGTGCTCTGCAGTTTGGTTTGATTCTCCCTCTGTGTGTGGGTAAACACAGCCCTGTGCCAGCAGCCCCGTGTAGGTGCACAGGGAAAAAGAGGCAGTTGCTCAAACAATATGGAATGGAGGGCTGGGAAAAGGCACGTTGAAAATGTAAAGGACATTTATGTTAAAGGAAGGTGTGAGAACTGCAGGAAGAGCCAAATTACAAAAAAAAAAGTGAGTACTTCTAGCAGCCAAATTAAACAAGACACAATGGGGGCCAACTTTGCCTCCCAGGCATTTCACAAGCCCACACCCCAGAGTTCAGGGGGTGCTGGGGGGAGAACCATGTGTCCCTCTAGGTCTTATTTAACTTGGCCACGTGTGAGGAACTTTAACTCTTTTGTGACTTGCTGATTTCTACAGCACTTCATTATTTCCCTTTTTTTCTTCTTTATTTCTGGGTACTTTTTATTGGATAAATTTTAGATCCTTCAGAAAACAAATAATTTCTTTTGGTTTAAAAAATAATCATTGGAGGCAAAGCATAAAGTCATTTCAGCCATAGTATCTTGGAAGAAAATAGATACAGTATTTTGGAAAGAATTTGAAATGAAAACACAAAGTCTGATGGGATTTAAATGTAGAAAACCAAAAATTGAGTCTTGCCTCCTCTTTTCCCTTCCCCTATCCATGAGGTCACCATTTCTCATCTAACAGACTGTGGCATCTTGCCGGGATCCTGAGGCAGCCACCAGAAAAAATATTCTTGCTCCTGTAAGTACAACACAGGATCAAACTAGCCAAGTGAAAATAATCAGAATGCCTTATTTGAAGCTACAAAGAGAGAAACCTCACAAAACTAACAAGGAAAAGACATCCAGAAAAGGCAGGAGAAAAAACTCTTTTGTGCCTCAAAAATTGGTTGCCAAAGCGTTTGAGATTAGGTGAAAATGTGTGAAGTAGTGGATGTGCACTGAAATTCAGCATTGCAAACAGCTCGATTGTAAAGGAATTGGAAGTGTCCACGTGTGCAGGGGGCACACAAAGAATGAGCGTGCATGTCCCTGAGACGTGGCAGACCTCAGTCCAACCCGTTTAATTCTGCTTGGAAGCACTTCCCTGTGGCAGGCTGGCTCTCTGAAGAGCAGGGGTTGGTGCTGCTGACATGTCAGCTCTGCTGCTTCTGGGTCAAGTGACTTTTCTCACAGCATCACTCATTCTGTCTGTGCTCAGACCTGAGGCTCCTTCACTCAGCCCTGGCACAGCATGAGCAGGAGCAGAGCTTTGCATCCCTGTAACTCTCAGCCCACATGAAGAAGAAGTGATCACTCTCTGACACTCTACTGGCCTCATTCAGGTACAGGTATTTATCTTTTTTAATAAACTGTGATGCCTTTGGTGGTATTTGCCTTTTTTAATAAACTGTTATGCCTTTGGTGGTAAACCAAGAGCATGAGGGGTGCAGGGACTGTGAATGTTCTTCTCCCCTTGCAGATTTCTCTACAGCAAGACCCTGCAAACTCAAAGAACCTCCTGGCAATATTGATGGCTCCTACTTGGTCTTCCACAGCTCAGAACTGTAGAATATCTCAACTTGGAAGGACCCATAGAGATCATCAATTCCAACACCCTGCTCCTCTCAGGAACACATGAAAGTAACAATATTACTGAGAGCATCATCCAGATGCTCTAGAGGCTTGGCACTGTGATCACTTCCCTGGGGAGCCTCTTCTAGTGACTGAGCACCAGTGAAGAACATTTTCCTGACATGCAACCTGAATTTCACCCAATGCTGCTTTATTCCATTCCAATAAAAGTAGAGTGGTGAACCAATATGTCAACAGTCATGGCTCACATTAAAACTTCTCCATAAAAGCAGCAATCTGCTGGTCCCTGGTGCTTATTTCAGATTCCAAAAACTGTCCAACTACACCTATCATAGAATCATAGAGTGGTTTGAGTTGGAAGGGACCTTTAAAAGTCATCTAGTCTTACTCTCTGTAATAAGCAGGGATGTCTTCAACTAGACCGGGGTGCTCAGAAACCTGTCAGACCCGACCCTGAATATTTCCAGGTATAGGGCATCTGCCACTTCTCTGGGCAACCTCTCCTAGTGTTTCACCACCCTCACTTTAAAGAACCCAAACAACAGGTCTGCCATATATACCCTCATTTAGTTTAAAACCATTGCACCTTTTCATATTGCAACAGACCCTACTAAAATGTCTGTCCCTGCCATTCTTGTGGGCCGCCTTTAGGTGCTGGAAGGCTGCTATAGGGTCTCCAAAGAGCCTTCTCTTCTCTAGGATCAACAGCTCCACTCTCTCAATCTTTCCTTCCAGGAGAGTTGTTCCATGCCTCTGAAAACACAACTCAGCTTCTGGAAAAACAGAGGCAAAGTGAATGCTTTAACTCTTACCAAAGTCAGGTACAGTTATTTTCAGTGTTATTTTCAGTGTTTTCTGAGTTATTTTGTTGTTACTTAAATCCAGTATGGACTTGAGTTGAAGAACCAGTTCAAAAATGTGTCGTCATGACAATTCTCCAATGTAAGAAAGAAGGAGAACTTACTACAAAGAAAATATTTTGCCCATTAGAGAGACAGATTAGTTGAATTTTCGATCTGAATTCTCCCAAGGAAAACTGACAGCATGAAGGGCATGAAGTCAGTTTGGCTAGATGGGATAGTCCTCTGGAACAGGGGAAATGTGCTCATCAAGAGCATTCCTAGTATTCTACCCATACTATTAGGGATGTCCTGTGCCAAGGGCAGCAGCCAGCCTCAAGCATGTGAGATGCCCCAGGGCACGAGGCAGCAGGGAGAGGCACAGCTCCTGCCTGGACACTGCAGAGCTCTGTCTGAGCACCACGCTCACTGTGCTGCTCAGGACAGGACAAGCTCCAGCTGTACCTGGCAAGGCTTCCAGCCTACCCCAGAGTTAATCACATCATTCAGAATAATGTTGGGGGAGACTCCTCTGAATTTTTCCTGTCCAGTCTGAAAGCCTCCACCAACCATGTTCTTCTCAGCTCCTTGGGAGAAGACAGTGTTCACTGCTGTGCAATGCCATGCAGCACCTTCGCTTGAAGCTGTCCCTGTACATCCCCTGGACTGCACACTAGGACTTTCACACAGGTCTGCAGCTCTCCAGTGTCCCTGAAAGAAAAATTATTTATTCTTCTCATCCTCTGTTTCTCCTCGTGTCCTGGATCAGGTGGAGCTCCTCAGGCTTGCAGTGATAGTTATTCTCCTTACACCACTTGTGGGAATGCAGGGATGAGCACAGAGTGCCTGGCTCTGACACTGACAGATCTCATACTGCTCCCAGGGAGTTGCTCAAATGCTACAAAGATGAACCATATGGGCAGCCCCAGCACTTGAGGCCATTAATAGGAATTTTTAAGCAACTGTGATTGATGAGGCAGCTCTTACAAGTCTGAGATCAATGAAAATGCAACTTGATCTTTTGAACCCAACTCCTTAATTTTTTTGTTCCTTTTTCTGCAGAGAATCCCATAAAACCATTTCTGTGCAGACAAAAGCTGTCTGGGACACTTCATGTGGATTTGTCATGCATTTTCCTTTTTCTTCCCCCTCCACCCTTTTTGCAGTTTCATATGCTTTTGAGTTTGTTTTTGAGTCTTTCTCCAAGATTTGTACAGCTCAAGATTCGCTTTTTCTATAATTGTAAATGGACATTGTCGTGAGGGTGGTTTGTGAGACTCATTATTTTTTCTTCTCTTTTCAGTTTAGATAATTTACTCATTATTATCTGAACACCAGGGAGAAAATACTGGTAAGGATAAAGAAAAGCAAAAGTCATTGAGGAGAGAGGAAAGGCTGAGGAAAGGCTGCAACCTTCAGGAGAAAGCAGGGAGCCCAAGCAAAGAACAAGAGAGAGGACCATGTCTAATGTGTCCTGAATTATCCAATATTGATGTTTTTCCCTCAGGATCTGCTGAGGGAATCAACAATACTAAAACAGCTCCATCTTCCAACATATGCTACAGACTCTTGACCAACAGAGAGTTGTCCCCAGTAACTTTGGATTGAGACAGTCCTTGGCCAAGATGTCAATGACATGGGTGAGTTTGATGGAGCTTAGAGAAGCATGATGCAAGAAGAGAATGGTCCAGAATGAGGATGTGAATGGCAAAGAGCTGCAGAGGAGATGAAGGGTGCACATCATTGAGGAAAATTGTGAGAAAGGTTGAGGGAAGAGCCTTGGAGGGGTTGGGGCTGCTTCCCTGCTCTTGGTCACCACTATCAAGGAGCAAGCCCACCACCAACTCAGAAAAAGAGTCACAGAGGGCATTGATGGGATTGGGAGCACCCAGTTCTTCATCAGCTTTCAAAAGCACGAGAAAAATTGAAGATGTTCCCAGAGCCCAGCAACACAGCTTGGCTTTGGTGACAGCTGGTCACCAAAATAACCTGTGAGCTTATCCTATGTGACCAAAATTCCCATACACTCTGTCTGTCTTTTGCTAGGGAAAGAATCAAAACTTTCCTTTGACAACACCTGGGATTCCTCCTTACATTATCAGGTTTCCAAAACGAATCCCTGCAGGCAGAGGGATGGGTGGTTACAGCTGCAGGTTAGGAATGGAATGATGGGTCCAGCCCACTCCTCTGGAGCTGGCACCCACTTCCAGGGAGAAGGATGAGCAACTGCTAAGCAATGAGAAGCACTTGTGCCCTCTCCAGATCTCAAACAGCCCAAAGTGTTCAAGCATTTCGATACATTCTAGCAGTTGGCACAGATCCATCTGCAGCTGTATGCAACCCCGAGGTTTATATCTTCAAATGACCCCTTGGATAGTGTCACAACGTGGGTGACTCCCAGGGCTTTTCTGTGGTATTCCAGAGTACCCTTAGCTCTGGCTTCCACTCCATGTTTGACAAAGTGCTATCCCCAGAGATGCACTCACACTAGATGAGTTATTCCATTAAAACCTTAACATTTGAAAAATTCAGTGCTCCCTCAACAGAAACATTACACTCCTTTATCTGATAGTGGTGACTCTGACGTGCTTCAAGCTCAGGAGTGTGCCAGTAGCAATGCTACAAACCTGAGTGGATTGGGCTTCACAGTCTTTTCTTTGTAACTAATCCCCGTGATTAACATTTTCCTTAGAAGCAGTCAGTGGAGCAGTGAGGAACCCCAGCCTGGCAGCATTAGAAACTGAAGCTGGGTCCCCAGAGAGCAGATGTAGGCTGACACAGACAGGGCCAGCTTCTCACTCCCACACAGGGCTCTGGCCACACAGCTTGGTGTCACATCCAGCTCAGAGTGACAGCACTGAGGAGTGAATGGCCAGCTCAGTTGCCACTTCTTTCTCAGACTCTGCCTGTGATTACTGGGGCTGCCAAAAGCCACAAGAAGGCAGCCAGATGCCCTCCCTGCATGCTGGCAGGGTTGTCTCTTAGGAGCAACTTGAGAAGCACCCACTTCTCTAGGTCAGCTGCAGCACAGGGCTGAGCTTTACCAGGAAACCCAAAACAGCCACCACTGACTGTCTCACCTCTCCTTGCAGACAGCTCCTCAGCTGGGCCCTGCTTGAACCCAGGTGTTTCCTTCATTAGAACACCAACAGGGTCTTACCCAGTCTCTGTGACTGCTCATATTTACCTTTTCTCTATCACCAACACCAGGGAATGCCTAAATGTTTGCAGGGAATTTCCTTTCAGTCTTGCTCTCCCTGAACCCCTGTTTATTTCTTTCATTTCTATCTTTTATTCCACTTTTAAAACTTCCTTGAAAATGACACTGACTCTGCTACTTATAGCCACTGCTCTGGAGCTCAATCAGCCTTGTTGATCCCCAGCTGCAAGTGACAACACTTCTCACTCTTTTATATATCAGCTTAACAGCCTGATAACAACTGGGCAGGAGGGGATATTCCTGGCACTCTGAGCACACTGTGCAAGGCTTGTGGTGTGGCACCAGCTCTACTTTGCTGTCTCTTGCTCCTGAGCTGTTGCCTTTTGACTGCTTGAAAATTACTTAAAAGGTTCATATGGTCCAAATTAGGTGAATGGCGGAACACTCGAGATGGTGTAGGTTACTTAAAGGATTTTAGGCAGAATTTTAGTATTTCATTGTATACCTGCAAACTCCTGAGATTTCTAAGGAAATAAAATGCAAGTTTTGCAAACTAAATAAATGTTTCATCAGCTGAGGATCTGAACCCTACTTCCAAGCTCATTTAAATGCCTTTTGTAGCACACTGAGGTTCATACAGATATAAAGCAAATGTTTTTTACAAAAACATTGATCAGTTCTCAAGGGCATTTCTCCATTTTCGTATGCTAGTTTAAGACTAGAATTGTTCTTCAGCCAGTGTACATTTTCATTAGGTGTTCCTTTAAAACACATGCTAAGCATCTGCAGGACATTGCCATTATCTTGGGTTGCAGAAGATGTTACGTGCATGAAAATAGCCATTTTGAGCTCTGCCTGGCATAGTTGTCTCTATTCCCAGGAGCTCTTTTCCAATCCATCTGAAGAGCATTTCTCCAGCCACTGTCCCTACTCTTAGCTTGCCCACATCTGCAATGCTGGCCCTGCCCTCCTGCTCCACCAGCTCTTCTCCTCATCAATAAAGCAACACTTGAGCACATTCCAGAGCATGTTTGGTGATGTGAGTTGCTGAAGGACAGGAAAATGCTGGTCCTGGTGCACAAACTGTTACTGCACTCTATAACACTTTTTCTTAGAGCTGCTCCTAAGTATGTGGGTGAGACTCAGAAAGCTTACGGCAAAAGATTTGGCTTCTCTATTCTCCATTACCCTAGACCCCTGACCTGTGTACCATTTTGGGGAGCTGTATTTTTTGTCTTGGAAGGCATCCTTGCAACTCAGAGTTTCCTGTGTAAAAAAAATTATTATTCTCTAGGTCTTCGTTCTTCTTCCCCAGCACTCCCAAAGGGAATGCCTTTTCAAAATGCCTTTAACACTTGGACTGTCCTTTTTAAATTTTAGTGAAGGCTGGAGGGTTTGCCAGTGGTTTTGCTTTCCCAGCATGAGCCAAACGTGCCTGCCAGATTTCTCAAGAGGGGATGTAAGATTTTCCAATTTCTAAATAGGCCAATGAAGCATTAAAATATCAAAATGTAAAATAAATGTGTTTTATGAAAGGATTCTCTGTTGTCAAGGAAGGAGGGCTGGCTAACACCTGAGGGTGCCGGGAACTTCTCTGCTCTGTGACCTGAGGCCTGCGGGAAATGACCTTTACCAGCCTGGAGGCACAGGAACGAGGTGGTGCCAAACTTCCCCTCCACGTGCTGTGGGCAGCTTAATGGAAAAACCTGTAAATATTGCAGAATGTCACTAATTGTTATTGGTATCACTGTGCCTTCAGGTAGAGGCATGTGCTGTGCAATTTATCCTCTGTAACTTGCTTTTCACAACAGTCAACCACTGTCTAACAAGGAAAGAAAAGTCAGAGGTTTCATGCTTACAGGAAGTATATGGTGTTGATGGATTTGCATAGTATTTAGAAGAGCTAGAGTTACATGGCTGTGACGCAGTTCTACAGCACTTGCTAATTCCCTCCTCTCCCTAAATACTTCCTCCTGCCTCCCACCTTTGGCTCTTTGGGCCTACCCACCCTGTTATTTCTCTCTCTCTGGGCTGTGTCTGGAGCTATAGAACAGCTGCACCAGGTGTGGTCATCCAGACTCTCTGGATGGGAACTCCAGAAATTTGCCTCTTGATGTGTCTTGCCATCTTCTTTTCCATATTAGCCCTTTGCTCTCCATTCTTGTGTCCATTCCAGCAAACCAGGTCTTAAAATCCCACTTGATTGCCTAGCAAAAGAGGGCGCAGTGTTCCCAGGAGAGTTTGTGCAACGGTGATCTCTACATCAGACAGGACTTATGTCATATTTCTATCCAGAGTTCAGGTTTCACACAGATATTGCCCCAACCTTACACACACAGATTCTTACTCTGCAAAGTGCCTGACAGACGCAGTGCAGCTGTTGTACCATCTTCACCTCTGATTCTGGTGAAATGGCAAAAGCCTCCCATGAACCATCCAACAGTTTTGCAAGGGTGACCCTGGAAAGCTCCCTGGAAATGCCCTTTCCTCTTTCCACCTTGAGAGCTGGTTTTAATTGCTCTCCTTTTGTGGCAAATGGGGGTAGAGGTGGTGACATCAAGCCCTTCTTGGCAGCTCCCTTTTCACAAGGAAGCATGCATTCAATTAGAGGATTTTAATTAAAATACTTTTCTGTAGCATCCTGTTTCCAGGCCCTGCTGTAAATTTAATTTGACGTTCTCTCATTTAACAGGTGGGTGAGATTATTGTGAGAGCTGCCAGATGGAAGAAAGCAGAAACAGGGCCGGCTGTTGAGATAGAAGAATGAAGAGAGAGAGAGCAAAATAAAGGAATGGGACAGATATCTGCTGCATATCTGTCAATATTTACTGTGCAACATGCGATCCTTTTCTGTGATGGTTCTTTGCTGCCATATGCGCGTGACTTCTTAAATGCCTTTTGAAGGATAAAAGCAGCAAACCCGGGATCAACACAGTTGCATTTGATTTCCTTTCCTTTTGGATCAGAGCAGTTCAGGGATAACCAATGAATGGCAGTTGATGCAATATTCAAAATACCCTCAGAGCTATCCCCCAAATAGGAAAAAAGCCCCCAAACAACCCCACCCTTTGACCTGGCAGCTGAGGAGCAGTGAGAGCTTGTGAGGCTGCAGTGGCAGCCTGGGAATGGGCAGTTTGCTAGAGGTCCCTTCTGCCACTGCAGCTGTGTCACCACCAGCTTCCAGATGCAACAGGTTAAAGGATATGGGAGAGTAAGAGATTGTTTTCAGTAAGCACTGAGAGTCCTCATGATTTCCTCACAAAGAACAGGATTTCAGACACAGCTATGGTCAGGCTTTGCCTCTATTTAGCAAACTGGAATATTTCAATACACACCAAAATTAAAACATATGGTTTTGATTCTCCAAATGGGAAAAATCCTGTACAAAACAAGCTCCCATTAAAAAAAGAGAGAGACAGAGACAGAGAGAGAAACCCCCACAGCTTGAGAGGAAGATTCTTTACCAACAATTGTAGACATGAGTACAAGTTGAAGCTTACATCACAAAGTTATCACACAAAATCAAGTGCTTTGGCCAGCAAACATACTTTTATCAGTCACTTCATAATTATTCTCTAATAAGAGATGTTAATTTTTTCCAACAGGATTTTCTCTTCATATGCTGCAATTAAATCCTTACCAGCCATGTCTCCTATGTGTCTTTGTATAATTTTCCCTGGGATTGATGCTAGGTTAATGTGCCTGTGTTTGCTGGAGCAATCCCATTTGTCCCCTTGAACACAAGAGCAACAATGAGCTTTTTTCCCCAGTTTTCTGGAACTGTCTCACTCTTCCATGAAATAGCAGGAGGAATAGCTCAGAGCTCTCTTCAGCAAGTATTTTTAAAGCTCTTTGGTAAAATGTATCTAGTCTGTGCACCTTAAAATGTTTACTTTTAGTAATTGTTCAGAACCTTCTCAAGTGATTTTCACAAATTGACAGGGAAGAAGGGCCCTCAAGATGTCTGCTGAGACCTCCCATGTATCACTGACTGTGGTACACGTGTTGTCTACATCACTTCACATTCAGTTCCAAGGCCAAAGCCTGAACAAAGCCAAGAACACGGCAAGGCAGAATCTTCTGCCTGCATCCCGACAGGAGCAGAGAAGCCTCCCTTAACAGCCCTGCAAACAAAGTCTGCCCTGTACTGCAGAAGGGGAAACCACCTCCAAGACTGTGCCAGCCTGAGCTTGGGGAAGCCCCATTTGCACCCTGAGCAAGCCAGGGACTGTGGCCCTGAACACAGGGTATCACCCCCAGGCACCTGCAGCAGAAGTGCTTTGGAGCACAGACCAGCTCCCAGTCAGCTGCCTTTTATTTCTTCTGGTTTCTCAGCCCTCAGGAAAAAGCAAAGCAAGAAAACAAACATTACTTCTCACTGCAAAAGCCTGAAAGCACACTGGAACATGTCTGGGAGCAGAACACCAAGGAGAAAAACACTACTGATACCTGCAGGAGGGAACAAGGCAAAATCCAGATGAACTGAATTTGCTTTCAGTCTTTGCTTGTTCAGTTATACAGAACTGAGGGCATTTGCAGCCTACTGAGGGCAAAGGGAGGTATGTCTTTTACTGAGAAGTTCAATGCAAGTGACTTTCTCTGCGCCCTTGATTGACAAACTGTGGACTCTCATCCTGGAAACTAAATGGGCATTTGGAAGTTTCAAAATTTCCCCATAGCTCTATCTTTTCCTAACCCCCCTAGCAAATGAATTCTCCAAAACTTTCAAATTTTCCCAGATTCACAGGATTTTTTAAAAGAGTATGACTGAGGAAGTTCAAAAAACTTTGTTTTTTTAAATTAAGGTAGCTTCTGTCTCACGCCTTCCTTTGATACAGACTGCAAACTTTTTATTCCATCCATAATATCATACTTTATTTTGCCTTTATAGCAGGAATACAATGTGCACTGAACACTCTGGACTTTACAGTTTTGCTGTTAAAGAGACCCCTATTCAAGCAAGGCTTTGTGAGGGGAGTATTAGGCATTGTTTCTTAATTACCTTTTATCATTCAGTTGTTGTTGTTGTTGTTGTCATTGGTATTATTTTTATTACTGTTATTATTATGACTATATTTATTAACATTGACTTTAGGTTATTTATTAACTCTTAGTAAATGAGATATAAATAGAAAAATATATTTATATATTTATTTAAGTATAATGAATTTATTAACTCTTAATAAATATCCAGAGTTGGTACTGAACTATCTCATCCAGGATGCAGGACCCTGCATGTAAAGAAATTAGCACATTTTATTTTTAGAAACTCTTAGAAGTTTTGTCACTAGTAACATGAGAAGTCCAGCAAATACTCTCCACGTTCTCCTAGGCCAGATGGCTGTCATTCCCCATCCTTAGTGAAACCAGCTGACCTTTATCCCACATGCATTCAAATTTTGTGATTCTGGAACAGTCACTCTTGAGCACATTACAGCCCCTCTGCTGCCTGGAGACACAGCCTCTCTGCTGCCATCCCTGCTGGACAAGGTGGCTGTGAATTTCACTGACTGCTTGGTTATCATGAACAGGTGAGACAAGGAAACTTTGATCCAGGCACACAGAGGCATCCCAGAGCTTGGACCCCATCCATGGACCCCATCCATCTCAAATGGTTTGAGAAAGGTGCCTCAATGCAGAGTGTACGGTCGCCTCAGGTCAACCCCAGTCACCATGGCCTGACTTGATGCTCACCCATCTCCTTTGGAGACAGAGATCTCTCTGTGGACAAAGCTCAAAGGGACACAACTGGGAAGATTTCTTGTAGCTTTGTATGTACAAATGTGAGCTGAAGTTGTTTTTTGAAGTTTATGTGAATACAGGTTATATTTCTCATGTTGTTGCCGTAGTGACATTGCCTGTGGGATTAGTTACTCCAGAATCTGCCAAGTTTTACACATTTGGACTCTGTTTTATGCCACAGAGCGCTGCTCAGACCTCTCCATCTCCGGTAGTCTTGTGTTTTCCTGAGAGAGAAAAAAAAGGATAAAGTGATTTAAGAAGAGTTAATACCCCTGAACAGATGCACCAGCAAGAGATGTGACAAAATGTCAAGTGGAATGTGCCTGAGGGCTTGGAATTTGGCCATGGAAGCAGCAGATGAGTCCCCAGGATGGCATGTCCCCCAGAGGCCTGGCATGCTTTGGTGACAGCTGTGATTTTTATGACCCAGCTTCGATGACAGTTTGGGAGGGGTCAGCTCTGCTCTTTTCTGACAAGAATTTGGTTTGTCATCAGATTCTAAAATCCCTCTGATTTATGGTATCAGCCACTGCTAGCATTTTACTGAGATGCAGGTCCTCTCCCCACTCCCTGCAGACTGAGAGGTTAAGGTGCAAACCCTCAAGTTCAAATTAAATTAATCCTGAAAAAAAAGGAAGTGGTAAGTCATGAAGTGACAGGGGACACTGAAGAGTGAGCTCCAAAAATCTCACATTAAGAGCACTTCATCTGAGAGGAGGCTGCTCTTCCACCTCCATCTGAGCACCAGCTCTTCCATTCACCTCCACAGCCCACAGCCTGCCAGAAGCCTTGGTACCACATTGCCAGTGTTTGCCGGTGACAAAGCAACTTCCCGGAAAGGTGATCTGCTTGGATCAAAAGCGATTAGGTGCCAAATGCCTCCAGCCACACAGGGGAAGGGCCATGTCAGCACAGCCTCCTCAGCTTCTCAGCTCCCACTCGGTGTGACCGTGGTGTGCATTTCCATGGTCACTTAGCACCCAGCAGGGGACCCAGGTGGCAATTGCAGTCAGTCATTAAGGACACAGGTAGTTTCTGTTTTCCTCATGGGTTTTCTGAACACCAAATTTTTTTTTTTTTTTTCTTTTTCCCCAGGCGTGATAAGACATAGTAGCACAAACAGCTCTCCTGCAGGCCAAGAGCCCAACCCTTACCTCCACCACTTAACTCACATCTTAAAGGAAATGTTATAGCAAAAGGAGAACAAGGCAGGTCCATTCTGTGACTCTCTCAGCTCCCTCCCAAAGAGAGGTTGCTTCCTCCAAACATTCTCATTCGTTGCTTACCTTACAGGTACAGCCAGAGGCATTGATTTTTTCCTGATGGAAAACCCAGTTCCATTGAGGTCTCCTAGCAGCTGGAAGATCCAAAGGGATGGGATTATCTTCTTCAGAGGAAGCTGAAGGAGACCATTAAAATATCTGAAACAAGAGGAAAGGACTGGCTGTGAAGGAGCCTCCCCACAAGGGTGAGAAACACTGGCCTCAGGCTAATGCAGTTGTGACCACAGAATTAATATAAAGTCCTAAAATGGGCACAAGGAGTGATGGGTGCATCCCCACATAAAGGAATGAAGGTCTGCTCCAGTAATTCTCATGAATTGTGCTATAAATGTGTCTGCACAGTCCTGGGACAGAGGATGGAAATTTCAGGGATCACTTTTGGTGGAGATGACTGCAAAACATTCTAAAGGACCAAGTACCCTGTGGCCAAAACATGTGTGCTCCATGGGATCAAGAGACAGAAATTCTCAGCACGGAATATGAGACTCTTCTAGCAAAATATATGTATTTTCTATTTGAATGCACCACCATTCTTGCTTGGAACTATCCTGCTCTTGAGTCCTGCACATTTTCCTCCCTCTTTCCTCCTTATATTCTGCCACATGGCATTATTAGCAGGCCAATTAGACATTCCTTCCATTCCCAGTTCTTTGCATGTTTTTGAAAGCAGAGTCCTACTAACTCCCCAGTGGTCCATTGGATTATTAAGAAAGATGTCATTTTCTACTGTAAATTTTTAATAAAGTGAGTAAAAGCTAAAGAAATCAAAAGTATTTAACTCCATCAAGCACAACTCAAAGGAATGCCAGACTCAAATTTCTCATAGAAAGTTATCTGACCACAGGGTTTTATGGGGTAGATCCTTTCATATCTACACAACTGATTTGAAGGGATTTTACATTAGCATTCCCACAAAATTTGCTGGAGATGTTTGGCAAGTTTCTCTTTGCCCAGGCAGAGGAGAAAATAGAAATATTCCCAAAAGTAAGAGAAGCAATTCAAATCAATCAAGTATTTTTTCATCAAAATGAAAGTGCCTGGGAGAATCATAGCAGAGCAACGGTAAGAGGAAATTCAACTCAGATCCTTGCCCACAAAGGATGCAGAGGTGACACAGAGGGTCCCAAGAGATCTGCCACAACTCCTGAGGCCTTGCAAAAAAAGATGAACTGGCCCTTGCTGTGGAAACATTCCTGTTCAGTTTTGTTTTTTTTTATAAAACAACTACAGTTTTTATCTGTGGAAAAACATTCATCTCAGTAAGAAATGTCGGGCAAAAGTCAGTCAGGATGTCTTGATACTTTTGGTACAGGGGCAAACTGTATTTTGTCACCCATTCAATGGCATGAAAAATATTTTCAAATCTCAGACTTTTCTGGTGAGTGGGTGCTACAGCTCCCAAATGTGTTTATCGAAAGACAGTTTTTTTCTCTGTTTGCCATCACGGGGCTCTAGCACTCCTGTTACAGCACTTTGCACAACCAGCTCTGTGTGAGAGATGGATATGAATGGCAGAGCAAATCTATTCCAGAGGGACGGTTCTGTTTCCTTTATGGCTATTTTGGTTTATGTTCCAGTTGTCATCCTAATATGCAACTGCCTAATCAGATAGCAAATGCTCCCTGGAGACCTCAGGATGTCGCATGCAGTTTGGGGACAGCACTGAGACAGGATAGGCCAGTGCCACATGACATAGAAGAGTATATTTTTTATTAATAGTATTTTTAATTTATTAAAATAATTTATTTATAGTATTTCCCCTCCGGTTTTCAAGCAGCTGTGTTCAGTAAGGACAATTCTCCTGTTTCCTCATTTAGAAGGACAGCAATGCTGAAGCACAGGCTTTGGGACAGGAGTGGTCCAAAAATTGCAGGGAAAATAAATGACCAAGACCAAGCGATTGTAATTTCTAACACAATCAGAAATATTGTTCTGAGGCCCCAAAAGACTCCCAAGCTCTACAGCCATTTGAATAAGGAACCAGAATTTCAGTGCCATCTTAGACTCCACAGCACTTCGCAGATTTTTTTTTTTCTATGCCTGAGAAATGTTTTCCAGATTTCCTCTGTTTCTGGTTCTTGCCAGTGATACAAATACCACAAAAACAGTCTATCTCAAAAGTGTTCTGGCAAACAATTCAGGTGCTGGCAAAGACTCCAATGTGCATGGCTACATTAGGTTTTTATAATGTGTCAGCTAGTCCCTGATAGCTACCATGTGGTGATAACGATTATTCAGTCCAAGCCCTAAACGAGATGGAGAAAGAGCATGTGTGAAGTGGGAATCCAACCATGCTCTCATTTCTACACTTGATATATTTCCTGGAAAACGAGTCAATCCAGAGTCCTGGGCTGTTACCACTGAGAAAGGACCTGCTCTTCCCAGCCTTGTATTTATGGGTTCATCAGCACTATTTGTCGCTGCGATGTCTTCACCTTTTTATTTTTCCCGGCTTAGTGATGCAGAGGTTGTGGACAGCCTAATGCAACTCACATCTCTCTGTAAAGCAGGTAATGGTCCCAGTGACTGCTGGAGAAGATTGATTGTGTCGGAGCAAATGAGCCACTGCTGGGATGATGAACATCCCTGAAGTCAAGGTTTGCACGCAACTGCTGATATTTTGGCGTTGAACATCAGGCATAATTTAATACTGGGAACCCAGAAGTGTCTGACTGGGCTTCAGAGAGAGCCCAACCACTCTGTTCAGCATGTCAAATTAACTACCCAGTAGTGAGCTACCCTGGCTAAATGATCACCCGTTGGCCAGGTGCCACACCACAAAGCTCCCCATACAACCATCTCAAAAAATGGAAACTTGTTATTCTGGAGCTGCCCTGTGAATACCCGTTCTGTCAAGGCTGGAGGGAAATATTTGGGGCAGGCAGGCTGAGAAAACAGAGAGGTGTTAGGTGTCAGAATTGATTTAAGTGGGTTACAGCTTTGCACGGGAGTAGGGGAGCTCAGCAGCCAGAGGATGGGAGGTAGTCAGGGTGGGGGGCTCAGGGGCAGAAGAAAATGGGCTAGATATAAGATTCAGATGCTTGAGAGGGTCCTTTGGAGCCAAAGACTGACTGTTGCCACTCCACTTCCTAATCTTCACAAGCACTCAGAGGTAGCAACTGCCTGCTGGTGAACCAGTAGAGGTTCTTGGGGACTTTGCAAGTAGAACTGCCAGCAGACCTGGTGAGTGTGAGAGTGACAAATTCAGCCTCAGCAAATGTTACTGACCCTTGTTTGAGTCAGGATGGAAGTTAACAGTGTTTGGGAGGCCTTTCTGAGCAGCTCTTGAGGTGCTGGGCACTTCTGTGTCCTTCTCCTGTGCCCTAAAACCTCTGCATTATGCAGACCAGGAGAACTCCTGAGGCACATCACATCTCCCTTGTTCTAAAGAAATCAGGCTTGGATAGGGGTGGTGAATACCAGCTGCCATCTAGACGTGCAATCAGGTCATAATCAGAGCATGCCCAGGAGCTGGAACCTGGAAAGTTGTAAATCGGTGTCCCTTGATAAATATGTGACCATGACCTAGAATCCTGACAACTTGAAAGTTTCAGCCCAAGCCTCTGCTTAAACAGAGATATCTGTGAGAACAAATCAGATTGCTCAGGGTTTGCTGTAGCCGTGCTGTGTAACCCCTTCTCCGTTCCTGGGAGAAATATCTTTCCTGCTCTAAGTTAATTACCACTCTTGCCCTCTCTTCCAGAAGTCATGTGTTTAATTAAACCTGCAAGTACCAGTGGCCAAACACTACAAGTGACACCAAGATGCCGTACTAGGAACAGCAACAACAGCAAAAGCTACCCAGGTCCACAAAGACATCTAGAGAGATTGGTATGCACACAAACCCAAGTGGCAACACACAGAGTCATGAGCAAAAGTTTGCAGGAGTGAGACTGAACATGAGGAGCTCCTCTGTCCCTCATAGTGTGAGATGTGACAAACTGTGCAGTCAGAGAGCACAGATCTTCCCAGAAACAGGTGCATGTGCCTGCCTTTTGGTTCAGGTGGACATACTCTACATGACTGTTTTCTTGGTCATCAGAGGGTACCAGTTCTTCCCATTTATTTTCTACTCCAATTTGTAACACCCACAGAATATTGCCTCCAATCTATGATACCTAAACAGATTTGAGACAAGCAACAGGTACTCTAGATAAATGTTTGTCATAAATGCCTTTCACTTTTCTTCTGAAACTCTTTCAAAATTGTTTCCCCATTTGTCTGTTACCTGCAATAAATTGTTTCCTTTCTACCTTTCAGTAAGCCATTTTCTTCCTAGTTTTACACTAGTTTTCCTCTCTGTTCCACAGCCTGTTACCTTAAGTTCTAAGCATTTTCAGGCAGCTTTCTGACTTACCCCATCTCACAGTAAAACACTCTTTACCATATTTTCTTCTTCATTTTGATATCCAATAGCACTACATACAAGACATTTTCTGAACCCCATTTTATATCAAGATAGTGTAAATCTAGTTATACACTGTGCTACATAAAATACATTGTGCTATGTATCACTGCTACATGATTACATTATTCATTTGTTTATAATAATAAAGATAATTTATATTATCTTTTATAATAGATAATAAGATATAAATATATAAATAAATTTAAGATCATTTATATTATCTTATATTGATAATAATTTATTCATTTGTTTATAATAATAAATATAAGTTTATAATAATTTATTTTAACTTTCCAAATATGAAGATGCTCAACTCTGTGACAATAACTTTTCTGGCCACAACCTATTGTGTAACAATCTGATCTGTCACCCCATGAATGGTTGGGCTGTTTTTGTGTTTTTTGTTACACCACTCTGTTAGCAGCCCTGGTGAGCTTGGTTCCTCCCTTTTCAAACATGTCACTCTGCAGGGGCTGCAGTAAAAGTGCCATAACTTATCAGATCTTCGGCTTTAGAGACACCCATCATTGTGGGCTTGATGTGACATCTCTGATAGTTTGCTCATAGATCTTTTCTGAACTTCCATATAGCACAGGTGTGTATCAGAACTGGCAGCATTTTAATCTGGCAGGCTGCTCAGCAAAGATGCCCACATATGTTTTGCTATCATCCCAGGCTTCCAGAAAATGTGAATGGGCAACAGACTTGATAAGGCCACAGTATTTAGCAGACATTGCACTGGTATGTATCATGCAATGGATTTAAATCACACCAGAAGTTTAGAGGTCTCAGAATTTCTATGCATTGCTCTTTCAGCAACTAGAAGTCTACTTTAACAGACAATTCCAAAGTGTTTGGACAGCTACATATGTTTTTAGCTACTGTTTATATGGCAAGACTGCTTTCCAGTAAAAGCTTTGTTGTTTGCAATAAAATTGAAGGCATAGCTGACTATTTGATGAGGTGTTGTGTGCACTGTGTCTGTTTTGGAAAAACAAGAACTTCATCCTAAGGGAAGGCCTGAAGAATTTAGGCAACTGTATTAACATCTGCAGCTATGCCACAAAAATGCTCTGAAAGGGAAGAAGGTTGTAGGGTTTAATATGGAAAGACAAAAAAATTGTTACTTTGATCACATTTGAGTTTTGAAAGTTTTGGATAACGTTACCATATGACAATATAACTAAAGAATTAAAGCAGAAGCAGCAAGAATTCTGCTTGTTTGCAAATGGGCATTCAGACCATAAAATGATGCTTGGCTATTGCATGTTAAAATTCTTGCTTTTCTAGTTGCTTCTGGAGGCATGTGACAGTTTTCATACCTGACCAAATGGGAATGACACTTACCCTGGTGTCCTCTCTGTAGACAAGCCTGTGAAATGCAATAATGGGAAAAGCTCCTTCCTAGTTTCTACCAGTGGAAAAGGAGTTCATACTATTTCTTTTTAAAACATTATTTTCCACCATAACTTCACAGAATCACAGCATATGCTCATTTGGAAGGGACCCAAAAGGATCCTCTAGTCCAGCTCCTAGCCCTGCATCAAATCATCCCCAAGAATCACACCATGTGCTTGGGTGTGTTGTCCTTCAGCATGCCCACTTTTGAATTTCATTTAACTATTCACACAGTCTCAGATGTTTTTGTGACTATTACAGATTCATTAAGAGCTAGTTGACAAAAAAATCTCCTTAGGCTAATCTTCAAATCTGAAGCTGATATTCAAATTCAGGGATGCCCTTTGCTCCTGTTATCATTTCACCTACTCCATCACTCCTTTCTAAACCGAACAGATTTGGTTTCTTCACTCATCTGGAAGTCCGTCTTTCTTACAACCATTTTTTGTCATCTGACACAAACCCTTTGCCAGAAGTTAACCAGAGTTGGTTTTTACCTGGATAGTTCTGCCAATGTGGTCACAGAGCAGTCTAGCAGAGCACAGATCAAAGCATCCCACCCAATTTGGATTTACCAGGAAATTCTCATATGGTTCATTTGACAGAATGAAATGCAAACATTAGAAGACATTTCAAAAATAGCTTATGAATTTTCACATGCCCATGTGAGCCATGTGCAGGTATGGGGTATAAATTACTTTGAAATCAAAAGCCAAATTTCCATAAAATTCAAACACAGTAAGCTCGTGTGCAAACAAGCAGCATAGTCTGTGAGTCTGTGAGCTTTCTACTGCATTAAGAGCCTGACTGTATCTCTGCCTGCAAAATCAAATTATAGAAATGGAAGAGAGTAAATCTCTGCCCAGCAACTCTGTGCTTGCAGAACAGCAGGTGCAAGTTTCAAGGGCAGGTCAAGGTCACTTTCAAAATGCAGCCCTTCATGTAAGACTATCAGCCAAAGATAATATTTTTCTTCCTAAGAGTTTGCTACAACACAGACTCCCATCAGAAATGGAATCACCTTGCCTTTGCCCACACAGAAACCTTCTGTTTCATGAATCTGGTGCCTACTGGGACACAAATCTGATGCCAGGTCCAAGGGTCCTCAACAACTTTGCTTTACGTGAGGAGACAGCTTCACACACAAGAAAACAATTGCTCAGATGTCTTCCTCAGAGTCCACCTGCCTGTTTCTTTCTGGCCTTTTAGTGGCTATCACCAGGATGAGCAATGTGGCTTATGGCTGACACAATCAATTTTCACCTCTCTACTCCACAGCTTTCCAGAGGACATAACATATACCTCTATCTCTATCTCTATCTCTATCTCTATCTCTATCTCTATCTCTATCTCTATCTCTATCTCTATCTCTATCTCTATCTCTATCTCTATCTCTATCTCTATCTCTATCTCTATCTCTATCTCTATCTCTCTATATCTATCTATAGCTCTATATCTATCTATCTCTATATCATCTATCTATCTATCTATCTATCTATCTATCTATCTATCTATCTATCTATCTATCTATCTATCATCTATCTACATATTTCCAACAAAGATCTTTCCCATGATGATGTTCTATGAGGCACAAATTAAGTCTTCTCACTCTTTCAACCTGACCATTATCCCTGCTCAATTCATGCTGGCCTTTCCTTCCTCCTGAATTTCCAGGCTTTCCCCCTAAAAACATGAGCTGCGTCTACAGGTCACTTTTCTCCTAAAGAAGGTAGAATTTGTCTGGCAATGTTATCACACTGCCTGTGCTCTCTCAGAGAAGGCTTTCTCACAGCTTCCTCTCCAGCTCACCTGAGCAGAGCCTTTGCCTGCCAGGAGGCTCTCAGCAGGCAAATTGAACAGCTGATTTCGGGGACATGAGATTTCTGTGTGACCTTGTACAACACAAGAACTTTCCCAGCTTAGCAGTTTCCCCAGAGGTGTAATTCCAAAACACTCCCTGAAATAGTCCCACTACAGCTGCTCTGGAAGCACTTCCCAGCCCCCATCATGGATATTCTTCTTGGGATTCACACTGGCACTACCCCAAACTGTGTCATCATGTACACATTTCTTTGGTTGCTGTATATATATTGGGATATACTCATGTATGTTCAACTGTTTTCAGCCTATCAAGTTACCCAGTTTTCTTTGCGTCCATCAGAAGCTTTCATCCTTATTTACTATGCCATAAATCTTGTGCAATTAGCTACCTGAACTAGAAAGGCTGTTTATGCTCACTTTGAGACTGTCAGCAAAAATACTCAGCAGTGATAGACTAAACCCAGACCTCTGTGGGACCACATTAGAAGCACACACTCCTTTACTGAAGATTCCCCACTGGTGAATACAGTTTTCAGTCACTTCATTCATTTCTGGTTTCTTTAATATGCAGAATAGTGTTTTGGCACGTTACTAGTTTTTAACCAGAATTCAAAATATTTCAAAGTCACATTTGGAAGGAATTGAAACCTACCCTAACAGAATTAGCTTTGTCAGCCAGGGACACAATCTTTTCAATGAAGAAAGTGAATTTATTTTAGTAGAATCCCTTTTCCATGCAACCTCGCTAACACTCATTGAATTCCTGTACTTTAACTGTTTTTTGATTGTGTCCCGCTGCTATTTTTTCCCAGCATCAATATCATCCTAACTGACCTATAACTTCCCCTGTTATGCCATTTATCTCTTTAAAATGTCAGCACACTAGCTTCTTAATATTTCATTGGAACCCTTCCAATACTTCAAAACTTGAGAAATTAAATCCAGTATTCAGAAAGCTCCCTGACTCACTTCAAAAAAACCTTGACTGCAAAGTAGTCAGATAATTTAATTTTAAGATATTTAAACTTTCCTAGTTACTGTTTGACTAAGCTACCATTGGACTGTGCCCAATATACCAGTGCACTGCACCAATGCAATAGATTTTTTTTGGGCTGCTTTCCAAGTTTTGTTCTCTAGGAACTGCACAGGCTCTTGGCTTCCTTTCAGAAGAAGATATTGTTTTTAGTTTCTGCATGTCTTTCCATTATGGTGCCTGGTATGGTTTTTATGACCATTCTGACCAAGATTCTTCTCATGATGGTTGGCTTTGTACACAAATCACAGCTACCAGCCCAAACATTCTCCAAGAAAATTCCACATCCTGAGAGGCACAATGTTTTAGCAGCACATCAGGGTGTGACCTATGTCTCATCTTTCACTAACCAAAGGTAATTTTGTTTTAATTTCTGTGCTTTAGTTTTATTTATGTTTTGCTTACAGTTGGGTGACATCATGTTGGCTTTTGGCATTAGCAAGCACAAATACTGAGTAAGCTAATCTGCACCGGATGTCTTAGATACATCAGAACAACCTGGCTCACTGATTTTTTCCTTATTTTGCATAAAATCCAGATGAGTATGTGTATCTTCTGTATGTGCTACTGCATGTGGGTGTGCATCTACATAAACTATATATGACATCAATATATAATTCCTGTATTATCACAACCAACTCAATTTTCTCGTTTTCCTTCACCTTTTCCTTTCTTTTTTCCGGTACTAAGACACTCTTCATAAGCCTAGGATACCAATTCTGTATACCAATCAATCTAAAATGAATGATAATTGCCTTCCTTCAACTCCAACCACCTATTTTAACCAGCAAGGGGGTGCTCACCAGGCACGGCGCTGCCTCGTGTGCTCCAGCCCCGCTGTGCTCTCCAGGCCTTTTCCTTTTTTTCCTGCCGTGGTCAGCGCTGTGTAACAGGACTCTGCTGAAGGCATGCAGCACTCCCTGTGCTCCCCAGCTGCATTAACTACATGCCCTGCTGGCTCAGTTAATCCCTGTCTTTCTCAGGAATGGAGGTCACCTCCTGGGGGAGGACTGGAGGGGGATTCCTCCTCCTCCTCTGGGGAGGTGCCAAACAGAGCAACACATGGAGCCAGTTGATACAAGTTCATGAGCAAACTGCAGCAGATAAAAAGGATTTCTCTAGAATATGTCCTTCTTTTGACATATCCAAGTCTATACAACACAAAATGACTATTAAAATGCAAAATCCAGACCTATTTCATTCCGTGACCACTACAGGCTGGTAACAAGCTGAGAAGGTGAAGGGAGTTTTCCCTGTACTAATTTCTGATTCCAGAACTGGTGATCTTCCCTATTTGTTTTGGAATTGTGTGGTACAAAGTGGAAAGAACTGGTGTCCCCTAAGTCTAGGAATACACACCTGACTTACTGAGTCTCTGTGAAAGCAAGCTCTGTGATTCTCTTCTTCAGTGTCAGTGTTTTGGGGATATCTACAGGGCAGTTTTCCAACATTCTTCACTGATATACTTTGGGCATCAATGCAAATATGAGAACAGTCTTTTAAGTAAAAACAGACACAGACCAGGAAAGTCTTTGAGATGGAAGGCAAAGGATTGGGTGGGAGAGTCAGTGCAGCATGGACATCTGGGGTGCTCTGGATACATCACCAGAGAAAGTGGGAGTGGCACCAAATAGGCTTCAACTGACTTGAATCCCCTGTTCTCATGACCTTGAGGAGTCAAAGGGAAGGGGGAGACAGCTGGTGCTTTATGTGGAGGTCACAAGCAGAAAGTATATAGGACTCTGTCTCTGGGCCAGCAGAAGGCAGCACCCAGAGCTCACACTAATTTTGATACAGCAAACCTCATCACTTCTGCTGGCAAAATAAGTCTCCTACAAGGTCTTCTAAACATAGGCCTGCTGCCTCACAGCAGTCCTCAGGGAGACCTTAAAGGGTCATAAGCCCTGACACAATTCTCAGTTACATGTAGCTAACTTATCCAACTAGGATAGTTCCCTCAAGGACAGAGAGAACCAGACACTAGACCAAGGTATTCTCAGACTGGGATGTCAACACTTTGCTCTGGAAAGGGCAGTCAGGTGCTGTACATAATCCTACACCTGGTGTTGTCTGAAGCTGGATCTCCATGTTTCAGTGACACAACCATGACATGTTTCATGACAGCCTAATGAAAAACAAAAGCCATGTAAGTGGAAAGTCCCTTAATCCTAAACCCAGACAAAATCACTGTTCTGGTTTTTCACTGTGATTCAATACAGCCTCTGCAAACACTGTCCATACCTCTCATATCCCAAGTGATGATCACTCTTGACTTTCTCTCGTGGAGTGCCAGCCTTGGCAGAAGCCATCCTGAAAATCTTACCTTAAATCTGCCTTATCATTTCTAATAAAAGAAAAGGTCTTAGCTATGGTGTCCTGTCTGAAGGCCAACATATATAATTCCATACTGTATTCCTGTAATTTCATGCAAAATTGACTACAGTCAAAATCCTTTGTGCTGTGTCCAGGCTTTATACCACACGCTCCTGACACTCAGCTCGTAACAAACTGTATGATCCATCATCACCTGAGCACCCGTCCCACAACAATCTCTGCCTTCTTTCAGCATCACTCCAAGATAGGTCACATTTCCATGCCTGAATATATTCAGTCCAGAGCTGTAATGTAAATATTTTCCAAGCTTTATGTCCTGTATTGTGTGCTGATGTAATTAAAGACCTTACCAGAATGCAACTAGCAGCCATAGACTCACCAAGGCAATTGTGACTCTGAAAGTCCCAATATTTTGAAATTGAAGTCTTGACTTTCATGGTTTATAATTATTTTTTAGTGTTAGAAACCTCCTTCACCATTTATCTGTTTCTGTGCTCTGATTACTCTGATCTACCATTTCTCATGGCCATGGGGAGATGTGGAAGTTTTGAGCTTTTTTTTAAAATTCAACAGATTCCCCTCATACTCCCAACCCAAATAATTTAATTCTACCTAGATGGCAGGTCACTGATGTTTGCTACATCAAAAACTACAGTGCATGCTCCTGTGTTACAGAGACCAAAAAGTGCTTAAAGCCTTGAAGGTAGAACTTATTTATTAGACAGAGAAGTTGTCAAAATTTATATGTTTTGTTCTACAGAAAGCTCTGGTATCAACATTTATTTTGGATGCACATCTGGAAGAAATGTTGAAAGAGTAATGTTTTTACTAAAAGCAAATGCGTCTTTTCTCAGAAGAAGTTTAGCTTCAGCCTGGTTTGATATAACTGTGGGTCCCTTGGAACTGCTGTGGTGCCTCATGAGGGTGATACATCATGTTGCTCGCTCGATGAAGTTCCCAGCCAGAGTCCTGTGATGTTTTGTGGCCATCTGACTCTGAGAGTACATTGCAAAAATTTAATGAGAGAGACAATTATGATGCATTATGGGAGTATGATGGCTATAAATTAAAATGTCCACAAGGCACATAGTAACTCTTGTGGATATAAATTAAAGCTGAACTGCCCCTTCATGAAATGTTTTAATTCAGTTTGACAAACCAAAGTATTTCAATTTAGGTTGAGCTAATTCAAAACAAAGCATTTTATTTTTCCCAGTGGGGACTAAAAATCTCCAGCAAAAGTGCCACAGGGAAATTCAGAGCTCTTGAAGACTAAATTTCCATTCAGAAAAAGATATTCATGGGAAATATCTGACCCCCTATAATACATACTCCATATCCATGTTTATAAAAAAATATAGACAAATATATTAGCACAAGCAAAGATATATAAGGCAAGATGGTTAAATATAGTTTAATATGCTTAATGTACAGTTGGTGATATTTAAATTACTGTTAGTTGTATAATATGCAATACAAGCTGGACAGAGAAAGTCATAGAGCATTAATTTCTAATGCCTATATGGATGAATCTGTAAGTTGCAAGCTCAGCTCTCTAGAAGCTCTTTCTTTTAGTTTCTTTGGGGAGAGAGAGCTGAGAGGAAAAGGTGACACATTTCATCTCAGCCTTGATGAATTCACAGAACTGGCAGGCCTTCTATTGCCTCATGACAATCCTGTAGTACTCCAGCAATAGGAAATATCTCATTACATCCACGCAGTTTTTTGGCTTCCCATTTTAAAAGAGGGAATCTTCTTCCCTGAGACAGAAATCTGCTATTGCATTGTGGCAGAAATCTAACGTTTATCTATTGCTGACAGAGGCCTGTGTACACCTTCTTGCATTACCACTGCTCACAGGGAAAGATTTCACTTATTTGGGCCCTCAGAAAAAATATTTCACACTTTTAGTCAAAAGGATTTTTGTTTCCCAGAAACCAAAGTTATGTTTAGTCCCCAAAGAAGAGTCCTGTCCCCAGGAACCTGTGCCATCAGAGGTGGAAAGGTGCAAACAGCATCAAACCCAAACACCTCATCGTTTTTAATGAGGTTTCACCATGGCAAAAAGTATGAAATTACACTCTTGTTATTCTTATTTCAGAAACATGAGTCATTCTAGACCATTTCAGACACAAAATAATGGCAAAGCAAGTTTAGAAATTGCTGGTAAGTATTCTCACAGCGACACAGTTTGTCACTCACGTCTGCAAAGGGGTTTCTGTAAGAAACACAGTGCTATCCTGGCCCGTGACTGAGGAGAGCCCACAGCCACGCCAGCTCTGCCAGCTGCATCCTACTGCCAGCAGCAAGCAGGAATCCTGTAGGAGGGGATATTTCTGGGATGCAGCTGAGCCACAGGGATTGCAGCAGCAAAGATGCTTCAAGGCTGAGCAGACTCACATGGGGACAGCCTTGTATGTCCAATGCTCCCTTTACCCTCTGATCCCACCTGTCTGGGAGGCCATATGACTGTGCTGTAACAGCTTGTGACTGTGACCTGCTTCTTGGTAAAATTTGGACCACTCATTTTCCACTCCTTATTATCCTCATTGAGCTGTGGGGTCTGACTTGCTTCCCTGTCTCAGCCATCTGCCTGGAGTTATCCAGCCTCGTGACCCTTCCTGAGTCTCTGCTTTCCAGGATGTGTGCCTGCCTCTCCACACTGGACAGAGCTTTCCATTCTGTCCCACTAGATGAATGTCTTGGCATTTTTATTTATTCAAGCTGAATTTTGCTCAAAAGGTTCTGTTCAGGTGATCAGGCCTGAATCAGCAGTCAGAATCAGTGTCCCCTCGTCCCCATTCTTCACCACACCTCCAGCTTTGTCTCCCCTACAGACTTCACCAGCTGTGATTTTGCACCTCTCAGAGCCCACTGAAGGGACACCCTTGTCCCCATTTGCTAACACTGTGTGTCTGGCATTTCCACTCAAAATTATCACTGTACAATGTGAGCTGAATGTAAACAGAATAGTAGCTGACAGAAGAAGCTGGAAAATAATGCCTGTGGAAGAGGGATAGCAGAATATGTTGTATAGTAAAGCACTGGGCAAAACCACTCCAGGAGATCCAGATAAAGCTTCAGTCAAGCATTATGCATTGCCCTACTGTTGGGGCAAGGAGGACCTGTGTAAATCTCAGAGAGACAGCAGCTTTCGGGGAGAGACAAGGTTGCCTTTTCTCCATGTCCCGAGCCCTTGCTACATGACAGCCTCACCATCTGTAGCTGCAATTTTGAGCTATAAATAGCATGAAACATTTTTTCCTGCCTCTGTGCCCGCTATGCCATTCACGCCACCGATGTCCTGCAACAGACCCATCCAGTCCCTATCCCATTTACCCTTTTCCTTCCCTACATATGTGCCAGACCTATTTTGAGCCTATTTATCTGAGCCATTAATCATAGCATGGTTAGTCATATTAAAAAAAAAAAAAAAAAAAAGAATTTCTGGTCTGTGGACGTGACAAGTCATTCCTAGCTACTGAGCAACTTGGCAAGAGATTTTTTTTCTTTGGTTGAAAATATTCAAGACACAACAGGGAGGGTTTTTTTTATCTGTGTGTTTTTATAAAAAGAACATGTAAATGTGTCAGAGGGGAAGAGATGGGAAACAGCCAGCTCTTGAGCAGTTGCTAAAAGATGACACTTTGTAAACCTTGTTGATAACCCTCTGTGGGAGGAACAGCAAAAACTTAATTAGTCCTGCTATATATTATGAGAAGTCTTATTTTTAGAGTTCTGAAAGGAGCCTGCAGGAACTTCTTGTCCATAACCTCTTGTGCAGAGATACAATGCCTTGACACCATGGGTAAGTGAGAGGCTTGCCAGGGAATAAGGCAACCCACAGTTTCCTGTGGCTTAGCTTTGTTCTGTCCACACAAAATGCTTACTGACTTCTAGGAGGGACAAAACTCAGGCCTGTAATTTCTGGGATCTAAACTAAAATGAAGAAATAAATAGTTCTGACATCTGGAAAGGAACCCCAACAATGAGGTGTCCCAGATCAGTTTGCTGCTGATCCCTTGAGTAATATAGAGAAAGTCATTGAACCTTTTTGTACTTCACCTCTGCCCTGGCAAATGGCAATAATAGGAGCATTTGGGATGCAGATGGCTTTTCCACCTTGTTAATATTTTTTGCTTTTAACAAATTTTGTGGGTTTTGCACAAAGTTATGCCTGAAACCTCTTAAAATTGCCCACAAAAAGACAGAGATTGTAGATGAAATTTCGGGGAACAACATGCTAGAATCATTCACCCCAGTATGTGAGGGGCTCAAAACTAAATTAAAATTCTAACTCAGACACATGAGCCCAACTCTTCTCCTGTGAACATTGCTGCCAAGCTCTTGGCTATTTTAGGTCAGTCCAGTCTCATTCTAGCGTGGAAAAGACCCTTCTTCCTTCAGATAAAGATTTTTTCATTGAAAGTAACTCTAGCCCTCCAAAAAATAATAGTTTCCTGATAAGAAGCTATTCTATTCAAATAGTCTTCCCTATTCCAGACAAAATTTTGCAGCTTTCAATATGGGACAGTCTCATCTGGTCGCTGGGCTTTTCAATGATGCTTCAGTTGAAGTGCATGGGAAACATACTGTAAATTTTTTTGTTGTCAGTGTCATTTGAGTACTGCACTTATCTCAGGCAACCTAAGTCTTGTGGGATGCCCCTTGTTTCTAATGCAGAACACAAGAATAAAGCAGAAATAACAAAACTGAACACTGAAAGAGACTTGCTGAGAGCCACATGGGACCGCTGATGCGGATGCCTCTTGCACTGGGTGAAAAGTCAGAGACAGCACAGCTGAACAGAGAAACATGGTGAGAAAATCTTTGTATAGCATCAAAGAAAGACACCTAAAAATAGCCCAAATCTTCTTTCTCTACTTGTTTAAATAAATCATCTTTCTAAGGAGAACTGACACTTTGCAACCTCACAGCCATATTTATAGGAGGTGGCAATAATTTTCAAGAATGGTCTAAGCTGGGAGGAAGTAATTGATCTGGAGGGCCACAACAGATTGGTGATGACTGATTTAAACTGCAACGTGGTCATCTGAGATTAAATAGCAGGGAACTTTATAAAAATGTCAGTTGAGAAAGAGAAAAGGCTTTGAGGAGGTGTGAAGGATTCAGAGAGCTTTAGATGCATCAAGTCAAGGCTTGTGATCGCTTCTGACATAAGGCTTCTCCAGCATTGTTTGCAGCCCTGACAGATGCCAAGGATGTGTCCAGGCTTCCCTCAGTGGTGCTTTAGCTCTGCCTCTTTGCACAAGGGGATGCAGTGTTATAACATCATGGGAAAACAGCCAAGCATTTGAGGATCTGTCGTTTTCCTACCCAGGGTAAGGCTTCAGAGCCGCTGGTGTTGGTGTGGTCCAGATGATTGTCATCCATAGGAAGAGTTGAGCAAATGTCCCAGGTGCAGCCAGCCAGTGTCCCTGCTGTGTGGACAAGACAAGCAAGAGATTTGTTGTTATCTTCAGGAGGCTCCATCTCATGTCTACCCTGTACTGATCCTCTCAGGTCTGGGCTGGCATCCTAACTCTACAGCAAAACCACTGCAGTAAATCCAATGAAAAGCTGTCCTGCATGACACATCTCCCTTGGAGGTCCTGTTCCTGGAGCTTCAGTAGCTCCAAACACTTTCCATTATAACAGCTCCTATGTTTCCACTATGGCTTGAAAGATAAATGAAGGAAACCCCAGCCTTGCCCAGGGAAAGGGAGCCCACAAGAAGTTTTGAATATAAGTGAAATATAAATGTCAGTGTCCTGTACTGTCACAGCAAGCACTGCTCTAAGCCACGTACATCTGTCCCCTTTCTGTATTTTAAGGTCCCCCTAGGCCAGCAGACCGCGTTGTGTTTCAAGAGCTGCCATTCACTGTCAGGCACTCCCTGTCCAAGGAAGGGTACTGAAGAACTCAGCAATTCCAATGAGCAAGGCAGTTTTCTTGTGTGATGGAAATCATTTATTCAAGCCTATTTCTAAGAAGGGGAAGATTCTAGAGACAAATTTTACTTTAGCTGTTAAAAATATTCAGTTTTATTAGAAATTTTTATCAGGGTAATATTTTAGAGCCTGTAAATTCATTCCTCCTGGAGATTTTCAACAGTGGGAATTTCATTCCATGTGTTTTCATGGTCTGTACACTGAAAGGAGAAGGAAGACATCAGAGATCAGAGCATAAGAAAGTATGAAACAGGCATAAGAAAGTATGTGCACCTCTCCTCTTCCTCTCCTTATAGTACTGTACAAATGCTGCCTCCTAGAGACTCAGCCTCTCCCAAGTTTCATGGCTATCTCTGTTTGTGAAACTGAACTGCTGCTGCAGCTGCTACCTCCTCCTTCATTTTCACTTCCCCTGCAGGCTCAGCGGTGGGATGATCAGGAGGGAATAGCAGTGATCATCACAGCCATAAAAACTTTTAAAGAGATACAAGAATGCCATACCTCAGACACTCCATTTCTCCTCCTGCTAACGAGCCTGCCAAACAGAAGGGCCAGGTTGTCTTGTGAAGAGGAAAGGAGGGATGCAGCAGGTCATTTGATATCAGTGGCTTAGGTGGCATTTCTGTTTGCATAGCTGGTCCCTCAGAACACCATTGCCAGCACACTGCATTTAGGGGTGTCTGGCAATGTGGTGCTGGGAAGATGACAGGCTGGAAGAGGAAAATCCATCTCCTTAATTGGACCCTACAGAAGGACAGTGGAGAGGTTAACTTATGGAAAACAGAGGCAAACTGCTGCAGACTTCTGCTATCAGACAGCTATTAATTGTGTTTGGAGACACAGCCCCAGCTCGTGCACAGCAGATGGGTGTCCAGCCGCCACTTGGACTTGTAAAAACCCACGCTGTTGTGGCAAGCACAGGCCATGATTAGTGCTAACCATGCCATGAAGTGGTTGCAAATGGAATTAAAACATGTCATATGCATAGCCACTGCTGTCATTGCTATGGCTTTTGGGGAAGGGAGTGAAGAAAAGGCCAAATACAGCACAAGGGAATCCCTGAGAGACACAAAAGTTCAGGCATTTCTAACTCCCATCTGGAAAGTTGAGTTGTTGAAAGGAGACTGTGGTTTTAAGGAAGCTCACTAGATAAATCTGACAGGGTGATAAAAACAGTTTGTGTTTTTGCTTCATCTCCAGCAGCACCCATGTTATTCCCAGCATGATCATGACTTAGGTCTCAGCCTCTATCTGCCTGCTTAGGGGAGATAATTTCGTTGTGTCAGCTGTCACAGATGTGCACAGCACTGCTAACCTGCTGCAGCAGTGTTTCATGGTGTCAGGCAAACCCAGCAATATTCCTTTACCTGCACTTATCTGACTGACAGCCTCTGCCCGGCCTTCCACATCAAATCCCTTTAAAGACCTATAAAACACCCAGTGACATTGCCCAAGGCTAACCTCAAAGGCAGTTGGATCAAATTGTTACAGTATTATTCAACGTCTAATTTCAGGTGTCTGCAAGGAAGCATTTTATGAGTCAGTGGGTTGCTCTGGGTCCTCTTGAAAGTCACAAAGGGAAATAAATCCTTTTAGGACCTGATCCGTTTCATTGTTTTAGACATTTACATAACCATGAGGTAACTAGCACTGTGTAAAGGGAGGCTGCACATGCAGACATCCAGCTCAGAGGAAGATGTCCACATCTGGTCAGCTGCATCCCACCCACAGTGACTAAAGGGAGAGAGTGCATCATACTTGCTCTCATTCAAAATTTATACCATCCAAAGCCTTCTGCCAAAACCAGCAAACCTCTTCCTTCACATGAAGAGACAGTTCTCAGTGCTTTGTGGTTCTCATTTACTTCTTGAAACCTGAAGAAGTCAGAAACCGTAAGTGCAAGGAAGTTTTGCAGGAGTGCACTAAGGAGTGCAATGTCAAACTTGTCACATAGGACCATTTTTGGTACATGAAGGCCCAACTTCCACTCACAGCTTTTGGCTGATGCTTCCAGGCCCTTAATTTGGTCACTAGCCAAAAACTTCATAAAAGTTCCATATGACAATAATGGACAGAATAGGGGGAAAGAAAAAAAAGCAAGCTTTGCTCAGAAACATGGCTTGAATTGTTCTTACTAAAACACAGTCAAATGCTTTGCCAAAGCAAGGCAGAACAAACTTACAGCTAGTATTTAAAATACCCCAAGTGACTAAACAGTACTTGGCCCAGCAGGACTGCAGCTTGAGGTTGCTGTCAGCTCGTAGCCTAGAAACTACTTAGGTGTAAATATGAAGATAAATAATTCATTTTCATTGCAAAGAGCAAAAGTGATTTTTGTGAATTAGTTGAATTTACCAAAATTCTTTCATTTCCTTCAGTATGAAGTGATATATGTAACAACACATAATATTCCTAACACATTTCTGCTGTAAATTTGCCTAGAAGGTTTCCTAGAAGGAAAAGCAAGGAAAATATATCCATATTGAATTTGACAGGCAGGGATTTTTCCATGCTTCTTGACTCCAGTTATTTCACTTGCATTTGAGCAGAATGAAAAAGCTGCAAAAGACTTAAAATTGACTAAAAACTCACGTCTTCCAACAGTCTTGTGGAGTTCTCTAGGCACTAATCTGAGCTTCACTTCAGTGTTTCACTGGGGCATTTTGATGGTAACATGTAATTGTTGGTTCATTCTGGCCTGTGGCACCAGACCATTGTGGTCCACCTTGATCTAACTAACAGTGCCTTCTTCACATCCTGCTTTTTTTACTGTTGTAGTTCTTACACTACTGGTTGTTAAATATGTGGTATCTGCCATATTTTAAGTCCTGCAGAGAATCACAGAATATCTTGAGTTGGAAGAAACCCATAAGGATCCGCTCCGTAAGTGCAACACCATACAGACCATTAATTTATCTAATGGATGTGACTCTGTGCCATCTCTCATCTGGAAGTGATGCAGCCCCTTTGCAGTGGAACAGCCATGCAAATGACAGGAGTGCCTGGGCTGGCTCCCTAGACGTCTCACTCCATCCTCTCACGTGCACACACACATGGTTTGCACCGTGGAATGAGGAGAAAAGCAATGCACATATGCTGCACACTGGCTGCTGATGTGATCCTATGGGAAAGAGCGCTGTGTGGGACAGCAAATTAGGGCTGAGTTTGAGTCTTTGGGGAGGGTGGTGATGTGACACTGTGCTGGACTGAGCCGTGTAATCAGGAGAGCAGCACCAGGGTGCACAAGACACCCCAGACTCAGCCCTGAGATCGCTGCGCTCTGCTCCTGCTCTGCTCCCCCTTGGCCATGCAGCGCTGGCACGGACCTTGCTGACTGCTCTGTGTTTGTGCTGAGGTACTGAGCACAGAGTTTCAGGGCTACCCCGCCCTCCTTCAGCCCCAGACAGGGGGAGCTTCGCGCACCACTGAGTCAGCCACCCGCTCTGGCCTTTGTGGCTTAGGGCCCACAAAATTAAAAGTCTCTCCACTGTGTTGACAGCTGGAATCGTTTTGGTTGTGACTACCCTCCGGCATCACACTGCTTTTCTGACTATTCTGACTAGAGGACACTAAACAAAACTCAGCTGAGTGCTTCAGACTACAAACAGCTTTGTGAAACCAGAGTGCCCCTGACACACAGCCCTGTGTAAGTGCCATCATTCGTTCTCAAGAGCCAGCTTCAAGCAGCACCAGCTATGTTTGATACGCCCTTTCCAAACATCAGCTTTATTTTTGGGAGCACACAATACCCTGGGTCTGCATTAAAGAGCTCATTGCTTGAGTTCACAGGACTTAATAAATGTGTCCCAGTCTTCAGCTTCCCATTTTAAAGGAAATATTGTCAATTATATAGATAAAACTAGGAAAAAAATGCCTCACACTTCATCTGCCTATGATTAACAAACTACACCCTGCACTGAACTGGAGAAAGGGCACCATCCAGCCCAGCTGTTTTGGGAGCTCCTGGAAAGGACATGTGTCTTGGAACTTCTGCATAACACTTGGCAGTGCACACCACTGCTCCAAGTGCTCCTCTGTGTGGGGACAAGTGGCACAGCCACCCCTTCCCCACCTGCCTGGATCCACGTGGAGCCTCTTGCTGAAGCTCTTTTGCCATCCTGTGCCTCCATGGGAAACCAGTGTGGGAGGTGCTGGTGTGCTGCAGTCCAACACGCCTGCTGCCTGCAGCCAGCCCTACCCTGCATAATTTCCTGAATGATTTATTTCCTGCATATTCTCTACCTCTGGCATTATTCAGCTAGATCCCTGCCTGTTGGAGACAAGTGTGTGGACATGAGGGAAAGGGCTGAAAATCAATTGCAGTAAAGTTTTCTGGTGAGAGGAGTGCCACAGGCAAAAAAGGGAAAACACACCAGAGACGTGGGGTGCTGAGAGAATAGCGTGCTTTGCTGGAAGAAAACTAAGCCAGTTTCAGGGCCTCAGCTCTAATTTTTTAGAAATTCTGTAATACCATTGAAAAGGGCATGCTGTGAGAACTGCAGACTGCTACTGATCTCTGCAGCACTGTCTGCCTCCAAGAGCAAGTGGGCAAAAGCAGCTTACACTCCAGGCAGCAAGGTACAGGTTCTGTAGAAGATGAGAATGAGCCCACTCTCACATATTTACACAGTGACCTTCAAAACAAAACTCTTTCCTTTAGCCTGTGTGGAAGGAAGGAAGGAAGGAAGGAAGGAAGGAAGGAAGGAAGGAAGGAAGGAAGGAAGGAAGGAAGGAAGGAAGGAAGGAAGGAAGGAAGGAAGGAAGGAAGGGGATGAGGAAAAAGACTTGAACACTAGAGACTAATGATGTAGGAAAATTGAACAGAAAAAAGGTGAAAGATTAATAAATTAAAATGTAAGGAGGAAAGCCTGTAAGCATGGTTACAGAAGTATAAGCAACCTTATTCTTTGTGCAGAGTTCTGGATAAATGGGTAAATCTGATTAAAGGCCTAGGGAGAGAGATAACCCTGTCCAGAAGGAAAAAAAAATTGAAGAAGTTTTCCTTGCTCATTGGCAATGTTATGCTGATTCTACTTTTCCTCAACTATTCCAAAAACTTGCTTTATGGGCATTGCTTCTATTAATTTGTGTTCCTTTGCATTGAAAACCAAGAGAATGACTTCACCATAGAGACAAGGGGACAACTCTGGGCCACCTGGAAATTTTGCCGACTCTAGTGGAGAAGGTTTAAATAGTGAGAGAAGCTTTACAGCACAACACAAGCAGAGAAACAAGACACTCCATCTTGGGGAGATGACATTTGCCAAGTTCTAGGCTTGTTATTGATGTCCTATCAGATACAACCACACCGGATTATCCTGGCAGGAATGGTAACATGCAGCACAGAAGGTGCAAACAGTTATTTTAACTCACTGCAGGAACACATGCACTCACACACTACACATTTTGAGGATGTTATCCTGCGGAAGGGACACCTATCAGCTAAAGATAGGCATAAAGCATTTGGAGCCTTCTCAACACACGCCTGCCCCAGTCATTTTTATACACAAACAAGCTACTTCATCAAAACAAAGGTCTGAAGCTCAGATGAGAATTTATTGACCACAAACCTAATTAAAATGCTGGTCTTGCTGTTGCACTGACTCATGAAAAGAGAAGAAGGAATAAAAATCAAGAACTTTTGAACTGAAGGGTTAGAAAAGCAAAGACTCATGAAATCACAGTATCTCTGAGTAAATGTCTTGTCTGAATGCTTATTCTTGCCACTGAAAAAATACATATAACATAAACTATAGCAACAAGTTAAAACAGGTATGCTTTAAACTTACAAACAAACAAAACCCCTCCAAAACCACCCTGAAACCTATACAGTGCTGGAATACTTGGGTATATCTTCCCAGGGAATAGTTTCTATCAGGCAGTAGCTGCATTACATTTTCTCAAATAAATAAATAAACCAGGTCTCTCTACTGCTTCATGAAAACAAAGTTACGTAAAAGCCGGTTATTTGCAGCATAACCTTTCTGAAGAAGCCTCAGCTGATGTCACGTAGTTATTTGTCACCCGAATCTAATACTTTCCGCCCTGTGCCAAGTCATTTTCATGGGATCTGCAGGGTGTGATGCGGATCAGGAATACCTTTGCCATCCGTCACCGCTGAAAATCACCGGAGCTGGATCCATCTGCCTGTGTTTACCAGGCAACCAGAGTCGCGTTGCTAATGTGAAGGTCGCCCCATGTGAACCCATCAATCAGCAGGCTGGCACTTCCAGCCCTCCACCACTATCAGACATAAATTCAAGGGAACAGTTTTTAACCCCTCACTGCTCCTAAAGGGCCTCTTCATCTCTCCTTCACAGGAGCAATTTTCAAAGTCACATCCAAAGTGACAATCTGTGTGGAACTTCAGTACCACATATATGAGATACACCTGTGATCTGCCCACTCAAAAAGCTGGTGAATTCAGCTCAAGACAGATAGTGTAGTTTAGGAAAATTCAGGGCCCCCGATGAAGGAAATGATTGGCCTCTGACTCCATTGATCCAGAAGGCTGAACAATTGCTTTATTAAAACTATATTATATTACATTACACTATACTATATTAAAGAGATACTATGCTATACTAAATTACATGCTAAATAATACTAAAGAAAACTTGTGACAGTCTCCTGACAGTCAGGACACAGCTCTTTCCAAATGGCCAAGGAAACAAAACAATCCTCAGCAGAATCCAATTGACAAATCACTTCAGGTAAACAACCTTCCTAACACATCCCACATGTGCAAAACAACAGGAGCAGCAAGTAGAGATAAGAATTGTTTTTCTCTTCTCTCTGTGCTTCTGCAGGAAAAGACCCTGTCTCTCTTTTCAGAGAATGTGAATACCACAGTGTAGCTAAATGAGCTGTAACTGCTGGAATTAAATGCCAAGAAAACTCCAACAGTATATGCTCTAAACTGATCACTAGCTATACTAAGAATATGAGTTAAACAATTCAACTCAAAACATGAAGTTACATTTAATGAAAAGTAGCTTTCAATTTTATATAAGGAGTAAGTGTTTCCTGTGTTTGTTTATTCCTTATTTGATTTTTCGGGCTTGTCTATGTCAAGATTACAAATTTAGTCAGCTGCTCAGTCATGCTTTAAGTTAATGTGCTATGTGCCTTCATGCTCTTTTTGTGATTGAAGCTAGTCAAACTAATTCAAAAATAATTTCTATTTCTAAATTATCTGCAGGCAGACTGGGATTTCCACTTGTTTTCTTCTCATCTGAAATTGTTCAATGGATTCTTTGTCCAAGCATAAACTTCTTGTCACTGATCTGCAGTGGCTGATCCCTCTCATGTTCCCACTACTGGACCTGGGAGAGCTGTGTGTATGTGTGTGGGTTGCAGCCCTTGACAAAGAAGGAAGGGGCTTGAAAAAGGTATGCTCTATTAAGATACACAACTGCAAAACATGAAGAGGCTTATCTTAGAGCTTGTGGAAAATAAACATAGCTAAAAAAAGACAAGATCTTCATGTACCACTGAAGTATATTCACGTCTGGGCAATAGCTCATAATAACAGCTTAAATTTCCCAACTAGCCGATGCGGAAAATTTAAACTGAAACTGTAGGAGTTAATTTAGACTGGGGGCAGTCTACCTCTACTAGGTGGGCCCTGGCCTGAATGCTGACTTTATAAAATTTTAACCCTATTAAAATGTCCTGTATGATTCAGTTAAACAGTTGAGATGACCTATATCATAGGTTGAGCTAACAAAAGCTGGTCTTTTAAGAGGTTCAAACCTGTTGTGTTCCCAGTCAATTCGTGGGGAGACAGTTAACTCTGAAATCATGCATAGCCTTTCCATATGTGTCCTAGGGACACAGTACTTGTTTTTATTTATTTTGGTTTTGGTAAAACTGTTTTAAAGAATTTGCTCTTAAGATTTATAATAAAAAATGAAGCAATCCATTGAAAGTCACCTTGTTTTGAGAAAAACAGCAATGTCTTTAGGTGGTGACAATTTTGTGAAAGCTTCTGAGAAATAAGTGCTTTACAGCATGGTTTTTGTAATGTCTGTCACTCATGCTTGAGACCAATATGTTACATCAATTCTCGTCTGTATCATTCCTCTAAAGCATTGCAATGGGAAGTGATTTTGGCTTCTTAGCTGTTTTGTTGCTCCCACAAAATCCAGTGACAAGTCATCAGAATGCCTGTGATGAGATGGTGGTCACAGCAGCTTTCTGCAGTGGCAGGGATGACAGTGTGAGGTGCTAATACAAGTCAGTGATTAATGGGATATAAGAACCCAGATAGATTAGAATGGATTAGGCATGCATATGCTTCATTTAAATTTAAACCTTCACAAAAACAAAAAAAAATCCAGTGTTTTTTTGCCTTGCCAGACACACCAAGCTATTCTAACTCTCAGGCTTCCCAGTGTCAGGGAGCTCTATCTCTAGCCCAACAAAGCAGAGTGTCTGGAACTGAATTCTTTCTGTCTGCTGCCTATTTTATACCTGCTGTGGCAGCAGCAAAGACAGAGAAAGGAACCAGCAGCAGGTTCCAGGAGAGACCTATTGCACGTTACGCTGGTGTAGGTGGGATTTAAATCACCCAACCCATTAAGCAGTCACTCCTGGTCCAGTATTAACCAGCTGAGAATCATCCATGCTGCAGAAGTAGCTCAGTGCCCTACTATAAAAATCGGTGAAAATTCAAGCTGTATCACAGATGTACTCACTGTCCCTCATTTCTCCACAATTTAAATGGGGCTTAGCAGTTTGCAGTTTGTAGGAACCTATGGTTAGAACTGTAGGAATCCACAGCTCTGTGTTATCACGCACTGGGACAGCAAGTGATCTCTTCCTTGTAGATTCTTCCAAAGTTTTTCTTTTCCTGTAGAACCTCTAAGACAGCCCTTTTATGAGCTAGAATTTCCTGTTCTCCTACCAGTTCATACACCCACCTCAACAAAGCTGGGTCCATGGAAGCAGAGTTTAAGCTGCCTCTTCCTTCCTGAAAAAAAATGCTGAGCATCTTTGTATTTTTTTGTGGACATTTTAATTTGAAACACCCTGGGGTTTTATTTTTAAAAAAGTCCCATGCATTTTCTTTTTTTTTTGTGCCAAATCATGTTCTTCCTTTCCCTCTCAGTGCTTGAATACCAAGTGGCTTTAATGGAATTGCTGAGATAAGGAATATGGATTAGTGTGTTGCCTCAAACACAGCTCCTCACATGAGTGAGAGAAGTGTGCTTTGGCCTTTAGACATTTTTCCCTTCCCTGCTTCAAGGTCTTGGCAAACCACTGCTGAGTTAGGACCCCTCATCTCCAACATGCTCTCATCTGACATTGTTTAATTCCATGAAAATGCTGAGGCACCTACTCTGAGAAACCTGGCTCAGTCAGAGATAGAAGCACATCCATAAGCACCTTGGCTGGGTATCCCACCATGGCTAATACAGAGGAGTTCATGGATGTGTACAGGGATGACTGCTGGCAGTTCTGTGTGGAGAGGTGGTTCCAGTATCACGATGCCCTTTGCGGCCTGGAGGGAGGAGGGAAGCAAAGGGAAGAGAGAGCCATAGGAGCATTTAGAAGTGAATTAGTTAAAAAGTTCCTCTCCATGTGAACCTGTCAAACTTCAGTAGAGGATTATGCCCACTGGGGTGAGTAAGCCCAGGCGTGCGCGCGCACACACACACACACACACACACACACACACAAACACACACACAGACTTTCACATAGTATCACTAAGACCTTGTGGTTAATTATAGCTCTGAATCTGACAGAGAAAAATTAGAGGGGAGAGGGACAGCTGCGGGATCCTGGGGTGTAGGGTCTGATTTCCAAAGTAATCTGCAGCCCACCAAGGATCTTCACTTTGGAAAAATAAAGTTCAGCCATTTCTAGTCCCTGCCTGCTGCTTTTCCATTGCCTCATGCGTGCCGTGAGCCTCTGAGCTCCTAGCAGGGTCCCCATAGCAGCAGCCTGGCCTGTGCTAAGCAAGGGTAGCTTGTGCCAATGAAAAATGTTCATAATCTGGGGCTTCTCAGATCCCCTTTTCTTTTTACCCTGCCTTTTTTTTTCCCCCCCTGGCTTGTTGCAGGGGATGAGTCTGTGAGACTAGTGCCAATTTCTTTCTTCCTGGGTCTGCAAATCTCTCCTAAACCTGGAACTAAAATAAGGTGGCAAGTTTTAACCTTTTCCGATCACATGTCATTTGATGCTTCTGGTGTCCAGAGCCAGAGACAATCCTGTTGATCCCATATTTTAAGGATAAGGATAATTCAAGGTCTGTGCATCACAGCTGTTTTCCTTCGGAAAACAGGAGACTTCAGGGAGTCTTGCTGCTTGTCTTGAACCTGCTTGCATATAATGAACTCATATTACAAGTAAAACCCAAAACCAAAACTAAAACCAAACCAAAAAAACCCCAAAACAAAAACAAAACAAAACAAAAAAAAAGGAAGACCCCATAAAGTGGTTGCAGCATGAGCTGAAAGGGTGAGTTCAAAGATTACATAAAATGGGGATCACTGTTTAAGGATTTTACCCCTCGTTTGGGTTGCAACGCTTTGAGAGACATTTTAATACACACAGGCAAATAACAGGCCCTCAGAGTTACTAAAGTTCAGTCAGGAGCTGGGACCAGGTCTCCACTACAGGGTCAACAGCATTGTTGGATACAATGATAGCTTTTAATGCATCTTGGAAGGACAAAGAAACTCCAGTGAACTGGAAATAATAGTGATGTGCCAATGCTTGAAGAGTATGTGTGGCAGGGAATTACAGCCTGCTTAGCTTGACAACAACCTGAGGCAGAATCATGTACTGGCTGATCAGAAGATGAAAAATCCTACACCACTTAAAGAACTTCTTTAAGTTGGGAATTTCTCATAGCAGATTCTTTTTTAGTATTACCATTGTTTACCAGTATTTTCCAAGGAAGATTAATTTAAAACATCCATACCAGCTTAATGTGTTTTTGTACTTCCAGATGTATCTTAAATGTGAGTCATCTTCAACACAAGAATAAAGTGCAAACCTCACTCAAATGCAGACCCCAGACTCTGCCAGAGCTTGTTAGAAGTTAAGCACAATGCAAAATACTGTGTATCATTTGAAATCTATAGAAAATGATATTTAAATTTTTTAATTGTGTTTTCCCAAATTGTGATTTCCATATTCACAGCCACTCATTCAGAATACACTCCAACTTCCTTGACTTCCTTTAGGTAGCAGATTCAGTCAGGCATAGAATCACAGAATGGTTCAGGTTGAAAAAGACCTTTAAGATCATCAAGTCCAACCATAAACCTGACACTGCCAAGTTTACCCTAAATGAAGACCATGAGTGCCACCTCTACACGCCTTTTACATTTTTACAGGGATGCTGGCTCAGCCGCTGGTTGGCCGAGCTGACAGATATCTCCAGGACACAGCTGAAGCAGCTGAACACATCATTATCAATTCTCTTTCCTTCAACTAAAATTTCAACAGAGCTCGGCTGGTTTAACACTAACTGGATCTAGCTTGATGCAATGTTAATCAGGCAGGTTAATTAAAATTACCTTTACCAGTCACAGGAGCCATAACAGTCTGAATTTGCCCTCACAAAAAGACCCCAAAGAGTTGGTTAGTCAGCTCTCTGGAGTAGACAATAAACAGCAGCATGGGTACAAAGGTAGATCAGATTGCTCAAAACCTCATCCAGCTGTGTTTTGAAAATCACCAAGGGTAGAGATCTTAGAAAAGCCTAAAATGACATTTTTCCTTCACAAATACCCATTCCCCTTTGGAGAGAACATTTCCCCTTTTGCCGGGCTCTTAAGAATAAAATCCTCTGTATCCATGTACTGATTTATAGCCTCTTCTGTATTCTGCTGGCTTTGCAAAACAATCCCTTTCCTGTTAACCCATGCATGGGGGCATGCCCCAGGGGGCACACATACAATAACCTAACATCACCACCCACATGGGCTTTGCAGGTCCCTCTTGAAGCATACATTCACTCCAGGTCAAAAGTTTTTCTTGCAGCTGGTAATGGCAGGATGAGAAGCCTGGCTGTGGTTTGGAGCGCGCAGCTAGGTGTTGGTGGACAGCACACGTCACCGATCGCTGCATCTACAACTGCAGCAGTCACCGTGACAGCCGGCCAGTGAGGTGCTTTCACCTCTCAGGAATGCTCTGGGAGTGCCAGATGGAGGCTCCAGTGAAAGGCTCCAGTGAGCCTGGATCTCCACTAACTTACCCCGTTGTGCTTTGGACAGAAAAACTGCTGAAGGTGTAAGGGCAGCCTGAGCAGATCAGGGAATGTGGTGCTGTGGGGCTGCTTTGAGCACTGCTGAGCTTCCCACAGGGACAGAGGGTCACCAGAAAGGCAGGTCTGTGCTGTGTCCCAGGGAGGTCAGGGCTATGCACCTCGTCATTGCCACACTGCACTGAGCCATTGCTTTAGAGGCCTGAGCTAGCAGGCAATGCTGAGGCTAGGTCCAGGGCGCTGACAGACTCTGTAGCCAAAAACTCCTTAAGCACATGCTGTTTTCTCCATCAGGGCAGAAATTGCTCCCTGTTTAACTGTTTACACCAAAGCCTAGAAAGAATGTAGTCTCAGAAATGACTGAGTGTTACAACACTGTAATTATCCCACAGCTCACCTGCTCTCATTTCTGGTTGCCTTTGTTTCCTTGCCTTCCCCTCAGCCCCTTCATTCTCCTGCTTTACCCACCATCCATCCATTTTCTCTACTTGGTGGGGGTTTTCTCCTATGCCTCCTTTTAACTCTCTTTCTCTGAACCACTTCTCCTCCCCTCCCCCTGCCCTACATTTTCTGGCAGAGGTTTGGTCTCTGAGTTCAGTGTTATTCTTCCCAGGAGAAATGACTTAATGCCTTGGCTCTAATGAGCAGTTTGCTAACTGTGAGCCCTTGCTGCTTGGTCTATATGGAGATGTGCATGCCAGTAATTGGGAGCCCCATTTTTCTTCTGCTTTGCTTTTCTTCTCTCCCACTCCCTTCTTTTCCCCAGACTCATTTAGCCCTACGATGGCTGGAGAGAGCAGTGTCAGACAACTAGGTAAGACCTTTTGTGTTAGATCACTGCTGTTCATGTGCTCAGGAGAACAACACCTCAGGGAGCACAGACTGCCACACAAACGAGGCTTGCGAGTGTACGTAAGATTTTTACCCCATGGGGGTGTTTTCCCACTTATTTTGTGAGCAGATTAGGCTGGCCGTGTATTGTATGTGCTCTGCAGTGTGGACACTGCTCTGGGTTGCCATCTGCAGAGCCATGTGTCAGCTAAAGCCCTGCTTTCCCAGAGCTGTGGTTGGCTGAAGGCAGTCCATTCACCAGCAACTTTCCAATGTTCCCAGCTCTGACCAATTCCCCTCTACCTCATAAACACAGGATTTCTCCAAGTTTTAAAGGCCCTCGGGTACCCTTACTTGATCTGTTCCATTCAACCACTTCCTGTAAACAGACATTTATGGTAATTTTAGAGTCCACCAGGGCCTCTTTTATATTCAAAGTGAACCTTTGCTCCCAAATGTCTAGACTTCTACCTCCTCTCTCCCCAGCTTTCATGGTCAAACTCTGCTGTCCTTCCCACTCCACTCTTTGCCTCTGAAGCGCCTGGCCCAGCCTCTCTGGTTCTTTCTTGTGGTCTTTGCAGCTGCTGAACACCCTGCTTGCAAGGCATGAGAAGACACCAGCAGTGGCAGTCAGCAGCCCTTCCTTGAGCAGAGCACCCCACCAGCAAGAGGCCAAGCCTCAGGGCACAGCAGCTCCCCATAAAACAGAGGCTGAGAACACAGGAGGGACGCTGGCTGCAGCTGGCAGAAAGTGTCAGACTTTAAAAGTCATCTTAGGGCCTGAAAAAGCTCAAGAACATAAAGTTTCCTGATGAAAGGGACACTGGATGCTTCTAAAGTGTACCAAACCACAGAATTAGCCACATCCTAGGGGTGTCACATTTCTCTTGGATGGCCCTTTAAAAGTCACCTAGTGGCTGCTATCCTGCAAGGAAGGGCTTCCTCCTGACAACTTTCTTGAGATCCACCAGGACCTAATCCTTGGTGAAGCTGCATGTGCAGCGGCCACGTGGTTGGCCACCATGGCGGTGCCAGTGCCAGCAGCTATCCACAAGATCTAGCTGTCCTTTGTGCATGGCTATGTGCCATGCCCTGGTTGCACCCAGGTCCCTGATTTGTTGCCTAGCCTGGGAGCCACACGCAAGGACTTTATTCTGAGTGCATTCCCAAGAACTTACGTGACTGTGCTCAGTATTTTTGTAGTGCACTGCCTGGGCTCTCTGTCTTGAAAGCACAGTTTTTCCTTGTGTCACTCAATCCCACACTCTTCCAAGCCTTCCAAGTCATAGGCCGATAACAAGACCTAAAGCCCACTGTTAACAGAATGTAAAATTAAAAACTTTATGATTTGACCTGTTGGCTAAGGTAACAGTGGTCACTTAGGGCTACAAAATCTCTTGCACTCCAACTTGATTCTGTAAATTGAGCCAGGGGATCAGTGAGGTTGATCTCAGGAGACAGTCAACTCTCTTCCTCCAGTGATTTCACATCTGAGGGCTGCTGCTCTTCCCTGGTGCTCAATATCTCAGGCTCTTTGGGAACTGGATAAGGTGGCTTCTGTCCTCCCACAGACATGGCTCATCACAGGTAATGCCCTCATATCATCATGGATTAATGCATCCTTTTCAAGAAGTGGAGGCAGTTTCCAACACCATGAACCTTATCTTTCTTTCCCTCTGCCCTTTGACATTTTTTTTTCCACTTTGGCAGGTTGTTAATATCTCTGACATCAGTTTCTAATTGTTTGGACCATTCTTGGCTTTCGTTTTCTACTCAGCAAAGCCCCAGAGAGTGACAAGCCATGCTGACAATCTGCAATTTAACAGAGCTAAACAGGGATCAGGGTCTGACTAAGCATTCTTCTTTGGATCTTTTTCCATCATTTCCCACCCATCTGTTATATTTGGAATAATAGCAATTAGTAGCTCATGTCCAAACCCCCAAATTCATCCTGCAAATGCTTGAACTTGTGACCACAGTTTGGCATCAATTTATCAGACCTCACTGCATCAGTAATACCATGTAAAAGAAAATTACATATGACAGCTGCTTAAATTGCAATAGCATAAACTGAGGGTATCTTGTATTGTTTAGAATAGGAGTGCAGAACAAGTACATAGTGGTTTTGCAGATAGCACAAATAAACATGTGCTCAATTTTCCCCATGGAATAATTATTCTTTTGCTGGGGGAAATGTTCCCCTGCTCTTTTACACATATTAACAACATGGATTTTTTTCCCCTGTAGTACATTAGGACTCAACACCCTCACACCTTTAAACAAAATTTCACCTTGTAAAGAAATCTTATCCTCAAACTGAGGTAGGGGCTATTCTAACTATTCTCAACTAGTAGTTTGAAGAGTATCTCTAGCTGTAGCTCAGAATCCATATTTCATCTGAGACCTACCATGATTTGGATTTTATTTATTTTGTTTCATTTTATTTTGTTTTATCTCAAATATCATCCATGCTATCTAGTTCTGAACTATGCTCCATTGCTCCTTTATTTAATTTTCAGAAACAACTCTGAAACCACCAAATCTTTCCCACATTTTTCTTCAACTTGTACTTAAAAGAGAAAAACATGTATGTATTGAACAGCATGAGAGTTACCAGGTCCCTCTCGGCCATGTTAGGAAGGTTTTATGGTCAGTTCAGCTAACACTGGCCTCCCATAAATAAAGAAGTGAAATTTTACACCTGTGGAATGGGGCCAAAGCTGCCTTCTCTATTTGAACATGCTGACGCTCTCGTTTTGTTGGTGTGTGTGACATACAGGCCACTGGTTTCCAACTCTGACCACACTGGTATAGGAAAGGCACACTGACAGCCTCCACAGAGGCATCTGTGGACAACTTGCATATTCATTTACTGTTCCAGTCTCCCAGGGCTTTAGGCTCTTCCATGAACTCTTTCAGCCTCCAAGGCTGTTGGAAGTTTGCACTCCGTGTCTTCCTGGCCTCCCTCAGGGGTCCCTTCCTGCATCCCTTCCTGAGCTTCATGAGCACATCAGCCTTTACTTTCTCTGATTTCTCTTCCATTGCAGGCATTCTTGATCTGTCACACTCTGCCTGGTGCTACTTCAAGCAAATGAGTGAGTTGCAAACTTTCCTATGCACTATAGGGGTCCAATGAAACTCTTTGTGGCTTCCTTGTCTCTTGGGGTAGGAAAACTGGTGGTTTTCTGACCACCCTGAGACCTGTCATCACACCATACCACTTTAAGACTTCTCCCCACTTCTTTTTTACACTGCAAAAATTTATATTTGCATTTTTTTTTTTCAGTTTTACTCCAGCATCGTGGCTCTTAAGATGCCTGAGGACTTCATGTTGCTCTTCTGCTGCTTTTCCCCAGGTCAAAGTGATGTGCAGGACCAATAACCTCCATACTATCCCAAATTCCCCTCACTCTCCTAGTGAAAGCCCTGGAATACTAAACTCAGCCCACATCACAGACTGCAGAAATTTTAACTCCTGAAGAGTGTGTTGAATGAACACAAATATATGCTTTGTATTTTGAGGTGCTCTTGCCAGAATCCTGCTGTGGCATCTAGCATGGAAAATACTTGGCATCACCTATATCCCTCAATATTTTTCTCCTTTCAGATATTGGAAAACTTGCCTTTTTACATTTTCAGTATTTTTGAGGAGCCACAGTTCCTCAGAAGCGCTAACAATTTCACTTTTCACCCCTAATACAATTCTCAGCATGACTAGCACATCCAAGAACTGTACTAAATCTCTGTTTTGAGGCAGAATTAGTTTTCCCATTACAGTGAATCCTGTAACATTGGATACTTGTCGCCCTATTCTTCACTGTGCTGACAGCTTCCCTATCATCTTGAAGATGTTCTCAAACTCTTCCTCAGGGTTTGGCTCTCTTCCTCCCCCAACGGAGGCAGCTTTTGGAGAAAGCTGAAGGTTTAATCCATCTTTAATTCAATAAGAACTGCTCTTACCTGTTGCACTTTTCAAGACTTCAGGTTTGTAACATAAAACTATAGTTCATATACATACATACTTTTCAGTGAAGGTAAAGTTTCAACATTTCCAGCATCACCCATGCAGAGGGAATCTTTAACAGACAGTATCCAGTACAAAACATGTCTTATTTATTGGTTGGAAAGTCCATTCATCTTGAGTTACTGCAAGAGCAGCCCCTGATCCTATGAAACAGCAATCTCTGTAGCACTACTCCTTACCTCTCCTCGATGCTGTGGATGCTCTGTTGGAATATGCAGCCTTTGACATGTGGTAGGGGATGTTCCTTTTGTAGTTTTGCTTCAAAAATATTGCAGTGTGCCCTTTGGTGGTTGGTTTTACTTGACTCTGGCTGAACAATGCTCACCTTTCTGCTTCCACTCGTTTTCCCCCCTAGTGTAGTTGAAGTCTCTGCCATGTCTGAAAACCATTTGCTTTGCCGTCTCACTTTCAGTAGTTTTTGCTTGCTCACTTAACAAGGGTATTTCCAATCTCTGAATGGTTGTCTGAACTTTTTACAACTAGGAAGGATAGCAAAGCAATTTCAAGGCAGAGACACAAATGCTTCTAGAAAATACTTTGGAACTAATTTCATGATATGTTGATCTTCCCTGGACTTGGTAATTTATCTCTGGGGAGCTCCAGACTGAACTATGCTTAGTCCTTTGTGCAGTGTTCATTGTATTTCCTTATTTCCTGTCATTTTCTGTAACTGAAATCCATTGCAGTCTTAATTATATTAGCCACTGTTAAGCATATCAAACCATGGAACTTGGTTTTTTTTCCTTAATAATTCGGAAAATTTAATTTAGCTTTTAACATGACAACATCAGCTATAGGATTAGTAACTGTGATTCAGTAATTTAGATAAAAGCTGCTACAGAGCTATTGCTCATTTAGGCTATCCTTGAAGAATAATGAGAAACTTATTTTGTTCACATAGTAGATTATTTGCAATATGCTTGAACTTTATTAGTGGTTAATTGCTGAACTCAACCATATCATGCTGGATCTGCTTCATAACTACATTGAGACATGAAAGTTTTAAAGATGGTACAAAACAACAAGAAAAAATGCCCCCAAAACCAGGAATAATAGATTTTTTAAAGCTGCATTTCATAATTTTTAAGAAGTGAGCATTTACGTGAGTGTCTAGAAATTATTCTTGTGTACAAATCCATGTTAATTAGCAGAATCCATAATCATAACTTAAACTGAACTGAGCTTCTGTTTTTAGATTTTTCTAAAGGATTTGTCAGTGCTCTGCTTATTTCTAAATATTTTTCAATCATTACCAGGTAGCAAGGGTATGGCTAAAGGTCTACAATGTAATTTGTTCTCAGCCATTTTTTGCATTGCAATGTCACAGACATTTGTGCTCTTTCTTGGGGGAGTACTCATGTCTGAGCAGATCTAGGTAAAACTTTATGGTGCCTGAAACTGCTCAAAGAGGACTCCTCTAATTCCTCTAAACTCAGGCATGAAATTCCAACTTTTGAGGACCAAAGGAGAAATTGAATTACCTTTGATTGTCCTTCCCAGACTGCCCAGCCTAGTGTAGGATGGGTGGAGCATTCCTGCCTTGTGTCCTGGTGCCTTGGAGCATTCTCCAGTGAGCTGTATACCGTGTCTGCAGTCTGGTCACAGCCTCCTCTCCAATCTGACAGCAGATTTCATCATCAGCCACATTTCACTTTGAGACAATGGGAAACCTTTTCCAGACTTTTTTTTATATGGCATGGCTCTCAAATTCCCCAGTACTCTTGGAGCACCTGAGCAGGATTATAGTCTTAAATATGGTACAGGCTTGTAGAGACTGCAAGTAGCGACATGACTGAAAGAACTGTAAAATAATTTTTACTTCAATGCTCTTCTAACATACATATAAATCTCTGAGATTTTCATTCAGTGGGCCAAAGCACATCTGTATTCAGTGGGATTCACACTGAAAGTTTTTTATTCTTGTAGTATTTTTGGAGGAAACGGAAGCATGTCCTCTCTATGATGCTGGAGAAATTACCATGGAAATCAGCCTTAATCTTGGAAATGGCATAACAACGAGTCTGTTTTAGGGAAATGACAAGATTATTTCTGATTGAAAATGTACTTGTGCTTGAATGCATAGGAATCAAGTGGAACCATGAACTTCTAGATCTGTGCACCTTTGTTCAGCTACATTTAAACACCAGGTACATTTGGAAACAGTGCTACAGCTGATGTTTAAAATTGCATCCACAAAACCACAACTCTACTTCATAATATTATTAAAATCGTGCTTTTAAATCCATATTAAAAATATCCAAGTACTGAAAGTCCAGGACACAAAACTGGGAGCTGCTGATGCAATATTAATGCATGATTGTAAATTCATTTTGCCGTGGGGTGCCTATATCCATTAGCTTCCAGAAAGCCCCAAGGCCCCACATCAGGAGGTGTCCAGGGTAAGCCATGAGGAGAAGTTTCTTATACAGGATGTTCACAACATCTGCACAGGAGCTGAGAAGCATGAAGCAAAAGAAGGAGCGAAATATAACAATAAATCCTTTATACATTGTGGATTTTCATAGGTTACAAGAAATAATGTAGGAATTTAAAACAAGGAGAACAATTTTGGTTTGGCTACCAGATTGGGATGACCATGCTCACAATTTGTGATTTGAACTGTGGGTTTATAGCCCCAGCTGTTACCCTGTTTGCCCCATTCCCACTCCACAGCCTGTGTCCTGCTCTATGCTTTCTGCACAGCAGGGCTGAGCCCATGTGCACATCGAGGGCCACCTCTGGCCTAGCTGTGATGCTGAACAGCTGCCCAGTCCCTTTTGTTCCCTGTGACTGGGGACACAAGAAAAGAAGCTGGAAGCAGGTGAGAGGGGAGAAAATGGTGGGGAGAGGGAAACAAAATGGGGAAGGCTCTGTCCCTGTCGATCTGCAACACTGGACCTATGAGGCCAGGGCAATGCCCAGAAAACACTGGGCATTCAGGAAACAAAGCTGCAATGTCTGCAAAAACTCCTGTTCAGGAAGCACGGACTTACTAATTTAGAGTCTAGCATGTTGGTCAAAGTTAGAAAAATTTGCACAGGGACACAGAAAAAAGCTCATACCATATATAAAGGCACTCAGCCCTATGCCGAATTTCATGTCCCTACTTCAAAGTTCAGACTTTCTTAATGAAATATCTCTCCCTCTAATCTCATGTTTGGAAACTGATGTTTCAGTTTAGCTGAAAGAGCTGAACCACGTTCCCAAAGCCATCACTAGGTAGATATTTGGCATGAAAATCTTCCATCTGTACTGTTTGTATTCAGCAGAGCATTTCATGGGGAAGTAAAAGAGTATAGCTCTGGAAAGGGTAAGATGTGCCATACCCTGAGCTGTGAAAATTATCCAAGGAGCTTCACAGGACTTCATGGAATTATTTACAAAGCAGGGGGGAATGATCCTGAAAGCATAAACTTACTTGCTCAGAACTATAAAGAGAACTATCAAAAGAGCTTTGAATGGAATTGCTCAGGATGGTTTCCCAAGCATTTTTCCCCCAACTCTTCCCAAGCTTTTTCCCCCACACTCTTGATACTAAAGCCTTCTCGTCTTGCCTCCTTTCTTAGCCTTTAATGCACATTGACGTTGGTACATCTTTTGTATGGCTGCTATGATTCCTGCATCATGTATTTGCACATCAGAGGAGAGGGATTTCTACCCAGTGTAGGAATTTAATACTGGAGTGGGGTGTCCTCAACCCCACCTGTATCCATACAAATTGCCCCCTTCTATAATTCTTCCCTTCCTTGCCCCGTTATGCCTGCAGCTACTGGGCAGACATAGCCCAATCCTTTTATTTGTGTCGGTGATGTTGGGACTCCCAGAGTAACAGGTCCCTCCTTAAACCATGTGCTGGTTCAGGGATGGCAGCAGAGAAGAATAAAGCATTTTGCAAAGAGAGCAAAGAAGGGGCAAGCTGTCCTTCCCCAGCCAGGGGAGAAAAGCAGAAAGCCAGAGAGTAGTTTCCTCCAGAACACCTAAAATTCCAATGGACACATCACCAGAAGAGTAGCTCAGGCAGGAGCTAAAAAGAGGAATTGTAAGAGTTTGCTAATGATGCCTTGATGAGCAGAGGAAGGGAACCACAAGGGATGAGCAATTGTGTGGTCCTGAGAGTATGTCTCAATTTACCTCACCACAGTGAGAGTCTTCTGTCTTTCAGAGAAAAGAAAGGCCATGAAAAAGTCCTCGATTATAGGATCTGCACCTTCTGCTTTGCCAGCTGAAAGTGTCCTGGGGAGTTTTCTCATCCAGCTTGGAGCTGGGACAGGTGAGGGTTGCCTCATGGAGGAATGATGGAAAGTACACTACCAGTCTTTTCTTCCATAACTTCTTCTAGGCTATGAAATAATATTATTTAAAGAAAGAAAAGTCATGAAGCACAAAAAATATATCCAAACTGACTTTCCAGTCACAAACAGGTCAACACAAGCCAACTGGCATGGCCACTGTGCAGCTCACCATTGCTCTAATTATCCACTCCTCTTTAGCAATTTACTCAAGGGATCTAATTGTTCCCTTTGCAAAAGGCAATTCAGGGAATGTCTTTTCCTGTGTAGTTATTTATAAAATGTCAACCCAAGCTCAACAGTTAATGAACCTCAGCCTGCACCGAGTTAAGGAAGGGTGATTTCATCTTGCCCCAACCTTCTTTCCCTGTCCATGCCCACTGGACACTGGGAGTTTGTTTATACTGCTCGTGCCTTTTCTCTGTGAAGCTGAAACTCTTCTTAATGTGTCAGGAGCATGGGAAAACACAAAAGGAATTTATCTGGCCTGCAAAAAGTGCTAAGCTTAACACAATGGTATCTAATAACAGCCATGCCAGTGTGACTGGCAGCTGGCCAGCATCCATACTGACTCCAGTGCTAAGCACAGCAACACATGCTGGGGCCTCTCTCCTTGGCTAAGCCTGAAGGCTTTTGCCTCACACCCAGCCCACATTGTGCTTGGCATGAATGAGAGGGGAGACACTGTGAGGTCTGGACATAATGGGATCTCCGTATGCAGCCCTCTCCTTCTGCAGAGTGACCCCTCCCTCTCCACCATTCTTCTTCTCTGCAGATTTAATTTTCTGTAAAGTTCACACTTTCCATCTCAACAGCCAGGATATACAAACATGAGCTCAGCTTCCACCCTTGACCAAAGCAGAAAGGAGATCTTCTGTTATTGTTGTCATTGCAGAGGAAAGCTGCTCAGCTGGGGAGGTGTCAGACCAGGGGGCACAGGCATTAATTTGTCCTGTATACCACCATCCCCAAGCTGAACAGACTGCCTGAACATGGGAAATGGGAGGAAGTGAGGGGACCAGTTGGAAGATGAGGGCAATCGGGTCCAGTTTGGAAAAAGCTGGGAATTGTTATTCAACAGCTCCCCAGCTTCAGGCAGACCAACACCACCCACCTGTCCAAAGGTCAGACCCACCACTCTGCAAAGCCCTCGGCATTCTCTCATTTCCTGCTCCTGGAAGATGGGAGAGGAGAAGTTTTCCTCCTGTCCTCTGGATTCTTTCCAGTCAATGAACCGCCGCACGCTACATGCAGTGCGGCAATGGTGGAAAAATACCACTGGTGTTTGGAAAGGAGCTAAACACTCCCTCGCTTTTGCCAGGACCAATGCAGAAAAGACCAATGGAGCTGCAAAACTTGTGACCCAATCCTCTCAGATGCACCAGCAAACAAGAGACATCCCTCCCCACAGTAAGGATGCTGCTGTTGTTTGCTCAGTCAGGAGCGCTCCATCAACAGACAAACGGGGTCTCACCTGGACTTCTGGGGGTGGTTTAGCAACTTAAGGAACCAGCTTGAGGCAGGGAGACTTCAAGCAAACAGTTTCAAATCCCAGCAGAACCCATTAAGCAGTTTATCCCTGGACAGATCAAACTCCTATCAGGTGGTTACTGCACTCAGATTCTTCAATGAGATCTCAGAGACTGAGCTCATTGCTGGGCTTAGCGGAAAGTAAAGCCCTCGTGATGCCAGTGGTGAGACCAGAAGTTTTCTTTGGTTACTCTGGTTAAGTTTTTTTCCAGGCTCCCTTCTCTGCAGGTCTGTGCTACCCTGCAGAGGCCTTTTTTTAATGGCAGACTAGTCTACAGAATATTTCCATACATATGCTGTGCTCGCTGTCATGGTTCTTTGAGAGAAACCCACTCCAGAAATGTACAACATATTTATAATCACATCAAACAGAGCAGGTGTTGTTTTAGGACTCAGAAAACTCAATAGAGAAAAGATTTTCTGAAAAAAAAAATACCCCAAATTCCTTTATTTCCAGATCAAAGGAGCAGAAATGTATACTCTTTTTTTTCCCTGCTGAAAAATATACTTCTGTCAAAAAAGTTTCTGCTAGAGAACAATCTTTATTTTCAGATATATCTTTAACATACAACTTCCTGGATTTACTCAGTCTGGCAATTTTTGCTGCCTATTTTTTGGTTTTGTTTTCTGTTATGTTTTTTCAGGTATTAAATAGTTAGATTGTGACTTCGTCCTTACTTTTCCTTTCCTAATTTTCTCCTTCCCTCCCCACTCAGAAAGAATTTTTCATAGTTCAGAAACCTGAGAAAGTGGTGTATTTTGACATATTTATTTCTTTTTCTGGAAGACAGATGCAAGGAAAAAAAAAGTTTCTTTTTGCTTTTCCTTCTGACAGAACCAAAATCATAAAAATTGCTCTGGTGCTTTCTTGCATTTTTCATGTATTTGTGTTTCTCATTTTCCCTATTTTTTCTTTTTCTACATAGGAAAAAGGAAGAGAAAATGAGTAAGGATCAAAACTAAAATGTGTTTCTCTATAGAAATCAAATTTAAATGAAAATTTCAACATGAAGTGAAATAAAGTAATTAATTTTGGTTCTATTAGAATCTTTCTTCAAAAGAAGTTGTATGGGAACACTGAATAATTTTTAAACAGATTTTCACTATATAAAGTGGCTTTTTGAGCTAATGTTCCAGAGAAGTACAGCTGGCAGCAGGCAGTCTCCAGGACACATTTCACCCACACATCTACAGTAGGAACATACTTTATGAGAGCAATTACCAGACATATAACTCTAACATGAAATCACTGCAAATCACAGCACAGCCATTCATTTATGCCAATCAATAATAAGTAACTCTTTAAAGCACAGCAGGAATTTACCTCAAATAGGAGAAACAGGGTGAGGAAGGAGTTCTTTTATTCAAGGAGAGATGACAGATTTACTCATCATATTTTCTGAGTGCAAACAGGATGGCAAGATTACAGCTCTTCACATTTAAGGGACTGTAATAAGGACTGAAACATTGTCCATAGGAAGAAGATGAAATATTATCAGTAGGTCTTAATAAGGTTGCTCTGAAAAAGAACAGATGGTTTTACACAAGTGGACTTGCAGCAAAGCTCAGCAAATCTGAAAAAAATAATTTTGGCTAGAATTTGTGTAACTTTCCAAATTAATTCACTGTGGCCATGCTTATACTGCTTCTTCATTCATTTCCCATGAACATCAGAGTGATCAAATTTTACCCGCATAAATTCCTGCAGAAAGCACATTTTCGACTTGCTTCCTCACATACTCAGCAGTGATGTGTTTTAAAGTTGTCTCCCGAGTTTACAGTCTGATATGAAACTGGCCTTGACTTAAGAAAAGCAGACAAAGGCTTCCAAAGCCCATTACCAGAGCTGTAGTGTTGCAGCTTTTCAGCTTATAGGATCTTATGTTACCTCCTGAAACACGGATCCACAACAAATTTTACAGAGTGTGACTGTGATCACAGAGAAGTAAGAGAAACCCCACACTTGTCTGCTGAATTTCACATGAAGCAATGTTGGTTAGAGAACCATGCTTTAGGTATTGTCTGGCTCACTGAGAAAGGCTTTTTGTTTTGTTTAGCTTTGTTTGAAGATATTGTGCAGCAGGCTAATCTGAATTCTCTGCAGTCTTTTGCAGAGCTGCAGTAGCTTGTTCAAGCCCTTCTGTTGATGAAGACACACTAATTAGCACAACATACAGCAAAGTGTAGCATAATCTATGAAACCAAGCATAGCTAACTAACAATATTTCAGCTGCAAAGTAATCCCTAAGAATACAATTCCTTAGAGAGAGTGAGAAAAGAACAGAGTAATTTTCAATGAGGTGTGCCTTGCAAGGAGACTGCAGTTGTTGAAGAAATGACCAAGAGATGGAGCAAGAAGCAGGGAAAAGTCACAAACCAAGGTCTCATTTGTAACTTTATGAGCAAAATCTCATTTGCATGACCTAACCTGGCCAGTCTTCAGGGTGAATCACCTTTCTTTATATATATATAACAGGGGCCAGGAGGTTTTCCTGGCATTTGAGACAGAGACAGCAGCCACCATTTTTCATTCCAGAGGAACTGCAGAACAAAGCTGTTCCAGAAGTTTTGCTGATTTGGCGGAGAGAGGGTGGGAGGGAAGAAGAAGAGCAGATGTTAACATTATTATTGTGAGACTTTCATCTGTACAATCAACCACGTACTGAGGATGAGGCACCAGTGAGCAAGAGAGCAGAGTAGAGACGTTATCAACTCTTCTGGACCACAAGGGACTAGACTGACAAAAAGAATACCCTCTGGTATATCCTCATCCTATGTAGAGTGAGAAATGGAGAATGAAACCTTCATCCCTCTGAGAAGACACTGACACTTCTCATCAGAATGAACCACTGCTGTCACTCCAAGGGTGATGCAGGCTTTCCAATGTGATGAAAATCACGTGATGAAAGAAGAGTCACCAAACTAACTTGTCTGGAATGCTGAGCCTGACCCTGAGGGCTCTTTCAGGCACCTGCCAGTGACAGCTTTGAACACTGGAGTGCTGCCCTGATCCTGTTTAGTTGAGGTGTTAGGGCATGGGTTGGACTCAATGATCTTTAAGGTCTCTTCCAACCTAGTCATTACGTGAATTCTGTGAATATTCTCTTGCCCTTGTCCTCTCTCTCTCTCCCTTTCCCTTCAGAGGAAAGGTAGTGGTTGAGTAAACATCCCCCACCACTGCCTGAAGAACACAAGACAGTCAGATTTTTCTTCCATCCACCCTCTGTAGACACATAGCCAACATTTCCAATGTTGTAATGTGCCAGAAGCATGTCAAATGTAGCATTTGAGCACGGTGCAGTCACATGCTGTGACTGAGCTAGACTTTATGAATGCCACGCTGGTCTGGTGCTGGGGGATGTTCCTTAGCCCTTCCTCAGCTGCACTGAGCTCCTGTGCTCCCTCAGCACAGGCAATCCCTTGGGCACCATCACTGACCCTGATGCATTCAAACCCCATCCAAACTGGCCTAAAATTAGGCTGGAGCCAGTGCTACTGATACCCTGGCCAGCTGAGAGTGCACAGAGCCCAGCAGTGCCCTTCTTTCTGGCTGTCCCAAGAGGTGCAACGTGGGGCTCTGGTGCAGATCAGCACTGCTGCCATGACTAAACAGCTCCAGATCTCCACCCTGTCACAGGGCAGAAGCCATTTGTCTCTATCACTACCCACAATTTTCTTCATCCACCTGCAGAGCACCAGGCGTCCTGTAAAGGTGAGCACCAGCCCAATAAATCCATGCTTTCATTTCAGCCATCCTCCCACAGGGCTCTCCACCTCTGATTTCTGCTGCAACCAAAAGTGCTAAACACTTCCGTAGTGAGGAAGTCATTCAGTTATGTATCTTGGACCTCAAAAGAAAACCCCACATTCAGATATCCTTTCAAAGTGGAAAAATACTCCAGTTCTGCCAAAATCACTATGCCTTACATTTTTACTTTGCATGAGAGGTACCAGAGGGTAAAGAAGGGTGGTAGAATGGTTTGGGTTGGAAGGGACCTTAAAGATCATCTAATTCCAACCTCCCACACCATTGGCAGGGACACTTTCCACTAGACCAGGTTGCTCAAAGCCCTTTGGTACACCCAATGCAGCAAGAACAAAAGACACCACCCCCTGCGAAACTCCCACCCCCATGTGTGCCCAGACACTTTTTACTTCTTCCCACTTTGTCTCCAAGCCTCAAAAGGATTTTTTATCTCCCAGCAGCACGTGGCTCAGCAATGGACAATGATGGAGCAGCTTTGTGCCCTTACTTTTGAGGTGCACCTTCAGGACAGGACTACACACCTCAGCCTGCTTCACACAGACCTGTGGGACCATGCACTGCAGCCACAGCTTCCATCACCGTGACCCTGGGGTGGATTTCAAACCCTAATCTGGGGGTGAAAAGATATACATTCCAGCAGGCATTCCAGATCTCACAGAGCTGAGTTCACTGGGAAAAAATCTTGGGCCAAGCCAGCATTAAAGGGATCACTTCAGAAAAGAAGGAAAATACAGGCTTAGTATCAGGAAATATTTGCTAGCAGGGAGCTTTGCTCTAATGCACAGTTTTCTCCCAAAGGAAGAGATGGAGCTTCCATCACTGCAACCAGTTAAGACTAAACCTGACAAAGCTCTGAAGAATAATTCACTTGTACTAGCTGGAGGGATGTATGGGATAGGATAAGAAGTCTTTTTTCCACTTCTAAATTTCAATTATTCCTCTTTAATTTTCTTTTCCTGTATGCTTTTTCTCCTCAGCTGCTTATTGCAGGAATGGATTTCAGTTAAATGAACACAGAAGAGTGGAAGAGGCACAGAGCTGAGTCTGAATTTCTGTGTGGGCCTGAGTCCAGGAAGAAAACAGCTTCCCAAGGCTGGATAATTAAATTCTAATTTAATTATCAGCTTAGTATCAAACACTTAAATACAACAGCTATTTGCCCATATTGCATTGCAGCCTTCTATTTTCAGGCACTATCTGCTTTAAAACTGCAGCTCTAATGCTGTTTGCAGATGGATGTGTGTTATTGCAGTATAGGGAACTGGAAATTCTCCATATACCAAGCTATAAATATTTCTTTGACATTTATTATCCTCTCTTGAGTTCAGGTGCTAAAATACTTGGACCAAAGTCATGTTTGTAGCAGAAAAAGTCAGTCTTGGATCTTACCTTGTTGCTGGCTAAATTATTAAGAACAGACAAAGGCAGCAAGGAAAGGGAGTCCCTCACTTAGCAGAGGTCAGGCAACCTTTGAATCAAATTAGCTGGAGCTTCGACTCATGTAATGATACCACTTCCCGAGCACTCCTGCTCAGACAATATAACAGATCACTTCAGGGGGGCTTTACTTCTTCTCTGTCTTTCTGTCTCTCTCTCTCTCACTTTTTCATCTTCCTTAGTGTGCGTGCGCTGTGATTGCCTTTGCGGTCATGAGCCTGAATCCCAGTTTTGCCAGCTGCATTGGATTGTAAACTCCAAGTCATATGAATCTCAGTTTTGATTGCCCTAAGGGAAGTGTTGGATTATATAAACCAGGAGATAATAGCCCTTATAAAATCCGTCCAATAAAATAAAATCAAGGTGTATGTGTCATGGTGGATTAACAGACTTGGCTTTTCCATTTTTTTTCCTATTTCAGGCTCCTGGTAGCAGTTGACTAGAAACATATACTTCTGCAGGGGGAAGGAGAGCATACTGTTATCTGTGAATCACACAGAAATGTGTGATAGCACACTCAGGATGCTAAGTTAGTTCCCTGTGGTGAAGATAAGACTGGAAAGAAATGGGGACTTGTCTGTGTCACAGCACTCAGAAACTGCTGAGGTAGCAAAGAGTGGCTGTTTGAAACAGGATGTGAATGTAATGCAACCAAACAGAGTGGCCTGGCTTGGCATTTATCTGGGACAAAATGATGGCTGTCTGGCCATTCCCAACATGCTGCCCCCCACCACCTGTGGTGCATCAATGGATGGCTGGGGCCTTTCTGCTGAGGTGATTCTTTTTTTTTTTTATGGTAGAACAGAGAATCATCTCTGACAACCAAACATTTTTCACCAGAAAACTCCAGCTTGGAGAAAATCCTTGATTTTTTTTTTCATAAATGCAGGATCTGGTGGTTAAGCTCTTCTGGGAACCCCAGACAAGCAGAGATTGTGTGACCTAAACCACCAATATTCACCACATTACCCCCATGGCCTGTAGGATCTGTATTGCCTGTGGTGCCTCAATATGACAAGGAGAAGCTCAATTTCATAAAGTGAGTCACAGGTGAGGTTTTCAGCTCTTTTAATGGGGACCAAACAGATCAAAGAGCAGCATTATGGAAAGTGTTTCAAGCAGCCTAAAGAGCAGGTGTCATGGTCCCCAGAACCAGGATGCCTCTGCAGCCTCAGGTCTGGGCTGCAGTGCTGACATCCCGGTCTGAGGAAAGTCCAAGTCTGCCAGTCCTGGGCCATGGGTTGCAGAAGACAGCAGTGAGGAGGTGCAGCTCCATGACGGCCAGCAAGAGCAGGTCAGTGCTAAGACAAAAGTAAATGACATATTTTTATTCATCCTAAAGGGAAAAAAAAAGTGGCAGAATGTTTGCTTTTACCACACAATATCTCAGCTTTTCAAATGCTGTGGGTATTTTTCTCCCCGTTTTTGGGGGTGAAAGATAGATACCAACATCCACAGCAACAGTTCTGTCCGTCCATTGTATGGGTTGCTTTCCATACACTTTTGCCAACACTGGGTCATCCAGACAATAATTTGCTAACAGCACGGTTCAGTCAGTGGTCAAGCTGCATCTGCCCCATCTCATAGACAAAACAAACAATGGGGCCACTGGAATCACTTCAAATAAAATCCGAAGAACTAAATAACTCTGCTTCCTGCCACTGTACAGCACTGGAAGCTCAGGTGTTGCTGATGGAGCCACCAAATTTGGCCCTCCACAGTGACATGGTGGTGCTACAGGAATGGGATGGGAACATGCAGGCATAGGAGGAGCTCAGACAGGGTTAAGTGTCCCTACAAGACAGATTCAGATGTAAGTGCTTTAAAGTGAGATGATGTTTATAAATTTGGTATAAAGCAAAAAAATTTTTGAGACGGGAGTTGATAGTACTTCTAGCATGAGGAGGTTGTTGAATTTAGTTTACAAAGGAAAAGTAAGATCGAGACCAAAAAAATCAAGTAAGAAATCCCATGTTTCTTTAAAGCCCTGAAAATAATTAACCTTGGCAAGAAAATACCATGAGATATGGTATTTGCATGACTTTTGCATGACTTGCGTGACTTTTGTCTTAAAAATCAAGAAAAACCTGCATTATTTTTTTTTTCAAGTAAGATACCTTTAGTTCAGCAACAAGCTAAGGCAGGAATTACTTGGTGACATTATTTGTCACGTGTTATGTGGGAGGCCAGGCCAGACCAGATGATCGTTAAAGTCCTTTCTGGCTTTACAATCTATGAAGTTACTAACCTGAGAACAGAGCTCTTGAGCTTGACCACATTGCTAGTGGGTGAAATAACTTCTCAAGGTGCAGGCAGACCCCCCAAAAGCAGTGAGCACCCCAATCGACAGGGTCCAGGTTAACTGCATTTGGCAGTCAGAGCACCTTGACTGGTCTTGAGGGGTGAGGCACTTCTGTAGGTTAAAAACCCGTGTTTGCACACTCATGTGTTATTTATGGCTACTGACATGTCAGCAGTAATTCTGAGCTGTGCTTTCTCAACTCTAGGAATGGTTTGATAATTTCTATTGCCAATTTACTGCTGGCCATCTAAGCTTCATAATTAAACGCTGAAAGATGACTTGTGGGACAAATTGCTTGGGCAAATGGGACACCCTTGGAAAGGGTTGGAAAGAGTCTTGACTTTCAGATCTCTGGCAAAGGTGGGCCCTTCCTACTGAAACTTCATGAAACTTCAGAGAAATATCCATCATAAGCTGCTCATTCTTCCCTTTAGAGTCCCCAGTTCCTGGTTTGAACTCATGCCCATCTTCCTGAGAGACCACTCCTCCTGCAAGAATCTCAGATTCTCTCAAATTGAGTCTTTCCAGTGTGTGCTCCCATCCCCCTTGGTCCTGACTATTCATCTCCAGCCCCACCCTGGGCTGCATCCAAAGCAGCCAGCAGGGCAAGGGAGGTGATTCTGCCCCTCCACTCTGCTCCCTGAGACCCAGCCTGGAACACTGCATCCAGCTCTGGGCCCCCAGCACAGAAAGCACATGGACCTCTTGGAACGAGTCCAGAGGAGGCCAACAAAATGATCAGAGGGATGGAGCATCTCTCCTATGAGGAAAGGCTGAAAAAATTCAGCCTGGAAAATAAAAAGCCTTGAGGTGACCTAATTGTGGCCTCCCAGTACCTGAGGGGAGTCTGCAAGAAATATAGAGATTTTTTAGTGAGAGTATGTGGTGACAGGACCAAGGGAAATGGATTTAAGGTAAAAGAGATTAAGTTTAGACTAGATACTAGGAGAAAATTCTATACTGTGAGGGTGGTGGAACAGGTTGACCAGAGAAGGTATGGATGTTCAATCCCTGGAGGTGTTCAGGGACAGGCTGGATGGAGCTCTGAACACCCTGGTCTAGTGGAAGGTGTTCCTGCCCATGGCAGGGCAGTTGGAACTAGATGATCTTTAAGGTTCTTTTTAACCCCCAAAATTATACGATTCTATGATCTAAGATTCCATGACTTCATAAGATTCTTGCTCTCTATTCCCACATCACTGCAGCACAGGGTGGGGCAGGAGGGAGAGCACATCTTCTACAGGATCATCAGGAAAAACAGAAGAATTTGTTCCAAACATGGGTCCCAAACTTTTTTTGTGGTCAGGAAGTTGCCTTGAACTTCCAAGTATGTGGAGTTGAGTTCTCAACACAGACCACATTTGAAGGTACATCAATCTTGGTCCAATACTGGTGTTAGAACTTTAACAGTATCTGCTGCTATCCTGGGAGAGAAGTGTTTTATTTCTCTTGATATTCATCCAAATTTAAAAAGTCTAGAAGGTCAGATAATCCTAAAGCTGAAGGAGTTTAGGTCTGGGGTTAAATGAATAGCTGGAGAATGACGCAAAATTATTTTACTGGTCCGACACATTTCTTTTAACCCTCTCAATGTCTTCATTACTCCCACAGTTGTCTCCAGCACTGTGTGGCCACCTTCTAACTACATCTACTGTCTGAGCAGGAACTTCTGGAAGTCCACAGAAGGGTCAGCTGAAGGAAGGAAGTGAGCAGTGATTTGGTCAACTAAGGCTCCAGTTTATTAACAGCTACAGGTGACCAAAAGAATAGCAGACAGTGAAGCAGAGTCCTTATCATGTAAGCAAACAAGACATTTTCACTTGATTTACGTATAAGTTGCACTGTCAGGACAGGAGCACAGCCTGAAGTGTACTGTGATCCTATGGCATGTACGAGGACTGGTAATAAAGAAAAGGCAGCAAGGTGCAGAGAAATAAAATGAAGGAGACAAAGAATTGTCCACTCTTTTATTTCTGACCTGTGTAAATATGAGATTTTAAAAAAGTATGACATTTTTTGCTTTGAGCTAACCATATAAAAAATGTGGAAACTCTCACTGAGAGCATCCTTTTGAAACCTGTGAAATCTGCTTTCTGGCCATAATGCTGTCCAACTATATCAGGGCTGTTTCTTTCTGAACTTATTCAGCTGACTCAGTAAAGTGCAGGGCTTTAAAAATCCCTGCTAAGGGGAGATCTGCAGCTACACAGCCTCTCTTTGGCTACAGGGAACTACTGGGGGAAAGTATCCGAGAAACCATGTGCGCAATCCGAACGATTCAGCACTGACCTTCTAGTGTAGTGTTTATTAGCTCTTAACTATTAGCATTTGCTCAGTGTGCTTCATTGGGTGAGACTGACATAATCCAAGAGTGTGGTGTGGCATCTGGATGATGTTATCACACATACTCTTGCGTGCGCAATCACATTTATCCACAGCTGCCTGTGCGCACACGCACAGAGATCTGCAAGCACGGCTCAAAGGGCTTTTATTTTTCCAACGTTGTGGGTGACAAACTGGACAGGAGCAGTGGAGTCAAAGCCTGTCTTTCCTCTCTTGTTGGAAAGGGTCACTTACTTGCAGCACCATCAATGGGTTTTGAAAATCCACAGAAAAGTCCAAGAGTACACAAGAAATATCAAGGGAAACAGTTTTGTGGAGCTGGAGGGTAGCAGCTATACTGTGTGTTTCTGGTCAGGCTTTAAAGGCAGCAACCTCTGACTTTCCCCACTGAGATGGAAGAAGCCCTTTTATGCTCATATTCATTTGACAGTGAACAGACCAGTGATTACTCCTGGGCAGGACCACATGTTTCCAGATACAGCCCTTTGTCCCTTAGGATAGGGCACCACAAACTGAGATGATAATCTACTACATTGCCTTTTTCATTCATCTTGGGAAACTAGTGTTACATGAGAGTATTGCAGCCAGAGCCAGAAAGAACATCTACATTAAATGTTGCTCTGATCTTCCTATGACACCTTTCACCTCTCTCTTTTAATGAACTGTGCTGAACCTGTGTCACTGTTGGAGTTGTTGGAACAGACTTCTGCCCCCCTGAGGGTGCTGTTCAGGTTTATTTGTCCCAGGAAACTGACTAGGCAGAAAAATACTGTTTCATCCCTGGTGTGAATTTATGACAGGATTTTCACCAAGAACTTGGTGCTTCAAAACTCAGAAATCAGCAGCAGTGGGAGCTCAGATGGAGGAGTAGATACAGGCCTGGGAGATAGGGAGAGGCTGAGAGAGGATACTAGAGATAGAAGGGGAGGCTGGGACTCAATGAAGCAGCTGGTGACTGGAAACTGAGATGAGGAGATGGAGAAAAGGAGTTGAAAGTAGGGGAGGATGGGAACAGGACAAAGCCAGGCTGGACTGTCACAGAAAACCTGGAAGGGGAAAAGAAATTAAGTGCTTGCAATAATTTGATCCAGCGCTTCCATACCAGGAAAATGGTCTTCCCTGTAGAGGCACAGGCACAGCTGCACTCAGAGTCCTGGGCCCTGCCAGCCTCCCAGCTGCTTCTGTGTGGGGCTGGATGGGCACCTCTGCACCACTGCCCTAGGGGTGGGAGTAGGTGACCGTGGCACGTCAGGGCAAGGCAGGGGGACCATGAGCATTTGGGGACCCAAATTTCTCGGGTGAGGTCCAGCCAGGATTCCTGGGTCATCTGCTGTCAGCAAATTGGTGCAGCCCTCCTGGGCCTGTTTGACCCCTTGTCCCTTGGTCTATACATAAAAATGACCACTTTTTGGGCTGATTTTGTTCTGCTTCCTCAAGAGGAGGAGTCAGAGAAGGCTATGGAGACCTGTGCCTTTCTGAGGAAAAATCACCACCACTGACTTCAGCGTGTGTTGATATTACTCAACCATTTTCATTGCTATGAAAATCCTGAAAAATCTAAATGTTTCATTCAAACCCTTTGAAAAGGAAGAATTTTGATTTTTACATGTGGATTTACATCTTGTTTTAGTTTGAACCAGAATTATGTCACATGAAAAACAAAAACTAGAATGAAACCACTTTGCATGACCTCTGTGATTCTTTTACATTTCTGAGAGCCATGAGCAAAGGATCCAGTCATCCTGATAGTCCATGTGAGAGTAGTTATTGCCTCCCATAAAGAAATTCCCAAGCTGATTTTTTTTAAGTTTGATCTTCAAAAAACTGAGGAAATTTCCTCAAAAATTACATTTAAAGATCATTAGGGTTGTAAAACCAAACACTTAAAATTTAGGAGGGACAGAAATTAAGATACCCATAAAATTTGATTCCTCTCGCACATGCACACTATAAAAATGAATTATGAACACAACCATTTATCTTCAGGATCCTCATCTCATGCGATATGCAGATGGATGTTGCCTTGGCCATGAAAGGGGGGTTGAACTATGAAAAAAGCTGTTTTCTACCAGATTTTGCACAACTGCTGAAGAAGACAGAACCTTCAAAGTAAGTATGAAAAAAGAGAGAAGATGAGAGAGGAAGAGAGGATCATTCTATGGCTTAGACAACTGAAAGCCATTCTGAGTGAGCTGCAGCCAGCCTTGCTTTTGCCTCAGAGCTCCAGAGCAGTGCCTGTCAAGTTACTCCACCTGGGGAGTAACTGCTGTCTTGGTCTGAAAAGACAGGTGTCTGCTAAGGAAGACAGGAGCCTCCCCTGAAATGGAAAATGTAAACCCTCTCCCTCTGAATTATTATAATTTTGAAATTAAGGGGCTCTCAGGCGAAGATATGGGAGCAGGAATAACAGTTCTTTATTAAGAAAGAAAATAAAAATAAAATAAAACAAAAATGCAGTAATACAAAACAATACTGACAAAGTCAGAATACAATCTGACACCCTCTTGGTCAGGATGCTGGTAGCAGACCAACTGAAATGGTGGCTGCAGTCCTCCTGGAGTGACAGACAGGTTGAAGCAGTGATCCTGTAGAAGAGTCTAGTTTTCCTCAGAATATCCAGTGGTATATGGGCCTGATCTTCCTTGGAAGCCAGTAGGAAAGAGCTGCTCCTCTGGGAATCCAGTGGAAAAGGCTGCTGTGGTATTCCAAATCTCAGATTATATCCATGTAGGAATGCTTGGCTCCTCCCTCTAGGCGGAGCTTCTCCCAATGGGATGATGTAATTTTGTCAGTCATGCTGTGGCACTCAATGGCCCAGTAACAGAAGGGAGAATTGTTCATGGAAGATATAAACTGCCCAATGAACAGAAGATAACTGCCCCACCTCTAACAGATGGGAAATAGAATAAACACCCCCAGCAACACCTTTCCTAAGACAACTGCTCCTTCCTTTGTGTGCCAAGGGTGGGAGGCCAAGCCCCCAGTGCAGAGCTAAGCACTGAGTCAGTGGGGGCTCTTCTCTGAAGATGAGGTGTGCCATGAAAGCAGTAATTTATTTTGTTATTTCTTTAAAATTAGGCTTTCTGAGGTGTCCCTTGCACCTCCAGGAAGTGTGTTGCACAAAAAGCCTGCTCATGGTCTGATAGCTTTGCCTTCATACCGAGGGCTGAGGAGCGATCGGTAGCGCAGGGCCAGGGACTGTACACTGAACAGTGAGGAGGATTAAAATAAAACTCTGAACAACTTGTCAGTAACTGAACACCATGCTCTGAGTGAGGGGCATCTCTGGAAAGATGATGTGATCTCACAATAAAAGACTGCAGCACCTTAATTGAGGAATTTCTTAACTTTTGGTGCCAGCCTCTACAATTTTAATATTTTTATAATCAATTTAACTTATGGTGATAAATCAGTGTAGCTCATTTCTAAAGCATGTTAAGAATGTCCACATGTTCAGCTGAATTAGTGACAAATCATATGCCTTTGTATATGGAGAGACTCTTGGATTAAATTCCTTATGGTCATCAGTTTTGTTGAGCTGCAAAACAGTCACACAAGGGTTTATATTAGTTTAGATTAATTATTGTTTTAAACCAGTTTATTCTAAGCTGGTGTGAACTTCTCACAAACATGTCTCTGGGGAGATTTTGTGGGAGATTTCTAAAGGCACAGATAGCAGTTCAAGCATTTAACTCTCTGTGAACCAGCAACACACAAGGTTCATAAACAGGCTGACCTTTTCTCACTTCTTCTGGTCACAGCAGATCCATCTGTAATTGCTCAGCTGTTCTCAAACTATGTTAAATCTACTTGTTTCATCACATTATCTTCAAGAGGAAGCATTTGGGGAGCTGTTTATTAACAGAAAATTGCCTCTACAGTAGAAAATTTCACCTTAGACACATTTCTCAAACATGAAGGAATCTCTGCCATCATGAACCTATTTTAGCTGTCTCTTCTCTAATTGCTGCTCTGTATATCTTCCTTTTCCTCTCTTTCATTTCCCTAAAGTTCTCTTTGTTTTTAATTGGTGACACTAGCCCAGCCATCTGGAAAGAGAAACAGGAGGGAGAGTTTTCAGAGGAACAAACTTTGGGTGCTTCTTCCCATGCAGTTCTCACTGTACTACTCAGCTTGCAGATGGGCATCTGACACAGAGGAGGCCAGCACAGACCCAAGTCTGGCTTCCAGATGCCCACTCCCAGCTACATTGCAGGCAGCAGTGGGTGCCTCAGTTCATGTCTTTGGAAATTAATTTCCTATTATTTCCAGAATTATTTATTTCCCAGTTTGGGCATATGCACAGTGCATGCCCAAACCTGCATGGGTGCATGCACACACACATACACACACACACACACACACACACACACACACACTCACTCACTCACTTTCCTTTGCCAGTTTAATGACACCCAAAGAGTTTCCTTACTATCTGTTGTCATTCCCTAGTGCTGGCATTACCAGATCTTGCCTCTGACACGGGGTTTTCCATATCATGGTTTCAATCCCTATGTTCCTTATTGACCAGCATACTGCTAGTTCTGTGTTTTCCACCTCCCCTCAGATGGATATTCATTGTCTACTGAGAACACCCATGTAGCCCTCTTCTGCTCTTCTCCTGTCAGTGCTTGAGGCTGAGGCTGCCCAGCCAGGGCACTGCAGGTACCCTGACACCTGCCAGTCCCACTAAGGGGCTGGCAGCTGGAGGCACTCTGGGTTCTGTGGAGAAGGCTGCTCCATACTCACTTCCATTTACTCTTGGGCGTAAGTGGAAATGAACCTGCATTCCACAATTCACAATGAGCCCCAGGCTGAGCATGGGCGGTGCACAGGGCCCAGCACTCCAGCTGAGAAAAATGAGCTGTATCCACTCTTCTTAATGCAAAAGCTTCCAAATCCAGGTATGACTGAGGGACTGGCCTTACAACAGGGTAGCTTTTAGTGGGTTGAGCTCAAGGGTTTGGTCTGGCAGTATAAAGTCCCACGTGTCATCTTTCCAGGTAATTTTATGGTGCAGTGGATTACAAGGGGGAGGCTATATCCATGAAAACATTCACAGACAATACTCTCCAAGGAGAAAAAGCAATTTGTAAATTATGTGCTCTTCAAAGGCAACAATATTCTCTGCAGCTAGGAAAAAGGCTCAGCTGTGCTGTGGACAGTGAACTCGGTATCCAGACATAAGGATGAAATTTGCTAATGACAGGAAAATGGCTCTCCTGAGTCCACAGTCCCATTTTTGTATTACACCTTGGGGGCTGATTTACTTTCAATGCATGACAGGTCCCACAAAGGGAATGATGCTATTAACTTCTGAACCAAAATTAATATAATCATATAAATAAAACACACAATTTCCTGTCTGCACAGTGCATAAAGCTGAAAATTAATAAAGTCTCACTCATTTTCTATTTTACATTTAAAAGACCCTGCAACCTACATGCTTTCTTCTTCTGTCTTCTCTCTTTATACTCATCTCTGCACACAGAGTCAGACAGAGTCAACAGGTCAGTTTAGAAACTTAGAGCTACATTTTTTGTAGCTAAGTGTAAGGAGGCCTTGTACAGAGTTAGTGTAATCAGTGATGATTCCAGGCAAATTAAACAAATAGAAGTTCCTTTTCAACCTTTCCAATTTCTTCCTGAGTGGATTATACTGATGTGAATTTTGAGTGTAGAGGTGGTCCATGGACCAGCATTTCACTTGCTCTTCCAGGCCAGAAGAGCAGAGCAGCCTCTCAGTCTTCAGCAGATTTGCCTGCAGATAAAGAGAGAGAGATCTTCCAGGGTCCTTATTCCTATTACAGAGTAATTTAGAAGTTAAAATCAAGCAACCACTTCAGAGAAAATCTAATGTCTTAATGTCTCCAAAGTTGCCTCTGGAGATGCATGTTCAAAATGTTTTTTTCTCACAATGATTGCAAATATTTACCAGTTATTCTTCTCCCTCAGTCTGTTTCTTTAAAAAAGTATATGAAAATTGCATACATCCTGGCTAAGCAATTTACTTTAAACATAAGTTTTCTGAAACTTGAGTTTTCTGTTTAAATCTTTACTGATATATCCTGGAAAAAAGCATGAACTCATTTACTAGTGGCATCCTTCAAGCTGCACTACTACTCACCTTTCAGATGGGCATCTAAGTTTGTTATCTGAAGGCAAAGCACTTTTTATTTTCTCATAGAAGGACACTGGCACCCTGCCCTTCCTCATGCTCTGGGGAAAAACACACAGAGGAACTAATTCCCATTTGTATGGTATTCTCTGGCTTAAGTACCACACCTGGGGCCTCAACATGTTACACTTGGATGTTTCCCTTTCAAACCAGCCTCCTGCAGTCAGATGAAAACATTGGACAATTTAAAGGTTCCTGGGAAGCCCTCTGCAAAACAATCAGATAACGCAGAAAACTGAATTTGAGGTCCTCTGCAAATTGGCCAAATTAAAATCTGTTAACCTTTTGAAAAGTACATGGAAAATTAAGAAGACCTAATGGCATCAGACTGCACTGAAAAGCTTTCCTTCCAGCATAGATTCAGGGAGATCTCAGGGACCCATTTCCACTGTTTAGATGCCGCAGCCTAAAACAAATTAGGAAAGCAGAACATCCGGATAAGTGGTTTCAGTCTCTTGGAGGCTATTAATATTCACCTTTTGAAGAGTTTTCTTTCAATTTACTGCAATCAGTACACAGATATACTGCTCTACATTGTAAGTGACATCATGAGTGCACAGTACCACTCTGGTTGCTGTGGAGTAGTTCTGTGAATAACTTAGAGTTGGACTTAGAGTCCAACTTCCAAGTGTATTTTTTGGTAGGATTAACAACAACTATGAAAAAACTTTTAAATTCTTTCAGTGGAAGTTTTGGAGGTTTTTTTTTTTTTTTCCCCTAGTAATGGAGTTCTGATTTACAGTGGAATGAGCAGAGAATCTTTTTAATTAGGCACTGTGCCTAATTAAAGCCAAAATTAGGGATCTTGCACAAAGCTTGCTCTACTTTCCTCTGTCAGATGTGCCAGTCTGAATGCCTTGGGTGCAGCCCTCAGTGTTACTAGTAGCAAATACACTTGGAATAGCAGAGAGGAGAATTTTCCTTCCTGGATCAGGAAATAGTCATGGGTCACTACTGTGAGTGTGTAATGAGCCATTTTGCTGTCATTGACAGGTTTCTGCTTATCACCATCTCAAATATCTATCATAAATTGTACCAGTCCAGGAACACAGCCCTTTTAACCCACCCTACAGAGTGAGAACATCACCAGCACCATGTACTGCTTTACCAGTCTTTAAGGAGAAGAAGTATTTATCTCAGCAAATCTTCATTATCTCTGCCCATACCCATGTGAGGAATGGGCCAATAAGACTAAAACACTCAGCCGTGGACTTGTGCACAAAGTAAACCTCAGTGTAACTGTAACCTCCTTTGGTACTTTTTTCCCCCTTTTTTCCCCCCCCCCCCCCCCCCATGCATCTTCCATGCAATTTCCACTGTCAAGTATTTAAATACAAAATGCAAGCCACAGGAGCAGAGGCTCACTACTCATTTTTTTCAGCTCTACCTGTAGAACTCACCACCAAAATCCACTGTAAGTGAAAAAAAGCCAAATCAGTTTTTCCTCACCTAGGCTGACTGTGTTGGTCAGCAGTTACTGAGACTAGCCAGGCCGTTTTAAGGTAAGCTACTCTAAATTAGGTGCTGTTTTAAGAATCTAGCTTGCCTTATTTTCTGTTATATTAACACTTCAACATACTCCATATGCTTACAAGATGGGTGTGAGAGAAGAAGAGAAACACAGCTGGCCCAGAGTGGGAAGAATGTAAGTTTAAACAACCTCACCCCTTCCCAAATGTCTTTCTGGCGGCACTTTGTGACTTTCTGGATATTTTCAGTTCTCGCTTTCCTTTACAAAAGCTCATCATACCCAATTTAATTTTTTATAATAAAAAAATGAACTGAGAATTGTTGCCAGCCCCTTTACTGCTGCTAAAAGTGTACTGGTATTCAAGATTAAAAAAAGAAAGAAACGGCCTGTAAGAAGCCCTAAGAAAGGACACATTATCCATTATATTTAAATGTGAAGATGCTAAAAGTTGTAAAGGAAAGATGTTCTCCTTTATCTCCTGTTTTAAGAGTTCCTTTTGATCCTTTTTCTTGCAGCTATTTATTTGAAGACAAATGTTTTATTACTTAAAGCCTTGGAACTTTTCTTTTGTAGATGATATAAAGAGCCAAATTTAGGCATATATTCCAGAAGTCATTGCAATAGTTTGCACAATTTCTTGCCATATGATCTTAAATTACATGCCCCAGAAAGCATATCCTTCCATGGCTCATTGCTAATTTCTTCCTTGGCCTGAGACAGGCCAGCTTGCAGTTTCTAATGATGCTTTAATCCACCCAGCCCACGAAACTGGAGGCACAGTGGGTGCCAAGCTCAGGCAGGTTCAGCCTTGGTAACTTGGAGCCAGATTGCAGCCAACATTTCTTGCCATGCAACTTAGGTTGTTCCCAGTGGTGTCCCAGGAGCCAGAGGAGAAGGGGATGTGGTGTCCCTCCAAGCTCCACCTATTGAAATAAATCCTAAGCATGCACCTAAGCAAGAGCAGCTCAGAGCAAATTTTATAGAGATTTAGGGAATGACGTGTGCTTTCTGGGATCCCATCAGCTCAGCTTTCACTGGATATGCCCAGGGGCTCCTGACCTTGGCTCCTTTTTGACTAGGGGTAGAAACATAAGATTCAGGACCTCCCCAAAGCCACCAATTAATGGCTCAGTAAACTCTGCAGGTCTGCAACTCTCCATCTTCTTTTCACATGAATAGTAATGTCACTGACAATCATGATGTTTAAATACCCATATTTAATATTTTTTTTTGCTGGACTGCAGGAGGTCATTTACCTTTCCAATCTGGCTGCTGACTCCTATGGGTATCTCTCACTCAGATATTGTTGAGTCCTGCTTCTGTGTTTTCTTTACATTTGTGCAAATGAAAGAGTCTTGCTCTCCTTTCACAAGCTGAGATGGTGTGGAGCAGAAGAAGACAGACACTGCACTGAAATCTATTTCTTGCAAAACATTAAAGCACCCTTCCCTCACCTTGCTTTTGTTTCTGCTGGCTGACCTTTCCATGCTGCAATGCAGCAAGAGCAATGCAGGATTCAATCACAGGTTGTAGCCTGTCCTCCCATGTCTTGGTAAATATTCAGACTTCTTATCTCCAGTTCTGCTGCCCCTCTTCTACGTGTGCAGGATAGAAGGTGTCAATTCTGGATTCCTTCAAGCACTGTTCAACCAAGGAGACTGTAAACAAGCGTGAAACATTTTTTATATATCCAGAATGGAGCAAACCTTCATCAGAGATGAATTTCACCAGGCTCACTTGCAGTCTAAAACAAAGATCAGCTCTTTATCTGGGCTTGGGTCCAGCCCAGAGGCATTCCCCTTTTGAATACAAAGGGTCTGGCATACACCTGAAACCTGGTACTTTCTATCAAGATGGGGTTTCAGGAAATAACTCTGGAGACCACTTCTTGCCCTCGGTAACTCCCTATGCTTGTTACAGGGTTTCATCTTTGGGTGAAGGCTAGGAAGGATTATGGACAACTTGAAACACTGAAGTCAGAAGTGCCTCAGGCACCAATTTTCCCCTCCAACTAATCCATCATTCCTGCTGTGATTTCAGGAAAATGATATAGTAACCTGTCTCCTTAGAAGAAAGGATGGCCCACTGCTGTCTTTTACATTCTGTTGAATTATAACACTTTCCTTTTTCATCTGGCCTTTCATCACAGACCTGAGTGTTTTTCTTTCTGTGTGTACAACTGTGCCGGTTTCTCATTCATTATCCACACAGGGATGGACACACTGATCCCATATGCAGTCCTTCCCCTCTGCTCCCATAGGACTTTCTGGGGAGTGAAGTTTTTCTAATTTGGAACAGATTCCCAATTCCTTACCAGAACCTTATCATCAAATGCATCTGATGTTACCACAGACAGGAATTTCATGCAAAAAAATTCTGCCTTCCCCCTCAATTCCACCACAGCAGACATCACACTGTCTTCCAGCACTGTGCTCAAGAGTCAGAGACAGCTCAGTGAAGCATGGGAGGTCAGTTCTTCTCGTCCTTCCTGTTGCATGTGGTCAAAAAAATCCCATCAAAATCTAGGTATGGGTGCAATTTCAGTAGCTTTAATGAGTGGTTTTACTGTGCACAGGTAAGTTTCTACCCTGATTAAGAGGTACCAAATATCTCACATTCTGAGACCACATTTAAAGACATTATCATATCTGGTAGGATATCAGATATGGTAAGATTTTCTGGGTAATTCATTAAAGATTTGATTTAAATGTGTCCTACTCCTTGGTCAAGCAATTACTGAATCTTTTCTCATGCATGATCATATTGTGTAGTCTCAAGAGGAAAGCAACGGCACCGGGGAATGAAGCATTTTTTCATTCAGAATGTACAAAACAGATTTACTTGTGAGGCAACAGGATTACAGTGAGCTTGCAGGTGTGTCAGATGGATTTTCTGAGTTCTGGAAGTTGTTGGCCAGGTGCCCTACAGTCAGCTGGCTCCCTTCTCTCATTAAATCTACAGTTTTTCTGTTGATCCTTTGAGGCTCCTTTAAATTCAGAGGAGTGCCTGTCCCAGCCCCTGTGTGAAAGTGCTCAGTGAGGATTCCTCAGCAGGGTGAGACCTCCTGAAGTTACAGAGTCACAATGAAAACAGAGCCACAATCATGAAAAACCACTCAGCAGAAAGCATCACCAAGAATTTCTCTCTCAGTTTGTGCCCCTCTGCAGTCCATTTCCCTCTCAGAGGATGCTGCCTCCAAACTGTTGTGTAAAGCACACACAGAAATGGGTCAGGGGGATAAAATACAGAAGTATTTTAAGTACTTTAAAATACAAGTATATGTGTGATGCTTCAGTAGTTTTTCTGAGGCGTGCATCTATTCCCCAACTTATTTAATCAATCCTACCAATAAATAGGCCTAATGAGGTCACCATTCCTATATTTTATTTATTTGAGGAACAGGCATTAGTAAAGAATGTGGTTTCAGTTTGAAAGTGTCTCTCTGTTTTTCTCAATTTCAGTTACTGAACAGTAGAAACCCGGCATGGATTGCACTTCACGTAACTCATGAAATCCAGCTACCTCCACATGGGCTGGTTGCCATCAACTCTGGTGCTGTTCATGACTTATTTTGCATAATTCTTTTCTTTCTTAGACTACAAAGGGAGCCCAAACTATCAGGGCTGAAGAAATCTGAGTTCTACACTCCTCAGCTTAGTGGGTGACAAATTCCACACCTTCAGCCTGGAGCTCAAGTCCCAAATTTCGCTGCCCGGGCAAATGAATTTGGCAGGAACAGAAACAGGCCATGGTCTTTTGAGTCAGCATCTTCATATACTGGACCAACCCTTCTTCTAATAGTGGCACTCAATTATTTTGTTTGGGCACAAAGACATTTTCTTCTCCTGGGCAGTCTCTCCCTTTGCAACAGTTGATACATAACACTGCAATAACTTCTTCTGTTCCCTTCTCACTGTCGCATCCCCAGATGCTTATATCATGCCTTAAATCTCTATTTTTAAAGCCCATTTCATGTGCTACCATTTATTTACATTCCTAAAGTTCTGTTGTAGAATAGGTTTATGTGTTTTGCACTGTTATGGGTACTTTTCTTACTCCTCTCTTCCGTAAAAACCTCTTGAAAGTTTTGCTTGTCCAAAGGCTTTGCTGATAACTCTGGGATTTTATAAATCGAACTCCCATATTCAGTAAAGACTCACATATCATGTCTAGAGCTGCGTGTCTGTGGCATATTCTTTAATGCTTTCCTGCACCTGTTAGATTCTCATGAGAAAAATGAATTTTTCATATGATGCATTCTTCTGGTGGATACAATAGGTTTCAGTTTGTGCAATGATCCTATCAATTTCTGTGCAGCTGTGAGCAAGATCAAGATGTAACTGAAGATATACAGGACATTTGCAACAACGACAGTAAAAATAAGAATTATTTTTCAATTAAGAATATTTGCAAGCAAAAAATTCTTGGCACTGTTCAGCACCTCTGTTGTTCTTCCAAATATACAAAGAAAAAAATCCAATTGAAAATGGTACAAAACAAAACAAAAAGCTCAATTCAGGATTCAATTTCATGCTGTCTGGCCTCATTAGCTGGGCTCCATATGTTGTCCTCATCAGATACTGGGCAGGTACATTTCATGGGAAAACAAAAGTCCCTTACACTTTAAATGATTTTTATTTTTAGATGGCTTTAAGGAACAGAAATGAGACCCTGCTGTTAAAATGTGCAATCCAGATCTCTGTCCAAGACCTTCTGGCATTTCTGCGCTCTAGCAGGTAAAGGTGCAGGCACCAAGCTGATGGAAGCTGCAGAGGTTCTCCTCCAAGACTCCCGACTGCCTGAGAGGATGCAGAGGGAGAGGAGCAGGGGACAGGGTGTTTATTTATTGCATCCCAGTACACTTTTGGCATCATTGCTTGCTCCCAAAGCAGTGAGTTCAGCTGCACATGGCAAGTCTGGATTTGGAGCCCCACAGAATGGAGATTTCTGTTCATCCACACTGCAGGAATACCTGCCAAGGTTTCTCCCAATGCTCTGCAAACCAGACTTGCTTCTGGCTGACAGAAACCCCCCTCCCCCTCTCCCATGAGGACATCTCACAGAAAGCCCATCCAGTCAGACAGTGCTGCAGCAGCACAGGAGCATTTTGCCATGTGTTGCTCTTTGCCAGCTGAGCTGCTCAGTCTGTTTCTGGGAACAGGTGCCTTTTGCCAGCCCTGTCTGCTGCTTCCATCCTCAGCTTGCCTTGTCAGGATGATGAGCAGAGAGGTACAGACCTGCTGAGCCCTCTTCTTCTCCCCCTGAGGAGCACAAGTGTGTGCACTCCTGACACCCTCCAGGTGTGGACCACATGGTCCCAGCCCACGCGTTTCATCTTCGGTGGCCCCAGTCTCATCTTCCTGAAGAAACACAGCTATTTTCAAAAGAGAGGGGACTCCTCCTGTGGAACTGGCCCAATAGTCATCAGTCAGAAGATGGGGATTTTCAAAATAGAGATATAGACAAGCTAACCTCACCATTTTGCCCCATTCAGGGACGTGAATCCTCTTTGCTCCTTTCTGTCACCTTCTGTTTACTGTCCCATCTCCTTGGTCCCTTAAATTTATGCAAGGATGATTTAAAATCATGCCCGAGGGCCATGAAATGGATTTCCTTATGCAGCAAATTTCAGGATTTTTAGCAATGACATCAGAGGCCATCTGGAAAGGCCAGCAGCAGCCACATATCATCCCAGAACACACACATACCCAACACCTCCTTCCCATGTGGAAAAATGCAATCAAGTCCTCCTGGCTCAATGGAGCTGTAAATGTCCTTTAAAGCTGTCACTTTAATGTCCTCCTTGGAAGATGCAGAATGAGGAGGTAGGTTTTTTTTTCCCCTTCTGGCTCTTTATATTATAAACCAGAGGAATTCAAAGTACTCCACGGGTTTGTTACAGGAGTTCTTTGAAAATATTGTGTTCTGGCAGAGGTAGCAATAAAGTTTTGAACTGGGTTTCCTTCTGACATTCAGGAGAGTCAGAAGTCAACCTGGCTGTGAGCAGCAGAGACAAGATAAATCTTTCGTGGCAGTAGAGTAGCAAAGTCAGGCATGCTCTGTAGGGAGGGCTTTATTCTCTCAAAGCACATATAGGAAAGGTGTAAAAATCAGATTTTCCATCCCAGGGCAGAACTTCATGCTGGGAGGACAGGACTACAGTGCCTGCTGCCTGTGGAATATTGTCAAATCTGTAAAAAAACTTACTGCACAATTGTGGAGTGGTTAGCCACCCTCACAATCACATAATACCTCCAAAAGTGTGTCAGCAAAACCAGGGGTTGTCAAACACAGTATTGCTGTACCCCAGGGCACCAGCACTTTAAGCAGCTTTCCTGACCACTGGAACTACAATGGTTTATTACACTGAGTTAAATAGAAAACTGCATGGAATGAGGAGAACAGCACAATGGGACAAATAGCAAACATAACACATGGAATAACCAGCAAGCACAACATGGAAATCATCAAATCAGAAAGGTGCTGTAATGGGAAAACCAGGTATTTTGATGTTGACAACTTCAGACAAGCATTCTTTTCAGTTCAATTATTGCCTCCATACATAAGGAAGCTACACAACATTCATTTTTGTGTTTTTTGCACTTTAATAATTTTTCCTCCACTGGATATTTATTTTTCAGTCCAGCTTTTTCTTTCTTTTTCCTTTAATTTCTTTTTCCTCTACAGTTCATTTTAGCATAATGGCATGCTTGACTGATGTACCTGGCAGACATGAAACATTCCAGGTCTGTATTTATGAAAGCAATAGATGAACTGGTTTTCCTGCTCAATAGTTTCCTTGCATTTTATTTAATTTCTGAGAATGCAGTAAAAGACATAACCAGCTTTTGCGTTTTGATTTTTGTAGATTTGTCTTTTGTAAACCTTTTTGCCTAATAATTTCTCACTCCTTCTCTTCTTGGTTTGATCTGCAGTCAGCTCCATTGTCTTCTCTTCCAAGTCTGTAGTAACCATCATATGACTTCTCTTGTTCTTGTTTCTTGCTCTGATTTTGTTTTCTTATTCATCCTGAATTTGAGTTTCAGCTCGTACTTGCTAGCCCAACAAAAGACCTGGACTTAAAGGACCCTGAACACAATGTCCCCACTTGAACAACATGTCACAGAAAGTGCTCGGAAGATCTGATCCCAAACATGCATGTGGTGTTTTCTGTACACAAGTAACTCTTTAGTTTGCTTCTGATTACTGTACTCATTTTCCTTTAAATAGTTTTGCATCTCAGCCACTGCAACCTCCCTTCTGCATCCATTAGAATTCTATTACTGTGGTTTTTACTCAGTTATTGCAATTTTCCTCTTTTTTTTTTTTTTTTATTTTGTGGTCAGTCGCTGTTTCACTTTTGTCTGGGCAGAAAAAGAGGTTTTGTGCTGACAATGTTGATTAATCAGTATGGCCAAATGTTGCGCTAATTTTAGAGGGAAAAAACCCTAAGTCTTGAAACAGTTTATACATGGAAAATGAACATATGAAAGCATTGTAACTCTAATTAATATTAAGGTGACCATTCTTAAAAGCAAATAATTATTCAGTGTGAAGGACTGATGAAATTAAAATAATTGTGAAATTTTCCTCAGCCCTTATAAAACTTTGGTTCTGGTTGTTTTAAAATGGTTCTGGTAAAGCAGACTGGAAAATGAAGGAATGTATACAGACCATGTAATTATCTGTGAAAAGGGAGAACAGTGAGACTGCTATTTCCACAGACTGATTTTTTAAGAAACCTTCCTTAGAAGAAATTGGAAATGAGTTTTCAGGACTCAGTCAACTTAAAAATTACAAGCAAACACAATGAAGATTCCAGAATGCAAAACCTATATAGGCAAGTAGCCCCATAAACACTAGACAGAAAGGGCAAGCAATACTTTTAGATTTTTTTAAAACATAAAGTTTATCTCCAATTCAAGTGAGATTTTAATGTTTACAGGGGAATTATATTTAGGTTTGGCTATTGCAGGTCCACCTAAACTGTGGAGCACGTCGGTTAACATGCTGCTGTGCTGCTGTGACCTCTGCCGATGTTAAATTGGACTGGTACATCAAGGGGAATGGTTTGGAAGCAGACATACAATTACAGCTTCTCCAGACAGACTTTTTCCACAAGGATGTTGTATGGTCCTTTTCTTGTAATACCTCTCATTCTGTTAATCCAAAAGCTCAGCTATGGACTGTGTGTCACCATCAGGTGCAGAACACCTGGAGGACAGCAGCATACTTTCAGTCTTTCTTACATACAACATCCAAGAAGGGATTAGGAGATCCCCAACAGAGCAGAAGTGCTGGTAATCTTCTCTACCTCTTCTATTTCATTGCATGATTCCCTAGGTGCTAGTGAGAGTAAAGCCCCAGGAGGAGAATAAGTGAGCAGGGGAAGGCATAAACTATTATGTGCAAAATTTTTGTTTTTATCATGGAAAGCAGTGGGAAAATTCTTATTGTGAAAGCCCTTCTATGGGAAATGGATGTAATAACAAGAAGTGTGATCTGTAGGGCAGAAGTTTCAGAAGTGCAATCTGAAAAACTCCAATTATTTAAATCACTGCAAGCTGATAGGTCCGTCAAAGGGTTTAGAAGGAAAGAAAACATAAAATTTCACAGATATTTCTAACAATGCAGAGGTTGTGCAGAAGTATAACAATTCTTTATGGAGCCTAGAAATCCTCTTCTGTGTTAATTTGTTCAGCTTTTGAAAGGGGACAAGAAAGAGCTGGGGAACTGGAGATGACTCCCGTATCTCTGTACTAAAGAGAGATAGAGACTTTCTTCTTAGAAGCAGATAAGAGAACTCCTCCTTAATTTTTTTTCCCCTAGGGAAAGGTGAGTTCCAGTAAGCAGGACATCTTTTGCAGCATTCCCATAATATTTGAGCATGTCAGCATCACCTTTTCAGCACCTTGATTCTTACTGCAGTGCTTCAGTGAAAATGATCCCAAGGTATGCCAGGATAAATGACAACTTTTTGCATCATAGGCAAGAACAAACCATAATCAGATTTTGACAGCAAAAAGCTCTGTTACACACATCTTCACAACATCACATACCTTCAAAACACAGGTTGCAGAAGACAATTCCTGACTGCCTTTTCATCTATTTCACTTCTCCAGACAGGATTTCCACAGATGCTTATAAAGGGCCTACAGACTGTCCATATTTCTTTAGTGGTGCTGCAGGAACCAATTTATATCCAGAGACATGGTGAGCCATCACACCTTGTGCAGTGTCAAATAAGGGAGCAAAGATGCAACCTCCACACTAGCATTACCTAACTTGCTCTTTAATGCTTAATTAATGATGTTTAGTCACATAACATAAACTGCCATTTCAGAGAGTGTTGTGGGGTTTTAAAACCTTGGTGGTGTTATCAATGATCCATTGAGAATGCAATTTTTCACTTTTTTTTTTTTTTGTTATTCCAACTACTAAAGTTATTAATGGAAGTATATAAAGGAAATAAATGTAACGATGTACCACAGGCTTTTCAAATAAAAATAATTTCAATAAAAAGTAAATATATAAATAAAAATCACTTATTAACACCAATGTCCTTTAAAGCAAGTGTGGTGAATTATGCAGGAAATCCAAAGGGGAGAGGGTGCCTGGGCACTGTGTGCCATAATATTCTCACAAGGTACATTATATGCCAGGAGTACAAACAACTGAAATTCATCAAATATTTCTTGTTGATGACTGGAATTTACAAATAACAAATATTTTGCTCCAACATAGAGTGGAAGCACAGAAAAGGCCTTGAACTCAAAATCTGAGGCAACATTAAGATGCTCAAGTGAATAAACGAAAGAATTTCCGCAAAAAGGAGTGCAAGTGGTTTTATTTCAGCTGTGGGGGTATCTCTGCACACCCTGAACAGTAGAGCTGACTTCTATTTCCTAGTGTCTGCGCAAAAAAACAAATTGATAGTGGAAAAAAGACATTCTTTAAAAAATCAACTCCTTTGCAACTTAATAGGACTCTGATCACCCATGTAAAATGAGTCACGTTTTATTGCAATCTTCTCTAACCCTGACCTCCTTCACTCAGACACACCTCACGGAAAGAGAGGTGGAAGCACAATTTCAAAGGCAAGAAGCAGGTAATAATATTAAATGGCCACGGTGGGACTGAAGCAATGGATTGAGCAGATTGGATTTGCCCAGTGCACCAAAATGCCCATTCAGTCCTCACTTCTTTACAGGCTGCCTTTCCAGTCCCTCTGTGCTATATTTCATGGTCAAATTCAGGTGATGACATGGACAATTTAGTGTCTGAGTTCTTTCTAACCCAGGACATGGTGTTGTAATTACACGCTCCGGAGCAGGCCTGCATTCCGAGATAACAAACAACCTTGTAAAAGAGGGGGAAAAATCCTTTAATAGAGTGCAGTTCCCTTCTCCACGGGCTGAGAGAGCTGAACAGCAAAGGAAATTCCTCTGCATCACTGTGTACCTGGAAGCACCAAACGGAATGAGCCCAAGTCACGCCAGAATTTCCTCACCAGGAGCTAATGGCCACTAAAAGCATGGTTTCTTCCTTTGTCCTAAGTGCTTTGCTGCAGGCTTGATGCAGATGCAGTTTTCATAAGCAGCTCTTTCCCAGATACATTCCCTCTGACAACTCTACTTCAGTCTCTGGTATTGCTTGAAACACTCCTCATTGAGCATCAGAGGCTCGTTCCATAAAGCAGTTTTCACGCAGGCAAATTATCTCCCAGCGCACACTCTATAAATCTACACCCAAATCATCTGCATTTCCATGCTTTGGCCTCAAGACAGTCCTAAAGGACTGCAGGTTAAGACTGTAAAGTACTGTGGGATGCAAATCACAGAAAAAAATACCCGTGTATCAGAAGGCAGAAGAAAAAGGAAGGTAGAAGATCACACACAGTTTTTTAAAAAGATATAACTAATGGAGGCTTGATAGGGGCAAAATGAGTCTTGTAGGTAGCAATATAACTACATGGCTGCTTGGAAAATTTGCCATTTTTTTAAAGCAGGGATCAGCTCCAATATTCAGTAAAAATGTGAGAGTTGTTGCCAGGTGTATTTGTTAAAAAAACTAAAAGTTACCACTGCCTCAGCCACAGGTTAGATCTCTTTTTGGGTCCTTCACCTCTTAGTCTTTTGTCCAAGTGTGAAACAACAAAACATTTCCAACTTCTGGAATGGGTTGTTGAATTTGTCTTTCTGCCATTTGCCTTTTAACAGCCCTTGGGTATTTGTATTCTTTAATGTGAGCCTCTTCTTACTTCCCTTTTTTATTTTTGTCCTTATTGTCTACTTATAAGTATGAATGCATTCATAGCAAACATCCCAAAAATCAAGAGACAGTGTTCATGTATGGAGAAGACATTTCCTTTTCCCTTATACTTTTCCAAGCTCTGTCATGAACAGATGTTATTTTATCTTCAGGCCAACTGGAACAACAGTTCTAAGAACTATGAACCTTATTATTCATCTCAGCATGGTGTTAATGCAGGATTGATCTATACATAGGCTGGAACTAAAAAAAGACCAGTCCTATAAATCATACCTGCAGTTCAAGTGTGTAGACGAATATTTTGGTGGCTCATCCACATATTAACCTGATTTTGTTAGTAAATCATGACCAGAATAGGTAACAGACAAATCCCTATCCAGTGTTTCTGGTGCAAATCTGGTGGAGATTAGTTTAACAGAGAAAGGCCACTTTGAATGGAAAAACACAATATTGTCACACCAGCATTCACTGGTAAGCTCAGATTTAAACCCCAGTTGCCGTTTTGCTTCCAGTTTGGATGCACTGATGCCCTCCAGTACCTGAAGATAACAGTTTTGATGTCACTAAAATTAACCTTTTCATTCCTGCTCCCAGGCCCCATTACTGATTTACTGTGCATCACTCCATTGCCGCATATAAACAGGCACAGGAATACACAATGCCTTACATCTCTCCTTGCGTTTCTCCACAAAGAGCCAAACTCACCAGAACTCTGTGATCTTCTGGGATAGATCCTCAGGTATCACCCTAAGCTGGAAGGGTTGTTCTGGTGCTCCAAAAGATGCACCTTCCTGGAGCCACCTCTTCTCCCCAGGCAGCTCCCAGGGAGAAACAAAGACCTTGGATGTTTCTCACACTCTTCCCGTAAACCTGTCTCCCTTTCTGCTGCACAGAAGGTGATGGGAGAGGAAGAAAGTATTTGGGGTGCAGGGAGGATCAAAGTAGTTGTGGGCAGAGAATGAAGGAGGAAAAAAAAGGGAGTGATTGCTCACCAGAAGATCTGAAATAAGGCAATAGAGCAGCTGGACTGCTCTGTTGAGGGAGAGGATGAGAGAAGCAGAGACCAGAGAAGAAGGAAAGTAGTTTGGGAATGCATGGCCCACAGGAAGGTGAGGGTAGGGATGAAAAGAAAATTAATTTCCAGGTGAAGATAGAGTAGAGAGGGAATGAAGATGAAGTAGGGGAAGAATTAAACTTGTGATGGCAAAATGCTGGCCCTAGCAGAGAACTGGCACTGCACCAGTGGTGATTAATTACAGTGCCTTTTTTTTCATCACAGGCTTGTTCCTTTTGGAATACAACAATACATGGTTTCATTATATGCAGACTCTGAGAACAAATTTTTAAAAAGTGCTCCTCATTGACATTACTGTAAATATGGCTTCAGCACTCTGTGCAAGACTTGCTGTGTTTTATGGGTGCTGAGCCTCAAAAGCTGGCTTTATACATGGCAGGATGTTTTTTAAAGGCCAGCAGAGTGAAACTGCTGGTGATGTAAACAACAATGTTTACAATATTTATTAGGTGATTGAGCACGTTGCATAAACACACCCAAGCTCTGTGCACAAGCAATCACTGACATATTTACACCGGGGCTCTGGAGTCCAAATGCAAATGTGTAAAATAAAGCAGCAGACTGAGACTTTCAGGCACGAGGGAACAATCAAGTGCCACGTGATGAAACATAATTGGAAGCCATTACATCTTCTGGATTCTGAAAGCAGATTTTTTAAAAGAATATTTTAGAGCAAAATAGTCCTTTAAAAGAGATCATAAAAATTTGTTTTCAAATGAAAAAGGGGGGTAAAAAAGGATCCCTCCCTTTTGAAATGACAGATATTCCTAGGAACTGCATCACTACAGAAGTTTCCAGTGACAGCAAATAATATTGTATTGGCAAGGTCTTAGTGGCAGGCTGCATTGCATGTCCAGAACTGCTATCTGATGGTGATTTCACAGGGGGAATGAGCATCTCTTATGCCAAGCCATTATCTTAAGCCTATGATAACAAAACTGAAATGACTGAATACAAAATGCATGCTAAACAGTAGGGATAAAGTTAAAGAATTCAGCTGGATGATGACCTTGTGTCATGGTTTGACCAGGAAGGAGTGGGAATTCTGGGAAGCTGTGGTCAAACCAATGAAGGTTTTGGGTTTCATACTGACACCTGGTGTAGCCAGTGGGGTTTGGACACACCTCCGAGAATACACAGGGGTTAAAAGCAAGGCACTGCCCTGGCACTTCCTCTTTTGGACATCGTCGGGCGAGGAGTTCAGATCTCTCTCCCCCGCCCGGCCCGCTGCTGCTGGGCGGGGGAGGGGCCGCCATGCCGTAGGCCTGGGCCTGGACAGAGGTGGGGGTTGAGGGGGCTTTTCAAGGATGGAAGGGTGGGGGAGCCCCAAGAAACATCGAGACATCGGGCAGCCAGCCCCCCCCCCCCCCCCCCCCCTCCCCCCCAGGAGAGCAGCCAGCCAGGAGGAGAAGGGGGGAGGGAGCCCGGCCGGCCGCAGCAGCAGCACGTGTGGGAGTATCATCTCGTCCCAGGACAGACAGAGACTGAAAACTTTTAACCCTTTCTTGCATGATTGGGGCTTTACAAAAATGCTAATCCTCCTCGAAGCTGAATAAGAAGGGAGATGAGAGATGAGATGACTTGGCCCGGAGATTGTGGAGATGATTGGATGGGGAGAGATGATTTGGAGTGGCCTTTTGGCTGGACTTTTTCTTGTAGCCATGGACTCAGTTGTTCCTGTGACACAGACTGCATTTAGGGGGAGGCAGTGCCTCAAAACCAGGAGGGTTCATTTGTGAGGACCCCCCGGCCCCAGGGGGTTGGAAAAATATGGGGGGGACAGTTGTCCCAAAAGCAGAGACTGTGCCTTTTTGGAGTGAGACAAGGCATCCTTGAAAGACCACCCTAAAAGCAGCTCTGATCCATGTCTCGGTGGTGAGAGCACTGAGCATGGAAGGAACATGTCACAAGCGGCAAAAGGACTTTTTTTTCTCCCCGGGCGGTGCCGAAGTGACAAGGAAGCATCCGAGGTTTTCAGTGTGTTTCCAGAAGCCTATGGAACAAGAAGGACTCCTTTCCTCTTCATGAACTGCAGTTTGAGTATACTAAAGTGTCGTGCCGGGCTGGGCAGTTGGTATTTTTTGAGAGAATGTATTGGATTGGGAAAGTCAGGGAGTGGGGAGGAGGAAAAGTGGTTTTGTAAGGTTTTCAATTTTTTTTCTTTTCTTTATAGTCTCTCCCTATTTTCCTGTAGTTTAAGTAATAAAGTGGTCTTTATGTTTAAGTTAGAGCCTGTTTTGCTTATTCCTGGTCACATCTCACAGCAGACGCCAGGGTGAGGCATTTTCATGGGGGGCACTGGCTCTGTGCCAGGCTCAAACCATGACACCTTGCAATTCAGCTAGCAGAGGATTTAGATAAATGTGACTGTTTTTTCATTTGTTTCAATGAGATCATTGATATAAGGTTTGTAACACAGCTACACACATGCACAGAGTGCCATAGCAACATACATATAGGTGCCAGATGCTGAAATAAAAAATGTACCAGTGATGTTGCCTAGCTTCAAGAGCCAGCTGAAGGTTAATATGTGTCTACAGACCAGGAGTGAAGTAGGTATTTATGTATCAAAGGTTTTCAGCATTATTATCAATGGTCATGAGATACGATTAATACAAAAAATTTATTCTACAAAGAAGCATTGGGGATCAACAAGAATTAAAAAAAAAGGGAGACATGATAGTAAGACTTTAACCAAAGTTCCGAAGTTGTGTTAATTCACATCGTAGTTGAAACAGTCATAATACAAAGCAACACTCCATTTTCAGAAGGCTTCAGACCCATTTTTATTATAGCATGCATGTTTTTTATACAATCTTACAAAACTTCTAAGTTTACACTTTACTCATTGGTCACAAGAGACAAACAAAGTGCTTATTGGGATGGGCAGTTGTGGGTTTCTCTTATTTATCCTTCTCTCTTTCTTGGATTTTATGCCAATGGCTTTGGTAGAAAATTCTTTCAGGGGTAAACATGGATCCTCTTATCAAACTTCTCTCTGGCTCACAGAAATCACTGTAAAACCTCTTCCACAGATTCACATAGGTTGACTCTTCACTTAGGGTGAAGAGGATGGGTACCCTCTTCACCTAGGACCATTTATGTGAAGATGCTTCTACAAAAAGAAGGCACTTAACAAACAAAGCCATTGATTTGCAACAGCAAGCAACAATTTTGCTAAGGGTTTGAAGAAAACAAGCCCATTTCTGGATGAGGAAGTAAACAAGGGACACAGATCCAAGAAAAACAAAAAACAATTATTATCAAGATCTATCCTTATCTTCCTTCTTCCATAGACTCTTTTTGCTCCTTTTCAGACTTTGTGTCCTTTGCTCATCCAGCTAAATAATCTGAAGCAAAAGAAAGAGAAAGAAGTTCCTGCCCTTCTTCTTTCTCTGTACTGAAAACTTCCTCATCTTGATGCAACCACAGGAGTCTGTTTTTCACTGGCCTAGCCTCCCCAGACTTCTTCCCACTGAAAAACGACATCACTAAAGATAAGTTCCAGGTCCATAATTTTGGCCACTAACCAGTGATGTGCAGCCTGAGTCTTGTGAAGGGCTCTCCCACTCCTGCCAAATGTTCTCCATTTCAGCTGTGGGTCTGTGACGTGCAGGCTAATCCCTAATCATGAGCCTCCCTCCATCAAGTAACTCATTTTCAATCCCTCATGACTCTCAGAGACACTGTAAATCTCCCACACCCAGCATCTATTTCTTGGCTGTAAGAAAAGCCAGCATCAGCCTCCCCCTAACATGCCCATGCTGAAGGAGTAATGCAGCCTGTGCAACATTTTAAGGGTCTGTTTGCCCAACTTAAAGGACAGAAAAAAGTCAAGTACAGGAAGCCTGTCACAAGAAGTAATTGATATAAAGCTGTGGCCACCAAGAGCCCCCACTCCTTTCTTGATACATTCCTACATTTTCCCAATGCTTGCTAGTTCCTAAAATGCAAGATGGCCTCTTAAATGCACTCAAACTCTCCTTCTCTGACTTTGCAACATTTTTAGCTAATTATAAAATAAACACCCTTAGCATCTTTTTCTAGATTCATCGGTATTTATTACCCCATAGGAAGCTCTGTCAGATCGAAGCTCATTACTCCCTTGTCCCAGGGGCAAAAAATTCCCTGAAATACAAAACCAAAACAACCCCAGTAAAAACTCTCTCTCAAGAAACCTTTCTTCAGTGAATGTGGTCACAGGAAGCAGACAGAGAGTAGCCCAACAGCAATATCAACAGGCCCTTCTGCAATTTTAGAAGGCCATTCTCTTGAATAGAAAGTGGAAAATGTTGGTGGGTGGAGTGACCTCGCTGCTCAGGACTGACAGGGCATGAGTCTTATGAGGAGCAGCTGAGGGAAATGGGGGTGCTCAGCCTGGAGAGAAGGAGGCTCAAGGGAGACCGTAGTGCTCTCTACAACTCCCTGAAAGAAGGCTGCTGCAGCAAAATGGGGGTTGGTCTCTTCTCCCAAGTAACCAGGGATAGGACAAGAGAAAACGCCCTCAAGTTGCACCAAGGGAGGTTTAGGCTGGATATTAAGAAAAATTTCTTCATATAAAAGGTCACCAAGCACTGGAACAGGCTTCCCAGGGAAGTGGTTGGGTTGCCATGCCTGAAAGTATTTGAAAAATGTAGATGTGGCCCCTGGGGACATGGTTTACTAGTGGACTTGGCACTGCTAGGTTGGACTTGACGGTCTCAAAGGTTTCTTCCAGCCTAGATTCTGTGATTCTATAATTACTGCATTAAGGATTCTGACCAAATATATCTTGATAAATTAAGGTGAATAACTTTTTAAATGAAGTCTCTGGAGGAACTCCCCAATGGTGAGCTCTAGTCTCCAGGCTGCAGTTTTTGTACTTTCCACACAAAGCATCAATGAATTATTGCAGAACCAGCACACAACCCCAGTAATAATAATAACAATGATGTATAGTCTCTTGTGTGTTAGTCTGAAAGAGGCTTGGGACTCTTTAGCAGAGGCTTGTGGAATACAGATACTGCCAGTGGAGGGGAGAGATGATCCCCTGCCATGCCAAAACACCACAAAGATGAGCAGAGAATATTTCGGTACAATTTTTGTTGGGTTTTTTTTCCTTTTTAAAAAAATTATTATCTGAGTTGAACTCTGCCTGCAAGAAGATCTGTCAGCTTCCTTCAGTTTTCTGAGGCTTTAACGAACCTGATGTTTTGTGGGTACCTTAACTTGTGGTATCATCTGGATCTCTGGCCTGGTGTACTACACAGCTCTTAATGTTGCTGTGTAACCACTGTGAAACATCTGGGCTGCAAAGCAGCAGTCTCTGCTCTCACCAGATAAGGAATTGCTCTGCGTTAAGATGAATGTTATTCTTTCATTTTCTCTCTCACTGACTTCTCTAAGGAATTTCCCTGACCCCTCTCCTGCATCTTCTTCGCAGTGTTTAACAGCAAGACTAACCCTGACTTACCTCCACTCCTATCATGGACCAACCTTTCTGTGGATCCACACCTCCCTTCATCTGCAGTCCCACTCGTGTGGGATCCCTACTCACCCTTTGTCTGGAAAAGGACAGACATCCTTCATCTGAGCTTCTCGCCAAACGGGCTGCAGCCCAAGGCACCATCCCACACAGGGATAGGCAGGTAACACTGCACATTGCAATTGCTTTTTTGACACAGAAATCCTAAGCAATATTTATTTTTTGCTTGGATTGTCTCTCTGCATAACTTTGCTATATATATTGATAATTTACTTTCATACAACAAAATAAATCAAATTTTTTCTCTTTTGCACAACATGATGAAACTTTCCCTCGGAAAAGAAAGACTGTGTTCTGAAGAGATATTTATTCTACACTTTGTCTTCCCCTGAAGGAACTTATTAACATGGGTCACATTTTTCCTTTCTTTTTTTTTTTCTTTCCTTTTCTTCCTCTATTTTCTTATTACAATTTGCATATTTGTTTTGTAATTCTGCTTTGTGGGCTGCTTTGCTTATTTAAGGGTGATTCCACAATTTAACTTAGATTCTCCTTACTTCCCCTTAGCTGCCTTGTTTATGGCACATGTGTTTCTCATAAAAAAACATACTGGCAGTGCTTTGTTAGGGTTGGTTCTAGCTGGTTCCTGTGTGTTGAGAAATGAAAAAAATAAAGGTGAAGAACCAGGTTTGTGGTGGAAGAAGGTATGGTGTTTGGAGAAGCATTTTCCCACCATCCTCACTGCTGTGCAGTTACCCTGGCATTCTGCCAGCAGATTTTGTGTCCAAATTTGTCAAATTGTCAAATTTTGCATCCAAGTTTGAAAACCTGGCCAGCTTGCTAGGAGTGGTCAGGAAGAGGGAGGTGTAATGGGGAGGGCCAGCCTCTTCCATTAGTTTCTGCCACCGGGCATGCCAGATGAAAGACCCCAGTGTTCAGGACACAGTTTGATGTATCTGCAGGGAGAACTGAAATTCAAGCAGAGGAAGACACTTCCAGAGGCAGCCAGGCGCAGGTCTGCAGACTGGAAACAGAAAACAGGTGTCAGATGATATTGATTCCTTGATGTCCCTCTCTTGCCCGTGTTTTCTCCCCATCTGAGCTCCATTCACATTAGGACTGGGCTGTGTAATCTGTCTTCCATATGTTCTGAGGGGAAACTGTCTCTTCAATGGCAAAACCATATCAATTGTTCCCTGCCAGACCCCTCCCCGTGGCCTGTGATGAATGGCCCCAGCATGCAGCCTGCTCTGGGAGAGATGCACTTTGCTCACTGGAGATTGCAGCCTTTCCCCAAACCTTTCAGCAAGGTTTAACAAGTTCATATTTCTTAGCCAGACCTTGCCTGCAGGACTCTGTCAGAAGTGGATAAATCAGGCTGGAGAGTTACAAAGAGGCATTATCTTGTCACGTGGGCTAAGTTCCTGGTAGGTACTTGGGATCCTGACTACCACTCCCACTGCAATCCCTAGCAGAGGGCTAGTAAGTGCTTTTGCACCCTGGGCCTTAGAGGCCAAGTATTTTTATGCATATTAGGATATTGCTGTTGCATTTTTTTATGCTATTATCTTCAATATCAATTCAGTGGTTCGGGAGTGGTCCCATGCTTTAGGGTGCAGGAAACTACTTTTACTCATCAATATTTCTAGTGAAATCACGATGTGCCTTTATCACTATATTTTTGATTGACAATGTTACTCAGTTTCCTACTTAGAAATATGGCTTTAAAGATGAATGATTTGAGGTTCCACAGTTTGGATCCTACAAAAAGTTCAGCAAAATCAGAAATCTTGTACTTTGTGGAACTGTAGACCCCAGTTGCCACAAGAACAGGAAAATGGTACGTCAGGTCCAAGCTGCTGAGCAGCATCCCCAGCAGTGGAGTCAGGCCACATTGTGCTCATTGTCTGAATGTCTATAACATTACCTGACCCAAAGATGGTGTGACTGACCCTAATCCACAGTGAAGACAAGGTTAGTGAAAATCAGAGTGAACATGGGGTGCACAGTGTGGCACAGAGAGGGACAGAAGGGTCAAGTGCTCCTTTTCACAGGAGAATCATGATCTTGCATCTTCTAACAAGCAGTCCTTATTCTCTACCTGTGTTACTTTCCCTTGTTGTTCTCCTCACCTCACCAAAACCGTTTTTTCTTCTATTACTCATTGTTTTAATGTTTTGGCATGCTCACTCACTGCATCTGAGAGTTTTGCACCTGCTGCTGACTGCCCATGTCCCACCACAGGACTGTCTGCCCCCTCACATCAGAACCCTTGTGGGATCAGAACCTTAAATAAACCAGGTGAAGCAGTTACATCAGGAAAGGCTCACAGAAATGCAGATCCAGAATCCAGGGAAATTATTTAGCAGCCCAACTGTCTCCTTACTCTCTTAAAGCAGTGCAGGCAGGCTTAAGGCAGAAAAAGCTGAGGTGGGTGCTCTGTGCTCAGCTCCATCACTGTGACATGAAGCTTCAGCTGCCAACAGGAGCATCTGAGGGTCTCTGCTCTCAGCATTTATGTGGCCAGGTGCAAATATTCTAAAGGAAGGCAGTGGGGGGCAAAAGGAGCAGGGCCATTGTTGCTGCAGGCCATTAACACCTCCTGGAGCTGTGCACATACTTCAGGTCATCTAACTTGGGTCTGGCTGGGCTGCACAACCCTCCCATTCCTCCCAGCTCCAGATCCTCCCATGGTCCATGTGCAGAGTGTGTAACATACAAGAAATTTGGCATGCCCACCCACCCACTCCTTAGGGAACAAGGGGCACTGACTACACACATAAAATTATTAGTTTTAAACTGGGGAAGTAGGGTGAAAATATAGGGGGTTGGTTGATTTTTTTCTTTTTAAGTAGGAATGCTGAACCTGTTGGATTCACTGTACCACTGAGGCCAACAGTTTGTTGCTGCTCAGAAAGGGATTAGGGATTTATATGGATAATGAGAGCATATACATTTTTATTGGACAGACTCAGAAAAAATGCTTTGAGACAAGATCTAAGTCCTTCTCATGTTTCAGGTCATAAGCTAAACATTAAGTGATAGAGGCTGGAAAGAAAAATGCTGTATTCAGTAATCACCTACTTCATCACTCCTTTCTGCCTCGTCTGATACAGCAGGCACCAAAAAGAGACACGTGAACCTCAGACCACTGGTCCCTTAGAAACAGGGCTGTTTCTAAGGTAGCACAGAATCAAGGGGCTCGAGTTTTCCAACACAGCAGCACATGTGCCCCTACTCACCCAAACAGGGGCAAGCAAGTATTCATCCCTACCCAGGCACAAATGCAGGTCTCTTGAAAAATAGGCACAGCGTTTCCCCATTTTTTACTGCAGGATGTTGTTCAGTTTGTGGCACGTTAATTACTATTTACGGGGCTGCTATAAAAATTAGTTACCTTTTTATAACAAAAGGCCCACAGCCAATATTTTATAGACAACACACGAAGAAGTTTGGAATTGATGATTTACAGATCAGGAAATAACACTTAATCAGCTTCCCTACCTTCCCAAGCGCGACTGTGCAGTTTTACGCCACCTCGCTGTTTTCAACTCATTATTTATTGATGTTGATTGCTTGACATTTCACGACAGGATATGCTTGTTCTGAGAGGTGCACTCTGGGATTTATCCCGACGTGGCAGAGAGGTGTGGGTTATATTATTTTGCCCGCAAGTCAGCTGTATCATGTGTCCCAGCACACAGAGTGGTCCCTAGCGTTTATGTCACACAACATAAAACCTACTTTCACGGAGGGTGACCGCCTTCCCTGCACCACACACGAAGGGAGCCCAAGAATGCGAAGCAAATACCTCATTTACACCATCCCCACGGCATGGAACACGCTGCCAAAACACCACTCCTGCTCACCACCACGGACTTCTGTAACATCTTTCATCGGGTGGTCTGAAAGCTCTTTACCCCCATGAATCAATTAACTGCACACCGTCACCATGATGTGGAAAGACAGGAGATAGCCGTAGGTAATTTATAGATAAGTAAATGGAGGCACTTCTTATGATCATATTCCATCCTAAGTGCTGCAAATCACAGCCAGTTGATTAATGTCTGCAAACCCCTCGGAGTGCCTTGTGCTGTGTGCATCACTGATGAAACACTGACAGAGCAGCCTGTGCCAGTGTGGAGCGAGGGAGAGTCTGAGTGCTGCCAGCAGCAGCAGCAGAAGGTGAGAAACCTGCTCAGTGACACACCTGATGGCTCTGTGGAGCTGTCATTTACAGCATGCAGCAGGGAGGGTGCATTGCCAGGGTTCTGCCCTCACCGCTTTGCAACTCTCCCTTGCTGCAGGAGACATGGAAGAAGAAGGATCAAATAAAAGCCTACAGTTTCCTGATTACAGTGTGATCATGCGCATCCTGAGCACAGCACTCCTAGCAGGGGCAGATTTACCTTGGGGCCTTCCAAACCACAGCTGTCACCATCTCTTGGGGAGCAGAAATTGTAAAAGCAGGCATGTAGCCCAAGTTAAACCAGAATAAAAAGTTGCTCCTACTAGAGCAACTGGACTCTAGTGCAGACTTGCATTAGGTCTACATGCTGTCCACTGGAAAGAGTGTGATTACTCTTGAAACAGGCACAGCTTTAAATTCATACACACTGACAAACCAAATGATGGGACCACCATCCTCCACAAGAGGATGCTTTCATTCATTCCTTTTCCTGGAATTAATTTTTGAGGCAACAGAATTTCATGGCAAGCCAAAAAGTAATGATCCCAAGGATATAGTTTATTGATGTACTTTGCTAGCCATGTTTTTGAAGAGGAAGTTGTTAAAATTTGTAAAATTTTACTTCAGTGATTTTTCATTTTACTGACTGGGTTAGGAGATTTTTTTTCTATTCCCTTCTTTTCTTCACATTATATTTAAAATTATGCACAAAACCATTTAGTATTTGTTGACAAGCATTGCTTTAAGACAAATGAGCCAACACACATTTTTATCAGACAGTATGAAACATATTCCAATAGTATTTATGCTACAGCTGGCTGAACTGGAAAAAAAGCATCTGCAAACATGCCAGCAAACCCCCCTCCTCTGATGCAGTCCCACAGTCTGCTGAACCTTTCCAGTCGTTTTCCATCATCCAGTAGTACAGCAACTTTTCATTTCTCTAAGTGCTTAACCCAGGGCACACACATGCACAGGCAATTGTTACAGATTCAGTTTGAAAGTACTTAGCACCTATTTAAACTCCACATGCTTGCACGAAGTAATTGCTCAGAGTTCATCTTGAAACGGAGACAATATGGACAAAGCAAACAAAATATATCATATTCTACAAAGCCATGAATGTGCCTAAGCTCGAACAGAACACAAAGGAGAAAACTTTTAGGAGCTCTAAGTCATGAAGACAAAATGTGTGGCCCACCGAGTTTGGAGTTTTGAGACCTCTGCAGTGAATGTCATCCTGACTTTTAACAAATGTCATTTGTTGTTAATGTATTTTAATAATGTCATTTCACTAGGAAAGATTTTCAGTGACACTGAGGCGAGAGCACAAGCCCAAAAACCTAGTGTGGCTTTATAGGTGTACAGAAAAATAAAGTTAATGAGAAATTTATATTAGCAATTAATATATCTCTAAGATTTAGTGGACAAGAGGAGTTGGACTACAAGACTTTATGAGGAATGATAAACCTGTGTGTTACACAGAGGCACGGAAAGTTTCTGGTGTCCCCACTGCAAAAGACCCCTGGAAAACATAAGAGCATCCACATGGCATCTGTACTGATATTATGAATCTGTCTGAACTCACTAGTGTTACAGAAATCGAGAGCAGCAATTCGCAGGTAAGATATTCCAATATCTTGGAATCTGTCTATTCCAATATGGCTTACTGGAGAAAGCTATAGCAAATGTAGTTTTTTATCAAAATAAAGAGGTGATTCAACCCACAGAAAACTGAAGAGCATTTCAACATCAAACCCATTCTCATGGTTACCACAAGACAGAGTAACAGACTCACAGAATCATCAAGATTGGAAGAAACCATGAAAGTTATCTAGTCCAACCCAGCACCACCATAATCACCTCTAAACCATATCCCCAAATGCCACATGCAGACACCTCTTAAACACTTCCAGAGGTGGTGACTCCACCACCTCCCTGGGCAACACATTCCAACGCCTACCTTCCAGTGATTTTTTTTTCCTAGTATTTAATTTGAACCTCCCTTGACCCGACTTAAGACTGTTTTCTCTCATCCTCTCACTGGGGACATGGTGGGAGACCTCAAAATTCAACCCTATGCATTTTTAGTACTTATACCTAAAGATAGGAAGGGATAGAGACTCCCAACATTGTTCCTGGTAATTTCCAGTGACTATCTTTATTATCAAAACACGTCTCTATTTTCAGGTTGGATTAGTCTGGCTTTATCTTTCTGTCATCAGTACTAATTAAGCCTTCTTATGATGAAGGAAAAGCCCTAATGCATTTATTGCTTGTTTTCTTTCCACGGAAATATTTCTACAGCGTATCACACTCACCTCTGACTAGTTTATTCAACAGGAGAGAGCAATGGGCTCTCAAAGTTTCTCCACATTTTCTATAGCTGAAGTATTCATAGCACCCAGACAATTGTTACAACTCTTTTCTGCTTTCAATTTTGAAAATATTCAAAATTAGGGAAGCTGGAATTGAATGAATTATCCTCAACTCATTTTCACCAGTGCTCCTTACAGGGCAGAAGTCTCTGTTCTTCCACACATTTCCACATCCACGTAATGGCTGTGCCAACTTTGTCTGCCATCTGAACCAGGTGAAGAGATGGAGAGGTTACATCTTGAAGATGGAACTTCACATTTGAGCTATGTCTGGATGGGATGGAGTTAACTTCCTTCACAGCAGTGGGGAGCCAGTGAATGGCTGTGGGGTCACTTGTGTGGGGTCCATCCATGGCAATATTTGATAACACATTTTGTGATGAAAATAAATAATAAACATTTGTTTAGAAATGCTATTGAAATTAAATTGCTGGCTGAGTGAAACCTTAAATGCTTATCCCAAATCAAGATCTCCATAACAGTGTGCTGGTAAACTCTACTGTGTCACCCCTGTTGATGGCATTGACTGGACCACTGAAGAGTTTCTTGCATAACTGATCTATACACTTCTAATATACCCTGTTAAATTTGAGCTTTGTCCTTGACAGGGAGGAATTAATCATTCCAAGGCTTCAAACAGTGTATATCTGGGAGAAGATATCTGATATTAATTAACCCAGCAAATGAAAAAAATTCAGTGAATGTAGCTTGAATTTAAGCTAAGGGTAAAATACAATATTTAACATTTGGATTGAGCAGAAGATTCTCAGCTCCCAAAGTCTTGACATTACTGCTGTGTTTCTTTTAAAAATGTATGACATGGATCAGAGGTAACCCATGGAGCACCTGAACGATTCAACCTGCTCAGAGACTGCCTTGGATGGTCCTGTCTCCTGAGGATGGGGTTTACTGCTGGTAGCTGCTTCCTCTAGATGAGTATGCCAGAATGATCCTTCCATCATGTAGAACCTCATGACACAGACTTCCGTTTCACTGAGAGGCTGATGTGGGAGAATCCAGTGGTATTCATGGAAGAAGTTACCTGGGAAAAAACCTGGATCGTTTCCTCTTGTGGCAGAAGTCTCTTTCCAGCCTGCATCTTTATTAGGAGACATTTAAACTCAAGAAACAGGGAATGAGAATGAAAGGGATGTATGAGATGAACAGTTGAACTATAGGAAATGTTACACCTACAAGGCCTGCCCAGCTCAGCTTTGTATGATTCCCTACTCCTGCAATAATGTTTGTGATTTCTTTGTTCAGAAAATTATAGGGATCTTTGGCCTAGTTGAGACTCAAGTTATACAGCCCAGTGCAGAAGTTAGGGCTGACATTCTCTGGCTAGTGCTGTGCAGGGTTATGTTTAGGACTGGTTTTAAAACTGATGAATCAACTGAAGGAAGACTAAAAGAAGAAACAGGTCCAGCTTCATTCTGCTGCAGTGACAAGATGGCACTGGTAATTCCTACAAGGCTTCAAACATTATAGGGAGAAAGTATCATGGCTACAAGTGACTTACATGGGCACAAGTAAAAGCCAGGGGTATATCAAGGCAAATTAAAGATATTTCCCATCCTGCCATGAAGATGTGTAAAGTAGTGATCTACACCTCCATGGGGAGAGTAGGAACTCCACTGCTGTGGTCTTGCTAAGTGGCAAAAGACTGGAAATCCCCAGAGAACCTTCTCCTTAGACTGCTGCCATCAGAACTCTTGCCCTATCCCAAGTCTCTCCTCCGTGCTGCCTGCCGTGGTGGCAGGAATACCCTTTCCCTGAGACCATGCTCTGTTTGCTCCCAGCCGGTGAGTGGGGTCCCTCTTCAGTCACCCTTGCACATGTGCACTTCATTGTGCTAAAGCTATGTAACAGTGCTGCCTTGATTTATGAGGGCTGCATTTCTTCCAGTGATCCCTGCTGGTACAGGACTCACTACTTCCCTTTTATGTGTCTGTGTCAGAGGGCAACTGGCAACCAGCTGTTGGAAACTGATGTAAAAAAAACCCCTACAAAACAAAACCTTTTATTATCATTGTGATATTATTTCAAGTCCCAGTACCTGCCTGTAGTCTCTGTAAGGAGGGCAATGGAGACTCTGGCTGCAGGCTGACTTTATCACTGCTGTGAAGAAATTAAAATTATATCATTGAATTTCCAACTTGGACAAGTGACTGGGGTTGGAGAACCAAAACACATCCCCACTACAATGTAACACTGATTCAGACTGAGGTAGTGTTTTCTCAGAAGTCTTTATACTCAGAGACCATATGATATACATATTTCCTCCTCCTAGGTATCTGTTAATAAGAGGATATCAAAAGCTCAGTGACAGTAATTATATTAATATCATCTTTTTGTTAAGGCAATCTCCTCTCATATATCAAAACCAGTCGATCTATAGTGCTGTTGTACATTGTACAGCTACAGCAAGGCTGGAGAAAGAAGGGTGCTGCTCCACAAACACTGCCTTCTTCCCTTGCCAGGCAAACACAAGGGTCCTGACACTCCTTAGCTGGCTCTGCTCTCTTTGTGTGTGCCCACCCCAGGGAGTGGCTTCCCAGTTCAAAGAGTCTCAAATTCCAGCTGTGTCAGGATTACTGGAGGCACTGGTCCAGGATGCACAGCGAGACATCAGCAAATGGCCCAGGCATTGCAGGAATGTATTGGAGAGAGTGGCCAAAGTCATCAGTTTGAATGTTGTGGCCTCGTATGTATTGTGCAGAAATGTGTATTTACAAAGCCACACATGGTGTTTGCAGGACACCCTTCAGTCTACTTTGCAAAGTGAAAAGCATTTATAATTGCAACATCCATGCTCTTGAACATGTCAGTCCCTCCCCTAAGACCTGCTGAACCTCAAGGACAGAAGCAAACAAATCTGAGGGAAGTTGAATGGCTGAGATAAGTTCCTTGAAATTTTTTATGCAAATGGACAGCTGAATAATGGAGAAAGGGACATATGAGTGTTTTCAGTAATTGAAAGGCATAGGAAGGAGCTGGGAATACTGTGGTCAGATGGAGAGAATAGGGGAAGGTCTAGGAGAAGCCAGGAGCACTGGAGGTACTGCCAAGGGAGTTGGCTTTGGGAAACAGCAAGATAAGAGAAAAACTGTAGAAATGTAGGTTACAAATCCATAGAAAACCAGGCTTTTGGAGTTGGATGGCTTATGGATCTAACTAGAATTCTGAAAAATTATTTTGCTAAAAAAAAATAAAATTAAAAAATCGACTTTACCTGATGATCTGATACTCTTTACCTCTCAGCAATGTGCACCGACTCTCAGTATGCACACAACCACTCTTGTGAGGTGCTGTGTCCCTGTAGCACAAGTGAGATAAAACAAAGAGGACAACAGAAGTGACAGGATCAAATTGGGATAAGCTGGCAGGAATTACCCAGATCCCTGGCAGATACAGGCAGAGCAAGCAGATCGCACAAGTTCCTTCAGACCCAATGAGGTAAATCATGCTGGAGCTGGACACACGCTCTGTTGTCTTTCTCCTGCTGTTATCTTCCCCATGGAGGGAAGGTGTTCCAAGCCAAAGAGAAAGCCAAGCTCCTTCATGCAGCCCAGCACCCCATGCCTCCCAAGCTGTTCCTGTCCCTCTCCCATCACCTCCTCCTGCCTCTGCACATGCCAGGTGACAGCCTGTCTCAGGAAGATATTTATTTTTGCATTATTGGTTAGCTTTGTTTTACCTCCTAAGTAAACCTTCCAGTATTTATAGCCTCGCCTCCGCACTTGTAGTATATATTAGCCTTTTATGCCTTCTCTGTCACCTGTTGAAATGAGAACTCGGGGTCTTCGGGCCTCTGCGGCCCTTCCCTTACATTAACTTAAATCACACCAGATGTGGGCCCTTACTGCAGAGGAAGACTAATTGATTTCGCCAGTCACAATATGCCTATTGTTTTTTAACACAAATAAACACTGTGGTGTGGGGGGCTTGGGGTTGATTTTTTTGTTGTTGTTTTTCCTTTTTTTTTCCCTTTGCCACAAGTGCCAAAGGTTATTCAATTAAAGGACTCCAGAAAGTGTGACTAATAATCCATGGGCAGGGTATTTCTACAGTAAAAAAGAAAAAAAAAGAAAAAAGAAAAAAAAAATAATCTCCACGCTACCCTGAGAACAGCAGCCTCACCAGGGCTGGCCATAACTGTGATGGATGGCTGGTGTGTGTAAGACGTTATTATTTGTTATGTGAGTGGGGGGACATGGCAGGCACATTGGGCAGTACACCTGCTGGGCTCCAAGAAGCAAGAACAGCTGTGTGCATTGATTTAGACGCTTGCTACTTGGGGCTCCAGGAACGAATCAAGCGACAGCTCATAAAAAGAGAGGGTTTTATGATTTTTTCCCCCTTCTTTCTGCAAACAAACGGCCACATCATATGTTTTCCTAACGCTGCTATAACTCAAAATTAAATCCCAGCCCAAGGTGTCAGGCTGGTACCATGTCAGAATTGTAACGGCTTATTTTAAAGGTCGTTATGGATGTACCGGGGAAACACTGGGGGTTTCTGCACAAAGGTGCCATTTCGTTTTGCTAGAGCTCAGGCACTTAAGGGCAATTAGCTCCACTGTTAAAAAATGAGCTGAGAGTGTTTTAACTGGTGATTTTATGCTAATAACAACTACTAATTCATATTGTTAAAAAAGAAAGCGCAGGCTGCCAAAGCAATGTACTGTATGGCCCCAAAGCTTCCCCTTGTCCCGGGTCCTGCCCCCAGCAGAAGGTGTGAGACACGCTGAGTTGGGTGTCGCGGGGTCAGCAAACCTCTGCCAGAACACAGGAGACCAAAGCCTGGGCACACACCTTGCAGCAGGGACACCCTTTTCTCCCTCCTGAACCCCTGCACACCTCTGTGGCACTACAGAGCTGTAGTTACTCCTGGATCCCATCACTCAGCACCAGGAAAATGCCACTCTTCTTCCAGAACATCCTGCAAGTCCCTGCTCACTGGTTCTTGCCCACTAGGGTGCCTGAGAGAGCACAGCAGCTCTGCCCTCCGGGACATATCTGCAGTTCCATGAGCAGCCATGGGCAGGTGAGGTGCCACCAAAAAGATCTCAGCTGCTGCCTTTGGAGGAGCCAGCTCCAAGAGCTTCTGTCTTGGCTGAGCTGGCACTGCTTGGAAGCAAAGATGCACCATAAAACGTGCACCTGAACTGAGCACACAGCTCTGACATAGAGAGAAAAAGATCTGTATGAGCACTCTGTACACAGATGCTGTTCAGGACAAAAGCCTCCTTTAAATGCTGCCCTAACATCCGTTCCTCCAAGTGGGTGCAGAGGAAGTCGTCAGAGAAGAGCAGCTCCTGTTCCTTGCCCTTTAGATCTTCCTTTTCCCTCCTTAAATCTCTTACTGATGCAAAAGATCCCAGCCCTAAAATCACAGATTTTACTCACTGCATTATGCTTGTGATAAAGAAATAACATTTGCCCAGTTGTGCAAAAGCACGTACAACAAATAGGCATAAACACTTAAACAAGTGTCTTGTTTAAAAGTCTTGTCTTGTTTAAGAGTCTTATAGGAAGACAAGACCACTTGGCTGAGTTATCCAAGAAAATGCAATTGGTTTTGCTTTTCTTAAGGAGGAAACGAGATGACCAGCTTTCAGAATTGGTAGAAAGTTGATCTATTTCTACTAACTGACAAAGAATATGGTGCAAAGCCATAAAAATTATAAAAATGAAATTCATATGAACATTGTAATATTATCTGGTCTTTTAGACTTTCAGACTTGCCTTTCACTTATGAGAATAGCAACAGTGAAAAAGAAAAAAGGCACTAGGGAAGCTATTTGTGAAGCTTCTTCTCTGGCTGGCTTCTCAGCATAACAGACAGTAGACAGAAAATTTCAGAAATAATAGGAATAAAATAGAAAGCACTCTAACAAATGGAAAATTTTATCACTTTCAGAATGAGATTCTGAAAACAAAACCATTATATCCCTTCCTTCCATAGACAAGGATGTGTAAGTCACAGCTGACAGAGAGCAGCAAAAATCTTCAGAGACCTTTGCAAGCAGCAGAGAAACCTTTGCTTCTCCTCCTTGTTCCAACTTGCCACAGTCTTAGCTCTTTTAGCTGTATTTCTTCCATGGTCAGCAGACATCCTTGGAAGCCCTAGCTCTTCTCTGTGTCTTTTCTATATCTTCTCCATCCTGACAGCAGGCAGATGTCAGGCACTCCTTACCTTTTGCTGAAAGCATAACATATTGAGCTGTTCACAGTAACACCCAAAAAAATTCCAGGAGAAAATTTTAGTTTGACATATTAAAGGTTGAATTAAACAAATTCTGAGTCCACAGAGTGGATGGAGAAAATTCTTGCCTGTGAGGCCAGATCTGAGATCCATCTAGCTCTCAGGTTAGCTGATTTTGTAGCTGGCTGCTGGCAGAGCAAGAGGATATGCAGTTTTGAGGTAAGACACAAACCCAGCCACTACCTGAGGTCCTCAGGACACACCATCATTGAATTAAGGATGCTAATGAGTACATCCCTTACAGCCTGTTTGTCCATTTTATGGACTCACTATCCACAAATTTGTCCAAGTCCTGAATTCTATCTGTCCCTGCAACCTCTGTGGCAACACATGCCAGAAGTTTGCATTCATTGTGTTAAAAACTTGTGTACTTCCATGTGTTTTAAAACTGTGTTACCACTTTCATCATATGCAGTTTTCAGAGTAACAGTTCTCATTTCCCTTTATCTGCCACTGATATGATTTAGTGGGGTGCTGGGTAAGGGAATATACCACAACAGCTTTCATGGAAATACAAAAATATGTCAGGTTATATTTTAGGAACTGAATTCAAACAAAAGTCATGAGTCGGGGAATGGCATGGCATGGCATGGCATGGCATAGCATGGCAATGGTGTCATTTGGGTAAGGAGTGGAACGTAACATCACAAACCCATGTATTTGACTGAAGGTAAACCTTGGAGGAGAATTGAGTCACAGAGAAAGTGACTCATGTCTTAATCTTTGGGACTCAGAAATCTCTTTTTCCTTCAAACAGAACAATAGTCACTGTACCCTGGCACAATGCATCACTTGCTGTTTTGTAAATAACCAAAACCACTGTGGAGCAAAACCTCCACTGGCTAAAAATGCCATTATTTCACTGTCCTCAATAATATAAAGACACTTTCCAACATATTTTTGTTTTAATAAAATAAAGAAAGAAACAAAAAAATTAAGGTTCAAGGACTGCTGTGGCCTTGTGAATCTGAGTGTCTTCTCACAGACTCAACAGCTGTAATTCCAACTCCCCTAAAAACAGGAATTAGAATAAAATTTGAAATAATTGCCTCAGCCTCTTTTGTAATTTATAGACTTCTTTTTGTCTTACTTTTTATGTATAAAAATGCTAAGATGATAAATTTTTCCTGTTTTTTTCCTGAAAAGTTCCTCCAGATAGAGAGTACTTGTGAAATGTAATCAGCTCACAGAGTCCTTATTTCTTCTGATGTTCTATGGAAACAAAGAGCTGGGGTGGAGATGCTTAGAAGCATTATAGAAATTATTTTTCATGTTTGTTAAATGAACATTATTATGCAGCTGAGGTTATCTGCTAGAACAGAATCCCACTTCTCAAATTTATACACTGAAATTCTGAATGTGCATTGCCTTTTAGATATCTCTGATTTTTAAGGTTGTGATAAAAATCCTGGTGAAGAAATGGAATTGCAGCAGCAAGGGAAAACAAGGCAACTCAAGCAACTAAAAAAAATCTGAACACATGTGAAGCACCTTTTCTTCCACTACCAAGATGAAGCAAGGCACAAAAGGTAAAAAGCTGCTATCTTAGACATAAGCCCTCTAAGTCCTGAACTTACCCATTACTGAAACAATGAAACTGTCATTTCCTATATGATTTTGTACAAGAGATAAACCTACAGGCTTCTGTTAAGTGGAAGAGGACTAACAGAAGAAACATACAACAGCCACAATGTAAATTTTATACTGTGCATAAATAAAAAAGACAGTATACATGTTAAACAAAACAGGTGCTACCTGCATTTCCTGAAGGACATGCTCCTCTATTGTTAGAAGCTCTAGGTGCTATATAATGAAACAACATAGCCCTTTTAAACAGCATGAGGAAGACAATGAAAATCCCCAGTCTTATAGAAGTAAAGTTAGAACATGAGATGGCACCAGTGGTAAAATTTGTCTGAGAATTGGGCATAACATTTTAATTTTAGCAAATAGCTCCATAAAATCTTCAATAGCCTCACTTTTTTCTAGGGTTGAACGTTTTCAAGCAATAGGAACAAAATTCTTCATAATTTCTTTAATTGTCTGCTATGAAGCAATTACTTCATTCATGAGCAATTTTTGCCCAGACCTAGGCAGGAGAAGTGTTTTATTTCTAATTTGAGAGTGGATGTTTCCAATAACCCTAATGTGTTTATTCCTTGCCTCTTGAAAACCATGTTATCTTCTCAGCTTCTGATATCTTCTTCTGACCCTCTTCACACAGTTCAAGGTTTCTTGGGAGTTCCCCAATTACGTGCTGAACACAGCCTGTCTCTTTATAGAAAGCAAATCCTAATAGGATTGTAGTCCACTGGAGAATTTTTTGTTTTAAAAATAATAAATGAATAAAAAATGGATAAAAACAAAACAGTTACCTCCTTCCCTTTTCAGGGTTTTGCATAGGGGCAGGCTGCCAAGGCTTGACATGTTCCAGATGGATACACGGAACGGCGGTGGTGCCTTGCTCTGTGGTGAGACCTCAGCACAGAAGGGTAGGAAACAATGGGGAAAGAGTAGAATATTTCAGGCAAAGTGTCCTAGTTTTGGAAAGGGCCACGGGCTTTTTGTTCATTTGCAAGCACTTTCTCACATTACGAGCTGACGGGTTTCTACTGAAGCCCTTGTCAGTCAATCTCTCTGTGTATTTCTCCCTGGTGCTCCGTTAAAGCCAAATAAAACCTGTTTGCCTCTGCTTTTCCTCCTTGTTGATGTATGTAGAGTTATCAGCTTCTTGCAGGTGTCTGCTTCTTGCATTTGTAATGACAGTTTAACAAAAAATCAACCAAACTCGAGGCCACAGAAAAGCTTTCACAAGAGGGGTCAAAAGGGTTTCCACTTATGCCAAAGGTCTGCTACATTATTAGCAGTGCCGTGATAGAGATATTTACCTGTTGGTTGCTTTTCAATTGATTCAACATGTGGCTACAGGGAGGTTGGAGTCCTTAGATTAAACCCACTTGAAGCTAAAATCCTGGGATAACTCCAGATGGGGAAAAAAGAAAAGAGAGTGCTCATCCTGCTTTGGCTCCATTGTGAATTTTCACTCTGTTGGCTCCATTGTGAATTTTCACTCTGTTTTTAAGTTTTGCCTCAATTAGAAGAAAACAAGCAAACAACAAATAGAGAACAACAATCTCGAACAATTAGGGTTTTGACATCTAAGGAAGGCAATGTTGAATGAGGTCATCTCATCACAGCCCATAAAGCTATCTCTTCCTCCCTTTGTAATACCCATGTTCCAGTCCAAGTTCCTCCTTGGTTTTTTTGTGGCTAAAGTGAACTAAACATCCCAAGCAAAATATGTGTCTGATTTATTGGTTGTCTGGGAGAATTAATGCTACAAATGCAATCATGTCTAATTTCAATTCAATAGGAAAAGCAAAGCCCAAAAGAACAGACCTCCCCGTGAAAGAATTAGGGAACAGATTCAAGGTTTATAAAGCCAGATGGGAGCAGCCTGCACTTCGATCCTGACCTCTAGGAGAGCACAGGCCTGACCACTACTTCCCTGAATTACTTCCTTTTGGAAGTAAGGCACATATCCTCAAGAGAAGCAGTCAATCTCTATTTTTCAAATTGCCAGTGATAGAGAACATTGTGTAGCCACCACATCTATTCCTTTGGTAATTAGGTGCCCTTCTCTGGTAAAAACATGTGTGTTTTACTTTTGGTCTGAAGTTACCATATTTCTATTTCCAGATACTGGATGCTCTGATGTCTTTATCCAATAGATAAAAAACCCCAAACCCAAACAAAACAAAAAAAGTTTTCAATGTGGAGAGATATGCACAGTCATCTTCATAAAATTCTTCAAGAAACTGAGCTCTTTTATAGTCTTCTGCTCTGGTGCAAGTTTTCCATCTTATAAGACTTTTCCTGCTATTCAATGCCCCCAGCTTGGATTGTAGACACCAGGGAATATAGATGTTATGTCCACATTGTCACCAAGTACCATATTCTATTTTCTCATTTCTAGTTTACCTCTGGAATCTGTGGACTGTGTACCCACTGTGGTCCCAGCTACCATCCAGAGTACACATTAAGCATATTCTGTCTGTATGGCTTTGTTCTTTTTTTTTTCTTTTCAGAAGATTGCCTTTACTTCCTAATATGTTGCTAGCATCTGTTTCACCAGGCAATCTGGTCTGCATCACTATTTTATCTTCCTGCCTTTTTTTTTCTCCCACTCCATAATATTTGTGTCATATCCAGTCTTTGTCAGTGGTTAGTGCATTTTTTTCTTGGACATTGATACTAATTCTAAATAGTTTAGTTCTGAAAACTGAACCATGCAGGGCTCCAGATAAAACTCAGTTATTTAACAAAAGATTCCAGATTTATAGTATTTCCAATTTACCATTTGATTTTTAAAATACTTAACATAAGTTGCATTCATTTTTTATTATGCTAGTTTCTGAACAAAATATAGTGACACCAAATGAAATTCCATACTGAAGGTTATTTTATTGACATACTAAGCTCTATACATTATATTTAGAACCTCATCTCCCTTATATCCAAGGCTGCTTGGCAAATATCTATTTTATATAAACCCACTTTGAACATACTAATTGTTGATTCCAGAAGCTTTGTCTCAGCCTCCACTATTTAACCTATCAGTTTTAGACAGGCATCTGCTAATTTCAGTCATACTACTTTCCCTTTTACAAGCAGTGCTGTCAGAGAGCTTTTACACAGATATATACATATTTTACATTTTTAAAGATTGCCAGAATTTACAGCCCTGTTTTCAAAGTACAAAATTCTCCCTTTCATCTTTAAGGCTTTTTACTGTGGTCCTTTGGCCAAGGAGGGGTTTTTGTATAATTTCCATCTTTCATGCATCGCACAAACTTCCAACAGTCTGGAACATCTGCATTGGCGCGTAAGGAGCAGCATGTCTGGTGAGTGCACCAGAGACACAACCATCCCTCTCCTCTTTTCTGCAAAGTGCATTTCACAAATATGCATGAAAAGCAGGGCCTAGGAAAAAAAATGAACAAGCAGAAATATGGGAAGACAGCAACCAGCAAAGTGTCCAACCACACCTTTAGCCATCCTCCTCCTCAGAAATGCAACAACAAGCAAGGGAGGCAATACTGACAGCTTTGTGAATGGAGAAAAGACACAAATTTTGATGAAGCTCTGTGATCTGTGTGTATTCTACCATGAATACATGATAGACAGACTTTATTGGAGCTGCACACATTGCTCTTGTGCCAAGTGTCTTACCTCCAACATCCACGCTTTGTCCTCAGGGTACCAAAGAACAAATGTCCACTGCAGTCAGGAATTTTAAAAGAATTGGCTAAGGAGTTTTCTGATCCACTGACATAGCTTCTAAATAAATCTCAGGCTCCTGAGGATGTTGCACAGGGAAAAAAAAGGCTATCTCATGCCAGCAATTATAAATGATCAACAGGAAGGCTCAGGAAACTATAATCCCCATGAAACTTGGCTTAGTAGCCCAGGGTCTGGGCAGGTGGAAAAGAATGATTGGAAGAGATACTCATAGAGAGAGATAAGAAGATGTACATTTCCCAGTGGAACATTTAACATCTCCCTGCAGTATTTTGTTTTCTCTTTGACTGAAAAGTGGAAAATATCCTTAGCTAATCATTTCTGGAAGAAATGGGAGACTCAGAGTTCAACATATGGAGAAACCCTTTGGTTCCAACAGTCTACTTTTCATGTGCATGTCTGAGGCTGCCAGACACATGCTTCCTTCACAATAAAGTATTTCATCTGACCGCTGGTCTTCCTTTTCTTTTTCTTCCCTTGGGACTGGGCGGTGGAGGGAATGCTTCATTACAGAGAGGGGAGGTTTTGTTTGTCTCGCACTTTTTATTTACTCCAATCTGTTGTGTATAATAAGAGCTCTTATTCAACTTGCTCTGGAGAGTATTTACCAGATATCAAATATCACAGTTGATTTGATATGGGACTTTAATCTGAAAACACCTGCTTTGACCCTTTTTGGCTTAGCTCTACCAGGCATTAGTCTCAGTGCAGAAGTGGATATTTTTGGAAGCCACAAGATAAACGTCAGTTTTCATGTTACACAACATATGGCTTTTCTGAATAGTTTTTAGGTTTGTTTTTTATGTATATATAAAAAACAAACCTAAAAACTGTTCTAAAAAGATATTATTTTTGTGCCTTCATAACCGAAGAACATCTGAACTTTTCCAGTTGAAACTTCCCAGGTGTTTACTTCATGCTGTTCTCATGTTGCAAATAAACAAGTTAAAATAATGGAAGCATAATCCATTTAACACACTTCTGTGCACATCCATATTCCAAAACCTCTTTAAGGAGAAAAGAAGAGACTCCAGACTTCTGGGGATATTAACTTCTATGTCATCAAAGACAATTCATTCCAACATTCAGACCTGGCATAACAGAGATGAAAATATGGGGAGATACATTATGAAATCAGCATAGTTTGGGAGTTTTTTGCAGCTGCCATTTGGTTGAGGCCGGCCCCACTGCTGTTCTAAGCAGACTGTGACACTTCTTGGCATAGAGTTTCAGACTGATTGATGGAAAGCTGATAGCTAGTAGGTCTCACAGATTTAATCATGAATCATGTGATTGGTTTTGTTCAGCAATTTCTCTCTAGCATGAATGAATAGTGGGAAAATTTAAGCAGTAATAGTTCAAACTGAAAAAGTTTTAATATCCCTTGTGTTTGCCTATAAGTTTTAAATAAAATTGAAACTGCACCAGGATCATCAGTGCATTAAGCTTCACTCTAGTGATCCACCTGTTTCATCTTTCCATTTATGGCAGCAGTCAATATAAAGGCTTATTAGGCAAAACTTGCCAAATAAATAAAAACCAACTTTTTTTTAACCTTTTTTTCCTATATATGTTGATAAGGAAATGAGCTTACCTGTTCAAAGTGCAAAGTACATGCCTATTATCAGCTTTGCTTTAATTATATTTAATGTAATTATATTTTACATTTGGCACACAGTTTTACCTATGTTGCCTGGCATCATAGTTGTTAAGCACTAAGCAACGCCTGTGATGGAACTAGCTGCACTCATAAATTATTTTTTTTGTTATGTGGATAAAAAAGACTGACAGTTACTAATAAGGATGTCAGATGATTTCTTCTGTCATGCACTGCTTTTCCCCAGCATTGACTGCTTCTTATTCACTGAGAATTCAATGGAGAGAAAAGCCTCCATTGCACCAGGTTTGTTGGTAGGACCTGGACCCCAAGGGGGATCCATGCTGGAGCATTCTGTGCCTGAAGGGACTGCACCCTGTGGAAAGCACCCACACTAGAGCACTGCTTGAGGAAGGACTCACACAGAAAAATTTGAGGAGGACTCTCTCCGGTGACTGGAGCAGAGGGAGAGTGTGAGGAATCATCCCCCAGAGGAGGAAGCAGCAGCAGAGAACAATGTGTGATGGACTGACCTGCCCACAGAGGCTGAGAACTCCCCAAGTTGTGGCTGCTCCAACCCTCAAAGTGTTCAGGATCAGGCCAGATGTGGCTCTGAGCAGTCTGGTGTAATGGAGGGTGTTCCGGCCCATGACAGTGGGGTTGGAACTAAATGATCTTTAAGGTCCCTTTCAACTCCCACCACTCTATGATCCTTTAAACTCAATCCCTTCTCCCTATTTTCCTGAGCTGCTTTTAGGGAGGAGATGGACAAAACCAGAAGTAAAACGAAATCTGGGAAGAAGGAAGAGGTGGGGAGAAGGTGTTTTTAAGATTTTGTTTTATTTCTTGATGTTCTACTCTTGATTTGATTAGTAGTAAGCTAAACCAACTTCCCTAAATTAATTATGTTTTCCCTGTGATAGTAATTGCTGGGTGGTGTCTCCCTGTCCTTATCTCAGTCCATGAACCCTCCATTGTTTTTTCTCTCTCCTATCTGGCTGAAGAGGGAGTGACATAGTGGTTTTGGGGGAGCATCCAATGTCCAGCTGGGGTCAACCTATCCCCCCACCCCATGGAATCATCTAATGCTTGGGGTTGGAGGGGACCTCAAAGCCATCTAGTTCCAACCCCCTTGTCATGGCAGGGGCACCAGCCCTCTGCCCTTCTTTGTGGCTCCCCTCTGGACTCACTGCAGCTGGTCCATGACTTTCCTGGGCTGAGGCCCACAGAGCTGGATGCACTACCCCAGCTGGGTTATCACAAGTGCCAAGCAGAGAGGCAGAATCACCCCCCTCAACCTGCTGGCCACTCTGTGCCAGAGTGCAGCCCAGGATACCTGGGTTTTCATCCGTGGTGTTCTCGGGGTGGCTGTTGGAGGGTAGCACCTGGATGTGACGCAGCAGACGTGTGGAAATTTCCCATGGGGTGGGAAGTACATTTTGCCACGATGCTGTAAGGAGGCTGAGGCTGCAGCTTCCACCAGGGATGGGCTCCTTCTGAGGCAGCTGGAACAACCACCCCTTCACAGGCAAAGCCTTTTGTCCCAGTGGAAGCTGAATGTGATGAAAATCTGCCAGGAATTACCCATGTGAAGACAATAAATAATTGGGGAAAAAAAGTGGAAATGGCAGGAATGTAAAAATCTGGCATCCCCCTTCGTGATTTGCAAAGCAACACCCGGAGTCCAGCTGATAACACAAAGAAGATCCTTAGCTTTGGCTTGCCAGAAATAGAGGCAGGATCCAGCAACCTGAATTATGTGAAGTCCATCAGGTGCTGGCACTGGTAAAAAGAAGGGAAATTTCAAATAAATAGGGTGAAATGGGAAGGCTTTCTCAGAGCACATGTACAAAATTTCATTATTGTTAAACTAGGGAGCCAAGCACAGCTTTTCATTTTCAGCTCCCTGCAAGATTGATTTGACTCGTATATAGTGAAGGACTTCAGTCTTTTGTAGCCACCTGGAGCAGGGGACCAGCAAAGGCCAAGGTATTTCCCTATCCAGGTGGCCCTCATAAATATCTTGGTGGAATTTATTTTCTTTCATTTTCTTTGGCATTGCTTGGGCACTGCTTGATTAAGGGGTGGTGTGTAGGAACTGATATGCCCAGAGATAGACAGCCACATCTGCTAACCATTTGGATTAATTATTACACCTGTACCATAAAACACATGTTAATAAAGGGTTGGTGAACAGGTTCAGGTTGCAGTTTTAAAAAGGCCCAAAGAAAGCACAATGCTAGTCACATACAAGAGGGAGCCAAACCTTTTGCTGATAAGATGCTGCAGGTTCCAACCACATCCAAGGAAGAGGCAACATCAGATACACATGAAAAATAAATCACACTCAGGAGGAAAGTGAATACCCTGGCAAGCTATGCCTTTGTAGTCTATTGGCTAGAAGGTGGGCGACAGTGCACATTCTTTCTTCCCTTCTTTCTTTGCTGTTAAATGTAGAAGGAAAAAAATCATTAATCACTCTGCAGGATACAGCACTTAAATGGGTAAAGTTGCTGAAGGGGTCTGGTTAGCATCAGCCGATTTTTCATTTCCTTTCAGTGGGGACAGTGTGGTGCTCTGGAATCCCTGGAGCCCAGGAGCATGAATGCAGGTATTGAATTTTCAGGAGGAGACAATTAAGACCAAGCATGTGAGATACAATCATATTTAAATTAATTCAGATACCTCAGCTGAAGACCTAAACCCTCTGCCTTCTTCCTTCTTTGGAAGGCATATTTGGGAGGGCTTTACTGGGCTGGCATTAATCATTAATCATGTGAGCCTTGTGTCAGTTATGATGGAACACAATGGAGCTCTGTGTTTATTATTTCTTCCCCTGAAAAGGTTTACCATATTATTTCTGCCTGTGGAAAATCACTTTCCCGAACGATCACTGCAAATATCTTTTGCCTGTTTTTTATAGCTATTTATTCTGAGATGGACTGAAGTCAGAATGGAGTGAATGTGGGCCCTGAGCCTGGTGCCAATTCTTTGTTATTTTCCAGATATCTCCTTATCCAAACTAGCTTCCATTGTGATCTGCAGCTAAGCTGAAGAAAGAGCACAGGACTGTTGTGAGGACACCTCAGTGTCATCTGACCTGCAATCCTCCTCACTCTGGGCTTCATCTGTGACTGATGCTGGTGTTTACCTGGTGTCTTTGATGGGTAGTGATAACCAACACTCCAAAAGATGGGAAGTGATAACCAACACTGCAAATACCACTAAGAAAGAGCACATCATAGGCTGCTCTGCTGTCCAGCACCACTGGGCAACACTGCATGGTTAAGGAAATCTTTCCAAAAAGAGGAGGCCAGAACATGTACCTGTCCCTTAAACCTGTTCAAATTATATTTCACTGAGAAACCCAACAGTTCAATACATTCTGTCCTGGCCTGTGGCAAATGCTCCAGCTGAACACTTCCCATGCTGAGTTTGACACTGTGACATTGGCAAAATATGCATAACTCAGCAAAAAAAAACTTTCCATTGGGGAAAGACAGCTTCAAAAGGAGGATGGGTCTTTCATGTTATAACAACTCCATCTCCAGACTCTACTAGAATGCCTGCAGCAAGGACAGTTTGTAAGAAATAATAAGCCTACCTTTGGGAAGGTCCTGGAAAGACAGTCTGGCCATCCAAAGTGAAGTATGCTCTTTCAAAGAGATTTTTCATTAATCAGGACAAGAAGATTAAGTTAAATGTCTACCTCATCTGTCCAAAGAAATATTTGTATAGAAATATGGCAATTTACAGGGGAAAGGAGTATAGAAATGTGAAATATATCAGGATATAATTTCAAGAGATAAGAGATAGCCCATGATAAGTCTGATAAGGCTATTTATCTTGCGATATGTGTTTCAGCGTCTGAGGTTTACTTTCCCCTGCAGCCTCAATTTAAGATTTTGTGGTTTTTACCTGTATAAGCATATACTTCAACACTTTGGAGGATTGGAGTTAAAATTAGGATTTAATTTTCTTTATTTTCAAACCATATTTCTGCCGTCTTTTTTTCATATTACCAGCAATACAGAAAAATGTGCACTTTTGTGGCTACTCTGATCCTTGGAGCTCTGTCCAGGTAATAGGTGCCAGTTGTAGTATATGAATTGCAGTGGATAGAAACTACTGGTACATCAACAATATTCATTTTTCTGCACTGGAATAATCCTTGGAATGTACTCATTTCAAGCTATTGTTGTTTAGATTTACTATCCAGCTCCACCTTCTGGTAAACTTGAATTAAATCTAACTTTAAGTTTCTCTCTACTTGCAAATACTGAAAGAAAATTATTTCCTTTGTAACTATGCTAGTGATCAACACTTAGCATAGTTACAATTATACTGACCTGTATTAACCTTGCCAGTCACTGAATTTGTACCCCATTACCTTTTTCAGGGATACATGAAATAAAAGCACTTTCAGAGTAAGCTTTAAAGCTTTAAGGGAGATAATCTGCATTCTCAATTCATTAAATTTCTAATTTGAGACACCTCTTCATTAATAGGTCCCAGCCTCCAAAAGTACAGAATTGCTTCCTCCTTATACTCAAAACTGAGCATAAATTTTTTATGCTCATTTTAATTTGCTCATTTATCCCTTTGCTTCTTATCCCTTTTGTAAAATAAATAAAATAATGAAATGAAATAATAAAATAAATAAAGTAATCAGGAAGTTAGATGTCACATACAAGGGATATCCAATTCTACTGATTTATGAAGCACATAGGAGAGCTGCATTCCTGTCTTGGACAGGGCATGGGGGTGCTCTGAATTGCAAAACCAGTTATTTAATTAATCCGTTTATCCAGGCTCCAATCTATGGTGTTTGGGTTTTCATGCACACATCTTGCCTGTGCATTTGCAGTTTCTTTTGAATCCTCACCTCTTCCATTAGCACACTTATAGTATATAAACTGTTTCTCTACTAATAAACTAACTAGGGCTCAAGGGTTAGTCAACAATCATCTATAATGTTAAATTTTGGTACACACACTGACACAGCTTCCCCAAACCAGCTAGACCCTCATGGAGAAAGCCAAGGCACAGTCTAAAGGGCAGCACAGGCCAGTGAGAATTTCCCCCAGGCATTTTGGGAAGTAGTAAGCATACCACTCCCATTCACTCCTCATTTTATTTTTAAGGATTGACATTGTCTATCGCTCTCATTTTCTGTTCATGAGAGCACAGAAGACTGATAGCCTGGTTCATCTTGACTGGGCAGAAGGTTCATCAGGACATATAGCCCTGGTGTATACCTTGTACAAATCAAACTGAAACTATCCAGTTTATTTCCACTTACTCCCCATGAGCAGACCAGCTCTGTGTCTGACTGTGGCCTGCAATGTGCTAAGAAAGGTCTCTTCATTATACTAGTATGGAGATTGTAAGCTTTGCAATATGCAGAAGGCTGAGGAAAGTGTGCATTTTAAGTTATTTTCTCTTGAACCAAATCCCTATCTTCTTCCTGTGTTTCTACTCAAAGAGTGTTCAGCAGCACTACAGCTAATGGAGGTTTCTCTGAGTAAGAACTTAACATTTGTCCTCTTACTGAAAAAAAATCCCATTGTTTCTTGCTTGTGTTACCATAGGGCATAAGATGTCTGTTTTTCAACCAAAGTCCCATAGGTCTGAGGACAAAAGGAAAACACAGTTCCGCCCTTCAAAGCGATCATAAGGCAAAACACAATGGGCAGCTAGAGACAGATGAATGAGCACACAGACACAGAGAGACAGCGCTGGTCAGTGCGATGTGCTGCAACCTAACCATTGTCACCGTGGGCATCGCTGGAAGGAAAACAATTGGAAAGAGAACTGAGCCAAGAGAGACATTTTATTTGCGGAGGAATTTGCGTCTCAGCACTTGGTGACAGTCCAGCCAGAACAAAAACCGGAACTGTCGCAACGTTGAGTGAGAAGGGGCACGGAGCCCCTGCTGGGGACGTTCTCCTGGCGGGCTGGCCCTCACGGGACTTGCACAACCTTCCAGTTGCAGCGAGCTGGCACATGCCAGCAACCACAAAAACACTTCCGTCACAGTTTTTCCAGCCAGTGAAGCCTGAAAGAGAGTGGTGGAACAGATTTTGTCTCCTATTACAGGGAACGCCTCCAGGAATGAGAAGCAAAAAAGGAGAAAATGTGGTCATTAGATGTGAAAATGTAACATAAGGCACTATAGTATGGCACCACAGTCTGGCCAAAAAGCCAAAAGTTTCCAAGTGAATGAGAGATGACGGGTAGTGTAAGAGCTGACTGCAGACAGCTAGAAAGGATATACCAGTTCCAAGCCCAGGCAGCACCACAGGCTGGGGGCAGAGTGGCTGGGAAGCTGCCCAGAGGAAAAGGACCTGGGGGTGCTGATGACAGCAGCTGAACATGAGCCTGCTGTGCCCAGGTAGCCAAAAAGGCCAGTGCACCTGGCCTGGATCAGCCATAGTGCGGCCAGGAGGAGCAGGGCAGGGATTGTCCCCCTGTACTCGGCACTGGTGAGGCCACACTTAGAGTGCTGGGTCCAGTTCTGGAGCCTCATTGCAAAAGCATTGAGAGGCTGGAATGAAGAGACATTGTCCTTCTAGAGAAGGACAGCAAAAATGGTGAAAGATCTGGAGCACAAGACCTGTGAAGAGGGGCTGAGGGAGCTGGGGTTTGGCCAGGAGAGAAGAAGGCTTGGGGGACCTTATTCCACAAAACAACTCCCCCAAAGGAGGTTGTAGCCAGGTAGGAATTGGTCTCTGATCCCAGCAACCAGTGACAGGACAAGGAAATGGCTTCAAGCTATGCTAGGAAAGGTTCACATTGGACATCAGGAGGAATTTCTACAGAAAGGATTGCAAAGCAGTGGAACAGGCTACCCAGGGAGGTGGTGAAATCATCATCCCCGAAAGTGTTCAAGAAATGACTGGATGAAGCACTGAGTGCTGTGGCTTAGTTGATATGGGGGTGATTGGTCAGAAGTTGGACTCGAGTCCAACCTTAATGATTCTATGATTTAATGTAGGAGGTGCAGAAGAAGGAGAGGAAGGTTGCAAACAAAAAGTGACATGATCACAGTGGCAATCTGTGAACACAGAAATGCAAGCTGACAGAACTGGGATGAGTTTATCTGTGTACTTAGAAGATCAAATCCCCATTGCACTGTGCAAAATGTGTGCGTGGTCTAAACAGGATTCATGAGTCACAGGCTCTGCCCAAGTGGCCTCTGAGTGACCAGCAGAATGGTGATGCTCTCCCAAAGAATTGGACAGCAAGTCTTAGTCAACTTGAATTCAAGGTATTACTTAACTGTACATAAAGAAGTGTAGCTGGCACACACGAGATTTTAAATTGGAAGGGAGAATGATTTTTCTCTAGCAGTGCCATGAATTGCTGACATGGAGTGATTTGTGTGGAGACACTCAATGGATTTGTGCCTTTGCCTCACTAGAAATTTGAGGGATTTTTACATTGAAAGAGGTGTCAAAAAGGATCACACTCATAAGGAAACTTGAGTCTGACCGGGCTCTGGCCAGCGGAAAGAAAAGTTACCTCTGATTTCAATTATCTGCAGGATATCTTTGTCCTAGGGTGTCAAAAAGACTGCAGAATGGTCAGCCAACACCACCACCAGACTGAAATGGCTGGAACATTTCCTTTGCTTTGACAGCTTCTCTTTCCCTTAAGTGGAAGGATACTGACCCAAAAATACCATGAAAAATGATGAAAAGGAAACTGCTTGGCTACAGTTTCTCCTTGCCTTTCCCTGCTTTTTGCAGTCTCTTCCTCTGACTTTTCTTTTTAAAAAATTTCAGTCCTGGCAAGAAATACTAAGAGGTTCCAGACACACAGGGATGTGTCAGACATACAGGTGAATCAGAAAATCAGGGTTGCATCTCCTATGGTTGCTGGCACATGTTTGCTTGAGAAATCTAGGTGGAGACCAGAGTTTTCTTTTTTAGTTCCCAATGCTCTTCTTTTCTCACAAAAAAAAAAAAAAAAAAAAAAAAAAAATTAGATATCCTCTTCAAAGGATTCCCTGTTGATCTCATTTTAATCTACATCCCTTTGGAGGTCAATAGGAGAGCTGTTTTGCTGATGCACAAATTTATTCTCAATGGTAATTCAGCGCCTTGATTTTTGGCCTATAATGACAACAGTTACCAGTCTAAAAAGTACTTCATCTTGCTTTTTATTGCCAGTAGAGTTCAAATGTCTTACATGCTATGTGGAGACCCATTACACTTAACAATTTTTAACTCTTTTCTGAAGCCTAAATGGAAGTTTCCACGCATCTAATGAGTAACAGGATACAAAAATTATGACTGTGATTAAAAAACACAACTTGTAGTCTGTCACAGAATTCTAAGTTTCTTTGTGTTTAGATACTCAGTTCAAAATTGTACGTGCTAGACCTCTTAGTGGTTAGAGAAAACAGTGGGGAGTTACTAGTCTGGAGCCAGAGGGTGTCTGATTTTCATTGGAAGCTGGAATATCCAAGGCAGGAGTTGGAGAAGCCAAAAGTCCTTCAGAATAATTTTTCTGTTTTGCAAAATAAACAAAGGAGGATTCAAATGAAAGCAATGCTGGGACAGATTCCCATAGGAACACACAGCGTATTCTGGCAGAATCCTGGGGCTCTTTTCTGCTCTGATTTATATCAGCAGGATAAACACTCTTTATTATTTACCAGCTGCCAAGGACCAGCAGAACGTACAGGAAAAATATGATTCAGTAATCTACAATACATCTATTTCTTGGTTACCTTGTGATTTCCCCAGCTCTGTGCTCTCATGATCTCTGTGCATATGATCTGACTGACTTCTCCAGTAGGAGAAATGAGATCCAGTACAAAGTCCTGCCTCCTGGCACTCTTTGGTCCTTTTGCAACAAACAGATTTTACAGCAGCTGAGATATGGTCCCTGTAGAGCAGATAGCTACATCAATGCCTTGCACCACTGATCATGTGTTGTATGAGGACAAACCGTACAACTGTGATATAAACCATCACAAATGATAGAGTTACACTGGAGTAACTGCATCTACAGCCATAGAATGGTCCACCAATTTAACTGTACTGAAATAATCAAATCAATGCCAACCTCACATTCAGGCATGTTCTTAGATATCCAAACCTTAAGCAGGAAGTTGCCTATTTCCTTAAACCCTGATCCAGATTCAGGGGAAGATCTCACCTTCAGTTCCATGTCTGCCTTGTTACCCATCATAAATGGCCAACTAGGATCCCCAGGGCAGCTGGGGAAAACTGCTGTTCTTCAGGATATTTTTCAGATTATAAATGGATCTGGATCAGCACAAAGTCCCATTCCTTCTCCCCTTATTCTCCTGTCTCCAGTGTGTTCAGCTGCATGGCAAGCTATTAGGAACTGAGAGTTGATCAGACTCTGCTCATTTTGCAGGACAGCAAGACTGTACTGCACTGAAGCCTCTGGGCAACCTATTAACAACATCTGATTTCACTGTCTTCTCCACCCAGTCCAGTGCTTTATGCACACAGGGAAGGTACACTGTACAACACAATTATCTGTGTCCTTTAAAGAAAAAACTCATAAAGTACTCCTTTTTAAAAAAGAGAACTGTTTTTACTATTTACATGTTACTTCATCCACTTGTAATTATTTCTGGGGATTAGAATACACCATTCTTGGCTGTTTAAAGCAATTTTTGAAGTAGCATATTTGTTAAAGTTCTTTCTGACAGACACTTTAAGCTATACAATGCATTGCTGCCAAGAGGTCACTTCCTACAAATAAAAGCTAATTGCAATGTCATAGACATCAAACACCAGAGTACACTCAAGGTCTTCTATTCTCAGTTCATCATTTTACCCCTCACACCCAGAAAATTCCAAAAAATTGTCCCAAAAGGGATCTCTAGAGGTCATCTTCTCCATTCCCCTACCTCACAAAGTATCAACTCCACCTACATCACCCCCAATAGCTATTTTTCTCTCTGTGCAGACACAGTAGCGAAAAGGAACGCCACCTTAATTTCCTCTGGAGCCAAGAGAGTTGGAGATGAGCAACACTGGAAGGTGTTCAGCATATCAGTGAATGGAGAAAGACCTTACTTAAAAGCAGAATTTTCCATGCAAAATACAGGAGATTAGAGATTTAGGCAGCTTCATGCAATGACCATGTCAGTCTGTCTAGCTGCTACTGAAAGACATTCATCTCCTGGCTCCTAGTTCCCTTTCCTGACTGCTCCAGTCCCAACACCTTGTCACCTACTCCTGTCTTGGTCCTTACCTGATCCCACTGAAGGCTGATTCACACAACTAGCCCAGCTGTAACATCAGTATTCTGGTGCCTAAACACCGTGGAATCAAACTACAAACTAGACCAAGAGAGGTGTAAAAGCAACAAAGGAGCACAGAAATGGGAAAAGGTTTATGGTGTGGAGGAGGAAGCAGGCCCCCCACAAACACATTTCCTGACTACTGTGTCTTAGGTTTAGCTGTAACCTGGAATGGCACCATCAACCTGCTCTGGGCTCTTTAAGCAAAAGGCCTATGCTGTCACTGCTGCAGAAACAGCTGCCCCATTTCTAGCTGCAAAGGCCACTTCCCATCCCACCCCTCCTTATGCTACTCTCTGTGTCTGTGCACCCTCACAAGCAGACAGGCAAAGGAACCAGGGCTAATAGCTGATGGGATATGAGGAAAAAGACAAGGCAGTTCCTGTTCTGTAGGGATGAAGCAGGTCTGGCTCAATGCCTGCTTGTAAAGCGAGTGTAGAAACCATGCCCCAGGTTGGCTTGAAGGACATCTGCAGCAGAGCTGTGTGCTCTGTCTCACCTCCCAGGGCAGCCATCAACCTCTGTGGGCACTCCCATAATTAGCTAGCTTCCTTTCCAATGAACACTACTTGTGCCCTTTTTGCCCCACCATTAATATGCATCTTTAAGCATTTTTAATATGAGATTTTAATGAGAAGTTTCAGGAAAATATTTTGTTAGCCAGCACCAGGGGAAAAAAATCCATCTATTTTATCTTCAGTAAGGCACTGATTGCTCTCATCACCTATGGCTGATGTTCTAGTTAACTACTCAAATGTGCTGGCCAAGCAGCACTTCATGATTTATTTTAAAAGTCATCTAAAAATGGAGGGAAAAAAGCTAGAAGTTGATATATTAAAGTCATGATTGCTTGCCATGATTGGGGATTTCATGGGAGGTATTTTTGGAGGCAAACTGATCAGAAACCAGGAGCTCACTGGTACTTTATTATTTCCACGTTAAGGGAATGGCATTGGGAGGATTGATATAGAATAATGCCAGTCCCCTGCTGCTCACCTGTCTTACACAGCAAATACACCAATTGTACATTCATTATATTTTTTTAGCACTCCCATTGCCTCTGCCTTCAGTAAGGTCCTGTGGCATCCTACAATCACAGTACAACAGCATTTGTCCAAGATGTGATCTCTCTCAACCCCAATTGCTGCTGTTGATGTTGCTGTTTTTATCATCTGCAGGCTGATTTTGCAACAAGACCAGAGCTATCTCCCATGATGGCTTCAACCCACATTATGTGCTCTAGCACCATCAGCTGCTTGTGCTCCAGTGAACTGTGTAAGTTTTACAGCTTATACCTCTCCAATAACATCTTGGTACCTGCGTTGACTTTTCCTCTACTGGCATCTCATCTGTAAAGCACAGAGTCCTACAGGAGCTTCAGGCAATGGGATGTGGGGGAAGGGTGAGCAGCTGCAAACCTTTACTGGTAGCAGAAACTGAACTCCCTGGCCATTTCTGTTCACAGCCTGTGATATAGAAAAGCTTGGTGCAAACAAAAACATGGCAGAGGAATGCTATGTTCACAGAAAAACACATTTTTCTCTGCTTCTGTGAAGGCAACGTGGCCTGGAAGACAAAATGCTACTGCTGAGTGAAGACTGCCTGCCTGAGCCACAGCCTAACCAAGCACTCTGCCTGGACTTGGATTTTCCTCGAACCACAGCCCTGCATGAATTCTAAATTATCCAGAGAAAGGAAAGGCAGAAATGAGGTGTTTGTGGTGAGACAGTCTCCACTTAAATAGAACCGAAGCGACAAGGAGCTTTCTGCAGGCCTGGTGAAGAGACGCCTCATGGGGCAAGGATGGGGAGGTTGGGGTGACCCGGGAAGCTGGCTGGGCAGGATGCTCAGAGGAGCAGGACGGACATCTGCTAACAGTCAGTGCTGCTGTCAGTGCCTGGGAGATGAGGAGATGAGCCATGGCCCTGAGCTAGAGCAGATTTGGCTGTGACACCTCCCAGGCCCTGGTCAGGCCTGTGGGAAGGTGTCCTTGGTACTGCCCTGTGGGACAATGCAGTGTCAACCCCCTCAACCTGCAGAAAGAGTTCCACCAGCCCAACAAACAAAACCTTCTCTGACTAAGTACACAGAAACCGTCTCTGCTGGGTAATTTCCAGTCTCTGCTGGAAATTACTTTCTGCAGTCCTGGGGCCTCTCTCAAAAGCCAAGTCAGCATTTTATCCCCGTCTGGGTACCAGAACTACAGTTCAAATTGCACTGTCACTTGTTGAAGGTGTCTAACAGAACTCCTTGCTATTGGGAAATTAATTTTGTTGCAGCGGAATTGTTTTACAAGGTCTGTGCCAATTTCATGGAAGTTTTGTTTCAGAGATAAAGCTGGAAAAGATAACTATCCTACACTATCAAAAGACCAGGTTCCCCTAAATGAAGCCTTGGGGTGTGACCTTGAATCTACTTCCTGTAAAGTTTTTCTTTGCAGTGTCTATGTCAATATTTTTAAAAGATTGTGTCGAAATGAAATGCTTTTATCTATCAGAAATCAGCATTTCCTAGCATATTATTTCACAGGAATATCTACATTTCATAGGCAGAGTAGTGAGTCCTGACTTACTGAATTTCTACATTAAAAAATTAAACAGATACTGCATTTCCCACATGTCCCAAAGCTATTATCTGTGTGAGCCAAAACTCTATTTTCTCATACTTTTTACTAGGGCAAGTGTGTAATTCTCTGCAGGAATGCACTTAGTGGAAGCAGTAATTCAGGAGTACAGCAATCTTTCTAGGGAAGGTGTCTGAATCTCCCCAAATGTTTGACCTTCCCATAGCCTGCAAAAACGCTAATGACTCTAATGCCTCTCACACTCTTGTGCGTAATGACAGGCACTTCTGTTGCCAATTAGACGAGATTAGGGGAGAGCTGTCTTGTGCATACTGTACATGACAGCCTATTCCTAGAGCTGTATATTGCCTCTAAAATGGCTAATGCTGAATTCAGGATGTAAATGGAAAGCTATTTGTGGGAGGCTTGTCCTGGGTCCCCAGCAGGGTGTGAGAATTTGTACTTAGTGCTGATGGTATGGTTATGCTGCATTGCTGATGGATGTAAAAGAGGGCTGCCAAATAGAGACTCCAGGACCATTTCCTAAATAGCAGCGATAAAAATTACTGTTAGAGATCAAATCTGCACTGTTTTCTTATTTTCTAGGCAACTTCGAGCTGCCTAGGGAAGCAAGGACATAATTTGCCCTCAGAGTATCATTATGTGAGTTTTTGTACACTAAGCTTTTTCATACCCACCTCACAAGAAGGAAGACTGAAAGGGAAAACCTGGCAGGAGAGTGAGAAAGAAGAAAGTGGAGAAAGAAGAAAAACAGTGGAGCGGGCTCCCCAGGAGCGGATAATGCGAGAGTGCCGTCGCGTCAGCCCACATCGGATCTCTGCCCGCTCAGAGGTGTCTTATGAGCCCACAAAAAAAACCTCTCCTAGAGTAACCAAACCCAATTCTCACACATTCCATTCCCTTTCTGGAGTCTAGGTGGGTACTGCTTTTAAAACACAAATTTTGGAATGATATATCATCTTCTGGTTTGCCTTATCTATTTTAAAAATGACGCTAAATTCTTGTCAGTCAGAAATTTCTATTGAAAATTTGTGTTGCACAAAAAATAACTCTTTTTTAGCAGCAGAACTTTCTTTAAAAGCATTTTTTCCTGCTGTCCAACCAAATGTTTCAAACCAAAACATTTCAAACCCTTGGAATATGAGTTACAACAGAGTGGATTGTATTTAAAATGTTGTTGGCATTTATGTTTTTCAACTTTTTTTCTTGGTGTGTATTTTTATTCAAAATTTCTTTTCAAATTCTTCACAGCACTGGTTAATTTACAAGAAAAAAAATCTACAATTTAACTGCTCTTTTTCAAAGCTGATGAAGTTGCATGTTAGCAGTTTCAGTTTCAATAATTTTCCTCCTCAAACCAGTTTTTCTAATTTTACATAGTCTTAAAAAGTCATATGAATCAAAATTAGAAACTAAAAAGTGAAATAAAAGCATTGACATTCTCAATGTTGTTTGCTTTCAGTGACCTAAATTAAATCACCAAAAAAATTTTTTTTGGGGAGAAATAGAAGAAGGTGTACAAACATTAAAAACAGTAAAACATCCCGCTGTTATTCACTTGAAGGTGAAGCAATTTTTTTTGGGACTTTTATGTTAAATAGTTTTGCTGTTTGTGTAGGGGCTTTAAGCCATGCATATGTTTTAGCAGTAAAAAAAAACCAAAACAAAACAAAAAAAGGTATATTCAAAGCTACTCTCATTTTCTCGAGCATGAGTGGAAATTGTCCTTCCTGGTGCCTGGAGTAGATACACTTTTTTATTGTACAAACAGAAAATACATCTACCCTCCACAAGCACTCACTTTAGTAAGAGAGCTTTTTTAAAAGTGGAATGTACATAAAAATGTTCAAAGTGTATAAGAATGAAATCATGAAATCTCCTTCAGTTTTATTTTCACATATGCTGAGTGGCAAAGTCATACCACAGACAAGTAACATCAAAAAAAAAAAGAATGCATATCTGCTAGCACATTCTTATTTGTTTTTTTTTTTTATTTACACGCTGTCTAACAGAGTTCTGTGCTTTGCAATCCAATCTAGTTTTAACTTGCACCCTCCAGAGACTATATTTGCTTACAGTTTGTCCCCCTTGTTGGCCACAAGGAAGAATTTGTTTTCAGGCAATTTTTAGATCCCCTCTGCCCTTCTATTGCAATTCAATTATATCCTATGAGGAGATTCTGACTGATATTCCCAACACTAGACTCCTCTACTGGGGAAAATCTCTGGCTCTGTATTCTTTCTTCTTTATCTTCAGCTAGATAAAAATTAATATTATTTCTAAGAAAGATGGCAAGATATATTTGTCTCCTTTAACTTCTTAATTCTGGTTTATACTATCATGTTAAGATCAAGAACATGTTGATTACAATCTCAAGATTACAGAGAGTGTGATATAATAAATAAACTAAAGAGTACTAATCCCTTAATCCTTCACTTTTTTGTCATCTTTACTAAATTTCATGTTTTCATCCTGCAACATGAAGCCATTATTGAGAATATTTTTTTTCTCATACTCTTTTTCTTATATCCATACTTGAGTCTTTGCCAATTTCCTGTTTTTTCTCTTTCCAGCTATTAGGCTGAAAATGTTGTACAGGATCTTCACGTAGAGACAGCTTTTGCCATCTATAGCTGGGATTCTCTAGACACTTCCTTGTTAAGTTTTATTGGTGTGTTGGTTTAGAGGAAAAACTTCAGTCAATATTTCTAGCTGTGTAGACTAGAAATTCATGTCATAACCACAGCAATAATCTGCATATTAATAATTAATTAAGAAACCTGCCTCTATTTTATCTCCAAAGCTCCCAGGAGTATTTTTCACAGTGTAGTGTTCAGATTTGTTTCCTGTGGTATACTGAACCAGAAATAAACATGACTTGCCATCATATCTCTTGTTTATCTCTTGTGCCGTGATTTATGGAGAAATGGGAAATGAAGGTTGAAGAAATCAATATTTCTTTTGGAGGACTGCTTTGCCTCTCCACCCCACAGCTGTGAGATCCTGGGGAAAGTCACACAGCAGATCAGATGCTGGTTCATCTGCAGCCAGTAACAGAATATTTTGGGCAAGTGTATATCCCACCAGGTCAGCTGCTAATATTTCGCTCTTGCTTTTCAGCGAGCAGGCAGGCATGAGATACTCTGACTAAGACCCAACTTGCACATTCCCACTAAAGCTTAATTTGGCCGCATTGCAACATCTGTGTTGTGCTGAGTCCAGTATCTCTCTGTGCTACCAGGGTCAAACTCATCTATCATCACAGGCAGCAGTTTGGAAGATGGTAACTGCTGCTGCCTCCATTCCAAACTTACTGACAAAAAGAAAAGAAAAAAGGACTAATTTATATTTTAAAAGGTGTTCAATAGATGAGGCTACCCTTCTAGACAGAATCAGGCCAAGTTTCTCCCCAGATATTTCTCCCACACAAGAGGTGCATGCCCTTGAAATTTAATAAAGAGAGCAAATGACACTCCATAATTTTCGTCCCAAGCACTGACTGAAAGGTGACATTACACAATAAGAGTAAATCTCCTGCTCCACTTATACCAGCCAAGAACCCAGAGACATTTCTGCCATAACTCCCAAACCAAAATAGCAATTGGTGAAATACAACCTGCATGCTGTTGTTAAAAACAAGTGTGAGTATTGTAGTTAATGCTTGGCAGCAAGCCGGGGAGCCAAAGTTCACCAGAGGGGCCCCGCTGGGGATTCCTGGAGGCACTGCATAAATCTCTGCTGCACTCCCTGTCACTGACACGCTGGGAGTGCATGGGAGCACCCCGAAAAATATGCCCCAGGCTCCCGGCAGCAAACACCAAGCACACGTCACAGCCCAGGATAAAGAGGATGGATGCACATGTGTGCATGCATGCACAGAGGGGCAAGGGGCAGTGATGCAACAGATAATCAGTTCTTTCTTCAATGCAATAGGTAATCTTGAGCAGACGATTGTTAACCAGTTATGAAGACTCCTCCGGCTCTTACTGGGGTTACATGTCTGATAATCGTCCCCTGATCTTTTCAGTCCTCACTGGCTCAACAAGCACCACCAGTCTTCCTCAGTAATTCGGTTTCTGACTCAACAGCTCAGAGTCACATCTTCTAGGGAATGATACAGTCTTATTTTAAAGGTTCAGAGGAAAGCAGAATTTACCTTCTCTATCCCAAAGCTAAATACATCCACTTAAAAAAACCTTACTGAAAAGCTGCACCTTATAATAGATTAGAATGGTTTCGCAGTCAAATCTTGTTATACCTTTGTCTGCTGGACCGAAGAGCCCTGTAATATCAGATAGCTCCTCTTCACATAAGCAATTATAGAACATGATTGAATTGTTTCTTAAGCTCTTTTACAAGTGAAACAAACAGATCCCCTCTAATCTCTCATAGTAAGCATGTTTTCCAGGCCACGATCCATCCTGGCAGGAATCAAGAGACAGCTGAACTCAGAGAACTCGTCCTCATCTCCTTAGGATCTGATCCCTAAAATGCTAATGTGAATATTTACAAACTAGAAAGTGCTTAGGTGTGTTACTAGACACATTCTCCTTTCATACCTTTTATTCAGTTCACAGAAAGCATTCACTGTGTTGAGTGCAAGCCCTCCCATTATATATAGAATATTCATACACCTATTCAAATGCACAGACCACCTGTAAATGCAAAACTAAGCAAAATTCAGAATATTTATCCAACAGGAAATTCTAACATTTCACCTTCTTATTTCATCCCAGCTTAAAACCTGAAATGTTAACATTTGTCAGAGAGAAAATGGCATTTTTACACAAAATGGGAGAGCACTGTGTTTTCATATCCTCCAGTGCAGACATATCAGATCGCAGTTTCCCAAACGAAAGCACTTCCAATGGATCAATGCTGTTATAATTCTACATTCCCTTATCATGGTAAATTGCCTGGCAGAGATTGCAGGTTGGTAGCTAATGAACATGCTCAACTCTCTTTGAACCCTGCTCCCTCTCCTCAGCTGGCTCCTGCCTTTGGGGCCAGGCTGGAACAGGGCAGCAAGAAACCTGTAGGGCACTGTGTGAAATGGGGACTTTCTGGGAGCTTAGCTCTGGGAAAAGGAAAGCTTAGCTCTGGAAAATTTAGCCTTTAGCCTCATTTAGCCTCACGCTGTACCAAGCTGCTCTGAAATATTTTGGGTAAGCAGAACATAGCAGAATTGTCTGATCCAGGCTGAAGGATGAGTGAAGTGTTTCATACTTACAGTGTGCTCTGCAGAAACTCCTGCTGACTGCTTTTCACACAGATAAATATGGACACAGACATTGCAGAAATGCATTTTGCACGTAGAAACAGAACTGCCACGTAAACTCCAACATAAATACAAATCACAAGCAAACACACATCCTGAACACACACAGTCAGCATACCAAAAAATCAGATGGCCAGCTCAAATACATGCCCAAAATGCCCCCACCTCCTCCTCCCACCATTAGAGGAGATGAACCTTAGGAGATGATGACTTCCATGCTTAGAAAGGCTCTCTCTACTTACTGTGAAGTACTTAAATGTCTGATTTAGAAGCTGAACTTTACCATGGCTAAAATTACACATTATACCCACCAACATGAGGCAAAAACACATAAACATTTAGCTAACCTATGGATGCATGCAAACACAAAGCATGAGTATATGGTATTGTTATTACAAGCACATACCGAGTTTTAACTCTGCAAACAGAAACAGAAACTCTTTTTACCAGCTCCCAAAATTTAATGCGGGTCCTGCTTATCTTCTTCATGCCTCTTCTTAAACTGATCACCGCAGAATCAGAAATCTACTTTTACAATGAAAATGTTGCTTTCCTGTCATCAAAGCTGTAAAGATCAGATTGAAAACATGAGTCCCATAGGCTAAGAAAAAAATGGGGAAAGTGGTCAAAAGAAACCAAAATCTATCAGTTTCTCAAAACTTATGAGTTACTTACTCAGTCTTGCTCTGTTATTTTTAACACTGTTGGCAGCGCTGCAACAAGCCCATGAACATTAAAAGCACATTCACAAGGAAAACCTAAAAACATAAATACAAGTAGATATTACTGGCACGGACTCAACATATGTGTGCATATCTTACCACCGCTGTGCAAACGTAGATGTACAAACTCTACGGATGAGGGCCCATTCTGCAGAAGTATGGATGTGTAACACCTGCAAATACTCAACAGGAATCCTGCACAATAGTCACACCACCACAATTATGCACACACAAACCCTGCAAACCAGTGTGCCTACAATTTTAGAAGCACAAAACAGTCTGACTTTCAGAGTAGAAGCAAGGAAAATATTTTCATTTGTAATTGATACTTTGAAAGTAAATGAAAAATTTTGTTTGGGTTCAAATTAAAATGTCAATTTTTTTTGGCTAGAAAAATAAATGAAACGCTTTTACGTCAAAATAACAATTTAAAATGACAGATATGCTTCGGTTTCAATTTAAATTGTTGTTTTGTTTTGAAAAAAAAATATTTAAAGCAGAATGAAAACAAAAATGAGCATTGTGTTTTATCGGGCCAACCCAAGACAAAAACACGGTTTGGAGAAAATGAAAACCGACTGGAGAAATTGTAATGAAAATTTTTTCATTCCAGTTTTCTCTGGGGAACCTTTATTTTTTAGACAGTGGTAACACACACGTACAACCCACTTCTTATTCTTTATACACATGCGATCTATAAGAATACTTCATAAGGGCACACTCCGAGCCCTTTACATACACACAGAGGCACTCATGGGCACTTTGGGTTTGTGCTTTCGACATGTCTGGGAGCATCAAACACACCACTGGACACACACATGTGGTCTCTGTTAAGAAATTCAAGAAATAAAGCCAATTTTAGATCAAGTGAGCTGTGGTCCCCTGGCTCAGGTTCTAGTGCAGGTGATTCTATAAACAAAGTTTAGTGCCAACGTGAAAGAACAAATATGCTATAAATAGTTCATGACTTCCAAAAGCCCTTGTCTCTTTCCAGTCCTTCTTCTAAACCAAACCAGCAGATGGGCTGAGAGCACTTCAAACCCTCTCCTTGAAATAAAATGCTGGAAATAAAGAAGAACAGCATGAAGGCAGTAAAACAAAATAGGAAAAGGAGGGAGGGGGCCGCAGGGGCAGGGGGAGAAAGGCTTTAATTTATTGGGAAGAGGGCTGGGAATGTAAAAAGAGCGGGAGTGAAAGGAAGAAAGGGGACATCACCCTGCCTGATTGCAATTGCCATTAAGTTGCAGCAGGGGTGTTAAGTTGCAGTGTGGGTGCAAGTGCACACAGCCCACCTCCAACCCAAACCTCCTCGGCATCTGAATCTTCCCCACCCTGAGTGATTTAATGCCCCGGCCCATGCGGTTTATTTACTGCCTTTTGCTCCATTTAATGGAACCCAGGGGCCTTCACACCAGCACGGGTCAGTGCCGAAGCATTTGTTACCTGTGCCAGGCAGCACACCAGAGGCAAGGGAGAGGGGGGAATCGGCCACTCAAGCACAAAAAAGCAACGCAAAGTTGCAGCCTGTGCAGGGGGAATGTGCTTCAGCGCGGACTCTGATTAGTTTTATGAAGCAGGAGGTTGCTCTAACATCTGGAGGGAGTTTGCAAGGAACTGAGACAACACGGGCCTGATGCAGCAGACTCCACACATAATGGGTTTTTACACCCAGCCAGAGGTGTTAGGAGAACTTGAGAAAATCCCCGAATTCTCTGGAGCAGATTAAGTGCCCTAAACACAGTTAAGGAGGCAATTGGTTTAACTATAACCTTTATAGCTGCCGAATGTCAAATAACAATTACTATGCATTTAAGAGAAAGGTCTAGAGAATACTGAGGTACTTACCTACACAACAAACTGGGGATTGCAGCAACTAAACAAGGTGACACAAATTTCTAAAAGGTTATTAAAATTAAGATCTAGTGAGATTAAACAAAACTTTTTTGTGGAATCCATGTGCTGGCTGAAAAATCAGTGTCTTCAGTGACAGTGGAAAGGTCTCCATAGAAATGAAGAAGCAATGATAGAGTGATAGTGGATCTCCAGGAGAGGTCACTGTGTTATGACAACATCTAAAAATTTAAGGTACACACACAGCAGACAGCGCTTGAAGGAAAAAGAACAGTTGGGCTGGGAGCACATAACTCAGGAACAGAAACAAGTTGGTCTCATATGCCATGCAGTGAGCAAATAAAAATATAAGTACCAGAGATATGTTGAAGAGCTGTGGTCAGTGTACAAACATGGAATTCATGCAAAAAGAAAAAAGAAAAGGAAACACACTGTATTATTCTGAGTACTGCAGTAAAGAAGAAATGTGCTATGTGCTGCTGTTTTTATTTTTTCCCCCACAGGAATCCATGCAAACTACTTTGCTATTTGTTAATGGCTGTTAGACTTCTGGCAGCTAAATGGACTGCCAGACATTACAACAGTAGCAATCAGAGACTAAGAAAAGAGGTATTTCAGCAGGCATGGCATACCCCAAATGCAAAATAGTTTGGTTTTCTTTCAGAGATTGTCCATGAAAATTATTATCTCCATCAAATCGAATGGGGACACCGTTAAAATTGCTAAAATTCTTCCAAAGTTGCAGAAACTACTCACTAAGCTATTCCAGAGAAAATAAATGTCCCAGAGGTGCAATATCTGAACAAAAAGCGTCCCAGATTAAACTGTACTCTTGAGAGAAATTTCATCCTGGGAAAAAAAATCCCAGGTGTCAAACAGATGAAATTTGTTCAGAAAAATAAGAGTGGATGGCATTTTTCCCTGGAAGCACAGATAACACTCAAACACACAATCAAAACAAGAGCAGAATTAAAAAACCCATTGCATTTGTCAGTGCAACATGAGAGAAATTTTGCCACTTTTTTTCTGTATGTTGGCAAAAATAGGTTTTTTGGGACTATTACTCAATGTTATATATGTGAACAGATTATCCTCTTCATGTTTTATTTTATTCCAAGTAATTTTGCCAAAAAAAACAAACAAAAAAAAAATAAAAAACCCCACCAAAAAAACCCCACCCAAACATGATCTGTAGCAGGACTATTTCTATAAAAATTGCACTCTAATTCTAGATGACAATAATGAGTGTTTGAGTGCTATGTGGGCAAGACTGAATAAAACCTAAATATTGCAGTATTTTATCATGATGTCATGCTGAATCAAAACTCATAGCAGAAGTGTAGATAATGCCAGTCAAATACTTTGAGAGGATTAAGAATGACATTGGAGTTGCTGGATAAAGGCAGACATTGGAGATTTAAGAAGGCCTAAAATATACATTGCTTGTGTAAGAATAGACATCTGAGAATGGGATTCTAAATCAACATTTCATGTCCAGCAGAAAAAGCATAAAATCCTATTTTGGTAATTGGACAAACACTTGTTCCCCGATATCATCCAGTGGTAAAAACTGAAGGGTTTAAATGATAAAAATCAAGTGTGTCTGTGAGCTGCTGCTAGACAGTGGATGAGACTTTGAACAGGAATGATCTTTGGGGTTGGACTAGGTGACCTTCAAGGTTCCTTTTAACTCAAACCATTCTATGATTCTATAATGTTAAAACTATCCCTTTTACTGGTCTCAAACTTGCCTGGGATTATAGAACACACAATGTTTCTCTGGCAAGTGTCACGCATAAAATCAGTTTATTCTTTGCTGTCAGGCTGAAAGCAAGATGAGGAAGAAAACAGCAAAATTCTAAGCCATGTCCCATAAACTGTAAAGCTCTAAACATAGCATGTGTATGGTTCTATCACCAAACATTTGGAAAGTTTCAAAAGGAATAAAATCTGCAAAATCAGATTGGTATCTAAGAAGAGTTGACAGCTTACTAGCACAAACTTTTCCAGTTCATCAAGGCCTCAGCTTTAGACTGCAATAGTACAAAGGTGCCATAGTTGAAGAAAGTGAACAATAGGGAATAAAAATTGCTAATAGGTAATCTGGCCCTGTAGTCATCTGAAAAATAAAAGAAATGTAGTTATAGTGCCTTTCCTGTAAGAAATTTTCATAAAGAAAAAAATATGCACTGACAAATGCAACCGGAAAAATGTGAAATTGGATGAGGACAAGATGTTTAATAGTGAATGAAGTAGGGAGTTCATTTATATCACAGGCCTGATTGTAGGGTCAGATGTCTTTTGCAGGGTGCCACATCAGAGCTGGTTTTACCAAGTGAAATTATTTCCACTAAAGGCCATTTTGAACTTTATCAAATGGAAGGGGAGCTGATAGTAAAACAGAAGGCTTCAATTGCTTCAGAGAGAAAATCTGAAAGAGGGATCAGAGATTACAGAGAGTTGCCAGGAAATATTTGATAAGCAGCAGACCTAAGGAACTGCTATGCGTCCATTTTCAAAATCCCTTTCTTTCCTGCTGTGCAAAAACAAGAGCATTACTTGGCTATGTGTGAACCACAGAATCTGAAACATCTGGTGGGTAGTTAGACAAAAGGAAGGACAAAGAAGGAAGCATTTATGTATTCTTGTTCCCTCAACAAAATGGATATTTTTCTGCAATGTGTGCTCCATAAGCTCTGGGTATGCTGCAGTATGGGGAAAAGGGGCTGGAGTCTGTCTACATGTCTCTGCTGAGGACAGACACAGCTTCAGCAGAGTAAGAGGCCATGCATATTTCTAGCAACAGAATGAATAAAATAAAGGTGTTATAGAGAAATATGATTAGCTTGGATTCATGGGTTTGTAGCAAAGACAAGAGATGAAAAACTGGGGGAAAGCAGGTACCAGGAAATGCCCATTAAAGCTGTTTCCAATTTGCTCAAAATGGGAAATACCCGTGCAATGAAAGTCCACACCAGTCAGAGCTCCTTGGATCATGGGTCCCCACAGGCATTCAGCCTGCCCTGCAGCTGGGGATCCCAGAGGGACACTTGGGCTTCTGTGGGATACATCAGTGTTTTGAATGTGTTCCCATGGTAAAACAGAACAGATAGGCTGCCATAGGAGTATGAGGGAGCATCAGGTAAATGATTTTTAAGTGCTTACCTGGGTTTCCTTTTCCCAGATCCCATTACCCTGTTTTGGTAAAAATTAGGTGATTTGTTTCCTCCTCCTTCATCCCAGAGATCATCCTCCTGTGAGAAATTATGAGACTTGATACCTCATTTTTGACCTTTTGGAACCATTATTGGTCCTGCTAATGGAAGGGGTGGCAGTAGGTAGTAGTGAGGAGCAGAGGAAAGGAAATGGGCTTTAAGTGGTGGGGTTTGACCCTTGAGGACTCCTGCCGAGAGAAAACTCACAGGAGAGAGTCTCCTCTCTTCGTTTCTCTTGCACCACCTTTGCTGTGGCTCTGTTGCATCAGGACTCTGCTTGTCACTCATTCACCTCTAAGAAAAATCCTGAAGCACAGCAGGAGAGATTTGGAGGTGGTCACCAGCACAGCAGGAGCAGCTGACAGATCAGTCAGCACAGAGCAGTAGAAAGGATTTACACTTTGTGAGAGCAATAGGGAAGGATGTTCACCTTGTGCTGAGTTGAGAAAGGCACACAAGCCTCTTCAACAGAACCTTTCCTGCTGAGGTGGGAACAAAGATTAAAATGAAAACAAATTATTTCTGCAAATTGTGATTACAAGATATGAACAAGCTATGAAGAGAGGGACAACAGCTTCTGTCTGGACAGAAATGTTTAGCTTCCATGTTTCTAGGTGTGGACTCAAAGTGGGCTTTCCTCACATCCCCTAAAAACCCGACCAATAGCACATTTTTGGCACTATGCATATTTGCCTTGGGTCTTTTTCTGATGACAGTGTGGCAGTAGGGAAACCAGGGAGAGAAATGATTCCCTGAACACTAGGTTGGACCACTGCTTGCAAACATCTGTCCTGCTTCACTGCTGAGGTGGAGACCTGGGATAGCTGTGTCACCAGCTGCTACTGCCAATTTATGTACCATGTCATTGAACCCTGCTTGGAACAAGTCTAATTGACATGCTGCTTAAAACAGTGGTAGCAGCAGATTTCCCCCCATTTGCGCAGGGCTTTAGGGACAGCAGGAGTGCTCGTCCAACACAGGTGTCTTGTAACTCTCCCAGTGTCACAGCTTGGTGCTAGAACAGGGAGCTGTAAGCCCATTGTTCAGGGGCCTTTCCAGCTAGGGGTAACGGGTCAATTATTTGTCCTACAGCCAGCAGGGCACAGTGGAAGAAATGACAGTAGACCTTCATGTCCCATGAAGCGGCTGTGGGCTTGACATAAGACATCTGCCAAGCAAAGGCAGCACTTAAAATACTTGGGCATAAAGGGTGAAAGGACAATTAGTTTCTACTTAGGCTATAAAACATTAGTTTTTATTTGATTTTGTCCACAGCCACCTTGTTGAAGTGCTCTTTTTATCAGCTCAAAGAAAACAATTCAACATATCTTCACTATTCAGAATTTCAAATCAGTGTCTCTGGGTATTCCCAGCAAGGAATTTTATCCAGCATGATAAACAAGAACTTCTATGTATGATATTCCTAAGGTTTAAAATAAAGCAATAAATGCCCCTAAATCTCTCTGACAAGACATTTTCAGTTGAACACACTACTACTTGATAAACATTATAGACTGAGCTATACATAAACTAGAATTTGGGGGGCATAAGATTTTACTTTTTCTTTTTACATACTTCATTTAAGCTGTGTTACCATGATGTTTCCCGTATTTTAAGAAGCCCATGATGAAACTCAGATGCTGTCTACACAACAGTATAAGAACATGAGAGCAGGATGAAGAAATACAGAATACATTATTTCTCAGTTTTTGTGAATCAAAAGCATCTTAAACAAGTGGCATGGCCATTGAAGGAACTAAAACCATACAGGGGACATCTCTTGAAGTTGTTTATGCAATAAATTAATGGAAGAACCAGAATCTGAATCTAACATTCTTGCTTCCTCATGCCTTTCCCTATGTATTAGTCAAGGCAATTCAGCAGGAAGGAGGTCTATAGGCTTAAGTGCTCATCAGTAAATATAGAAATCAATTTGCACTGGCTTTGGTGGGGGGTTGGAGATTAAACACTGATAGAACAGACCCACATATAGCATGTGGAATCTGGATTTGATGCACTGCCATTATGACAAATTTCTATCAAAGATGATTTAGTGGATCAGCCAAAACAGAATTTCACTGTAGCATTGAAAACCATGTTAGTTATTTTCCTCACACCATATCTCAGAACCAGGTGAGTGCTCTAGATGTGATGAAAATTTGCAAGAATAGCTCAAAAGTGGGAACATTCTTTATTCCCTGCTCCACTAAATGGTTGGTGCTTTCTTCCAAAATAAGGCCTATGCAAAGGGTTACATCTGAGCAGTTACGTAAATGGAACTGGAAAAACTTAAACTTGGGCAAAATTAAATATGTATCTGTCAATTTGTTTATTGTGATACTTCATAGATGTTAACACCAGAGGACTGTTACCACTGAATCTGATGTAATGCAAATCACATCCTCACTCAAAGATTTGTTTCCTTACCTATGTAATATCCTTTATTGAAATGGGCAAAAAATTCTCATTTCCATGACCTGGAGAAGGCTTTCATGACAAATTGCTCAGCAGCCTGGGACTGGTCTGGAAAGCAACTTTCAAATAGACATTCATTCTTAATTTGAAGTTTCCAATCCATTACAAATTCAGCTTTTTGAAAGCTTGATTGATAAGATGATTAATTATACTGAAGGTTGAGAAGCTGTACGTTTTATTAAAATTTGTATCTGCTAACTTCAGTTTCCAGATGCCACATTTTACTGTACCACCATCAGCTAGATTAAGGGTCTCAAAATTATATAAATCTCTGCCTTTTGTAGGCTTCTACTGACAATTATTTATTTACCCATTAATGTTCCCAATCATGGGCTAAAAAAAGTAAGCTCTTTTAATCTCTCATTTTAAGGCATGTTTTCCAGAATTCTTTCATTCTGATTTTCATACCTTCTTCAACATTCCAACATTATTTTGTGAACCAACACCAAAATTAAGCATAGCACCGAGTACGAAGTAACCTTTGGAGTAAACTACACAAAGGTTTCATCACCACCTCAGAACAAAATCATTTGAAATGCTTCTGTTTTTTCTTCTTGGCCCCTTGACTGTAGTCCCCTTGAATAGTCAGAGTGCCTGTACTAATTTTCAAATCACAGACAGTCATTCAGAGGATTTAGGCTGTGATGTTTCTTTGTGTACTATAAGAAAACATCTTATTCTAAACTTGATATAACATTAAGTGTTGGTCAGTAATCTTACAAAAAAGAGACAAAGGATGTTACAATTAATGCTAAAAGTGAATGGAGCTAAGAAGAACATGAAGATTACACAAACACATAATGAACTTAGACATTCTTACATTGCAATACATAGATTTTTGAGGAATTGTTCCCATTTAAAAATTACTGATTCTACTTTAGAGATGTGTGGATATACAGCTTAGAAAAAATACAGGAGATTGTTTTGTCAAAAGTGTGAATAAACCTTTTTGAAAATAAGAAACATGTAGAGAAATTGTTGAATAGTCACGTGTGCAGTACAAATGCAAGAAATGAGCAGACACAAATGTGAGATTTTATGTGATTATACATTGCATAGTCTCTGCTACTGTCAAATTATATTTCCCAAATGATAAAGGGACTCAAAAACATAATACTGTGAAACAGTACATTTTCCAGAATAAAGAGGAGAAAATAAAACAGTAACCAAGAAAAAAACTTTTCACTTCAAAATGCCTCATCTCTTTTTGCCTCAAGAATAAAAAAATCCTTTTACAGACTCACAGCAGCTCTCTCCAAGCAAGCTACAGGGCGCTTATTTATAACATTCATGTTTGTATAAGGCAGTCCGTCCAGTGAAATATTTTAAAAAATTTAAAAAAGAGGCAGCATATATAAATCTTCTTTGCACATATTTAAATCTGCAATCATTTCCTTTAGTGACGTGTTTCTGTAATTAGGAAGTTTGAGAGAAACCTTTATAGGCAAATCTAACTGATTTCTTTTTCATTAATTAGGTTACTTCAGGAAAGAAACGTTTTAGGAACCATCCTGATTGTTAGAGAACGATCATTTGGAAGAGGTATGTACTGAGACACAATCTGTCTGACTTACAGTCTCAGTTCAAAAAGCCCCACTGAGATCAGCCAGGAAAGTACATGTGCACAGATAGGCAAAGCAGAATAATTCTGTTTAAAATAATAAATTATAGTAAACCTGGGGAGAAAATACAGATGTCATGTCAGTCTGCAAGTGAACTTTTAGTGAATCATTAGATGGTACTAATTTGTTGAAGTCAGGAGTCAATGAAGACAGTGAAGTCATGGGAGCATTGTGCTCCAATGGTTACATCATTGATTATTTCATTTTAATGTCCATGAACCAAAACTATCAGGCTGTCTCAGCATTCATGCAGGACTCTTTATGGAGTAATCAACAGCCAGTGCCAAGGATGCCACTGGCCTTTAGATCTGTTCTTTGCTAACTTTTACCTGTCACTCATCATTTCCTACATATTTTTTCCAAACAGTGATAGGAACATAAAGACGAGAGGAATTTAAATCCCCTAAAAGTAGGCTGTTGAACAAGCCAGGAAAAAGAGGATTCAGCTTCTAATAGATAACAGTTCCTTAGATATGCTTCCATCTCAAAATACCATTTGTACAGAGAACAAACGTGCTGATGATGTGGTAAGTCATTTGGCCCAAAAGAGGAAATTACATTCAAGTCCAAAATATTGAATTACTTGGATATGGTTTTCATACTGAAAAGAAGAAAGTTTTTTTCTCTGCAACTGGCACAAAAGAATACAGTTTTAGAAAGGCCTGTCCATGCCAGTTTTTGTAAACAGCTGTGCCAGGTCACCCTCTGAGGGTGAGGAGGGCACTTTGGGGTAGGAAAGAGGAGAAGGCACACGCCAGTATGAGGTTACCAGTGCAAGCATGGCATTTATCCAACTCCATTATGTCAGCCCAGGAGTCCTGATGTTAAGGATTAGTTCTGCTTCGTATGACCTTCTGAGTTTCTAATATCACATCTGACAAAAATCACAAGATGTTACTGAGTCTCTCAGCTCTAACTGGTATTGATCTACATGAGGGTTCCTGGTACATGTCAGGGAAGACAAAGTCCCACACAGAAACCAGTTGTAACATGAGATGCTCCCATTTATAGTGAGATGTTAACATTTATAGTGAAACACCTACACTTTTCAGGACCTGCATGGGCCAGGATTTCTTACAGTTGAGGGAAGAACACTTACTAAAGTGTATCTCAAACTACAGCTACAGGAATAGCTGTGACATGTCACCCTCTACGACAATTCCCTATCCATTGCAACACCTCTAAAGTAGGGGAGAATGCAGGAGGTTGTTTTATTTATTTTCTGTGGCCAACTGTATTTCCTGTAGGAGGTTTACTTCTCTCTCTTGAAATAGCATTCACAAACTTTTTATGAAATAAGCTGTGTGAAGTATGCTCTTTCATGGCAGGGAAAAATTCTTTCAAGCTTGTCGTATTGTCATATGATAGCACAGATGTCCTACAGCCATTACTTCATACAAATCATCAGAGCAATGCTAAGCTTCTTTGAGGCTTTTCTATATGTGGATGCTACCTATATGTAAAAAAACCCAAAACCCCACTAAGTCTAGGATGGCTGATAAGTCATTAGTTTGATTTATAGACTAAAAGAGAAATGTCCAGAACTGCACACTGGCCACTGTTATGTTATTAAATATTTTTTCTGGTCATTCTGAGCTAATCTGCTGACACACTGCCAGGAAAACAACATGCTATGCTCCCGGATTGCTTGGGGTTAGGATAACTGATGACATCAGATGGGTTTGTAGCAAACTTGAGTTTGAAACTTTGTGATGCATGAGTGATTGTTAGAGAAACTATCAGTCCTCACAGATCAATGCAAGACACAAATTAAACAAATGCTTAGGTCTCGGGGGTGGCAGGAAGGTAGCATAAAAAATGACAGGGAGATTTGAAAGAGTAGCAGGAGGATGTGCTGTTGGCACCCAGTACTGCCACTCACATATTTGACTGCATGGCGCTTCTTGTGTGGTGGATTCCAGTGGATGTGATTATCTTCACCACCACAGGAGAATGACATTGTTAACTGGCTGTTACCAAAGGCAGCGTGTGTCCATGAACTCTCGCCTTCCCAGGAAGCCCCCTTCTCCACAATGTGCTCAGAGAACCACCAGCAGTCAATCTTCTTGTCACATGGAAAGCGTTGGCAGAGAGTGCCCTGATGAATTGCAAACTCCAAATTGCACATGATTTGAAACAGCTTATGATTTAAAATTGTAAGAGGTTTCTCAGATTTAGGGACAATATGGCTATTGATTGAAAAATAATTTTTTGTGCTGATGTGATGTACATCATAAGTAGGAGAGAAACTTCTATGACCACAACGTAGGAAGCCCAAACCACTTATCAGAAACTCAGATAACAACAAAGTTGTCAATACTTGCCAAAACCTTGAGGTAAACTCCTGATTTTACTAGTGCAGTGCTTCCTCACCAACCCACACCTGCTTTCCCCTTTTCAACAACATTCTACTGCCTGACCTGGAAGACTATGTCCACCTTCCACTATCTATAAGAAGTGAGGCCCAAGCAGCTGTACCTCCTTTATAATCTCATTCTGATCAGTCCCTGAGCACCCTTTTTTTTTTTTGTGCACTGAAAGAAGCAAAAAAAGCAAATTCACAATTAGGTCAGCAAAGTCAACATTGCAACACACTTCCAGAAAAGGTTGAGCTAAGCTCAGGTGGGCAACTTTAATCCCATGATTTCTTAACTTTTGTATATGTAACTCCTTATAATTTTTATTCTTTCAATCTTTTTAAGCAATTGGGCATAAAGAGGCATATCAAGTATGAACTCCCAAAGAGGCAGCCATATGGCCACTTCTCCTGCCAAGATTAACCAGCAGCAGAAGGGGAGAGATGTGCTCCCTGCCTGCAGCTCCAGCTGTGGCCAGTACACTCAATGAATAACCCACTCAAACGACACAGCTCCTGAACCTCTGTCCCTCTCAACCCAGCCTAAACCAAGCTGGCACGTGGCTACATGCTGAAAACTCACTCAGTAATAAAATTGTGTCTATTGTGACTCCTGCACACACCTGCAGGATTACTTTTCAGATTGTCCCATTCAAGCCTCAGTATTTCTCTGTATCTCATAAGAAAGGCAAGCATAGGTTTGGCCTGCCTATCATACATGTGTAAATACTGGCTGCACTCAGAGCACAAGGGTACAGACTGGGTGCATCCATCACATCCTGAGTCACACCCAGGTCTATAAAATGCTACTTGAGAAAATGGTAGTTCTCTGCTTTTTGAAGGATGGGCTTTAGTTTAGAGAGACAGGCAGACAGTGCCCTAGGGCTGAGTTCTGGGCATTTCCTGCTGCACTATGCAGCTGGAAAGATCAGTCACATTATAAGCCTAACCAACTTGACAGAGCCCCTTTAACGAAATCTGAAAATGAGGGAAGCCCCTGGTGGGAAGGAAGGGCCACTGTGGCTTAATTAAGTGCTAATGAAAACCTGGACCTTTCCAATACTAGCACAGAACAACTTAAAGTAACACAACCAGTTGAGGGTCACTCTTGGGAAAAAAGTAGGCTTGAAGCCACCTTTGCAGAAATTATACTTCTCTTCCTTTTAGTGATTCTGGTGTGCCCATAAAGCCTCCACAATATGAGATGTAAGGTACAATTTTAGCCAACCGTTGCAAATTACCCTCTTATCCTACCCTGCTGTTCCCCTCTCTCCACATCAATGTCCTAGCCATGCTTACAGAGTTTTCAAACCTAGAAATTATCTTCTCCTGTAAAATATATTGTAAAGTGCGGAAGTCACTTGAAGTCTACCATCTGCATCCCTTTTAACATTGCCTTGAGGGATGGCCTCAATTCAGCCAGATAATTTCTAGATACCAAGCAATGGTTAGATGTGGTGATAATTTCTAGATACCAAGCAATGGTTAGATGTGGTGAGGCCCTCAGTTACAAAGGTTATGCCTGCCAGTCTCAGGTACTGACCTCTGAGAGACTGAGAGATCAGTTTCTCTGTCTTTCCACAGTACTCAAATGACCAGCAGCATTCACTGATCTACTGTGGCAAAAGAAATGAGGAAGGAAAATAAGCCAGTGGTGATATTAACTTCTATGCTGCTGACAAAGGTCCACTACAGGCATAAGATGAACATGTCCATGGATGTTCAGTCACCAGCAGTAATTTTCCCATGACCTAGCTCTTCATTAATATTCTCCAAATTTTCCACACTGTGGAACAATCATGGGAGCAGAATTGGAAAAGTCCATTGTTTTAATAGTCTGTTAGACTATTAAAGAAGGCATACTCCTTTTGCTATATTCAGCAATTCTGAACTACTTTCAAATGCATCACTGTTTCAAATGACTCAAGAACTGGCTTTCACCATCTCTTGTAGATGGAGTTCCACAGCTAATAAATGTCACTGAATTTTTTTTCCCCCTTAGTAGACCACCTATGTTTAGGTTTCTTCATTCTTATCTCATTAGTCAAACTGCAATACTTTACCCTCTTTGGTGTTTGATGCTGGAATTACATGAGGATTGCTCACACAGATTTATAGAGTCTAGAAGGGAACTCTGTGATGATTTAGTTTGACTTCTATATAACATAGAAAAAAAAAATGTCAAGCAATTGCTCCATCTCAGCCATTAATTTTTGGCAGAATCAAAGCATAACTTTTTAAAAGACAATGAGTTCCCATTAAGAGACTTCAAATGGCAAAGAATTTATGATGTCCCTGGGTAAAGTGCTACAACAGATCATTATTCTTACGGTTGCAATTTTAATTCTGTGTTTTAGTGACCTGAACGCTGAGTCACCAACACTTGCTAAAACTTTTGCCATTAAAGAATTCTCTATTTTCAACTCTGCTTGAGTAACACGTTAGTTTTCATTTAGCTTATACCACTTGTGGGTTTTATGCTGTCTGACTATGGTGTTGCAGTTGTCAGAGAAACAGGTCTCCAGATTACTCAGAACTACCCAGAAAATATCACTCATGACTGACAGGGATCTTCGCCCCATACCTTAAAAGATGAATTTTTGTGCCTGCTGTCTTTCCAGCCTCCCATCTTTCCATCAAAATGGCCAAAATAAAGAAAATTAATTTTGAATGAGCAATCATTACCAATTTTTCTATTCTACCTTTGCGACACTTTTCATTCAGAAAATCCAAATTATCTGTCCCAAGGAGAACAATCAGATGCAGAGTTCATTTTCATGAAGACAGGGAGCTGGAAGGGAAGGGTCTGATGAATTTATGCACCAGTTCAGAAAGGAGGAGAGGGCAACCCTTTCCCCCAGAATACCACTGTTACTAAGTTAATTTGTTTTTTATAGAAACTTCCATGTGCCTTTTTCAGACTGACACCAACTCGGAGTAAATAGGATCCTGGTTTTTAAAGATTCCTCCCAAAAGCCTTTCAACATGCAGAACAAAAGGGAATTTATCCTAAGCACCCAAAAAACTTTGACAATAGAAATAAATAATAATCTTTCACTCTGGTTTAAACATTTGGCCTTGTTGGACTTTCATTTCTGTACCAGCATAAACTGAGGTATTGACTTTATTTTTGCCTTTGAGTTATTGCCTCAGCTTTTGATACAGTCACACTTCATGCTTATCTTGGTATAGATTATCTTCCTCTAGTAAGGAACTAAGCTACACCAATGGAAAGAGGTGTGGATTCTCTCACCACGGGTGTCTCCCCAGAGCACCACCTGCAGTCTGTTTGGGCCTGGATCACACATGCATTAATGGTCATGCAGTCATGGCAGAGTCACCTCCTCCACCCATCCTGGCCAGCTGTTAGCACTCTCCTTCCACAGGAGAGGATGGATACAAGTGAGAGACTGGGTGCAATGTTTAACTAAAGCAACAGAGCAATAATCTCTAAGTAAGGGGATTGCATAATAAATCCACTATTCACAAAGGGAATTGGTCAAAGTACAGACACTGCTTGTAGACCACCTCCTAGGCTGATTCAACCTCTGTTTTAAGATAAAGTCAGGAGAACATCAATGCAAAATCACAGAATTCAGGCCAGAAAGCAATGAGGCTATTTGAGCTCCTCCATGTTCTGCAGAGAATTTTGTTAGATTTCATTGTATGACCTTGCTGCCCTTTGGCACTGCTACTCAGTGACTGGTTTGACTAAGGCGTACCAGCCAAGAAAGGTCTTGTACAAAAGATTACTTGCAAAGGGAGCAAAAGGTTTTCTGATACTACAGTAGTATGATATCTGACTAAAACTGACATGAAACAGTGAGCACAAGCCACTTTTCCATTTCTAACTGAGCAAGAGAGGGAAAATGCTCCAGTATGGGTCAACAGGACCATTTTCTGTAGTGCAACACTTCCAGCATCAGGTAGTATCAGAGCTGTGTTCAGCACACTGCCAGCTACTGACTGCAGCAGCTGCTTCTCCCTTGGACATGAGGCAAAATCCAAACAAAGAGCCATCTCAGTTCTACAGAGATAAGAATTATTGAGTTAGCATTCCATGATGGTACATATCAGACAACAGAAACGACATGTAAGACCTACAGAAAATCTCACCTGGTAGCTGGACTGACTGAAACAAGGCCTAGATTCTTTGCTGCAAAGTGATGTCTACTCTGCACTGTTTCAGGATTTCTGCAGGTCTTAAAGAGCTATTTAAGTGAAATAAAAATAAATTTTCATAAATAAATAGTTTATTGACCAAACCTGCCAAGGCTGCATCTCCCTAAACCTCAGGGGAAGAATTGGCTGTACTGAATCAGCTGCACTAAGAAAAGTCCCTCTCTTCATGCCTTCAACACCTACAAATCTTCCAGGGCCTCCTGGGCTGCCCACAAGATGACAGCATTTCTGCAACTAAAATATACTGGCCTACAGTCAATTTCACAAAAGGAAAGTGGAGGATTTCTTTACAGTTTATAGGAAAGAAGACTGGATTCTAGATTTGGGGAAAGATAGAGTAGTAGATACAGACTAGAAGCAGTATAGCAGAAGAGAGATTGGGTGGATTTGCAAAAAGATGTCCTGTGCCTAGAATTAGTTGAGCTTTGGCAGGTGACAAAAATACAAGTCTTTCCACCAAACAAGAAAAGGATTTTTTTAGCCCCTTTTTTTTTTTTTTTTTTGGTGTTAAACACCTTGTTAATTTTTCAGCTATTAACAGCCGTTTAGCACATGGAGAGTGTGGTGGGCAACTTATGTAGAGGAATGAATTAAGGCTAAGAATGCACACTAAGATGAAAATCAAAGCTGTCTGTTTTATTGGAAAGGCATCTGCAAATGAGAAGGGAGGAAATTGGTATCTCATTAAAAACGAGAAAGAGAGCAACAGCAAGGGGGGGAACTGAAATCTAGTTAAAGTAACAGAAGAGTCTGCCCTAATTATATGTTTCCAATTGCTAACAAGAGGATATTTGTTAGAGGCTCAGAGTGTTTTTCCTCCAACCAAAACAAACCATATTAATTATTCTGCCTCCTTGGTGCAGTAGCAGTGATGGAATCTGTTGCAAAATAAATGCTTCAGGGCTGAAGATCAGCAAAGTTAATGCAAGCAAGAAAAGGTCAATTACTTTTTCTCTTAATGACTAGTTGGGGTTTTGTGGCCTGAGCTCTACCCCACTGCACGTGAAGTGGCAGGTGGGGCTTAAAAATTGGCAGCTCATCTTAGTAATGAACAAGTCCACAGGGCAGCAGAGGCACCCCTGCCCTGGACCACAAAGCTAAGAGCTCCTTTCAGCCTCACCATGTGCCTATCTCTGTGCTGGAAAACAGTGAGACTCATCACTTGCCTCTGAACTCAAAGATCAGGCATTCTGTTTAGCAACCTGTGACATTTCATCCTGGTTCTTCCACTGGCTGATTAAATGGCTTTGCAAATATAGCCTTGCCTCCACTTTCTTCTGTATAGACTGAAAGTAAAAACACTTTCATCCATTGTTTCAAGACCGCAGTGGATATGAGATGAAAATACAAAGTTCTACCACATTGCAGGAGGAAACCTAGAGCCTGCTACTACCACTGGACAACCTGCAACTGAGCTTGGCTAAAATGCTCTAGAATTTGGCCCTCAAACAGGTCTGGTTTGCAAAACCCATTACAGGTAACAGGGCTGAGCTGCATCACTATGTTCAGAAAAATTCCCTGCATCTGCTGTGGATGCCATGGAATGCACTGGTCAAAGTCGACAAGTCTGTCTTGCCCATGCAAACGCAGTGTGGACCTTGGTCAGACAACCTTCTTTCCAAGTTCCTTTCTTCCCTTCTCCACTTTTTTTCTTTTTCACAAGTGATTCCTCTGATAATCCTGCATGCTGGTATTACCAGCAACACACAAGTGTGTCTAAAACCTTGACGACAGTAATTAATGTATTCCATCAGCACCCATGTCTCACAGCCAGCTGTTTTGTTGTGAAACCTGCCAAGCCCTAGAGGCTGAAGACTGTGCTCCCTGCTTTCACTCCATACAAAGTCTGGTGTGACTTTCACTTAACGATTAGTGGCTTTATTCAATCCATCAGCACAGGGCAGGGGTTACACTGCTCTCAGGGGCATCCAGCAAAACCTGATCTGATAGAAAGCACTCTGCTCGAGGAGAAGCGCCTATCAGAAGAGTAGCTGCAGGTGGAGAAATGAGACAGAAGGAGGGGAGGCCTTTTAGGGAGAGAAATACCACTTTTGTTCTGCTTAGTTATCACAGCATACAATAGGATGCCTGAGGAAGAAAAATCTTCGCTGTTAGAGTAGGCAGATAAGAGAGGAGCCATTCTTGTAGGGACCACCAGACTGTGCATCTGAGATTCTGTTCCAAGTTTTGCCTAAGAAACCTTCTAAGAAACTGGTTTTGTACTTTGTCAAGCCCCCATAATTTCCCTGTATGGAAAACTCCATTGTTTGAAGCACATAAAATAAGAAAAGAGTGTTTTTATACAACACATATATTTCCAAGCTGCAAGTAGAAAAGGAGCTTCTGATCATCTAGAAAGCAAACCACTTGTTTATCCAAAACATAGAGGAAGTAGAAATGGAAAACCTCCTTTGCACTGCTTGATTAATACGCTTATGAATCACTAAGATTACTCCTGTCCTTCTCTGATTCACAGCAGAAATGTGCATGCAAATGAGTTTTCCACTACTATTGTCTCAGTAAAGGCAAATAAAACTCAGGTTAAATTTCAGGACTGGAATTTTGCCTTTAAAACAGGTAGGTTTATTCCCTCTCTCAAATCAGTATTATCAAGTCAGCAGTATCAAAGCATTCTCCACCAGGAACTTTAAACTTCAAATGTGGCAGACAGGAATGTTCCATAAAGTGCTTGTTTGCTTTGTACCCATTACCCAGCCAAGCCTACCTGGAGGTTCTCAATCTGTGTTGGGTGCCTTAGGAGTCCTTCAAAGCCACCACTTATTCCCTTCCCAAGCTGCACTGCAGGCAGCAGCTGTCATTCCTGGTTCCTGCACTCCAAGTCCTTTGTTTGCAGTACCCTTCTCGAGCTAAACCCTTGTATCTTTTTCCTCCTCATTTCCACAGTAAGCCTATGTGTTTTATTTCCGACTTCATAACTCTGCTCTTAATCCTGTCTCGTTCATGAATCAGAAAGATTCTCTTTGATACACTCTGCCCCATGGGGTGGATGAAGAAGCCTGTCTGTCACTGTATGTAGACTTGCAACACCTGAAGTGGTTGGCACAACTCAGCCTCCCAGTTCAGGGCAGCACCATGCTGTCAAATGTTGCAACCAGCAAATGCATTCTATCCTCATGAATTTATGTGCTTTCCTATCCTGCTATCTTCTTCAAAATATCCTGGACTGTCTATATAAAAGCTTTGCTTTTTATCTCCCTGGTGGTTTTTGGTTTTGCTTATATCTCCAACTCTTTTACCAGACCTCAGGTCTCCTTATTCTCTTTTATATAACACATGGCAAAGTTAAATTACTTTCATAAAGTCATGGCAGGAGAAAGGGAAAGCAATCACTTTACAATTTCTAGAAGAAAACCGAGCTTGATGCTTCACTGGAAAACATTCAGCAATGCTACAATATTACATGTGAAATATTTTTCATGGACTTTCCAAAGTTTGCCAGATTCCAATCCCATGTTGACCAAGAGGTTGCACTTCGTTTGATCCACGACCCTTTGGCAGAAAAAGCACAAATCAGCCTTTACCAATCATAACTTAGGTGGCAAATACCTTCAGTAACTAGGTGTGGTATTTAAGTACAGGTAAAGACTCCCTCCTGTGGAGCTTATGAACTCTGCAAAACCCTATCAGAATTTGAGGCTGCTCTGCAGTGGAAGTGGAAACTATTAAACAACATTTGGGACAGCCATTAGCTTTGGAGGCAAATCCCTAAAAAGATGCAGGCAGACAGTTTGAGTCAGTGGATGAGAAAAAAAGATTCAGCTGTTACCAAATCTGTGGGCAGCTACAGCAAGGTGGCTGTGCGTCACTAAACCACTTTCAAAACAAATAATGATGGCTGTGATGTTGTCTCCACATGCCTGATCTCACACTCTTTGCACTTTGGGTGTCATGAGAGGTGTAGGGCCAGGGGCAGCTGGGGAAATTGGTGGCCTGTACGGGAACTTCTGCCATGAGTTCATGCTTACAACTGCTTGGACATTCACAAATACTGTCTCGTTCAACAGATATGAAGAGCAAAGAGGGCACTGATGAAAGACTCTGTGGATGAAAACTGGGGGTCTGGATGAAGCCTGAGCTCAAGTTTTCACACTTAGAAGATGCTCAGGTATCTCAATGAGTGTGCAGATCCTGCTCCAGCGCAGCCCACATGGCTCAGTGCTCACCATGCACCAAATCCCTCCCTCTGGCATTGCCAAGAGATTTGAGTTGTCCCCATGGTAAGAAGGGCCTGAGGGCCTTGATCAGTTTTTGAGAAGAAACATGGAATGCCCACAAAGGACTGGATAGTGGTTGAGGGGGAGAAGCTTTTGAAATAGCCATGGCTGGAAGTAAGGCAGGACATGACTGTGGGAAGCCTCAGGGGGTGCTCAGTTGAGGATAGTTCATGACCTATAGCATGTGCATTTCAGCAGCCCAAAGGAACCATCTTCTCTAAATCCTGACCCACAGCTGACCACTGAGCCTCTCCAGAGGCAAAGGAGACCTCTGTGCATTACTTTTCTCCCAGAGGACTTGCACTCAGCTCTACCATACACTTCCCACCCTGCCAAAAATAATGTAAACAAGGTCCTTCTGTTCAGTCTGTAGCCAAAGAAATCCTTGTTTGTTTTGAACAACTCTGGCCCTGATGATAAGGATTGTTAGAGCACCTTTATTTTTCTTTCACTTGTGCTGCATTTAATGGCTGGTAGATGGTGTGTTCCCCTGTATCTGTATCTACAGGTCAAACTCCTGAGCACAGCTTGAAGGACTGCAATCCTACATTTAGGGGAGTCTGAGCTTTAAAGCAAAATATGCTGGGTACACTGACAGCCCTGCAGCAGTGTAGGTGCCTCTTGTAGACAATGTGTGCAGCTCTGTGAAAGGAGAAGGATGCTTTTACTGCTTTCTTCAGCTGCCTTCTTCATATAGACAATTATGAGCAGCTGGAGGACAGAAGGGCATCCAGTTGGTAGAAGGCAAAGTTTTAAAACATGATAATTGCTTTTGCTGCAGAGAATTGTTTTAATGTGATTTAGGATTAACTTCATATTTCAGAGTGCCTTCATTTTATTGTAATTTTTTTTTTTTCTTAGTATTACTTGATTAAAAAGCATCTAAACACATCATGTGATGGGAAACCTTTTTCACTAGCATAACTAAAAAACATACAATGAGGTTGTGGTCAAACTTCCTAAAACATTTTACCTCCAGAGCTAAGACCACGCACTGAAATGGGAGATTATAATAAAAGTCCAGACATAACCTTGATGATAGCTTCTGTTGTTTTGAAAGCTATAATATAGGGTAACTACTTGTACCAGCCCAGCAAATGGAGTATTTCTTTTGTCCCTGACATATACAAAAGATCCCTTTGGGCTAGGAAAACATCTTTGGGTTCTGAATCACCAAAAGAAATTTTAAAAAAAGGGGAATAAAATTACAAGAGAAAAAGACTTATTGACTCCATCTAGTTCAGTGAGATACCAAAATAGCAAGAAAATTCTGCCAAACCTCTAACGCCACAAGGTTCATTCATTCCCTGATCTGATCTGGTGTTTTTCATTCCACACTGGGATAGAAAATTTCACTAACCCCTCCCGGAGCTGCACAAATTGTTGTGCATTGTCTGCTCTTTCTCTGCTGGGAACACCTCTGGTTATAGAAAAATAAGAGCAACAAAGAACACTTGGGGGAGGGAAAGAAAGAGAAAAGAATGGTTATGTGGAAAAGCCCAAAGACAGGAGAAGCTGAAGGGATATACAAAATGAAAAGGAAAACACAGCAGAAGGAGAAGAGGCGAAGGTGATGAGAGGAATAGAGGTGGCCCTCAGAATGAAAAGGAGATTATGAAGAGGTATTTTGTTTTCCCATCCATCTGTCAGAAGCAGAGAAAGTCATACAACAGCACTTCTCATTTCATTGTGCATTTGGTGGAATTCTCCCATCTGGTTTGACATGCCAGCTGAATCTACAATCCACCCTGAAGCCTCTACAAATATGTCAATCAAAATGACCTGCTGGGAAAGCTGTGAGAAGGCACTCTTTTGTGTTATCCTCACATGCATGTTAGACCCACACAGAAACCCTGCTGTATCTTAGTTTCAATCACAGGACATTGGAAAGCTCCTGCAGATGTTATTTTTGCCATGCAAGTAAAGGAATATTTTGATGTGACTAAACCATGAAAGATGAGGAAAAGCCATGAAATGGAGTCTGGTGTGTGAGCTAGCAGAGGGGGATCAGTCACACATGGGAGGCTGTGACACAGGAAAAGCTCAGCACTCTTACATAACTCATCCTGGAACCACAGAGACAACCAGCTTTGCAAATACTGCTAGAGAGCCGATGATGAAATTGCTGCAGCCAACCCAGATGTTCCTATAAAGAAGCCCTTCAAGAAACTCCTGGAGCATCAGTGATGGCCAAAGAAAACTTCCCTATTATACCACAGAGCAATTTAAACAAGTTTTACCATCCAGCTGCAGGAACTATCTCGGTGTTATGATCTTTCTTTCGTGCGTTTCAGATGTTCTTGGACCCACAAAGTCAGTTCCCTGATTCCATAGCAGGTCTAAATCCTTCACCTCACAGGAAGTTTGAGGAATAGCTTCACTGTACTGCAATTTAAGTCTAGATTTAGTTCAATTCTGAGGAAGCTTCCAGACATATAAGACCTGCTTGATCTGTCATTGCCAAGCTGGGATTTATCCAGATGCTCAGTTGTATTTGCCTGTCTTAGAGCTGTCTCTTACCAGTGCTCACAGTATGTGCAAAAGGTAAATGATAGTTGTTCACGTTTGCATAACACTATTCAAATGACAAATACTTGGTCTGCCAGCTGGTACTGCAGGTACCATGAAACTTTAAGGTATAGAAAAGTAATTTGAGAAGCCTGCCCAGTAAAATATCAGATTTTTTTTTCTCACCTCATGGCCAAACTTTCAAAGGAGAGCCTGAATAAAAACCCTCTCTTTTCTCAAGATCATTTCATGCTGCTAGCTTTTCATTTTCATATGTTTCCTCCACATTTCTATTCTCATCAGACATAGTGGGAGGGAGTCCTATTTTATTTTTTCCAAGCAAATAATGCAATTAATTGTAATCCCATGTTGTAAGTTGCCCTCAAGTGAGAGATTCTGACATTTCTGTGAAAAGGACAAAATCAGTATTTTCACATTTCTTGTGTACACAGTTATACAAGTGAAATCAGAATTATCTTGTGAGCATGCTGAGAAGGAAGGGCGGCAGTGGGACACCCACCATGTTAGGAAGCAGTGATGTCGGTAGAGTGGTAGGGTGGGGCCCACCAAACATACAACTAATACATAATAAAGAGGCACTATTTGTTACTTCCACAGACAGGTAGACTCTGGAACATGATCTACTTTACATCCTTCATACTGACTTAGAGAAAAGCATAAATGCCCTGTAGCCTTGCTCCCACCTCCTGATTCTGAACACTGGATGTTGATGACTTCTCATTAGTATTGTACTCCTGACACCTGGCTTTCTGCAAAAGCAAACTGGCATACAGCTCCATTTAGGGCTCTTCTGTGATGAAAGGCACATTATTTCAGAATAGCCAAAACCTTATCAGGGGATGCCTTAGGAAATATTGCCACTATTTCCTTCTGACAGGTAGTCACAACTTAAATAAATGTGTCTGGGTAGAAAATTGATACAGCAATGATCACTCATACATGACCCCTGATAGAATCCTTGGATGCTTCACTGATTAATTCATTTCAGCTTTAACCACTGGCACTGCTGAAGTTAGTTAAGTTTTCAATTGGCCTGCAATTGGATCTTAATCATCCATCTCAAAGGTATGGGGAGACAGTTTGAGCCAACCTGATGACTCACTGTCATGCTAAGCAGGTCACACTTGTCCAGAAGGGTTGCGTAAGGCTGGGGGAAGGGAGGGAGCTCTCCAGAATGATGCTAAACTGATCTGTGCTGATCTCAATCAAGCCTCTGTCCAGCAGTAAATCAGATCCTGTGACACAAGTAATTGAAATAGAAATCTGGTGTCTTTGTGAGCTGAAGACTGTTCCTTTCTTTAGATGGCAGACTGGTAAAATGATGCCTCGTGTAAACTGTAGTGGAAATAGTTTTAGTAAGGCCTACTGTATCAAACAGATTTTCTGTTCATAGTGAGAACATTGAAAGTACCATTGGAATTGATTTTTTTGTCAGGTTCTGATAATAGGACTGCCATCTCTCTCATGCATCTTCTGAGAAAACCAAGAACCTCTGGTTTAGAAGAAATTGGAAAAAGTTCACTAGGGTCCAGTTTGTGCTTTCTGTATTTATATTGGAGGTTTGAGCATTGGTAAATAGGTTTTTTAAATCTGAATAAATTAAACAGCCTCTTGACTTTTTCTCCTAGAGAATGTTTCATCCCTTCAGGAGACTTCCTTGCTACCTCACTTCACAATATTCCACTCTCCACTCCCTATCAGATAACCAAGGCAAAGTTTTAAATAGGGGAAGCATGGGACCAGCTACACAGCCTCATATGGGAGAGCTGCTCTCTGTTTTCTCCTTTCCTGACATGTGATCAGATGCACAGAGGCCATGTGCCAAAAATGCCACCACCCCGCATCATGTGAGGGGCACGTATGCAGTGGCATAATGGGGAATAACTTTCAGTCATGTGCTCATCTCCCTCCCTGTCACTTGATGGAAGGAAGGGCTGTGGGGACTTGGAAAAGTTGACAGCAACAAAAAACTAACAGAAAAATTATTCCACTCTGCAGAACACTCCCTCTTCAGCCACCTCCAAAAACAGTTTCAAGTGACACTTCTTTCGACTAATGGGCAGCTGGGAGGCTGTCCTAGCAGAGAATGCCTTGGCTGTGTCTTCTGTCTTCATCATCACGTGGCTGAACTACACCAAGGTCACAGACTTTGTGAAGAAGCCTTTAACCCACAGGAAATTCTGGTCACATACAGAGGGGAACAGGCTATCATTTCATCCATACAGGTTGGTGAGCCATGATGTCTGATTCCCCCTGTGCTCAGGGTGTGTACTCCAAAGATGTGCAGAATGTGAATAAGGATATAGGAAATTCAGATAAACATCTTCTTTACTATCTGCTCCTCCACATGTCCACCATGCTTTTTGAAACACTCTTCTCTAATAGAGACATGTAGCAGAATATTCTTTTTATATTTTAAAATAATAAAAAAATACTATCAAAGGGTTTCTCCCCATGAAGCAACCATTTGTCTTCCAGCAGCAGCTTCTTCCACTTTTGTCTCCACTGTTCAGGATCACTTCCTTCACCCCTGTGTAATATATGGTAGGGACAATTCATGCTATTAAAGTATGGTATAAAATATTGTGAAATCCAAACCATGTCTTTTGATTACCCTGGCAGGGAGCAGCTGTCTTATTTAGATTCAACTAGTTCCCGGACGCACGTTAAGGTAACCATCGACACTTTAACGTAAGAATAGAAGCTTCCGAGCAATGATTGATGATCACTGGTTTCCCGAGTTGTCGGGACATACCCAAAAGTGATTATTGCCCTGCCGACTGCATCTGTTGAGATAACCAATGGCGCCACCCTGATACATCTGAATACATGGCTCCTCCAAAGCCGATTGACACCAATGGCACACCTGGACAAGGTTTTTGTCCACCTCTGCACATGGAAAGCAACATGTGCAGAGAGGCATGTGAAGAGACACAAAGAAAATTCGGTCATCTTTCCTTCGGCAGAATAAACTGTATAAAACCTTGCTGCGCAGAGCCACGAGCATGAAGGAAAGAGACTCTGACACTCAGGTGGTCAGATCTGAGTTCTCCCGGTGCCAATCCTGGGCCTGACGCTGTCTTTTCGGCTGTGGTGGTTTTGAAGACTGAACTTCGGTCTCGCAGACAAAGTAATAAATCTTTGCTAAATTTTTGATAATTTTGGCTCACGATTTTATAATTTATAACACCTGCATCCTCTGAGCCATCTCCAGTACTGTTTATGGTATGCTTCCTTGGATCCACATCCTTTCTGTGTAAGAAAAGATGATATCTTCATTTTGGTTTTTTGGGGACAAATACACGTCCTATCTGAACAAGGTGCAAGGAGCTGCATGTGTAGTGAGTATGGCTGATGCTATAATAAAGGGGAGAGTACATGCAACTTGTATCAGTTACGATCCTTCTTCTGCCTCCTCTCTTTGTCTCCATCATAATTTTATCTGGAAGGGGATTATTTTGCGGGTTTTGTATCACATTTAGCATGGAGAGATCTTCATCCCATCACACAGGCCTCTGAGGTTATAAGCACAATTATGACAGTGATATATAGAGGATGAAATCTACCGTGCCATTCCTGTTACTTCACATGTTCCCAGACAAGCAATGGGAGAAGTTTGGAAGCCTCTGTTTTAGTAAAAGATGATGTAAGGATGATTGTTCCTTCAAGGCTTTGTTATCTACAAGTTTAGGCACCTCAGTTCAGTACATTCTTGAATTGTATTTCCCCATCAGACCATTGCTTGTTTGAACTCTTTGGATTTTCTGTTCTGTTTGCTTCTTTGAAGTGTCTGCTCTGTCACTCTTCCCTGTGAGTTACCTTCCTCTTCATGTCACAGTGCTTCTCTTCTAACCAAAAACTGACCATAGGTGCAGGCTGCAATGCAGCTACTAAGCTATATTCAGAGCTGTAACAAAGAGGCATCAGGCAAGGAACTCCCTAGAGAGCATTGGCTTTAGTGGGGAGAATTCAGTGTATCATGGGTTGATGTTTCACAGGATGAACCTCATGAGTTCAAAACAACGTCATCAGTTTCAGGGGTTTAGCTTGGGCAAGATATTAAATAAATATATAAACATTCACTATTTCTGAATCACTTTTTTTTAAGGAGAAATTTTGGTTGTTAATTTTTTTAAGACACCATCCAAAGTAAGGCCGCAAAAATGGAGCTTTGAGCAGAAGCCTTGTGAGGAGAAGCTGAGGTCACTTGGTCGGTTCAGCCTGAAGGAGACTGAGGGGAGAGCTCACTGCAGTCTGAAACTTCTTTGAGAGGGGAAAAGGAGAGGCAGGCACTGATCTCTTTGTGGTGACCAGTGACAGGATCCGAAGAAATGGCCTGACTTGTGTCAGTTTAGATTGGATATTAGGAAAAGGTTCTTTCACCCAGAGGGTGCCTGGGCACTGGAACAGCTCCCCAGGGAAGTGGTCACAGCACTCAGCCTGACAGAGTTCAAGAAGCACCTGTACATTCTCAGGCACCATGGTGTGACTCTTGGGGTCTCCTGTGCAAGGCGAGGAGTTGGACTCAATGACCCCTGTGGGTCTCTTCCAACTCAGGATATTCTGTGATCCTATGATTTGTGTTTTGTTTTGGGAACAGAAATGAATGTTGAAATATTAGAATTTCTCAGAATGTGAATGTAAATAAATTGTAAATAAATTGTAAATAAATTGTGTCCTGTTTCAGTTCCTTCTGACGGGAACTGTTCACTAGTAACCAACTGAGAAGCTCTGCCGAATTTTGCTGAAATGGGAGGACAGACATTATGTCTGTTCCCACCACTCATCACAAGGTGGCTTTGTAGATTTTGGGTCAAGCTGAAATGCCAGTGTGTGAGCTGCAGCATCTAACCACAGATGTACTTCCTATCCTTGCACTTCTGCTAAAACAGGTGATGCCTCCAGAAAAGGACCGAAGCAGAAATGCCAGGGGAAAGTGGTTCCTTTGGCCATCTCAGCACATGAAGTTCCTGCACTTGCTGTACTGCTGAACTTGCATTCCAGGAGACACATATGATCCCCTCACATGAAAGCTGTTGCCAAAATACTTCTGTGGTTGGCCTTTGGTTTTGCAACATGGATTTCTTCGCCCTCCCCTCACCTGGTAGTGTGTGAGTTTTTGTTCCCTGACATCTGGCAGAACTCTGTGATATAACTTTTTGTAATGTAAGTGTGATGGAACAGTAATAAAAGAGAAATTTAGGTTTGAGTTTGTGTGGGCATTCCAGTATTTAGCTTTTAATTTCTGCACCAATGTTTGGAATGAGTTAAAAATACTTCCAATATGAAAACAAAATATACCTGACAATTTTTTTTTTAATTAATTCACTGAGAATAAGAGTGTCCTTTCTATATTTATAGGCTATCATGATTTGCTGAAGTGGCACTGTTAATGATAATGATAATTATTTGCATATAAGACTAACTGAACAGTCAGAGTTTATTTCAGTGCTGAATCACTTTTCTATAGGCCACCTTGTGAACCACATTTCTTTTCCTTAGCTGATTATTCTTCTCAATATAATTTACTGTGTTTTTTTAATAAAGTAAAAAAACTCCTTGATTTGAACACTCAAATATCAGCTGATCAGTCAAAATGACCAAAACAAAAAATGAGATCATATGTTCCAAGATGCTTTACATTTTATAATTTCTTTCCATTATATTTTTTAAAAATGTAATTTTTGAAAGCATTTATAAGGATAACTTTTGGGGAGATAAAATCTAAAATGGGCTACTTCAATCTCATAAGCCATTTGCTATTAATATTTTCAAGCCTGAGATCAGTCCTGTGAGAACTGTAGAGTGTATTGAGAGACCTTAAAGGACAGTTTTACAGAACAGCAAAATAATGTTTCTTTCCTCCTGGGACCTTTAGCCACAAGCTGAGCCCAAAGTAGTGTCAATGAGCTGATCTTCAAGCTGGGATTGAAACTTCAGGCTTCTGTAAGTCCACCATTTGAATATTATTGAAATAACAAAAACAAATAATGAAACTAAAACTCGTGTTGTTCCTGCACCAAGGCAATACTTGCAATTAGTGAAAAACGGGAGCATTTTAATTATATGAAGATCTTCTGCATTATGAATTTCAGCCTTTGATATAATCTGTGTCTAAGGACAGCACTGGAAAAATTCCCTCTCTGTTTCAAAGTCTGACTGAAGTGAACTCTCAAAACACTGTCTTTTGTGAGTTCCATTAGAGGCTGAGATTCCCAAAGAAACAATTGTGTCCAGCACTCAAAGTCTTGTGCTCCAGAGAACATGTCTTTGAACAAAGCAAGGTGCATGCAGATACTGAGATATGGAGATCCCTCCCGTGATTGTTTCCCACCAAGGTGGGAAGATAATCTAGATGCTGTTTCACCTGGAAATGGCATCAGCACTTGAACAGCCCAAGTTTCTCAAGAAAGGGGATCAGTATTCTGAGGAACCCCATGAATGAAAGAGAACAGTACATTACTATAAACTTTACTTAATAGCATGAGTATTTAAACCTCTATTTTTTCTGCAGTAAAACTGTTATTATCTGAACTCTCCATCTTGATTCCAAATATCTGGATTTTATCAAACTCACTCATTTTTGAGAAATTACAAAATAACGAAATCCATTTAGAAGGAGACAAGGAATAAAATCCTTCAGGAAAGTTATAGTTCCCTTTAAAAACCTGGAATGAGGCACCGATCTCCAGTGCCAGATTGCAACAATGGCAAAGGAAAAAGTCTTCAAGAAAAATGCTGACTTCATATCACACCTGATGGTAACAAACCCAGCTGCAGTTTCAAGCAGGGGAACAGTACTTCTCCCTCATTACTTTAAAGTCTGATCTGTTTTAAAGGTCCTGCTAAATTTGACAGTTTAAAGGGACATTAAATGGAATTGCTCCTTGTACCTTGTGTTATGCTTTAGCTCTGGGAGGAAAAACTCGGCAGTTTTGCTGAAGTGGTGCCAGGAGCGCGGCAATGTGTGCTATGCGTGATCGTCCATTTGGGACAGGAGCGGGATGGTCACTTGCACAGACCTTTTATAGCCATCTGAAGATCAAATGACCTGCTGTGGTTCTAATCAGGGCTCAGCTCGGCAGGAACTGCCAAGAGGAAAAGGCCAAAGGAGAGAGAGAATTCAAAGCTCACATCATAACAGCAATCAAGTGGGGCCATAGTTACAGGCAAACCACAGAAATGAGCAGGGTAAAAGAATTATCCAACTATCACAGGCACATTAACGCTGGTCGCATTCCAAAGCACTCATTACAGCACTCCAGTGTGGCTCTCTGTACAGCTGGTCAAATAATGCTCATCAAATAAATGATTTGACAAATTTTGCAGAGTTTCAAAAATAAATTATCCAAAAAATGTGCTTTTTAAATTATTCCCACAGCTGTAGTCTTGGTCTTGCAAGTCTAGAAATATGTTCAAACTCTCCTCTTTCCCTGAGCTTTCTCACTCTCTTCATTTTCTTAATTCATGCTCCCCAGTTGCACCTTCTGAGCAGTCCTGTTAAAATCTCTGGGTGCACATTGCAGCCTTCCTAAGAAACTCAAAAGAGCAGCACAGTCTACATTGTCCAGTTCTCCTGTGCACCCCTAAATTTTAATAATAAATCAGCATGTCAGTGCATATGACAAAGCCCAGAACCACGCCAGTTTCCCCCAGACAATTTAGGCATCCAGTGGCACTTTACCAGCACTCCACTGCCGTTTAGGGCACCATGCTGGTTTACACTGTGTGTGGATCTGCTCCATCATCACCATGACTCAGGGCAAGGCATATTTTAGAAAGGGTCCTGTTTACTTGCCTGCCTGAGCGTGGTTCTCTGTCGTTTGGTACACTGGGATTTGTTAGCAAGTACAATTCTGCAAATTTGTATTTTCCCATGATAATCTCATTTGAATAAACAGCCTAAAAACAGAGCATACATTTGTTGACTCTAATGGATTTTTTAAAAAAAATTTATTACTGGAGCCAGGAAAATGGCTTTTTATACATAACAATGCATTATGAGTGCTTGTCCCAAAGAAGTATGAAAGAATAGGTTCAGCAAATTTTTTTCTAGTTTTTCTGAGTGGCTTCAAATGATAACTGTTTTAATATAGCCAAGGTGGTGCAGTCATCTCTGAATGCAAGACCTAGTTCTTGATTAAGTTCTTCACAGCTCTTGTTTGAAGGCCCTTCAGGTAAGAAACATGTAGGCCAAAGTTTTTCCTTTCTTCACTATCATTAGGAGCAGAGACACAGCAGCAGAAAGAGAATTTATTCTGTATCAACAGAAAGAATTAATTTTCCTAGTCCTACTGGACCAACTCATTCAACAGTATAAGCATACATTTAATCAACAAAAAAAGTTAGTGAAGAGACTATTCAAAACTGTGCTGATAAAATCATTACTTTTTTTTTTTTTTTTTTTTTTTGTTGTTGCAGATTTGAAGACCATTTACAAGAGGTCCCAGATACCTGGCAGATCAGGTCCTGCTCCTGCTTCTGGCCAAAGCTCCCTCCTCCTGAACAGTGAGATTATTGGTCGATAGAGGGAGGCTTCTGACCACGGGAAGCAGGAGCCTGGCCAGGACCCAGGTCAGGCTGCAGAATTTTTCTGTCTGGTGAAAAGTGAATGGTCAGTCTTGCCACTTTTAGAAACAAATGCAATACCTATATATTTTGAAAGACTTGGGGTACTTTCATTTATTTGGGGGGGGGTGTTGTTTTTGTTGCTGTTTTTAAGTAATAATACTTTTTGTGGTGCATTCCTTTAGAAAATCAAACCAAACTTAACATTTCCCCACAGGAAAGGGAGAGTATAATATTTTTTATCACTTACTCACTACAGTCATGGTAACAAGGGATGTACAGGCATCATGGTTATTAGCAGAATTATATAATATCCCATTTAGAAAGAAATAACCACTTCACTGCTGTCCACTAAAAAATATGTATACAATATATTTGAAACACAGGAATACAAGCATCTCAAAATTTCTCCTTTTTTTTTTTTTGACTATTTCTTTTTCCAAGCTTGACAAAATTCCTGTGGCTAAGAGATGACAATGGAGAGACGTGTACTATTTCTTTAAATCCAGAGCAGGAAAAAGTCATATGCAATAGTAAGCCTAGAGAGTAACTTTGGAGATAGATCAATTTTCCTTAATCTAATAAAGTTGAGAGGCAGCAGGAGGGTGCTTGTACTGATCCATATCATTCTGGTAGTTCAAACCCTTCACAAATACTCTATCAAAATGGGTGTTAAGCAATGTTGCAGTCTCACTGGGAAATTAAGTTGTAGATTGTTCTTACGATTAGGACAGGAAGAGTAGTGTGTGCCAAAGGAAGTCGTGTTGGTGATTTTAGGCACATGATCAGTTTCTATTTGCTAGGACCTGGACAAAGATGTGCCAATTTGCTCCATAAAAGCTCCCAAGCAGTCAAAGAAGTTCAGCAAAGTCAGTGGAAAGTTAAGCATAAGAAAAAACAGTCCAGAATGGAAAGAACGGAAAGAAGTAAAAATTTAAATGTGTATCTCAAATGGTACTCTGATGTCAAAATCAGAAAAAAAAAAATGACCTTTCTATTTCTGTATGTATTGCAAAGGTTCTTAAAAATCTCACACATTTTACATTTCTTTCTCTTTCCTCAGTTGTGTATTTTTTCACCTTTATAGAAATGGATTCCAAAGCCACTTTTATTACCCAAGAAGGAGCTTTCAATTGTGTCAGAATATTTAGTCCTTAAAACATGAGAGAGGGAGGGGAAAGGAAAAAAAGGTCTAGAAGTGAGAGAGGCCAGAAAGCACCAGACTGTTATTTTCCAGATGCAGGATAACCATCTATTTCTATTTTTACAGGCCAGTCCTGAAACACAAAGGACATGCCTCCATCTTACAGGATTGCAGACTGGGACTGTCAGACTTGTAGATCCAAAGGCTGCAGCCCTTTTGGGAGGCTCTCTCATCTTACTGTCCACATACACAAACCAGTTGTACATGGGATAATTAGGTCTGGGCTTGAGTGTAGCTGTCATGAAACCTCAGGAGTATTCCAAGAAGCTGAGGGATGATGGAGCTGGCCCTGCTCTGTGGCCTCCATGCAGCATCCGGCAATGTTTGTGGTGCTTCTCAGCTAAGTCACTGCAGGTACAACAGCTGATGCTGCAGCTTCCTGAGTGAGGAAAGCTGGGAATAGCTTTCCTTTCCTACATCACCTACAAAAGTCCTAAGGGAAACTCAGAGAACAGGGATGAAAACATGCTTATTTGGGGCAATAAAGCCAACAGGAGTCAACAGGAAAACAAGGCAAAAAACATGTCAAAGATAAGCGAAGCAGAGTAGGTATAAGCACAGATGCTAGAGATGTTGTTAGGGAAGCAGATCCCAGCAAGATTCTAAAAGGGCTGAGAGAGAAGTGAGGAAGAAATGAAATAAAGAGGAAGAAACTTAGAGACCTATCAGAGGGCAGGATGTCACAGAAAATGTGCTGTAAGAACATCTGAGTGGGTACATAAGAATATTGGACCAACATTGAAGAGGATGAAAGTGAAAAGAAATCTAAGTTCAAAACATCACTAGTGCAACGAGGGATGTCATTCAACATAAGGATTGGGCATCAATGAAGGAGAAAGAGGTAGACAGATAAAAAATTCAGAGGAATAAATCAGAGAGACTGGAGACAGAATAAGAAGAAGATTCATCAACAACAATCATCCAGGATCCTCAGTGCAGCTGAGTCACGCTTTTCATCAAGGGAAAAATTTTGGTCTCAGTGGCAGGGAGTAGAACCATAAAAAGATCACAAGGTCTAAATGAGCATTTTAACAATCAAGCAGGGATTTGAGAGGAAGAAAAGAGAGAAGAGGAAGGAGGCATAAAGCTGGACAGACTAAGTCAAGGAGAAGGAGAGGCTGTAGGGAGAGCTTGGTATTTAGAATCTGAATATTTCTTTCTTAAAGTGATGAGGCAATTTATTTTGGGGAGGTTTATGCTGCGTGGAGGGCAAAGGGGCTGTAGACAATCTGTCTCATGCAAGTTACAATTGAGCCATCGGTGTCAGGTGGCACAGGAAGAGTTAACTTGAAGTCCCACCAAGTGGCAGTACAGCTGCTGAAATGCATCTGTCAACAGAACTATTACTGTCATCAGATCAGCACAATGTCCTTGACCCTGGAGGTCAACTGTGAGGCATTAGCTGCTACACAGACAGAGCTGTCATGCTCCTGTGGGAACCCAAATGTTACAAGACCAATTGGACCAGCCCCAAAAGCAAAACCATCCTTCCTCATCCAATAGAGGTACAGGTGGAGCGGTGTGACAGAGTTCTCCAGTGCCTTTTCCCTTTGGAAACCTAGATTTAAACATTCCCTTTCAAACAGGCAAGGAGACAGACTCTGCTTATTGCCTTTCATAGTCCCCATTTTTGCACATCACTAAACCATTGTGTGGTTTGTTGGGTGCAAACCCTGCACTAGACATTGAATGGCTGAAGGCTGGAAGGGGGTGGGAAGTAGATTTGCCCATGGGAAATGGCAGGAGTGGAAAGGCTTGAGGAAAATAATTAGCATGGCATGGAAGTTTTAGGACTGCAAGAGTGAAGAGTTGCAGGACAGGACTACGATGTCTGTGTTTTCAACCATAAGGAGATGAACACAGGGGTTAAAAACTCCTTTTTAAAGTAACTGGTGGCAATCACATTGAATTCAGCAATGTTTTATATTATTTGTTTACAGTAAAATCTACTGTAGACTACTGTAAATCTACTGTAAAGTTTTATTGAGTAAAATCTCAGTTCAAGTTCTTGGCTGTCATAGAGGCAGAGGGCTCTTAATGTCACATTTCTCTGAAGGGATGTGAAGTCTTAAAGCTAAGATTTCATTAGTGAACAATTTCATTAAATCTCCTCCGCTGATATATATAGACACATAATCCAGTGCTGTTCAGTTTTCAAGCCTGGCAATTTCAACCCAGCTTAACTGAAATATTATCTAAATTGCATTTTTAAACAGGTGATTGGCAGTGAAATGGCAGCATTTCCCTCAATAGTAGAATATGGCAGCATGTAAGGGAGATGAGACAAGGCAGAGGAAGGAAAGAACGAAGACAGAAAAGGTCAAAGGGAAAAGGAAAATAATCAGCAACTTTTTTTTGTTGTTACATTTGGTAAAGTGATTGTAAACTGTTGGTCTCAGAGCACATTTTTCAGTTTGTGCAGGAGCCTCTCCTCATGCTCTTCCACCTTACCTTCCCCCAAGCGTGTTTTTTCTTTTGAGACAGCCCACACTAGCAAGACATGAATGTGTTACTTAAACCAGGCACAGCCTCCCACTATGTGCCAGGCAGGGAGAGGGCTCTGCCCTTTTGTTCATCTTCAGGTTCTGCAAATCCTGAAGCACTCATGAAGTCAGCTCAGCCCTCACAGCAGGTGGAAGCTCCCAGCCCGCAGCAGCTGTGCACAGACTTGATCTCCAGGTTTTCACACACAGTCCTCAACCTCCCCTGCCCAAGCTTTCTTTCCCTGATGCTTTTTTTTTTTTTTTTTATGCAGAAAGCAGTAACCCTTTGGCCCAGCTAGCCCCCCGCTATCAGATTCCAACAGAGGAATTCTGGGCATGAAGCTTCACAGAGCAAACAGGTCTCCCGCCTTCTCTAAATGTCTCCCCCTCCCTCTCTGTTGCTGGGAATCCACCCTTACCCAGTGCAGCAGGGATGATATTTTTGAATTGTGTTTATTTGTTGGCACCCTGGTGTGAAAGCGTTTCCCATCAACTCCATATTAATCTTGTCAGCAGTTTGTGAACATTTTCCTCTCTGCCCTAAGCAGTCCATGACTTTTGGGTCTCTTGCTCTCTTCCATTCCCACTTCTCATTGTATTTAAAGAGAAACTAATCCTCTTGGTTTTTGTTAAAGTGACTTCAACCATGTCAAAATAGTAAGACAGGGGTTGTTTTAGCCTTAGGAAAAGTGATGTTAGAAAAGTTGTAAATTGGCTTTTAGAAAAACATAGATGGGGATGCAGAAACCTAGTCTTTGCATGTTCAGATGATCTTTAAAAATCCTCAGTCATTTGTGCCTGTAGTCATTGCAACCTCTGCTAGGTTTTCCTTATCTTGAAAACTCCAGGGACACTGCAAACACAAAAAAGTGTATAACTTGAAAATTTTGAGTCCATTACCTATATTCATTGATACAGCCTTTTGTTCACTGTACCCATCAATACATTCATACTTCTGTTACTTGATTACCCAAACAAGCCTGGGCATTTTTTGCAATCCCTGATTCATGATCCTTATTTCTTGGGTACATTGTGATTTTTATTTCAGTGTTATTTTGGAGAACTGAATTGAGAATATTTGCACTGAACGGTATTCCTCAGGAAAAGGCACTATTAAAATTTCTCTGACTGATGATACAATATTGGGAATGGATGGGGACATTGCATATTGGGAATTATAAAAGAGGTAAGTAAGAGCGCCCATCACACAGGGACTGGACATATCCATCTCTCCCACCCCCATCAGAGAGGAATGTGGTCTCCCTACCCCACTGGAAGACAGGAGCTGGCAGAAACCCTGTTTTGCTCGTGAAGATTCAGATGTCCAGATGGGTCCTGGAGCCATTACACCCAGCTATATCTAGGATGGGTAGTGCCAGCTTGAAATAAGCTCTGGCTGATTAAATGTGGAACTGCTTGCTCATACATCACCCCAGGCTGTATTTACCATCTCATTTTCCCAGGACCCTTGCTAAACAGTCCAACCAAATGCAGAGCTTCAGACTTTCTGATTCCTCTATAGTAAGAGACCCAGGTATTTGGAAAACTCAGCACATGCAGTCTCATCCTTCCAGATCTAAAACACAGATGGGCATAATTCAGAGAAGCCTCTGAACTATGCCCATCTGTGAGCTAACTAAAAGTCTTCTATAGCTGTTTGGCATTCATATGATGGTAGTAACTCTCAGCTTTTCCACCTGCATTAGGGTGTGACTTTTGTGTGGACTCAGCCACTGTGCCATTACAATTCATTCTTTCATTACTTCACAAGTAGATCACTGTTACGTACCAGGGAGGGGCTGGTACTTGAAGTAAATTCCATAAAGATGGGAGTGGGAAGTATTAATCGCCTTCCAAAAGGAGCTTCTTCCTGAGATAATGTGTCCCCACAGCCCTAGGATTTGTACCACATGCCTATTAGGCTCCAACTTTCTCTTTTTGACACAAAATAGGTAGAATCATTATGCATAAAACATCCCCTCTTCCCAGGACCCTTTCCTCACTGAAGCTAGGGATGGCTGACAAATCCAGACCCAGAATCTCCATATCAATCATATCATATCAATCATATCATATCATATCACATCATATCATATCACAATCATATCATATCACAATCATATCATATCAATCATATCATATCTTTTCTTCTTTGTGGTGTCCAAAATTCCCCAGATCTGTCAGCCTTTTTGGTACACCATATAAATTGTTTATATGACCAGTGTTTCAGGAAAAGGATCAGACACAGAATGGAAGGCAAAGAATGAGCTTTTACCAGTGTGAAGGAAAGTGGATAGTGGTTTGAATTTATAGTGTTGGGTTATCTGAGCAAGAATACTTTGTGATGCTGGCTGACGGATGTTTTGTAAGAATTTGATAAGTACCTTATCAATGCTGTATTCAGAATTCTATTGTTACAAAGCATTTCACAGCAGGCAAACAGATTATCATCCCAAACAGAGAGGCAAATGACTTGACTGCAAAATTAGCAACCTGCTTCCTGTGGACTGAAAGTTACTCTGATATTTCTCTTTGACAGCCAGGTTTTTCTACCACACTGTGGAGCTGTCAGCTTCAAGGTGGTTTCTGCTTCCCTTCAAATATTAAGAGAAAGACTGTGCTAAGCACTGGAAAGTGCAGCAAGGTGAGTAATCTTGTACCGGTTAAAGATTAGAAATGCAACAGGCAGAGGGCATGTGACCCTTTAGATACTTTAAATTCAACTAATTCCATAACTCAGCCTCTTCCTGCAAGATTTCATTAGCAAGGAAGATTTAATTTGCTTCCTGTCTGAATACTCATCTCCTTGTTCTGCTAACAGAGCTACATATTTCCATTCTGAGCTTTGATAGCACCTCTGCTAACAAATTTACATCAGATGCAAGTGTGCCACTTTGTTATTTATGTCAGAATCATCGTGGCTGGGACTAATGTGGCTTTGTGTGCCACAGGGCTGCAGCTTTTTCTTTTATTTATGTTAATGAGTCCTGCATAAAAGGTTTTGCCAAAGTCTAAAACTGTGCAAAACTGATGACATAATTGTGGGAGAGTCTACAGAATACGAAGCAGGATTAGGATACTATCAACAAATCAGAATTTAAGTATTGTTCCACTGGGCAAGGAGTGTTTTCAATTAATTTGTAATTAAATAAGGGAAGCAATTTAGTGAACTCAGAGAGATATTCCAGCAAACGGTTTATCTCATCAGTCTGAACCACACATTCCTCCAGAACAGGATCATTGTTTAGATCTTGGGCATGTTATATGATCTGACCTATAGGAGTAATTCAATAAAACATCAATATTTTCCTTCTATTAACCCTCAGTGTCATGCTGAATGGAGAGAGCTGCCTCTGCCTCCCTTCACAGTCCCTGTTAGATCTGTACCCTCTCTAACTGGTTGGACAGGTGTTATCACTAAGCAGCCTGGGGCTTTCAAACCAGACACATTCTCCAGCCAATTTGCAGCACAGCACTGATGTGTGGAGGAATGGAGATGAAGCAACAGAGGGACAAACAGAGGACAGAGAAGGATGAAGGGGAAACACAAAGTGCCTTCACAGTGGAAAACATAGTGTCAGTGAAGAGATTTCCAACCAACAAGATTTGCTATTTTTCTCTCAAAATATTCTTTATAAAATCCTTTTTCAATCAGACCCAGAAGTATAAGTTAGTTTAAGAGGACCTGAGAAAAGACGAGCAATTCCAGATGGAGTTCTATGCATTAATATATTCAGGCAGGCAGAGCAGGGATTTGTTGATTGTTTAAAGGGCTTAGTGCAACAGCTGGGCACATTTTGTGTATGACCAAAAGTAAGAGCACAAATGAATGCTGATGTCCAGACATCTGGCCTTATAGCTATTGTTCTTGGCTTTTTCTTTTTTTTTTTCATAGCCAGAATTATTCCATTAAGTAGACTGAGGGGGGAAAGAAAATTATGACATGAGAGAGGAGCCAATATAAGAGATTTAGGAGATAATTAAAAGGCAGAGTAAGAAAGAAAAACAAAATGAGGTGCAAAGTGAGCATAAGGAGATACAGCAGGAGACGAAACAGGTACAGAACTGAAGAATAAAAATGTTGGGGACAGGGAATTACAGAAAGGACTGAATGAAGTAGTAGGAGATAACGCAGGCAGAGGAGTAAAAAGAAGACCATAATAACCATATGCTGTTAAAGACTTACTGAAACTGCTGCTAAAGAAATGAAGACATAGGCACTTTTGGGATAGGTTTTTTTCCTTTTCAGGTCTCCACTCACTTTTCCTTCTCTTCTCCCTCTCTGTTCCTAGCCCTCCCTGCCTGGTCATGGTCATATTCATGGTAAGACACTTGTTTGGAAAAATTAACTTTAAAAATAATTAATTTATAGACTTTTTTTCTCATATTGATCATATTTTGAGGGGGTTTTTTTAAGTTGTAGTAGTATTAATGTTCAAAGGAAAATGTAGTCCTATCAGAAAGAATGTCTTTTGAGTCAGGACTGTTCCTCATTTTCTCATTGTGAAAACTATCAAAGCTTGGCCAAGTTCAAAGGTCACATTTTGATATGCGCAGGTCAGAGCTGTGCATGTGAAGTCACTGAGGATTTTGTGCATTCCCTGCATGCATAAGAAGTCAAGTAAACTGCTTCTTATAGTTACTGCTCCTGTAGTTAATAGAGGTAGGACAGACTCCCCTCAGGACTGTGATGATCTGCTACTGGCAATCAGAGAAAATGGTGGAGAAGACCTACTGAATGGAAACAGATGTGGAGGGTAGAGGGAAGAGGGAAGGAATAAAACCCAGTTGATACTGAGCAGGAAATGATGGAATACTCGGGACAGGAATCTAAGTAAAAGGGAAGGCCACATTCAGAAGAGTAGAGGAGGAGGCATCTGAAAAGAAATGGCTTGGAGAGAAGGATGAAGTCACAAGCTATTTGGAAACCTGTCAGATGAAGAGGTGTGGCAGGAGAGAGATTAATTAGAGTAAGAGTTGTGTGCAAGGTAAAAGAGTTGGTCTACATAGAGCCTGAGGCTGGAGAGGGAGCAGAGCATACAGAAGACAGAAAAAAGAGTGAACACCAAGGGGGACTGAAGATTCTGAGAAGCTGGAGTGGCACAGAGCAACAGAGAGAGTGAGAAACACAGGCAGGGAGAAATTACTGTAAACTTAGCATGGAAGAGAAATAGTGATCAGTGAACTACTCAATGCTAGTGACACAAATCAGAGAAAGAGGTCAGAGACAAGCTGAGCCAAGAACCTGGGGCAGCCATGGGGGAGAAGGGATTGAATGTCAATACATACCTATGAACAAGAAAAAGGAAGAAGTGCAGCAAGGTTAGGGGAACAGAGATGGAACACAAGGATCACAGTGTGTTTGGAGATGGCAGAGGGGATCCACTGTGATCACAGTCTCCATGGGAGCAACGTCTGCATCCCACCACTCCTTTGCTGCCACACATTCTCTCCAGAATCCAATAGTTTGGGGTAGTACAAATTGTATGACCTCATCTCTTTTTCATGCACCTTCACCATCACATAGCAAACCTCTGCTGTTACCAGTTGTTTCAGTTAGCTCAAGTGACAGGCGCTTCAGAAAGTGACCTTAAGTTACCAGTTGTTAAGGATGTCAGTGTGATCCTACATAACTGGTTTATTTTTCCTTGAGCTCACCTTTCCTCTTTGAGGCCTAGGAACATAATTCAGAAAAATATTTTAAGACAATACTATTGAACTGTTAAGGTCAAAGACTCTTAAGTTGTTTAAAATAAGCACAGCATTGTGAGGTATGTATCAGGTCAAAAGTATGAGGTTATGCTACTGTATGAATTTAACCCTGTTTTTCATACAGTTTATCCTGTCATGTTGTATTAATTTCTATTTTGTATCTAACAGTGAACTCAATCTCCAGCTTGATTTTTAGTACGCTGAGACAGTGTTCAAAATACCCAGGAATGGTTCCAACCAAAAAATATATGTCTGCATCCTTCTTCAGCTACACACCTTGCAAAGAAAATTACTATGACAGGAAATATATAACTTTCAATGGTCCTCTCTTTCTTTACAAAGTCCTCCTTTCCTACTCTAGCAGTTGTAGTTCATCCTGCCCCTCTAAAGCTCCTAGAGGAGGGTCCCTTTAAGCTATGGAGTGGCCTTGGTAAAGTTAAAAGTTAAATACTGCTTTAATTTAAAGTTAAATACTGCTTGAAAAATCAGATAATATTTTCCCATTTCCATTTAGCTATGGGTCCTCATCTGAGTGTGACTCAAGTTTCTCTGCCCACTCCTGAAACACTTGTGTGCTGTTATGTCTTATTTAGCTCAGAAACCTGAAAAGAGATTGCTTATCTCCTGGAGAGACCAGGCAGGACTGGGTTACAGAACAACACAAACCAGTGGGCACATAAGAATTGCCTTGGTTGTGGTGCTGTGGTTTTGTATTTACAGTCTGCCCAACTACAGGCATGGAACACAGCCACAGACTTGGCTTCTTCATCTTTGTTTTGGTTGCACCAACACCTATAAATGAAACAAAAAAACCAGAAAAGGATTTCTGATCTTAACCGCTGCTGAGCTTTTGCCCAGCTGTACAACTTCTGGCTTTCCCTCATATAATTATGGAAGGACAAGAAGCTCAATCCTCAGTCATATTTGAACCTTCCCCTCTGCAGAAGGGGAAACAGTAGTTCTTATGAGGAGCCAAACAATACAGATGATAAGGCCACAAGAAGCCATTGTGATCATCTGCTCCAGTCTCCTGCATAAGGCATCAGGCTTCCTTCAATTATCCTATCCTTGAGTTATAGTGTCTATTACAGGATAATAAAACATTCCATTTTGCCTTTTCCATGTTAAATACATGCTGCCTTGTTTCCAGTCTGTCTTGAGTTTTACCCACTGCAGAATATCAGGAGTTTGTCAGCTGCACTGAAGAGGTCTACAGTGAAGAGACCTGGTCCTCAGTTTGCCTTACCTGTCACACTTGAATGACAGGATAACTCCCCTGAATGGTGTCATCTCAGCAGTGCAGCTCCAAAAAAACCATGGACTTGAACACCAGTCATCAACGACCCTCCGTCTCCTTACAGAGTGTTACAGAGCATTGCTGAGAGACACCATTCCTTTCAAAGCCCATGGGGATTCATAGCAGGAAAGACGCTGTGACTTTCAAAACACTGAAAATTGTTTATAATTGATGTGGTCACTTATAAATAGTTCCCACTTGATGTCATGTGGCCAGCTTAATTAAGTAGTGCGGAGCGTGTGCGGTCACTCACCTCAGATAGAAAAATCTGTGTTGGGCCTTCACCCTAATGTGAATTTCCTGACCTGACAGATGGGGATTGAGTGTTTATGCCAAGAGGAGTTTGCTAACATTATTCCTCTAATTACTAATTATACCAGTGAAAGGGGCTTTACGGCCAGAGTCCTGGATACGTGAAACTTGATCATCAGAGATTTGCAGGAAAGATGGAAGATTGATGGGTGACATCAAACAGCTGACAAGGAGGCCAAGGCAGCCAGACGGACAGCAGCTGCTCCAAGGGGCTTTGGGGGGTGGGAGGGGGCAGCTGCTCAGGGGGGACAGGGGTCTGTGGGGGAGCAGCACTAAGGAGAACAAGCCATTTTAAATTTCGCACCCCCTGTCATTTCAGATATGAATGGATCTAATCTCCTCGGGCTTGAGGCTGCCTGGGAGAGCGTGTCCCCAACAGGTGCTAAGGCAAGGGCAGAGCAGCGGGGCTGAAAGCAGTCGCTGCTGCAGAGGGGCACCAGCTTCAGCTGCAGCACAGGGCTCCACAGGACACTGTGAGCAGTGGATCAAAGAGGAGGTGAAGGATGTAAAACAGCTCCTCTGGGCCTCAGGTTTTTCAGATCCAAGCCTGAATCTCAGTGTGTCCATTCCCTGAGGCCCCAGGAAACCTGTCCCAGTCAGCTACAGAGTGAAGCCAAGGACACTGTGAAAAGCTCCCTTGCAGGGCAGTTTCCTTCTCTGAAAGAGACAGGGGTTGTATAATGTCATCAAGCTGCATCAACACCTGTTTAGGGGACCAAACCTAAATCATCCTGGTGGTCTGTGACTCAAAGGTGTCATCAGCATGTTGCCTGATCCTATGAAAGATATTCGGGCCAGGTTGGTCTGTGTTTCCCCTGCCCTGCCAACATCTGGTGGGCTGGTGACTGGTACTGCACCACAGGGCTTGTACAAGTTCAGCCTCCAGGGATCCTGCCATAGTGTACTTTATGTGGTCTGCAAACTACTGGTTTTCTTAGCATTCTTGGGAATCACAGGGATTGGCTGCCAGAGCTTCCCCTACATGCTTTGTTGCCTAAACTTCAGATCTCCCCAGCTGCAGACACCCTGCCTGTGGAGACTCTATGGAGACATGGAGACTCCCACCCCAACAGGATCCTTCTGCTGGAGGAGTTAAACAACCATCTTGAATGATATTCCCTGAGTGAACACAAAAGTCCTCGTGCTCACACAGCTACTACCACCCCCACCATGAAGAGGATTAATTATCATAGCCCACATCACTACATTAGCAAACCAAAGCCCATATCCTGCCCAAACCCTCTACTGCACAAACCAAGCAGAGGGACCACTGGAAACACATAAACTGAGAAGCTGAGAGAAAACAGCTTTCACTGCCCTGGAGCAGCAGGCATCTGCCTGATTTGTATAATGTTAATTAGAAATCTATTCTTGAAAAGGGACAAGTGCTTGGTTTTGCGTTCCACGAATATGAAGGAAGTATGGAGACAAACAGTGAACTCTCCTTATGAAAATTGTTTTTTGTTCAATGTAACAGAACACAGTAGCATTAGCATAGGGATGAGTACATCTGTGATATTAGAAACTTTTCCACTAGTACATTAAGCTGAATTTCAAAGTGGTATGATACACAGTGTACATGTACATCAAAACATAAATAAACTCTACTGCCATCTAGCCAATAATCAAGGTCTCTACCATAAGCTCTATCTCAGGTAACAAGTCTACTTTTCACCAGATTTGTCAGAATATTTTCATAATTTGGAGAATTTTCCAAAGGTCTAGGTCATGAATGTAAGTTTGAAACAGCAAATGATAGGAAATACTATAGTTTCATGATTCAGCATGTACACAGATCCCACTGTTTCTGCTCCAGATTAAATGCAGAGGTTAACTCTGTAACATGTATACCTGCTCCTGAAGGATGGAATCCCTACTGATGTTTGCTTTCCTATGTTTGTACTTTTCATGTATACAAAGTACTGAGCATTTGTTAGCTTAGAGAACAGTCTTGCTCTTCCACTGCTACCAACAATCTCTCCTGAGTTTTGCAGCTCCAGCTTTACAAATGCATACTGAACCACACTGAAAATATGGGTATTTAACATTACAACTAGCTTTGCTTTGTCTTGTTCTTTCTTTCTTAAATTTATGTTTTATACATACTATGGTACAAAAGTGTCTTATGCACTTAGAAAAAAAACACTCAAAAAACACCACCTCAAAGTCTCATACATAACTCAGAAAGCAGCTGGGCAAAATATGCCCAATTGGATCTTTATCAGGCTGATAAGCTGGTCTTTTAAAAAGTCTGATTCAAGTGAGTTCCAGGGCTTCCCATCTAGGTCAGGAGCCTTTTAAAAAGCAATTAAAATATTCAATTTCCCCACTGACTTGAGAAAATAACGGATTAAAGTGTGTGCATAATGTTTCTTCCTTTCAACAATTCTTTAAATTCTAAATAGATAAGTGAAGGTTTAGATACCAGCATGGGAGGATGGGCAAATGAATTGGTTAAGGCAGGCCAAGATATCTCAGTTTAAAAAGTTTAAAAAGACATTGAACACATAGCATAGTCTCAAATGGTAATATTGCCATACCTCCTCACTTGCAGCATATTTGCATTAGGATAATTGGAATTATTTTCTTCCAGCCTCAAATTCCTGCCTTTAGTGCATTCTCACCCTTCACCACACTTGGAGTTGTACAGACTGCTTTGCTTGTGTGTTGGAGCAGTGATGCAGTATCTCCCAGGGTTCTGAGCTCTGTCACTCCTTTGTTTTCTCTATTCACCTTTGCATTACTTCTATAGATAAAATCAGGATCGGGAATGTACTCATTCTTTCAGAAGATCACTCTGTTCCTGGCTAGTTGATGAAATATCAATGATGATCTAATGAAACCTTGAGGAATGCCTCCCAAAGGCCAAGCTGCATCAATAGTCCTTTATCATGAACACTCGGGGGAAAAAATTTGTTTTTATGGCACTGTGAAGCCTTCGACCATTTTTCCATGCTCTGAAAAGCAAAAGAGGACAGTGATTTCTACAGGGCACTCCACTGTTCTGGGCAGGAAACATCTCCAAGTCTCTGATTTGAAGAGGATCCTAGTACATGTAGTGAATCAACTGAATAACATTTTCTTAAAAGGTATTAGAACCACTGGATGAGAAGTGCTGCAAATCATACCTACTTCACATTTCTAATCCACTCATTCTGGGCAGAAAAGAAGGGAAATCCACCTCAGTCTGCCCTGTTTTTTCCCTATCAGATAACACTCTGATCAGAGGCAAGGATACCTCCAGTGATCCAGGGCATGTGGGTAAAGATGAGCAAGGCAGATACACCTTTTGAAGCTGGTAATAGCCACCAAGATGCCGTAGGTACAAGAGCTCAGGTCACTCAAGGTGTCTGGGGAGCTCAGTGCCTACAGATCTGGGCCTCAGCCTCTTGTTCAAAGCATCTAGAATTACTTGAACTCTGATGGCAAGGTCTGAATGAGCAAAGTGTTGAGCTTTAGTAGTCAATAATTTCCTTACTTCAGAACTGATCAGCTTTTCCCACAGCTAACTTACTGCCCCAAAACAACCAACAGAGACATATTTGCGCCAGCTTGGAATTTCAAGTACTGAGCTCCAGAAAGGAACACAAAGTGCTGATTGTGCCTTTTGTGTAAAAGCTGTTATAATCTCCAAAGTATGATTCCATCACCTCTGAAATGAAAACCACTCTAGGAGTGATTCATTTTCAGAGTAGTCTTTTATTCCATCCAAACTCTCACACTTTTTGGTGGAAAAGTTCTGTCTTTGTAGTGTTGTCTAAACAACATTACACTAGAAGACTTTCAATTTCAGTTAATTAGCCTTCTGTTCTGAAAGACAATATTTGCTGTTACAAAATAAAAAATCAAAAGATCAATTAAATCTTGCAAATGTTAGTTGTTTGTCTAAATGAAAACTAGACAAGTTGCAGCTCATTGATCCACACTGGTAGTAATCGTACTCAAGGTTTACTAGTGAGGGTTTGCAGTAAAAATAACTAATTTGTCAGTGTTTTCTTTAAATTATTATTGTTTAGTCATCAGAGGATTTTGTGGGATGATGAAGAAAAGCAAAGATAATTCAAGGCAAGTGAAAAAATATGTTTTCACCAAAAAAAGCTTGCTATTGGCATGTAACTTATATTTTAGAGAAAACTAAGAAGTCTGCTTTCTTTCATTTTGCTCACAGTCCTAATTTGACATACCCAATGACTAACACAATGACATTACAACATTTACGTACTCCAAGCCTAAGTGTGCAGTTGAGAATTAGACTTCAGACACCGTAGCTGGTACATTGGGCCAAACTGCTGAGCTCAAGTGTTTATCTCAAATCTAGCCACATTATTTTCAAATGCTGACTACTACCTCACTTAAAAATCACTGGATGCAAAAGTAAATACTAAGGATGCACGATCTGAAAGCACTGGCACAAGCAAGTCAATGTATCTGGAGCATGGCCAGATGGTAGTTGTGCACTCCACCTTTTCCATTAATGCCCCTCCACATCTTGCATCCCTGCCACAGTAAATGTTTTGCTTTGTCTGAAGTAATGAGACGGAGAGAGATGGAAAAGGCCAGCTTTTTCATTTTGACTAATCTTAATGTGAGTTAAGGAATTTGACTGATGGGAATTAGTGCTAACACAGTTTGTTAACTAAGAAAAGTGTTAATTAGAAATGCTTTTGAACTCGATCTCTGCAATGATATAATATAAAAACTTGCCACATTTTATTTGTTTAAAGCTGACTGAATCCATATAAATGGCTGGTCACGGCAGTAGCTATCCAATGTTGATGATAAATCATTACCAAATATTTCTAACTTTTATTTATTATACAGCATCTGTCAGTAATAAGTGGAGATTTTACATTAAAGCAAGTGTTAGCATCTCATAGAGATGAAAATACCGTTTCTCTTTCCTAAAATTATTTAATTTGATTTTTAAATAAATAGTTCTCCGAGAATTAAATCACTCTGACAGAGCCTTGGTCTTGCTGTCATTTGCAGAAAAAAAGACAGCATAAATTATTTCAACTTCCCATATTGTTAAGACTTGCTAAAATCTTGCACAAAGGATACATATGTGGACTTTGGTGGGGCAGAAAACTGTCCTTTTTAGTGGTTATTTCACATAACTGCATAGTGTCCTTCCAAAGAAACTGAAGAATGCTACTCCCTTACAGATAATTTCACAAAGGTAAACAACATTTCATAGTACTTTCCAACTCTCACTGTCTTGGTAGGACAGTGCAAGATGAGGCCCTGGCAGGCAGACACTGCCAATAGCCTGCTCATCTCCATCACCTGTTTCTCACCTTCCTTTTCCGAGCAACAGGGGCTACAACACTTGCAGAGGACACTGTACAGGCTCAGGGTTAGATCCTGATGCCCTTAGGAGTAAGTAAATTCTGGAATTATCTGGACTTTCTATAGGAGTGCTCACAAATTTGTTTTAGGCTTTGAATTCACCAGCTATCGCAGAAGCCAGCCTTTCCGTGTTCTTTTATTTCACCTTTCCAGGTTCATTTCTTTCATTTAATTGCCTGGGAAATGGTTGGTAGTGGGGTGCCCAATAAAGAACAAGAGAGGAGGCATTCCAGCACAGCTGATGAGGAAGAAGACCTCACCTGCACAAATATGTTAATTGGAGCACTGTGCTTGGAGTTCACAGGATGGGGTTCTTGGCGGGTGTAGCTCAGATCACATGGACCAGCTGTGTCTAGAAGCAAGGACTGGCAGAAGAGAAGTGCTGGTGAAAGACGAGCTCCTGCTGGGCAATGCTGGATTTGATTCTTTATGGTGCCACAGTGTGAGGTCCAGCTTGAATTCTGGAGATTCAGGATAAGAAAAGCTGGTGAAGTAAGAATGATGCAGGTGGGGAAGAGAGAAGCACAGGATGTTCTTTTAGTCTGCAGTAAGGAGACAGTAGCTGCACTTCAGGGTTATAAGAGAGTAAAGGATTTAGTGGGTAACACTGTAAGGCATAATAGTGTTTTGTGATATAGCCCTAGGACTGGGAAGTTTAGTCATGTCTGTTCTAAAAAGCAGATTTCAGGCACTAGTGTGACTGAGAGCCAAAATGGAGCAGGAAATAGTCATTACTCCATGTACTTCTTTCCAAAATGTGCTCACTGAACCAGATCTATTGGGGGGGTGTATACACTCAGGAAAATGGTTTAGAAAGAAATGAGGGGAAATAAAGTCAAAGCAACAGTTTCAGTATAGTCTATAATGTGGCAATTTAGTTATTCTGCCATTAGACATCACCTTAAGAAAATCCAGCTAAAAACTAAAAGCTCACTAAATGAGACTACCAAGGCCAAAGAAGTATAGCCCTAGCCATTAAGTTACTCCAATTCCAGTACAGCTTACACTTATTTTAAAAAATAATCTCTTGTTTTTAAAAAAAATAAACACACCATGTCTTTCCACCTCTTTTCATCAATGTTTTCATTGCAAACTCTGGCATACAGCGCAAGTCTGTTTACCCTCTATGGTGCTAATGTTTGTTTTTAATGGATTATAAACTTTTTTTTTTTTTGCACCAGTAATGGCATAATATTTCAAATCCTACTTATTTAGACTTTGCTTTGTTTGGCTGTTAGCAGTTAGTGCTCAGCACTACTATGCAAGTCACCTTTTCTGGATGGTGGTAGAAGTAAGGACTATCTACTGAAGCAGATCTCCATAAAGACTTTATAACCTTAGGGAAACTACTCCTTTTGTGCCAGAAGAAAGCATGCGATGATGCAGGATTTGAAAATGCTGGAGAATTGAGTGGAGAAGAGGAATTTGGCTTTCTGGAAGACTGGGAGAATGTTTTCTTTGGATTTCTTCCTTTAGAGAGAAATATAACAACTTGTGATCTGTTTTGGAAAGGATCAGGAATAAAACCTGAGATACCTGAATTTGGATGTTTTTTTGCTGGTTGATAGCACTGATCTACTTCCAAAATTCAGTTACCTAGAGACAGTGGAACTACAATACCAAATGCAGGGATCTTTCTTTAAAGAGTCTGTTGCACAGCATCCAGCTGGAATTTGGAAATCATTTTACTGACAGATGATAATGGATTTCATTTTGAGCTTTGCCAGGAATCCTTATGCCATTTGCTATAGAGAGGAAAAAACATTCTCCTTGCATATGCATGCACATGGGAGAGCAGACTAAGAAAGCATCTTTTCCAAAATTAAATACAGGGCCTTGCAAGTTTTGAGATTTTTTCCTGGTAAAACAAAGTTGGTGGAGACTCTTAAATATAAACATATTTATATACAGAAAGTTCGATATGTTCTGTATGTTATAGTGGTGATAAACAACAGAGGCGACAAACACTTATAACTCAGCGTGGCTGGAAACATTTGAGTGAAGAGAAAAAACTGACTGGCCAGGCATCCACTAAATGCACGAGCTGGAGGGAGAAGTGAACGTCTACAACTTGCTTTGCTTTTGGCCAGGTTATTAGATGGACCAGCTTAAATAGGTAAGGCCCAGAGTGTGCAGAGAATGGATGAGCTCTGGAAGGCAGGCCCTGCCAGGTGGTGGATAGACTTGTCTGAATTGTACTGTCTTTACAATTCAGCTGTTCCCTTTCCCTCTACTATCCCTGCAAGTTCTCACAGCTCAGCAAACATCCAGCAACCCTTATTTCATCAGGAAGGCCCATTACAGTCTGAGAAGGAGAGGTTGTTTTATTATCTCATGATTAAAACTCAGTCTAATGAAGAAGTTACTGATCTTTGGCACTAGAAAAATAAGAACACCATGTCATATTCAGAAGGGGAATGTGTTAATATATTTACACTTGACTTAACCTTTACCCCTTTCAGGGCACGTGCACTTACAATTTACTGATGTAGAAATAACCTTTCTAGATCCTAAAGCCAAAACAGATACTTGGTCCACATCCACAGGGCCAATTCAGCCCATGTGGGAAGCTTTATGCAAATTACATAAACAAATTTAGAGACTACGAAATAAATTATAAAGAATCATTTGGTGGCCAGAGCAGCAACTGTAGGCAAAGACCTCCTGCATCCAGCTTGGTATGTGAGAGTTCAGGGAGGCTTTGGTAACACATGCTATAGCTGTCAAATCTGTGTAACTTGTGAGACACTTGTGTCCTGGGGGGTTGCAAACTTCAAGCAAAAGCTGTTCCCAGCCCAGATGCTGCAGTGCTATGAAACAGGAAAGCAAAGCAAAATGAGTTTTATGTTCCTCCCCTTCTTCCTTTCTGAGGGGAAAAAGGACTGAACAGTGTTCTCTTGAGGGGGGTGGGGGGGTTAAGGGGGAGGAAGTGTGCTTTTTTCTTTTTTCTTAATACCTTTCTTCTTCTTTTAGAAATATAAGGAGGATGAAAGGCTGTTTCCTTAGTGCTGAGAGCCATATTAGCTGTTCTAGACAACTTTTCTGGCCAGTTTTCTAAAACAGAAACAGCTTTCTGAAGCCATAATTCAGGAAGCCTCCCTGTTTCAGCAACATTTAAATCTTATGAAAGCAGTATAAAGCAATTAAGTGTTTTCTTAAGGACTCAAGCAAAGAGATTCTGCTTACTTCCCAGCTAAAGCTGAGAAGATGATGGTTCTTACTGAAAAGATCATTTTTTCCAAATAATTTTCAAGAATTTAAAATAATCACATTTTTAAAACAAAACAAGCAGGATTAAAGTTAATTCCCCTCTCAGTTAGTCATTAATAAGAGTCAAAACCTTTACTGGTTCTTTAGTCAGCCATACTCTTTCAGAAAATATCAAGTAGAGAAAAACTGACATGTACAACTAGTAATGCCTTTCCACTCCCCACACTTTACTGAAGAACAAGGAAGTGCAAATGTTCTTTAAGTTGCCCTAAAAGAAAAGACAACCAATGTTCCTTCTCTTCCTGAAGGAGGTAAAGAGTATAACCCATTTTTAAACTCTGCTTCTATACTGCTGTGAAAAGTGTGGGCATGCAGACATGTTTTTGTGTCTAGCTACTCCACAGTACACTACAGTACTGGTACTCCAGTATTAACCATGCTTGCTTTCTTACCCTCCTGTATAAACTCACAACACACAGGTTTGTTACCCTGTCTCCCAGGGAAAAGTGAGCCACACCTAATTTAAACAGAGCATTATTCAGAGTTGCAAGTGTACTGTAAATTCATGTCTTAGGTTACTCCGCACATGTATTCACAAGTGGTGTTTTTTAATAAGCCAAAAAATTAAAGGCTGATCTTGGCAGTTTTGGGTTGCCACTCTCCCTGAAAATCTCACCATAAATATTCCTGTCACGCACAAAGTCATCACAGATAGTCCCAATAACTCTTGCACTAGACCAAATTTCACCTCTTGGAAATGTCCAGCTTACATTTGAACATTCCTGTTTTCTCTGAAGGCACCCCAAGCTGCATACTGTCTCTCTGAATCTGAAATTTGCCTATTCTCTAACTAGAGGCCCATCAGTATAGCTGAATTACATTCAGGTTTGCTAACACAAGTTTTGAGATTGCAGCAGCTTCGTTATTTTAGTTATCAGAACGAAGCTGAAGTTTTTCAGATGGCTCAACTGCAAAACATGCAGCTGGATTTTGTGCAGTCCAGACCATTTGGAGGAAACAAAGGCTGTAGTTTCCCAGTATTTCTGATTTGTCTGTCTGTTTCACAATTTAACCAAGGGGATTTCAGTGATCTGGTTCACAGCTTGGCCTACAGGCATCTTTGGCAGCACAACAAAATGGACAGGGACAAGCAGCCATACACTACAACCCTTTCTAATAGAGCATAAATACAATTTCTTCCTCTCCTTTGTTTGTGAGAGTGGTGGAGGTAATTTTAAATGAACTGGTATAAAGTCCTAGTAATCAGCAGTTCTACTTCAGTTGGACTTGCTATCTGCCACAGCAGCCAACAGCAAACAAGTTATCAAGATGCATTTACTATTGTGGCAAGCAGAGCAAAACCATTTCCTTCAAATAGTCCTCATGGATCAGGCAAACCCACAGTAGATATAAACAGGCCACTTCATGGTTCTCACAGCTACTCTGTGTTCTCAGAGCTGTTGGCTGGCTAATATGAGTCTCTCTGGTTTTTAACCTTCCAATGATCTGAGCACACAGATACAGGTATGGGCATAATTAAACAGTTATTATTTCCCACCAAATGCATGGTAATGCATATTCCAGCCACACCATCAAGATCTGGGTGCACAACCCTGTCCTGTCGCTCCTCCCAAAATTTATATTAATTCCTGAAAACTGAGCCATGAAAAATCTGAAGGGTGGTTCATATTTAGGATATGTAGCAATATTATCTGTGCATTCATCCCCAAACCTCTCTATTGTTCTGCTACATCACCTGCTACATCAGATCCTGCCCCATTTCTCTTTTCCATACTCTCGTCAGTGCACCTCTGCAGGCATAGGCTGTGTATCCAAGACTTTAGTGAAGAATAGGATATGGTGGGAATGTCATGCAGCCTGTTTCTTTGAACAAGTTAAGCCTGATTTTTGTTTTTTGTGGATAATAAAAGAAAAACTCAAAAAGAGAAAAAATGGATACCAGCCAAGAGATGGGTTGGGGGAAATGTTAATGGATGTTGGCAAATCTACTGTGCAGCTTTCCCATGTTAACAACTGTATCACTATTTAGAAATGCTGGGAAGATACCTTTCCGCAAATTACAAAGATGAGAGATTTGCCTGTTACATCCCCTATGAAGCTAAATTCCCATTCCTTCACTAAAGCTGCATAATGAAAGGTGTTTTATACAGCACACACACCAGTTTAGTATCATCCCAGAATGAAATCCTGACTAAGACTGTAACACACCACACAGCAGGGTTTTAAGCTCTGACGAAAATAAAATAAAGATTTGGAGGCTCTGAGCAACCCTGGTCGGTATAAGGGGGTGGGGGAAGGGCAGCATGTGGTTTGGGGTATTTTCACCAAATGTTAAATCACACAGAATATTTCACTCGTCTCCAGTGTGAGATCACGACATGACTCTTCTGTAATGAATTCTTTATCTTGGCAGCTCTCCTGTTTTCTCCCAACAGTGCCTCCCTCTCCCCTCCTGGTCCCAGTGCCGTAACATATGGTAGTATTTGGAGAGCCACTCGGGCCTGGGAGCTGGCCTGGCTGCCCACACCTGCGCGCCCCCCGCCTCGCCGCTCGGCCATGCTCCAGCGCCAGGCCTGGAGCTCACTCCTTCACCCTCCTCAGGGCCACGCCGAGAGCTGCCAGGGTGCTGCCATGTGGCTCTGGGGATTTATGTGTCACTTGGTGCCCTAGGGATTTGATGTGTCACTTGGTGCCCTGGGGATGAGATGTGTCACTTGGTGCCCTGGGGACCAGATATGTCACTTGGTGCCCCTATGAGTGTGTGTCACCCCAGAACTCCCCATGCAGCCTCGGTGAGGCTTCTACTTCGGGTGGCCGTGATGAAGGCTTCTCATTGTCTCAAAAGTTATGGTAAAAGTCTCCAAAAACCTCCAAAAAAGAGAATGCACAGAATCCATCAGGTTGGAAGGAACAACAGGGGAGCATCTGGGCCAACCTCCCTGCTTAAGCAGAGTTCCTAGAACCATATGGCACAGAGTTGCATCCAGATGGCTCTTGCCAATCTCCAGAGAGTGAGACTCCACAACCTCCCGGGCAACCTGTTTCAGTGTGCGGCCACCCGCACAGCAAAGTTCGCACTCATACTCAGGTGCGACTTCCAGGGCATCAGTTTCTGCCCGCTGCCTCCTGTCCTGTGGCTTGCCATCACCAAGCAGAGCCCGGCTCCATGCTCCGACACCCCCTTTAGCTATTTACAGACACTGGCGATGTCCCTTCCCGAGGCTGAGCAGCCCCAGCTCCCCCCGCCTTCCCCCGGCCGGGCCCAGCGCTCCCCTTGAGGCCAGGCTGCGCCCGCGGCCGCCGTCTCCGGGGCGACGCGTGGGGCCGCCGGGGCTGCCGCTGACCGCCGTTGCACCGCCATGGGCCCCAAGCAGCCTAAGTCCGGCCAGAACACGCCGGTGTCCGTGCTGCCGACCTGGGAGCCCGCGCTGGTGTCCGCCCGCCTCGAGGAGGTGAAGGCAGCCCAGGGGCAGAGCCGGCGGCGCGGGGGAAGCGGGGAGCGGGCTGGAGGCGGCTCGGGCCCGGGTCGCGGCTGCCGGAGGTCCAGGGGGCCCCGGGAGGGCCGTGAATGGTCCCGATGTGCGGCGGAGCCCCTTTGCCCCCCGCCACCAGCGTGGCCCTGCGGGTTTCTTTGCTCCTCCTCTCCTCGGCACTTTCCTTTCTGGGCTCTGGGTGCCAAGTTTCGGCTCGGAGTGAACTTTTTATAAACTGCTGAACAACGAGGTTTGATGGAGGTGCTGACACAGCATTAACCGTAGCGTTGAAAATGTGAGGCTGTAATTTTCCTGCCCGAGTGTGTGCAGCTAAAAGGCACTTTTTTTTCCTTTTTATTTTTTTTTTCTTTTACACAGTGTGAGGATCTAAAGGCATATTTAGGTTTCCAGGTTCTGTGTAAGCAATGTAATTCTCATAAATCTTGACTTGCAAGAGAGAATTTGGTTTCAAAATAGGGCAGTAGTTTAGCAAACAATAATATTTATCTCACATGTGTTTATCTAGCACGTCTTCTGCAAGTGAGACAAATTGCTTCCGTGGTTTCCTTGTTTTCTAGGTTCCTGTTGTGCCCTATTTAAAGAAAAAAAAAAAAAAAAAAGGCAGGTTTGTGTTTTAGCTGATGCGGGTTTGTGTTTTGTTGTGTGGTTTTTTTTTTTCTTTTAATATGCCAGCAGCACTGGTTAAATATGGGGACCTTTTAATTCAGGAGGAGGCTTTTAAACTTGCTAATTGCTTTTCCTGAAAAGGCCACAGATGTCCAAAAATCTCTTAAATATTTACTTGCTTTTACTTTTATTTTGTAGTAACCATATAATACAAGTTTAGCCAAACAAGACCACTTTTTTAATAGCTTAGGCTGTTGTTTCCCATTTTTCCCTAGGACACAGATTTTTCAGTACAGTTCTAAGATGCTTGAGCCTTTTCTTACTTGTGAATCTTGTCCCTACCCTTGGGAAACATCCCTGAAGTATAAGAATGGGGTGAAGGTTCAATCTCCATCACCTACTCTGTTCCTGGTCTTCCTCCGGTGCTTACTAGCAAGGTGCCAATTAGTGATTATGTTTTTTTATGGTGGTGTTTATTGTGGCTGTGGATATTGTGCAGTGAATTCACTGAACAAGGTGCTCTATATGCTCTGCTGCCTCTACACATAGTTTATTACATTTCTTAAATGCAAACCATTATATTGAATTATTTTTAAAGGTAGGAAATAAAATGCTCAAAAGTTAGGAAATGTCAAAGTTAGTATTATTCTGGACCACTCATTGAGGCAGATGAAAAAAAAAAGTTGAATGTTCACTGAATGGGGAAAAAATTCTGTAGGGAAAGATATGTAATCAACTAATTAAAGATTATCATAATTCCTGTACCCATGGGACTTGAGATTCCTTGTTTCCATAATTCTGGTATTGTCTGACTGCTTTCTGTTCCAGTTAAGCTAATTTCACTTTCTCTGCCATGCTGTTCACAGACAGAGCCTTGGGAAGTTGGGAAAAACTGTCCCCTTGCTGTGGTCAGCTTGGACTCGGGCTTCTGAGATGCTGGGCAGCCACTGAAATTTCTTACTGCAGGAGTGTTTTTATTCAGCTCTTACAGTCATGGGCAAGAGCACACTCGGTGCAAAACTGTCAAATGCCAGCAAATTTCTTCTGAGCATGTGTGAATCAAGATTCATCAAGTGTGGCCAAATGTGGGTGTACATAGTGTAAATAAACATGCTCTGTAAAAGCAAATCTTTGACACAAGTACGGTTCTGCTGCCAAATTTAATTCCTTCCTCTTGAACACAGAGAGCATTGAATATCTTAACTACTTAATCACATAGGGGTTTTTATTAAAGGATAAACATGATTTTTAAAAATCAAATCTCATTCTGCAAATAGTCTAACCACATTTTCCCTCGCCCTACCCCAGCAATCATGCAACATACAAAGTTCTAAACTTGAATATATAAAGCTCAGGAACTGAAAGCAGTCTGTAAAAGAGAGTGTTGAACAGCTTGAATTTTAGATCTCACCAGGCATAGTGCGCAAAACTTATTTCTTACTCGTCCTCAGTATTGTATATGAAATACCATATGTATCGGAAATGATTTGGGAGATGACAGGAACTCCTATCAAGTAAATAAATGTCTCTCCTCATAATTCATATGTAAAGAATTTTTAGATCTGCTTGTATCAATTTGAAAAGTACTCTTTCCCTTTAGTGAAGGCAAAGGGAATTTGCTACAACTGGTTTTAAATTGTACCAGATAGAGCGAGTGGTGAAATTTCACATTTTAATGTGTTTATGACTTACTATTTTATTAGTTCAATCTATGAAAAGCATTTTACCAGTGCTGTTAAGATTTTTATGAACGAGTATACTTACTAAAATATGATTTAAATGGTATTTACTAACCAAATAATTGCTTTTACTAAATGCACTGTGAAAACTGGCAAACATACAACTTAAAAATACATACAGAGGAAATATGGATTTTCCAGAGGCTCACATTATAGTTTATGTCTATCTTTCTTGTTTGCAATGTGCTATGCAGAAGAACATGGAGTTGCAAACTGTATTTGCCTTCAGATATTTATAATCTATTTTGGTTGGGCTCACTGCAGAATTAAATTGCAAAATATAAATTAGGATTCTTAAGTAGTTTTAAACTTTGCATGTGTTAAGTAGCTAAAGGGTGGTATTTGCTAAGTGAAAGGTGAATTCTGGGCAAATACAGCCCTTAATTGAGATAACTGTCATTTATTATTTGTTCTTATTAACTAGTATAACTAAGCACAGCAGCAGTAAGGCATGTTCTGTGCTGACTTTCCATCTGTATGATTCCTCTCATTTCATTTTAGGGCCTGAAAATTGAGCTTAGAATCTTGTGAAACCCCTAAAAATGTTCTGAATAGGATGGCTCGTCTTTTGATTGCTATTTATACTACTTCGTCTTCAGAGAAAAATTAACATTCTGTTGAGCTTTGATATTCTCTCACTTGCCCATGTTGTACAGCAAAAGCTCAGGCTCTTAAGAACACAAGCCATTAGTAAGTGTGGATGTGTCATCAGCAATGAAAGTGAGTCTGCAGATTTCCAAGCAGAGATGTCACCTTAAGGCTACAAAACTCCTGATAAACAACTTTTCTGAGTAATGCCAGCTGTATTTACTGGTTTACAAGCTCCCTCATTGTTGAAAGTAAAGAGTGCTAGCTAGAGTTGTTACTACTCTAATTGTTCATAAATCACTAATTGATGCTCAGACGTTTTGTGTTTGAGTTTTCGAATGTTTCTTCTCAGCCCTTACAGGTAAATTTGAAATTGTGCTGTAATGAAATGAAATTAATGGTTGTTGGCCTAAGAGAAAAGAACCCAAACAATCAAACAAAACAAACACACAGCAGGCAAAAAAAAAACCAACAGACAAACAACCGAGAAAGCAACCAAACAAAAAACCAGAAAACCCCACAGCAGTAAGTACCACAAAAATAAAATAACATATACCCAGATTGTCTGGAAACAGGAGGAGGGTAAGATGGCTGCTTGATGCTTTTCTTGGCCAAAGAGATCTAGAAACTGATACTGAAAAAATAAACAATATACCTGACTTGTTCAACTGTCTTCCATAGAACAGCTGGGCTTTTGTGTCTAGGAAATGAAGCAGAGAAAACAAGATATGTATAAAAAAGAAGAAAAAAAATGTGTGCTACATCTGCTTTTTTTCTTCAGTGTGAATTAAAGTTAGATATTTTCTTAACAGACCTATGCTATTCCAGTACTGCTGTGATTTAGATATACAGGCTATGTGTACTGGTTTTTAAGAGCTGGGAAAAATCACATTACAGAGGAACACAATGGAGCCTTGAGAGCAAAATCATGAGAAGATGATGCACCTTCTATGTTTTGTGAAAGCAAGGATTTTGGACAGCCATTTGCTGCTTACATGGAGCTTCCAGAATTAGGTTGATCTTGCAGATTTGGAGCCTCTCCAGCTGAGGGACATAGAAGTTTCCCACACAGATGGTCATTTCTAACACCAAGAGACTTTGGTGCATTTCGACTCTTGACATGGCCAGGGGTTTTAAAACCAGGACAGTGTCATTTGTAGCAATGGTTGTCACTGGATGTTTTCCAGTGAAAGTGATCTGGCCCTTAATTGGAGTTTGTTTCAGATTGCTTAAGCAGTATTCAGTTGCCAATGCCACATTTCCAGCTTCAATTTTTTTTTAATTCACATTTGAACCAGCATTGTTGATTCTGTGGGATATCTGCTCCCTGCATTTTGGTCTTCTTTGTGCAGTTTGTAGCGCTCATGTTAAATTCTCGGTGGCAACCCACCTGGACTGTTTCCATGATTTTCCAGTAGTTATTTTTATGGTTTTTTCTATCCTGTTCATTAAGCTGGGAATGTCATTTGAGGTAGCCTTAGGGTCACTAATCTATCCTCTTTCAGATCCTTTCTCAAGCCTTCATACTACAATAACATTTGAAAGAATAAAACTAAGTAGAGGAGCAGTTGTATATTGAGGGAGAAAATATTTTTAGAGTAACCATATACATTTTACTACTTTTCCTTCACATTTTTATGTTGTGATTTTAGGTGGTGAGCTGTAGAAGCAGGGTCTGTTTCTTCTCTGTCCTTTCAGTGCCTTGAACATTAAGGATACTGTTACAGGATCGATAATATAAAGGCAGTATTGCAAAAATACTAGATTTTTAACCTCAGAAAATAGTCTAATCAATTAAACACCTTAAGCTGTGTATTTATGCTGCACATTGACTATTGACTTCATGTTCTCAGTGTGCAGCTTTTCTGAAAAATGATCTTTAAAGGCTTCAAAACTGGTGAGTCTGGAAATAGATGGCATGCTATTAATGACTCCGGGAAGTCTAGATCGTTATTGACTGTGAAGATGTGTGTTGCTGCTTTGGATATTTACTAGCTACTTCCAGCTCCCATTCCCAGGTGTTGCACTTTTTAAAGAAAAGCTGTTTCTTTTCTTCATTTAGCACCAGGGAGGTATAGGCTGTCTCTAATAATAATTAAATTTGTGAGCAAAAACCTTGTATCGAGCTGCATATACTTCTGTAGAATTAAGTAAGTTTATAATTTTCACTACCAGTTCAGTTATCTTGTAGAGGCTCATTCCATGTATTTGATTTTAATGTATTAGCCAATGGTTTGCCTATAGTATAAATATTCTCATAGCTGTTCTGTGGAGCAGATTTATCACCTTGTTTCTTTGAAGCAGAGCATTTTCAGTGGGAAGAAGATGTGGCCCGTTTGATGATAATTTCTTCTTGGATAAAAAAAATCTGAGGTTGGATAATTTTGTTTGCATAAGTCCTGTTGTGTTTTTTAACTATTAATTTTGCACAATCAGGACCTACCCTGGTGTTTTGCTCTGGTGCTTTATCACAGGCTGCTGAGAAGGAGGGCACCACAGTGAAACAAGGAAAATTCTCTTTTCTTAAAAAAGCTTATAGTACTTTTGTGAAGGAAGGTCTCATTGCTCAACCATAACTCTGAAAATGCCTGGGAATTATATGGGCTAGGGAATAAGAATATGGAGAAGGAATCTGAGGATGAAGAAAGCTTGAAGTGGGATCGGATAATGAAACTGGAGACTAGCTGAACCAAGAGACAGAGGACAAGAGCTGGGGAGCAAGTCACAGGTGGGGGAGACATTAAGACAAGTGGTGTAGCTCAGGAGAAGAGAGTGGAAAAGGAAGGAGAAATTAAACAGGAACAGTTGTGACCAAGGGGTGGAAAAATAAGAAGAGAGAGGACAATAAGGAAGACAGGTTCCACAGACATTGTTGTTGCAGTGTTATTAATCGGTGGTAAGCAGGATTGATTTGTGGGCAGCAAGCTATCAGTATGTTAAGGAGGAACTAAAGAAGGCATAAGGCAGGGGTTTAGAATTCTCTGATAGATTTTTTCATATATATACATATGTGAAGAACTGCAGGAAGTTGTGGGAGTAACCTCTGTATTGCTCTGCTGGACCATGCTTACCATAGGATGCTCAGTAGAACCTGGCATTCCTGATTCTTGCTGCTCTTAAGCTGTCAGCATCTCTGTGAGACTTACTGGACCTTGTTTCCCTCTCTTGGTGGTCCCCCCTGAAGTGGGCAGTGTAGTGATAACAATTGCTCCATTAGCTCATGCCACAGGTAGATGGTTTTTCTAAAGATTCTGTGTGTGCTGGTCAGTGCTGGGAACACCAGAATACTGACACATGAGAGCATTTCAATCTCAGTTCTGAGAGCCTAGAAAATGATGCATTTCCACTCAAGCATGGGCATCTAAATACTTCCTGTTCAAAGAATGCTGAAGCTTTACAGTCCAGCTCTTGTCAGGTATACAGTGATAGCTTTAATCCAGATTAGCTGCAACTCCTGTGCATGTTGACAATATTGGAATACCTAGAGCTCTTTCACAGTGCAGTGCACCAGTAGCTATCTTGCAGCTTTAGGCAGAAAGACTTCAAAGAGCAAAATTAAATTCAGTGTACTTGATGCAGTCCCCACTACTGCTGCCACTTCTCCAATAAGCAGTGTCTGCTGCCCCAGTGCAGCTGGACACTCATAAATTCCACCATGTTTGCACACTCCTAGAGCATCAGAGATATGTTTGATCTCTCTAGCACTTCATAATTTTAAAAACTTGAGGTTTATTTTGTGTTGCAATAAACCATCAAGTTCATGATGTGTGGAGCTGTAGGCACCCTTTTGGATTAGTTATCTGATCTGTAGTTACTTGCAGTTTCACTTAATGACCCAGGTGATCTTTACATTGTTTTTGTTTTTCTGAATATTCTGTAGTTAGAAAAACGAGGCATACTCATGTGATGTTATCCTTTGTTACCCTGAGTGTTTGACAAACCATTTCCCACCATACAAACATGCACTGTTTTGAAACTTAAGTAGCTGTGGCTTTCTCCCATCCCAAGCCATCAGTTACTCAAATTGCAGACATTTGGGTAGGCATTTTACCAGCTAAGAAAAGGAACAAATTAAGAATGGTACTATAAAAATGGAAGAAGATGCTTCTCTTACCATCTGAGTCTTTTTCTTAGAATGGTCCTTTTCCTCACTTTACCATAATTCAGCTCAGGTTTTGTTCCTATTCTACAAGGACTTTGTACGTAATATAAATATATTAAAATATTCAACATCCTAAAGTCACCACCCTATCTTAAATCTCTTAAAATCTTTCTTTGCTATGATGCACACTGGACTGTGACTCTGCTCTGATTAATGTGACTGTCCTGGAACTGCCTTGATCTGACTGAATCCCTTTCTATATTTACCTTTATGCAGCTGCATTGATAACCTTGCAGTTTACACATGCAGACATGCATTGAAAAAAACAATAAAAATTGGCGATTCCTGTACATCACAGCCATTACAAAATGCTCCCAATTCAGCCACCACTAATGCTGATAAAGAATACTTGAGAGTGAGATGTAGAATTGCTGGAGATAGCAACTCTGTGCAAAGGATTCCAGTAGTAATGTGAAAGACAGTAACCAGTAAAAGTTCCTTAAGTTACATAATTTTTAAACCTTTGTAGATGTGCATCACTAAAGAAAGTGTTCCAGTCTTCTCTTATTCTGCATTTTTAATAGTGCTGAAAACACTTTTTACATTACAGTAATCTGTATGCTACTGCAAATGTTTTTAACTTATCAGTATTGTAGTGTACAACTTGTCATTGGTATTTTTTCTTTATTCAGAATATTTAGTGAAACCACACAAGAGCCATTCTATGCATAAATATACTTCACAAAACATCACAAAAATAATGCTACAATGTACAGAAAATAGTATCTGGGCATTATCTAATTCACAGGATGAGAGAGCTGAAAATTGCTAATTTTTTTCTACATCGAATAATCACAATAATAAGTATATTCAAAACTCACTTCTTGTTTGCTACCTGAACTGTCAAATCTGCAAATGCAGTTTAAAAGTTAGTACATCTTTGTGAGATGCTAATGCATCGTTTGCACGGGAAAAGGTTGAGGCTGTTAGTAGGCATTTGTGTTTTGCGTAGCATAATGCTGCCACCTGATGGCAGAAAGAATTGGGACAAAGTAATAATGGCTTTTTCGAGTTGCATGCAATTTCAGTGATTAATACAGTGATGTTTAATATGTCTTAAAGTGACATAAAGCCGTCCCTACCAGATTACTCTTTGAAACTGCAGAGGACTTTTTGTTGGCATGAGTTTTAATACCTTAAATATTTTATTTGGGAATGTAGGATGACTGGAAGCCTAGCATCAGTTTCGTTGTCGGGAGCAAGATTGAAGATGAAGTGCACATCCAGGCCCTGGCTCTTGCTGTGCAGGTGCCACTGCGAAAACTCTTCAGTGTGATAACATGTGAAGACCTTTACAAACAGGTATTTCAAGAAAGTAACTTTTAATAATGAACCAAACTGTAGATGTCACTTCTAGATCCTGCCTTTTTTGGTCTTTGGTAATGATAAACTACTCTATGGAGGTCTCAAAAATTACACTAATTCATAGAATCATTAAGGTTAGGAAAAATCTCTAAGATCATCAAGTGCAACCTTTGAACATCACCTTATCAACTAAAGCACAGCACTAAGTGCCACATCTAGTCATTTCTTGAACACTTCCAGGGATGGTGACTCTACCACCTCCCTGGGCAGCCCCATTCTAATGCTTGGCAACCCTTTTTGTGAAAAAATTCTTCCTGATGTCCAGTGTGAGCCTGTCCTGGCACAGTTTGAGGCCATTTCCTCTTGTCCTGTCATTTGTTGCCTGGGAGATGAGGCTGATCCCCACCTTGCTATGAGCTCCTTTCAGGCAGTTGTAGCAAGTGACAAGTTCTCCCCTAAGAAATTAATTTATCCAGGCTGAAGACCCCCAGCTCTCTCATCCACTCCTCATAGAACTTTCTCTCTTCTTACCAGCTTCATTGCTCTCATTCATAGGAGTTAAAAATGGGAAAAGAAAGGCTTATGACGTAAGCTGCTCTGCTCCCTGTAAATGAAGTTTTGTTACAGACTTTTCTTCAAGGTGCTGATCAAAAAAAACTCCCTCCCTAGGGTACAGGGTTGCCATAAGATGATTCCTCTCTTGGAGTGTGAGTGTAGTGTTTACAAAAGGGAATAATGAGTGAAGTACTTTGGGTAATGAATACTTTATTTACTTGCAGGTTGCAGAATCTGGGCGTCCAAAGGGAAGAAGGCTTAAGGATATGCCTATGTACTATGAGGTGGGTTAAAACAGGTATTGCACAGTCAGTACTCTCTTACCCCAAAGTGTGTAGAGCTGTGTGTTTTTGTTATACATTCTTGAGTAAATGGAAATTTGTTGGCTCTAGCTGGTAAAAACATTCAACTATCTAGATACTTAAACTGCTTTGTTTTTGTGATACCAGAAATATTCTGTCGGACTGCTGATTAAGTCATGATCAAAATCTGTTTTCAGGAATAAGACTTTCATTATTGAAGGATATGTTACGTGGTCATATTTTGATGGTGATGTCTCAAATTACGGAAAACCTGTCAGACTCTTCTCTCTCAGACCCTCCCAATAATTTAGAAACTTATACCTTCATTTATGGGTATGCAGTCCCCTGTATGAAACACTATTCTGTGTGCTAGTACCCATGATAAACTGTTTGATGTAACCTGATTCATCAAGTGGGCTATGTCAGCAGGGTTTGGAGTCATGCTTAGCACAAAGTGTACTTCCTCCTACCCTGTTAATGTTTTACTTACAGCTTGTGAGAGGTGATAAAATCCTGTGATTAATTAGAAGATTGTTTAAAATTTTCTCAGGTAGAGTTTTATGGTCCTTAAAGACCTGGAGCGTAAAGAATTTTGGATCCCTCTAAAAAGACTTTGTTTGTGTTTTATTTCTGCAATGACTAATAAACTTTTTATGTGTCTCAGGTTTTGGTGGACTTTATAAGAGTACTTTTTAGCTGCGGTCTGCTTTTCAGTAATGCCAGGCTACTATCTGAACAAGTCCCTTTGGAATTATTTACCACTGAAAGGACTGTGAACTTTATGCAATTAACCCTCTTCATTTAGGACTAGCCTCCCAGGCAAACTCACCCTTATATTACCTGGTATATAAAACTTCTTCAGTCCTACTTGACAGAAGGATTTTGAACTGTAGCTCTAAGCAGAAGCTTTGTATGATACCTGTATTTAATTACTAACAGCAATTTTACTTGTGAAGTGGACACTTATTAAATTCCAGCTGTCAGTGCTGTGTCTCATTAGCTACTTACTTTACTCCTCAAAGACATTTTTTTCCTCCCCTCCTTTAACACAGAATATAAAATGCCTGTTCTGACCTTTTGCTTGGACTCAGTTTCCGTTCAGGCTGTAGCAAATTAAAAGATCGATCATGTTGCCACAGCATTAAGATCCCACCTCCCTGGGCAGAGTTTGTTCCTGAATATTCACATACATTCCATGTGCAGTTTGAGCAGTGAAAGCTTTCACTGCTTCCACTAGCAAAGATAAACAAATACAAGGTTGGCACAAAACACAGGGTTGTGAAAAGCTCTTCTGAGAGAAGCATTTCTATCATTGCCACATACAGTTCTCGGTGGCAGGATTCAACGTGCTGCCATTTCCACAAGTTTCCGTATTCATGTTTCGAGGTATTGTGAGTTTCGTGACATTCAATGGTCTTTGAACATCTGACATGTAACATTTGGGACTAATGGCATGCATAGTAAGGTAGTTATTATTGGTATTAATAGTAATATAGTTACCCATGCCATTGTACTTACACTTTGCATCCACTGAAATGTAGGGGTTTTAATAAATTTCAGTGCAGTAGTCTGCAGTGTCTAGAAGTCAGGAATCTTTAACAAATGGTTCATGATGCATTGCAAGCTAATTATATAATGCTAAAATAATTCCTGCTTTCTGCTCTAAGTTATTCCCCTTAGGCTTTCAATAATTTCATTGTTTTGTATTTCATATCACTCTTATTGTACAAAGTGAAAAGGCTCAGGGCAGGGTTTATAAATATGTAGGTAAAAGATTTCCAAATCCAGGAGAAGTAGGTGCCCAACACCTTTTCTGACTCTTACATGACTTGATGGGGGTTGGAGTCCTGCTCGGTAATTTTGTACTTAAGCATTTAATTGAATGATGTTAGGTTGATTCTCTCATAAAGGTGCTGAGGAGTTAATTTTTTTTCCTTATATATGAGAGGGAAAATGTTATGCTTCCTGTAATATATCAACAGATTTCATAATTTATCATGTATAATTTTTCTAACAAGAGCTACAACTAAAAATATGTGTATTTTATCATTAAGGTGTGTATTTTTATTGTTTATGCACCTGTTTGTTGGGTCAATTTTCTACTAAGGTTAATAACATCGTGTAATTAAGATATTTTGCCACTACTAAATACGATAGTGTTGTTAAGATCTGATTGTTGAAAGATGCCTCTGCCCAAATTAAGGTGCAAACAAGACCATATGCCAAAGTAAATGGTACAGATTTTATTTACAATTAATTAAGAAATAGAAGAGAGATGGGGGAGAGAGAGAGTTCAAGTAGAAAATAACACCACCGTGGATCCAGCAGCATCCTGTTAGTCCTTCTTAGCTCTGGGCCTTTTGGTGGTGGGAGGTCTCAAGGTCATTCAGAGCTTTTCATTATCTCTACATTTTAGCAAACAAAGGAATTAATGCTGTTGGCTACACAGTCTTCTTATGCTATTGGTTAAATTACACCTCACCTCTAATGCTGGTTAGTCTGCATGTTCAGTCTTTCTTTTTGTCTGATACAGTTAAAAAATAAACTCATCCTTATATCTGCTGGTATCTGTTGTCTCTTTTTTTTTCCTTTCTTCATTGGATCTGAAATAGGGAGGACTTTTAAATTACATTATCCAGGATCTTGTAATCCCACATGGTTTATGTAAATTATCTCTGATATTCATGTGGGATGAGCAACCAAACATAAGATTTCAAATCACATGCTGGAACTTTAAATATTTAAACAGAAGATAATACAAAATTTTGACTACAAATCATTCTTTCTGTCGTCATTGGGTGACGACAGAAAGACCTGTTTGATTCTCCTGTTCCAGATCTGCATGACAGATTGTTTTCATACAAAACCTCACTTTATTTTACCTCCTTGCTGACAGGGAAGCAGTGTCAGCTCAGAAACTTCAAACCTTTGGATAGAAAAAAGCAGGAGAAGCTCCAGGCTTACTGTCAAGATACATAACAGCCAACCCTTATCACTAGGCATAATGAGATATCAACTAGTTGTGCAGTTTCAATAAACAAACCAAAGAGTTTCCCAAACTAGATCCTCCTTTTGCCAAGCATAATATGCATAGTTTTGCTATTAAAATCCAGTTCAGTTGAGTGCTTGCATTTAAATCTTAATTAGCTCATGTTTTGTACAGCTCATTTAAAGGACTAAAAGCTAATTGGTTAGAAATAGAATCTTATTGTTTTAAAATTATTTATGTTCTACATGTTTGGGGTTTTTTCTTTGGGCTTGTTATTGTTATTGTTGTTTTTCCCCCTAAGATTGTGATGCCATTATCATTGAGAAATTGCATAATGTTCACAGTACTTCTTGCCTTAATAGGCAATAGACTGTAGCAGATACAGAAGAAGCCTTGAGTTTTCTGGGCGTACAAGAAACAGGTTCCTCTTCTGTCACTTCCAAAACAAAATATATAACCAAGATATTAAGAACTTCTGTAGAATCATAAAACATAACAATTAACAAGCCCAAGTTGAAAAAAGTTAAATAAGTTTAGCCAGGAAGCAGTGGATGTAAAGCATCTTTCAAGCATTCCTGTGAATTTATGCTTTGTTAGGAATGTGTAGAGTGTAGACCTATGAAGTAAGGGTTACTGCTGGTAAGGTTATTTGAAGCGCTAATTGCATTATGATGTAGAGAGAAGTTCATTTTAGATTGGAACCGAGTGTGTGTTTCCTGGGATAGGTGCTCCTACTATACCATGAAGTGTTATATACATTTGTATAATGTAGTATGTATAATTGTATTATTTTTATATGTAATTGTAGTTAGGTAATAGACATATTTAAAATATGTTTTAAGTGTGTGTGCATGTGTATAATTATTCAAAACTACCTTATATTACTCACCCCAGTGGCCTGAATTTCATTTTTTAAAAAGTTAAGAATAGATGCTCTCTTTCTAAATATCTTTCATATCCTCTCTTCTGTAGGTCTTATATACCTTATGCCTTTGTATTACCTTATATCTGTAGGTCTTATATACCTTATACCTTTGTATTACCTTATATCGTTCTATTGTCTGTGCCCCTTTTTTAGACTCTCATCATTGTCTCTAACAATATCTTTAGAAAAAGGAATAAAGAGGGTAGCACTAGGGATATGGAGTATGCATTTATTTGTCTTCATTATAATAAACTCCTAGAGTAGAAAAATCAAAAATCTTGGGTTTAGCTTGATGAAAGGGGACTTTTAATGTCAGAGATATAACACTTATGGGAAGGAATATTTTCACCCAAGTACAAGCTCAGAAGAGTTGTCTGCCACTGGCAGAAAAGCAAACCCAGTAGTGGCCAGGATATGGGGCACTTAACGGTTTCAACCATAATCTTAGTCAGGAGTGTCTTTAAGAAAGCCTTTTTATTTCTTGTAGAAACATATAATCAAAGCTTTCCTATTTTTGTGTAAGTGTATAGATAGTGTATAGATTTTGACACAACACCCTAACAAAGGTTGTGGTCAAGATTAGGCTTTCTCAAAAGTAAAGATAGCCCTATCAAAAACCAAACCTCACTCTATATATGCATGTCAGTAGAATTCTGTTCTTAATACAAGTTAGAAAGATTTTGTTTTCATTCCAATTGAGCGAAAACAATTTTAGAAGTTGGTGTAAAATGGAACAGCTCAGGAGCCAAAACTTATCTGGTGTCATTGTTTTCATGAGAGGATTTGACACTAGAAACAACCTTGGCAGCCATGCTGAATGATTAGAAGGCTAGAAATACTTAGTTTTATTTTTCATTCCAGTACAAAATAAATTTCATACTGCACACTTAAATGTCATAATAAAATGGAGCAGTTTTCCAGTCAGCCTTTGTCAAGTGGTATTGTGTGGATGCAAGTGAAGAGAATTTTATTGCAGAAGGACTTGGCCCTTACACTGTGTGGATACACAGAGGTTTAATGTGTACACTTGGGAATTGTTGTTAAACGAATATGCCTTTTAGGGAGGAACTGGCTTCAGGGAAGGTTAAGGGACTTTAAATCCTGCTGTGGGCATTATCTATTCATCGGTTTTCAGTTCTTTTCTATCTGTTACCAATTTCCTATCAGTTTATACTACAGAATATCAGATGCTCTATAAATGATCCACTAAATGAGGTGGTGTATTTACCTGAGTTATTTGATGTCTTTTCTGAGGAGCATTTATCTACTCTGTCTGCTGGTTCCTGGTATTTAGGTCAATCTACTTAAAAGGATGTTAGGGAAAGAATCTGTAAATTTTGGTTTAGCATGTCTTTGCATCAGCCTTTGCCATTGTCAGATCATCTGATGCCACTGCATGATCAAGTGGTCTGCGTAGTCCTTTAAGTTATCAAATTGTATGCCTTCCATTTGGATTTAATTTTTTCGTTAGAGGAAACCATTGTTGCTATGAACCAGGCAGTTCTATAAATTGTAGCTGTTCACTGTCAGTTTGGGTGTCTCCAGTTCAGTATCCCTTTCCAGGAGTAATGTGTCATGTTAAAAAGTACCAGCATTTCTAAATGTTAAAACTGGGGGGAAAAGTCTCAAGCTTGAGCAGGAAAACGACCTGTGTTTTCTAATTTTGCTTCCTAAAATTTGGGTGGCCAGGTTCTAATATTTACATGAAGCAATTGACATGCACATCTCCTAGTTTCATTTCAGAATAGTGACTCTTCATAGTACTAAAGCTAGGATTTTAGAAACATGCATTATTGTTTTATTACTGTTAGTTGTAATTATTTGGCCTGAGGCCATTCATAATACTCAAAATGTTAGCAATTTATTTTCTAGGGAAGACAATTGATAACCTTTTGAAATTCATCTACCTATTTAAAATCTGCTTTAGAACACTGGAGACACTTTGAGTTTCCTTCACAGATTACAAGAGTTCCTGCCTACATGAAAATTGGTATCAAATTTCTGCTTTTCCTGTGCAGGTTTTGTTGAGATGTCTGTGTAACTAGAGGAAACAGCAGTTATGTCTATGAGAATGTCATCCTTGAAGTGTTAGAGGGACTCTCTGAAGTAGCCAAAGGCAATGCTGTCTTCTGGTTTTTTGTCTTCAAAGTTTTTGGGGGACTGTATTAGGTTCATTAAGGACAATAAAGTGCATGGCATTCTTCTCAAGTACAGCAACTAATCCTAGAATCCTTTGTCTCCAAATAAAAAAAAAAAAAGCTCAAAGCCCTCTTGCAAATCTGGACCAACCAAGGTGGAAAGATCCTGCCCAGTTTTCTGGTGTCCAGTCTACAAGGCTATTGTAACTACCTAGCTCAAATATTCTGATGTGACTAAGGAAATTCTGTCAAGATGTAGCTAGATGGCTTCTGCCAGCACAAGGTTTGATGAGGCAATTTTATTTCTTGATCTTTTTGTTCCACCTCTGATTGGGTTGTCTTCCTAGCCAGATGCAATGTTAGAGAAGCGTGACTAAATCTTTTAGCTGTGTGGTGTTCATTGTGTGGATTCAGTTGGCTGAAACTGCTGGAGACAATTTAGTTCTCAGAAGCTTAAAATATTCTGTACCATAATGGAAAGATTTACTGGGCAGATTCATCCCACTGAAATGTAAATATTTCAGTGTTTGATCATAGCAGTATATCCCTTCATCTGAGCACAAATCACAACAGACTGGCCTGTCCTCTTTTTCTAAAAGGATCTGGGTTCTGTAGGCATTGTTCTGAAATCACTTAAATGCTGTTTTAACTATTGCCTCCCAATCAGTGTTAAAAAAAAACAGATCTATGAAAGGTCATGTGAGAAAAAACCTTCCCTGTGCAGGTTTCCTGAAATAGCAGTGCTAATGCCTGATCTTTCCAATCACTGGATATTTGTATGCCTTAAAGCAGTTGGGTTTTCATAGCAGCTAATGGTCAGGGAGCCATGGGAAATGTACATGCCAGATGATGAGAGCTCCTGTATGAGCTCTCTTATAAAAGTCTACTTATTTTTTTGTAAAGTATTTTCTCTTCTTTACTGAAATTTGGTTATTCACCATTTCTGTTTTTCTTTAAACACAATATAAGTACTTGACATAACACTGTACATGTGTGTTAGAAAATTCTCATAGAACATCCCAGAGATTAACTCAGTTAAAATATCCCCTCAGGTTGCAGATTTTCTGTAGAGAGAGATTTAGAGAACAGAGTTTCTTACAATGGATAAGTCTAATAGGTTTCTGCTAACCAGATCAAGCTGTGTTGTGTTTTGGCAAAAAACAGACTCACTCATATGAGTGACAGGTTATTTTTCTACAGTACAAGCAACCATTTGCTTCTGCTTTGAGAAATGCTCTCACAATAGAAAGGAAGATATTTAGCACGTGAACAGCACTCATATTTGCTCAGTATTGCTTCATTTTAGTAGGTTGAGTTGGAAGAACTCTGTGGGGTACAAGAAATCATAAAATCCTCTTTAATTATTTTCGTTCTCTGGAATACATCTCCACTGAGTAACAAAGATGACTCATTTGGCTGGTCTTACGTTTTAGAGTCTACCTTGTGGATACGTAAGGGTTACATGGAGCTCTGCTCAGATATGCAATTGATTTATTGATTTATGAGTCCTTAAACTCTCTTTGAACTGTGCATCATTAATTCAGTAGTGAAAAATAATGATTAAGCAAGTGGTCTTTTGACACCATAGGTGGGAAGAGGTCTGAAAGTTAAAATCAAGTTAGGTGAATGGTCTATTATGAGAAACTGAATTCTTTCAACACGCAGGAGGTGTCATCTGAAAAAAAAAGTTATTTCAGTTAGCTCAGATCCTTCCTGGTATTCTTTCAAAATGATTGCTTTAGTATGCTTTAGTCAATGAAATGACAATTACAGAGTCAGAAGAATGTAATAGTATATTTAAAGAAGTCTTCTTTAGAAAAACAAAATGTAAATATGACATATGCAGCTTTTGTCCCCTAGTCTGTCTTAAAAGCTGCTTGTGAAGGACTCATAAGACTGACAGCCAATTTTAATAAGTCAAGATCACTTTTTTCCTGTACTTTTGTTATTTTGCTCAGGAAAATACATCTGAATAATTACCATCTTGATTGTGTAATCCATAGAGCCTCTTGACTGATGACTATCCTGCTTCAAATTAACTTGAACTGTGTCAGCAACTAAGGGATTTTACTTATTTGGTTCTTCTAGGAACTATTGTTTCTTTGAGGAAGTGTTAGATGAGTCTGAGGCATATGTGATGGTCTGGATTTCTTACAGTTTCAAGAATAAGAGGGAAGACAGGGCTTTAGAAAGCTCACTCTGGGTATGGGAGAACTACACTGTGAAGTGGGCTGACCACTGTTATAGCAAGCAATGTTGCTGCTACCAGGTAGTAAGAAAGCTGTGAAAGTTTATAATCTAATTTATCTTTTTGGAAGGTTTTCTGATTATAATTTGGCAGCCACAATTGTTCTGTATCTTGTGAAAAGAGGCATTTCAAAGAAAGATAGCACAAAGACTCTGGCTTTAAATGTTCCCGTAACTTTTAAGACCTATCTCCTATCTCAATGGTGCTGACATCTGTCAGTGGTGTAGGGTCACTTACAAGCACTCATGCAGTGTTTGGGTGGCTCCAAATACATGCCCTTTGCACCAGACAGCTAAATCTCTGTGTGCTTCATACTGCCACCATATGAGATCAAATACTGCATCACCAAAGCCTTTCTGCACTTCACCGGTGTGATCCCTGCTGTGTGAGGAATGCTAAGTTTCCCCTTGCTTTAGAGGAAAAGAGGCCCTACCTAACTAAGTTTGTCCATACAAGTTTCCATGGTTTCTCACATAAGAAAAAGGTCGTCACTGGTGGAATGAAGTATAGCCAATCAGTAACAAATCCACTTCATAGTAGCTGAAAAACTTCCTGCTGTATTCCTACCCAGTTTTTGTCTTGAGGTTTCTGTTTGGTATTTTTTTTCACTTGAGGCTCTGTAGATTTTTAACTGTTTATGCCAGGTGTCTGCATAACTCACAGGACCACAGATGAAGTAAATATGGATGTGTAATAAATTTACCTTCTTTTTATCTACTGTGCATGGATTGATCTATGTTCTGTCTTTAGCATTGGTTTTAATTTCCTCCTGTATAAAGCATATTTTACATTTCTGTATGAAAAGATATTTGCTTTCTTTGTATTGCCAAATGTAGTGCACTCATTCTGTCTTTGTTTTATTTGTGTGACCTCTTTCCACAGTCATGGAATGTATTCCTGTTAAATAGTTTTGGTTATGCTTCTCATGGCTCACATAAGACAATTTGTCCTTCCTGCCCACTCTACTTCAGCAAGTCTCTTCCTTCCTGTATTTTCTATCTACAAAATAGGAATAATTATTATGCATTGCTTTTGACTGGTAAAATGCTTTAAAATTCTCAGGAAGAGTGGGGTTTAAGAATCTAAGCACTTTTTTCTTCTTCTATGAACAATAAATCAGCAACTGCCATTGAGCTGAGTTACTATATATACACTTTTCAGGAATGCTTCCAGAATCCCTCCATTTCCCCTCTACTGTGTTTCAAGAAATGTGCAACTCATCTACATTAAACCAGTGAGAAGCATCACTTTCCATAGGTTGTTAACATCAATTCTGAAAAAAAAAGTTTATGAGAATTTTTCTCTCTGAGGGAAATTACTGATATGATATTTCTACCAATGTCTTTTTCTTTCAGAGCACCAATTTGTGTACCTAGCTCTAGGTGACTATTTTTTGTTGGAATGACTAGTAGCTCCTAGTGTGCCTACAGTGTGTGGTAATTTTTAAGTCTTGTTCTTAACTCGTCCTTGATTTTCTGCTGTGGCTCTGATGTCAGTGGGTCTTTCCAGAAGCCTTCTATGATTGGCTTATTGAGCTAGTGACCAGTCTTACTTTGAGTACAAAACATACAAAGCAAAACTCATCTTAATCATGATGTATCTTCCTTTTTTGTGTTTTTTGTGTGTTAAGATCATTAGATTTATTTGTCTTGCAAGAGCAGGATTGTTTTGGAAGGGTTTTGAAATGCATATGTTTTGGTTTTTCTCCTTGTTATGCAACTTGGAAAATATCTGAATTTTAAGACATTTGTTTCTCTGCTCCTTGCTTTTGTTTGCATGAAACAATGATTTGGCATATAATAGTCTGGACTCTGATTTGGCTTTGCTTTATTCAGAGAAGCATTTTAGTGGCTACATTTAGGTGAGAAATGAAAATTTATAAACTAGGCAAGAATCTATGAAAGCTCAAAGCTAATGGTGGTTCTTGCACAGACAAGACACAGTTCAGTGAGATGCAGTGTGCACCTTCATTGTCTCAGTATTAGCAAGCAAAATTGACACCATATGTGCCCAACTGTAATTGCTCCATGAGGAGAAAAGAGAAACATGTCAGAGCATTTGAGTAACACCTAATTCAGGCCATGGTTATAAATAAAGCTGATGGTTGCTTAAAAACAAAAGTAAGAAAATATTATGGTTATATTATTCCTCAACAGCGCTTCCTACATAGGTGAACTTTATTACAGAGACAACACAAGTGAAAAGAAACATATAACAACTTTTTAACGGTATTTTTATGTTATTTTATTTTTTTCGCAGTAAATAAAGTGGTTATGAGGCTCCAAGGAAAACGGCCCAGATGTTAGTGAGTTGTATGAAATTTAGTGGAAACAAGCTGTAAAAAACATAGTCATAAAACAGCCTGTCAATGCCACACATCTGGACAATGCAGCTGTATGTTCCTGCTGCTGTCATCACCCTAAGAAAACTCAATAGCCTTATTTCACCCCAATTAGGCTGCATACCAACAGAATCAGAATTACACAGGGAGGAGGTGTGTTTTCACCAAGACAGACCCTCTCAAATTCCCTTCAAGAAGTTTTTATCTTTCATTTAGGGCTAGTCCCTCAGACACTGGTCACTTTGTAAACAGTACTGCACACTATTCCCCTTGATTTGCTATTTGTTAGGTGCTTTTTAATTTATTGCTTTGTAATATGCAATTTCTTAATGTTGTTTCTTTGTTTAAAACCTAAAGAGAATTACATTTTCCTGTGAGAACTCTGTGTCTGTTGATTTTCTCATAAATCATAGGTTTTTTCCATTCTAGTTTTATCGCATACTATAGCTGAAATAACTTTATTTGAGGTCTTTGGAACCAAAGAATAGTGGTGTATCTTACTGATACATTGTTTTGTCTGTAAATGTGGCCATTTCAACCCACACGCAGTGCAGTGTGAGATAGCACTTGCTCATTTCAGCATGCAAATAAATATGAGTCAAGTGCAGTATTAAAGCTATGCAAGTAGTAGTTTTGTTGTGATTTTTTTTTTTTTCCTTTCAAGGTGATGGAATTAGCCAAAGCCTTTCTGGACCAGGGTGAAAAATTTCCTGCAACACTAACTGGAAAGCTGTTGAAATTTCAATTGCTTTGTCTCAAACAGAAGGCTCTTCAGAGAAGAGAAGAGGAAAAGAAGGTACTATAGTATGCCCTAGGAACATTACATTTTTGAAGACACTTCTTTGGTGTTGCTTCTGTAAATCCAGCTTTCTTCTCATCTTTGTCTTTCTAAAACTGTAATTAAAGAGAAATGTGATAAGAAATATTTTTTAAAGTTGATTAGATTTTGTGCATGAAGTTCTCAATTACTCAAATGCCAATGAGAGCACGGGGAAAAAAGAAAATAAAAACACTATGGAAGAAGTCTTTGCTAGAGTGACAGCTAGTAATGGCTTAGCTGAGTGTTAGGACCAATAGAAAATAGAGCTCAGAACAGGCTTCTGCTGAATGTATCCCTGCTGAAGTAAAGGCAGGAGAGATTGTTACTTGGAAGGTATCAAGGACAGACACAGAGCAGACTATGACAGAGTTCTTGTTATGATTCTCCTCTCTGGAGGGAATTTGGAGAACTTATCTTTCCATCCTCCAGCACTAAGGCAGGATAATATTTACATAAACTATTCCTGGCAGATGTTTGTTGAACCTTTTCTGAAAACTTCCCTGTGCTGTGTCTTTGCTTTTCCATGGCAACCAGTATTATTTCTGAACTATCTCTGCAACGTGAGCATTTGAAAAAGGTTTCTGATCCTACCAACCCTACTCTCATTTAAATCTGTTTGAGTTCTCCCTGTATGGAAAATCACTACACTCCATTCTACAGAAATCTATTACATATTTAACTAACAAACCCAAATATGTACCATGGTTGTTCGTTTTTTATTATGCATGTTCCTCTCCTCTGAACTCTCTCAAAACAGTACATATTTTGAAGTAATTCAGAACCAGGTACCACATTTTCCAGTGTTCCCAAAGCTTCCTTCCATTTGTCTCCGAGGTCGTCGCTACTAGCTCCAAGATTGTCTGGGACAGATTGCTTATTTGTTCTAGGAGGAATTTCACCAAGCTTGCACTGAATCACAGATCAGACCTCTAATTTATTTCTAACATCTTTTGGAGTTGTCAGTGTTACATTTCAACAACTTACTGAACAGTTGGTTTTACTATAGTCCTTTTCCAACAAACATTCATGAAACTGAAGAAAGTCAGTTAATTATCAGAAAGTCATACAATTACTGCAGTAAGTTTACCCTGTTAATTGGTCAAAACCTATAGTGTGGAGTGTGATGATATGGAGACCTAAGGAGTCTGTGTATGTAAAAGATGCAAGCAGAAAATAGTTTAATGGATTTTGTATAGCTGAAAAATCTGTAAATTTCTTTATCAATAGTTTTACTTGTGGGAGAAGTTGGTGGATGAAGTGTAGCACATAATCACAAGAACATTGAATGCTGGGTGATTCCATTAAAATTGTGTCTTGTTCCCACAGAATTCAATTTATTAGGAAATGATAATTTAAACCATAGAAATATATGAAGAATATGAGAAAAATAATGTGTTTTCAATCTGAAAAGAAATTGAAAAGCTGAAGCTGTAGAATAGATTGTTAATAGTGAATTAGAAAAAAAATTGCTTTTTTCTTAGATAGCAGTCAGTTCTTGTAAGTAAACTGTCAAACAAAACTTTGAAGTTTAATGGCAATTCAATATTAAAATGGAGTCTTTGGAGCTTTCATTTAGCAAAATTAGTCTTGTAACTGTAATTTTATTTCCCTGGTTAATTGGTGGATAGTCAATGTTGAGGGTTGAAGAGTCTCTGGCACTTACTTCTCTGTTTTAGCCAAACTGTCTGCAAAAGTTGTCACCTCCTTTGAATTGTATCTATATCAATGTGTGGCAGGCAAACACAAGTGGAGCCATTGAAGGAGAGTCAAGAATTGGAAGGCTCTTGGATATGAGGATGCTCTGCAGTACAGAGTGGGCAGAAACTGACTTCTAATTTAGAGTTCTTTCTCTAAATTGGCTGCCATAGAATTTTTAATCCTTTCCAACTAGCTTGTACAATACAAGTTCTGTTGCCAGCAATCTGGGTGTTGAAAACAGGATTTTACTCACAAATCAGTTCTCAGAAAGCAAACATATCTGTCCATGGGTCTTTTTCTTAAATAGATATCTAGAATGGATTGGCAGAACTAATACAATATGTAAATAACCAAAAATAAGGCATCCTGTATTTCATTAGGAGCAGGAGCTTGTCATAAATTGACAGGCATAAATATTATGCAGAAGAGAAGAAGTGTCTCTGAATTAGAAAACTGTTTGAGGTAGTAAAATTTTGAAATGTGAAGCTTAAAATAACAAAATTGCAGAAGTTAATGGATTATTAGAAACTCCACCAAAAGCTGCACCTTGTAGGGAAGGAATAATATGACATTAAAAGGAAAAGGAAAGAGTCCAAGAAAGGAGAGGCTCTTACTTTCTAAAGTATTTAGGTCAAGTAATGTTCTTTGTTAGAATCTTGGCAAGTCCATAAATGTCTCTGTTTATTTAAGAATTACTTTAAATTATGCAGATGCAATAGATCAAGTTGATTTTGATCTTTGTGGCATGATGATTGTATCATCTGTTTGATGTGTTCATCAGCTTAGAATTCAAAGAAGTACTATCAAAATTTCTAATTTGAAATGTCAGAGGTGGAACAAATTTGAAAGAAAGTAATGAAAGTCTCCAAATCCTTCATTACACAGTGGAAATAGTTTCAAGATTCTGTCAAAGACATTTCTAAATTTTACAGAAAGGAAATTCAAGAAGGAAGGGAAAAGCAGGAAAATATTTTCTGTTTTGATTTTAAATTTGAACAAAATACAACTTCCACAGCTGGAAAGTCTGCTTTTCAGCTGGATCTAGGGAAAGCAACTATATACAGTTAGCTGACCTCTCTCATTTGCATGAAGGGCTTTCCTAATTGCTTTAATAGCCTTTAAAGTGGCATCAGGAGGATTGTAACTATAAGTTAAGTTAATATTTTTTTAAATTCAATTTAGCTTTATAATCCTGAAATGTAATTTTTGCATAGTTTGAATGTAGTAATTTTGCTGGGCAAAAATAAGGTGGACACTTTCTTGCTTTACAGAACCTACGTTACCTTAATATATTTTTTATCATTTTCATTTCAGACCGACTCAATTTTTTTGGATTTATAGAGTGAGGCTTTGGGACACTTAAAATATCTTTTTTTGTCCTGTACTCTTAAATTACTAGGAAAAGCTTTATGTAGGTGTTTTTATTTGAAGATAATGAGAATAGCTGAGTAATATCCTGTGTGAAATGAACACACAACTCTTGATTCTAGTTTACATTAGACAGATATTTACATCAAAGAAAAATAGGGCTGGTACCATTTTACACCATAGTCGAGAGTGTTAACAGAGATGTTAAAGATATTAACAGATACTGAACTTTTGCCATATTTCCCTTCAGTCCAAGGAAGGTTTCTGGCTACTGCAAGTGCTGTAGTGGAAGTAACTAAGCACAGGGGTTTTTCACTCATCTTTCTATCCATATGCATTTTGTTAGTTTGGTAGATATAATGTCTACCTACTTCTTGCAGTTCCTTTTTTATGTGAAGTCTTAGCATTATGACTGAGTAAGAGCATCTAAATAATTGAATGTGTGTTTGAGTAGGAAAAAGCAGGGTGTTCAAGACAGCTCCACCACATGAATATTATAGCAGCTGAGAGGGAAAAGTGTGAAAATAAAAAAAAATTGAACACCTAAAGTTTTTCAACAGTCTGACCTTTGTTCTTCACAAAGGCTTTAATGAGACTTCATTTATTCATCTTGTCAGGCAGAACTGCTGAAAAAAGAAAAGGAGAAAGCAAGAGAAAAAGAAAAAGAAAAAGAAAAAGAAAAAGAAAAAGAAAAAGAAAAAGAAAAAGAAAAAGAAAAAGAAAAAGATAAGAAATCTCCTGATAAGACAGGTGGAAAAGATAGTAAAGGAAAAAAGTCAGAGTCATCATCCCCTGTTAAAAAGGACACCAAATTCAAACAACGGGGAGAAGTGGAAGTGAAAGACAAATACATTGGTATGTAAAATATGGTGATATACTCCTGGTAAACCTTTGGAATACTTAGTTTTATTCCATGTTGAAAAGTCAAGATCTATTTGGCAATATCAAAATTTTGCCACTTTGCATTTGAAGAGGGCACTGTGTTCTGCTCACTGTTAGGATGGATTGTGCAGTCCAAGAAGTAAGATACAGATAAGTTACATGTGGCATGTCAACATCAAAATGTTTGGGCATATGTAAGACTACAATAAACTAGCCAAATAAATCCCACAGAAAGCCTATCCTAGATAAAGATTTCAGAATAATTAAATATCAGTATCCAAAGTTGGCTTTCTCCTTGTACTATAGTTTAAAACACAGCTGACAGAGTTGTCAACCCTGTCAGTGAAAAAATTTTTCATTACTTCCAATCTAGGCTTCCCCTCTTTATATTTGTTCTAATATAGCTGTATAAAGAAAGGGGGGAAAAAAACCATGCCTTAAATTCAAAGACAATCTGTTTCTGGTAGCTAGCAGTCATTTTATAATTCATACCTAATACATTATCATCTTTCTGAAATTAAATATTTCTGCTTTTGAGTAATATTGAGATTACTTGCATTAATGTCTTTCCTCTTTTGCATACAGACTAGTTACTGATAATTAGAACTGACTGACTATTATTTGCTTGTCATGATTATTAGCATAATCATAATTATAATTTTAAAATGGCAGGCAGTCTTCAGCATGTACACATTGGAATTTTTGGATCTCTGTAGGTGACTGTGCAGACACCTGTCTTTTTTGTTAAAAATAATTAATGTTCAATAAATGTATGTGCTCATATTTTTCTTCCTGCAGTAGCTGAGACAAATTTATGTATTTCATTTTCAGTACTAGGAGTGAAATAATAAGCTAGTTTTCTTCTGGTTTTGATTTTTACCTTATGCAATGTATTTGTCGGACTGTGGTGGCTGCTTCCTCAGTCAGTCTCTCTCTAAATTTCCGTGTTATTTTATGTTTAGCTAATATTACAGGCAACAGAGAGCCTGCTACTCCAGGTGATAGCAGCATTTGCATAGCCCTGGGCATCTGGCCGAGCACAGGCAGATGTCAGTGCCAGGCTACCTTTTTTCCTTCCTTGGATAAATGAGTCCCACAAGTAGAGGAGTCAGTAAAGCACTTTTACATCTGATGTGTTAGTAAGCATAAGAAAGGATCTTAATGCTAAATAGAGTATAAAGCTGTGATTTGCTTTTAGTGTAGGTTTGTCTGCACTAACTCTATGTGCTTCAGCATTGATGGAGAGATACAGGACCTCCAGCAGACAGTTTCTGTTAACTTAAGATAAATAACTATACTGGATGAATTAAGTCACTTGATACCAGTCTTACTACCTGGATTTCTCCATAAGGCATAAAAGGAAACTACACCACTCTAGAGCTTCTAGAAAGTTCATGTCTATTTATATCATGCTTAACCTTTTGCTTTGGTACTGAAATGCTGCTATGCATATTTCTACGTAACTGATAAGCCCAAATAGAACAGGCACTCAATGAAACTCCTCATCTGTGTTTTAATATGAATTTGGATATGCCCCTGCCACCTAAAAGGACTAGTGTGAATTGGTATTACCAGTTGATGAGGATTTTGCCAAGAATTACATCTAGTGAACATGAACCTGCTGGGTAGGGAGGAGTCAGCAGTGAGTCAGCTGATACCTGCAGCTAATCCTTTGAAATTATTATGACTTGGGTAATCTTTCATGTAAGATACAGTAACTTACTTTTTGTCCAGCTCTATGTCCAGCTTTATGCAGGATGAAATAGGATAGTTTAAACTACCATTAAGGCATGTGCATATGTCCTGACACTAAACTCTTTTGGGAGGAGCAATTACAGAAATGCTGCTACAACATTCTGATTATAATCAGCTTTTGCAGTTTTTCTCCTGGTCTTTCTCCAAACAATTATTACTTCTGACTTGTATTCTTCCTGCTGTGTTCTAGGTGGTTTGGTGCAGAAGAACTGAGTCTTATGCTCATATTTTTTGAATTTATATGTAATTTTCCCAATAAGAGTATAAAAGAACTATTTCTGTAACCTTCATTTGCATAACCCCATATAGTCAAGTAAAACATCTATTTTGTTTAGATGACGAATGTTCTTATTTCAATTTGTTTTTGTTGTGTTTTGAACAGATGATGAACCAGATGATGGTGCTGATTATTATGTTATCATTCTGGGTTTCCCCAATCTTCAGTTGTTACCTGTCTTGACTGAGCTTGGGATTAACATTTCAAGTGTAATTCAAATTTCTTCTGAAAATTACAAGCCATTGCAGATATACTTAGAAGCAACTAAACTTCAAAAACAATCTTCACTTTCACTTGAAGGTAATCTGGTCATTAAAAAAAATATGTAAAAAGGAGATAAGTTTATATACAGGAAATTACTGTTCCGGCTGTGTTTTTCTCCCTCTCTATGCCTTGTGTTTGTGTGAGCTGTGTTTCCCAGTGCAAAAGTAGTATTGCCATTGGTTGGCCACCAAACCAAATGGTTTGCCAGTGCAAAAACTGGACAGTAGAAAGAGGAACTGACTAAGCAGGCAGAGTTTGTAGCCACAGTAGCCACCAAAGAATGTTTTATCAAATGCATACTTCTGTGAATTGTTAGGAAGTGTACTGGTAAGAAAACTTGGCTTATTTGGTAATTTCAATGAAAGTGAACAGTTGGCTGCTTTGGGACTGTGGCCCCAGCCACAGGAGAATATGCCTCAGAATAATGTTCTGTAATTATACTCAGCTGTCCCAAGGCTGTTAACACTTTTCTTGAACTGGGATGCTGGTAAGCAGTGAGCTAAATATGTGTCATCAGTGATGGCTGGCTATCCTGAGCTGTAGTGACATAGCCAGCAGATCAAGGGAGACAGTTATTCCCTGCTGCTTGACTGTCATGAGAATAGAATTATGGACTCTACACTACAAAAAAAAAATACCAATAAACTCTATTCAATCCAGAAAACAGCCTCCCTATAAGGACTGGCTAAAGGACCTTGAAAGAAGAAAAAGTGGTTGTGATCATGAATGGCATTTGGAATTTTCAGGCCCCAGAGACAGGGTGAAAGTCTGGAGAAAGTCTCTTGGTGGAAAAGGATTGAGTTAGGGATTACTTAAACAAACTGGACACACATAAGTCTATGGGACCTGATGGGATTCACTCAGGCATACTGAGGGGCTGGCTGTGATGTCACTGCAAGGCCACTGTTAATTACTTTTGAAAAAACATGGCAATTGGAAAACATGCCTGAAAACTGGAGGAAAGCATCACTCCTATCTTCAGAAATGGCAGGAATAACTCAGGAATGTAAAGGCCACTCAGACTCTTCTGTGTCTCTGGGAAGATGATAGAACAGCTAATCCTGGAAACATTTCCAGGCACATGAAGGACAAGAAGTTGGTCATTTAGCATGGATTTGCCAATGGAAGTCATTCTTAACCAACCTGATAACCCTACTATGACAAAATGACTGTCTTGGTAGAGGAGGAGGAAGCAGTGAATATTGTCTGCCCTGACTCAGTAAGACCTTTGGCACTGTCTTCTCATAAAGAAACTGGGTAAGTAAACACTGAGTTTGATTGAAAACTGGCTGAATGTCCTGGCCTAGAGGGTATCCGAGGGGATTTGTGGTGTGAGTCCAGCTGAACATCTTTGTTAGTGATCAGGAGAGTTCCCTCAGTGAGTACTCTTACGACACAAAACAGGGTGGAATGGCTGAAACAATACAGAATTGTGCTGGTTTTCAGAGGGTCCTCAACAGGATGGAGAAATGGTCTGGCAGGACCCCATAGAATTTGGCAAGGGCTAAATCCTGCACCAGTTCATGGTGGGGGCTGACTGGCTGGAAAGTAGCTCTGCACAGAAGGACTCAGGGGTGGTGGCAATGGTGTGAACATGAGCCAGCCCTGTGCCTTTGTAGCAAACAAGGTTAGTGGTATCCAAGGCTGCATCAGGTCACAGGATTTGAACTTTCTTTTGTGTTCAGCACTGGTGAGGCCATACTGAGAGTTCTGTGTCCAGTTCTGGACTCCTTAGTAAAGGAGAGATAAGGAGCTATCGGAGAGAGTCCATCAAATGACCACAAGTATGTTCAAAGGGCTGGAGCATCTCTCATGTGAGGAGAGGCTGAGAGAGCTGGGAATGTTAACCCTGGAGAAGAAAGAATCTGGAGAGAACTCATCCATGTGTATAAATGCCTGAAAGGAATGTGGAAAGAAAAGAAAGCCAGGCTCTTTTTCAGTGGTGTTCAGTGACAGGGCAAGAGGCAATGGCAAAACTGAACCGAGGGTGTTAGCTGAAGACAAAGAAATGCTTGTTTGCTGTGAGGGTGACTGAGCGCTGTCACAGACTGCCCAGAGAGGTCATGGAGTCTTCATTCTTGAAGGTACTCAGAAGCCATCTGGACATGGTCTTGGGCAATCTGTTCTTGGTGACCCTGCTTGAGCAGAGGAGTTTTACCAGATGAGCCCCTCAGGTTCCTTTCAGGATCAAGCATTGTACTTGGAATAGAAGATGATGGCAAGATATTTGGAGGGTATTTTTAATCCCCAAGTTAGGTGTCAGATATTTGCTGAGACTCTAAGGATGGAAATACTTTAACAATACTTAGAGTAGACTGATACATGATTTGTGCTTTATGTTAAAGGGAAACACTGTACCATGATTTGTCAAATACTCATATATTTTAGATATAGAAGCAGAGAAAAGAAGGGAAGATGAAGCTAAGAAAGACCTGGAAACATTTTGGAAATTCCTGGAGCCCGTTCTGAGCAGTGGAAAGCATGGATCAAGTCTCTTTGATGTTGCCAGGCTTCATTGCCTAGTTAAGGAAAGTGACTTTCCCCCTGATTGGACAGACAGAGAAATGCTGGTCAGTACATTCTGTTTTTTTACAGTGCACGCCATGCTTTAGGGTTTGTAATTTTTAAGAACACTTAAGGAATTTAATCTCAAGTCTTCTCTGAAACACAACCACGGTAGTTAGTATATTTGTAATCGTAAACAAAAATTATTTCCTATGTATCCAACAACTTCATTCAGCATCTGTTTACAAGGAGTCCTTCGAATAAAAATGCCTGATTTGAATTTTCTTTATATGGTAGGCCACAGCAGAAGGGTTGTAAAATAGTTCGAGGTTTTAAAGTTATTGAGCATGTTTGCATCTTGTTCGAGAGTCTTATGTGTGTATGAAATAACACAGAAGTTATATTTTTGTCCTCATAACATCAGGCCTATTTACTGCACCTCAGAAGAGTCACATGAGAAAAAATTCGCTGAATGCAAGAATACCTTTTGATATACAATGTTGCTTTATCATACTCAGTACTGCTTATTTTTGTCCAAAACATGGCTCTAGTTTATTATAGTCTGCAGAGTCAGGATTATTACCAGGCACTGAAAGAGAAAGTCAATCATTAGAAATGTTTTCCATCCTAGATTCTCACATATAGTGAAGAAAAAGAGTCCAGCATTTCTCAATCTACAGTGTCAGCAATGAAAATACAAACTGCTAAAACAAAATAAGGCAACATGCTATAATTTAACCTACTGTATTTGTAGTCTGTATTATTAGGATTAAAGGACATTCTAGGGTTAAACTACATTCTTCTAGCCCTTACTTGTAGTTTGGTAGATCCTGTATACAAACAACTCACAGTGATTTCCAAAGCATTCATTGAAAATGCCTTAATTGTGGAATGTAGGCCTGCTACTTATAATATTACTTTTCATTATACTCTTAATGTAATCTTACCGTGCCAAGCCCCTTTTGGGAAAACAGTTTCTATCTTCCCTATAATCACATCTTACAGGGTTTCTACTTTTTAATGTCTTGCAAGCTCCTATATTATAGTTGAAATAAAGGAAAAACCATCTGTCACTGAAACAGATTTAAACAAATTGGAGTTACAATTTCATGAGCCCTACAGGAGTTATAATTTCATGAGCCCTACAGAAGTAAGAAAGTTTGTAAGTTTTTTAAGAAACAGGTGCAGAGCATATAAGTTCTGAAATCATAGGTTGGTAAAGTAAGTCCATTCTTGTGGACTTTCTGGAGAATCTCTGAGTCCAAGCTTGCTGCATCTCTGAAGTGCAAGACACACAGGAGGAAAATTCTTGGGGCAAAATGTTAGACATTAATATGAAAATGACAGAGTGTTGCATACTGCAAGTAGTCTCTGCTCTCAGATTTGAGATCTTTAAAATAGAAAATACTTTTAAAAATATTTACTTTGTTGAAGAGTCACTAATGGTTAGTCTTAAAAACTTACGATAAAAATCTATGTCCTGAGGAGACACCAGGCAAATTGAATTACAAAATTGTAAATATGCTAAACTTTGCTTGGATCCCATTGAGTAGCAGGGTTTTGTTACTTATGACTTTGTAAAAAATCTTGTTTTGTTTAAAAGACTGCATTGAAAACACTCCAACATTTTATATAAAACCTTGACATGCTTTAGTGATACCTTACATATACAAATGTATGGATGAAAAGGCGTTATTCTTCAGAAGAATATTGAACTGGGAAAACAAAAGTACAAGAATATTAATGAACATTCTGTTTTCGCAAATAGAATTTCTTTCCCAAGTGTCTCTTCTAGTCTTTAAATGTTATGGAAATAGAGTCAAGTATTCCATAACTTAGTGATTTGGAATTGCCAGTTTCCCAGGGTCAGGAAGAGCCACTGAGTTGAGGAAAGCAGATGTTTTTATTTGTTATTTTGGGTTTGTTATTTTTCTTAGTGCCTAATGTCAGTTGTGCTTCTTCACTGTATTCTATTTTAGGAAATTTAAAATTGAGACATTCAATGTTGGTACAAGAGACTTGCCCTAAATTCACAAAAGTGAAAAAATCACTCAGAAAAGGGCTTTTTACAGAAATCATCTAAAAGTGACAATAATACCATCCTTTCCACAAAGTTCAGGTTGTACAGGAGAGGAATACATCCATTAAAGCTGCTGAAACTTGAGTGTTTCATGTGGTCTCCTACAGAGTATTGGTATTTGTACAAGAACCTTTAATATTTAAAATAGCTGTTGCTATTATTCTTTTTATTCCTCCCAAGCTTTGGTGAAAACCACAGTATTTGACCTCAAGAACCATGACTCTTACCTTGTCAGAATTTTGCAGATACAGTGCCCTTCTTCTGGACATTTGGGCACTATGCTGACATTCCTTCACTCACAACTGTGGATTTCAGAATGCCATTCTTGAGGCTTTCTTTGTTTTCAAAGAGCAACAGAAGAAAGAAAATAATATGAGATTATATTAATTACCTCGTTAGGGTTTTATTTTTTATCCTTTTAGAGCAGGGAAATTATTGAACTTGCATATATGCTGCAGGTTGATCGCTAGTGAAAATGTACATACATTACAAAATACTTTAATTTTTCTCTTCCATTCCTTCCCACCCAAAAAATGCCCTTAAGTTCCATCTGCAAGGTAGCAGACCTTGAATAGTTACTGTTAAGACAAGTAAGACTTTATAACATTTAAAGCACTTTGGCAATATACAGTCCATACTCTACTGTGGCAGTGTGAAGGCAAATAAAATGAAGGTTTTAGAATAACTCTATAAAACATACTGAATTGGTGGAGGAAAAAAGTCTTTTGGAAAATTTATAAACAGATGTAGATCTGCTGGTTAAAGACCTAATGACTGCTGTCACCAAGTTACATGACATTTTATACACACTCTTCATCCTTTCTCTCACAGCTTGAATTGGGTACTGTGGTGTTTGAACACGTTGCTTGTTTGATGTATGACTGCCTGGACTGGAGAAGACAGCATTGCAACTACTTGGAAAACACCAAGTTTATTAACGTGGCTGTGTTACCAGAGAGCAAGTCAACACAACCATCTTCACTTGAGGCAAGAACCCTTCTCTTCTTATTGAGAATAACTAATTATAGGGTAGAATTGCCTGTCTTTAATTTTGACTCAAAAATTCACCTTGGACCATCACTCTGTAAATAATTTTCAGTGAATGAAAGTTGTATTTTTGGTTTTAGCATTTAAACCCCAAAAAATGGGAAAAAAATAGCTGAGCATTGGGGAAACAGAAAAGGGAAATTGGAAGGATCCTAGAGACATAATGTATCATAGGTGTAGAAATTTCTTAAATAGTGTCTGATGATACATTCTTGTGTCTGAAAAATCAATATGCCTGCACAGAGCTACTGTGCAATGTTGCAGATCTATGAACTGTCAAAAAAATAAAAGATTATTAGTTCTATGCAAGATCGATTTCCTTATTTTATTTATAGTAGGAAAAATGTTAAATAGGCAGAAGAAAGTAGCTTATTAGACCATGTGCTACATTCTTACTATCTTGTTCCAATTAAAAGTTTAGCATATAGTCTAGGGTGAGTAACCAAAGCTAAATGAAACTAAGTTCTCTCACCTATTTGTGCAATACCCATTTGTTTTATGGTTTCTGATTTTTTTCTTTTACCTTTCATTCACTCAGGAGCAACCAGCACCACAGATGTCACCTACAAGGAAAAGAGGGAAACAAGAAGAAATTCTGCCAACAATAGTTCTGTCAGAGAGTATGTTTAAAGGGTTAAAGCACCCATCTGTAGTTGATCCCTCTGTCAAACCATTCATTCATCTGACAGCACAAATCCTCAAAATTATTTGTGCAGTTAGCTGGAGATGTGTATCCTGGTGATTGCATTGTGGAAGTGTCTGAGTGGTGATAACCAAGTTCTTTATAAAATCTTATTTTCTAATTGTTCCTAGTCAAATTCAGATTTCAAACATTTTAGTAATTTTGTCTGATCTCTAACTCTGTTGGACTCTTCAATAGATATTTTCTGAAAGTTCACAGAATCACAGAATATTCTGAGTTGGAAGGGACCTACAAGGATCACAGAGTCCAACTTAGCCCCACATAAGACATCACAGCATGTACCTGAAACCATTTTCCAAATGCTTCTTGAACTGTCAGGCTTGGTGCTTTCACCACTTTCCTGTGGAGCCTGTTACAGGGCCCACCCACCTTCTGGGTGAATATTTCTCTAATACCCAACCTACAGCTCCCCTGACTCAAGGTGAGGCTGCCCCAGTGCAGAGCAGAGCGGGACAATTCCCTCCCTTGCCTGGCTGGCGATGCTGTGCCTGATGCACCCCAGGACACAGCTGGCCCTCCTGGCTGCCAGGGCATGGCTGGCTCACACTAGGTTTTCCATCAAACAGGACCCCTGGGTTGCTTTCTGTGGTGCTGCTCTCCAACATCTCATTCCCCAGTCTGTCTGTACAGCCAGGGTTGCCTCATTCCAGGCACAGAACCCAACACTTCTGTTTTTTAAGCTTCAGAAGGTTGATAATTGCCCAGCCCCCTAATTGCCCCTAAGGTCTCTCTTCAGGGCCTCCCTGCCTCTGGGAGAGTCAACAGTTCCTCCCAGTTTTGCATTATCTGCAAACTTGCAGAACTCATTTGGACTATAAATTGGCATTTCAAAACTAACATATCTTAATTTTTTATCTCTTAATATAGCAGAAGAAACTTCCGTTCTGTTTCCTTCTGTGGACATGAGATATTATAATGACTTGCTGTATCAAATTCCTGAGGAGTACTTTTCTGTACCCTTAATGCTGAGCTGCATGTTGGAACAGGTGGGAATGTTCTCTTTTTAGTTTCTGTGGCTATTTTGGCCTAGACCTAACCTAATATAATGAATTGTCAAAGATCAATAAATTCATCTGTTTAAACCTAAAATATGAGACAGTGCATTGAGGCACTGAGCAAGGACGTTCAATACAAAGGAGTCAAAACTCCAAACTTTTATTGTCTTTCATGTTGTCCACTTACCTTGTATATATATATATATATATATAGTGTTACTCCATAATTAATTTTTGAAGACTACAAATATAATCAAATTAGGAGAAAGGTGCAATTTCTTATCCGAGTCAATAACAAGTTTTTGTGCCCTTCAGCAGTGTTATTGACACTCAACTTTTGTTGGCTTACTCAGTTCAAAGGTCTTAGGTCAAGCCTAACATAAGAGCATCAATGCTAGTGCTAGAGAGATCTGACTTCTGTTGAATTCAGGCACAATCTGATTTAGAAGAGACACACAATATGATTTGGAAATCCTTTTAGGAGTAACGTTTCAGCATAATGTTGGGGTTTTTTCTTTTCATAACTTAGCCTGAAAACAGACTGGGTAAGAATAAAGTCCAGCACCTAAAAGACAAACAGTTTTAAATTACCTGTATTCCTTCACAATCCTTAACATTTCAAATTGGAAATATTTTTCTTCTTATCCTTTCAAAAGCATCTAATAGAGAAAACATTTAATTCTGTTTTCCACAGTCCTTGCCTTGTGCAGCAACTAACTTGGAAAATTGTATTTTTGCTACCTGTAGAAAAAAATTAGACTTTTCTTCCCTCACAGAATTTCTGGTTGTGTGCTTAGCTTATAGCAGGATTTGCTTGGTATTTCTGGTAAAGTTAAGCAGCAGTCATACTGTGATGAAAGCTAACATATACTGTATTTGCCAGGTTATTGCAAGTGAGGAAGACCTTCCACCACCAAGTCTTGTGTCACTAGAGCCTCAGGAAGATGAGCTGCATCGTGCCATTGCAGATCATATAATCTCTGTCCTTCCTTCTCTTTACCTTCCTATGAGTGAAAAAAAGGTTTGTGTGTCTTTCATTCATTTACTAAAATGACAGATCTCATTATTGGGACTTAATACCTCTTCCTTTTTTTTTTAAACAGAATCTGTATGACTACTTTTCTCCTAAACCCCATGTACAAGAGAGGGTCACCCCCGAGTACCCTCTCTTATTTAACTACCACGATGTCCTGGCTCAGCGGTTGCACCTCCTGAAGGTACAGTATATATATAAATATTTCTGTTTATATATATGTACTGTTTATATATAAATATTTCCAAAGTTCGCAGGCCGTGAATGCTCAATGCACTAGAAGGGGAGGAGGGCTGGTTTTGCACAACAAGACTGCATATCCTAGATCTTTTTTCCACTGAGGTGGACACACCAACACATGTTTAGTTTACTTAAGAAGCAAGGAGTTTCTGATGGAGGGCACCTCACAAACATGGAGCACAAACATACTGATTTAAGTGATCTATTTGCATTATTAATGAGAACGTTTAGCCTTTGGCATAGATGAGAGGTGTTACAGAACTGTTGATTTGCTGTTAAACACTGATGATACAATGGAGCATGAGTTGCTAATTTGCTAATGGTGATTTAGCGTGGAGATTAGACTGAATACTAAAATGCTGAGAAGTAGAAGAAAATACATAGCAGTTACTAATGAACACAACAAATGTATTCAGGTTGGCTAAATGGTTGCAGCATGGCATGTAACCAAGATACTGCCAAATTCTAACAAAGGCAAAAAGGTTCAGAGACTGCATAGTTTGGGATTATTGCAAAGTAACTGTTCCCAAACTTTCTGAATCAAAAAACCATTGTGAATGTCTTGAATTTTTCCAAAGGCAAGGTGTAGTTTTACCATTAAACTTTAAAATTTCACTGAGGATAATAAAAGTGATAATACAATTCTAGATTTCACAGCTAAGGTGTGTCTACCTGGTTTCCTGGATTAGAAATTATCTGGGGAGTACTTTGACAACCATTGATTAAAACTATTCAGAAACAATTCAAGTTTTTGACACATTGGATGTATTCAAGCAGAAGGAAGGGCTGAGTAATCAACATAAGAGATGCTCTTAGGAGACATTTGCTTGATGTATTTTATATACTTGCTGAAGAGGAAATTCAGGATATAGCACAATGTTTGAGGAAAGAGAGAGGACAAACATTTGGAATATGCAGTTGAAGAAAAAAAGTACCATAATGTGTAATACTAAAAAGAGTAAAACTGAAATATACTACTACATCTGAAAAAAAAATCCTTGGATATAGAGGGATGCCTCTCATCACAGACTGATCAATAAGTTTATTGATTTCATTACTCTAAGTAGCACAGGCCAGCTGAAAGATCCATGGAAGGTACCTGCTGCCTGTCTGTATAGATCAGTATATATTTCTGTATTTTTAAGTCTAGCTAGCACAGACAAATAACTTCTAACAAATGTCTGTTATTATGCTGTCAGTCATTCTCTTATGTGTCTAATATTTTTCTGCCTATAGTATCTGACACCATGATTCAAAACCACACTGTGGGCACATGTTCAAATATAAGTTTATGTCCAACTGGCTTAAGCACATGCTAATATCTTCTGCTGAAAAAGACTTCTTTATTCAAACACAAGTTTTGGAAAGTCAATGTGTGAAAGTTTACTTTAACTCTGGTACTTTGATTTTTATTCCAGGTCCAAGAGAATGTCGATCCAGAAAAGATTGAGCATGAAATGATGGATAAATTGCCTCTTACAGAACTTATCCATTTCACCCCTCCTTCAACTGAAAACAACACTAAACGCTTGGCCAGAGTTCATGAGCTCATGTATTATTTTACTACTGGTAAAATGATTTTCACTGATATCATTTCCATTCTTTTTATTTCTGGTTGATGATTTTCTCAAATAGCAGGAATTCTGGGGCAAGAATTTAAAGCTGCCAAATATACCTTTGCAGAATTTCCCATTTTCACATACTTGCTTATATATAATTATAGCCTACTCTAAAAGTTAACCCTAACTTCAGACCTCAGTTTTATGGTTAATGGGAACAACTCTATGAGTGTTAAATATTGCATAACTAAGAGCTGGAACTTACCTTGGAAGTACTTTATTTATTTATATTTGCAAACATACAAACGCTTACTAATTCTGAGGGAAAAAAACAGCTGTAAAAATTGCAATTTTGGTCCTAGAATGTAGAATGCATTTTGAGCGACACTGGTGTAAACTGTGTTGATTTATCAACTCACTTTTGGAGGTAAAGCACATGTGTCTTAGGTAGACAGTTTTTATGGAACAATACACAGCTTTCAGAATGTATTCTGAAATATATTGTGTATTGTGTTATTCATGTGTAAGCTGTTGGTATTAATAATGAAGCTACTTTGTAACAGTCCCTCTATCAAACCAAAAATACATTCACTTCCCCAACCATAATCACTTCTGCAGTTACCTTTTCTTGGAGTGTGCTTGCCACCATGACATATGCTGGGAAACAATCCCAAAGACTACATAAATACCCTTAGGTAGTATCAAAAGTCTGCTCTAGGTTATTAAGAAATATAAACATCCAAATCCCTTTGGTTGCATTCATGTCATCATATAAGGCACAGGATTTGAAGGTACTTTCCCAACTCTTTCATCCTGAATTCCCTGTGTTGGATTAATTTACACTTTGCTGTACTGTTTCTAGTTGCTGGTATGTACATTTTGGACCATAAGCTATTAAAGTATTCACTATTGCTACAGTCTTCCAGCTGATGGGTAGCTGAATTTGATAATCCTCACTGAGACATACTGTACTGCCAGACTCTCCTAACTAGCAAAGCCTTTGCTTTTATGAAAGGAGATAATTAATTTGAACAGAAGATGAGAGATCCAACATTCTCAAGATATATTATGTGCTTAGGTGCTTAACCACCCTAAAAAGAAAACATTTCAAACTGAAGATATTCTTTGTGTGATTTGGGCATTGTACTACCTTCTTAAACTTCAGTCTTTTGCATGATTGTCATTGTTATATGGACATGGATGCACACAAGCATAAACAGGATTATTATTGCTTTTTTACCTTGCATACTTCTGTTTAAATTATGTGTAAAATTCTTTCTGAAGAGAAAAAAAAAGATACTTTTTTGAGTGGCTACAGATAATGGAAACATTTCATGAACTGAAAAGAACTAGTTGCTAACTGGCCTGATAAAGTCTACTCAGTATTTTAAAATCAACATCATTTATATAAAGTTAATGAGCCAGAAGGTATTCAGATGTAGGAACCACTTCATTTAAGATGAATTAATAGGTAGGCATATCATTTTGCAATTTGGAAGCATTCTACTTTGAATGCCGTGTAAAATGTAGCCCACATAAGTTGATCCAGTACCATTAAGGAAATTGCTGCTGGCTTTTGCAGAGTTGCCAACAACAATACACTTAAATAGTCTTGTATTTATTTTCTGCTGAGCTGTAAGGACGTTTTCAGTTAATGATTGTAATTCTTTTTTAGAACTTCTGAATTGGGCTGAGGTAGAAAGAGCCTTCAGAGTGTTTACTTTTGAAAGCCTGAAGCTGACTGAGCTAAGTGACTCTGGTTTCCTGGAGAGCTCTGGATCTAGGCTTGGAGGTGATTCTGAAGAGTCTTATATCCCTTGGGATAATCCAGCCGTGTTTGCAAGACAGCTGAGACAACTCTTCCTTATGGAAAAGAAATTTAGTGGGAAATCTCCAAGAAGCTCTGGTAAAAAGCTTTCTGTTTACGTTACTCCTGAAGAATTTGAATCTACTATTTGTCTTACCATATCATTTGCTATTGCAGGGATGTGATTTTTCTTCTTTGCACAAGTCACCAAATTTTCAAATATTTGTATAGCCTCAATGTATTTGTACATTGAGTAACTCTGTAGGAATACAAGAATAACAACAAGAGTTATTTTGACTACAGTATTAACAACTGTAGATGAGGTAAAATGAATTTTCTCTAGTTCTGCATTTTCTCCTGCAGATTCTAGCATAATGAAAAGTTGTTGGCCTGATTAAAGGAGATGTGTTGGCCAAAATGCAACATTAAAATCAAGTGATTATTTTTTCAGGTCACAAGAACAGTAGAAATTAGATCATTTTAAGCAATTATACCTTTTGGTTCATGATCACAGAATCATAGAATCATGGTTTAGGTTGGCACGGACCTCTAAAGGTCATCTGTTCTGATATCCCTGCAATAAGCAGAGACATATTCAACTAGATCAGGTTTCTTGTAGTCCAGTCTGACCTCCAGTGCTTGCAGGGATGGAGCATCCATCACCTTTCTGGGATACCTGTTCCAGTGTTTCGCCACCCTTATAATAAAAATTCTTCCTTATACCTCGTCTGAATCTATCCTCCTTTCCTTTAAAACCTTTACTCCTTATCCTATGACTACAGCTCCTACTAGAAAGTCTCTTCTAAGGCCACAGTAATAAGAGCTCCCCAGAGCCTTCTCTTCTCCAGGCTGAACTCCCTGAGCCTATCTTCACAGGAAAGGTTCTCCATCTTTGCACTCACCTTCATTGTGTCTACTCTGGACCAACTTCGACAGGTCCATGTGTTCCCCGTGCTGAGGACCCCAGAGCTGGATGCAGTACTTTGTGATATAGTCCATGCTTTCCTAATAGAGATGTCTAAGCAAGCAGCTTAGATGGGATCCTTTCCTTAGAAGGCTGGAGCAGACAAAAATGAGTCCTGCTTAGCTGCTTTTCTTCTGTATCCAGGGAACATTTTTGGGTGTTGGTCTATTTTGCTTTTGTACTTAGTCATGATATTAAATTTTGCAGTTACAAGCATAACAACATTTCGGCACTTCTGCAGCACAAAAGCAGACACCAGGAAGATAAAACATTTGCTTTCAGGTTTCTTCAGTCTTCTAAAGGCAGTCAGTAAATAGGAGTAATTTCCAAGAGAAGCAGAGCCTAAAGATGTATGTCTGGGACCTGAGCTGGTTATAAGACACTTACAAACAAATACTTTGTGGTGCATTTTCTACCAGAAAAAGTAATTTTCCTGTGCATGTGAATTTTGATCAAATATTAGTGACCTATGCCCTAAACTTAGGGAATAAAGAATTCTATTAAAAGGATTTTTTTAATTAAAAGAATATAGAATTGAAATTCTCATTTGATGCTGCTCATATCAGATGCTCATTGCAACAATGGAATGACAATGTCAGATCCTCAGGAGAGCTAATATTCTGTCAGTAGCTTATGGATCTGTAAGCCAAATTCATTCAAACTTTTAAATTTGCATTTGTCAAAAAATGTGTGAAAATAGCAGAACAATTGGTCTTGCCTTTTAGTTTAATGTCATTTGTGCAAAAGAATGCTTTTTAAAGTATGAAGAAAAATGTTTCTTTGTTTATGAATCTGGAGGCTACCTCTTCTGGAGGGTACTTCTTTTTAGTGGGCCAGCATGGGTCACATAGAAAGGATTACTTGAGTGGGTTTTATAAATTCTTCTTTTTTTCTTTTAATTTTATTTAATTATCTGGCACTTGTTGCCACTGGGTTTTAAAGTGCTCTCTTAGTAAAGAAGCATTGCAGAGCTGAAAATGTAATTATAGGACAAGTGTGAATAAAGGAAGCTTCAACTTGATGTCAATCTCATCAGGGACACTAAAGAAATTGCACTACTCCAACCTTAGTAGGGCTGAAATTTCTGGAACAATTCTTAAGTTCTTCTTTCAATTTGCAGGGTATACAGAAACAAGTGACGAAGATGAAGAAGATGATCCGGTTTATCCTCTTTTGAACGTAGATTTGGATCATCTTTATTCTGATATGGCAAGTGTGAGGAATGGAGTCAGCTAGGCTTTATATGAGGCAACAGAAGATACTGCTCTATGCCAGGCCATGTTACTGGGGATTCCTTTGCAATGCTGCATGCAAATGTCAATTCTGTGATGTTGGGAAAATACTGACATAATTTTCGGAACTGTGAAATCACTTTCTTTGAAATCCAAGGTGACAGGTTTTGATGAAGCTGTTAATGATGATTCTGTTCTGGCTTTGCTGAATACCAGGGGACAAATACAAACGTGAAAGTTTAAAAGAAATTGTCAAACTGTGTCACACTAGAAGACACTGTAGTTTGGCATCTTCAGAATCACCTGTCTGCCATACATCCCATAATAAACATAGCAATTTTAAAATTACATCATAGGACATGTTTGAATACTCATGATTGCTTACAGAACTCAAAAACATATAAGCTAATAATGAAAGTATTTTGATTATTTTGTCATAAAATGTCCAAAACCAGACCTGCTTGGATGTAATTGTATTTTTTATTAAACAGTACCATATGGATCTGCACATATTCATCATTGTGCAGTTAACTGTGGTGCAACATGGGATGCTGTCTATTAATCCAACAAGATTACAGTCAATTTAATACTGACACTGAAATGTTGATATTCATTATTTTGATTTCTTGTATTTTGAGGTGAGTCTCGAAAATTATGGCCTAGGACCAAAATTAGAAGAAATAAAAAAGACACAGAGGCGTTGCTTGACAGACTGGAGTTTGGAAGAGCATTTTCAACCACATGTTCTTCATCAGGTATCTTTGAACTGACAATTTCATCTGTACAGTTCTCCCTCAGAACCCTGTATAAAGTAATAGTAGTGGAGTTCAGGGTATTTTTCTGCTCAATAATTGATTCAGTTTTGTTTTTCATTTTTACCAAAAATCATTGGGCTATAGCTATTTTTCAGTTCTTTGTGTGAAATTTAGTTTGTAACAGGTTTTTATTTCCTGGTTTGGCCAAAGTGGAGCTGTCCTATTTGGCAGCAAGTCTCTTAGCTGAAAGTGTGGTGGAGATAAAATGACCTTGCCCTTAGGGGTCATCCTCTGTAGCAGTTTTGGGACTCAGTGCAGTGGATGTGAAAACATCCTTTGCAAATGCCTATGCAGTGTATGTTTCATGGGCAAATAGAAAATTTGATTGTTACAGTACTTCACCCTTTAAGGGCTAAAAGCATCATTTATAGAAATCTTGCAAGTTAAGCACTAAAAACTTGCATAAAGACAGAAGGACAAATCTGAAAGATATGCTCAGGTGTATTTGGCCTGAACTGGGAGGCATCCTCTTGGTAAGAGTGGATTTTTAGTTCCTGTGCTGCCTTGAGCTTCAGAGGTTGTAATTCTTATTTGAACCTCACACATGCTACACAAGGGTGAAGGAAATGCTGCCTGGACTTTTGCAGCACCACTTTCGTGTGACAATTTTAAAGTCTAGTCATGCATTTCAATGCATGGGGCATCCCTTCTTATGCAGCATAAATATTGCTAATAAATAAATGCAGCTAATATTACTTCAACTACCAATAATTAGTGAGTCTAGTAAAAATATACTGAAAGTAAATAAAAAATAGCATTTTATTGAAACTGAAAATAACCTTTTGAAAGAAAAGTCATGGCAGTCAGATAAAGTCCCAGATGACTAGATAAAGAGAAACATTTTGCACGGTAGAAAGGAGGACCCTGGGATCTACCAACTTAATCAACCTCAAGTCTGTTCCGGGAAAGATCATAGAACAGATCCTTCTAGAACCTTCAGTTGCATAGTTCTGAAAAATAATAATTTATAAGAAGGCTTTCTTCTACCTATGACTATAAAATAAGTTTCAACCTGCAGGCAATATAAATATTGAAAATTATGGGGCAGTACAGAGCAGAGAGGAAAAATGTAGATCACAGCAAATCTCAGAGATGTGCAGGCCATGATAAAGCAAATTGAATACCAAGTAAAATCAACTGAGACAAAAAAAAGTAAATTAGTTTTCTTTTTATCTGGTATATGATAATTCTGGTTTTATTTGCTATTTACTTAAGTATTTTATTATTTAAACTTATTAAAGTATTTGTTTAATATTTTAATTTATTTGCGTTTTTTGTAGCTGAACTTTTTCATTCATGGTCGGTCAGAAGGTGAAGTATAGTTGGTATCTCTTCTCAACATGAATAGCAATGCAGTTTCAATTTCCACCTACGCGAACAATTCAGGTTGCTGGAATCCAAATGCTTTGGGTACATCTTGCAAGACAGTTTTCTGGAGCACCTGTTGCTCAAAGCTGTGCTGTGTAGCCTCTGAACATATGCTACCATCTGCAGGAAAGATGTACCTTTATTCCTTTCCTTTTCAGGTTCTTCATACAGCATCCCAAGAATACAGATGTGTTGATTCCTTTTATCATAGCCAAGATAACTCTTTACTAATGGTTTTTCACAATCCCATGAATCAACATCGTCAGAGCCAAGAGACTTGGAATATTGCTCTGCACTCTAATGTGGGATTCAGGTAATGGATTTTGTCTTCCCTTTCACAGTAATTTTTAATTAAAGCCATTTTAATTTTCACTGTCCCTTTCACAGTAATTTTTAATTAAAGCCATTTTAATTAAGCCTTAGGGCAAAGCTTAGAAATGACTATGTGACACATTTATGACAAAGAAAGTCATGTGAGTCAAAAACAGTGCTGTATCAACAGAATTCTGTTGAACTTTTCTGAGTAAGAATAATGCAGAGTGTAGCTCCTTATCATCAAGTATCAAAATGTAAATAACGTACACATACATATAAAATCATTAGAAATGCCACATCAAGAAAATTGTAGGACATTCCAGGTGAAGAACATTAAAAAAAATTCTGTCTAAGTATATACTTATCAGGTTTTTCTATTATATATACAAAAATTGAGTGATTTTGTGGGAATTTTTTTTGAGAAAAGTTCAAATCCCTTTGTTAATATTAGAATTTTTTTCCCACAGAATAACACATTCTTCTTAATTCCTTATCAGTACCTGCTCACCAGTTAGAGGTGTGCAAGTGGTTGATATGTCCACTTTAGCTCTTTTGTTAGTGGACCTGTTTATTTTGGAACACATTTTTGCACCAAAGCAGTGATATAAATTATGATGTAGATACAACTACTGAAAATAGAACAACTGTCCATGTACTGATGTGTAAAAATATCAAAATATCATGGGGAGACAGCTGAGGTATCTTTAACAATGTCACTCTAGTGCTCTATGAATTAATTAGATTTATCAAATAAAATTTCAAACAAATTATCCAGTATAAAAATACTTCCCCCCTGCTTGTTTGCAGGTATCCTTTTCTGTGTGTAGTGCCTCATTTATCATATTATGGGAATTTTAATAATAAGCTTTTGTTGACACCTGTATATGTTTGAACACTAAATAAGGAAAATGTGCCTTCCTGAAGCTATATTTTGTATTGTATTTTGTATCTTTGCTATCAGTCAAAGAGCTCTCTGTAGGTCCATCTCAGCTTTCCAGGCATTTGGACTTATATTATTTGCCATGAAAACAGGCTGTTGTGATTAGCAGGGAATAGGACCTGAGCCATAAGATATTTACCAACAGAAATTCAAAGTTCCTTGGAAAAAATGCTGGCTGTTTTGTTGGGCAGATCCACAAAATCTGGTGTCAGTGGTTTTGCATTTATATAGCAGCTAAAATCTTCCCCAAAAGATAAGTGAAAGATGTAGTAAAGCTGGGTCTTTCATTGAGACAGACCCAAGCACAGGGTCAGTGGATTCAAGGGCTGTTGGCACCCAGAACTCTTTACTCTGCCAGCAGTTATTACACATCTTTGTGACACTGGACTTTAGCTGCCTAATTCAAGTTTCCTAAACATAAAAAGTTGGTGCCACAAAACAGCTGCCTGGTGCATTTGGGTTTTCTGGGCAGAGTTGACACATATGCCATGAGACCCATAGGAGACCCATACGCTTTTGGAACAAACGCCAGAGAGCAGGTCACACACCCCAGAACATCTAATGTGTGACCTGGTGTTTGTGTACACTGAGAAACACCTCCTGCCAACAGCACATGGGTGCTGTAGGAGCAGAGGGAGGTACCAGACTTCCTCAGGAAGCATTTGTCCCTGAAACAGCCACTCTTCATCTCTGGGGTCGTAAAACCTCAGATTGGCTGGTCATCTTGAAAGGGCATTCATTGAAATAGATCAAGAGCAGCTGAGAGACAGGAAAGGCTCTTGATACCTGCAAAAGAAAAGCTGCTAATTTTGCGTCTAAATGAGAAATTATGCATTTTATCTGCATTATATATCTGTGTGCTTTCTACTTCTTACTCTTCCACATCCCCTTGAATCAAGGCTTAGACATTAAAGATAACTTCTGCTTAGGGCATGCCTACTTTGTCCAGTGACTTTTCACCAGCTTCTGTTTCAAAGCAGCAAGGAGTTCCTAAAGAAAATGGCATGAACACTGACAAGATGGTTTGGATTTGCTCTTCTTTCCTAGAGATATTCAACATCACTGCTATATATGCTACTTAGAATTTCTGAAGAGCTATAGGTCCTCTTTTGCTTCTGTTATGTGCCACTGATACCTGCTTATACTCTGCAAAATAATCAGCACATTTTTAGACTTTATTCAGCCTTACTTTTAAAGATCATTTCAGATTTCCAGAAAAAGTATCATAAATATTTGCTAGTGTATGTTTCTAAGCAACATAACACTTCTGTAGAAGACACTCATTAAATACCTGGAGTGCTTCAAGCTATTGCCTGCAGTTAGCTTCCAGATCCTACTGAGTTGCCAGAAATGGGCACAAACTCTACTTATTAATTAGGAGTAGTATTACTTGTTTTTACCTTTGTAAGAAATAAGTGACTCCTGATGAGTTTAGTAACAATTTATTGTTTTTTATTTTACTAAAATTGCTATCATTCTAATTTTCGATATAGCTTTGAGTCACACTTTCATCACAGAAGTGTTACAAATGCACAATAGATGCAGAGCTTGAAAATTTCTCTGATAAGAGTTCTCCATCTGTGTTCACTTGTTACTTCTTTATTGGGACAGTTTATAGACTACAGACTGTCTTTGTAGAGTGACAGCTCATTATTGCTGTCTGGAATATAAATCTGTTATCTGCTAATCAGTTGGTTACAGAATCATGGAATAATTTCTTTTTATTTGAGTCCTGCTACAGCAAATTCTCATGCAAAGAGGAAATATAATTTCTGATATTGCAGCAGCTTTTGCTCCTGGAGATCCCAGTTACCTTCCTTCTTCTTTATGGATATCAGATCCTGTAGTTCATGTAGAACATTCAAAAATTCAGAAATTATGCTGTTTAAAGGGTAGGCAGCAGGAGTCTGCATGGGAAATCTAATGGATGCCACTGAGTAAGGAAATCCAAAGGCATGGACACATATACCTCCAATGATAAGTGTATATATAAAACATTTTAATTCTGATTAGAATAAGTGGCCACTCTATCAGGAAGCCAAATCAATTCAGGCATTATCAAAACCATTATTTTGCTCAAAGTTAATCTTAATGACATTTGTTTATAGTTTCATAGTAAACACATTACACAAGTTACTGGAAAAGAATAATCCTTTCTGAGAAATGCTTCTGAGTCAGACATTGGCAGTAGTGACATCAGAATACATATTAATAGAATGTGTATTTTAGACTTTGAATGACTGTTTCATTGGCCTAAAATATTTTCCACACGAATAGTCTCTTTTTTATTTATAACATATATTCATCTTCAAGTTATTCCAGTACTGGCAACTCTGTGTTCCAGACTAGTTCTGCCTTTTGTTTTCAACATCATAGGTTTTTATAGCTTGTGCACTTTTCTTCAGATACAAACAGAATAACCTTCTCCCTACTGAGTGTATATATGATCAACAATTTCTCCGTGCAAATTTCCCAAAGCAAACTCCACCTACGTTGCAGAAGCTGGGAGAGTCTTGTATATCTTGAAGCTTTACCTGAACTGTGTGTCCCAGCCTGTGTACATGACTTATTAATTCTCTTGGACAGACTGCTCCAATAAGGATTTTAAAACTGATATGAGGTCAAGAAGTGATTGTATTATCTGTATGTTCATACCCAAATGCCTCCGCTACACACAGAGTTTTTGAATACAATTGAATCATCTTGAACTGTAAACACAAAATATCATGAAGTCACATATCATATTATATATACTCAGCAACTGAATCTGATGCATTCTTCAAAAGCTCCTTTCAATTTTGCACACATGAAGAATTTTACTTTGAAGAATTGTGATAAAACTCCGAATGAGGGGTTGAGTGGCAGTTGCATATAAGATTCCCAGGCTTCCTCCTTTTTTGAGAGCAGTTGTTTGGTGAGCTACTTGAGCAGTCATGTCAGATACCTTTGGAAGATGAGACAATGCAACTGCAGATGGCAGCAGCAAATTCTGGATCAGTTTGTTTTTCAGTTCTCACTTCAACTTAATTGTGACTTGTGAATATTCTTAATTCATGGCAGGTTATGGTACACTGATTCTCTCATCTGGATTTGGATGGCAATTTTCAAACACCTTTCTTGTCACACCAATAAAGAAGAGCTTGCATTATATACAATAGTACTTCCATTTCTGAATAAACAAGTAAAGCATATTTTAAGAATCAATATAAATCAAAAGCAGCTAAGAAAATAAGTTATTCAGTGGCAAAACAGTAAGGTTGACAATGAGTCTGTACCTTTTGGAACTGAATGTCTTTAAGTTTTCTAATTTCCTGGATTTTTCTTTAGCACGTGTTCTTTGGCAGAGAAGTTTCTTACATTTCTTTGCAGAAAGGATAACCAGAATTCCTAGTGTAACATATACTAAGCAAATACTAAATAAGCAAAAGTACTACTTCCTGTAAAAACTGAGAGAAATCCTTTCAAATGAAAGTTTTGTCTCAAAGATTATAGAATAATACTTGTATAAGAAACTGAGAAGCCAAGTGATCTTGTTTGACTTGAAATCACATTAGTGAATACTGCATTGTATTGTATTGTATTGTATTGTATTGTACTGTGCTGTATTGTATTGTATTGTACTGTACTATATTGTATTGTATTGTATTGTATTGTATTGTATTGTATTGTATTGTATAGAGGAATATTCTGCTTTTCAGAAACTATCTTGAGCTGGTGGCCAACTCAATTGAAGACTGGGTGAAAGAGGAAGAAGCTAAATACCAAAAAGAGAAGATGGGTAAGGAAATAGAGTCTTTTAAATTGGAAAAAGCCATGGCAGAAGGCCCTCTAGGACTGTCAGTCAGTGCTGTCAAAAAAACTGGCTTTACTTAGAAAGCCAAAAGCGGGTATCTTTTTATGTATTCTAGGAAATTAATTTTTCACTCTAAGTGCTGAGACACAGATTTTTTCAGAGCAGAATTGCATGTGTTTTTTCATAGAATGACACTGTTTTGACATAGGCATAAATATAGGCATAAATATGTTTTGGAATTAATTAAATGTATATATTTATATATTCTGCATCTTTCTCTGTTTGGAAAACTGACAGCTTTAGTATCAATTTACATTTTCAATAGCTGTGCTTGTCTAATGAGATTAATAATTACATACAAATTTGTATCTGTTCAGATGACTGAACATATGAAGAGGTGAGCAGTAGTTAAAGCTGGCAACATGGTTCAGGAAAATTCCTTTTTAAAGGGCAGGATAAAAGCCGTAAGTCAGAAGCTGTGGGCTAGAAGCTAAAACTGGAAACTTGAATTGACAAGACTGCAGAGCAAACTTGAATTACAAGCAACATTTTGGGTAGTGAAAATTGTAAGCTGTTCATACAATAACTGTTCAGCAGGCAGCAGAATCTGAAAACCCCTATTGACAAAAAAGAACTTCTGTCAAAATTTTCTACTTGTATATTTAAATGGTATTAACAGTGATTTGTTTATGCTTAACCTTTGCTTTTTTGCCTTTCTTGAGAACGCACTTTGAAGCCTCCCAGGACTAGCATTTAGCATTTACAAAAATAGAAACATTACTCCTCAACTCAGTTAACACCTCTGATTATAGTTTGGAAACTAAAAGTACAGTTATGACTACTAAATCATAATTTGTACATCTCTAGCTGTCACAAGAGCTAGACTGAATCTTGCCCATGTGGTGCTTCATGACAGTTTTGATTCATAGAGTACTTGCTGAAAGGAGATAATCACCTCTAGCTGGAACACGCAGATGGGCAACAGTGTTCTTGGGTGTTTTCAATTTCACTGACACTGCAATTTCTACTTTATCATGTAAAGCAATTTAACTAGAAGTTTCTGATAGTGTTAATTTAATTGAGTTTAAATCACCTTTTCCAGAAGGTAAGTATGGGGTATCCAAGCATAGTATAAAATACACTTAGGTAAGATACCCTTTTCATTAAGTCATAGATGCTGTAAAACTGTAATAGTAAATGAAGGTTATGGTGAGTGTTTCTTTAGTGAAGGTTTGAATATCCAAATAGCATTTATTTGGGATTTTTTGTCCTGAAAGGTTGTAACGTCTGTGACTCTAGTATTGAGCTTGTTCTGGCTCACTTAAAAACAAACAAATGCTGCCAGAGCAAAGTCTTCAATAGCAAGAAGCAGACAGCCAGTCTTTACACAAATTGTTGATATATTATTTGGTCCCCAGTTATGAGATTTGGTCCCCAGTTATGAGATTCAAGTTTCTTCTAACCTAAACAGACTTTCTATTTTATTTCTAAATATATTTAAGGTTTGCTTTATTGTACTATTATGCTTTTCCTATTTTTAAATATACGTTCTTATTTTCTTGCACATTTTTTCCCCATTTTTAAAAATTATTTTATTTTCCTGTATTTAAAACCCACTTATTCTCCCTTTCACTTTTAAAAGGCAGCACGACTGAACCTGAGAATGTAATAGAGTCTCAATCCAAGAAAGAAGAAAGTCCCATTATCAGAGAAGATTCTCTAAAGGTGAGGCAAAAATATTTATGTTTCTGAAATGGACTAGATAGCACTGCTTTCTTAGAAAGGTGAGCCTTTGTTCTGTACATGGGCTTGACTGAATCCTCCTAGTCTTTCTGCTCTTTGTTATTTTTTGTATATGTTATTTTCTTTAATTTAGTCCTTAATGATTATGAGTCATGTTATGTTTTTTTCTTAAGAGAAGACTATTTGGAGTTAGACTAGGCATTCCAAAGTAATTTATAATTGCAATACTAGGAAGTGAATGTTGTGAATAATATCCTACTAGTTACTGAAGTCTTCTAATTTTAAAGGTATGAAAAGATAAGATCCAGATTCATGGAAATACTTGTGTACCCAACTGTACTTTCACTGTCTACAGCTTTTTGAAATTAGGGAATGTCAATATTGTACCTCAGAGTTCCCTTATGTCAGAGAATCCCATTTTATAGATGGATCTATGAAAATTCACTGCAGATTAATTGACTTGTCCAGCTTTACACAATAAATTTCTGGCTGAGGCAGGGATTAAGCATACAGTTGTTTTGGTCATAGCATTGGTACTATCCATTAATCTGCACAAATCTAGTTTTATTGATATTGTATTCTTTTTCTTTTTTTTGACTCCTCACAGACATATTATGTCTCATCTTCCTCACAGTGTATAATGCTGTGCAATTCAAGTCCTGATATGGAATATAGAGAGGAAATGAGGTTAACTGTCACAGCTCAATCGAGGCTAATGCCTGACTTGTAATTCTCCATGCTTGCCATTTCTTCCCCAGAAACACTTCTCCTTCAATATGTTTAGACTGTAAAGGGCTACAAAACCCTAAATGCTCCAGAAAATCTCAAATGTCTTTCTAATGTAAGCTGATAATTTTGGCATTGACAAGTCATTCCTCTTTATGTAAAAAAATAAAATCATTTTATCTCACAGTTGCATTTGGGGAATAAACCAATACCAATGATGCATTGTGGTTTGGTGGTAAACATTGTGGAAAAGTATTCAACAAAATCATTCTCCTGTGACTGATCATGTAAGATATGAATAATCACCTGATTCATTTCCTGTGGTCAACAATGGCTGCTGTTGTAGATTGAGTGAATCACTAATTTTATCCAAAATTTGGTGTGTGATATTGTGAGACTTTTGACACATTTGGAAATGTGTTTTGGCTTAGAACTTTGATTCCTTTGGTTTTGTTTGCTTCTACTCCTTTCAGCGTGCACATATGAAATATCTTGTAGTACAAAGATAAACACAGACTAATTCTTAATGTTGAATGTAGGCTTGGAAGATTGAGCAGGACCGATTACGAGAGGAAGAAGAAAAAGAAAAGGAAGAAGAACAAGAAAAGGAAGAAAAATTGCAAAGTAAAAGGAAAAGCCAGGATTTAAGAGGAAGTAAAGAAGGAAATAAAAAAGGAAATAAAGGATCAAACAGAAGACCTTTGGAAGACAAGTATCAAAATGAGTCAGCAAAAGCCACTGAACTTGAGGAGGATCATAGCATTCCAGAAACATGTTCTGAGAAAGTTTATAAGGTAAGGAGTTGTATTATTATACCACATTAGAAAAGTGTTAACTATATACAGATTTAGGATTACAGCAGAGCTATTATCTATTGTGAAATTTGAGTTCAGGGCAAATTAAGCCTAACTGGGTCTTGTTACCTCTGTTTTTTAGCAGCAGATCCTTTTCTAAAAGTTTTAAAAAGCAGTTCTTGATGTTCAAGATTATCTTACACCAGATTATTAATTTTTTTTAGTGTAATATGACATGAACGCAAACGTAAGTTGATCAAGTGATATTTTTCTGGGAGAGGATAGGAAAGGGGAACATAAGAAGTTGTCCCATCTTCCATAGTAAGGAACTACTATACCTAGTTGAAATTTTGACTGCCTACACTGGAAATCACCATTTCTTACATATCCTCTTTCAAAATTCATGTTCTTGAAGTGCCCTAATCTAAAATACATAGTTTTCCCATATTTCATAAAGTAACTCCATTGGCATGTGTGCAACAGGAAATGTGGATCTCAGCTCACTCTTGGAGATTAAGGCACATGAAACTTAAACTGTAATTGTACTTCATGTCCCTGGCAATCCCAGGAACTCATGTTTAGACAGTTCAATGGACAAAGCAGCTCTCCTTTTTCTGCCTGTTGCACTAACAGAGGGAGCTCTTCACTAGTTTTGTTCAGTTTTTCAGCAGTTTGCACCACCTTATATTTGTAGAGTCAATCATGCATCCAAAACTTGCACACATCAATGTGATTCAGTCTAAATTTGCTTAAGTACAGACTTTAAACTCAGAAATAGATGGCATTTCAGTCTGGACTTATTTGAATACGGTCACATAATTTTTTCCATCTTGTAGCACTGTGGAAGGCATAGCAATCTAATTAGATTTACAGTATCTGAATTCCAAAACCTAGAGGGCAGAAAGCTGAATCTTTACCTGACCTTTATGTGATCCCATGGCATTGTACTTGATCAGAACTTCTCTTTCTCTCACAGTGTATGTTAACTCACCAGTCTCCTTGCTACTGTTCAGTTTCCATGATGGTTTTCACATGTAAGAAGTTACCTCAGTTAGTAACGGGGAAATTATTTAGATATGACTATGGCATGCTAGATATTTGCTCAAGGTTTTTTTATATTGGTTCAATAGCTAAGCAAAAGATGTTGAGCAGTACAGTGTGATCCTGATGGTCTGTCCTTCATTTACCTCTTTCATGTGTACTGCCTTTCTCATTTACAGATAATTTAAAACTTGTTTTTTCCAGTTTCAGGGCTACAATACAGGGGACGATATCATTCAAGTATCAGGAACCAATCGGTATCTTTTCCCATCCGATGGAGGACAGATTCAAGTAGAGAAGATAGAGTTTGTAAAAAGTGATTCTTATTTTCTTTATGTTTTGCTTTGACTCAGTGCTAACTAATTGAATAATTTCTTAATCCAGAAATGGTTTTTCATGTCTCAGCAGTAAAACTTCAGTTAAAGAAATTCCATATTAGGCTCTATCATCATTAATCTTTACAGTTACCTGTAATATGTTAACAGTTGATAGATAAATGAAGTACCAGAAAACTAGAAATGCAGAAAAATCAGTTCATATTTATTTTTTCAATGGTAACTGATGCATTGTATTTCCAGGATGTTCAAATTATTTTTCCAGTCAAATGCAATATCTCTATGCCACAGAGTCTTCTGCAGACTCTCAGATTTAATTATCAGAAAGTTTATAATATATTTAGTCTAAACTCAGATAACCTTAATTTTGTCACCTTGGTTTTCTACTACATGATTCAGTCCAGTTATGAGCAATTTTCTTTTTTTTGAGTGCTTTACTCAAAGTAGCAGGTGCACCATTTATTTGGGTGCAAGTAAGTTCTGAAGCCTGATGGAAGCAATAATAGTATTCTATTGCTTTACAGAAACTTTGATAAAGGTGAAAGTAATGAAAGACAAGCACAATTTCTTCATTCATGTAACAGACCCCAAGGAAAACTTCAAGGAAGCTGAAGAGCAAGAAATTAATGAAGAACAGCAAATTACATCAGGTCAGTGGATTGATGTCACCGATATAAAGAATTAATAGTTTGATGTATTTAATAATTGGATGCAAAACTTACCAACCAACAGAAAATATATTGTTACCATTGGCAGAGAATAAGAAAAGTCAGTGTTCCATAAAATAAAGCAAAAATCCAGCTGACTGACTTAAGCACTGCATAAAGAGGTCTTAGCAAGATGTAGAAGCACAGTGAAGGTCAACATGTGCAAACCAGTCTCTCTTCTAAATCAAGGAAATCACCATTCCTTAAGAAAATAGTTTTCTTCTTTATTGGACTCATTTGGATCTTAAAACCATTGTGACTTTGTGACGAAAGTCACAATGAAAGGGAAGATTTCCCCTTTTGATGTGAACCTCCTTTTGTGGGTCAGATGACCATAGCATTATGGCCTCAAGACCTTTGCTTTGAAAACAGATCTTTCTGCAATCCAGCAACTTCATCTGTTGGTTGATATACTGTTCATACTCAGAAAGCATTGAATCCAAATCCTTTCTGAACCCAGGCAAGTGTGTTTCCAAGAAGCAAGACAGTTTCTAATAATTTGTGTATATGTTTGCCAAAACCATTATGGAATTCCTGTCACCAAACTGAAGAGTATTGGAAAAGGATAACTTATACATTTTAGCTCTTTTCTTCTTCATCAGTGTGTTATAAATGGATAATGAGATGATTGGCTCTTGCAATTAAGGGATGACTATTGTGTGAATATTAAGAAAAGCTTTAGTGGTGTATAGTTATGTTATTGTGGTTTAGATGCCCTCTGTTCTCCCCATAGTCCCCTTTCCCCCTGTATTGTGACCATCAGACAGCTGGGGTTGTCTAGGACAGGTAAAAAGAAGGCGTGCACAGGTGCCCCTTACCTGGGGCAGCTGGGAATGGAAAAGCTTGGTGCTTAGGTGTGCAGCATGATCTCCAATCAAGTCACAGGAAAGCAGTCTCCACCGATAAATGGCAAAGAAGAGCTGACTGAGAATTGGGAGGGGCCAGAGCTGGCTGATGCAACCCCCAGGGGTATAAAAGACTGAGCATCCATCCTGAAGATGAACCAGCCATGTGGTATGCATGAGGGGCAGTTCCCAGTGCTGCAGATTTTTCCCTATGTAGTCCTTTTGTTGTATTTTTGCTAAGGTTTATTAAACCTTTTAAAATTTTCAAAGTGAGCAGTTGTTTCTCACAAGTGTTAGAAAGCATCCTGCTCTTGCTTCTCCCCTTTGCTTACCAGCAATGTAATTGTAGGTTGCCTTAATACAAAATTTACATCCCTTCTACAGACTAGATTTTTTTTGTCTGCACTTCTGACAGCTGACCTGTATCATTGTAGGGTCTGCCAGAGTGTGAGTGTCTGAGGCAAGTTGTATTTACTGGACACAAGTGCAAGGCTTTTCTCCCATGTAAACAGGAGCACTTTTTAAAGGCAGTAGGGAAGACAAGAATCAATCCACTCTGATACTTGACAGTGGCTGGATGGTACAATGGTAAATGTGTAACGCAGTCAAAATTCCAAAACATCTTCCTACAAGTGATGTTCAGCAATAAGCCTTGCAATGACAGACAAGAAATAGGAACAGGCAAGGTCTCAGGATGTGTCCCATGTTGATGAGTTTGGGAGATAGCTTGGCCTGCCTTAACCTGCTTTTGTAGTCTTCTCTGCTACTCCTCGCCCTTATATCATATTTCCCATATGTTGCCCATATGGGAAATCCCAAGTTTTTCTCTTACCAATAGAACATTTCTTTAAGGCAGCAGCAGCTGAAGTAGAGGCAAGTAGAGGCAAGGTAGGATCCAGTGTCTGGGAGGTGTATCTTGCCTAGTTCATGTGGTTTTCACCATGCCATATTCATCACCTGACACCTTGATCTGCCCCTCTATGTGAGTTTGACTCCTGATCCACTTTTACAAATCCCAGACCTGTCTTTGGATCTAATTTTGCAACTTTTTTGTCCTTTCTTTTACTTTCTCCTCAAAGTACATACATAGAATCATAGAATATCCTGAGGGGAGGGAAGAGAACCTCAGGGATAATTGAAGTTCAGCTCCTGTCCTTGTGACAGCATGCGAGGGACAGTGATTTTTATTAGTGCATAGGCCACATGCAAGAGAAATGGGCAGTTTAACATTCTTATCAGCCAAGAAACAAGGACTCATAACTCCTGAACTGCCTAAATTCCATAAGACTTTACATTAGTTGTTGCTGTTAAACCTGTTTTTACACATCTAACTAATTAGAATGCTATTTCTGGCTAAAAACCACAGGTGTATTGCACAAAACTGACTATCATATTGTACCCTAAGAATGGAATGCTGGTTTTCCCTGCTCCATTTAGTCTATTTAGGCTAGTCATCCTCACTAAGGTTCTCACACCAACCCCACTTCTCACACCAGCCATTGGTTTACAGGTCAGGTGGTTCTGATATGTGTTGCTGTCCTTAAAATTAATTACTTTTTTTTTTTTTTAGAAGAATTGAAAAATAAAAAGAAAGCTGTGAGCAAGTTTGGATCTTTTTCAGCCACCTTGGAAAATGGAATCCAGCTGTCTCTGAGCTATTATGGACCTACAGGGGAGGCAGGTAAAGTAAGCAAATAGAAGAGGATATTTGAGAACCATAGGGGGAATTTTTTTCCTTTTTTCCCCCTTCATATACTCCTTAACCCAATAATTTGTTGCATGCAATTCTTCCTTTCTCAGCAGCTGTTACTACATGGTAGAGAATTTTCAGCAAGGCTCAAAGTGAGATTACATTGTCAAGAATATTCTGATTCAATTTTCAAAATGGAGGGAGGTCTCCAAGTTTTTCTGCTTACTGTGAAAACAGAGCAGTGCAAGTATTGTTATTAAGTAGCCCAGCAAAATCAGCCAATTAATTTGAGCCAAAGAAAATGTGATTTGCTGTGGAGTCTTCTTGGTTTTCCAAGAAATAATATTTTTGTAAACTTATATAGGTGATTCTGGAGTTTTCATTTTACTTTAGGAGTTGGACTTTAGGTTACAGTTGTGCAGACATAATGAGGGATTTCTCTGAGCCTTTCAATAAACACATTCACCAACTGGAAGCAATTGCTTCAGAAAACCACAGTGAAAACAGCGTCTGCTTTTACCAAGAGCTTTTTTTTCCATTACATTTGAAGGCCACTGAAACCGTCTTATGGATAAAAGTGAAATCCTTCTCTGATCAGAAAATAATTCCAGCATTTTTCAGCTCTTAAAATATGAAAACATTTAATTGAATGCATCTTTGTGTGGACTGTGGTAAACCATTCAACTCTACACTCAGTTTTAATTGTTCAAATATATTTTACAAATTAATTACTAAAAAAATAGACTGCTTAGACTTGGGTCAAAAAAGCATTCACAATAGTGGCCTGCAAAAACTTGGATTTTGGCATAAAAGAGAGACATGTCTGATTAAACACCTACATGTCAGCTGTGATGTTTATGTTTTTTCACATGCACATAATCATCCTATTCTGCATTAGAATAATCCTTGCCATGTTGGGCTTTAGAGCGCTGCAAACTGTCATTCTTTCATTGCTTGCAGTTTTTCTATGATCATTGCTTATGCCAAACCCCCATGGGTCGTTGTATTCCAAGTGCTCAGAATAATTCTGACCAGAAATAATCCCTTAGATGATTCTCATATGCCATCCATCCCTAATGCAGAATGGTATAACATGAAATGTGCAGTTTCTCTCCACTGATCAGTTAAATTGTGTGCAAATTACCTTTTTTTCAAGCAGTACTGAAATAGTTTTCTGGAAGCTCTCTAATTCTCATTTTTCTTACTGTTTTTCATACTTTATCTATTTCATCTTTCTTTTAGGCAAGCTAAGGTGACAAAAGGTCTCAAGATGTTTTTCAGCTTTATGCAACTTTTTTTTCTTTTGCGGAGCAGATGTTAATATTTCTTCAAGTTTTGAATTATTCTTTGTCTTCTCCAGCATTATCAAAGGTTAATTTCCAATCACCTTACATTTTTGTTAGAAATAATCTCCTTGTCTCTTTATGACTGCTTAAGCACCTACAGGGCTTTTGATTCTGGATACTATAGAACCTCTGCACTTGCTCTTTATATTTTGACAAAATCATGAGAGTACAATTTCAAGTCCTAGACATGTGAATGTATGTATCTGGAATTTTACATCTCTCTCAAGATTTCTAAAGTCACTTTATCTCAGTCTTGACAATCCACTGTTTTCCATTGTTACCCTCAGACACCATATTCTTATTTTGGGGGGCAACCAAAATAAAGGCATGGGTGAAATTTCTATGAAAATGAAGTGTCAGTTTGTTGAAATAATTACAGAAAATGTAAATTTGTATTTCTTTTATTTTAAAGAAATTGTTTTGAAAGGCAACATGAATCCTTCCTGTTGACATGCCTAGAAGGCTGTCCTAATGCTTGGCTTGAAGAATTGCAAGAGCCTTATCAAGTCTAGATCGTTAGAATCTTTCTGAAGAACTATAGCAAAATAGAATATGTAGTACAAAATTTGTCAAGTCTGCCTATGCTGGATCAGTCCATGATAAAGCAGAACACAGTGATCATTTACCAGATACTAGATTCCGAATCTCTCCACTTCTAAGTATTCTGGAAGTAAAAAATAATTTTGAAATTATATTTTTTTTATTTTTGAGGTGACAACTAAGTGACAACTTGTGGGAAGCCATAGTTTCAAGATGTCTTTTGGGCTAATAAGTTGTCAGTCTGTGAAAAGATTTTCTAAGTACTCTTATATATACAGTCCCTCTATCTGAAATAACAAACTTCCCCACTGTGGTTATTATTTTTAAGGTAAAATTCAGTGAACAAAATCTTTTTTAAAAAAACATGGCCATCTACATTTATGAAGCTTAATTACATTGAAAATCTTGCTTTTCCTTCCTTAGATGATGAAGCAGCTCTTGTCTTAGAAAGAATTCTGAACATCCCTTCTGTTCATCTTCCGACGGTAGTTCCAACAGTTTCTGTTGTTACACCATCTCAGGGAAAAAAAGATAAGCTTGACAGAGGAAAATCAGGAAAAGCTTCTACCAAAGGAAGCCGTCGCAAACTAGCCCCTTCACCACCTGATAACGCGGTACAGAAAGAAGAACAAAAGGTGAGAGCAGAGACAATATCCAAACCAAAGAAACAAAACAAAGATTCAAAAGCATGAACTTCTGTAAAAGGAACATATATTCTTCTCAGAGGGCTTTAAGCTGTGCCTTTACAAACTCCTAACAATTTGTGGTGCTCCTAAGGATATGTTTTATTCTTTCAGTTGTTCTCATATGTACATACTGGCAGCTGTTAATAAACTTATTCTTTATGGCTCCGTGATGTAAAGCAGTGAGTCTGCCATGGCCCACATTCTTTTGTCAATTTTGGCTTTACAGTTACAGCTGTTACACTGCAGGTGATCAGGGGGCTGGAGCACCTTCCCTGCAAAGACAAACTGAAACCATTGGGGTTGTTCAGCCTGGAGAAGAAAATGCTGCAGGAAGACCTTAGAGCATGCTTTCCAGTACCTAAGTGAGGCTACAAGAGAGCTGGAGGGGAACTTTTTACCAGAGCTTGTAGTGACAGGACAAGGGGAAATGGCTTTAAACTGAAAGATTAAGATTAAATATTAGGGAGAAATTCTTTACTGTGAAAGTGATTGAGGCACTGGAACAGATGCCCCGAGAAGCTGTGGATGCCCCATCCTTGGGAGTGTTGAAGGCCAGGTTGGATGGGGCTTTGATCACCCTGGTCTAGTGGATACTGTCCCTGTCCATGGAAGGGGGTTGGATCTCAACAATCTTTAAGGTCCCTTCCAACCTGAACCATTCTATGATTATTAATATCTCAGTTAAAAGAACTGCTAAATTTTTAGTTTAACCAAGTAGAATTTCTTTGGTCTTTCCAAAACCCATATTCAAAAGTCTAACCAACCAGCAATTTAGTGAAGACAGTTTTGCAGTACCTTGCTCTGTAATTTGGTCTTTTAAGCTCATAACAAGCCAGGAACTAGCAATTTGAGGAAGTTACTTTAGCCTTTAACTGAAGCACTTCTATCATAGTACAGGTCTTTGGAAAGTATGAATCAATCTTTGGAAATCTTTTGGAAATCTTTTGAATTCTGAATTTCTCTTCTGAAGTAGTTTTTAGTACCTTGTGGTTGAGGTAACACTGTGGCTGTTCTGTGCATATCCACAAAAAGGGCTCTTTACCTGATTTCATCATGGAAAGTGGTGTAGGGAGTTGCCAAACAGCACTCAGCATAACATACAGCAATTGTAGGGCACAAATGAACCCTATAGAAAAATAGCCCTATAATTAAAAATCTGTCAGGATGACTTCTAAACCAAAAGGTTTTTAGCTACTTGGTTTGGAATTACTTTGCATAGAGAGTATCCCTATTAGTGCATACAGCACCTGTCTGTTTGAGTCTGCAAGTATTTTGGAGAACAGGATTAGAATCCAAATCGGATTTAACAAATTCACATGGACATGGTCTGTAAAATAGGATGGAATTCAGTAGGAATAAGAGGTAGGTTCTACAATTACATATAAATAATCTGTATATATCTAGAGAATGGATAACAATTGTGTCAGTAACAGTTCTATAGAGAAAGGTCTGAGAGTTGCCATGGATCAGAAGCTATCCGTAAGTCAACAATGCCATCTTCCTGTGAGAAGGGCAAAGACCACTGAGATGTAAATGCAGAGGAGTATAGCCTGCTAAATATGTGAAGTAATTTTTCTTTTAGGGCAGGTAGAGTCTCAGTTGTAGTATTGTGTCCAGTTGTGAATACTGCACTGCGAGAAAAACATGAGCCACCCTGAAAATTTTAAGGAAAGCATGAAGAAAGCTTACAGGTCTTGAAAACTTAACCAGAGGGAAAGATTTAAAATAATTAGTTTGGGTTTCTTTGATATTGAGTTGAGAGACAGAATAGCCTTCTGTAAAGACCTAAAAATAACCATCATCTATTATGTGAGCTTGTATCATTAGAGATATTTAGAAGTAAACTGATTTTCTGCAGTAGTGATTCAGGTCAGTCTCTGGGAAAATGTCAGTAAGGCTAAGCAAGGTAAAGCCCTGGAACAGTTTACCAGGAAACCTCCAGTCCTGGAAATTTTTAGAATACCTTACATTAGAGTTTTTCACTAATGGTGCAGTTATACTTGATTACTGTTTTTACCATTAGACAAGGAGCATTAGATGACAACTGAGGGTTACTTCTGCCCTATTCTGTGACTTCTACCTCATGATGCTGTTACTACAATCTTAGAGTATTGAGAGTAGCCTTAATTACCAGTAATACTATGTAAATTAACTGTAAAATATACAGCATCTTTAATGTTGAAAAACAGATGACAAAACATCTGCCATTTCCCCCCTGTATTTCTCCTCCTAAAAAGCAAGAATATGGAATAATAACAGGACAAGTTCTCTCTGTAACCTATGTCTGCAACCCAAAACTTTTTTCATCTTATGACTACTGGCATAGTGTAGTCCATTGTTACATAGGTTTTTGAGGGGATGATTCTTCAAGGTGAATGAAAGATAGCATTATCAAAGAAAATAACTAATATTTCCACTTCTGAATCCATAAACTCTGAAAATGTTAAATATGAGTGGTAGACAGCACTAAAAAAAGAAACAAACCACTGTTAAAACGGAATCTATACACACTAAAACTGTACTTTCAATTTTCTTTATTATTTTAAAATGTGGACTAGAACCTAATTAATTTTTCATTCTGTAGGTAGAAATGCAAGAACCAGTTCCCCAAGCACAAGAGGTGTCAGATGCTCCTGCTTTTCCGAGTTTGAATGTCTCCTGTCCCAACGGACTTGTACTAACTTTCCTCAGTGAAAGGTTTCAAGGTTAGTTTTCTGAAACACTGCAAAGTAAGGAATTTCAGAGAAGCAAAGACTACAGAAGAAAATTGTTTCTTCATTGATGGGTTTAGATGTTAAACTCTAATGTTTTCAACATGTCAGAATGCTAAGGCTGTCATAATGTCTATTTCATAGTATTTGCAACATGAATAATATGATTTTATTCAAACAAATATGAAATCTAGAATCACAAGTTGTTGAACATAAAAGATTGAGGGGAAGGAAGTAGCAACCCTAAAAAGCCCTTGAGAGTCATGTTGGATAATCATTTGAATATGCACATAGATTGGAATACTAAAGAAAAACAAGCAAATTCAATAAATAAATACATATATATAGAGGAATCTTGAGCGATAGCAGGAAGATGGTTACATTACCCATGTCTGCACTTCCTTTGAAAGCATATGTACTTAAACCCCCAAGACAAAATGTTCATAATTTGAAAGATTCAGGGAAGAATCGCTAGAATGATTAAAGCATCAGAAGATGTATCTTATAATAAGCTCTTTTCACCAGAGAATTCCATTTAAGTACCAAAGAAAAGGTCAAAGGAGTGACTAGTGTCAGCCTGGAAGTACAAGAAAACAAAAAATTGGTGATAGGTGGTAAACACAGGTATACAAAGTTATTACAATTTTCAGGGGCTTGAAACTGAAAACTAGGACTTTGTACTAGGTTTAAGTTGTACTCATTTGGTAAAAATGTTACACTCATAAATGGTAAGGATTATTAACAAAACTAACCAAGGCTTGATGGAGTCTCTGCTGCTGGTTTTACAATCAGGGGGGTTTTTTTTGTTGTTGCTTTTCTAAAAGATGTAATCAGTTTCAAACAGGAATTATTTCACAGAAGTCCTTTGGTTTATGCCATCCAGTACATAGAGAGAAAACACCCAGAATAAGCCTTTCTGCCCTTATCATTGGATTTCCTTTAGAAGACTGATAGGGTATATGGATACTTTAAAGCTTCTGTGCCTGACAAATATTCTGCAATAATTATTTTCTGCAGTGTTTTTGAAAATTACTGTTAGATTCATCTTTGCATGTTCTAAACTGTACTAAATCTTGGAGTTTTTTAGTCACGCTGTTAGGTTTTGAATCAGAGAAATGTGAAATTTTTTGTCGTCTAGTTAATTCTAAAAACAGCCATGTACAGATGTCATTTAATACCTATGTACAACAAATTTGTACAGCTCAGTAAATGTGCTCTGATTAATCTGGTATGAAGTAATGAACATGGAGAGTGTTCTCAAACATACATAGTTTGGCAGGAAGCATAAGTTGAAATGCTGAGTAGTTGAGGTGAACAGAGCGAGCAATTACAGACACTTACATTGAGTCTCTCAATAAAATTACCATAATTGTATCCCTTAGCATACTCAAAACACTGCCATCATTTAATCTAAGAAATTTACTTGCTCAAGCAGACAGAATATATTACTTGGGTTTCTCTACAAATTCAAACTTGGTGAAACTCAGTTGGGGTTTTTTTCACCTTTATGGGCAGTTAGGGAATTCCTATCATATGATGTTAGTCTTCCAAAAGTTTAGCATCCATAAGAAATCCATCGTCACATTCCCCTTGTTTTCATTTGGAAAGACAGCCACCTTCACAAGAGGATGCAGAGTTTCTGAGTAGGTGACTGTTTTGAACTTTGCACTGGAATCAGGGTCTGTCTTTTACTCTGTGGATTACAAATTCAGCCAAGGAGGGTTAGTCTCACCTAGAGTTGCACATCTTCTGTCGACATCGTGGTGCTGGCTGTGTAGCACTGTTTGAATGTGTGCTATGCAGTACTAAGTAATTCAAAGTTTGTTTTCATATTTGAAAGGTGAAGCCGCTGCCACTGAAGCAAAGAAAGAGACAGTAGAGGAAAGTAACGGCAAAGCAGATGAGGAAGAGAAGGAAAAGGTTATGCCAAGTGGAGGGAAGGAAGAGGTTATGCCAAGTGGAGAGGAGGAACATCAGGTTACAGAAAGTGAAATCAAGCAGGAAGACACCCAAAGTAAACAGGCTAAGCAGCCTGCTCTGGAAATTATGGTTAGACAGAGTTATCCCCAAAAGGTAAAGGACTGTCATCTTTATTCACCTCCAGCGAGGCAAAAAGAACAAGAGGTGTCAAGAGTCATCACTAGTCAAGGAACTGTCATAAAGCACCTGATGGATGGATCTACCCAGGTATGTTTGGTAGAATTCATTGCAAGCACTGCAATTTAGTATGATTCAATGAAATGGAAAGTGATTACCCTTAAACTTGTTTTTGTCTACTGAGATTGAGAAGTGTCCAGTTTGTAGATGACGGAGTTAAGTAATACTGAATTATGCAGCCATGTCAAGACTAAAGTACTCTTGGCTTTGTTCAGAGTCAGAACTTAGCGAGATTTAAGTATGAAAATTTCAGGCACTAAAAGGTTTTAGGCAATTTTGTTATTAGGAAATAGCTGAATATGGTTCAGAGAAGTGCATTCCTAAACTTAAACTTCTGAAGTGTGGATTAGTTCAGCTTTGAGTATTTTTGGCAATATGAAAGCATTAATGTAATTTTTTTCAGTTTAAACACTCATATGGGATCCAGAAAAGACATGAGCTCCTGTAGACACATTTACATACCCTAAATTTTCAGGGGAAACGTCTGTATATTCCTAAGTACCTGCTTTGGTTACACATATTTTTATTGTGTAGAATTTTGTTAGTTTAGGTGCTATAAGCTATCTTTGCAAATTTTATAATCAATCCACAAGCAACTTTTTTTTTAAACTCTAAGACTCTACATGTAGTTAGCAAACAGAAGAAAGAGGTACCATCTAATTTGACTCAGAATCTGTCAAAATAATTCCTTATTTCCTGAATTTCTTTTTCCTGTCTAAGGAGATCACAATGCCTAGTGTAAGTTCTTTACATTTATTCATCACACTAGATGTTAAAACATTTTGCCAGGATTCCTGAGAAATATGTCCATTTCAGAAATAGCTGCTGTATGTCTATATATTCACAACATACTATTTCCTGAGAGAAAAACTGTAGATCTTATGTGCCTAAAATGATTTTGCATTAGTCTTTGCTTAAACAGATGATGAGTGCATCCTTCTTTGTATTAACTTAATGTCTATGAGTCATCAGAAATTTATTGCATATGAACAGCATTCAAAAAAGAAGAAATAAATTATTCCTTACAGTAACAATTTCAAGAGTTGTTTCTATATGTTGTCCATTTCTTTTCTACATTTTACTGTATTTATAAATTAATTTAGGGATGTTTGGAGTAATTCTAGAGTTTATCTAGACACACAGAGAACATGCATATCAAGAGATGAGCGTAATGGATCTCAGAAACCAGATATAATTTGATGAGTAACCAAGACTTCTTTTTGTTGAATATCATAATGGCCAAAAAAGTTCACAGCACTCCTAGACATGTGTAATATTTCAGTACAGGTCAATATGTCAATACATATTATGCATTATCTCTGCTACCAAAAAAAAAGTCATTAACCTATGACCATTTAGTCAAAGAATAATCTTTACTGTTTGTTTTTATAACGCTTTTTGTTATTAGAAGAGTCCCCATTAATTAGATCCACAGACTGCAGCAAATAGCACTCCTTCTGGCAGTGACAAATGGGATGAAATTTAACAAAACCAACTCCTGGATTCTACAGAATAGGACAGAGTAATGCCAGGCACAAGTACAAACTGTGACAGGAGAGTCTGAAGAGCACCCTGCAGGGAGGGCCCTGGGGGTGCTGGGGCAGCAGCAGCTCAGTGAGAGCCAGCAGGGCATAGCCCAGAGGGCAGGAACCGTGTCCTGGGGGCATCAAACACAGAGCACAGCCGGGCACAGGGGGGATCATCCATCACCCTCCGTGCTCAGCGCTGCTGCGGCCTCACCCGCAGTGCTGGGAGCTGCTCTGGGCACTACCACTCCAGAGGGGTGGGAAGATCCTGCAGTGAGTCCAGAGAACAGCAAAGCTGCTGAAAGTGCTGGCCGGTGCATCCTGAGAGGAGTGGCTGAGGGCTCTGGGCTTGTCTGCTTTGGAGAGCCAGGTGCTGAGGTCAACCTCCTGCTCTCTGCAGCTCCCTGACAGGGGAAGTGCAGAGGGAGGTGCTGATCCCTTCTCGCTGGAATCCACTGACAGGACACATGGAAATGGCTCAAAGGAGCACTGTGGGAGGTTCAGGCCGGACATTGGGAAACATTTCTTTACAAGAATAGTCAGACACTGGAACAGGCTTGCTGGAGAGGTGGTTGATGCCCCAAGGTTGTCAGCGTTTAAGAGACATTTGATCAATGCCATTGACAAGATGCTTTAATTTGGTCAGCCCTGAAGTGGTCAGGCAGTTGGACGAGATGATCATTGTAGGTCCCTTCCAACTGAAATAGTCTGTTCTGTTAGTTCTCTTCAAGATAGCTTCTTTATTTCTTGTATTCATTCTGAGTGATTTTACTTTTTTCCTCTTCATCACCTACAGTATTCTAGTGACTATCACGTTTGTGACACATTTTTTAAGACTTTCTTGTGGTGTTTGAATTTATTTTAACCTCAAGTATGTCCTTGATTTCTGTAGATTCTGTTTGCTGATGGCACGGTGATTAATAGCCCTGATTCTGGTCCTGTCCTACCCCCACCTGCAGATGAAATACAGGTGAAATCTCCCTTACCAGAATCAGACCATTTATCTGAGAATAGCACAAAGAAAGGTAATATTTCTTGTGTTTTGGACAGATATAAAGTTAGCAGGGCTGATGATACTTAACAAAGAGCATATATCTTTAGTCTGAAAATTCTGACAATGTGAAAATGCAAATTTATCTGTACTCAGCTGCTGCACACTGCTATGTTACCTTCATAGCAAATCATCTCTCTCCTACTCCAAATTTATTTTTCTTCTAACATGGTAGGACTCTAATAAGTAAAAGGTTGTGTAAGAACTTCATTGATAGCAGAGTGAGCACAAGGTCTTTTTAAAATAAATCCTTGTAACTACAGTAGTGTTAAGTCCTTACTTTTTTCTTACAGTTTTTAGTCTTTAAATTAAGAAATGTTTCTCTCACAGAGGATAAATTTTTCTTTCTCACTCCATGTATTCCAAGGCAACTACTATTGGTCATTATCAATTGGTTGTATGGACATATGCTTGGTGGTAATATAGCCATTCTTATTGTATTTTGACTGAGAAAGAACGAAATAATGTTTACTTCATACCTCAGAGTGTAGTCCAAGATCACTGTCGGTATTACTTAGTACACAGAATAATTCTGACCTGTCGTATTAACATAAAATTTATTGGAAATAGGTGACTAAAAATTGCTGCCAAAGAGAAAGGTGTCTCAATAAGAGACTTTTTGAGTCAAGTCCAGTCCTTTTTCTTAGGATATTCCTTTAGATACCTGCAAAGAAGAACAACTCTGACAAACCATTTTCTAATATGAATTCTCAGTATCTCTGACTAGTGTATATCCTTTATTTCTTGTCCTTTATTTATGATCACTTTTTCACCTTCTCCCCTGCTTATTCTTGACAAATTTCTAGTTAAGAGTTTCATCTCTTTTTGGCCTCAGGGGTGCTTTTTTGCTAGATAATTGCTGTAAGTCTTTCTGCCTGCTCTCTGGACTACACTTGTCTTTTGCATACACTTTGTCTATTTTTCCTGAATATGGGAGACAAGAGTTCTCTAGAACATTCCTAGTAAGATCTCTCCAGTTGCCTTTCATAATGAGATCCTTTTCTTATGATGCACCACAGGATTGATGGCATTAGCATGCTATTTACTTTTTCTGTAAGGAAGTACATAAGATAAGCCTAGTTCAAGATCATGTCTTTGAGTAGCAGGAGTTGTAATTTTCTTCTAGCCTGTTAAATAGTTCATTTTGCAATTCTGTCAAAAGCAATGTTCACAAACTGAACTTCACTGGTTTTGTTTTTTGCCTTAGAGAACATCAAGTCTGATACAGAAATTTTTTGTTTCTGCAGGAAAAGGCAGTGACAAGACATCACTACCGTCTCAGAAGTCTGATGAGTTTGAAAAGGCCATTTCTACACAACCTAAGGCAGGAACCTGGATAACAACAACTCCATTAGGCATTCTAGTGGGCACAGAGGGTGCCACAAGAATGGATCTGAAGCCTCTCTTAATGTATCAGGCCACGAACCCAGCTGATGGAATGGTATTAACTGCTTTGGTGTTACTGTAGCACTGTCTATAAGCTAAGAGACAGGGCTAACAATCATAAGTTGTAGGATTTATTCTTTTAAAGCATCCTACAGGTTGTGTTACTGCACTGTTAGAAATGCAGTAGCTTTAGATTTGGAAGAAAATGTGGTTCCTCTGTCTCTCAAGTAGATGACAATGTGGTAGGCAAGCTTCTTTAGAATTTCAGTTCTGATCCCTAATATTGTTGCTGCTGTCACAAGTATCGCAGGGCCAATATAAATAAGTAGTCCTTCTTTCTTTCAGATTATGACTGTACGAGAAGATGAAGTGATAATTGTTGAAAAGCCAGATGGTAACAAAGTAGTAGAACATGCTGATGGTACCAGGATTACATCTTTTTATGAAAAATGTGAAGACCTTTCTGTACCAGAGGGTAGTGTGGAAACAGGTAATATCTAAAGGGGAGCACTTACTTTTCTTGCACTTAATACTTTATGAAGCAGAAAGTTGTCCAAATATATACTAAAGGTGGCTTATACCAGTAGCCTAGATAATAGATCCACTAGTGCAGTCTAGGCTTAGTTTGTTTGCTTTCTTTCAGCAGTATATTCAGTGCAAAAATTATACTCTTGCAAGTAATTTAATCTCCTTCTTTCGTACCTATATGGTCCTCCTTCCCCATGAGACCACTGTGCCAGGGTTTTAGTGTGTTCATTGCCCTCTCTCCCCTGCCCTAATGATAACAAGGAAGCTTTGAGTTTTAACTGAAGAGGTATGAAAGGACCAAGGCATCCTTACATTCTCCAGTGAAGCCATGGACTCACCAGCCTTGGAGGTACTAAATATCTGAATATGCCTGTGGAAAATGGCCTGCCAAGAAAAGTGAAACTTGTATTTGCCTGAAATAAGTTGGGCTAAAGATCATCTGTGACTCTTCTGGCTGGTGGTGTATTCTGTATGACTGCTTCATTTGCAAGACAAGTCCTGTTCTCCTTAATTAAAATGAAGGGGACAATTTAGTGTGTGGGCATCTGGGCTGTTCAAACACAGTGGAGGGAAAGACCATTATTGATTTAGCAGAAAATGTTCAGGGACATCTCCCTGTAGGATTTCAAAAGTCAAAATCCCTTGAACTGACCTATCTCTTCAATAGAAAGGCAGTAAACAGATTAACATGCCTGTTATCATTTGTTTTCCAAGATTTGTGTCGCTGAATAGGAATTTCTTCACATTTTAGAGTTTGTATTACAGACACAAAGAATTTCAGTGATCCAACTTGTGTATTGCAAATATGCAGATCATTATGGTTAGTACCATACTTGGTACATTAGAGTGTACTTTCCTGGCCAGCTACAGATGGTTACAGATATTTTTTACTGTTGGGTGTTCCTATATTGAATACAAAGTCCAGAACTTAAAAGATTGCATATTGTTTACATAACATAAAAATATGTGATAAAGGATGCTATGAAGTTTATGAAGGTCTTGCACTGAAAAGATAAAAATCCAGCACTATGAGAGAAAAAGCAAATTGAATCCTAAGACATTTCCATGATTCTTGTGCTCCTGTCTCATTGTTCTGCATTAATTTTTAGATGAACCCTCAGAAGCCATCACAAAGAAGCGCAAAGGTACGCGAGTAGAGCATCCTGAGTTTGCTACTGTTGTAGCAGATTGGGAGGATGGTACCTGTTGTACTGTCTTTGGAGATGGGACATCTATTGTAGCAAAGCCACAGGGAACATATCAGGTGGGAATTATTTTTAGTTTGTAACAGTGATGTTTAATCTTTGTGTTCCAAGTTCCCTGCCATTAGCAGCTCTCAGGTTCATTACCTCCCTTCTCTGTAGTTTTCACTAATCCCTATTACTCTATCTCTTTCATACTCTGCCAATGTTTAGATACTTACTCACAAATGTACAGTGTATTTAAATCAGAGTCTCAAATTTCCTGAAGTTAAATATCACAGAGACTCAGATCAGCCTACCTCTAGGACCTCATATTCCTTCTTTCTCCCCTTTGATTCCTCTAAATTGGATGATTCAATATTGAATGTCTGAAAGCTGTCCTCTTGATTTGTATCTGTTCTTCATTTTCACAGTATCTTTAATTTAGAATTTTCACCTTTGAGGATTGAACCTCTTCCCTTTTTGCTGTCATAGGTTTTACCCAGCAAGGGAGGCTTTCTTTTCTTTGATGAAGACTGCTCAGCAGTTTACAGCCATGAAGCTTATGATTTCAGCAGCAAGGAAGAAGAGAAACAAGCAGGGAGATACGTTATGAAACACACTTCCAGCACTATTTGTGAGATGATGGATCCTGAAGGAAATACTTTCAAGGTAAAATACACAGAAGAAAACAAGTTTCTACATTCTATTATAAACTTCTCTCAAAGTCAAATTGTAACCTTGTAATATTTAAAGTAGCCAGAATCAGGTTTCTGATATCTTCTTGACTATGTGATGGATATTCTTTTTATATACTTATCCCTCTTTAGAGAGACTGAAACAGAACACACGGTGTACAATTTAGCTCACCTTTAATTAGCATGATTTGTACTATAGCAAATAATCAGGTCTGCAAGTGAGGATTAAAAACTAGGTATGTCAGATTCAGTTAATGGACTGTGCTTTGAATCACCCTTATTTAAATTGTATCTTGAAAAAGGCATTTGTATTCCTTTTTAGGTCATTATTAGTTATCTTGTTTGAATATGCTAATGTTACCTTAGTTAATAAGCACATAGTGTTTTCAAGAAGGAAAATACTGTAGAAGCTCACTAAGTATGTATACATCAATGTCTGTCTTGAGTATTACAGTTACCTGGCTTGACCAGTGAGTGAGTATTTTTGTGTAACAGTCCTTTGGAATTTATTAAATACCAGTGTGTGATATTAGTATTTATGATACAGCATGTCTTTCGAGAAATGTTGTTGGGGTTTTACTGTCTTTTCAGTTTTCCTCTTTATTTCTTTTTCCTGGGAGTTTCCAGTTGCTCATTGTGAAATGTGTTTTTCTATCTCTTTCACTGGGCTAGGCTATGTTAAAGCTCTCCAGCAAGTCACTGTTTTAAAAGGATCTTTTAACTCAAGTAATTTCACATAATTTCTGCTATAGGTCCTGGCTGATGGCAGCACAGATGTGTGCATTCCCAGCAGTGGTTCTGATGAGAAGGAGGACAGGAGTTCAGCAGCAGATAATGTTAACAAACCTGTCACTGATAACGAGCATGTCCCCAGGTAAACTGCATTGCATTCATAGGTTAACACTTACTTTTCTTCACTACACAGTATTTTACAAGGTTCATGGATTTGTGCTCCCTTTGTTCGGTTGCCTGTATTTGTACATTTGATGTCATCATGCTGGAGTTCTGCTCTCTTCATAGAGCTCCGTGTGTGTGTTTGGCTGTGCAGGTTTTTCATCATCTCTGAGGATGGTTCTGGAACGGAGCTCCTGCGAACAAAGGATGTACGCGAGTATATGGCTGAGGCCTGCAGTGATCCTGCCACTGCAGTCTTGCAGGATCCTGTACAAGAACAGCCAGGTAGAAAATGTTTCTTCTCTGACAGGCTACTAATAGAAAGAACTGAAAAGTTTCAAAACTCTTATTTGGGCAGGAAATGTTTTTACCCTTGTAAATAAGGATCCATGCCTTCTAGGAGTGGAAGAAATGAGTTTGGGGGAAAACTCTGAGAAACAGAGAATTAACTGAAGGACACTGTTAAGGGATAAGTGAACTAACAAATGGCATATCTTTATCCACTTTCAGTCACACAAATAAAAGCAATTGCCAACTAAATATATTCTTTGTGTTTATCATTTAAAAAACTTGAATGTATCACAGTCTCCATTAATTATGTAGCAATGAGGAGAGTGATGCCCTGTTGTTGACCTTTAGGCTGTCTTTTGGAAAGGATACATATTAAAAAGCTGAAAAAATGTGACTGGAATAGCCAATACTACATGGTAACAACCACATTGTAGTAGCAATGCAAGAAATTATATCCTGGAATTGTTGCTTGTTGTAAAGGTAATTGGATCTGCTGTGTTTCTATAAAAGACACTGTAGCAACAGGTAGTTGCTAACAAAAAAAAAATCTTTAAAAAGAGGAAAGTATGGTTCCCCTGAATATGAGGGGATGATGACAGAAATTTGCTTCAAGCCATAATGTCCTAAGACAAATTTCTCATAGATTTATGTCATAAGCATATGACATAAAACAGGTTTCCCACTTACTACTCTTATAAAGTGTGGCACATTTTTAAATGTACTTTTATTCACAAAAATGACTGCAGAAACCAAATGAAGTCATTCTGCCATGGGAAAAAAGAAAAAAGAAGGGACATGGAGGGAGCCAGAAAAATGCAGAAGGTGAAAAAATCAGAAAGATGGAGAGCATACATACCCAGTCAAAATCTCAGTAAAAAAATTTTACTTACAGCCAGCAATCATTTGTAATAGTAGCACATCTGACTTCCTGCTCTACCTTTCACAATACTGGGTCTATTTGTCTTTACAGCAAAGTTTCACAATTTTGTATCATTATGACAAAGTACCTCAGTGGTGATACCCATTTTGAAGGTCGCCTGTGGGATAGATCACAGTAGATTAAGTTTTTGGGTTGGGCTGGAAAAAATATTTTGAAGAACATCAAAATTTATGCAAACAATACAAATAAATAATCTCCAATGGAATCCATCCAGTGATCAGGGCATGAAGTATAATACACAATGAAGAATTATGCATGTTCTGAATATGTTCTACTACTTCTGAGATTAGTATTCAGTACACATGGGTCAATGCTGTGCTCTTCCTTGTTTGGGCTACTCCCCACAACTATACAACTGAGCTGTTAACCAAGAATCAAAGCAAGTAGCATAAGCAAGTTATTGTTACAAATGGGCTGAATAATCTGAACTTGTACCACTATTCTATAATCAACACAGTGATCTGATATTATCTGTAGCCATGGATGCAAGGACTTTTATGTGTTAGCAATAAGATGTTTTTTCGATAGGTAGTTTTTTTCTGTAGGTCTGAGACACTTTTTTGTTTTTTAATTTGAACTGGTTCTTAGCAAAATTTGTCTTTAAACCAGGTGTTTTAAGTATTACTGTCCTCCGGCCTATGGCTGAATCATCCCCCTGGGTAATGAAGAAAGAACCAGAGAGTATTGTTCCTCCATATCTACAGCCAGAGACTCCGAAAGAATCTTCTCCTCCTGAGGTATAATTGTTTCAAAACTGTCTTTTCATGTTAAAGCAAGAGATGTTTGTCTCTGTGGGGAAATGAAGCTCTAAACAGTAAGAATGTTAAATTCAGTTTATTAAGCAGACAGAGCAAATGGTAGGCTGTGTCAGGAAATGTATGGTCCCATTCTTTTACACTTAGTGAGAGGATAAAGCAATTTTAAGGGGAGTTTGTCTTATCAAATGAATATGTTTTAGCATAGATAAATTGTTCCCAGGAATCTACTGGCTTTATTGTCTAGGTCTATGACACGCCTTTCCACTGAGACATATTGCCAATAGGTGCATTTTTGGGTTTTGCTCTTTTTGTTTGCTCCTCTCTGTTCAGAAGGAGATCAAAGGTCCCCTAGTGAGAAGGTATGCCTGGAGGGGTCTCAGCATCGGAGAAGCTCGTGTGTCCTTGCCAGCCCCCGTGCGAAAATGTCCCAAAAAACTGCAGATCCGCCAGCTATTCCAGTATAAGCCACTCTGTGATGAACTAAGAGAAAAACTGCATCTTTCCCTCAAGGTAGTTCAACCACATTTATTCATTCTTCCAGTAAGCAAAAGAGAACAAACAAGTAGATGAATTGGGTGTGATAACTGTGAAGTATATACCTGAGAAATATCGACTATGCTTGAAGAACAATTATTTCATACATAGGTGCTGTAAGTGTTTTTCTGAAAAAGTTCAATTGTTTCATTTACCTCTTATGAAACCTAGCTTTCTGAGCAAATACACGAGATCCAATCCAGCATACATGACCGACAGTACTCTAACATATGATTTCCTTGCTGTCAATATTGATATCTCTTACTTCACTTTTATTTTGCTTAGGGTTTGTTTTCCTTCAAAAAACCTTAGGAATTTAAATCTATAAAGCTGAACAAGAATTTCTAGCTCACCATAATTCTGCAAGTAACTTGGTCACTGAGACACTGAGACACACTCTGGTTTTGGTTATATATTTTTTTCATAAATCAATGTAGAACATTTCCAGATTTCAGTCTGAGTTTGTTACTCTATCCATGTCTAGGAAATAGCTGTGTAGCCTTCTGACAAGGTTTGTGGTCATCCCTCATTAGTGACTTGCTCATAGCAGGGTACAAGCTAGACCTCCTGTGCCAGTGTTCTGAGATGGTGTCCAAAGGTGAGCAGCTTTGCCCTTCTCAGTGTTAGTGTAAAACATTCCTTTATTTAATTCATATTGTGAAGATGCTCTTAGAAGAGATTTTAGAGTCAAAACCCCATTATTACTTAGGAATTAGAGAAGAACAAAATATATGTGTCCTGTAATTTATTCATTTAAGCTATTTTGATAATGGCATTGCAGACTGAATTTGTAAGTTAACAGCATATGACATGTGTGAAGGTAGTAATATATTGTAGCCATTTATATAATTTTTTTTTTACCCACATTACATTTCAAAGAAAACATGCTTGCAATAGAAAAACACTGACAGCTGGCCAGCCCAGATATGTTTGGGATATTCAAGTCTATCAGAATGAAATGTTACCAGTTTTTCAGTCTATAAATATATTAAAATTATTCTTTAATTTGCATACTGATCTTTTAAAGGGAAACAGTGTAAGAAAAGTTCCACACCAAAATGGCAAGGGAAGTCTATTCATCACCCAGATATATTGTTGATTTTTAGAGAAAGTTGAATGCTGTTTATTACACTGGGAAGGAAGAACTGCAATTACTAGCACTGAAAAAACAGTTGCAACAATTGCATAAATGTGCAATGAAAATAATCTCATTGCTCATAAATCAATATTTAATTAATTCCTTTTTTTTCCAGAATGAAGTGTCTTAAATCTTTAGCCTCACCTTCACTTTGTCAGAGCAAAATCAAGATTTAAGGAAAATATTCTTCCTTTCTCCTATAAGATTAAAGAGATATAAACAAGTGAAAAAGAACTGTTGTGGGAAACATTTGTTTCTACAAACCTGTCTGTTAGTAAAGTTCTGTACTGCATGTAGCTTTCTGGCAGAGTGGTGTGTTCAAAACCCTTTTTTCTATCCAACTGATTTAAAGAGATGTGGGAAAAGAAATGTGCTTCTTTTCTGTAGCAGCTGGAACAATTATGTCAATGTAAATATCTATTTTAAGCCTACATCTGCATCTTTATTCTTCCTTTTCATTGTTCCACCAGGAATATATAGAGAACATCTTAAAGCAGGAAAATGAGCTGGAAGAGATTAATGTGAAAGAACCAAGAACAGAAGAGGAAAAGGAGAATGCTGCAAGTCTCCTTGAACAGGTTACAGTGAGAAAATCAAATTTTTTTTAAGTATTTCTTTCAACAAAACCCTTGTATTGCATTGGAAGTGTGCGGCTTGAAGCACATTATCCATTCATAAACCAGCAAATGTCAGAGCAGCACAGAGCCAGTTCTGGTGTAGATTAATGGTAAAGCAGAGCCACAGTTAGCCTTCAGCTGGTCTGAATTCAGCTGGGCACTGCTGCCATTTGGGGAAGAAATGCTCAAAACAGTTCAAGAGTTCTACTGAATGATATGTTCCCAAACACACAGACCAAAATTACTTTCCAGTAATTTACTTTTTTTAATATCCCCCAACATCAGGGTGAAAATGTTTCCAGTCTGTTGTCATTGCACATGGGAGACTTCTATTTCAACCACAGCCACCTCCATAGTAAGAATTTAAACCCTGCTTTTGGGATAATACAAAAACAGTCTGGAGGAATACTGTTATTACTGCTGAGCAGCATTTTGTTTTTTTAAACATAATCTGTGAATTTTCATGGATAATTAGAGCACAAAAAGAAAAAGGAGAGGAATAGGTAATGGGAAAGGTGGGTAAATAGAAGAGGATCACAGCTTTTCTGGAAAAAGGGACAGAGAAATGATCTGTCAGTAATTCCATCTGCATCTATCCTCTAGGCAGACATTTACTTACTTCAATGAGGCCCAGGTGCTGAACCTCACATGCTGCTCAGATCCAGTGAACTTGTCTAGTGACTAATTATTGTTGATTGTCCTGGCTACCTTCAGCACCTTCATTTCCAGTTACAGATTTCACATTGGACAACTCTTTTGTTTGCAGCAGTCTCAGTGAGCACCTGCTGTGACCCAGGAATCAGTGTCACATTGCTCCCAAGTCTCCAATAGCTCTGTTACAACCCAGACTGCCTGGTCAGGAGCTCTACTTTCCAGTTAACTGCTTCAGAGACAGCATGAGAATAAAGGAAACACTTTAGAGCCTCTTAACCCTCATTCACTTTACTGTAAGCCAGCCACATGAGACCTCCTCAGTAACAAAGCCTGCAAATTCCTGAACACATTTCCCATTTAACTTGTTGGGAGTCTAATTTTAATACAATATAGGTACATCTTTTTCAGATTTTTTTGCCAAAGGATTTCAATTTGATTAGGAATTAGCTTAGTTGACCTAATAAAAAGTGACCATATAAAATAAAAAGCTATCTATGCAGTGGGTCATCAAGAAGGAGTCAAATACCTGTTTAGAACAGGGAAATTGTACTTCCTTTTTTCCCAGCGTATGTTTTCTGACACACTGAAATACCTGACAATGTGACTACAAGAGTGGGGATAACAAGATAGCACTTGTTTATAATATAAATCCTCTGAATAAGATGTTGTTGTGAATTTTATTTCTCATGTAGTCACAGTTATTCCTACTTCATTGCAGTCCTTCCCTGACTGGAAAAAGTCAACTGAAAAGCTCAGTGATAAAGGTAATAAAAATTTGAATACCTGTACTTTTAAAATTAAATATATATAATATTTTTAATTAAAAAATATCATAATAAGTTTAAAAGTATTGTACTATTATTTTTAAAGAGGCAATATAAAGGTGAATTCATCTATGTACTATGCACATGCTTCTGTGTAACTCTCACAGATGATTAGGACCTCTTAGCATCAATGATCCAGTACGTCTGAAAAATAATTCCTGGTTTTAGGCATGTGTATTTGACATTTTCATGTAGTGAATTTTCTTAGCTGTAAGAGCCATGACAATACTTGGCTATTTTTATGCAAGTAACAACTTTTCAGACAAGTTTTTCAAAGCAACTAAGTAAATCCTAGTCATTTATTACACTTCAAAATCTAATCTCAAACCGTCACATCACATTTGTACATCAAGATGTACAAATAAAAGTTATCTCTTATAAAAACCCATCACCCTTTTCTGTAGAAAAATTCATTACATTCTATCCCCTTGTGATGCTCATCTTTAAAGTGTTCTTTTCCTTGTCAAGAATATTTCTACTTGTCAAAAACGCCATACTGTGCAAAATAAACAGAAACTGCTGCAACAAATTCTTGCTGAACAGCTTCCTCTTAAATGGAGGTGCAATTTTAATGTGGTGTTGCTAATGAAGAAGATAGTGGGAAAGAAAAGCTCTTAGAAACAGGTAAAAATAGAAAAAGCTGAAAAATAAAATCATGTTTTATGGTGAAGAAGGTGACCAAAAAAACCCCCACATTTTGAAGTTTGAACTCATGTAATTCCCAGAACACTAAGAGATATTGTCATAGTCTAATAGGATCATATCTCTCAAATACTCACATCTCCTAAACTTCGCCACAGAAAATTGTTTTTAGACAAGGAAATTTCTTTGGACCCATGATTTAGCTTCAAGGTATAAAGTAAACAACACACTTTATAAAATATGTCAGAGGACAGGACAACTCTTTAATAGAGCTGGTCACAATATTAAATGTGGAAAGGCTGGCATTTCTCCATTTTATATATTGAACTAGCAGTTCCTTCCATGAGAATGTTGATTATGGCTGCTTCACAACCTCAATTAAGCACAAGCAAGCTTAAGCAATCTAAATGTAATAAGGGTCCCTGAAAGCCCACATTATTTTCTTCAGCTGTAGGTAAAGACCTCAGAGCACCCCAGTTAGAGAGTGGCTGAATGTCAGCAACTTTTCCTATTCACAGCTATTTGTATCTTGAAAGAACGGAAAAATATGTCAGGAAATACAGGGTGGGAGTGTGAACCTAATCTGCTTCTTCTCCTTTCAATACTGAATTCAACTTCTTATCTGTTAATTCTCTGATCTTGATTTTGGAATGAAGTTCTTTCTGCCTTTTCCCTCACAGTAACAAAGATTCTGTTAGGTTTCCATAAAGTGGCAGAAGGATGCATTTAAAAATATCCTTTGATTTTTTTTCATAACCCTGTGCAGCAGAGCAAGCCCATTCATCAATGCCCTTCCCCTTGCAGCCCGTGTGAGCCAGCTGTATGAGCAGGCAGTGGCTCCTCCTGCCCAGGATCACACTCGGAAGGCAAGCACTGCACAGAGACAGGACCAGCAGGACAGGTAGGACAGAGCAGCAAGCACTGGTGCAAATGGAAATGACACAAAGGGTGGAGCCAAGCGCACTGTGCTTTACTGACTGTCATTAAGGGCTGGAATCTAGATCCCTAGATACATACGGCAACGTTTTACTGTCTTGTCCTGTGATTATTTTGTCCCTCTATGGCTCTCTTTCCATATCTGAAAGATAATTCAAAGTTTGTTGGAAAAGGACTTTGCATATTTCTTGGATTGAATGATCTAATAAAAATGCAGATATAAGCAAACATTTTTGTGCAAACCATACGAGTCTGAGTTAGAAGCCACCTGAAGTGTTTACATAACATACTCTCACAAAAAGCATTTTCTTTCCAGGGTTATCTTGTAAATATTTTTGTATTTATAGAAGACTACTAGTTTTCTCATTCCCACTACTCTCTCTTTTTTTCTTCTGGGTGATTCAGTCCGGATGGAGTAACATCCAAGTGGAAAAGCAAACTGGAAGAGACCTGGTAATAATATTAGTAGGATCAAGTTATTTTATGAGCCAGCTTAATCTGCTTTGGTAAAGAATGTTACTGATTTCACCAGGTCTTGGGTGATGGTGCAATGGCTTGCTTGCAAATAATGGGGTACTTTCTGCTCAACAGAAATGCTGTAAAAGTGGTTTGAGTCTCTTTTGTCTTTTTTTTTTCCCAAAACCCAGCAGCATTACTGTTAACTTGCACGATGCAAACCAAGGCTGAAGTCGGAAGCCCTTTGTTTTGTTTTCAGCTTCTGCCACTAGTGTAGAATATACTGTATATTAATATTTTCAAATGCTGACGCTTTAGGTTAAGATTCAGGTATTCCACAAATAAAAGCTGATTTTTTCAAATAGAACCCCAGACCATCTCACATGGTGGTGCTTCAAAGCTTCTCTAGGCAAAACTGTCCCAGCTCTCTCAGCCTGTACTCACATGAGAGGTCTTCCAAACCCTTAATCATCTTTGTGGCCCTTTTGTGCACCAGACAGGTCAAAAGTGGACACAGCACTCCATGTGAGGCTTTCCATATTGCTTCTTAATTATTTCTGATTTGCATGAGATAAAAAAGCCTTTTAGAATTTCAGAGTTACATTTTCGTATAGCATTTCACACTGTTTTGGATCCTATTAAAAAATAATTTCAATATATAAATCTGAGCAGTCAGCACCCAAGAACATCATGTGCAATTCTGGCTCTAAAACCAGTGTTTAAACTCTCCGTATGATTAAGACTGATCATTTTATAGCTGATATTAGACCCTGCTGCAAGTCAGTGAAATTCTAATAGTGTAAAACTGGGCTATATCAAGCTGAAAACATGACTGATCTTTACTCTGGTCAGCCTTACCTTCAGAAGTTTGAACAGCTTTTTCTGTATCCACAGAGCCGTGAAGTCTTTCTGTGATAAGATAATGAAATTAGATGAGTTTTGTGTTCAAAATTTTAGCAATGTATCTGGAATACCAATTCTTAGCTTGAAGTGTTTGTTGGAAGGTTGGAAAGACACCAGTGGCAGTCCCAGACATGTTCCATGAGGTTAAGAGAAATGGAGTATGTTCTGAGGAGGAGCTCCTCATAGCAGGCAGCTTGTTGTCTGTCTGCATTCTGACCAGTCAATTCTTAATCCACCTCCAAGAAAATTGCCAATTACAAGAATATTACTTCATGTGATGAACCACACAAGAAAATGCCACTTGCCTTTACCAAATCCACTTTTTGATGCACAATACTGAAAAACAAGTTGAACTCAGTTATAATGCTTTTTTTCTTTCTTTTCCTTACCAACAATGTGAAAAACATCCCTAGGAAAGAACTGGATAAACAGAAAGCTTTATTCGCAGCACTGATAAATGATATTTATGCTCCGTATTTTGAATCTGAATTTGGCAAAACCTTCTACCAACAAAAGGTAATGCAGCTGAAAACTGGATGAAGTCTGTTAGGCCAACTAGTATCTCCCATGCTCCCAAAGACAATTTGGGGTTTTTATCTCAACAAACCATTACAAAAGACAACCATGGCAGATGAAGATGGTATATGTTCACTGATAACAAACTCTATAAAATTCCTTACATAAGCTCTGGAGAGAGCCTGATTCAGGGCAAAGCTCAACCTCAGGATTTTTTTACTTACCCCTCAAACCCCTCTCCTTGCTTATTAGAAAGGGAATAAGTAAAACAAACACTCCTAATTTAGAGATGATCTTGGGGGCTTTTCTACTGGTAAATGATGTAAGTGCATAAAGCATACTCAGAAATGTAGGTTGTAATCTGATGTAACTATTTCTACCACTTTTATAGTCACCACTTTGTTTCTGCTTATTTGTTTCCTTTGCATTCCTTTTTTAAAAATTTTTTCATTTATTTTTCTGCAAGGGGAGAAGGGTGTTTGCTGTCTGGTTTTCCTAGGTGTTTAGTTGCAAAACCTAAGCCCTCTTTCTTCCTTTTCTCCAGTTTCCTGATTTGGAAGCAATGTCTAAGGAACTTCCTCCACTTCAAAAAGAAACAAGTGAGACCTGGCCTCTGAGGCTGATAAGAGAACCCAGTGGAGGTAATCGACTGTCTGGCATCAGTTTTGTATCTTCTTCAGGAGGAAGAAGCCCTTGCAGACATCATTGAATGTGGAAGAACCATCAGCTTTGGATGCTAAGCTGAAGAATTATGCTATGAATGAGAATTGGATAGATGAAAAATGCTCAAGAAACTTGAATGGAATAAATAATAGTTAGGGGTGGGTGAACAAGAACCAAGGAGCCAAGTTTAGAAAATAACTAGTATGACTGTAGGAAAAATATGGGAGATTTATTTCTGAAACTCAGTGGTAAGAGGGAACTGGTGCAAAAGCAATATGGACTAGGAAACATGCAGGCTAAAGATAGACTGGAGGACATAGGAGGAAGACAGTGACTCTATGACAGGAAGCAGGGAAAGAGGGATCATTATCTCAGCTTCAGCTTTTCAGATCTGAGAGGAATATTTCAGTTCTGTTTAAAAAGCAGCCTAACAAGTTACTGAAATTATACAGTGAGATTAAAAGTCATACACAGCAAAGATTCATATCAGGCAAATAGTCCTCTGTGGGACTTTATCAGACCCCCACTACTTCCCATATTTCCTCATTTTCAATCACCATTAGACCTGTGCAGGATTTTCTTTTAGTCCTTTATGGTTTATAGTTCAGTTAGCCAGAGAACAAGAAATTACTAATCACACAATAGGCATTTTAGAGATCCCTGTGGCCCAGTAGAGCAAAACATTGCATGCAGATTTTCCCAGCCTTTCATGGTTATGTAGCAGCTTTCCAAGACTATGTAAATTAAAGTGCTAAAGACTGATGTTGTTTTTCACATGTTTATGAAAAAGATTTTGATCATAAAAAACACTTGACTCAGTGTTCCATTATTTTCCCTTTAGCAGCTGAATTTCTTGATACAAGTGAATCATCCCTTTCATCTGGCCTTCCCCTGCAGTATCCATCCAAAGAAGATGATGGTTCCAGCAGCACAAGAGGTACACCTGCCTTCCAGAATGTAGTTGGAGCAGCTCGCTATCTTTTTATAACTTCTGACATAATATTTGCAATATGAATTTCAATCCATCTGTCACTTTTTCATGCTTTTGGAAATCTTTCCCTTCCAGACAAGACTGAGGGGGCAGAAGAGACAGCCTTTCAACAGAAAGTTCCAAGTCTGATGGTGGATGTTACAGGACAGACAAGAAAAGAGAGAGTAATATTACCATCATGCCTTCAGGGGAAAAAACCAACCACCATACCAAATAAAAAGGTAAAAAATAACATCTTTCTTGTCAATATTCATATCATCTGAGTCATCTCTTTTCCATAAAATCTTCACCCTGGAGCAATGCTGGAAGGTATTTTGAATCTATTTACTATAACATGGCTGTTGCAATTTATATATGTTTATTGGCAATTCCAGAAGTACCTTTCCTCTCAGCTGCTAGGAAAAACTCATTCTGCATCAGGCACTTACTTGAAAGCTCTGTTTCCAAAAGAGCAGATCTTCCCCCATTTTCCCTGAGACACCTCAAGGATAAATTTCCAGACAGTATTTGAAGTGCTGCTTCAGTTTTTACTCAATTAGGATGTATTTTTGTAATTCTTCAGGGTGAGTGAACAGAGGTTAAATATAGGTTAAGTAATTCTCTACCTGACTTAATGGCCACCAACTTTCTCTTTGTCTCATATTTTGTTTGCAAAGATAGAAGATCCTGCTTCAGGAAAGGTCAGCACATCTTCTCTTGCAACAAGACAGGATCTTACCAAATTCCATCTCATCCCACCCAGGGTGGTATTTGGAGTGCTAAAGGAAGGCTGCATTTATGCAACCATTGTAATCATGAAGAATGTTGGTGTGAACTTCTCAAGGTTAGTTTGAATTCTTAGTACCCTGGTTTTTATGTCTCCAAATAGATCCTGACAAAAATTAAGTACAGTTTCTCTGGACCTACCACTCAGAGAAAGCACAGGAATTCTCACAGCCACTTCATAGGTCTGCCAGAGCTTTCCATAAGATGGAGCCATATCCTAGGAATGCCTCTTCTACTGCCTTTGCTTTAACAGCTTCTGGTGCAAGGGCATGCTGGTAAGGGGGGAATGAAATCTGCAGGATCAGTTCCAGAGCAATGCATAAGTAAAGGTCATACCTGATCTAATGATCTTGAAAAAAAAATCTGAGCAGTAGGAAGTTGCATTCACAAAAAGACTGAGTCTCAGATGTGAAACAATCAGTAAGAAATGAGGAAGCAAAACTTCTGCTTTAGTTGGTACAATTTAATTAAAGATTATTTGCACAAAATTCATAGCAGTATCATGCTTCCTGCAATAGAATCACATCAAAGGACATGAAATAAAGATTGTTATGAACTTTTGGGTCTGCAACACACAGGTGTTTGCCAAGAAGCTGTTTGTACTTCAGCTACCTTTGAATGTGCAGATTTAAAATGGTGCTGTTTCATATTCTCTTATAAGGACCGGGCAATGTTAACAAGCTCTTTGGAGGCTTACTTTGGCCCATTCATCTGCTCCTTTGGGGTTTTTTTGTTAGAAACCTGAGCCTTGGCAAGAAGCCCAGGAATTGCTGTAGTCCAACTTGTACATTATGATGGAAAGGATGAGCTAAGAAATTCTGCTGTCATTTAAAAAAGCAAAGGAAGAGCAGGCAGCCTTGATGAGATTTCTCCTGCCTGAAACAGTTTCTGGCAAACTGATTCTCTTCTCTTTCTGACAGGTTTCGGGTGAAGCAGCCTCCTCCATACACAGGACTGAGAGTGATGTACACACCAGGACCTGTAGGTTGCACAGGAGAGCTTTTGGGTTTTTTCCTAGACCCAGCTGGCCCTCAGGCTAGCTAGGGCACCTTTCTGGGACAGCAGCTATCTGGGAATAGAGCTGCCAGGGTACAGTTTTGTTTAAGGTTACTTGAAGGGATGCTGTCTTCCACCGTCCCTCTGCCACCTTCAGCTAAGTGTTCCTAGCACTCGAGTCTCGGCCTGTGCCTGAATGCAGAGTGATAAAAATGTTAAGTTCAGTGGAAAGCAGCAGGTCAAGCAGTGAAGTAATAGAGAGTTTTTTCAAAGCAAACAGGACTACTCTACCACTGCCTCTGAGTTTTGCCTTCTGCTTAGGGTGTTTGTTATATCTGCTCTGTCTTATGCCTAGACTTAACTTCCTGCCCTCAGGATTTGACCCTAGTAAACTATTGCCCCAATCCTTTCTTGTCCTGCTTCCAACTGTTCTCCACCTTAAGTTTTTTATCTAGCAAAGCACCATAGCATATTATCTCACTAAGTAGGAAGCTTTCATTCTTTCTGCTTTTGTTCAGTCTGTCTTTTTACCTACACACTATCTCTGAATAAATAGTGCTGGCCACAGCATCCATGTAATACCAGGCAATATCTTGCCAATGCATGGAATCAAGAAGCAATGAATTGTGCAGAGGCAGTGCCAGAATGCAAATCAAACCTCCTAGTCCAGAGCCTTAGCCACAACCCAGTACTTGAAATCATTGGATAGTGTGGGTTGGAAGGGATCTTTAAAGGCCCCAATTGAGAAAGAAGGATGGTGTAGAGGACTGTGTCAAAGACCTTACAGAAATCCATCTAGATAGCTGGAATACTTTCCATTCTTTTCTTTTCTCCTCACATCTGCCCCTTTTGTACCTCCCTACCTTTATGTTCTTTTCAGAATAGATAGAATATTTTATTTTATTTCATTTGGAAGGGACCTACCATGGCCCTCTAGTCCAACTGACTGACCACTTCAGGGTTAGCCAAAAATTAAAGCATAGCATTAAAGACACTGTCCAAATGCCTCTAACACTGACATGCTTGGGGCATCAGTCTCCAGCTCCAAGGACTCCTGAAGGGGACCATGTATGAAACTTGCACCTTACTTGTGAGTCATTCTCTGTCTCTCCCAGGTGGCTGCAGGCTTGCAGGCTGAACTGGAGATAGAGATTTTTGCCATGCTGATTGGAGGGAAAGACACTGGTGGCCTTGAAGAAGTTTCCCATAATATTGAAATAGTAACAGAAACTGAAACTCTTCTCCTGCCTGTGAAAGCAAATATCCTTTGTTGTCTTATTTCTCACACACACCTCATCGCATCGACCCTGGGGATCATCTTCCTGCTGGGAGCCTCAAGCATTGTTTCCAGTGTAGGCTGTTGCAGCAGTAAGCTTTACTGTCCTTTTCAGAAATACACAAATGGGTGTTTTCAAATGCACAACAAACGAATAATTTAAGATTCTGATGCCAAACGCATTTTACATCAGAATAACGTGGTTTGAAAAGTGGGGAAAGGAAGAAGAGCAACTCGGAAAAATGTTGCTTGTAAAACCAAATGAAAATAATAGGAACTCTTTCCCACCACCCCTCATGAAGATACTTTATTATGCTTTTTGAATCTATGGTTGCATCTGGTGGTAAACCTCATGAGTGACAAAATGATGTATCATCCAGATACTGAACAGGCAAATGCGACAATCCCTGCAGCAGCAAAGATGCAAGCACAGAATTGCATGAATGCTGCCAGAAATGAGCCTGTGTGGGTTCAGTGGGCTTTTCAATTGTTTAACTCATGACAGCAGTACAGTAAAAGAGCCAAGTCAGTAGCTATTATTTCTATTTCCCTTGTGCTTCAGGTGAAGTTGTTTGACATTTAATCAAATTTACACTTAGAAGTCTGGGAGAAGTGGTCCTCTGGAAACCTATAAAAGAAATAGCAAGGCAAGCTACATCCAAACATGCCAGAAATGTTCATTCAGAGTAAGGACCACCCTTACCAAAGAAAGGAGAACTTCAGGATACTCTAAACCTGACCAGGGTAACAGCAACTCCTCTGAGGCTTTATATGCTCTAGATGTGACATTGAAACTCCGCAAATTTACTTGCATTGACCCAAAGAAACCTTTCATACCTATAATTGCAGATCTAGACAGCACCAGTGGCATAGCAGCAAAAGCAGCTGCTGTTCTGTACCCACTCACCCAGTCCTCAGACACAGTTGCAGACCAGCCTCCAAAACATGTGCCCTTCCCCCATACTTTAGCTGATCCTTTAACCTTTGAGCTGAGGACACTAGTCCAGATTCAAGATGTTTCACAACCTTAGTTCCAGAATTCATTCCTACCTCCACAGGTTATTTTACTTAAATAAACATACCAAAATGGTTAGATCCTTAACGTGATATTCCACCTGTTCTAGCCAGTGACATTTATCAGCATCGCCCCGAAGGATTCCCCCAAGGAGGGATGGCAGCAGGAGTCCAGGAAGTTCCTCCAAGCCCCAGGCCACGGTTTCGGATTACACTCCCACGAAAGCTTTATAGTTAGTGTAAGCATTGGATGCAGTGACACCAGCTGTAAATTAAAGTACACTTGTTTTACCTATTCTGCACTTAAGCAGCAGCATCCTGAACAAAGCTCATGCAAATGATGCACACTGACTTGGTTACTGTGACAAGAGAAGGGAAACACTGGATGACATTAACCAAAGCACTCGCTACAAGGGGACTGCAGGTTGTTACAACTGCTCAGCTCAGCAGAAGCACTCACAGCAAAGCCTCCTCAGTCCTGTCCCAAATCCTTCACTTACTGTCTCCACATTAAATAAATCCTTGAACTTCCTGGCAGCTGGATTTATGACAGTTAAACCCTAATAAATCAGCCTCTCTTTAACATATTTCACTATCTGTAACCAAGTCTTACTGGTGACCCATTGACACACAGCAAGTCTAATAAGGGACAGGAGTCTTACAGATAGGGCAGCCTCAATGTGACAAGTGCAAATACACACAACTCTGCACACACAGTTTTATACAGCACATTTCTGTAGCCTTACAGATTCAGTCTACAAGAAGAATCACAGAATATCCTGAGTTGGAAGGGACTCACAAAGATCAGGTCCAGCTCTGCACAGGACATCCTGAGAGTCACATCATGTGTCTGAGAGCATTGTCCAAACACTTCTTGAACCCTGTCAGGCTGGGTGCTCTGATCACTTCCCTGGGGAGCCTGTTCCAGTGCCCAACCACCCTCTGGGTGAAGAACCTTCTCCTGATATCCTAACTCACTCTTCCCTGACACAACTTCAGGCCATTGCCTTGGGTCCTGTCACTGGTCACCGAGAGATCAGTGCCTGCCCCTCCTCTTCCCCTTGTGAGGATGTTGCAGACTGCAATGAGCTCTCCCCTCTGTCTCCTGCAGGCTGAACAGACCAAGTGCCCTCAGCCACTTTTCACACTTCCCCTCAAGGCCCTTCACCATCTTTGTAGCTCTCCTTTGGGTGCTTTATAAGAGTGTCTTAGAAGGGTTAAGTCTTCCCAGACAACAAGAAAGCCTTACTGGGAATTTTTCACAAAGCAGCAGTCAACATGTTTAACATTAGGCTGGTGTTCACCTCACCCCCATGAGCTCAGGTTTTGCAACACAATTGATGGTGACAGCTGATACACAGGGAACCCTATGGATGCCTCTCCTCAGCTGAACAGTCCCTGTTTGCTTCATATGTGTAACACTGACATCATCTTTTTCTTTCAACATAAACATCTGTAAGCCTGCTTTGTTGTCCAACCAATCAGCAAAGAAATTCCAGCTGTATCTCATTCCTCTCCTCTGGAGAAAAAGAAAAGTGACCACATCAGTCAGTTCTCAAAAACTTCACAGACATGTACCTCTGACTGCTGCATCTGCTCTAGGACTGCCCAGTAGACATCAAGTATAGCTTTTTTTTCTGTTTAAATATCTTCTTACCTTTTCCAGTGTGGAATTCTATCCCCAAAGTAACACACAATTATAGTCTAGAAAAACAGCTAGTTTAATGCCTTCCACCTTAGGGATTTACCACCTGCAGCTCATCATGAAGGGAGTTTAGACAAACTTCTGTCACTCCATGTTGAAACCTAAGAGAAATCCTCACCCAATCAGTTCACATTTTAGTGAGACACCCCCAGTCCCAAGAGAAGTTCTGATCAGGGCCATCTTCCATGACAAAGCACAGAGGGAGAGAAATTAATTACACAGTATTCTCCTCTCACATGTCTAATCCAGCTAATCAAAGCTGCTGCCACCACAGCCAAACCTCCCTTTTCTTCTGACAGTGTCCTTTTGTGAATTGATTGACAATTCCTACTGAAGCTGGCTGCAGCCATCCCACGCTACCCAACCCACGCTACCCAAACAACTGTGCCCAATGCCTCTTTGAACATTCCTCCCCTCAAAGTCTCCTGGACTCAAAACCATATCCCTCTCAGACATACCAAGGAGCTCTTGATTGATTGGTTTAGTCTCACAAAACACGGAACACCAACACTCCTGGGTTAAATCCAGGTTAAATATTGGTTAAATAGTCTTGTTCAGCCATCCAGAACAGAAACAGTTGAGTCACTGCAGAGGCACCCTGAGAACTTTCTAAGTTTCCATCACCTTTCCCAGGTGGTTATCACCAGAGCCAGTGATTCTCTCTACTGAGACCTAGGAACCTCTCTGCAATATTAAACTTGATCACAAATTTGCCACACCTAGCAGACACCAAAAAGCAAAAATCACTGATCAAGCATCACCTGACCAAACTTAGTCCTATCTCATTAATTTCCTTAGTTATTTCACAACAATATTTGAAACATTTCAAAAATATTCTTTTAACATGCTCAGAATTAAATACCACACAGGAAGCTGCCCATTAAAGTCTTTAGTATTCCTAAGCAGACTGTCCATCCTGAATGTGTGGTTGTGATTTTTGTACCATTCAATTTGTGCAATAAAAGCAAGCCCCTAATCTACTTGAAGCCTGTGTAAGAACTCCATCTCATATTATTTGTTCCCTTCCAACAGCAAAAGGCCAATCTGAAGCCAGTCTGTAGCAATCACACGACACTTGCAGAATGCTCACACAACACTTGCAGAGAATCTGGACATAATTATTAGGTTTGGTTCAACAACTGTACAGAGGTGGAGCTGGGATTTCTTCTTACTTTTTCTTCCTTCCATTCATGTTAATTTTCTGTCCTCTTCACTACAGGTTAAGATCAACATGAGGATAAGCAACACTGAAATACCTAGATTTTAGTTCAACCTTATGGAAACATCCAGTGTAGTTTTTCCATTTGTTTAATCAGATTAAATGAGAATAAATATTTTGCCTTTTCCCTGTTAATGATAAAGGTAGTCCAGAAGTTGCACAATCTCCTGATGTGGCTGTGTGAAATGTAAATAATGGAAAGACTGCTGTATTTCAACCCTACTACAGAGCAGTGCTGCATGGTTCCCACAAAGTTTGTTTTTAAAAGGGATTAGGTTTCTAATAACCTGTGCTGATGCACCTGAAATCTTTTTCAAGTACTGGGAATGCAGCAGGTTTCAACACAGTCAACTGTGATTCTTCAGGAGCTGGTGACCTGCTCTGGTCTTCTAATTCCTAAGTTTCTGTTTGCTTTCACAATCATAGGCTTGCCTTTCTGTGTGCTCACCTACCTTTAATAAGCTGCACATACCAGATGGGTGGTGTGAGTACACAAAGTTGCACTTGACAACAAGGGACCCTTACACCCTCCTGTTCACAGTGACACATGAGCACCTTCAAATGTTCACATGCTCATCTCTCTTCACAGTGAGAGACTGAGCCACTTGGAGATGGTCTTTTGCCCTTGATCCCACCTACACAGCAATTGCTAAAAGAAAGGTCACAGGCTATTTCTGAGGCACCATATTTGTGTGTCCAAGTGCAGCTCTGCTTCTGGTTTATGAATTCATTTCTCACAAGGTCCTTTCCTGTGCTTCATCCTTTTTCCAACATGTGACATGCTGAGAGAGAGATGGGGAATTTTCCTTGATACATGCAGATGATTTTTTGTCACAACACTTCACAGTGACTGAGAATCCCATGACTGGCCATTAACAGCAGCTTTCACCAGTGTGAAACATGAATGCCAGTTCTGAACCATCACATCCACACTGTTAAGTGAGATATGTATTCTAATAATAGAGATTTATGCTTGCCCTGTACTTGAAAGTGCTTTCCTGCTCAGGTTTGTAAATCTAGGGAATTTCACCCAAGAAAGGGCAAATTGTCCTAAGGATATTAGAATTCCTATCAGAGGACTGTTGGCACAGGACAGACCTCTTCCATTTAAAGCACATGCTGGCCTCTGTCAGTAGCCACCCAAGTACTGCATTAGTACAGACCCACCACAAGTGATGAAAATCAGAGAACCAGAGGGAAACTTCAAGAAGGCAGCCTGTGTCAGCAGCTAGGGAGAGACAACTTTTCAACACCTAAAAGATGTTTTCTCCAAGGATTCTTCCCTAACACCAGTGACAGCAGAGACAAAAGTGTAGGAATTCCACCTCTTCCAACTCAGATCAGAGGATATCTGAGTCATTATAAGATGACTCTGCATCCCAAGCTACTCTTCTGTATCACCATTTACATACTTTCCATCAGTCCCTGAGTTCACGTGCCCATAGCCATGAATTTTTCTTCCAGGCCTCCCAGGGGATCATCAAACAGCAGTTCATAATACAGCATCCATAACATCTGTTTCCCTGACATTAAGGTAAACAGAGGCACAGCCAGCCTTCCCCTTTTGGTGCCCAGTTTTGGCCTCTCTGTCCTCAGTCACCTCAGCTGAGGGTGCACTGTGGTGTCACAAGCCAGCTCTCCATCTGTAACACTTGTTTTTCCAGCGGGCTGGCCCATTTCAGCAGCAGGTAATGTGGATAACAGATGTCAACTGACTTTACCAACAAAATGTATCATCCTACAGTGTCTCCTCTTCCTCCAAGTAATCCCTCTTAGGAGGGTCTATTTTGGGAGTAGCAAAGGAAAAGAACAGAATAAAATGAAATAGAACAGCCTAAGTCAGGATAGAGAGACGTCTGAATGCAGCTGTTTCCAGATGCCTCTATAATTCTAATTTCATATTTGTCCAGATATGGATGAAACTTGTGATTCAAGTGAAACAACTGGCAGAGCTGTATGAAGGCTGCCATTTTTACAGAGTGAGAACCACCTGGAAACGGAGCACAATGTGCTCCTGTGAATCACTCAGACTCTGAAGAGGCAAGTGAACAACCATCCCCTGACAAAGTCACTTATGAACAGCCAAGGTATGGTTGTTACACCTGAGGTGCTGCCTGGAGAATGACCAGCTGAACTGCTGGCCTTTTGCATAATTGCTAGTAATAGACAACCTGAGACAAAGACAGCAGTCAGCCACAACTGGGATGCGACTAAAAATCCACATGAAACTGAAGTCAGAAGTTCAGCTTTGAATACCCAAGTCAGACATGTGAGCCCGACACTCAGCAAAGTATCTGGAAGCAGCCCCCACCACATCCCCCAAACCAGTGAGACTTGGCAATTGGTAAAAAAACACAGCACGTGCTATAAATTAATAACAACAGCAGCAGAGACTTGTTCACTCCATTCTGCCCCACTACCCCCACTGTGAAAATAAATCATTTTATCTGACACAGGACAAGTACAACATTGCAACCAATCAGTGCAATTTCTAAAGCCTGGAGCAAGTAAAAGGCAAACAATCCAGGCTTCTCACACTTGTCTGCCAGCTCTCCAGAAAAACACAATCTGGGATGGCAGGCCTTTCATTTGCTCCCACTGATTTTATTCTCTGTAAAAAAATCCTTTGAAAACAGACACACAGGCCAAAGCAACTGAGGATTTACAAAGGAAATACCAGGACAAAAGACTATGAACAAAATTGTCTCACAAAGCAAATATAAATATGCCTTTAATAGAATGCAGCCATGTTTGTCCCTGTCCCACTAAAGAGTGAGTAGCAGTACCTCAAGTCCTCACACTTCAGCAGAAACCACAGAGCTTTTCCCACAGGCCACAAGCCACCAGCAGGTGTCAGTGACAAGTCTTGCCAAAGACTCTTAATCCTGGATAAAGGCATGGTCTCATCAGCAGTCCTGTGCTGGATTTCATCGAATCAACACTGCCAGAATGAGCTGATCCCAGAATAAATCAACTCCATTTCTAATAGGCATTCCACTAGAGGAAGAACACATGCCTTTGACAGCTGCCTCAGAAAGAGTCCAAAGGCATCCATCTGCAGCAGACTGGAGACAGTCCATCTCACAGACAACCATTCTGAGTTGGGTTTACATGCTGGGTTACACCACGTGTGGAGGGGACAGACTTTGTCCCAGCCAGGGGACATCATCACAGATGTTCAGCCACAAGAACACTTCCATGGTCAGCAGTGAGGTTACATGAGTCCATCCAGGTGCTCCAGGTCTTGGGCAGCAAATGCTAGAGCATTGCAAGAACCATCTTTTCTTTCTTCTTCCTTTTTCTTTTCTTCTCCTCAAAACGTTCAGTAGCATCAGCAAAAAATGTCACCTCCTCCTTGGCCTCAATCTCCCTCTTCAGGAACTGGAGCCCTGCCATGTTGAATCCCAGCACATCCTGCAGAGACAGACCAGCGCCACACTGTGAGGCACATCCCAAGCTAGCTAGGGTGCAGAGAGTCCTGCACTGGCCACCCTCTACTAAGAGATTATGAAAAGAAGATAATCCACAGATTTAAAGAAAGCAACATTAGTTTAAATGTGAACTTCATCTGACCAGGAGAGCAGCCGGTTCTGCACTCAGTTCCCCACAGTCCTCTCTTAAAAGCACCCATAATCCACCACATTTTCTGAAGACAAGTTGCTGGCAGGTTCTGAAGCTTCCTCTAGGAAAATGCAGAGTCTGCATTGAGGCAGCAGCCCACAGAAAAGCCCAAGAGAAGCAGGGAGTTACTTTACCTCCCACATATTTAGAAACTAGTGAGCCAAGATCCAAGCACATGTATCAGGAAACCAAGTGCAAATGAGGCAGGGAGCACAAGTATAAGCTCACCACTGGACTACTCTCACATGAGGAGGAACATAAGAAAAAGGCAGCCTATTTGCAAAAGAGGATGGTTTAAATGAGCTCAGATCCCCAAACAACTTCCCCACTGGACACCACAGACAACTCATGCTCACAAACATTGGCTCATCCCATTATTCTACATCCTGGAAAAAGGGAGGGTGCAACACTCACCCGGGCCTCACTGACTCTGGAGATGGTGGTTTTCTTCAGATTTTCTATCACTGCCACCAGCATCTGGTTGCTTGTGATCTGCCCAAAATGTATCCTGGGAACAAAGCAGACAGTGTATTGCAGCACTGTTATTAGAAACATCACAAAGGCCCTCTCCTGAGCCTCTGTATGTTCTGGACATACAGGGTTTTTTTAATCAATCTTCCCCAGACACTGGACATGGACAGGCATGGACAAATTCATCTGGAAAAGCTGTTTTCTCAAGTTTAACAGTGGTTCAGGGGGGAGGTCTTTCTGAGAACACAGGCTCTAGAGTGACTCTGTGCCACCAAAAGTGCCTCATCAGGCTTCATGTGGGGTCTTCTCATCCCAGTGAGAACTGGGCCACCAGGACCGGCATCCCCATCCAGGCATGTCAGCACTCTGCACCCAAGCAGTTCATTCCCACACACCATTCACTGTGGGCTGCAGAGATTCCTTATCTCCTGCACAGACCAGGTGTTTATTCCCAAGGATGCTTCCCAAGAGTTTCAGGCCCAGAGACTCAGAAGAAAGCCCAAATACAGTCTGGGCAGATAAAGGACTCACTTGAGCAGGAAGAGGAGAGCTCGGCACAGAAGCTCAACATCTGAGCCCTGCTGAATATATTCATTGAAAAGTCTGAGCAGGTCAGGGACATAGGAGAAAGGCAGCACCAGGAGAGACTCTTCCAGCTCACTGAGGGAAAAAGCAAAGGGACACGAGCATTAGTCTCAGCCAGTACACTGCCACAGATGAGCAGGAAACACACCCACATAGGTGGGTTTTGGTACTCAGCTAGGCTAAGCATTTCTCACAGCTGCTCCATGAGTGCCCACATCTGCACCAGATGTCCTGCATCTGCACAGCCCAGGCATCTTGTGGCACAGGGAGCAGACACACAGCCTTCCCTCCTCAGCATCCCCAAACTGCTCCCCACATACAAGCACAGCTCCAAGCAGCCAACCCACATCCAGAAGCTTCAGCCCACACTTCCCGTTCCCCAGTTCCATGCATGTTCCAAAAGAGGCTGCTGGAAACAGTCGACTCCAGACTCTCTAGCACTGCCCATTCCTTGCATGAGACCACTCAAGGAGCCCAGCCAGTCCTGGCCTAGAAACCCAACACTGAGTCACAAATGTGTTCAGCAATGAAGCTCCTGGGACACACCTCGACTTGACCTTCTTGAAAACTTCCAGCACATAGGCAGAAGGCTGCAACAGAGAAAAGACAACAGCCCTGCTTAATAAGAAACATTCCAGGACCAACATGCCCTAAAGTCCACTTCACACAGTTAAAAACACACCATCTCATGTTGTGAGACAGACACATCAAGCTGAATACAACACAGAGGAAACCCTTTCAGCTTCAATCAGCTGCCACTCTAAGAAGTTCTCCCTCAGCTTTCTCAGGACACTCTACACTGGTGAAGAATATTGTGAAAAATCTAATTTATATTTCATCAGCTAAGTCATCTCAATTTATGTCAATGAATCTTGTACAAATTGGAAAAAAGCTTGTTAAAACAAATTGTATATAAAAACTTCATACAAACTCATCTCCCAGACTTAATTCCTACTACTCCTGTTTATCTGCTGGAAGCGTTTGGCAGATGGGAAAAGATTTCCAGAGCAGAGCTGGGAATTGGGAAAGAAAAGTGCCTCTAACTACTAAATCATAGGATTTCATTCCCTTCTGTTAAGTCTATCCAACTTATAATTAAATAGACCTATAATCATGGAGGAAGGGACAGAAGGGCTCTTGCAAGATGGTTACAGGTAATTAGAAGGAAGACAAAGGCTGTTGCACCTGGCACTGACATTCAGCTCTGAGCAATCTGGTCTAGTGGGAGGTGTCCCTGCCCAGAGCAGAGAGGTTGGAACCAGATGATCTTGAAGGTCCCATCCAACCCAAACCACTGTATGATTGCATGAAAAGGGGAGAGAGAAAAAACAAGAATCTTCCTAAAGGTACTTCAAAAACAGTTTGGGAGTGCACATTGGAATAAGCCAGAAAAACAAAAACTAATCTACTCAAAGTAGTGGATTTTTACTTATCAATTAAATCCATGCATTCCTGTCTGTGTATTTTGTAATATGTCAAAAATCCACAGAATTTCGTGAAAACTGTTGAGTAGTAAAATGACATGAATGAATAAGGGCACCAGCTCTATCCTGCATTACCCAGGCATTCAACTTCCATTCAGAATTTTCTCAATGTCAACTCAGCAGGAATAGAAACAGAAACAGTAATTGTAGCAACACCACATAAATAAACCTGGGAAAGGTTTGAACTAGCTTTCCTGTATCTTGGAGGAGACTGTAAAGCCCTGGCTCATGACAAGGAACATCATAAAGTCATGGGTTTACAGGGTTGTTTACAACATTAGGGTTGTTTAACCTTGACAGGGTTAAACCTTTGTAATACACATGCATGATACTAAAAAATAACAAAAAAATTCCAAACAAACAAACAAAAACCCAAAAAAATCAACATGAAAACCCTAAATTATGTTCACTTTGCACAAGCAACAAAAGCTGAACTAAGCAGTCCTGCCCCACAGCAACCCAGCATATTGGTTCAGCCAGCAAATCAAGCAGCCCCACTCCAGCTGAGAATGGAGCACAGCCTGTGGCCTGGGCATTCCACTTACTGTAATATTTCCATAGGCACGGAGAATGGGATTGACAGGGAAGGGAACCTGGAGACACAGAATGGGTTAGAATGAGGCAGGTGTGTAAATATAAATGCATATTCAGAGCAAACTTTTACCCACAGTAGAAGAGAGCTTTTACTGAGTGTCTTCCTGCAATTCCCACACCTTCACCCTCCCCAAAATGTTTCTGAAGGCCTCATGTGAAGCCATCAGACATATATGACTAACATGGATGAATTTCCTTCCACTTCTTGTCACTTTTCCCATTTCTATGACAGCCCCTTATTCAGCAAGGAGTGTTGAGATGAAGGTAAAGTTGAGGCTTGAGGATGAACCTGCAGCAGCACACTCTCCAGGGACAAAACTTATGTTTTAGACTGCTATGACTTTAGGCATAAAGATCACTGGAGAGAACCCCTAATTATGCCCCAGAGCATGGTGCCATTTAGTTCTCCAAAAGATTTGAGCAAATGTCTGTTGTTTTCAGCTGTCCTCACTTTATCTGCATGCTAAGCCTTTCCACCTGAGCTGGAAGGATACACCCAACACACCCTGGGATTTTTACATCCCTCAGTCTTTTACCTCTTTTCCTGCAGCTTTGCATATGGCATTGTGCTCCTTTAGTTTTGCAGTCTCTTCTCTGTACAGCTCAATAGCTTCCATGATCCTCTCAGCCTGTGCAGCACAAGAACAGCACATCAGTGACACCAGACAAGCCAGGACAAAGCTCAGCTGGACAAATGGAGGTGGGAGCAGAGGTGCTGACACAGAGCACCACATGGCATCCCCTGCTAACCTCTACTCCAGACTGCACCATTGCCCTGAACACACAAGTCATGTCCTGAAGATGTCACACTCCATCCACATTCCCCCAGTGCCCTGGGTGCTCTCTGCTGCAGCTTCAGGTGCTGCTTTGACCATCACCCCAAGCAGTGTCCCTTTGGGGCACAAGCCAGGGTCAGGCCATTTTGACTATTCAGATGAAGGATTTCCTCTGAAAATCACCAAACCATTGAAATCTGCAGCCATGGAATTACCCACCCCACACCTTCCCAGTAGATCTCCCACATCAAGCACCACAATAGATTTCCTCCTTCCACAGAACCCCACTGGACTGCACAGCCCTTCAGGGAGAGCCCTAATGCCTTGAGAACATCCCAGCTGCCTTTTGCTCCTTTGGGATGCTCCAGAGGGCAAGGGCAGCTCTGTCTGTCCCACACGTGACAAGGAGCTGCAGGAACCCCACACCTCATTCCTCTCAGGATGAAAGAATTCCTGGTATGTGACTCTCCGGAGTCAAAACCCTCCCTGCTGGCTTCTGGGCAGGACAGCATGCCTGTGCATGCAAGAGCAACCTGCCCCTATGTGACAGCACAGGTTACTCTCCAAACTGATGCTATGACCCCATGAGAGACCCCTTGAGGGACTGGCAAGGCACAAAGCCACGCTGGCAGAGCTGCAGCACCTTACCGCTTTGATGGTTTCAATGGTCTTCTTTCCTGCCAGCCCTGTCTCTCCTTGCCTCTCTCCAGCCACCTGCAAAATACAAAATACAGAGCTGCACTTCCATCCTTCCACAGCACCACACAGCAGCCACAGCTTCAGCACTCCCTTCCCCCCTGCACTGCCTCAAAGCAAGAAAAGGTTCCTTTCTCCCTGATACCTCTTCCATGCCTCTTACAGAAACAGTTTTTCCAGAGTTTGTACAATCAGACTGACACACATTCAGATCGTGCAACTCACCACAGGCTGCTCTTCCTTTGCCACACTCTCTTCATATTCAGCTTCTCGTTGCTACAGAGGATGAGAACACAACATATTACAGCAGTGAGTAAGGCAAGGGTGCAAGTCCCTTCCAGACTATTTGAGCAAGACAACCTGGAGGGCTTCATGCAGCCCATTGCAAAACCAGGACCAATCAGCAGAGTCCAACAATGCCAGTGGCAAAATGTCCATTTGTCCCTGGTCCCAACCCCACACTGAACTCCAGAATCTCCCACAGAGAAAGAAATCCAGGTCTCTGCTCTGGGTGCAGGAACAGCCCTTCAGGATCCCACCAAGCTGAGACAGACACCACAGTTCAGCACCACACCTTTCACCAGCCACAAAACACAGAGGGAACAAATCTAGAGAAGTCCCAGGGTTGTCCTGGGCTGCAGAAGGAAAGAGTCTCTGGTCTGCCACCTCTCACATGAAAGGGCACCAACTATGTTATGCATACTTCACTACTCATGGGTTCATGCCTACCTTGCTATTCAAACTTGACCCAAAACACACTTTTCTGGAATCTGGAAAAGAGCTGTCTCTGTCTCTCCTTTTACCAAATACAGGACATCAAGGTACAGCATCTAGGTCAGCTCTTGTTTGTTAAAAAAACCCAAATATCTATTGCAGGTTTCTCATCCATTCCTGCTTCTGCATTTCTGCCTCCTCCTCCCTCATTGTGGTTTAAGAACTGCATTAGAAAGGAGTGACAGAAACAGGCTTCTCTGAGGGATCCAGCAAAAAGATAGAGTTACAAATTGTTCCCAGGGAACCTCTGATTGGATACATGAAACAAACACATCCCAACCCTAGCGGTGGCCAACCCTAGTGGTGGCTCAATACTGGAACAGGTGCTCAGACAGAATGGAAAATCTATTTCCTTGGAGATGTCAGTGTATGAAGGCAAGTCTCTAAGCAGTCTGGTATAGCATTAAGATCATCCTGCAGTGAGCAAAGGGTTGGATGAGAGACCTCCAGACTTTCCCTCCTACTGAAGTCTTTCTGAATTTATGATTCCTCCCAAAACATGCTCAAATGATATAGAAGGAGCTTCTTCCAGCATCCCTGAGCTCTGGCACCAGCTACTGAGACAGGAGGAACCTCTCACAGCTGGAAAAGGGACAAACTGCATTTAACAGGAGCCGTGCTCTTCATCCCTCCCCATCAGCCACCTGCTGAACTGCCTCCCAAACACACTCATGCTGAAAGGCACACAAGAGAATGTCAAAGACTGTAAGCAACGGACATGCTGAAGACCAAGGAAAAAAAAGGTCTGGAAGTTGGTTTTGGTAGGAAAGATGCAACTCTCACCATCTCTCTCTCCTCTTCCAGAATCAGTGGCTCCCTTGTCCTTTCCCAGAGGCGCAGGGACTTGTCATGGGATGCTGACACCACATAGTCTCCATTGGGACTGAGTGCCAAACACCAAACCTCCTGGTGATGCCCCTGCACAGAGGACAGAAGAGCTATGACATCAACATCACCCAACTTACACCCTTGAGGAAAATTCTGCTCATGCAGGGATAATGCTTCCTTTCAACAGACTCCAAAACTTCCTACCTCCAGTGTCTGGATATGCTCAAATTTATCTGCATCCCACTGCTTAATCTTGTTGTCCTTTCCAGCTGTGAAGAAGAGATGGGATTTGGGCACAAACTGCAGATACATCACACTGGAAGAGAAAAAGGCTCAAATTTACCCACTTGGGGAACACTGCAGAACTCCCCCTGTCTATGCTGGATAAAAAGATTATTGCTGGATCACAACTCCTTGGAGACAAGTCCACAGTCCAAAGATGTTGTAGGATTTGACTAACCTGTCATCATGGGCAAAGAGAGAACGGTGACAGTCCCCAAAATCCAAGCCCCAAATCTTCACATTCCTGTCAGCAGAGCCAGTTGCAATTAGAGTCCCATCCTAGAGAGCAACAAAGAGACAGGGGGATGTGGGGAGCTGGCTGGCAGCCCCACGAGGAACTGCTGCTGCCCCAGTGACTCTGCACTAAGTAGGCAGACATCTGACCCCTGAAATGTGGCCCCCTGATCCCTCCACCTCCTTCCCAGTGGCCCCTGCTCTGGCACTGGCACAGCACACTGACAGCACTGTGGCCCCCCTGTGACCCTCTGCAGCATTTGGCTATATCCTGACATTCTTCTTGGCTTCCAATGAGCCTCATTCCAAAGACACCTCAGAGCAAGATGCAGCCCAAGAATGAACAGGCACAAAGAGGCTGCTTCCTCTCAGCACCTGCCCTCTGCTCCCACTCACAATTCAGGCTCCCCTCACACAGCAACTTCAGCAGAAAGCAGGCTGTACCAGTTACAATGAGTGCAAGGGACTCTCACAGCATTTTGATTTCCACTCACTCACAAAATGCCCCAGGGTCAGTTCTGTCATGACCCCAACTCTGACACCCCTTCCAGTGAGCACAGGACTGCAGAATAAGAAGGGGCTTGCTGAGTCCCACCCAGAAACTGCTAAGTCAGGAGTGAGGAGGTGATAAGAAAGCTTTATCCTAGAAGCCTTGATGCCAGCAGAGGCTGGCATATCACCATCCATATTACCACAGTCCCAAGTTGCACAGCCCTAATGATACTTACATAGCAGATGTCCATACACAGCACTGGCAGCTTGTGTCCATACAGAGAAAGGAAAAACTGAAGCAGAAGAAAGATGACTCAGTTAGACATGCTGGGTAGAGAGGCGTGCAAATCTCAAGCTCCAGGCTACTTCTGCTCTGCCTCAGGAGCTGTTTTTCTAGCACTGCTCCACTTTCCTTCTTGCCCTGAACACTGTTAGCAGCAGGGTCATGAGGCTAGAACTGAGAAGGTGGAAGCAGCCAAGCAAGCTGAACTAGCTCTGTTTCCCTCCAGCTAACTCTGGTGCCAATCACCAGTGTCAATGGAGTTCATTTCTGTTTCTCTGCACATAACTGCCAGCACCAACCTGTCCTGTGTCACTCCATAACATTCACATGTTAATACACAGCTCACAAATCCACCACACACTGCTCACAAGAAAGGTTCTCCTCCCACAGGCTTTGCCTCTGCCATGCCCTATTTAACACCACATGAGGCACATTCATCCCCCACCTTCACAGTGCCTGACAGATCTGGAGTACCACCACATCTGCAGGGTTTAGAATGAACCTTGCCACCCGCAGGCTCAGAACACTTTTCAAATAAAAAATGGATCTCCCAGTTCCCACAGTGGAACAACCATGGTTCTGTCAGGCTTGCCAGCAAACAGGCCCCTGAAGGAGAATGCATGTCCCACATAAAACAAACACTTTTCCTTTGTATTCCTGCAGGTTACAGTTACATCCCTTCCTGCACAGCCTCACACCCTGTTTGGTCAGGCACCTTAAGCGTGTCAACGTAGAAAACCTTGACGGTGCAGTCCAGCAGGGAGACAGCCAGCAGCTTCTGGTTGGGGCTGTAGCGCACACAGAGGACGTCCTCATCCAGCTGCAACACCCGCACGTGCTTCATGGAGAGCCTGGCAGCAAGAGGGAAAAACAACTGGTAACCCAAGCAAACAAACCAGGAAGAGAAATGGATACAAGTCCCACACTGCACCCTGGGAATGGAAGTGAATTCTACCATGCAGCACATCATTCCTCACTATGACAGGACTGGAAATAAGCAGGCTCTGGTGGCAGATGAACTTCAGTGCTACATCTGCAGTAATGATCTGCAGGCCCTGATTAGACACTAAACTCACACACACAAAGAGGGATCAGAATGAGGCAAGTGACCTCCTCCAGCTAAGCTCAGGTCTCCACAAAACTGCACTGAGCCCACACTCTCCTCCATGTGCTCCACACTGATGTCATGGGCAGTTCTTGCAGTGCACAGCAGAAGCCAAAGCACCCATCATCAACAATGGCACAAGGTTTATCTTCTCACCTTTTCTGAACACTGCTCTCATCCTTCACAAGCTCAAACTCCCAGAACTTGACACATTTATCAGCACCTCCTGTCACAAAGCCATGCTGTAGGGGAAAACAAGAAAGTTGCTGTGAAACTAGTTCCTATCACCCAGAGAAAGCCTACACCAAGGAACTGCCAACACAGAGGAGGTTTTGAAACGCCCCACATCCCTACACCATTAATGATTAAGTGGACACCACCAAGAGCATTTGCTCTGGTTAGAGCACACAATGCCTGAGCAACAAAAACAATTTCAAAAACTCTAGCTTATTTTGGAGGTCTAAGACAAAGACCCTAAATGTAAAACAAAACCTGTATTGAAACTTTGGGATGGAAAGCAGTCATCTCAGCTGCAGGTAACAATATGCTTTTGATTTGTGACCAGCTTGAGACTCTTACTGCTACTGGATAACACACACCTGACCACCACCCTACAACAGAGCCTTCTAAAGGAACAGCAGTTCAACATTTTACATTTAGAAGGAGGGTAAAATCCATCCCATATGTTTTCATCTGTAGGGTGGATGAATTTTGGGCAGATTATTTCTTGCTATGGTTTTGATTCCACTAGAAAGTTATTAGACACTATCAGCTGCATCTTCCAAGATGAGGGGTTCCATGTTTCCATGGAACAAAGCATGCAGTGCAAAACGAATTCCATGGTGCAAACACAGCACTATAGAAAAGAGTTACATGAAAAGATGTGTAGATGATACTTTTAAGGGTGATTACCTGGTCTGGTGAAAGAGCAATAGACCACACTGCCCCGTCGTGAGCATCAAGTGTCTCTATGAGACTGCCAGAAGCCAGGTCATACAGCTGCAGCTTCCCTGTCTGGGGAGAAAGACATCACAGAAAAGAATCAGCCTCTGCTCACAACTCATGACAGCTCCTGGCAGAAGAGCTCCCTGCCACCCATGCCCCCAGCAGCCAGCTTCATTAGGTGGCTGTTACACACTGATCTCCATCACAGCCTTCCCAAAGCTCTACTCTGCTTCCCACCTCAAGCCACAGGAGTTCTGTAACGATTCTGGGAACAGAGCAGTGCTCCAGATCAGGACAGGCAATGCATTTTCTGTGAGGCTGCCTTAGTGACACTTTCCTAAAACATTCCCAGCCCTGGGCAGTGTGGAGTCAGAGAACCACTCCTTACCTTGGTCCCAAGGATGACCTGGCGATCCCCGGGGACAAAGAGCGAGCAGAGCGCGTACTCACACTCCATCGTCCGGATGCACTGCAAGGTCGACCTGTGGACAGAGAGAGAGCCCAAAATCCCTTATTACCCACAGAATCTGGCCTGCTCAGAGAGACACGCTCCAGTGTGGCCTCTACCCACAGCTGTCTTTCAGTTGGGGTCAGAAGATAAGCCATCACCATCTTATTGACCCAAACACTACCCAGCCTACTGCCAACAATGTTTTCCATAGAAACATGTCACTGTGTTGTCCACCATCATGACCTATTGCTGCTGTGAACAAGAACAGAGCTCCTCATTTTAAACAGCATTTCAGGAAGAGATGGAGTATAAGATAGTGTACTCAGAGGAAACTGAGCTTGAAATCAACACCACCCAAGAAACACTGGGACAGCACTCTACATCAACACAACACACTAGATCAACCCAATAGCCTACTTAGTCTAATACAAGATCCTTCAGATAAGATGTCAAGAAACCCACACGCTCCCTAAAGAACAGGCTTATTTAGGGTAACAGTTAATACCTCTTATTAAAAATGAAAAAACAGAAAAACCCATAGCAAAGTAGTCTATACCCAACTGCTATGTAGGACCTTTATGTTTAGACCTTCTGTTGAAATTTAAGATCTATCGTTTCTCAGTTTCCTTAATAAGAAAAAAAGAAAAATAATTTTCTGTTTTCTTCCTTTACTTCATTTGCTGCTTTATCTATTTCCACTGTCCCCTCTTTCTTATCACTGCCTTTCTTAACACAGCATGCCTCCATTCTGGGAGACTGACACAACCACACCGCGTACCTGTTCCAAATCTTCACGGACTCTGCAGCTGCTGAGAGAATGGCAATGTTGTCAGAGCTGAAAGCCAACGTCCTGACATCACTGCGGTGGCCTCCAATGGTTATCCTGGACACACGGACAGCCTGGGGCACTTGTGCTGACAGGTCCAGGTTGTACAATTCAATGACATTGTTCTGGAGCAGCAGTACCATCTTCAGCTCTCCTTTTGGAGAGAGAATCAAGTCAAATGACCTGTTTGATTAGATAAAATCAGAGCTGTACAGAGGGGCAATATGACCTGTTTGATTAGATTAAATCAGAGCTGTACACAGGGGTAATAAGACAAAGTGTTGCAGGGATCAATTATCAAGAGCAACTGAGACAGAGGAATATGGACAGAGCACATCCAACAAGCAAGTGCACACTGAGTGGTGTGAATGGACTGGAAATCATGGCAGGCTCTCCAGCTCCAAGCTCAACATAGGTTGAGGAGGAAACTTCTTCCTCCTCAGCCTGCACTGAACCATGCAGAATTCTCTCCAGGTAGCTGCATAACCACTCATCAGACTCTACAAAAGCCTTTCCACTCACTTGATTTTAGAAGAAGCTTTGACACTAGTGACCCGCTGAATCTCTTCCTGCAGGCTCAGCTCCACACTCCTTTCAGGCTCCTCTTCAGAGCTCTGTCTGGAAATGACAGATAACAGAGGAGAGTCAAATGACCCAGCACAGCCAACACAAATTAACATAGCAACACAGAAAACATAAGGAAACCACTTAGCCTGCAGAAAACCACTTAGCCTGAAAATACAATACTATGAGCCCTAGGAGTCCCTCTTATCCAGCAGTGCTAACCACATTTAAGAACAGGGACAGTGAAGGGTGGACAGTGAAGTTCATACCAGTATGCAGACTACTAAAGACACAAACTGTCCGAAAAAAAACCTCCTCCTCTGGAGCCAAAACAGAAGGCACATTACAAAGACAGATACAGAACAGGGAGCAGAAGCTGTATTTGAGAGCAAGACCAGTTTCTGCTCATCTCCTATCACTCACCAAAAGCTCTCAGCCATTGCCAAAATGCATTTGCAGATTTGCAGATGCCCAGATTTGCACAGATGCCCTGTGCTTTAGTTTCTACTCTGGAGCCAGACCTCTCCCTAAGGGCTGTTCTGAGGCACCTGTTAAGTGCCAGGATACACAGAGACACTTAACACAAAGTAACCATTAAGAAAACTGTCACCTGTATCTCTGCCTGCTGTAAAACAGGAAATGAAGTATCAGATTCTCTGTGACTTCTCAGATGGAGCTCTCATTCCTGCATTGCCTACCAAGACCTTACTTTGATGCAGTATAAAAACCAATGTCAGGTAGAGCTGAGCAGCTCTGAAAAACCCATTTTATATCCATTTCTTTGCACACTTTAGCTTCCTTTTTTCAGAGGGAAGATTCAGAAAGAAAGGTATTTCCTTAGTCTCTGGGAACAGGGATGCTCAGACAAGCACAAGAATGCACAGAAAGATCAACCCCAAAATACAACAAGTAGCGCAAAGAGAATGGCCAGAAGCTTGGAGCTTTCAACCACTGTGTAATGCTACACAATGAAGAGTTTTTCTAGAGCCTTCTGGATATGGACAGCATCCAAAAAATTACTTACTTGGCTTTTTTCCTTGCTTTCTTCATTTTTTTCTCCAATTTCTTTTGGATTTCCTCTTCGGAAAGGACAGAGAACACTTCCAGAATGGCATCTGTTCCCTAGGGTCAGAGCAAACAAATTCAAAGGTATGAAAGCCCTGGCTGGCCCTTACAGAAAGTACCCAGGCTCTCTACCAGCCTCCTCCACAGCTCAGTAGCAGAGCCCCCCGTTACTCACATGGCAGGCCAAAAACTTGCCCATCCTGTCTGTGCCAAGAGTCACCACTCGGTCCCTCCCTTCCCGCATGATGGATCCCACCTTGCTGCACTTCACGATGCGCTGCAGGGAAAGAGGAACAAACTTGGCTCTGAAAGGTCAAATGATCCCAGCAAACTCAAGAAACCTAGGGGAAATGAACCTAAAGGGTCCTGGCAGAACAGCTGGTAAGGATAATAAAGGGACAAAACAAGCATTTGTGTGAGCTACAAGCTTATCTCCTGTGTTTTGTTGCATTTCAGCTGAAAATAATCATTGGCGGTCTCAGCGGAAGAATAACTTAATTTTATTGGTAAACCACATCCATTTAAGAGACAGAACAGATTTTTTTTTATGCTACAGAGGCAGCAGAGCTCAGTCAAAAGAGGCAGAGAAGGTGAGAACAGAAACTCCTAAACAGGGCATTGAAGGGGAGAGAAATCCTCTGGAGAGGAAGCTGTAAAATTAATTAACCAAGTCAGGTATCTATCACAACTACAAGCAGCCTGAGATCTGAGCAGTACTCCAGAAAGACAGATTCAGTAAAGTCTACAGCAGCAGAAAAGTGGGAATGGCTTTCTGCAATCCAATCTCATACCATATTTCATTACAGTGCAACTCTGATCTCTCAGTTTCTGAAAAGCTGAGCATCAGTACTGAACTCAGCAGCTGCAAACCAGCAAGGAACTATTTTACTTCTGGGATGTTTAATGAAAGAGATCTATTAGCACTGCTTAAATTTATACATTTGCTAGTCCTTTTCAAATAGAAAGGAAAGAAAAACTGTCAGTGGAGAACAAATTTGTGGGTGTTTTAGCACACATACTTCTCCTGATGTTTTGCAGGTAGATGAGGCAGCAACTGCTGCTGAAGAAGTTGTTATGGAACAAGAATTATGACATTTTCCCAAACAAACTAAATATGACATTAGGATACAAACCATGCAAATGGGGTTAGATACACCAGTTCCGAGACAGCACAGAAAACTGATCTTACTTCCTCAGGACGCTCATCCAGCTCTAAGGTCTCATCCTCTTCAGTGTTTTCTTCTGCTGCAGGTAAAGATGATGCTTTGCTTTTCTTGGATTCTGGTTCATCAGGATCTTTTACCTGCTCATAGAAAAAAAAAACAAAACAATAAAAAACCCAAAAGGAATACCTTAAATCTCAAGAGCTATAGTATTGTGCTTTCTGGCTCACAGTTCATTTCCCTGGAAATACAACTGATTAGCATAAACTGGAGTGTCCTACAGAATTCCTGTAGGCACCAAGCACTCTGTGTGCTCCCATGACTATCATCCACCCACAAGGCTGTCTTCCTCAGCTCTCAGTGTCCTGGATTGCCAAGCAAATTGTATTCTATTTGCCATCTGTGAGGCAGTGGCCTTCTGTTCAGTGGGCAGTTTTCCACACCCAATCCTCTCTCAGGGGAGACATCTGCTGATAATGGCTATTGATTGTTACTGCATGACTGATAAGAACTACAGCATCCCATTGTGAGATGCTCTGCCTGGAGGGGGAGCCAAGCATTCCTACCCAGATATAATCCTGAGATTCTGGAATACCAGCATGGCTTCTCCACTGGATTTCCCAGAGGAACAGCTGCCTCTTCCACTAGATCTTCAGAGGAAGACTACATCCTTTCTACAGGATCCCTGCTCCAACAGAACCACACCTGACACTCCAGGAGAGCTGCACCCACAATTCCAATGGGACTGCTACCAACACCCTGACCAAGAGAGTGTCAGGTTGTGTTCTGACTCTGCCAGTGTTGTTTTCATTTACTGCATTGTTTATTTTATCTTTTTTTTCATTTTCGTCCCTAATAAAGAACTGTTATTCTTGCTCCCATATTTTTGCCTAAAAACCCCTAATTAAAAATTTATAGCAATTCAAAGGGAGGAGGTTTACATTTTTCATTTCAGGAGAGGCTCCTGCCTTCCTTAGCAGACACCTGTCTTTCAAAACCAAGACAGTAAGTCAGAAGGCAGGAAGATCTGACACAGTGTGGAAATCTCATTCTGCAAGTGCTCACAGCTTCACTTGAAAGTGCAAAATACAGGAAACAGCAAAGCCCATCCCATGAGCACCTTGTGGATCCCTCAGATAGCAAAGACACTGCTCTGGCTGTTTCCCAGAACATCCATCAGATTTGAACATGTTCCAGTTCCTTCTCAGTTCAAAGACAAGCAGCTGGGCAGGGGAGCTGAGGGGTCACAGGGGAATGTCTTACCTCCTGGATGTAGGAGAGATCCCACACCCTCAGCTCACTGTCAGCACTCCCAGTGATCAGACGCTTCTCTTGGGACAGCAAAGCCATGCCCCAGACCTGTCCAGAGGCACAATGTCAGGAAATTACTCCCTTAACTATCATTTAAAAAGCACAGCATCTTTCAATGACCTATTTAAACAGCAACCAAACAGAGAATGGATCAAGCTGGCACCTCCTCTAGGAACCATGTGCATGGGAATTGTCACCCACTGTATCTGATGGCAGCTCTTGAAAAGTTTGGAAGTTTCTCATTTGCTCACTCCTAAAGCCTAAGAAAAGTAAAATGTATGATGGTGCCAGCTTACAACTCTTGAAAGCAAGGAAAGCCCAGAGTGAGCCCTGACATCCCAGGTCCCTCCAGCCCAACACCTCCACACATCCTCTTTTTACCTCAGCCCGGTGTCCAACCAGAGTTTTGAAGCAGTGCTGGGTGTCCAGATCCCACCATTTCACCAGTGTGTCTTTGGAACTGGAACAAAGAAGAAAAACTCAGACATAAGGAAAGACTGCAGAGCTCATCATTTTTCTAAGCGGTAGAAATACAAAAGAATTTAAAACATGTCAGAATCTATCACAGAGCAGCTGCTCAAACACTGAGATTTTTCAAGCCAAACAAAAAAGGCACAGCAATGCTGCAAAAAGGTATCTGTCAACCCACTGAAGCTGACCTGCAAATATCTGAAATTGCATTAAGAAATGGGTATCATCTACCAACAAAATACTACTTTTTCTGTCTGAAAAAAAGGCAAAAGAAAGTTGTTTCAGTTTTAAACTGGACTGATTGCATGCATTCTTCTATAAAGCTAGTAAATGGCATATTAAAAAGTAAAACATTAGTGACTGTTGTTGTCAACCAACTATCAATTGGTATCAATTATCAAATATCAATCAAAGGGATTCAGTCAACTTGCAGCTCTTTGGGTTGAATAACTTAAAATCAGCTACAAAAACCCTATCACCTTTTAATTAATTTGTGTATCTACAGCTTACAATAAAGCAATTTTTCTGTCACACTGCTGTGAGAATTACACATACAGAAGGTAAGTCTACTAAATTCTTCAAGATAAACAAAACCCCAAAAACTGTTACATACATAATGAACATGTTATCACTATCCTTTGTTACAACAATTTTAAGTTGATGGATTCACCAACAGTTTAAACCCTTTTTCAAACACCTTTTTCAGTATGGCCATATCAGTTGCTCTAAGACTTTGATTCAGGCACCAGACTTAAAAAAATACGTGGATATGACAAAATCATATTCAAAGATGCTGGTGGGTCTGAGGCATCACAAGGCAAGAAGGAAAATACAAACTGCTGTAGCACACAGGATGTCCAAATTGCAAGTACAACCATGCCTGCTTTCCTGATCAACAATTTCTCTTAGTCTGGCTCACCAAGTGACCAACAAGTTCTTCTCCTTCAAGAAAAGGACTTGAGTGATGACATCCTTGTGTCCCCTCAGCCGGTACAGGCCACTCTCATTGATGACATCCCACACGATGACTTCTGTATCCTGGAACAGAGAGAGTGTCTCCATGGGACTGGCCCTTGTCCCTGCTAAACTTCTGCCATGAGACTGATCGATGTACCATCATCCCAGCCTGGCACACTTTTGCTATTCCTGATCTCACAAGATTCTTCACTTTAACAGCTCTACCAGTGCCCTGCTCCTGCCTGCAGCCCCTGCTGCTCCCCCAGCCCCTCTCACTGCCATCCTCTGGCTATGGGCAGAGGCCACACTTAAAATACTGAACACTTCAGTGCAGGTCAGCCTTCCCCAGGGGCATCTCAGTGACAAGGTCATGCCCCAGATGTGACAGCCTCACCTTTGAGCCAGACACCAGCCTGCCACCCAGGTGGTCGTACTGCAGGGCTGTAACTGCAGCCCTGTGCCCATTGAAAGTGATCGCTGATTCCCCACTTAGGAGGTTGAAGACACGGATTGCTCCATCTTCATACCCAACAGCCAGGTGCAACCCATCTGGAGAGGGGCAGAGGCAACTGACTTGCTGCTTGAGACCCTTAAGGATAAGAACCTGCATTTTTAGGAGACAAAACATGTATAATGTTGATAAGTGACATGTCAGAGTCAGATACTTAGGAGAGAAAATATAGTCTATTCTTCTCCTGAACTTCCAACTGAGCACTTCTGCCACTTCATAAGTTCATTTTTCAACTTCCTGCACCAAATACAGTGTCATTAACCCCATTTTCCAAGGTAAACAGCAGCTAGAAGGGAAGTGATTTCTCAGGAAACCAGCACAGAATGAGCCCTGGAACTCAGAACCTGAAATTTCTGCCTCCACATATTATTAACCAGAGAGCAAGAAATATTGTTTGAGAGTAAAATTGGAAAGTTTCTTCCTGACTCCATCCTCTCTTGCCTGGCCTTTCTCAGGTATAGGACAGAGTGGCTCTTCCACAGACTGCACAAGAACTTGAGAATGATGAAAACATCTCCAGAACAACATACCAGCAGTCAGCACTCCAGAGGCTGTGAAACAAAACCAGATTTCAGTGTGTAGTGGACAGCAGTACTTGCAGTGATTTCTGAATCTCACAGCAGACAGTGTGTGGCAAAGTCCTTAAAAGTTACAGTTCCCAACCCCCCTATGGGATACAACTTTTACATGGGATGCCCAGTTCCACAGCTGAAACACAAACGCTGCGACATCCCTGATTTGTCCAAGAACATTCACACAAACAGCTAAACCAGGAGCAGCTTTCCAGTTACTGCAACACCAATTACTCTTCCACAACTGAGGTCCTGAGGCAAATCTCACAGGGATCCACAGTGAGATTCATTTTACGACCAAGTTGAGATAAAATAAATTACTCTCACAGAGCAGCAGGACCACCGCTCCCTGTAACAACTGATGGCTACAAGTCACCACCAAAACAAAACAAAAGGTGAGAGTCGCTGCATTCCAGATACCCATGACCCAAATCATCCACCGCCTCCTCTGTTCTGTGTGTGCTGGTGCTACCTGCTGGACTTCAACCAACGCAACCCTTATAAATTCCTTAATCAGAAATAACCAATTACCTTCTTGAAACTAGCAAGAATTTCTTGTAAACATCCAACATTGCAGTATATTTTGGACTACTAGGATACGATGTACACTCTTCCAGCTTGGAGAACTGGCAGACACCAGCCTTTGGGCCAGGAGGCAGCCAGAGCTAGAGACCCATTCCACAGCCTAACCTCACGCTGCGCTCACCCTTCCCAAGAGGCAGGGATGCTGTGGAGGTGGCGCTTCCCTCCAAACGCCGCACAGTAACACAAATAGCTTCGCTTAGGGGGCCTAAAAGCCCCTCACGCTACACCCCAGCCCTGCCCGGCACCGCATCACCCCGGGTCCCACCTTCTCTCCTTTCCTTGTGTCCCACACGAACACGTGCTCGCAAGCCGGCACGGCCACGTAGCGGCCCCGCTCTCCGCGCAGCGCCACGAAGGCCACGCCGGCCCTGGCGCTGGCCACCAGCCCGAAGAGCGCGGCGGGCTCGTAGCGCAGGTACTGCCGCGTCAGGCCCATGGCGGCGGCGCGGGCAGCGCGGGGAAGGAGGGCGCGGAATGGGGCAAGGAGGGCGCGGAGGAGCCGCCACACGTGCGGCGCTGCGGACCCGCCGCGCTGGAAGTGCGTCAGAGCGGGCGCGGCTGCGAGCGCGGCCCGAGCCCCGCCCGGGAAGGGAAGCGGAAGCGCGGCGGACGCGGAGCTGCCCTGGGTGATGTCGCCAGACCGGCGCCGACCGGGACCGTCTGTCCGGGCGGGGCTGGCGGCGGCTCTGTGGCTGTGCCCGTGAGTGCGCTGCGGTGCTGGGGCACAGCCCGGCCTGCGCTGGGCGGGAGCTGGGCGGGGGCGGTGGATGGCGGGCGGAGCGCGGTGCCGGAATCCCGGCTGCCTGCCGTGGGGCGGGAGAGGCAGGCTCTCCTCCCGGTACGGGCACGGCACTGCCTCCCGGGCACTGGGGCCGCGGCCCCCGCTCGCAGCGCTCTGTGCCCCGCTCCGAGCCCGACAATCCCTCGGGGCCGCCTCCGCCCTGGGAGGGCCCGGCTGCGATGGCGGGGGAGACACCCGGGAGATGTGCGCGCCCCGCTTCGCCTCCCTCTGCTGCCATAGCCAGACCCCTGGGCTGCCTGTTCGGCTGTGGGAAGATGCTGATGTAGATGAGCTCCCGGCTGGGGCCAGCGTAGCCGCGCTTACCTTCCCTTTCTCTCTCCTTGCCTTTTCTCCCAGCGGAAATTATACTTAGATGCTCTTACGGCTGCATCTGTCCTCGTGTCAGCCTTTATTAGCCCTCAATGTGAGCTTGGATACTTGCGTGTTGTGTTGTGTTGTGTTGTGTTGTTTTCCCCGGGCTAATGAATGTACTTAGTAAGTCGCGTTTCTCAATTACTCCTTGTGGGCGCGATCGTTTTTAAATTATTATCAATTACGAACCTGTAGAAGAAGTTAAATAGTGGGTGTGTATGTGGCAGGCTGAAGTTACTTACGTGGGTATGTTTGCGCTAGTTTGATTCACTAGTGCGGCTCAGTAGTCACTACGGGAATGTAGGAGCCAAAGCGTTACCTGCTGGCAGCTGAAAAGTGAGTGCTGGCACGTTTGAGCCTTCATCTCAAGTGTCATCTCAGCATCAGTCAGGTGCCAGAGATCCGTCTTAAAACTGTGCCTCAGTGCGTGGCTGTTAAGAGCTGTGTGACTAAGTCTTGTGTGCAGCAGCTCAGAATTCACTGAACTGCAAGGGCTGTATTATTCGGGGAGAGGGAGGGATTTTGTTTGTTTGTAAGGGTTGGGGTTTTGGAGGGTTAGGGGCATTGTGGTTTGGGAAGCTCTTTTTCTCTTTTTTACACAAGTATTTACCAGTATCTCTGAAAGGATAGATTATACATTCCCTGCTACAAATTTGCTTTTAATCTAGATAAAGAAATAACACTTTTCAGAAAGACTGAGTTCCTCTTCACACTTGGAAATTTGTCCTTGAAATTTCCAAAATGCAAGATCACAAGTCAGTTGGATCAATGTAGTAGAGAAGGTGTTTTCACCTTGAATTGTCGGAAGAGGTTTGTCTCACTGTGAGTATCTGCATGGCCTTATTGCATGCAGGTAACAAAAGAGGGAGTGTTTGAGTGAGAAAGCTGTTTTTCTTTTGTCTGCTGCTGTTATTGCATTGCAGTCTTGTAAAAGGTGTCTGTGGGACAATTACTGAACAGCTGGTGACCTGGTTTGATTTTTTTTTTTCTTTAAAGCACCTGGAAGACTCCAGTGAAAATTGGAGTGTGACAAGTTAGCAGAGGAAGGGAGTTGCTGTTTCCATTCCATGGATCCTTTGGGTGCTCCTTCCCAGTTTGTGGATGTTGATAGTCTGCCAGGCTGGAGTGATGCCTATGAGGCCAAGGAGCTGGATTGTCACCAAAGTTCTGTTGAAAAAGCTCAAGTTGATGTTAGATCACCTTTTCCATACAGGAAAGACATCAATGAAAAAATAATCTTGTGGTAAGTTTGATGTGGCTCTCGTGTGTCAGTCATCACTTCTCCATTTACTGCAGGATCCATATCTTCATGTAATGATCACTGCTGTAGAATAAAACTTCTGAATCCTCTTTTCTTGAATCAAACATTACAGATCTGAGAATAACACAATATTTTTGTTCACAGTAACTTTTAAAGTGTGGGATTTTGCTCCACCATAGGTTGTGCTCATAGGCAGTCCTTGATGCAGCAGACTGGAGCTGTACTTCCTACTGTGATACTGTGTGCTTAGTATCAAAATCTAGTTGAGCACTTGGATATGAGGTTTTTATTTAAAAAAAATATGTTTGCTGTTTAGTACCTTTTTTTCTGTATTTGCTAGTGTTATTCTGATTTCACATTTCTGTTTTAAATTGGTATTTCTTTCTTTGCTGTGATTCTCATGGCTTTCTTTTGGCTCTTCCTACCCCTTCTTCCTCCATTCTGTGTTTTGTCTCCGTGCCTTTCTTCCAAAATCTATTGATAAAGTAAGTACAGTATGCTGTACTTACTCCACCAGTGTTTCTTTCCTGTAACTCAGATACTTGAGGCTTCTCTTTAGATAAATAACTCTTAACTTAATCAGTGTGAAGGGAGAAGGATTTCTCAGGGACGCAGATTCAGGGACCAGCCTGAACCTCTCTCTGGTTAATATATGCAGGAAATGGGACTCTTCAAGCATTTCCTGATCTCAATTAAATAAAGAGAGGAGTAAAACAGAGTAAAGAAAGAGAGGAGTAAAAGGTTAAACATCTCTTATGGCTTAGGCAAATGTGTGCAATTTCAACTGTTAGTTTAGTTGCTCCCTGTGCGTGGGAATCTTTATTTCCCTTCCTACGCTCTTTGATCCCAAAATCCCGGATGGCTGCTGCTGTGACAAAAAGCAGGTCAAAGTTCTGCTACTCCATTGTCTCTTATGCATCTGTGACTTGTTTATCTTCTGCATGTCTGATCTTTGGACAGCAGAATGAACATGATGAACTTGAGGGCTCACAATTTGGGAGCAAAAAGAAGAGAACTTGTCCAGCTGCAGCCTCGCTCTAGACCCACAGTGGTCTGAGGAACAGCAGCTGTAAGGTGCCCTGGATAGTCTGTCTGCAAAAAAAAACAAAGAAGAAGTACATTGAAAAAGTTGTTGAAGTTTTGAAAGTAATATAACACAGGGACTGTCCTCTTATCCCCAAGAGAAAATATGAAAATATGTGGGTTTTTGGAAGTGTTGCACGCCATCAGTTTAACAAGCTGCTTTGCATGTGTGCTGCCTGAGCTGCCCTACATACAGCTACAACACTGCCTTCTCTACAAACATCCTCAGTTACTGCTGGGGCTGGGACTCTTTAGGGGCTGAGTTTTGCAAGCGATCTGTCTCCATCAGGGAGAGGCCAGAGCTGATTCGGCTTGGTGAGCACGTCAGGGTGCACTATGCTGTGTGGGCACTGGAGTCCTGTTAATGCCTTTCCTGGAACTTGGCATTTCTTGCTTGTCAGCACTGATTTGAGAATATCCTGCTCAGTTGTACATTCAGGCTGCAATGAACTGTTTCCTCAGGAAAGGAGATGTGGCGTTACTGAACTGCACGGCCATCGTAAACACCAGCAATGAGACTCTCACGGATAAGAACCCTGTGTCTGAAAGTATATTCATGCATGCTGGGCCTGACCTGAAGGATGAGCTCCAGAAGCTCAAAGGTAAGTGGCCAGAGACATTTTTATCTTATTGAAATCTCCTGTCCTTGCATAGTACAGAACATCAGGATTGGGGCACAAACAAAAAAGGTAGAGCTTTTCCCAGCCCCCAACAGCTGATATTAACATGAAAAAAATAGGGGAAACACCTGCCAGTCCAGTCTCTTTTTGCTGCTCACATTACAGATAATTGAAAGTCTGTGGCACATATTTGATTTTATGAGCCCTTACTTTGTGATACAGTAATTCCCATTGCTATCTGAAGCCACTTTGAGCAGTTAGCTTATCAGAGCTTTTGCTCAAGGGAGCAGTCTTGCACATCTTGAGATTTTATCCTGTTCAGTGTGTATACATAATGAAAGACAGAAACTGAAGTTCACCATTGAAGAAATTAAGTGGATTATGTCATGCACTTTGTGTATCCTCTTTCTTTCAGGATATTAATATACACACAGTCTTTCAGAAAGATATAATAATAATAGATGGATTGATAAAACACTGCATGTCTAAATAAAGTCTTTGTGACTTCTTAAGTTGGTTGGTTCATTTGTCTCTTGTGTACAACAAATGACTTTATTGGAAAGCTACAAGAGCAGCCTTAATGCAAGGCTGTTCTAGAAATGGATGAGGTTTGCCTAGAGTCTTTATTAACAGAGTTTATTGCTGATAATGGGAGATGAATACTCAGCCTTATTTTTCATCTAACAGGCACTGGGAATAAGTTTCCTTATTTTGGGTGTGATGAACAAAAGTTTATAGTTATCCAAGGTCACACAGAAGTCTAATATGGTTTACAGATTAAAATTCACATCTCTAGTGACTATGGTACTGAACTAAATTTTGAGGTCTCTGTGTGGTACTGCTCACTCTGGATAACAGCTTGGTCTCCCTACATAGTAACAAAATGAATATAGAAGAGCCTTATTTCTAATATAAACTCTCAGTAGCTTAAATTGCAATTGAATAGAAGTCCTGTTTCTATAAAATCATCCTTTGCTTGCTTTTTTTGAGTAACCTAGAAATTAAACAGAAGGAAGAGTAGCCATTTTATAACAGAGCAAAAATTCAGTGTGTGTTGTGGGTGGAAATTAAAATGCCATAGGTGCTCTAGAATAGTTAGAGACCCCACATTATACGCAAAACTCTTCTAAAATACACTTGGGTTTCTTGTGTGGACTGAGAGGTGGGAAGAGAGGGCCTGCATTTCAAGGAGTCCAAAGTCTGAGATCTGTCAGCTCTGTAGGGAGCTGTTGTGCTCAGCTTCTTTAATTCCCTTTTACCCTGCTGAGTTATGCGTAGTTTTGCATCTTCTACCAGAGTGAAAACACTGTGTCTTCTCCCTGTAATGCGTTCTGCAGGTTCACAACTCCCTATGAAGGCACTTTTCTTTTAATCTTGTGCCAAGAGCTTTATGGAAATCAGTTCTTCTGTGACACCCTACTGACATGTTGTGTGGGGGAGGAAAGAGAGGCTGGGTTAGATTTGGCATTTAAGCACCCATAGTGTGTTTGTCACAGTAGCAGAAGAGGAGGGAGAGCTTAGTTAAAAAATCAGTTTAGGATTCATTTGTCATCTCTGCTTCCTTTTTTGCCCTCTTTCCCACTTATCCTTGACATTTTTTCATTGGAGAATGTGCTGAAAAAGGGAAAATGCATGGTCTATGTTCTGAAGCTGTAAAATACGTTTTCAGTTAGGTCTCTCCTGCTTTATTCCTGCTGCTTGGTATATATTCACATTTCATAGATTCCATGAAAAATCATGACCTGAAAGCATGTGACATGCTGACTCTTCAAAGGCCTGTGCCTTCTTTAAGGCTCAGCTAACTTGTATGTTCCTGGGAGCACCATGAGTTTTGATTCACACAGAAATACTACAGCCAGGGGCAGGCTTGCAGATGAAGTGCTATTGATAGAAGCTGGCTTATCAACAAATACATGTTGCAGTCTCATAAAGACCTTTTGTGGCACTTACAGCTCTGGTGATGCTTTTTCTCTGCCACACACATGATGTAGACAATTCAGACTTTCCATTTTAAACTTGAGAAAGCTATTCTAAAAGCTGAAATCTTATCAGATAAAAAATAGGATCTTGACTTTGTTCCCAGTTTTGCCACAGACCTTGACTTATGCAGCTTCCCTCACCTTGTATCTTAAAATAAGAGTAATGACTACTGCACACTTTTATTTTATAAGTTGTATTGACATCTCCAGGCAGAATGCCTTGGGAAGTATGAAGTGTGATCTGAGTATAGCTAAAGGTTACCAATGCTACACCTGCTTCCCTGCATTTATTGGTTTCCCTACTGAATTCATGACTATTCCTCAATCAAACTTGCTTCATTGTTTTTTCACAAGTTTTTCCTTCAGGCCTTTGCTTGCTCCTCACTGGTTGTGAGGGGACTGCAGAGGAAGAAAAGTAACTTGATATCTGATACATTGTTTTGGGTTTGGCTTTCCTTTTTCCATATTGTGCTTATTTAATCACTCTCTTGAGCTTTCTTAGAGGCTGTGCAGGAATTCAGAAGAGAATGCTTAGTTTAAGTATGGTGTTTTCTTCCTTCTGATTAACCCAGAAGAAGCACAGTGGAGGTCTATAGAAGCTAATGATGTGATTTGTTGGATCAAAAATGTTACAAGATGCTGGCTTCAAGGCAGCAGTGTGGTTACCATTAAAAAGATACTCTTGAAGTTTTGGATGAGGAAGATTCTCAACCTGGAGTGTCTCTTCCCATAAAATACGTTTTCATGCATGTTGCTAGCTTGCCTGAGCACTCTGAGGAAAGAGTGGAGTGGGAGAGATGAACATTAACCTGTTCAGTGGGCAGCTTAAGCCAAGCTGCTGCAGCACTGCTGCCTGAGCACTGCCTGCAGCTGCTTCTTCTGGCTCATTCCCTGCTGTGGCCACCAGCAACCTAAAAAGCAATCAGGATGAGAGTTAATCCAAGGAAAATGCTGGTTTTCAGTCAGATCAGAAAGCTGGAGTGCAGCAGTACAAGCAGAAGGAAGCAGGTTGGAAACACTTGTCTTTGAGGGTAGGGAAAGAGAGAGGCTAGAAGTACTTCTTCAGCTGTCCAGACCTAGAGTGGACTAGATTTAGGTGAAGAAGGGAAAAGCAGACTTTTCTTCTGTGTGCTGAAGGAAAACTAGACTTCAAACACAGAATCGGTTCCTAGAGTATGTAACTGGAGGGTGCTGTGAATGGAACAATTAAATGGATTGCTTGAACTTCCTTTCCTTGAGAGACTAGACAACTGGTCTCTCCACAGAGTTTGGGCTGCATGAGGATCATATGTCTGCCTTATGGACATGAAGAAACATGCTAAACAAAGCAAGCTACCTCATTCTGAGAGCATAAATTAAACAAATGTATTATCTATTCAGTTAATAGCTTTGCCAACTGGTTTAGTTGATTAAGGAGACTTGTAGTCATTTTATCCAAAAATTGGTCTCTCCAAGCCAAGTTGTTAAATTCAGAAGGACTTTTTATTGCTAGCTGTGTGGTATACTTGTGCATCTGTTCTCTGCACATTACTAAATAATTTCTTCCCTTGATCTGTAAGTAGTGTAGTAAGCACTGCAATTAAGACAGAATTTCTAGCAATATCTCATTAGTCTTGTACACATAGTTTTAAAATTTAAAATTGAGAGGAATTTAAAATTAAAATTTTAAATTTAAATTTTAAAATTGAGAGGAACAAGCACAGTGCTCACTTGCTCAGCCTGACTGGGTGCTAAGCAGCTGGTATGAGTTCGGATGTTATCCTTAATGTTTGATCACTAGACCACTGACTTCTGTGTATGGGGTTGTCTGACTGGAGGAAGACAAGGGCTGGAACACTTGTGCCTTTCTTGCCATGGCATGTGCACTCACGCTGCTGTTCTGTTGGTGGCAGGCTGCAGGACAGGCGAGGCCAAGCTGACGAAGGGGTTTAACCTGGCAGCGCGTTTCATCATCCACACGGTGGGCCCCAAGTACAAGAGCCGGTACCGCACGGCGGCCGAGAGCTCCCTGTACAGCTGCTACCGCAACGTCCTGCAGCTCGCCAAGTAAGCACTGCGCTGCACTGCACAGCCCACACCGGGCTCCAGCTGGGACACACAGCCTGGAAACCCGGCTCTGCACAAAGATCTCACCTCTGAGAGCGTCTTCTCGTGTTTGCTGGGTCTGGTTAAGGAAATGAAAACAGGAGTGGCTTCACCGTGTGCTTCGTGCCTTTGGTTATCTCTGCTGTGGTGTATGTAAAGAAAATGCACAGAGAGATCTGAGCTGGTTCAAGCCTGAGACGGGGTAGCTGGATCTGTGCAGCATTCCATTCTTCAAAGGAGAAGCATTAATAATTGCTCTGGTTTCTGTTCTGGAGCTTGCTCCAGCAGCAGCTCCATGTGTGTCTGCAGCCATGGGGACACACCCACAGGCAGATCTGAGTGCTGTGTCTGTGTGTTTGGCTTCTCTGCCCTTGTACAACAGGCAGCTAAAATTCTGAGTTAGGTTATAAGGTTGCTTTTAAATCTACAGTTGCAGGAGCTAAGTTTGTAGATTTTTCCCCTTCTGTCTGCGGTATTTTCTACTTCCTCTTAACTAAGAGGGGTTTTCTTCCTATTTCTCTGTGGTCTGCTCTTCTCCTGTGACAGCTGTTGTAGTGGTAGCAGTCACAAAATACACCTGAGCAAGAGCAGTGTCAGAAAGCATACCTAACGATTTTTTAGGGCTGGGAAGATCAATTGTTCCAAGGTTGGACTTTGTGTTGCAGTGCAATAGTTCACAGGGGTCCCAAGATGAGGGAAGAGATGAGAATCCTGACTCCATGTTTCAGAAGGCTGATTTATTATTTTATGATATATATTATATTAAAAGAAAATGATACATTAAAACTATACTAAAAGAATAGAAGAAAGAATTTCATCAGAAGGCTTGCAAGGAATAGAAAAGAAAAGAATGATAATAAAATCTTGTGACTGACCAGAGAGTCTGAGATAGCTGGACTTGATTGGCCTTTAATTAAAAACAACCACATGAGACCAATCACAGATGCACCTGTTGCATTCCACAGCAGCAGGTAATTGTTTACATTTCGTTTCTGAGGTGCCTCAGCTTCTCAGGAGAAAAGATACTAATGAAAGGATTTTTCGTAAAATATGTCTGTGACCCAATAGTAACTGTTTCAAACTCAAGATTACAGCTATGATTTTTAGCATATGCCAGTTTTGTTCTGTGTCAGAAGTTACTAGCAAATTCAGGCCTGGATTAACATTTATCACAATGTTAAAAATTGTGATAAAATTCTTATACTGCTGCATGCTGAATGTCTTTCAGTCAATGTGTTTTCTAGAGTAACTTTTGATGTTTGTGAAATTGTCTACCATCTTTGAGCTTGCTCAAACTCCTTTGATTACTGTTTGCAACAGCTCTGCTTTACTCTTTTGAAAATATGGCTCGGTGCTGGAATCATCTTACTGGTCCTAAAGTGTGTGTCACTCCATTCTGATGGTTGTCTAATCATACTTAAGATGGAGTAAGCCACCTTGGCCTGTGTCCAGACCTCTAACAAAACAAAATCATTGGTCAGGTGAAGAAACGGGAGTGTGTATATATTGAAGAGCACCTTCATTTTCCCTCCTTCTCCTTACAGTCAGTCCTAAACAGGAACAAAAGTATTTTGAGCAAGGATTGCAGGGAGTTTGAGGGAAGAGCTTAATTCAGGATATGAGGAACTGTAGGAACAGCATAACTGAGGTGGAAGGAGAAATCTGAAAATGAGCACCAGAGGAACCAGTGGGGAATAATTAATGGTTCTCTCCTTCTCTGTTTAATGAGGCTGTGTGCATCTTGCCAGGGAAGAATCCTCCTGCAAAAACCTGAAAGAAGATTACTGCTGCTTACAGCCAGAAAAGAAATTAATGGTGCTCCCTACTGCCCTGAGAGTCTTCTGTTTGTAGCTGGCTGTCTATTCATTTGTTTCTCTTTTTCTGGATTCCAGGGAACAGGCAATGTGCTCCGTAGGATTTTGTGTCATTAATACTCTGAAAAGATGCTACCCCTTGGAGGATGCAACCCACATAGCACTGCGTAAGTGTGGTGGAAAACAGCATAAACTGGGTGGCAGCAGGTCACTTGCCTCTGACAGATTGCTCTTGAAATGGGGAAACCTTTTTTTAGGGGTCTGTGGTTCATTAGGGCCTGTAAAAAGGCAAGGCGTTCCATGGTTTATCAGAAAATGGAAGATAACAACAAATTATCCTTTTTCTCAGTGAAGATTCCTGGGATTTCATCAGTAAAGATCCATGGGAATCTGTTCTGGAACTTGTATTTTTCAGTGCATTAATTTATAACCTGGAAAAGATGCTAAACATGAGGTGAGAGAGTTTGCTGGTAATAAAAGTTTGTTCAGAAGAGCCAAGATGAGGCCTTACTGTTAAATACTTGTAGGCAGACTAGAGCAACAGTGAATTTCATCTGCTGTTTTAGTGTCATCAGCACATCCAAGTGTAAAGTGATATCCTTTCCCCACTGACCTGCTCCTACAGGCTTCTGCCTTCACATGCCAAATGATGGGCTGATTATAGGCAGCAAAACATTCAGATGATAATTCTTCCATGAAAACCACAGCTCAGAGAAGCTCAAAACAGCAAGCTGAGTAAGACACAACAAAATTAAGAATGTTTTGCAATCAATCAGTGCTTTGCTCACCCTTTAAAGTGGCAGAGTCAAAAATAATACAGTAGACAGAAACGTTTAGGAGGTCAACAAGAATAGAAAAAAGCAAGAAATAGTGAAATGAGCTCAAGACTTTTTCAGACTGGAATGTACCTGACTTGAGGGGAGTGTGATAAATGTCTGTAAACTCATGAGTGGCATGGGAATGGTGAAAAGAATCAGCTGTTCACTGTCTCCCAGAGTAAGAACCATCAAACGATGCCAGTTCAGAACAAACAAGGGGAAATGGTTCTTATGCTTGTTATTTGTTTTAAGGAAATTTTCTTACTAAGAAGCATTGCTAAAACTTTTCAAATTGCCTTGCATTCGAGAGGAAGCTGTATTAAAGAAAAAATGAGGATCACTGAAAACAAATCAGAAAACATCCTAGGCTGAAAATATAGAAAAATGCTCAAACAAGAATATTATATACTCTTGTATATACTGGTTCCTACTTTCCCCCATCTCTTCTGGCTTTTTCACATGTTCAGATGCATTCAGAACTGTTTGCTGTGAAACTGCACAACTCATTTGTTGCGTGAATTAATGTCACAGGTCAACACGATTACACAGGAATTTGTGTAGAGTAGTACACAGGAAGTATTTGAAAATAGCTCCTTTTTTCCTCTCTGCTGTTTCTTGAACTCCCAAAAAAACATTCTCTATAGATAACTTCTTTTATTGCTATCTTCTGTTGTCTCTGTAAGTCTGTGTGATAATTGATAAAATACTCCCGTACCAAGGAATTTGTTTGGACACTTTCTCTCATGATTTACAAATAGAAATTTTATATATTTTTGGCATAGCTGACCCCAGAGGTTTTGTGTTGCTGACCCTGCCTTGAACCAGCTTCTGCTGTAGCTTCCTTATATTGCTTTGCTGATAACTTTAGGCACAGTGGCTTGTTTTAAGAATGCCTGGTTTTAGCAGTTTGCACAGGACTCCAAAGGAAGGATTTGGCTTGATTTTTCAAGGCCATTGAACCACATTTCACAGTCTAAGGAGTGCCTAGTAAGCTAAATTGAGAGAGATTCATTCTGTATTTGTGTGTCTCTCTAAAGTCAGCATCAGGAGAGAGTGGAGATGGAACTTCCAATATGGCAAGCCACCCATTTGGTTTGTTAAATGACCACTTAATCCACTCCATTGCCTACAGCCTATGGAGCTGTTTAGTATGAGCAGAGATGTATGAGATGTATCTCTTGTCTACACTGTGAGTTCTTCACTTGTAGCTCTGTGTGTAGATTTCTCCTTCTGTTTTGCTAACTACCTTTAATCTGCTTCCTTGCAGGCACAGTTAGGAGGTTTCTGGAGGTTCATGGAGAGACTCTGGAGAAGGTGGTGTTTGCTGTCTCTGAGCTTGAAGAGGTATCTTGGCATTCATTCCACCAAAATTCCTGGGCATGATTGATCTTCTCTGCAGCAGTAAAGCTGGATTTGGATTTCCTTCAGATCACACAGACTTTTGGTCTTGCAGCATCCTTTTGCCTCCTTCTTAGCATAGCTTCTTTTCCAGAACTGTTCATGCTCTTAGCAGTCACTATGGACTCTTGAGAATCTTTCTGCTTCTGGTTTCTGAGCTTGCTGAGCTGTGAGCAGGGAGGTGATAGCATGCAGTTGTACTGGATGTTATCTGTTAGCCAGAAAGGAAATTTCTCACAGAAAACTTTGTCCTTACACAAAGATGTGCTTGAAGAGGGCCATTTCAGCATCCCTACAGATCACCTATAAAGATCTGAAGCACTGCTGGCTTGTTGGAATAGCAAACTTAACATTTAATGATCTGTGTTCTGAGAGATGCAGTCTGAATATTGACTTTCCTTGTACATCAAACTTGTTTCTGAGCAGAACACTCATGCTGTGCTCAGGTTCTATGGCATATGGATAAGGAAAATAACTTAATTCATTGGGGGTCATAAAACTGCTGATCAGTTGAGAGAACCCCATGAAGTAATACATTCTGTAGAGATTTTCACTATTTTCCTTCATGTGGGGGGGGATTTTGTTGTTTGGCTGGTGCTTTTTCTTTTCTCCCAGGCAGATCACTAAAGGTGGTCTACATAGTGGTACATTTTAGCATAAGCAACATTTGCTCAAAAATCTGTTGTCTGTGCATATTTTAACTTCATTACAAAGCTAAAGTATCTGCAATCTACCTGAATTCGTGCAAGTTTTAGCAAAGTCCTCTCAAAGTCATTTGCCAGTGTGGCAAAAAACCCAAAAAGTTAGCCTTTATCAAGATTACCTGATAAAGTACTCCCAGCTCAGGGCCCAAATTAAACATTGAGGGAGGCAGTGCTTTGCCTCCAAGCTGCTGACAAGTTCCCTGCTACAAAGGCAGACACCATTTAAGCAAGAGCACAGATGTGTGATAGACCCTTCATGCATTTTTGTTATTTGTAGGCCACTTACCAGAAGTTGCTGCCTCTGTACTTTCCGAGATCATTGGAAGAAGAGGTGCAGTCCCTGCCTTACCTCCCTGCAGACATTGGCAATGCAGAAGGGGAGCCAGTAGTGCCGGAGAGGCAGATCAGGATCACTGAAAAGCCAGGTGTTCCAGATGGTGAGTGTGGAGCTGGACTTGGGAATAAGTGTCTCTCTGGGAAAGTCAGTGGGAAAAACAGAAAAGAAGGAGAGAAATGTTTTCCTACCTCAATTCATCTAAGTCAGGTTACAATGATTCCAGTTCTCAAGCTGCCTCGTTGGCTTCTTGTGTTCCCCAGCAACAGCTGCAGCAGAGCTGTTCTGTCTTTTCCTTTCTTGATGGAACAGGTGGGGGGGTTCATTCCCTTTGTAAATTTTTCCCAAAGTTATTAGGAACTTTGAAGGTGTTCTTGCAGAATCTTGTGCAGCCCCTAATTGAAAAAGGTATTATGATTAGTGATCTGTCTTGTGTATTAGCCAAGTGTCATGTATTAGCAAGTGTTGTCTCAAATGATACAATTGTATTGATACAGCAGGGATACAGTGCATCCAACTAGTAAATGGGCAATGAAAACTAGCAGAAACTCCCTAAAACATACAAAATAACTAGAGGAACTCAGAGAACAGTACTTGGAGGTGGCTATCAAAATTCAGTGAAAGTCTGTTTGTAAAGAGGTTGCCCAGATGTCAGGGTGGAGGTGAGATACGTGTAGCAGAACAATTTAATATATTAACTGACAGACACATTCTGCCTTACTTGTTGAGCAGTGATGTGCAAGTTTTACAGCCTTAAACCATCCAAAGCAGATAACTGGGAATTAATTTCAATTTTCTGCTTTTGCATAGCCATTTGGGATATGAATATTTGATATTTGCTGCTATGGCTGTTCAGTGTGAGGTATTCAACCACTAGCTAATAAAATTTGTAAAATTACTGGATTTGCATAGTTGTATAGAGGAGTCCTGCACTCTTGTTCCATTGCTACTATAGCATGTAATGCTAAAAGGGGAAGCTCAGTTCCTGTCTAGATTGCCCAGAGAGACAATGCTAGAAGTCTTAGCAACATGCCTGGGTGACATCAATTCAGTGGAGCATTCTGGTATTGTCACCAGGAATTGAGCCTGTGCTCTTCTATTTCATCACCCAATTGTGTTGTAAACAATACTATAAAAATAGCCACACTCAGATCACTACAGCATTTGTTCAAGAAGTGTCAGTGATACAAGAAGTGGGCCCTTTCTACAGTACAGCTTCTAAATCAAATAAAGCTGCAGCACCTCTGCTTCTGCATGTTAATTTTTCCCCTTTTGACAAGTAGGATGACTGTAAAGCTGAAGCACTCTCTCCAGACCTTTTTTTGGGAGAGTAAGTCCTTTGTTATGCACTGATGACTAGGACTTCCCAATTAGTTTCCAGGCAAACCAACACTTTAAGGGAGTGGTTCTCAATCACTGCTGTGATCTGCCAGTGGTACTGGTGAGGTGTCAGAGCCACATCAGGTACCTCGGGGGCTTTGTGTTAGTCTGTAGCACGATGACTGTGCTGTTTCACTGGGACATGTACCAATTCATCAGCAGCATTGTTGTCCTGTGCACAGCCCTAACATTTGATGCCATCTTTATTTCCACTGCAGATGCTTCAGATGAAGAGGGTCTGGAGGCAGATCTGTCTTTCATTGGGTCCCATGCTTTTGCCCGCATGGAGGGGGACGTTGATAAACAGAGGCGCCTCATCCTTCAGGGACAGTTGTCAGAGGCAGCACTGCAGAAACAGCACCAGAGGAAGTGAGAATTACTTGTTCATGTGAATATTTGTGTTAGTTAGGACCAACCCTTATGAATGATAGCTTTGTTATCTGCAAAGCCTCATCTTCCAGCAAGCAAATACAGGTAAAGCCTGGTGTCACCCTGGATTGATGTAGTAGCCTCTTTGGCCTGAAGGGAGAAGGGATGGGGCAGTAGGAGAAAGAGGGAAGCTTGTGATGAACCCTTTAGCACACCTAATGCATCCAGCCAGCTGCCTTACCTGTTTGCCACAAGATGTCACTGTTTTGTCACCACTTTTAGTAGTGGGATCATCTGCTTTTGATATTGCCCACTTGTTCCTGAGGCTCTGTGTAGATAGCAAAACACTTTTCTTCCATTTGATAAATAAAAGAAGGCTCAGGCTTTCTCCCCCTTCCTGCCCTGGTAACCCTAATGGGCATGATCACTTCTCTAGAAGGTAATTCCATGCTGGACACCTCTCAGGGCTCAGTGTTGGCTTGTTTTGTCAGATGAGGCACTAAGTTGTTCATGAAACTGGTTGCTGCATAGTTGTTCAACATCTAGGCTTCTAAAGGAAATTTTTCTTTTTTCCCTGTCTTTTAAATACTGACATATTTAAATGGAAAAACCTCTAAGATATTTTCAGCCCAAATGCAATGCCTCTGCAGTTACTAGTTGATATATATTAATATGTATTAATTGCCCAAGTGAAAATCATTAGGTGTGTAACTAAGACACTAAATTTTATTCTTTACCACTTCTTTCTTTAAAAACTTCATAGTTGCTCCATAGGTCAGAAAACAGCAACATCAGAGAGGGCTCAGTCAGAAAAACCTTGTTTGTCCTTCCCTTCCCATATACCTCTTCAGGCTTATACTGCTAATCCGAAGGGGGATTAGATCTGACCAGATGTTTTTGACTTTCTAGTTATAATCGCTGGCTGTGTCAGGCAAGAGCTGAAGACCTCTCTGACATTGCTTCTCTTAAAGCTTTGTACCAGACAGGTAAGTTTGGGGTACTGATGACTGACCTATGTTGGCTTAAAGTAAAAATATTTTCTTTGGACTTGCCTATACAATAGGTCATGCTGGAAGCATAGCTGTGTTTCTGGAGAGAATCTGTTCAGCACTTTGGCTATCTCTTAGGCCTCATGAAAATCCAGAGCTTACCTCTATCTTTGTGTAAATACCAAGGTTGTGTGATACCTTCTGCCCAGTAGCTGCAAATTTCAATTCTTTTGTTTGCCTTAGACAAGGCTCTGTGAGCTGCAGGAGGTCCATGAGGCATGCTCTGGGAATCTGTGCATTGGAGTTCAGAGCCTGGTTTCTACGAAACATTTTGCTTTGGTGGTAGAATTGCAAGTGAAGTGAGCATAAAAACCATGTTATTATTTGATATTTAGGTAAATATAGAGTACACAGGCAACATAAAATTGCAGTCCTTAAATTTCTCAGATACATGGGGTTTTTGATCAGAATAGGTACTGGTATAGTGAGAGCAGTAACTAAGCATATTTACTCTGCTGGAAACCAGATGCAGTGCAAAAGTTGTGAGCTGAGGCTCTTTCTCCCTGGTTTGAAAGGGCCCAGCTACAAAACCTGGCATGGCTGAGAGAAGTTGAGACATCTTTATTTCTTTTGTAGGTGTAGATAACTGTGGCCGCACTGTGATGGTGGTGGTTGGAAGGAATATCCCTGTGACATTGATAGACATGGAAAAGGTAAGGCTCTGTAAAACTAGAGTTGTGTAGGTTACATATGAATGTTTTGGATGGAAAAGTCTGATTATAAGGGTAATTCAGCTTTAATACTAGAAACATCATTTGTTGGACTTAAGATGTTAACTAGAAAGTATTTTTATAGGCAGATGAAAATGTCTTACAGAGCTATGTGTGCATTGGGCTGGCATATTTCAATGAGGCTATTTTTAGAAAAAACAGGGCTAGTATGGACTTCTTTTTTTTCCTCAAGAAGAAGGAGAGTTACCATGCTTCTATAACTGCCAAGATGTGAAGAGTGAAACGTAATGAGTTAAATGTAGTTTTTCAGGGAAATAGCAAGAATGTATCTCCATCTCTGAGGTCAGACAGACAAAAGACATCCAAGTTAATACAGTCACGTTGAAGACTTGGAATGTTGGCCCTGCTTTTGTAGCTGAAATGCAATGCTATCCAGCCTCATGGTTTCTGATTTTTAGATGAAATAAGGGAAGTATATTAAGTTGTAGTGCAACTGTGAAAGAGTTCTTTGCAAATATGAATTTTGTTTCTTTCTGCCTCAGGCTCTTCTGTATTTCATCCATGTCATGGATCATATTGCAGTGAAGGAATATGTCTTGGTGTACTTCCATACACTCACAAATGATTACAATCAACTAGACTCGAACTTCCTGAAGAAACTCTATGATGTTGTTGATGCCAAGTGAGTGTCAATAGGAAAAGAACATGTTCCAGTCTTCCTCTGTGCTATGCAAATATTTGTTATTCCCTGTATCTGATTTCCCATTGATTTCTGAGGGATTTTGGCTGGGACAAAGACCTAAATAACTAACAAAGGCAAGAAGAAGGAAGGGGTGTTTTCTTTCCTTTTCAAGTCCATCTTTTTAACCAGAAGTTCTGTCCTCTGCAGTCTCCCTCTGGGGCTGCTAGGGAGGCACTCTGGGTGTTTTGTCTGTCACAATCCAGAGCTGGAGCTTTTGGAGCCTGGCTTGTTAAAGTGTGTTGCTGATTGTGAGAGGAGAGGTTTGGGTAACAGTGGCAGTCAAAATTTGTCCTTAACTTTCTTTCACTTCCTACTTGAAAGACTGAAGGCTGTGATGTCTTTAACTGAAAAATAACCATTCTGCTTTTTTTTTAAATTTTTCTTTTCCCTTTACATTTACTTTCTGGTGTCTGCCCTTACATTAGATCTAACTTTATAAAATTACATCACAGGCACTTAAGAAAAACGGTCTCTTTTGACAATTAGTTTGTGTAGATGACTTTAGTTAGAATTCACTTTTAAATATTTCTTTTCTTTCTCTAAACCAGGTACAAGAGGAACTTGAAGGCATTGTATTTTGTCCACCCAACATTTCGTTCAAAGGTAAGGTAAATCTTCCAAAAGAAAAATGTATCTTGCATGTTGGTGGAGTAGCACTTAAGCCTGTAGCATGAAGAACATGGAGATGTACAGAAGATTCCCAAAATTAGACAGTATCTTCTGGATCCACTGTTAGAACTTGAAATTCATCCCATCTTTGGTCTAGCTGCAGTCTTCCAGCCTTTGTGATAGCTGAACCCCAGTGCTGTGCATGCTGTCTGTGCCCTGGTTCTTGTGTGCTCTCACCAGAGAGAGGTGGAAGCTTTGAATCATGTCTCTTCAAAAGGGAAACATCTTGTCATTTTTCCTGCTGGCAGGGTCACAAACCATGACCAAACACTCAGGGAATTCTTTTCTGTGTGGTTCATCTCCTGGCTGTTTCACCTTTTCTTTCAGCACAAGAGGTACCATGTGTGTCCTGTGTGTCAATTCAGAGCTGCCCTGGGAGGGGCAGAGAGCAGTCCCAGGCAGCAGTGTTGGGATTAGTCAGGGTTACAGTGGAGAGCAGAAAAGAAAGGTGGGAAGAATGCCTTTCATGTGTAGGAGTGCAGAAAAAATCCTGTTAATCCATCAGGAGACAAAAAAACTGAACTTGTCAGGCACTAAGTTATTACCCTTGGCTGGGATCTGTGTGGGGCAACAGAAGGTGGAGCTGGTTCCCTTCTGGACCTCACATCCACTACTCCTAGTGCAGCAGTATGACTACTTCAGATTAACTAAGTGGCAGCAGCAGCCCTTCCTAGAATTTTTGTTTGTCCAATTAAAACAGAAATCTGATCCTCCATGTTCACATCAGATTAACCTCTGTGTTTATTCTGCTTTTTGCTGACATTAATCAAATTTGAGAAAATTATATGCCTGGAAAAACACATCTGTTTGCACATGTTCAGCAAGAATTTCTTTGACTGCTCAATTTCCAAAGAGCCTTTTTTTTTTTTTGCCTGTGCACAGCTGGGACACCATGACACTTGGAGCTTCCTTGTTTTTATGGAGATAAGACTGAGGCATCCCAGCAGTGTAGGTTCCATTTTCTGTTAGGTTATTTGTTACTCTCACAGGATAAAGATCAGAGGTCTGTGTCCTAGAATTAGACCTTCCAGCTCTGATGCTCATAAAAATGTAGGAGCTGGCACAGAACATTACTAAGGTCACAGAGTTGAGTGGAAAAGCTGAAGCTAGGAAGTACTAGTGTTTTGGATTCTCAGCAGCGCTTCAACCCCCTTCTCTCTTCCCATGCCTTTCTATTTAGTTGACAAATGTTTTTCTTGTTGTTGGAGGATGACAGCTCATCCTCATGGTGTCTGTTGCCATCTTGTCTGTCCCTTTGGAAACTGCAGTAGGACTCAACAGATCTGTAGGCAAAACAGATGGTTGGTGGGAAGCAGGGAGGGTGAGAGACACAGAGTTCTCTAACTTGCTGGAAATAGTATTGGTTTGTATCCTATTCTGGCAGCACAGCTGGAGGCAAAAGAGAATGTGTCTCCATGTCTTTCTGACAGTCTTTTCTATAACTGGAAGGCAAGCAGGATTGCTTCTGACTCTTGCATGGACCATCAGCTTATGCAACATGATGGGGAATATGCAGCAGAAAGCATGGTGAAGAAGATGGCTGCTAAGAGGGAATGATTTTTCACTCCTCCTTTGGCTCTTTCAGGACTCTTGTCCCCATTGAAGATTGCTAGCTCAAAAGCTTCAAATTTTTTCCAAAATGTTTGGCACATTCATCTTCCTATTTGGATCACTTACTTACTTCCTTCCTTTCCTAGAAGTAGTAGGAAATATCCCATGCCTCAGATTCAGGAGGAAGTTTTGTACATTCATGTGACCTCCCAAACACATCACCCTCACACACAGATCTTAAATGTCTGGTATAAATTGTCCCTTTCACAGCAGGGCTGAATCCTGGCACAGTGGATGGCTGCCATCTGTTAGAGTCACTTCTGCTGATTTATGGGCTAAAAGGGATCAAAAGGCTTTTCATCATGTCTTCTGGAAAATCATGTCCTTAGAAAACCAGCAGAGTTCTCCATGTACTTTATGGTGCCAGCAATGATTCTTTGTTTGGTTTCTAGGTGTGAACCTGTTGTAAACTGTGTGGTTCTGAGGGTAATGGCCTGTCCAGAATACATGGAGAGAAGGTTCAGCAGTTGTCCTAAAGCACAGAGTAAATGAAGCAGAGTGAGCCACTGTGCACACATTTTTGTACAGTGCTCCTGCCTTTCCTCGTGCTCTGAGTGTTCCTGTGATCTGTGAAATGGAGCTGTGCTTGTCATGAAATCACAGCATAAATGTCAGCAATTTTGTAGGTTGGAGTGGCTCTTGCTGCATGGGCACTTTGCTGCCAGGCCTCAGATCAAGGCACCCATGAAGTGCCATCACAAGTTCCTTTGTACTCGTGCATGCCAAGTTCCTCCTGCTTGGTTTTGATAAAGCTGCTGATAGACAAATAAAAGGCTTTTGGAGGCATTTTTATGTGAATCCTCTCAGCTCCCCTCTTCTGAGAGCTCTCCAAATAAACTTTTTCAGAGCTTGCATTCTGAACTGAACTATAAATGGCTGGATCTGAAACAGTCTCACCCAGAGTAATTCTGTTTTCATTATTGGCTGTGAATCAAGAATGTTTCACAGCTGAAACATACCCAAAGACTCAAATTAGATACTCATAATCATCACACTCTTTGTATTTATCATGAACAATTTTTGGTTTGTTTTTCTGTAACAGTCCTAAAAGCAGTTTCTTGAGATCAGATGCTAGTGGAAAGGCTGCTGCAAATCACTTAGGTTTTCTCTACACAAGCTCCTTCCAATTGGAATAAAATTTCCCAGATTTTAGTAAATTTCTCTTTGAGGTATGCCCACATTATGAGATTAGAGACACAGCTAATCTATGTTGTTGGTTTTTTGTGGAAGACACCTCGAACATTTAACTGTGGGTTTATAGCTTGGCAGAGTGACTTTTATTTGGATTCAGAATATCAGAACAAGAAAAATGAAGAGAGACCTCAGCACATGTCTAGATTTTTTACTTTCTTTGGCTGCTCTGGTATGACTTCCTCTACTTTCAGTGCATTAAAAGTTTAATTTAATTTAAAGTTCCATGTCCTGTTACCAGTAAGAAAATAGAGCTGCTCTTGTATTACTGTTTCTATAACCTGTGATTATCAAGAATAGGGGTAATAGAAAAATTCTCCAGAAATATTTCTGCCCCTCTTCCTTCTCTCTGTGCTCCTGGGTAATGCCAAGCTGCAGTGGCTTGTATAGTGACAGGAAGGAGGGGAAAAAGAAAACACACTTTGCCCAACAGCAGTTTTTGTGATGGCAGCAAAAATATCCCCTATTAGGATTTTATACATTAAACATCCATAGCAGTTATGTTTAATGAGTGTCATTCATAACACACCTTGAAATCCATGCTACTTTGGTGCAAGATTGAGAAGGTATTTTTCATTCATTAATCTCTCACTTAGTGTCACTCATAAGAGGTCTTGTTAGAACAATAATGGATGCCAGTAAAATCTGTCTCCCTGCTTTCTGCTAACATAAATCTCTAATTTTTCCCTTAAACTAATTAATTTATTCCAAATGTTCTGTCGCGTTCTTTACCTCCTTTTCTCTTTTTCATTGTTCCTTTCTCATTAAAATAAGCTGTTCTGAGGAGACAGCACAGTAATTCCAGGACAGTTTTTAGGAATTTACTTTCTCTTTAATGTTGTATTCAGACAGATCATTTTTATTGACTTAATCTTAGAGTTTATTTTAAACTCTTGCTTTCCTCAAGGCTTTTCTTGCAGTGTTGCTTCTTTTTTGTTAACTTCCTGCAGTCAAAGCAAAATTATCAAACAGAATGACAGGATGGTCAAGGTTGGAAAGGACCCTGGAGGTCATCTGCTCTGACCTCTGGCTGAAGAAGAGTCAGGAAGATCTGGTTGCTCAGGACCATGTGATTGATCCCTACTATGAGCATTTGTGACCTGTAGAACAGGTGTTTTCTTTTCCTTCAGTCTTCCAGGAAAAGAATAGGAAAGAAATGAACAATAAGTAATACAATACTTAATTTTAGAGAAGGTGGATTGAAAACCTAAAGCTTGTGGACTCAATAAGCAGGGTTAGATTGATGTCTTACTGGTCTCAAAAACAAAAATTCCCTTTCATGTTTGTACCCAAAACAGAGGTGTGACTATTTAAAGTAAAATCTTGTAGAATAAGTTGATAGGTTTATTCTTGTAGAGTTAAATTAATAAGACTTTGATAAAAAGGGTAGTAAAACAAAAGTTCACTCGGATGACCCAAAGCAGGAGGGAGATTTCAGTACAATCTTTGAAAAGCCGAAAGTCTCCCTTTCTCTCGCTCTAACTGGCCTTTCTTTCAAGTGAAGACTTGAATGTAAAGGATTGAAAATGCTTCTGACAGACTCAAGTAGGTAATTTTCTGAACTGGCTGAGCTTGGAGTGAAAACATGCCACTATAATGATGTGGTTTTGTGGAAAAATAGCAGAATAGCTGTCACTCTAAGACTGGAAAAAGGGACCTTAAGCTGACATTTGGGGAGGAGTGAGTGTAGAGTCAGAAAACACCAGCTTGAAGCTCTCAAGACACTGTTTGCCAGCAGTTGGTGGTGCATATTTCCTGATCTTGTGTTATGGCAATGATTTTAGTGTTTCAAGTTCAACTCAAGCCTGTTTCATTTTGGAGTATTACATTGAACTTGAAGGTTTTGAAGCAGCACCTTGTTAATTGGTTTTTGTGGGGTTTTATTTTCAGGTCTCAGCATGGTTTTTCACAACCTTTACAGTCTCAGGGCTAAAGGACAAACTCCACTATGTGGAAAGCCTTCAGCAGTTGTTCACAGCCATACCCCCAGAACAGATTGACCTTCCCCCTTTCGTGCTCGAGTACGATGCCAGGGTAAGTGACTGCCTGTGGCCGCCATGAGTCTCTGCCCTAAGAGCAGCTCTTGTGCTGCTCCCATTCTGCTCTGCAAGTCCTTAAGGGCACTGACTTCCACACCTTAAGTACGGGGAGAAGGAAGAGGGAAGGTTTCTGGAGAGTCTGTGTTGTTCTGTGAGTAATGATTCCCTGAATTTTTTGTCTACATCATCCCAAGCAGAGGGCTTGGCTGGGAAGGAGGGCTGCTTTCCCATTAGAGCAGTCTCCTATTGCATAAAAGGCAGCCTGTCCTTCTTCAGCCAAGATCTGTAACATAACACACTAACAGCCTGTGGACAAGATAAAATTTGTGTTAGCTGCTGCACACCTTATACTGACTGGAAAAAGAAATGGTAGCTGTGTTTTGTCTTCCCTGCCCCACATACTAACAAAGCATTCAGGAAAAGTAAAAAAAAAAAACAAAAACAGCAGGGAAAAATGGAACAGTAGAAAAGTGTCCTGCCTTTGTATAGGACTTTCTTCCTCTTCCTTTCTGCACCTCAGGTCTCTAACCAAATGGTGGCATGAATGTGGCTTGCATTGGCAAAATCCTTCCCAAGACTATGTGGTGAAACTCCAAAGGAGTAGCCAGAGCTGTGTGTCTGCATTAGTAGCTGTGTCTGAGTCACTGGTTGTGCCAACATCTGTGGCTTCCTGGTGTCACAGCTTTGGCTTAATGGCAAAAGTTTAACTTGCACTTCCTGCTTATGCTTAAAACACAGGCAAAAACAAGTTTTCTTGTTCAGCAGCACAGTCCCCTCCTGGGTGAGTTGTGGCACTCACTATACCCAGGGAAAACAAAACCTAATATCTAATTATTTCTGCCTCTGTGGCACTGTCACTGCACCAAGGTGTATTGGAGAAGACTTCTGTTCAACTGCTTGTTCTGTTCTCATTGCAGGAAAATGGGCCTTACTATTCCTCTTATCCTCCATCCCCTGACTTGTGATCTGCAGTCCTGTGATGCTGCCAGTTCCCCATGGATCCAATTACCTGATGCCTGCCAAAACCTGTGCATTTACCCATGTACAGAATTCAGAGAGAGGGTTTTCCTCCCCCAGCTCTGGTATTTTTTTACTGATGAGATATTTTCAAGCACTCAAGCAATCAGAGAACTTTATGCCACTGTGAACTGTACGACTATTTCAAATATATTTATCCAATGGAAAAGCTGATTTAAAGATCACTAGATGCATTTGTTTGTTTGTTTTGTTGTTATTGCTGCTGTTATGTTATTGTTGTTTTTTGAAGCTGTTACATTATTTTTCTGAAGAGACTTTCTCTTTTCTGGGAAATCCATCAAAAGCACTTGATCATATTTTTAACTATTCCTATTTTCCAGCTCTGTTTGTAATACCCATTTCTGACTGGTCTGTACAAGTATTGTGTAGTACCAGCCTGACACATCGCTCATCATATGGTCTGTGTTTCACATCTGATTACTTTCCCTTTCTGTTAGTACTGATTACTTTAGTCTTGACCCAGCAAAACTATCTGGAATTGGGAATGCCATGTCTGCAGGCTGACAGAGCACTACAGCCAAGCCAACATTACTCCAGGATTTAGTCCCACAAACTGCTAGGAGCCTTGAAAAAGTCCCTGTCAGTTTTCATTGGATGATGTGAAGGACCATGTCAGGATGCCACTACCCTCCCAGTAAGAATAAAACTGAAAAGCATTTGTGGTTTCTTTTCTCTAACTGTACTCATTTATGTTCTCCTTTGCCATGGCCAGCTATGTTGGTATAAGTGGATGCCATCTGCCTAAACTGGGCTTGGAGGGGAGGGGAAATGGTGGCTCCAACCCCAGCCTCTGGTGGCAGAGATTGTTTCTTGGAGGTATCAGAGTCCCTCTGATTTCCTGTTACACTCAGTGATTTTGGACAGACATGACATGTGCCAGAGAGCTTAGCCACAGGTTACTTGAGGAACTGGAGGTGAAGTGTTTCAGGGCTGCCCATGGAAAGCTAAAAGAGGAGGGAGAAGGCTCCCTTGTGAAACATAATCAGCGATGGCAGACCTAAGTGCAGAAGGTCTTGGTAGGAAGAATGTCACAACGCTACTGAATGTGAAAATGATGGTATGATTTTCATTATTTGATTCCAGCCGCTTTCCTGCTCCAACTTGTATCTGCTACTCACTGTTTACCAAAATTAATTTCCACTTCTGCAATAACTACCTTATTTAAGCATTAGCAGAAGTCATTGTGAGAGCTCCTAGAAGGTGGCCATTCATGCCTGTTGAGCTGGTTGGAAATGATACCCCTGTCTTGTTTAAAGATACTGTAAACTGATGGAATAAGCAGGGAATAATTCTCTCTTGGTCATCTAATTGCATGTCATGATTTCTGTTTGCAGTCAGAGAGTTTGGAGTGTGGTCTAAGACAGGCCATACTGAGTTCCCTTTCTTTCCCACCTTTGCCTCCTGGCTCAGTGTTGTGTTTATCCTGCACGTATCCTCACATATTGGGATATCTGTTGCTATGTCAGTCACAGAATACAGTAATCACTTGCCTGGGCTGTAACAGTTGTGTATATACAACATATAAAAAGCAAGTGGGTTTGCTTTCTAAGTGTCCCTCAGGGTCCTTAAGTGAGTCCATAATCACATCCAAGGTGCTGCTAAAACCTGTAAACTCCAGCGCAATGGAAAACTCCCTTGGTGCTAATACTGGGGAGCACTGCACCTTATGGTCTGTTCACATGGGATTGATTCAGCACTTTCCTGGTGGCTTTGGGCAAGGAAACAGCAGCAGTCTGTACAGAGCAGCCACCACGTGTCCCTCCCGCCCCTTTTCACCTGGCTGTTCACAGCTGCCCTTGCCCAGTGACTTTTATAGCCAGCCCTGAATTTTCCATGCTTCTCTAACGATTTGTGCAGCTTTCCACCCCCGTGAACCATCTGCTGTTTTTCACACCCCGGGCTTTTCCAGTGGGGCTGCTGCAGAATTGCCTGCAAGCGCTTAATGGGCAGATTAAAGGTGATTCAGAGCTTATTGTGGAAACCAAACTCTCAGCCTGACAGTTTTTAGATGGTTTCTGTCCCTTTAGCTCACAGATGGCTCAGAGTCATAAAACCTAAGCAGTTCTTGTTAGGACTCAGTCTGCACGTTTTCTAAACGTGCAGTCATTTTCAGAAATTATTTGGCTCAGTGAAGTGTGAATGTGCCTCCAGAGCACTTGCAGAGCAGAAAGGAGATTTTGGCACTGTGCATCTTATTGTGTATATTTTTCCCTTGAAAGACTTTGCTTTAAATCTTTTTTTTACCCAAGTCTTGCAAATCTCAGTGGCAAGACAGACCTGCATTGTGCTGCAAAGATCCTGCATTTTCCAGTCAGTCTGGAGCTGACAATTTACCTGGTTTATGTTTATAATGGAGATATTTGAAAAAGTAATGTGTCCGTGAAGAAACCCAAATCATTGAAATGCTCAGGATATTCACTGCTATTAAAATGTTTCATTGCTTAATTCTAAGATGCAAAAAACTGCATTAAAACAGCTGAGCTGCATTTGTTCTAGGCAGTGATAAACACTGGCCTGCCCTAGTTAAGGGTGGACACAATGCTTTCCTCTGGAAGGTGGCCAGGGAGGCAGTCTGTGCATTTTATCATCCCTACCCACTGCAGAATTCAAAGTTCTGATGAAGGGTTTGTTGTCTTGCTTAAAGCCATCGTACACCATCTGCAGGCTCAGAAAGGGGACTCTCCTCAGAGAAGTGCATTGGTGCAGTTATGAGGGTCATCATTCACCTCAGTGTGGCCCAGGGTGTTACAGTGGTAGAGTGGCAGCAGTGCTGTCAGTAAAACTGAGCTGTGGTGCTCAGGCCCTCCTTGGCCACCCTGTTCTGACAGATGTGTGTTCTCTCAGTGGCACTGCCATTAAATGTCCTAAGTCTGACCATGCACAGGTGACTCAGTGTGTGGGCTTACCTGTTCTCATTTGCCCAGGCTGAATTTGTGGCACTTGCCAAGGCAGTGACAGATGAATTACGTGGTGGCTGCTGCTCTTGCTGAGTGTTGTGCTGGTTTCTCAGCTGGATGCTGTTGGGGATCGGCAAGAACTCGTGGGTGAAGTCGGAATGTCTACAGGTCTTTGAGCCAGGGTGAATTTAGAGAGTCACAGAATGGTTTGGGTTGGAAGGGACCTAGTCATCAAGGTCATCTAGTTCCATCTCCCCTGCCATGGGCAAGGACACATTTCACTAGACCAGGGTGTTCAAAGCCCCATCCAACCTGGCCTTGAACGCTTCCAGGGATGGGGCATCCACAGATTCTCTGCACAACCTGTTCTTGTGCCTTGTTTGCCATGTACACTTCAGCCTGAATTGTTCTTTTTTCCTGTGCTCTCCTGCTCACAAAACCTGAGGATGAAAACAGAGCTGCTGAGTTTCCTGGACATCTCTTCCCCAGTGGTTGCCTGAACCCATTTTTCCTACTGCAGCTGCCTCTGTTGCCTCAGCTTTGCAGTGAAGGAGGCCTTGTCCTCACGCCCGTGGCTGCAGGGCTGCACGGGATTAGCATCCTGCTGCTGAGAGCAGACACTCCATGTGAAATCAATTTAGATGGTTCTGCTATTCAGCAAGCTGATACCAGCCCTTCTCCCCTGTCAAAGTGAAAAACAAGAGCAAAAGGAGTTATCCCCTTTCCTTGGCCTCTCTGGGATGAATCTCCTGTTACATTTGTGACCAAGCAACCAGCTAGTCCTGGTCTGAAACTTGTTTGCACCTCTAAGTGTAACACAGGAATTCCTGACTATGTTGATTCTGGCTAAATAGGAACTGATCCCAGTGACTTCTGTTAGCAAGTGCAGTCTTGGGAGAGTAAGGGAATTGTTTCAGCTGTATTTGGGGAAGAGAGAAAGAAGAAAACTACCTGGAACAATTCAATTTGTGATCCTCCAGTGCCAGGGAGGACTCACACCAAAGCATAGCCAGTACTCCTACAGCAACTGGCCTCCTGGATTATCTTCAGCCTCCCTAGGGAAGTAATAATCCCCAAGTTAGAGGGATGAACAACTGAGTACAGAGACTGGCAGTGTGCCGTGTCCAGTCTCTGTGCTAGGCCAGGGTGAGGATGGGGGGGAGCTAAAGCAGCCCTGAGCCATACTGGACATACTGGAGCAGGTAGAGGCAAGCAAACCTGCTGCAAGGTGCTGTTTCCTTCCAAAGTGAAATGAGAGGAAGAGGTTTCATGCCTTAGTATGAGATACAGAGCCTTCTTTGCCCATGTGCTTAAAATTAAAGCAGTGTGTGAGGTGGTGGGGAGGGTGTTCCTCTCTGGTTCCAGAGCTGATACAGCTCCCTCCTCCAGGAGAAGGGGGGGAGTGCTGTGTAAAGGTTAAGGACTGCAGGGATTAAAATGCTGCAACCCTGAGCCCTCTGCGGCATGGCCTCTGCCTCTGTGAGTACCAGGTGGATTTCTGATAAGCAGTCTACTGCTTGGTTCTGCAGTCCCCCTGAAATATTTTAAATGGCAAAACCATTCTCAATGTGTATAACTGAAAAAATGCCAAGATTCCTAATGCAATTTAGACATAGCTGTGGAGGAGGTGGCTTTGCTTGGAAGGACATTATGTACAGAAACGAGGGGAAGGGGATTGTATCAGATGATCCACAGCAGCCTGTCTGCCAGCACAGCATCTGTTTTTAATCGGTCCATCAGATCCTGTTTGAAGCCTTTCTCAGCTGTGCTTCCCTTGAAAACCAGATTCCTCATCCAGATGTGGCAGGACTGCTTTCCATTACAGTGTGGTTAGCACAAGAGCAGCAAAACTCAAATGTTACTGTGTGCTCAACACTTTCACCAAGCTGTTGTGAGAAGTCCTTGCTCCAGGGAAGATGTAGGTACCAGAGCCTCTTCTCCTTCATTCCCCCCATCTACCACAGTTTATTCCTCTCCTGTTTTTGAGGGGGGTAGCAAGGAAGGTTGTTAAATCCCTACCCTTGTGCTGTGGAAGGTGTCACAAACAGAGCAGTGTCCTCTAATACCAATGCTTCCAAGAGGAACTGGTTTTGGGAGCAGGATGTGGCTTTGTGTCCAGGTAACCAGTAATGCAAGAGTACCCTGAGCCTGCAGGTCCTGCAGAAATGCTCAGGATAGGCTGATCCTGGACTAGAACCAGTTCTGCACTGTGTCAGTCAGTGTGGTCCTGACACATCTCTGCCTGGTACCCCCAGCTCATTTGCTTCCTGCACATGTGAGTTTCAGATCCATCCACTAAGGAAGCTGTGGGCAAATGCGGTGGGCTTAATCTCAGTCCACTGGGAAGGTCCTGTAACTCACTGAGAACTGAATGGTAAACAGAGGAAAGGCTCAGCCTGGTGATTTGTTCTTGTTGCATGTTGTTATTTTTCAGAAAGCAAAAGCAATTTTTAAGTAGTTGATAAGAAAAATTATTCAACTGTTAACGCTTTAATGAAGCTCTGGAGTAGTGTACTCAACACCTGTGCTGGGATCAACTCTGTGGCCTGTCACAGAGCAATAAGGGTCCTGTGTTGTCCATCTTTTCCCAAAAATCTCCCTTGTGCCTGGTACCTTTAGGAAACAGGATTCTGGCTATGACTGAGGAATGCTTTGTGTGAGAGGGTCTTCATTATTGCCACAAACCTGAGCTGCAGTCCTGGCCTGGCACACGGGCACTGGGTGCTCAGAGCAGCTGGGCTGTAACCTGGCCTTCTGCTCGAAGAGAGGGCTGCAGAGCAAGTTTCAAATGTGGCTGTAGAGCTGCTTTATCAACAGGAGCATTCACAACTGAGTCTTGTTTGTAGGTTTGTTGTCTAGCAAGACACTCTTAACAAACTGACATCTACCATAAAGCAACGATGTACAGGAGCAGACAGAAATATTGTAGTGAGTGTCCTGCCCTGGGGGTAGGTGTTTGTCCCACAGAACAGGCCCAGTATCTTCCATCAGTTTATCATGCTAATTTCAGTGAAAGAGAAGTTTGCCAACCCTGATTCTCATTTTCACCAGAACATTTGTGCAGCAAGGAGCTCGCTGTGGTTTAAAGGTTTAGAGCTTTAATAGCAGCATCTGGCTGCCATCACAGCTTGGACACACTTAGCCATTGCTAATGGTTTGGCTGGAAAAGCTGTTTTTACATCATCTGAACAGGTTTACTTATTTGCAAAAAGATGTTACCCTGTCTGCCCAGAAAGGACATTTCAAAGGTGGCTTTGCATATTGAAGACTAACACTAATGAACATCTTCACAAGAACAGGGAAGGTGGAAAATGGCCCCTTGACTGAATTAATAGGGGCAGTAAGGGAAGGCCTGGCTGGGGTTCATTATCTCTGCTGGTTCTCTGGCCCATCGATCCATTGGCACCCTCTTCATGGGATGCAAAGTGTGCAGTTTGGGGCAGGTGAACCCACAGCACTTGGAACCCGTTCTCTGCAGTAGCAGCCAGCAGCAATAACGAGTGAAGCATAATGCAACTGCCCTCAGAGGAGTATACCTCCTTTGTGGATTCAGGAGCTCCTAAAAGCTTTGGGCCACCTCCTCAGCAAGCTGCAAGGCCCCAGAGGTGTGCTAGTAATGGGAGATCCCAAAGAGAGTGGATGAGCCAGCCTGGCCAGTGCTCACCTGAGACAGAAGAGTGGAAAGAGAAAGAAAGAGCAGATCCTGAGGTCACTAAATCTGCTACTGTCAGCAGGTAAAGCCTCATCAATCCAGCCCATCCAGCCCTTGGATCCATCCCTTGCCAGCAAGGGGAAAACTGAGAGAAACTGCTGGGCATAGCTGAAACTCTCCCTGACAGTGCTCTGCATTGCAGGCCAGGAGCAATCCCCCTCTTCTGGTCCCAGTGGACTTCAGAGGGTTCTTCCAAAGGCGGTGAACAGTACATTTCAGTAACGTGAGCCTCTCTGATTTGTTATGAAAACACATGCAGGAGTTTGCACACACTGTCAGTAGGAAATTTGAACTTGGTAAGAGGGTACTGAGCAGAGACCAGCTAATGGTCAACATCATGGTCTGAATGATGACACTGAACAAGAATTTTTCTAAGGCCAGAGCCATCAATGAGAGAGCACTAAGCAGAAAATCTGCTCTTTATGAGACCAGACAAGAGCATCTGAAAAATGCAAACATATTTTATGGTAATGCTAGGATAGCTTCTTTTGGCAGATCCCAGTGAAGTAGTTACATTGAAGGGAAACGCTCCATGTCCTGTTGTGGTGCCTTTGTTTGCACTTGAGCATCTCTTTGAACTGGACTCTGTTACAGCCATACACCGAAACATTTTTGAGGGACTGATCCAAGAATTTAGAAAATAATAATAATAAAATGTTAAACCCCAAGAGCTGACAACCATGAAGAAGGAGAGGCAAAAATGTTCTGCAGCCTGGCTGGTGCAGCAGCAGCCATCAGTGGGACCTGCTGATGTGCCAGCTCAGAACAGCAGGGCCCAGGGCTGTGGGATGGGTGCTTTGTCCACCAGAGCATACTGAGGCCCAAAGAAAGTGCTGGAGCAGGTGGAGTTTTTGCAGATGGAGTGGCCATAAATAGAGATGCCCTTTTTAGAGCCACTGGTGCAGTTAGGCAAATTCTCTTCTGCTGCATCAAATTTAAATGTCTCACTCTGTGCATTGTGATCATTACTGCTACCATGAGCCAGCAAAACTGGTTACACAGTCATTACAGAAGCCACAGCACAGAAATTCACAATCAGCAATGAACTTTCAAAGTGAGTTACTAAAAATAGACGTTGGGGCTGCCCCCCTGCAAAACCCATTGCTCGATCCTGCCCCATCTTCCAGTGGCCCTTTTCCAAGGGGCTCAAAATGCAACTCCTTTTCAGCACCTGCTTTGGAAAGGCCAGATGGATATAAGTTATTTACTTGCTGATGGATGTAAGTTATTTTATTGATTCAGAGCAGCAGCAAGTCATACAACCAGAAATAGTCCTTACATCTGTGGGAAACACTCTGCAGCCAGCAGCAAGGTTCTCTGATGCAGGGCTGCTTCCTTAGCCTGGCCTGGCAATGCTCCTCAGCCACCCTGAGGGATTCACCACAACCCTGGAGCAACCAGCAGGGATGACAGGGGCAGAGAGCAGTTCCTGCGTGCCCCCAGCCCACAGCACAGCTCACTGCAGTTTTAAACCTTCAATATTGAATCAAACACGCTGACTCCAGACACTTCTTGGGGGGCTTTCAGCTGAGGCTTTTGGGATGAGGAAGAGCAAAGCTGTTTAGGAGCCCCCTGGATGCTCCAGTTGCTCTTGGATGCATCACAGCACCTGTGACAGAGCGATGCCTGCACCTTGGCACTGCTGGGGAGGTCAGAGCATGGCCCTGCTGCTCCGCACAGCTGGAAGCTCACGCTGCTGCCAGCCCTCATCTCCAGCTGCCAGCATCCCCTGCAGCCTGAACAGCACAGAGTTTGCTGTGTCTGAAAAATCCCAAGAGCAGAGCAGCTGCAGCCACTCCAGGACAGCAGTGAAGGGACGTGCTCATGAATCCAGAGAGATTTCTTCTTTTCTCCTGGCACCAGAGCAAGCCCTAATGAGAAGCAGCCGTCACGAGCTTTTGAAGAATGAACTCACCAGGAGACTCCTCTGCTCTGATCAGCCTCCAAGCCTCTCATCTGCTCAGGAGGAATAACAAACTGGGACATCCAAGCCATTTTCATATGCACAGTGGAGTAGCCTCACATGGGGAGGACTGGCAGGGAGGACGGGGCAGGGCTGGAGCTGCTCTCCCAGGGATCAGGCAATGCAACAGGGAGCCTGCACAGCCCACAGAAGTCTCTCAGTCCCTTTGGCAAGATGCAGGAGAGGGTCAGGGCAATGAGGTGCTCTGCTTCTCAAGGCCAAAAAAGCTGCTGTTCTTTAACCTGGGCTCAGTTCTGGTTCATGCAGGCTGATTGCCCCAGGACAGACACACAGCCTGGCCAGGCACATCACAGCTCCTGGGCATCTTGTGATGGCCCAGAAAAAGAGACAGAAAGAATAGGGTTGTTTTCAACCAAAGAATAAAGTTTGAGGATACTATTTGATGGCCCAAACTGTTTTACTAATGGGGATTTCCTTTTCCTTTTTTTTTTTTAATTTAAATATTTCCCTTTTTTAAACCTCATTATTTTTCCTTTAGCATTTGCTTTCCTGCTGGCAGACAATTTTTTGAGAGTTCACATCCATTTAACTTCCATGCATCCTACTCTTACTACTTTCCAAGCCACATAAGGAGCAATTAACTTTTTATTCTGGAAAACAAATTATAAATACAATTATAGGGGCAGCCCTGAGCCCAGTTGCACACAATTGCAATTGCCTCTTTTTACCAAGACCAAGAGCAGCAATGCAGCTGTCTCCCTTTTTCCCACAAAGTTTTAACAACTAAATCTCCATTCATGTTTTGCAAAACATCCTCAGCTGGACAAAGCCAGTGATCCAACTGGCACAAGGTTTTCCAAAGAAAATTTCAATCCTTCCCAAGAGACAATCCATGCCAGCTAAGCTGAATTGTCCTCCCAGGTAGAAAAAGGGCTCTTCCTGTGGAGAGAGCTCGCCCTTTGCAATATTGCTAGCACAGAGTCAAGGGGTGACAATCTCTTGTGATTTCCAAAAGGTCGCAGGCAATTTGTGGCTCTGCTGAGTTTCAGGTGTTGTGGATCTTTTGCTTTCTGGTAATGTAAAACACCCACAGTAGATGAAAAGGGGCTTGGGTTTGGGATTTTTTCTTAAATAGAGATTTTTAAATATATATTTGTTGTTTAATCCTGAATTGAGTTTTCCTTGCACAATCTGCTAACCCGAAGCTCTCCTGTCTCACTCCTGTTTCCCTCAGGAAAATGACCAGGTAAAGATAAGCAGAGATGGAAACCTTGTCCATTGCTGGCTGAGGCAGTGGCCACTCTCTGAATTTTCACATAAAGTGCTTCTTGTGACCACTTGCCAGACATCTGGAGACCAACAGCTAAAAGGAACCAACATAAAACATAGATGTTTTAAATTGCTTGTTTGACTAAAATATTTTTGAGCCTCTTGGTAGTTCTTGGTTGCTCTTGGTTTTTTTCCCCTTGCTTGAATGGTGCCAAAAGTCTTCCAGGAAAATGAGAACAATCAAGATCTAATTTCCTAAATAGAATAACATTTTAAAAAAAAGAACCTCAGCTCTGCCAAAGTCGCAGGTATTTGTGTCTGCTTTTGAAGAAACAAACAGCCAAACCATGCCCCAAACGCAGCAACTGTCCATCCTCCTTCCTCTCGCAGGATGGGCTAGAACTTCAACCCTCTTTTCTGGTTTAATGCCACTTTTCCAAGAGAAAAAATGTTTTCAAGTTGGAGACAGAATGAAATGGGCCAGTTTATGCCAGCAATTTGTGCTGAGACTTCCAAAAGCTTGCCCACCAACTTACAGAACTGTAGAACCATAAACCCCTACCTGGCAAATCTCCAAAGGCAAAAATAAAGGATAAGCAAAGACACATTTAGAAAATTCATAAACCCACTGACTGCAGCCTGGAACACCTGCTGCAGAGCAAATGCCATCATCTCACAAACTCAACAGAATGGTCAGCTGAGTCAGCCAAAAAGTGACTAAAAAAACCCAAAAAAATTGATTTGAACTTTTGGAGGCTTTTAACAAAGTATTTTCTAAGGTAATCTGCAGACACAGGGTATGGCTATAGGCTTGTAGGCTGATTTTTTTTTCTTTCTATCCATTCTGCCTTGTGGTATTTAGCTTAAAGATTATTAAAAGAGCTATTAGAACCTTCCTTGCTAGTGCCAGGCCATATGGACTTGTTGGTTCCTGTGCTGTAAGGAGGAGTAAAGACTGGAGAGTTGTGCCTGCTGTGGTAAAAGGGGAGAAGTTCTGCCATGGAAACCAGGCAAAGGGGTAGAAATGGACAGGAATATTTGATCAGGTTTCCAGGGCAGTGACTGAGATTAGTGAGCCTAAAAGATGAGGTTAATTAGGGTTGATTTGGCAATGAGTGTGGCAGGAGGGACACTTCTGTGAAAGCACCACATGCAGTTTCTCTCGGACACCACAGTGTCCTGTGCTTTCACAACCGGACTAACCCCTTCCTGCCTGGGAACAGCAAACAGCAGCTCAGCAAACACCATCCTTCATTATCTTTGGCCCACTTTACTGATGTCCCCAAATGTGAGGGTGAGCAGCAGCTGCCCTAGCAGGCCCTGCCACAGGAGCGATGCCCACAGTTCCGGCAGGGCCAGGCCCCATCCCGAGAAGGGCAGGCACAGCTTGGGATGCCAGCCCAGGAGAGGGGTCAGAGCCATCCCTGCCTCCTTGGGACACAGCCTCTGCAGCACCCCAAAACATGATGTGCCTCTGGAGCTGCAGCAGAACCTTAGGGATTTTTCCCTTTTCTGGGATAAATGCCCAAGTCCCACAAGCCTGGGGATGCACATTGGGAGAGCGAGCACTGCAAGCAGCTGGGAGCTCCCAGCCAGGGCCTCTCCAGAAGGGCTGGGGCAAGGATCCCATCCTGGCATGGAGCCTCACCTCACTGCTTCCTCAAGGCCTTTTCAGGATCTTTTCCTCCAGGACAAGATGTCAACAAGCTGGCACAGAGCTGATGTTTAGTCTGACCTCGCTGTGGTGTCTCCAGTGTGCTGCTGCCTCACAGGGATCGCTGGCTCTCAGGAATTTTGCACTGCAGAGCTCTCAGAGAACAACTGAGCTGCTCCTCAGCACCAGGGCTGGCTCCCCTGCACAGCTGAGAGGCAGCTCCTGGAGTCCCAAGGGCTGGTGCAGCCAGAAACACCGGGGTACTGGCACCCAAGATGGGACAAAGCAGTCAAGAGGCTCAGCCAGCACTGTGAGCTCCATCAGATGCACCATGTCTGACATCCACAGCTGCCAAACTCCATGAAAAGCTCTGACTTCCCTTCAAAGAGTCCTTTCCTCTTGCGAAACACAGGTGTTGGCCAAGGAACAAGTAATTCATTCCATCCCTTGTGCTCTGTCACTCAGACATGGGGGTACAAACCCTCCTGGCATCACAGAGACATTTTGGTAGGATCACCCATTGGGCTATTCCACTTTCCCAAAGGATCAAGCCCCTCTGGGGACCACACATTTTCAGATCAGTTACTGAGATGCTCTGTGAACAGCTCAGAACCTTCTTAAGCAGGTTCACCTACAAATTGCTCCTCCAGGGTGGATGGGCACATCCCCACCCTGACATCCAGCAGCCCCAGGCTGCCCAGGATGGGATGGGGACGAGCACAAGCAGCTCGTGCTGTGGGTGGCACTGGGCACTCACAGGCCTGGGAAACAGCACTGGAGGGCTGTGCATGGAGCAGGTGAGCCACAGACCCCATTGCAGGACAGCACTCCAGTGGCAGGTGCTCAGCTGGTGCTGGGATCCATCACTGGGCTGGGCCAGGGAAACAGCAGCACACACAGGATTTTGTTGGTGTGTGGCATTTGGCTTGCAAGTCACCCCCAGCTTCCCCAAGAGCTGGGGGTTTGAAGGCACCATACAACAGCTCTGTTCAGAGACCCTCACCCAGCCCAGCCAGGCTGCCTGGTGTGTCTGTGTCAAACCCTGCAGGTCACCACCCTTACAGGGATGGATGGAGCTGGAGCAGAGCCCTCTGCCATGGGCTCCATGCTGGCAGAGGGAGCCACCTACCTACCCCTACCTGCTGGTGCTCAGGCCAGAGCACAAAAGCAGGGCAGGAGAGTTTCTGTGGGGTGTAGGAGTGCTGGAAAGCAAGGGGAAAAATTCCTGTTCTCAGGTGCAGAGAGGAAGCTTCAGTTGCCATGTTGTCTACTGGCATGAGGGGAGAAGAGGAGGAAGATGGGGACCAAAGCACCTTGCAGAAAGGGGGTATCCACAGGGCTCACTCACTCACGCACCCAGGAAAAACCTGCTTTAGGTGCTTGCCTGGAAGTCCAAGTGCATGGGCAGGAGGATGCAGTAGGCTTATCTCTCCTTTTGTTATCACTATCAGCACCTGGGCCACTGTGAAATGTTTCATGCTGCACCTGGCCTCCAGCCTCATCCCATTTTAGCTGCTGTCCTCTCACAAAGCGGCTGTTTTGAGTCAGAAAAGGCTGTTGAGAGAGCAGCTGTTTGCAGCCACAAGTCCTGCTGTGCCTCCCCCGGGGTGGAAGCAGCCAGGCCAGCTGATGGATGCAGGCAGAGGGATGTGCTGCACGGGATGCTGACAGCCCGCAGGTGTCCTGGCTTTGCTGTGACCTGGAGGCTCCTCTTCCCAAACGTTTTCCCTTGTGTCTCCAACTCCTCAGGAAGCCTGGCCTCTCATTCAGGGCAACAGGATGGTCCCAATGGCCACGGGACCTGCCACCCACACTGCTGTTGTCTTCAACAGAAAGGGTCTTCTCCTGGGACTGCTGAGGTTCTGGTGGTCCCTACTTGAGGCACAAGCCAGCTTCTGCCTAGATCCAGCCCTAGGAGAGCTCCAAGCCTGGCCCTGGGTTTTCCCTTTCCTTTCTCTCAGGCCATGTCTGACACACAGATAACTCATCCCAAGCCATGCCCAAGCCTACAGAGAGCTACAGGTGGCTCAGAGCTATGTCTGGGACAGTCCAAGACCATGAACCCATCTCTTCCAGCAGGTCCCTGGGGCTCAGAAAAACAACAATTTATCAGTGGGAAACACAAGCATAACCCCCATTAGCCCCATGTTAGCTCAGAAAGCCAAACCCCACCTGGGAGGGGATGAATTTTCCATTTTTCCATAGTGTAGGTTTTCTCCCCCGGGAGGGGAGAAGAAGCACACACTGCTGGGCAGTGGCAACCTTCCCCATAACATCTTGCAGGGACTCAGAGAGACTGCAGCCACCCTGGCCCATGTCATGCCTCACCAGCCCAGTGTTTCCTCCACGTGTAAGCTGTGCCCAGAGCTGTCAGAGAGGCCAAGAAAGGGGCTACAGCCCCCATCTCTTGGTTCCTGAGCCAGCTACAAGGCTGCTCCAAGCTGCCAGCTGGGATCAGGCTTGGCTGCTCTTGCAGCAGCAGCAGAGGCAGCAATGGAGATGGGGAGGAGGTGGGGGCCCTGCCAGAGGTGAGGGACCTGCATGGCACTGGACATGTGAGCACACAGGGCACAGTAAGGCTCCTGCCCTGCACAGCAACAAGGCTGCCTGTGACAGGCTGCTTTGCTGCCTCAAGTCTAAATTTGGCCCTGGGGCCAGCACCAGTCTCACTGCTGAGAAGCCAAGGTAAGGGGAAGTGAAAGCCACAGGCACCTGCTCTGCCTCTCTGTTTCACTTGTGTCACTCCCAGGAGACCTTGAGTTGCTATATTTGAGCACTGATTACGTCCTAGCTCTGCTCTTATCCTTGTTTGTGGAGTTTGACTGAGTTCACACACTCTTGTGTACACAACGTGCCACCCTCTGGCTGCCAAGGAGCGCTCACAGCTGCCTGGGCTCCCCCTCCACCACAGGGACACAGGCTCCTGGGGAGGATGGAAATGCTTCCTGGGAGGATGGAAATGCTGTCCCCAGGCATTCTGCACCCCAGCAGCCCAGAGCACACAGGAGACCAGAGAGGAGCTGCTGAAAGCCCAGGCTGGCTGGAGCCTGGAACTTGAGCCCCCATGGCAAGAGTGCCCAGAGATGGAGGGTACCAGCCCTTGTCCTCTGGGAAAGCCAGGAGAGCTGCCAGGGACACTGGGGTCTGCCTTTAAAGAGGGAGAGGATGGGGATGAAACCAGCACAGCTGCAGAGCAGCCCTGGCAGAGGGATGGGAAAGGAAGGCTATCAGGGGGCAAGTGGAGAGGAGAGCAAGCAGGGGATGTGAGGGTTGGGGTCTGTGGGAGAGGATGGAGAATAAAGGATGGCTCCTAAGCTCCAGGCCATCCTGAGTGGGTGGGGTCCTGGTCTCCCAGTTGCCCACCATCAACAGCACCTTTTTATTCCTGAGGGTGAGCATAATGATTCTTCCACTCTAGGAGAGCTGCCAGCCTGGGTCACATTGTTCCACAGCATGACCCCTCTTCCCTTCAATCCCATCCCAGATTTTCCTCTCCATCTCTTTCTATTGCTGAAGGGACCTTTCATTCTCCTGAGAGTCAAAACCCACTCCAAACAACTCAGGCTTGTAAGTCAACCCCCAAAACTCTTCACACTTCTTCTCCCCAGCCAGAGGGGCTGCACTGGAAGGAGGGAGCTGAGTCCCCTGTGACTGGGGGCACCAGCACAGCACATACCCCAGCCAGAGCTTTCACAGGCACACCCAGAAGTCACCTGTGTATTCCAGCTCCTTTCTTCCACTGGCATTTCCCTGGTCAGGCTGATCCAGTCATGACCTCCCTGTTCTTAGTTACACACTCTCTTCCTGGTATTTTGTTTCACACACTGGCATCACACTCCTCCATGCAAACATCTACAGAGAAATCCACACAGCATGGCCTTCCCATTTATTTTCTGCCACATGTCAAAGGGCTTAGAGTTCCAAGTTAAAATACTGCCCAAACTGTGCTGCAAGATTCATGATGTGGCCTCAGGCCCCAGAGCAAACAGTCTGAAACAAGGTGAGGAGCTCACACTATCTCAGAAGAAGAAGGGGGAATCTGCAGTTCAAAACCAACATCCAGGTAAACTCTGCCTTTTGAGGGGTCTCAGCTGGCTGGAAACAAATCCCTCATGGGTTTTGATCAGTATCCACTGAGTGTAAGGTGGGAGCTGAGGTGGGAAAGCTCTTCTGACATTTGTTCTATTACAGTCCTAGACCTGAATTATCTCTTCTGTGCAGCTGCCTACTAAAGAGGATTTGCCTGGAGACTGCTTGTCGGTGGCTTTTTGAGGAAGAAGCAAAGAAACCCTTGTGAGCCCAGCCTGCAAGAAAAACTGCTTCATGGGAAATGTAGAGGTGACCCTGAATGGACACAGAACAGCAAGATCCAAAAAAAAAGGGACTTTCTGGTGTGATGATTTCCATTTTCTTCTCTTTCCTTCTCTTTTCAGGTCTCTGTGAAATAAAACTGGGGTTAAAATACTTTCTCCTCTCTTTCTGAAAGGCAAATTAACTGGTCCTTATGAGACTCTCAGAGTGAAAGGATTAAATAAAATGGTATTAACCATTTGTGGCTATGGAACTGCTACACACGTGCCACAGCTGTGAGCATCACAGAATATCTCGAGTTGTTGGGAAGCCACCAGGACCATTGATAGTTGGATGCACAGTATTTGGACAGGTGACAGGTACCAGAAAAGCCCTGAGAAGGCTGGGCATGAGGCTTCATTTGGAGCTGAAGAGAGAGGCCGGTGGGAACAGCTCCTGGAAAACAGGCTCTCCCTCTAGAGCCTTCCATTCCGAGCGGGATCACACGGAACATCCCTCCCCATTTCCCTGCTGCTTAACCCCGCCCGCAGCGCCTCCGCCTCATTTTTTGGAAATTCCTCCACCAAATGAGAGAGAGGTCTTAAAAGAGTTAATTAGCCCTCTGGATTAAAGGATGTGTGCAACACCCAAACGTCCTACACACGCACACACCCCCGAGCGCACCTCCCAGCCCGGCGGCTGCGGGCGCTGTCCGCGGTGCTGAGCGCTCCGCAGGGACTGCCCGATGCTCCAGGGAGAAAATCCAAACACCCAACAAGAAGGAGGGGGGAGGGAAACACCAAAAAAACCCACAAAAAACCAAAACAAACCACAAAGAAAAAAAAAACCAAAAAAAACAAAAAAAAACCCAAAAACGTCAAAAAAAAAAAAAATCTCAATCAAAAGTAAACCACCTAAAAATCTGAACTGGACTTAAACATTGGAAAATGAGTTAAATGAGTTTGATGCGTGTCTTTTTCCACCCCCTGCCAGCTCAGGGGTGTCAACATCTTCCAATCTCATTGAGCTCATTGCAGTGGCTTTCAGCTGAAGCTGCCATCTCTCTTGCATACACAGCTCTTTGTCTGTCTAATATAGCCCTTCTAAAGAAATTTCTCTGTTTGAAAATATATTTTTTTCTCCACAAACTTTTTTCCTGTCCATCTTCTTTGTAAATTCCTTGTTGAGACATTAGGTTTTTAGAGACACATCACAATATACCAAACCACTGGCAGGAATATTCTGTTTCATATCCTAAAGGTTCTCATTTGGATACTCCAAAACCAGTTTCCAGACCCCTGCATGCCCCCTGACTGAACCAGTCTCAGGTGTGTGGTCACCAGCACAGACTCAGTACTAACTGGTTTTCTAATTCTGGCTCCCAAATGGTTTGGAGTCATTTCCATCTGGAAATGAGGGAGAATCCTTGAAGTTTATGGGGCTGACAGTGACTTTACCCAACTAAAGATAACTGGAGAAAAATGGTTGAGAGCGTGGACTGGATGTGCTTTAAAGATGTGAATTGTTCTGTGATAAAGCTCTGGCCTCTGAGTCAGACTCTTCCCTGAGCCTCTGCTCCTGTGTGGCAGCAGCACCTCCTACCACATTCAGGCACTGAGAAAAGCAAAAGCCAGGACAAGCAGGTCACACCTTCACGTGAGAGGGCAAGAAAGGAGACTCAAAGACTCCTTATCCCTGCAGGAGATGTCTCCACCCTGACCCCTGCAGACCTTGGCTGGAAGAGTCGCTGACACCCAGCCTGACACGGAGCAGAGAGGGCTCCAGCAGCCTGCAAGAACAGCCTGCAAGAAACACAGCAGCCTGCAAGAACAGACCCATGCTGTTATCACAGAGCCACCAGAAAGGGGGGCATATCTCCTCCAGGCCTTAAAGAAAATTCCTGGTATTTTTGTCATATTTCTAGCAGTTTGGGATAAGAAGCAATGCTGTAAAGGTTAACCAGAGGCTGAGCTGAGGTCCCAGATAACCCGAAGCCAAAGTGCCAAGGAGCAGAAAAGGCCCAGACAGGTTTTGCAGCCAGGCACTGACACCAGGGGCTGCCTCAACTCCCAGTAACCCTGGGCACAGGACACAGCACTCTCTGAAATGCATAAGCAGCTTATTTTGGGTGGCTGTATGTCAGGAACCCTCAGCCAAAATAAACCCCTTGGCCTGCTTCAATGCATCTTTTTAAAGAAAAGAATTTATATAAATACTCTTTTGTGAAAGAAAAATATTGTTGTGAGTCTGTGCAATATTTCACAAGATTTTTTTTCTTTTTTTTTAAATTACCTTCCCTTTGGAGCATAGGAGGTAGAATATTAGCCTGAACAACAGTCATACCTACATTTTGCTGTACTTATCATCTGTGACAGGAATCTCCAGGTGATATCTGGGACTCAGGTTGCAACCAGCACCTACCTGAAGAAAAATGAAAATGGCAACTATTTAATTAAAGTAAGATTTTATCTCTTTAAAGATATAATGAGTGTATAACAAAAAATAAAATAAGTAATAAAGGTCCTCCATACATTAAAACTCACTCTTTAAATATTTGTTTACAACATTTATAGATCAGTTATGCCTTGTTTACTCAGTTCTTGTGTTCTCTGCTTGCTCAGTACTGCGAGAATAAAGATTTGGTTAAAGTCTAGGTAAACTGCCAGCACTCTGGCATGTCTGGATTCTCAAGAATCCACTGCTACGGAAATAAAAAGGAAATTAAACCACTGGAAAAATTAAAAAAGTATGTTAGGTTTCTATGGAGCCTGATCAAATTTGGGGGCAAGGTTTAACTTGCCGCTTAACTCACACCACTTGGAGGTCATGTTTAATTGATACTTCCTTCACATCAATATGCAGTGACTATGGCAGGCACTGAAGGGCCCTGTGCTGCTGCTCAGTGCTCAGCAGCATCCCAGGCCCTCTCTAAAATGACCTATGCACAGAAATCCTCTCCTCCAGAGGCAGAATGGGCACCACTGCTTCTCAGACAGCTCTGGCCACATGAACCTTACACCTTTATGCAGTTTCTCAGTCCTCTGATACAATTCTTAAAAGTAGTGTCATTTCAATGGATGTACAATTCAGCCACTTAGGCTGTCAGACTGGTTCAAGTAGTGCCAGGAGCCAGTGCTAGGACACTGCAGCCTGTTTGTCATGTATTACACTGCAATATGTACAGAAATGAACCTCCTCCTTCTCTGAGATGGATGGTCCCTCTCACACAGGAACATGGCTTGCAATCCATCAAGCATGCCTGCAACAGCCCGAAGAACAGTCATCATCAAAAAAACATCAACAAAACCAAAAGCAAACAAACAAAAATCCCCAAACCAAAACATGTTTAAACTGGTTTTTTTCTTCAGTTTTTCTCTTATCCAAGTCTAGACCACAGCAGTGCCCTGTAACAGTACTTTTCCATGAGGTTTGGGATCTGGACCTTTTGGCTGCAGTGGACATAAACTCTCTGATGATGATCTGGTATTGTAATACTGCAAATCAGTCAAACGATCCCTGAGGTGAGCTAGAGACCCTTTCAGTATTCATCTACTCCTTATTAGCAGTAAGTCAAACCAGCAATCAGGCAGCAAGCACCTTCAAAGCAAAACCTACTGTTTCGGAATTAAAAGTCATAACTTCACAAGCAGTTTTACAGTAAGACACTTTAGTCAAGTATCACATTGCTAGTAAATGAACTTTAAACTAGATGTTCTCACTGAGTACTTCAATTAAAACAAAAATTCAAGTCCTGGTCAACTGAAACTCATAACTGTAGTTGCAATTCTACCCATACAGAAATCTTTTATTTATTTTAACCAGTCGACAAAAATCTGGCTGAGCATTCTGAAGGCCACAGTTCACACCATAAGTGCCGAGGAGAGCCACGTGGAGCACTTGATAACAGTAGAGCACATTAGCCACAATTCATATTGCAATTGACTGTTGCAAAATTTACAAATTCTACTTGTAGAGCGTCCTAAGCCTGGGCATAACACAGCCCCACAGCAATTTCTGCTGGCATGCTGCCTCACTTTGAAGTCAGACCTGCTTGTAAGAAGATGAAACATCTCTCTGTCAGTTTTCTGGGTCATCTGTGTGGATTTTTTAAAAACCTGAAGCCTTCTATCTGATTTCCGAAATGCCCCAATCCCATCCAGCCTCCCTTTCCCTTCCCACTCCATCAACAGGCAGGGCTTCCAAAATATCCCCTCCTGGCCCTGCTGGCAAGTCCCTCTGTTACCAAAATGTGCTTTTTCCTCTCTTCAGGGCCCATGGGCTGGGAAATGGTAACAAACAGGAATCCTCCTTCTACCAGAGAAGTGCTGCAAGGAGGGAGGCTAACCACCAATCTGAGGCATGCACATCTTTAGCTGGAATATTACTCCACATTCAAATTTTCCTCTGCTCCAAAACAGATGCTGGGGGTATTTTTCCTGTGAGCAGCATTTCTCTGGAGTAACTCCATGAATTTGATGCCAGAGGCTGAGCTCCATCTGCACATTTCGCTCCCACTGATCAAACAGGGCTGGGGAAACACATTCCAGGAGAGCTGGGCAGCAGGACAGCTGTAGCACAGGAGCCCACGGCACTCAGGTCTGCCAGGCTGCCAGCAAATCCCTCCCAGCACAGCACACACTCCCACTGCTGTCACAGGGAGCTTGGACTGTGCCCATGGCAGGCTCTCATCCCCAAAATAACTCCCTTTGTCCCAGCCTCAGGAAAAGCTGCCCAGGAGGACAAAGTGGAAGGGAACCCATGTGGATCTAGAGATTTAAACAAGTCCTGGCTGATTTAAGTTTAAATTAGCCAGGGCTGTGCAGCATTTGGGGAGCCCCACAGGAGCAGCAAGACAGGCAGCTGACTGTGATGAGTTACAGGTGTGATGGCAAGAGCAGAAACATGGAGATCTCCACTTCAGTTGTGCCAAACCAAAGATCCTTTGACCACTCATCTATTCCTTATTAACAGCAAGTAAAATCAGTAAGCCCCAAGGACATTTTTAACTGCAGAGTTATAAATGTGGAGGTGCAGAGAAAAGGACTGGGGAGTTGCTGCTAAGCACTGACAGAATATAAGGTTTCTTTGCTGTCTCTGCTCTGTATTTGCAGAGCAAATAAAAACTCCCAAAATAACCTGCGTCCAGTACCTCTGTGGACTTTGTGCTGACACTGGTTTTAAGCCACCTGCAGGTTTCAAAATGCCCACAGCCACGTCACATACCCTTCAGTGTGCAAGAACAATGCAAAACTGAGAGCACTATGCAACACTGAAGACAGCATGGTAGAAAAACAATGAAGATGAGTTACTCTGTCCATCCACCTCGTGAGTATTCGCCCACAGAATTCAGACAAAATGCTTTTCTAATACCCTCAAGTGCAAAATACCACATCTGGAAACCAGGAGCACAGATGTTGATAGCAGATGGTAGAGGCTGCCTCAGAAAGCATCAGATAGAATTTGAAATCACTGTGGATAACCAACTCTGCACAAGCACTCGGCATGCCATGGTAGCAGTGCCAGGCAGAGTTGGTGGACACAAACATCAAGAACTTGCTGCTCAAAATCTGAGCACCATTTTTTGGGAGCACGTAGAGCACTGGGCTAACAGCTGGTGCTGGGTAGCAAGAAACAGGAACAAGGAAGTTACAGAAAAAAACGTTTCCAGCTTCTGAATCAAATGTATACAACATAAAATGCCCATTTTCTGCAGTTCATCCAAGAACTGAAGAGATTACTGGATAGCAGGAGGCTGTCTGGGACTTCTCAGTCTTTTTGCTAAGGATGCAGCAATCCACAGGCTGAAGATGAAGTCCAAAGCCCAGTGTGAAAATGCAATTGAAATTCTCAGTTATGACCACAGTCAAATATTAGAACAGGTTCTCCCAGCACAGAACGTATTGCCACTATCTTTAGGGTAAGCTCAGGGCACTAATCTCCAGGGAGGAACATTCAGATATAGCTTCCAGAGTAAGTTTCTCAGATAAGCCACAGAGAGGGGGTGGGGAAGGGAACTGTTGCAGGTGGACGGTCAGCTCTGAAGCAAGAAGGGCACCCACAAAGGGAGCAGTCTGTGGGACTGTAATTCACATTCCACATATCTAGCACTCTTAGATTTGCCTTGCTGCATGGGGGCAGTGACTAAATTAGAATTCTCACACTTTAACCCTTCTCTTGCAAGGGAGGACAATTTTCCCTTTGCTTGAGGTGCAGTCAAGCCTTGGGAGTCTCCTGAAGTATGCAGGAGTTTCTAGAGAGGTTTTTCAGTGACAAAAGGTTACTGGCACAGACTAGACCAGCCACTCCTCTGTGTTGGCCAGGCTTCTCCCAGAGTTTGCACTACTCCATTCTCCAAGCATTGGTGATATGGATTGTCCTCTAATCTACTCACCAGTGACAGAAACAGCCCAGCATTTTGCAGCACAGCCTAGGGAACTCATTCCTGCTGGTTAATTAAACCACTTAAGGGTCAAAGGGATAACACTAGCAAATGTATAGGATTCCTGATCCTATACACAAACTACCAGCATAGGCCCTAGCAGCTGCTTTGCACACAGTTTTTGTCAAGACTCACTTTTTTTCCAGCATGATGACTCAACCCTTTCCTAGGAGGAAAATCATGAAGGTTTGGCAGGCTGAATAGTCCCTTGGCTGGGCAGTCTTGCCTGTAGGATGTGGAACTCATTGAGATGAAGCAGAACAGATCACAGCACTGCTACTGCAGCAAAACACAACTGCCATGTTTTATACCCATATTCAAGTGGTATGTGCTGAATAAATAAAAGTTATTTTATTGCTGAAAATACCAGCTATAAGTATTTCATGTATTGATGAACTAAATATATTAATGTGTAATAAGTAATATTAGATAAGCAGTAATGCACAGATTTTTTTCTCTCTCTTTCATAGGATCAACTACTCTGTCTCTGTAAGGGCACTTTGAGCACTCTGATTTCAAAAATATTAAGTATTCCATCTCAGAAGGAAGGAGAGAATAAGTACACCTGACAGAATAATGACAATAATATAAATTACCATGTGTCTAATACCTGAGCTCATCTTGCACAGCACAGAGAAGTCGGAGTTCTAGCAGATACCCCAGAACAGGATACTTATTTTCACTAACAGTACAACTGCAGTAGAGCAAAACCATCTTTCTTTAGTGCCTCTGAATGTCTACCATTATATAAGCTCTATATGGAACACACAGAGTACTCTGGCAGCACTTGCCTAAGCACAGCTATTTTGTTGTTTCACTATCTGACCCTGCAAAGCTGAGCTTGGTTTTCCAGAACCATAAGGGTGGTGCCCAAAATAACTCCAAAGCTTTTGTGGTGTGACAAGCAGGAGTTCAGGTGAGAGAGTTTTAGGTGACAGCAGATGGTTTGTGTTGCCCAGCTGCTTTATTAGTTCTTTATTTAAGTTCATAGGGAAGCAATTAGATCTGAAAAAGGGACTACACGAGGTTCATGATTGCTTCCATGGGATCACACCGCCTCTAAATTCCACAGACCTTTCCACTGCACGTGTTACAAGGTCCTGGAGGCTGGAATTTCTCCAGCAATACTTAGCTGAGGCGGGAGTTTGTCTGAGCTCTGGAGGGAATTCGAAGCAAGCACACTTTTTAAGAGCATTTATTCTTTATTCTAGAGAAAGAGCAGCAGGACTGCCAAACAACCCTAGCTTGTACTTAGCTTTGACCTGCTCAACTCCCACTGACCATTGGTTAATAGTGCCATCAGTGCTTAGGACAGCATGAAAGCAAAGGCTTTCAACCTGTAAATAACCTGGGAAACAATTGCTGACTTTGTTTCTCGCCCCCCTGGGTCATGAGCTGAAGTTAGCAGTAGCAGAGTGCTGCTCCATAAAGTGGAGTGTGTCACTGAACAGACTGGCAGGCTCCAGCTCAGACCAGACCCTGCCTAACAGCTCTGGGGCTGTGTCTCACCATGTCTTAAAGTTGAGACCAGACAGGGAAAAATGGTTCTCTAGAAGCTGTCTCTGTAATGAAAGTGCAAGATTAATCATGTCTCACTTGACTGACTAATCTCCAATAAGTTGAGGCAGATATAAAACATGTACCTCAAATAACATCTAAAGCAAGCATTGCTGTGCACTGTTACTCACCTCACAAGTGCACCTGCACACCCACTGGTCAATGAACTCTACAGATACTTTGTCAGCATTATTTAGATGCAAAAATAGCTTGAGGCGAGAGTGGTTTAGCATATGTTTATTTGCACAAGAATTTCAGCATCATTAAGGTCCAAACCCCAGTTTCCAAGGATGACAAGTGAAGACCACAGTGCAGAACAGTAGACAAAGTTACTGTGACCGATCTCACATTTGGGCTCATCACAAATCCAAATATTTCTAGTACCCTGTTTTGCCAGCTAAAAGAGGGAGAGGGAGAAAGAAAAAAAATAAAAATCACTTCTTCCAAAGAGATGAGAGACAGGTTTTCCAAGAGCTGACTTCTTTTAATAGTAAAAAATAATAAGAAACATAGAAAAAAAAGGAAGTGCAGTTTTATTCAGAGAGACAAGCCCAATCCAGACATGTAAGTGAGAAAAACCAGAGTGCTCCAACCTTTTCCTCCAAAGTTTCTACTACAGACCAACATCCCACTCTGTATCTGGCTTCACTGAAAATAAAGAACATTTATGAAATACATTTAACTGTATTCAAGAAACAGTTGAGCAAGACTTAGATGTGAGGGCTGGAAGTTTTATTATTCATTTGGCTCTCCCAATGCCCAAATTAGACCAAGCTGCTGGTGGCTGTGGTCAATTACTGCTCATTCCTGTGCCTAACAGCTACAGAATCCTGACTGAGCTGAGTGAGAGGAATGGGAAACAAGTACCATCAGTACACTGACAGTTTAGGATTAAGGAAATTTGTCCAGGTTCTCTTCTAAGAGGCCTTTTCCCAACTACTCATATAGTGACAAGGGGAGGTCACTACTAACATCAGTGGTTGTTCTAGGAATTGGGAACCACAAAGCCTAGGCACATACCAAGTGCTTAACCCCAGAACTTGAGTCCAAAATATGGATATTTAAGTTTCAGGTACAAAGCTTTAGGTATTTGGACTAGATTTAAATACTACCTACTGCTTTGTAGAGGAGATGATTAAGTGAAAGCATGAGGATCTTTTGAAAAATGGTTGTTCAGAAGCAAGCAGTAGTCTTAAACTCCCAACTTAGTGATTGACTGACTGAGCTGAGGACAAACACAGCAATAATTAAATCTTTAGCAGAGTAAGCACAAACTATGCTTCAGCTTACAACTTGCCACAGTGACCATGGATCAGCACAGGGATTTTTTTTAGCAAAGTGACTAAAACACAGTTTTCCACCAGGTCTCTTTGGCAGCATCTCCATCAAATAAAAAAGTCTATCTTACAGTGAGGAAGTCACAGCAATAAACTGCAAGTCAAAGGGAACTTGGCAATAAACGTTGTCAACAGGTGCTTAACCCCAGACTGGCTTTGTCCAGCAGTGCTTACAAGCTATACAAGAAAACCCAGCTATTTTACACCACAGCCTAGTTAGTAGAAGCTTGATCCTGAGGAATGATGCACTGAGTGTCACTGCAGCTTTACTTTAATGCCACTCTCAGAGGGAATGTATCAGGTAACAGTTTGAGGCACAGCAGTCTCTCTCTAAGCTCCACATGACACACAAGAGGTTAGAAGAGATTTATAGAGCAGAGGCATCACTAGTGCCGAGGGGTGACTGAACGAGGCAGGCATCCTAGACTTGGCCCAGGATCATCACTTTTACCTTTTAGTGCTCATTCTCAAATCACCCCTTGCAAGAGGGCTCCCAATAAACCTGACCTCAAACCAGCCAACCCACAGCAAACTGAGCCACTGCCGTTACACCATCAAGCTGCCAGCACCACCAGAACAGAAAGGGGAGCACCTGCAGCACAGTGGTGAGAAGCTACCAAGTACACCAGCTTTTCCTGCCAAGCCTGGATTATTTGGAAGGCAATGGGATGAGCAGTGTCCCAGCAATCCCTGGCACTCCAGGGTCAATGCAGCAGGCAGTGTGCAGCTTCAGGATACAATTTAACCACTCGAGGGTTTAGTATCTAAGAGCCAGGTTACAAAGCATCAGTATTTCCCACATGCCAGAGCATCCTAACAACCAGACAGGGAACACAAGAGCCCTGCAAAGCTCAAACCCAGGCACCCACTCAGCAGTTCAGAGAGCAGCATTTCAATGTGGAGCTTCCTCAGAGGCCTCAGCATCAAGTTACATCAGCAAAAGCACAATAGTTATGGCATGAAACTTAACTTCTCCATAGCTCTACCTCACTAGGAATCCAATTCAGCCTTTTTTCATTCTCTAGCATTTCCTTTTCCAGGAGATGCACCTGGCCTGATGCACCAGCAGCCAAGGCATTTCAAGACTAATAAAACAAGTCTGTGTTTTCAGCTTGTGAGGACTCCTCCCAAGCATCTCACCACTTCTTCCACACAAGCCAATGCACAAAACCAGTTCCTAAAGATCAGCCATGACATCACAGAGAAGGCAGATAGCTGAGTCTGAGCCCTTCTAGGCACCTGTTCACTTCTGCAATGGCTATAGCACAGGCTGGCTTCAAAAACATCCATGCAAGAGAGGACAGCAATTACAAACCCTCTAGTCTTCTTTATGGTGACACTCTATACTAGGCCAAGTATTGCTTTCCATGCAGGAGTTATTCTTGCCTAGGATTGCATTCCAGCAGTAAGCTTGCACTAAGTTTAACACACATGACAACACTGGCATCATGTTAGTTTGTAAAAAGTCAAAGTCTTGGATGACAGATGTCTTGCCTGTAAAGCACACCAAGTCCAAGCCACAGTTAATGAAAAAGGCTGGGTTTGCTTTCCAGTTTAGCTACTTTGGCTGACTAATCAGGAAGCCTTTAATGAAAAAACCATACAATATAATCCACCAAATTATTTGTCTTTTTGCTACCAAAGTTGCTATCAAAACTGTTCAGGAAATTAAGCTCAAGCCTGCTTAGCTACATACAGTCCACTTGGTAGATTGCATCCCTCCCTGCCTTCCTAAGCTAAATGAAGTCTGAACAGAGAAGCAGCCTCATTACTCTGTTGAGACAGTCTTTATGAAGTAGTTATGAAAAGTGGAAAGAACTTTTTGGTCTGATGAGGAGCAGGCCATTTTTACCATCATTTAAGTACAGCACTGCTGCTGTTTTCCCCCTTGAATGGCAACCAAACATTGGTGTTCCATCTGCTTTCTGCTCTACCTTCTAAGCCTTAATCATTTGTTGGATCAGGCACTTTGGTCTTACAAGCTTGCAGAAACAGTAATAAATAGTTACAGAAGTAATAAAAAAGATTCAGTGAACAAGCATTCTTGAACATTGCACCAGCACATAATAAATAGCTCTAAGATTTGCCTTTCTAGTCTACATCTCTGGTTAAACAAAAGAAACTCAAGATCATTGCTGTATGTATTTTACTATTGTAATTCAGTGAAAATCATCCTGTTAATAACACCACTACATAAATAACTGAGGAGTTTTTAACCTTCCTTATAAAGCCCAGGAGTCTCAAAGCAGCAAATTCAGCACACATCCTTCAGGAAGATCAGCCCTCTGTACCTCCAAGGGAGAGCATACTCTTCCAGAGACTATTCTGAACTCAGGCCCAGACTTTCAACAAACAGAACTTCTGTGGAGAGCTCTGCTCAGGGTTTGTACACCTCCTCAAGCGAGGGTTAAGAGCAGTAAAAAGGAAGAATTTTACCCTAACCACTCGACATGCTGTCTTCATGCAGTGACCAGGTGACAGTGATAACTCAGTGGTGACAGAAAGGCAAACCTCCAGGACCGGCCTGAAGTCATACAATACGAAAATCATTTTAGGAGGCACTTTCAGAATTCATGCTGTGGCAGGAGTGCACATAATCCTGCAACTTATAGTGACTTGGGATTTTTCTTTAGGGTTTTTGTTGGTTTTGCTGCAGACCTGTGAGGAAGAAAATCTGGTCGAACCCCCAAAGTAAGAGCTGTGCTACTTTCCTACTGTGCCAAAATTGTTTTGAAAGATAGTCAGAAAAGCTTTAGCTTCGTGCTGGACTCAAGAATATTTTTCCAAGTTAATGTTCAAACTGCGGCTCCAATTCTATTTAAAGCTTAAATTACTCATTTCAAGGACTTTTTACATTACCAAGTTTTAGATTATGTTTTGGTGTGTTTTTAGAAATGCCACCTTCCAAGTTTTTGTAGTCAAGAAAAATTCAACCAGCTTATGTTTTGTGAATAGACTTACTAAACTATCTTCAACTTCCAAGAAATTAATCTTGAACTCAAGGCAGGACCACATAGCCATAGGCACTACAGGAAACAACATTCATGTCCTCTACAAGACAGACATGATCCATACTGCTACCAGCTCACACAGACACAAAGTGAACGCGACCCAAGCATAACATGAGCCCAGTCTTGGCACAATTAGTTCAAGAGAAATTTGGCCAGAACTTGGACTGAGGAAGAGTAATGAGGTTAGGAAATAGAAAGCAGAGTTCTGCTGCTACTCCAGGAGCAGCTTCTGCTTAAGGCATTTTACAGTCAATTAACCAACCCAGTTTACTGTATAGTCCACTTATATCTCATGTTAACAGCCACTTCCAGAGCTAGTACAAAGTTTCTTAACTGCTCCTCTTAATGTCTGGCTGCTGGTTCTCTTCTCCCCACGAAGAGGTAATAAGGCTTTTTGGCATTTGTAGAGATACTCTTAAAGATTCATAGCAGGTCACCTGGCTGCATAATCCCACTGCACACCAGGAAATGGACAGTCTGATACAGTCACGTTTCCATTAGAGAACATCCAACTGACACTTAGTACTTGCCTATATTTACACTCCTGGCTTTCAGCAGTCTCCAGCCAGGAGCACTCGAGGGGAGCGATCAATTGCAAGGTAACCAGGTGGGGTAGGACTGGCTGTACAGCACAGGGGCACTCGCCAGGTAGTAGTTGCTGAAGTTTGCGTCGCTGACATAAGGTGCTGGCTGGTAGTAGCAGGTCACATTAGTGGCATTAGGGATGACATTCTGTTCTGCCAGCACCTTGAGTGCCAGCAGAGAAATCAAATTGAGAGTCTGCCTGCGCTCATGCCCCATGAGGCAGACGGTGCTCTCATTCACCACCCGGCGCAGAATCATGAGGTAGTCGTACTTGCTCCTCTCTTCTTTGGAGAAGTGGTTCTGGAGGTAGGTCTCCAGCTTGCGCTGCTGATCCAGGATGTCTGGGAAGTCTATGAAGAAGCGGGAGCACATGTAGCGCTCCAGCGTTTTGATCTCGTCCTTATCCATGGGCCTGAAGTCTCGTACCAAGAGGTTGCTGTACTTCAGCAGCCCGCCGCCTCGGATCTCCTCGGGGTTTTTGGTAGCTATCAGCTTGTTCTGCAGGTGATCAAAAGCTGCTTCAAAGTCTCCATACATGCTCTCCCCAATCACAGTCGGGTGGAAGTGCTCCGACATGGGGGTTTCTGAGTAGTTATAGTAAAAGAGCAGGGAGTCCAGAATGATCTGGAACGAGTCCACACTGAACTCAAACTGCCGCCGAATGCAGTCCACAAACTTAAGCTCCACGTTTTTGCCATGCTTGTTGGAAAGCGATATCAAGCTCCAGCGGTCAGTCTCCGTGCACACTTTGACCAGCTTCTGGATGTAGGCTTCCTTCAGCGTCACGGGACTGATTTTCAGCTTGCTCACCCCTTCCGGCAGGAAATTCAACAGGGATCGCAAGACCACATCTCGGACTAACTGAAACTCTGCCTCACTTGGAAGAGAAACCTGAAAGATGAGATCCAGGTCTTTGCATCCCAGCCCATTATCCTTGACCAGGACGTGACCAGCCGCAGAGCCGTTCAGTCGGACATCGTGGACCACGATGCCCGCCTCGCTCAGGCGGCTCCGAACCGTCTGGACTATGTCCTTCAGCGTTATCTGCAGCGTCGGGAAGTTCCCCCGGCCGTGGATGGGAACCACCTCGGTGAGAACCTCGTGCAGACGGCTGACCTGCTCCCAGTTCAGGACACTGCAGGACATGGAGTCTGCTCCGCTGCTTCCTTTGCCTGCCATCTTAGGGCTTTTCTTCTCCAAAGAAACTGGAGGTAGGATATGAAAAGGAAAAGACAAGTCAGAGCTTCTGCTTCCTAGATCTATTCCTAGGCTCTGTTTTTCTGTTCATTCACACAGACGCAAACTAGACAGAAATAACTATGTAGTAATGATTATCTGCAATCCTTTCACCTGAAATGAGACACAGATTTTCTATTGGTGCAGGCAAAAATATATTAGTTGCCACTGGATATTTTTTCTTTGTGAGGTACAGTTACTTCAGGAAAGTAGTTTGTGTCAAATAGAAATTACCAAAGATGACACAAGCTAAGGCTAAAGTCATCAGCAGCACCAGCAGAAGTGAGATGAGCTGCAAAGGACTTCTGAGAGTCCTGAGAGTCAGGCTCTGAAGTTGTTTCATGATGCATATAAAGCTCAAACTGCCATCTCCAACTAACACAACTGTAGAACAGCCTCAGGTGTTAGTTTCAGGGCTTAGACATCCAGTCCACTGACAACTCCTAAATTATGTCAGAGATACAAGATTTCTTCCTCTACATAGAATGCTTTCCTTTCTAAATGATCCAGCATCTATCACCCACAGGATAAAGGCCAAGTACATCTTGCTCCTGCAAAAAGCTACAGCTCTTCAACATCCTGGACAGAATTCCAGCTGCAAACTCAGGTGACAGCATTCAATGGGCACTCCAGTCTTTGTAAGCAACTCTTTGCCCTTCTTCAGAGACACTGCTGAACCAAAGTACCTTTCTGGAAATGTTCATACTTGCCCCAAGTTCTGCTCATTTGTGAATGCCAAACAAGCTTGTAAGATCTGGGACAAATTCAGATGATGCATACCAAGCTCATATTACTCCTTTAACACCCAGAATCTCACCAACCAGACTTGGTCACAGCCTTGTCTGAACATTTTAAGCATAAGAGAATGATGTGATTATCTGTGACAAGTGATAAGTCACTTGCCTTTTGTAGCATGGAGATACTTTCAGATGTTCTACAGTCATGCAACTCAAACTGGTGTTAATACCCTTTTCTTTTTTTTAAGTGTTCCAGGTTTCTGTGTAGCCAGGTGCTTCCTGACAGCTACAGACTAATTCAGGCCTCACCTTCTTCTGCCCCAAGTACTCCTGAAGACTGCAGCTGCCAAGGTCAGACTAGTCAAATTGAACCTAATTAACTCTTGCCTACCAAGAAGGAAAACCCAAACCCTATAGTTTCACAGCATGCAATACCACAGTGCATGGATCATTTTTAAGCAAGTTTCACAGAACAGCTATTGTCATCTCAGACCTCCCCTTTTTCAGCTTTTCATTTTCGAGCAACTCATTTGACCAGCCACCTGTTTGGATGAAGAGAGTCAAACCTAGAGCAAGCACACAGCAAGGTTAAAATGCTTCTGTCCTTGAGAATGAGCTGCTGCATTACAAACTGTGCTGCCATGGAACACATCAGCACCAGCAGGCACAAAACACACCTTTGATTTGCAAGATGATTAATCTAGGACAAATCAAGAGGTTCTTCAAGCTCGATCTTTAATGCTCCAACACAGGATAAGCACAAAAGCATCAAGCCTGCCAGCAGTCGCTCTCATGCAGTTCAAGCACATTAAAGTACATTTTCTCAGTAAACTCACTGTATTCCCATTAAATCCTTCATATCACTAAAGAACACAGGAGTCTTCCCATGACTTCTAACTGAAGCTGCAAGTGCTTTCAGCTATGGCCTCTGAAACTATTCCCTCTCCTTCTTCTCATTTGTAGCCATCTCTGCAGCCAAGACAACACACACAGCTCATTCACCAGTGACCAGAAAGGATCTGGACCAGTGCTTCCAACCCCACCGCACACACTTGGTTCTGCTTGGTGACCCTCACCTAGGAGAATAATGCACATTGCTGCCCCTGGGGGGAGAAAGACAAAGTATTTCATTTCCAGATCAGTGGAGGGTCTAATTCTCAGGCTATCAACCTCCAAAGCCTCACACCCCCAAATCACTAGTGTTTGCTTACTCGGCAAGCTTTATGTTACTGGCAACAGATTCCTAGCGACTCCAGTGCATTTGGGATGCTAACACCTCCCAAGCCCCTTGCTTCACTGCCAGCCATTCCCTTCGCAAGATCTGACAGTGCAGATACGCACTCCTTGGGAAGAAAACCACCACGGAGGCAGGAGACACTAACAATCTTTAATACATAGCTAATAACGAGTGTAAAGACTATTGAACACAACACTCAAACCAGAAGCAAAAAAGAGCGAGGACTACACACCTTCACCTTGGTCACGACGAGGTGCGTTACCCTGCAGCAGCAACTTTCTCCTATAAGAGATACAATTTGACACAACACCCAAAGAGTCCGCGGGCCTGTCCCGCAGAGCCCAGCGGCGCTGGGGACGGCAGGTCCGGCTCCCTGCGCCTCACGCCGCCTCCAGCGCCCACAGCCACGGCAGGAGCGCTGCCGAGCTCCCGCTCCCGGCACAGCCCGCCCGCCCGCCCCGCCCGGAGAGGGGAGAGGAGCCCCGGCCCCGCCGCTCACCCCGGCCCCGCCGCTCACCCCGAGCAAACACGCCAGCCCCGCCGCCGCCCGCACCGCCTTTATGGCCCCGCACGGCCGCCCCGCCCCGCCCGGCCCCGCCCGGCCCGCCCTCCCGCCGCAGCGGGGGCGGCTCTGGCCCCGCTCCGGCCCCGCTCCCGGCGCTCCGCCCGGGCAGCCCCGCCGCGCTCGGGCCGGGGGCGGCCCCCGAGCCCCGAACCCTCGGCCCCACCTCGGGGGGCTCGCCCCGCCAACTCCGCTCACAGCGCCCAGCTACCCTCTCCCACGTAAATACAAACTTGTATATAAAGTTTGTATAAAAATACAAACTTGTCAAAGGGCCCCTCCGTTCAGGAAGGACATTGCGGGGCTGGAGCGCCTCCAAAGAAGAGCAACGAAATTGGTGAAGGATCTGGAGCACAAGTCCCATGATGAAAGGCTGAAGGAGGTGAGGTTGCTTAGCCTGGAGAAAAGGAGGTTCAGGGGAGACCTTACTGCTCTCTACAACTGCCTGAAAGAAGGATGTAGCCGCTTGGTGATCAGTCTCTTTACCAGGCAACAAGTGACAGGGGACAGCACTGGAGACAGTCTTAAGCTGTGGCAGGTTCAGGTTGGACATTAGGAAGAAATTCTTCACTGAAAGGGAGATTAGACATTGGAATGGACTATCTAGGGAGATGATGGAGTCACCATCTCTGGAGCTCTTTAAAGGAAGACTGGATGTGGCACTCAGTGCCATTATCTAGTTGACATGGTGGTGTTGGGTCACAGGTTGGACTCGATGAGCTCAGAGGTCTTTTCCAACCTAACTGGTTCTGTGATTCTGTGAATCTGTGGGCTTGCTGAAATAAAACAGGGCTTCCCCGAAGGCACCTTGTCCCAGACAGAGCAGCTGTCAGCAGAGATCCCAGACATCCAGCTCTGCCAAGGAGTTCTCAGTGGTGCTCGATTTGGAGCAGCCAACGCAGGCACTCATCCAGAGCCTACAAGGATGGGCTCACAAGGATGTTTGAGCAGGGCTGAAACAGCAGCTACTGGAAACTGTGGCTGATGGGCTGTGGGAGGCTCTGCGCACATGGATGGGGATGATGGAATCACTGGACAGGAATCAACTTGGAGATGCAGTGTCATAAAAATCAGCCGATTGTTAAGAGTGCTGGGTCCGAGCTCGTGCGTTCTGGGGGCAAAAGTCACAATTTCTGCTGAGAACACAATGTTTCATTAAATACAGGGGTATCTGCATTCTGTTAGGATAATCAGGACTCAATAGAAGCAGGGGAAAAAAATCAACAAAACCTAGGGCAGGCCAGCTGACATAATCCTAGTAGAAGTAAAGAAAGTACTTACAAAGCATTGGAAAAGAAAAATCACCACTCCATCTGTTATACTGTTTGGCCATACACAGTCAAGAAAGATGAATTAAAACCTGCACACATATGAAGTAGAGCTGGCCTTGAATGAGGAAACTGGAAAGCTCCTTTTTGCCTAGCAAACACAACAGACCTGCCTTGTTTCACCAACAAAGCCAGAACTGAGCAGGAATAGGGATGGGTTAGATAATTATTTATTTTACTCCAATATTGCCCCACTGGGATAAATAACAGGAAACAAAATTACTTATTTAAATTAAAGGATAACATTGGCACAAGAATCAGATTTGAGGCAAGCTGCCATCTTGTTGTCCAATGAGATAAATCATGAGATTTCAGAGCCTTGCAGGAGGGAAGGGAATAAAACTAGATTTAAGGTGAAGCTAGAAAAGAAAATATGTAAGATGATTGCCTGTGATGGTATGGAGCTGGACATGAGGATCCAGATGTCTCTCAACACTTTTCCCCTATGTTTCTAAAATTAGAAAGAAGAATAGGGAACTCAAAGAGAAGTAGTAGCACACATGAGAGAAGCATAACCACTTCTAAGGAAATGTCTCACTTGGAGTTTAAAACAGTGAATGATCTCACCTCTTAAGCATATTTCTCCAACAAGATTTCTGCCTCAAATAATATTGCCTTTTGGCAATAACTGATGATTTTGAGCAGCAAATTTTCTGTTGCCATAGGAGGAACAATTAAAATACTTATTAAGAAATATTTTGTATTGGGAATATTTATTAGATACCAATATAGAGAAAGACAAACTGCAGCACATACTGCTACATTAAAGTATTACGGATGTTAAAGTATTAATCAAAGGAAGAAATGTGAACACCATACTTCAAAGTTCATACTTTACATTATTTGTTTAAAAGTTCTTGTTTCACAGAAACATTTGTAAACACAAAGAGGTTTCTCAACTCTATTTCAGGGTGTTTTCTTTATCCTCTGACTAGCAGAGCTTGAGTGTTTGTCAGGGGAACAGTACACTGCACAGTACTGTCTGCAGTGAACTTAGACCTCCTGACAATAAACTTATTCTTTTTAATTGCTTTTTACAGGTGCCACACAAAGGGTCCTTGGGATGGGAATTGGAAATTCATGGAAATGCCACGAAAGCTGGCTGGACCAGGCTCCTAAGCAAATTGCAGGAATAATAAGGAATGCATCTGAGGAATGAACAAGCCCATTTACCCCTGAGGAGAAGCTGCCTTCTGCTACCCATCCACCTGTGTCTGTGCAGTGGATTATGGTGCCATGAGGATAGAAAATATGGAAATATGCAGCCCACTGCTGAGACAAGAGATTCCAAATTGTGAGCTACTGCTCAGGTGCTGTGGCTGCTGAGGGGGCTGACACAGGCCCAGACACAGCTCCAGGGTACCACCTTAATGCTTACCAGTTATTTAGGACTTTGCTGCTGCCAGCTCTAATTCTAAGTCTAGGGAGAAGTAATGGGTGATCCCAAACTTTGCAATACATACTTTCTTCAAGAGTGACTGGGATACAGATAAAATTCTGCCACAAGACAGTGAGTGCTGGCAGTCACCATGCTCCTCTCCTCTTGGAAAATTGTCATCTCTCCCTTCTCCCGTAGCTGCTCCATCCCTCATCTCTGCCTGTTGCTCCACTATTTCCTCCCAGCTTCCTCCCTCCTCCCCTTTCCTGGGGTGTACCCTTCTTCAGGATACACAGCACTGGATGTGTTTCAAAGGGTTTTCAGACAGAGGATGGGGAATGAAGAAGGATCAACTGGCTCATGGGGAGGCAGCGTGACAAAAGGAAAAGAGTCTGTGAGCTGCCAAAACAGAGGCAAGTACAGAGTTATATTAAAACAGTGCAAGTTGTTCATTTTTATCCAGTAAATAGGGCAGCAAATCTGGCAGAAGAAACTCACTTAAAAGCCTGTAAGTGAGCTCAGTGACCTGGCACTGTCAGATTAGTTTCCTTATGTGATGCATTGCTGAATGTAATGTGTCATCATAAATCTTGGTCGCTACAGCTGTTAAAGCCATAAAGTGAAGCAGAGTTATTAATACCCAGTAGTAGTAGCTGTCAGGCTCCATTCTGTAATTGAGCATCAGATCTGCAGTTGGAAAACTCTTCTTTTTTGTCTGACATGTGGAGTAACTGCATATCTGCAGATGCAGAGAGAGTGGAGACAGGTAGGAACATCCCACCCACGCAGGCTGTGATGAAATCCTCCTGCAGAGCATCGAGAGTGAGCCTCTTTCTCTGGTGTTCCTCTAGCAGCAGCCTTTCAAAAATCAGAAGATAAATTTGCTGCTAGAAGCACTGTGACTGCTGGAAAGTCCCTGCCCTAAGGGATGTGATGCTGCCATGGAGAACTTCCCAGCTTCCACAGAGTTCTGAGCTCAGCAAAACACCCTTTCTCCACGAGGCAAGAAATGGTACCAGGCCCCTTCACTAGCAGAACCCAGGCAAAGTAAATTCCTGTTGCATTTAGATGTGAGGAAGACACAGAAATCCAGAGCTGCTGTCTCTTACGTATGGCTTTTTGAAGATATCCCCACTACTTTGCTGTGTGCCACCCTGGGCTGTGGGCTGCAGACTCTTCTCACAAATCCTCTGATGTACAGATCCCAAACTACCCAAAAGCCAGAAGGAACAGAGTGCAATGAAAGATGCAGACAAATTCCTCTAGGAGGGAAGAGGGTGTTATGCCTCTGCCCTGGCTGCGGCACTTTTGCTCCCACAGCAGGAAAATCGGTTTTGCTGGATGCTGGTAGTGCTGTGAGGATCCAGAGTGGGCAGCCCAGAGAAGGCTGGCATTTTGCTCTCCCTTAGGAAGCAGCAGGGCAGACACACGCAGAGATGGAATGCGCTTGCTGGAGCGAGTGGGCAGCAGCCCATCATCTGACCGGCTTTTTCTTTGCACCTGAGCTGCCCCCAACTGCTTAATCAGTCACACGGTTTCCTGGAACCTGGGGGAGAGCATCACAATTTTCGGTGGTAGAGGAGAAGATGGTGGGGGGAGGCGGAGGTGGGGGGAGAACAAGCGTTTGCAAATCAGACTGAAAAGAAATATTTACTCTAATTTGGGAGTCATGAGCAAATTCAGGACACGTCGCCTCAGGCTGCAGGTGACAAACACAGCAAAGGGGGTGTGCAGAGAAACAGTGAGGTTAGGGAGTGCAGTTTTGGTCCTGTGAAGGCATTAGGTACTGAGCTGTCTGTGGGCTCTGCCCCAAGGACTTTGTACTTACCTCCACTACAGCTTTTCTGTTTGAAATCACATCTTTTTCACATTCCCTCATTATCCATGGCTTTAGAAAGCAGCGTGGAGGACTGCAGCGCTAACAATACCATTGGGCCAATCTCTTGGGATCCTGCATCAAGCCCTGCCTGGTCTTAGTTGCAGACAGTACTGTTTGCCCCTGCACATTCACAGATTTGAAAGTTAACAGAGATTATTAACCACCCCTTAGTAGTCACATAATACCTGGATAATATAACTCTGCTGTAAAACTCATAGCCCCTTCAGTAACTTGCAGTTGTCTACAGACTTTTTTCAGATCACTCAAGAAATGAATAATCTGTTTTTCCCCATGGTAGTTTTCTACAACTGTTATCTGCTTTCACAAGTAAAGGTCCATACACAGTTTATCTGGTTTTAATTTCCACCTGCCTTCCTTTTCAGTATGTATGCTTTTTTCCCCCTGCTGTTACTGGAAAGTTGCCTGCCTTTTTAAATGTTTCTTTTTTTTAGTAAACCTTTCATTTCTCACTGGTGGCAATGGCAACTGGAAGAGGACATTTTTGTAGCTTACAATAATGTAAATGAGAGCTGTCAGAGACTCCCCTTACTCAGAGACACAGGCACACCCTCTGGGTCACATTTCTGTGATTTAGAACCGATCCATCCAAAGAGGGGATCTGCCTTTCCCTGGAGCAGCTTGCCAGCTGGACTGCTGCACAATCCCACAATCCCACAGGCACTAGGGCAGGCATGGGAGGTGAGGCAGGATGGCAGCAAACTTCAAGCAGTGTCCTTGCACCCTGGGAAACTTTGGGGCCAATCTCAACTACAAAGAGTTGTCTCAGTCTGCTCAGAGGGCCACCAGCAGCACATGGAAACTCCACAGCTCTGGAAGCTGCTGTCCCACTGCCCCTCTCCCAGCAAGACTGACAACTGGTGCATGCTCTCTGCTGGCAGTGGTGAGGAAATGTCTCGTGGGCAGCATCCTCACAGCATCCCTGTGGTGGCCCATCCCTCCTGCAGCACGGCAGCTGCTCCGTGGTACCCCAGCTGCATCTGCCTCTCCTGAGGGAAAGGGATAACAATCTCCCTTCTCTGGTTTCTGCCTCACCTTATCAGGTCTGAGGTGACTGCCAGTGTCACCTCCTCCATGGCTGGTCAGCATCCTGCAAGGATCCCAGAGGCCCTGGCAGATGCTTTTGCAAGTTTTGCCTCCAGCTGTCTCGCATGGAGCCACACTAGAACAATCAATCCCCCAGTGACGGGAATTAGGGACTATAGGCTCTTCTATCCCATATAGTGGAGACAGGGTAAGGTTCTGTGTCCCAGCCATGGAGAGAGCGTAGCACAGGTCTTTATAACAAAATTTGGCCTTTTGCCATGATAAAAAGTGGATGGAGCCAGGCTCTTCTCACTGGTGCCAGCCACCAGGACACAGGCAGAAGGTGATGCACAGGAGGTTCCTCCTGACCATGAGGAAGAACTTTACTCTGTGTGTGATCATGCACTGGAACAAGTTGTCCAGAGAGGTGTGGAGTGAGACAGAAAACAGCTGGCAAACAAACTTTCTAACACAATTTAAAGTACTAGAAAGCAGGGATTCTTTATTATGAGTGTGCTGGATTCCCACAAGGTATCTTCCCTAATATAGCTGCGTCCAGAGTAAAATTCCATCATAACCATACATGCTCATTGCAGTGTACTTCCTATTCAGAAACATCACTTTTCCTAGAACTAATTTGCATGGATTCACCTCGGAAGTCCTTTATGGTCCTAGAGGGTCATCTAAAGGGGTCTCTGGTGGTTATACTCACTGAGTGCCCCTGAGAGGAAAGCTAATGTCTTCACAAACAGTTTGATGGGGGAAGGTATGGGTGTTAAAGTCTTTGAAATGGGTCTTAATGTTTCTGCCAACTTTGGGCAGCAAGTTTATTGCAGAGCCCAAAGAGCTTGGTTCCTGAAACAAACAAGGGTGTGCACAAGCCTGAACTTCTGAATTTTGGGGTAAAACAGTAGGTTCAAGGCAGGAATGTGTGGCAGGCAGTTCAGGAAGGCTGTACCTGCCAAGTACCTCAGCAATGGGGAAAGGAAGAGGGCAACACACGGCCGGAAGTTTAGGATAAAAGGCAGCTGTGCCCTCTGAAACCTTGAGAGAGAAAACCCTGAGGGTGTGTGCCCCTGTGAACTCTCCCTTTTCCCTTTATTCAAATAAAGTTGCAGGACACCTCTGTCTCCTTTTTGGACATAAACCTCTGGCATTTGTGGATTTTCCTGACACCCCCAATGATGTAGATGACCTTCGCTGGAACTTCTTTTAGGGCATGTGCTGTTGCTTCTTGTTACATGGTGTGAAAAATGCGTATTTTATGATTGGCTTTTCACAAATATTAAAATGAATATTATATGTGTTGTTTTAGAAAGTTATGCTGTATTAATTCTCTTAAGTAGTGTGTTAAATATAGTTTTAGGTTATAACAAAATGTTTAAATAGAAACTATGCTATGTAGGATACTTTTTTCCTAAAGAAAGGACTCGCACTGAGATAGCAGCCACAGGACACCTGAATCTTTCAGAGAAAGAGAATTTTTTGGTCCATTGTCAGAAATGAACTTCTTCCCGCCTCATTCAGGCAGGATCACGCCATTAGGATTATGAGGAAGAAGTTGACGATGACCAGACAGAATCCTGTATTTGAATGGAATTTATGCATCATGTCTGAGATGTCTGAATACGCAACAGGTTATTGTTTTTAAGAGTTAATCCTCTGTTAACGGGGGTCCTTTTCGGGCTTATGCTGCCCAGAAAAAGGTACCTGGACATCCGTAACTCTTTGTATTGTCTCATATTGTCCTAATTTAAATTGTCCAAATTATTATTACTCTAATTATATTGCTATTTTTATAACAATTTTGTTACTATTAAACTTTTAAAATTTTAAAAACAAGTGATTGGCGTTTTTCACACATGGCTTTGCCACAAAAGCCACTATATTCCTAATTATCTCTTCATCCATTGGTTCCAGTTATATTTAGCATCCTGTGTGTCTACTTTCATACTCTTTTATCTATTTTGCTAGTTAGTATTTAAGTTCTATTTAACAGCCTCAAGGGGAAGTGGATATTTCTATTCTCTGTGTTGTCTGTCAGGAGTCTCCCTCACTGGAGATACTCCAGAACCGCCTGGACAATCCTCTACCATGTGCTCTTGCACGATCCTGCTTGAGCAGGGAGTGGTCCCTTGCAACCTGACCGCTCCTGTGATACATATTTGTCTTCTGAGCATTTGTAAGGAGACAGAGGGGTGGGGGCGGGGGGGAGGGAAAGACGAGTTAAGACAGACACATACACGCGGCGAGGAGAGAATCGGTAGGCACCGATAGCTGCACGACGATTGCTACGGAAATTACTATTTCCACACTGCAAGGGAAGCGGAAAGCGGTGCCGCGCCGGGGGCGGCGCTTCCCTCGCGGCTCCCGCAGCCATGGCGGCTCCCGGCGGGATGGTGGCGGTGCTGCCGGGGCTCTACGTGGGCGGCGCGGACTCCTGCTCGTCCCCGGCGGCGCTGTCGGCGGCGGGGGTGGTGGCGGTGCTGACGGTGGACGCGGAGGAGCCCCCGGCCGTGCCGGGGCTGCGGGCCATGCACGTCCGGGCGCGGGACGAGCCCGGCGCGGACCTGCTGAGCCGCCTGGACGAGTGCGCCGCGTTCCTGGGCGCGGCCCGGGCGGGCGGCGGCGCCGCGCTCGTCCGCTGGTGAGCCCGGGGCCGCGGCGGGGCCCGGCGCTGCCCGCGGCGCTGCCGCTGACGGGCCGCCCTTGTCTTGCAGCCACGCCGGGGTGAGCCGCAGCGTGGCCGTGGTCGCCGCCTACCTGATGAAGACGCAGGGGCTGGGCTGGCAGGAGGCGCTCGCCGCCGTGAGGGCCGCCAAGCCGGACGCGCAGTGAGTGCCCGCCCGCGCCCCTCGGCCCGCTCGGCCCGGCCGGCGCCCCCCTCACGGCGCTCTGCTCTCGGCCCCGCCGCAGGGTGAACCCGGGCTTCCAGGCGCAGCTGAAGCTCTACGAGGCCATGGGCTGCGCCGTGGACACCAGCAGCGCGCTCTACAAGCGGTACCGGCTGGAGATGCTCAGCCAGAGGCTCTCCGGTGAGTGCGAGCAGCGCGGGTGCGCGGAGCAGAGTCCCAGCAGGGGAACGGGCTGGAACAGGCTGTCCCGGAGTGAGCCCTGTCAGAGGGGCTGGACTTCGAGTGTGGCCCTCAAAGGAGCCGAGCCTGCACTTGGCCAGGCCAAGCATTCGCGTTACACCAGCCCTAGAGAATCCCAGCTCATCAGTGGGGGAAAAATGTGCCTTTGGGAGATGCGTGGGAAATGAGATCTGTAAGGAGCAAAATGCAAAAAATGGTAAAGGTCAGTTTGATATTTTTCGTGATTTTTACATCCCTGGCAAGGCAAACAGCATCCTCAGAAAATATGTCAATGTGATGAAAAAAAATAACATGCAAAACTTGAGATAAAGGTGAAATGCAGGTAATGAAGTAAATTTTCATACTTTAATTTGCAAGAGATACATGTGTATCAGTGTAATTTTATAATAAAATAATAATCTGTAGCTTTTCTTGCAAGATCTGAGTGTTGCATCACAGTACTGTTGCCCTTTATGTATCATTGTCTTTAGCAGTTTGCAAGCTGACTTTGTCAAATTGTCCCATTTCCAAGCTGACTTTCTGTATTTTGGGCACTCAAGCATTGCCACAACTGCTCAGAAACCTCCTCTACCTTTACTTTCTGCTGAAGTAAGAACATAAAGCAAAATATCATTATTTTACCATTGTTGAGGCCATAGTCTAGATCCCAGTTCCTTGCATTAAGCAAAGCCCAGTCTTAGGCATGGCGGGATGAGGTTCTTTTTTTTTTTAGCTTAACCTGTTGGAATTGGTGAGAGAGCAAATGAAAGGGAAGAAGGTGGCTCCTGCAGGCTGTGACTGGGGCAGAGGCACACTCCTGTCGCATTCCCAGGAATGCAGCATGGCTGAGCTGGCCTGATTCACAACATGGTCCTGACCCCTCTGCAGAACCTCAAGACTTGCCCCGAGAAGTCTTTGCAGTTGATCCTACCACTACATGTCAAACATTGAACACAGAGGTTCTCTACAGATGCAGGAAATGCAGGTACTTTATATAATGAAAAAACCCGTATTTTTATATATTTATAAAATACTTTCTATTTCTCCTTAAAATGTTGCTGTGAAATCTACCCACGAGTAGAATAACCAGTGTGAATCAATAGGCATGTCATTCTTGTCAGGTCGGGGCTGACAAGAGCTGTTGCCTGTTTCCATACTGTGTTTGCAAAAAAAAAAAAAAATCGAAAGTACAAAATTTTTGTTCCCTGGACTGATGCTTGTGAACCTTCCAACTAATAAAAAAAATGTAGGATTTGTACTCCTGTTTAAATATTCAGAGTCAGGAGGCCCATATCCTTATTTTCTGTTGTCTGTAGATTTGCCCAGTTAAGAAACCTGTTTGTTTTACTTCTTTTTTCCCATGTGCCGGAGGGCAGACGCGCTCTGTTCCGTAGCTCCAGCATTTTGTCCCACACGGAAGGAGTGGGACCGACAGCCTTTGCCCACAAGAGGATAACAGAGTCTGCACGGCTTTCTGGGAACGGCCAGGAAAAGTGCACCTCCTACTTCATCGAGCCTGTGCAGTGGATGGAGCCGGCATTGCTCGGAGTAATGGAAGGACAGGTGAAATGGAGCATGTGCTTTTTAGTCTTTGCATTTTTGGAGGTTTTTTTTTGCAAAGGCAGAATTTTTTTTTTTCCCCCAAAAGGAGAACCCCCACACAAGGTCCTAGGCCTCCCCAGCCTTTTTGATGTAAATTTTGCAGTTTACGGGCAGATGCTTAAATGTAAAATACTCTTTCACAAGAAAACTGCTCTGCTTGAGCTGACAATACCAGCCAGGATCTTGGAGAGGGTTTATCTGCTGTTTGTTTCTATTATGAGAAAGATTTGTGGCACTTCAGAAGCCTGTTCTGGTCTCAGGCTGACCAAGTCCTTTTGACCCTGGTAAAACTGTCTCGGAATCCCACCAGGTCCCAACACAGCTGCCTGCTACACCCCAGGGCTAAAGAGCCCTTCCAGTTTGGCTTTTTGGCCTGTTTCTAACTAAGTCCACATCAACACACTCTTAGACTGAGTCCTGGGTTTTTGTTGCAGCTTCTGTGTCCCAAATGCTCGTCAAAGCTGGGCTCCTTCAGCTGGAGGGGAGATCAGTGTTCCTGTGGCCGCTGGGTGACACCAGCCTTCCAGATCCACAAAAGTCGAGTGGATGAAGTGAGGACATTGCCTGTTGGTAACTTCCAGACTGCCAAAACCTGAACTCATCACTTCACTTCATGGATTTCTTAACATCTGCTGAGAACTACTAGTCCATCGTTGCCAGGAAATGAGTTTATGACTTCCAGCTTTGTGAGGTGGCAGAATTACTTGAACACCTTCAGCTTGATGTGTCTCTTAATATATTCTATGAAATACCAGAACCTTTCTTCAAAGAGGTGTTACAGAGTGGTCAAATCTAAAAACTGGGCCAAGTGTGATGTTTTTAGTGTATTCTTCATTTATGTGTTGCTGTTCACAGAAGGTCTCAACTCCTTATTCAAAAGGAGTTGCTGTGGCCAGTAGTGCTGCTCAGCTTCTGATCCTAAGTGCCAAGTGCCCTCAAATGGTACAATTACATTTGTTTGCATGCGTGGCAGCAAAAGGCAAGCTTACTTACACTTTTATTCTATTAAAGTAATGCTAAAAATACCTGCCCCTAGAGTATTTACTACTTGTAACTCTTTCGTGTAACATGTGAGGAGATTGTGCAAGCTGTAATGGAATGGGAGAACTGAAGGAAAGAGTCCATGCCAAATAACTGCTTGCAGTTTTGAAGAAATCCCTAAAGCGATGAAGTAATTTTTTCTAAGCAAGCTGTCACCTTTTGTGATGGGCTGCTGTGTACACCACTGTTTAGCATAGGTTTGGTTTGACATTAAAAAAAATAGGACAGATAAAACCTAATTTAAATCAATTTTATTTTCATTGACTTGAACAATTTTTTAATTTATTTTTTTACACAATTTCCAGCAACGTACATTATGAAATATACAAGATAAAGTAGGTGGTGGGGTTCTGCCCATGTTGTAATTCCTCCCACAGCTGTGGAAGGAAGACTTGCAGGACACAGTGAACATCAGAATCTCAACACTGAAAACAGACACAAAACAAAAAGGACAAAAATATATATGAAACTTTGAACTGGTCACACTTCAGGGCCAGGTACAGCACAATAAATATTAGAACTGCATTATCTTAGACATCTTCTGTAAAGTTTATAACATCCTCTATTTAAAGAGATAAGAACATCTGGTTTCTAGCATGAAATGCTACATTGTACAGTGGTGAAGGGTACAAACGATGAGCCCAGCAAGGGCTTGGATGGTGACTACTCATTCACACATGCTCGTTGATAAAATAAGCAGCATACACCAAAAGTTTAGTGAGCTGTAAACTTAAGCGTTCACTACCAGAATATCAGCTGCAGGAGCAGTTTCTTTTCGGGAGAACCAAAAATAGTCAATCCCTTTAAGTTTCAGATGGGCTCTCCCCTGACAAACAGTGGGTTGATACCATAATGGAAGTGGCAGCATTTGGTCCGTAGCACAAGATCCCTTTGCACCACTACTGTTCAAAGCTGGCGCCGGTGGAAATACTTCAGTGCAGAGTTAATGCTCACGCAGGCACGGTGTCACCAACAGCAGGTGCTGTCTCAGGACTAACAAAGCAGTAGGTGGCAGCTGGAGCCCAGCTGGGCATGGGATGCCACCTGACACAATCGAGAGGGAGAGACTGGAGAGGATGCCAGCATCTCTCTCTCTCGCACTCTGGAGCAATGGGATGAGTGCTGGGCTCGGGGAGTTTGACAGAAAGGCTGCGCTCTGCTCATTCCTCATCTCAGTCTAGTTTTACCAATAAAAAAAGCCCAAGAGACAGCAGTTTCAGCTGCTTGACAGAGTGCTTCCAGAGCACAGAGCAGAAGACCAGAGCCACTGGTTTCTCTTGCATCGTAATCAACAAGGCAGGAGTAAATACATTTTGTACTTGTCAACCTTCCCCCGTTCATCCCCTGCCCCCAGCTGAGCATCATACATTCCTCTTACACAAGAGCTGGGGACCTTCTGTGCCACCACCCAACAGGCCAGGTGAGCACAGGTGGAGGAAGAAGGCTAAGCACGTGCTTTCCTTTCCTTGGCATAACCTGGGCATTGCACTGGGGGCAACTGCACTGGCAGAGCACCACCAAGGAAGGACCACGCTGTGGTCAGCACGTGTGGCATCACTGTACCTTGCCAACCATGCCCTGCAGTACATGGCAGCTTCACAAGCTTCACAAAGTAAAGCAGCTGAGTGTCAGGAAATTTTACAGGATGAACGGGAGCCAAGAAGGTAAAATTCTGCTGGAAGCTGAGCACCTGTGGCTATGATTTTAGCTGATGCCGAGTCCAACAGTCCTATCTGTATTAAGCAGGAAGATAAAATTGTATTTCTCCAGTGTACAAAATTATACCAGTCGCTTGCATATGCTTATCTTCTAGTTAGTCCCTTCTTGAAAAGGACCAGAACTACCACATTTCAGTACCAAAAGACTCAGCTGTGAGACTCAGAAATGATAGAGTAGTGAAGAATTTTTGGTTGTGTCAACATGTCATCAGAATATGGTCAAATATTCTGTTTGAGAACAGGGAGTTCTATGTCTGATAGTCACTTAGCAAAGTGGCAGGTGTAAATGCCCTTCCCACTGCCAGCTCGCAATGTACTGCATGACTGCATGAAGACCTACACCTCCTCTGCCAGTGCAGCTCAACTGGTTACACCCCGAGGTGAAACACTGGTTACCAGGAGAGCTGGGAGAGGAAAGGTGACATTTTTCCCACCCTAGAAGTGTACAACAGCATTTCCTCACTCAGCCAGGCCCATTCACACATCACTCACCAGACACACAAAGCAATGCCAAATACAAACTAAGAGGAATGTTTCTTGTAAAGACACTCTCTGAGTATGAACAGGGGAAACACAGGGTTATTTATCAACTCAAGTACTGTTGCATCATTCTTGTAAGGTAGGGAAGCAGAGGAGCTGAGATGAGGAACTGAGAGGACAAACTGGAGTGGTCACAGAGGTTGAGTCTACTCTTCCAGATTTCGAAACGCATTCTGCATATCCTCAAACAGCTGAGCATAGTCCGCCTTGATTTTTGTTTCACCATCTTTGACAGGGTCCTGAAAGAACACAGCAAGTAAACAGATCCATCAGGAAAAGCCCATGGTAATTAAGTCAGCTCTGGTTTGCCACTGCTGCAACCTCTTGACTCGGGATCAACACTTGCCAACTGCAGAGCAGGCACTGTAGCTCTGTCTTTGCATCCTGTCTTTCTCACCAACAGCCACAGGGTTTAATCTCTTCCCACATTAGTGAGCAGGCAGAATGGGTACTGGAAAGAGATTTTTTTTCTCATGAGCAGTGGTTACTGCACTGTAAAGCAACTGATTTGGAAAGCTATCAAAACCACTGAGGGTCTTGGTTAATGCTGTGTGATTTAAGAGCTGCAGTGATTAATACCAGCTCCTATCCCCACACCAAATGCAGTGCATCCCCAGTAAGTGGAAAAATTACTCTGCAATTACTTATTTGGTTCAAATTACTTGTTTGGTTCAAATTAAAATGTATTGTGTAATCATGGAAATCCCAAAAATATCTTTGTACGGCTTCATTTTCTCAGAATATTTTTCATGAAAGAAAAAGGCAAAAAAATTATCAACTTTGCTCTGAGGCTGCAAGGCTTTCTCTGCAAGAAGCATTAACTGTCGGGCTGTGAAATCTGTTCAATGTCTTCACCATGCTCCTCTGAGTGCTAAGATCCTCTGGATCAGTGCAACTCTTGGTAAACACAGAGGCCTTACACATGTGGATGCTTACATTGTCTCTCCAAAGTACCCAAACCACAGGATGCAGGACATCTGAATCCTCACATCTATCAGACTGTGACCTGGGGAATACAATTTTCCTTCAATAACTATTAGAGGTCCAGCTCCACTTAACATATATTCACTCTCTGGATTCCCGTTTTCAGCCATGCTGTCCACTGCTCTGCTGTACTATGGGTGCCTGTTGGTGGGCCAGGGTTTGTAGGGAGTGTTTTAATTATTCTATCTATATCAGCAGCTCTTAAAGATGCTCATGTCTCCAAGGGCATCTTGTTATTTTCTTGATGCTTTGAGAATATATACCAGGAACTCATGTACTGCAGAAACAAGCCAGTACCCTGCAGGAACAGAATACATTGGCGTGGCAGAATATTTAATTCTACACGTATTTAATCCCCTGCTACTTATCCTCCAAAGATTTGCAGTATTGACTTACATGAGTTTTAACAGAGTAAGCATTTCATTTCATAGAGGAGATCAGTCAGTATCACAGGTTACCACTGTCCTACCAGTAACTGCTACACCAGCATGCTCTGGAGGAGTTTTAGTAAAGCAGTACCCTAAAATGACAGCTACAGAAGTTACCCAGAGCAGGTGCTCCAATTCACTTGTTTTGTCTTAAGCCTGTGCTAAAGTTCCTCCTCCCTTTCTCTCCCTACTTTGAGCAATCTCTTTTATATTAAAGACAGATATAAGCAGCCTTAAGTTTAAATCCAGGAGAAACTGAATGATAGAAATGTTAACTGAGCTACTGTAAATAGAAGTTAAAGAAAGAAACGCTCCTGTAATAATATATGACATGTCCTATGTTTGCCTTCAGGCTGCTTCTCTCTGATAATAGTCTCCTTAGAACATGTTATAATATTTTTACAGAATATTATCACAAAACCTCCAAAGCAAACTGGAAAAGATGCTTGTACTGTTACCATGACTATATGTAACACAAAAGAGAGTGCTGAAGGTGGGGTTGCCAAGGCTGTGCAGTCAGCATCAGCTGACTGGATTTCTGCATTGACCTTTGCTCACAAAACAATTCTTTACTGTCTTCAAAATGATGGCAAAGAGTCTCAGACCTTTACCAAAGCTCTTTGGTGTGTTTACCACTTAGTCAGTCTTCCAGAGGTCCTGGAAGCTGACAGGAAGCAGGACAACCCAGTTCCTTACAAGCATACCTTGAACTTCATGGAGGTAAGTCTGTAGAGGATTTCGCTCATGTTCTCTCGGATGATGGACCACGTGATCTTATTGTCACTCTGAGCTGTGGTTTCTACAGCACGGCGTGCCATGTCATAGAATGCAATCATGTTGGAAAGCATTCCCACTGTTTTATAGAAAGGGCAGAACCTGATGGAATAGAAGGGGACCTGTCAGGCATCTTGGAACAGTTTTCAGCATCCTCCCCTGACAGAAAGAGTGCCAACCTCCTTTACTCCAGGGATTTTTAATGGATACTGCCAAAGGAGAGGGGCTGCCTCAAATACATCCCACATTTTTAAATGGTCAAATTGCAGGCCAAGATAATCATCCTGAAGCTGACTGAAGTTGAGGCTTGTGAAACAGTACCCAAACATTCAGGCAAAACAGGAGTGAACAGGAACTGCTGCTCTACAAGTCTCACATTTCAATCTGTGCCAATGCTAACAAGTAAAGGAAAACAATGAACAGCCAACAGAATTCCTCCTTCCTGTTTTGTCCATCAAGGGAGCAGGCTTCCTCCTAACAGGCTGGGATGACAGCGCTGCAAGTTTCTTTGCTCACAGGAAAAGGAGTTTGTCTATGACAGGAGCACTTCATGCAGTTCCATTTTTAATGGGTAGGTGAGTGCCATAAAAGGCACCTCATTATTATTTATGTGCTACTTCCTGTGCTTTCTATAGCATACACACATAGCTGTCCTGGTAACCTGATCAAAGGCACAAACTCTTACAAAATGATGGATGTTGACATTTCTAGTGATGAACTACTCAAGACTTCCTGATCTACCTGGGCTGGGGAGTGAGATGAAGAACAAAAAGGTCCCTTGTCAGGCTGTTAAAACACAAGGATAGCATGGAAAGAAGAAAAGTTCACTAGGGAGAGAGTAAGGGTTTTTTTTGATGGATCAAACTTACTCAAGAATTATGCAACAGTAACTGAAAGCAGATTCCTGCAGTCCCCTGTGTATTGATGGAATAAACAGGAAGACTTTGGATGTTGTCTATGAAAATAAAGCAGTCCTGTCCTTCTCCTCACATGTTGTACTGCAGAAACATTGGCTAACAGAACAATAGAGGAGGACCTGGGAACCCCAAAGGGATCTGCTTTCAGAAGGGGTCTGCATGCCTTGGGTAAGACAATGTGAATGCACTGCTGAACGAGCTACCTAAGCACAGTTCTTCCTCTTCTTTACAGACAGTAACATGAATTTCTGCACTGGTCAGCTTCCATGTGAAATAACTGTATCAATCCAGACTGCACAGGACTAAGAGGGCAGAGTGGCCAGTCAGATCTCACCTGTCATAAGGTGTGTAACCATTCTGCTGCAAGAAGTCATCTTTGATCAGCTTGGCAACCTCCAAGGTAATTTTATCTGTTTCTGCCAAGGAAGCCTAGAAAAGTAAGGTAAACAATTAGTTCAGTACTCAAGTTCATGAAGACACAGAATGTCATGGCCAAGAACAGCTGTCTTTCAGTACCTGTCTTCCCACCCTCCTAAGACAGGATTAAGCAGAACTCTGTCTTTTGGGTATTTCTCACTCCCTGCTGTAGAACAGCCAATTAAACTGATTGCCACATTAAGATGGGCCAAATAGTAAATCTGCTTTAGGTCTATCTGATGATAAAGGGAACTTCCTTCCCTATTACAGCGACTTTAGACGGTCACTGTGGTAAGAGAAGGATGAGAATTTTGTTTCTTGATCAGAAGGCTTGATTTATTGATATAAGATATATAATACATTATAACTATACTAAAAAGAATAAAGAGAGAAGTTGCAGAGAGCTGCTCAGCTAAGAATAGAATAGAAGGAATGAATAACAAAGTTCTGTGTCTAGGGAATCTGTCTCTGAGCTGCTCCTGTGATTGGCCTTTAATGGTACACATGGAAGATGAGCCAATCACAGGGGCACCTGGTACATTTCACAGCAGCTGATAACAATTGTTTACATTCTTCTTCTGGGGCTCTGCTTCCCAGAAGATAGACAAATGTGAAAGAAAAGATTTCTATGAAAAAATGTCTGCGACACTTCCCACTGTTTAAGACCATGGAAAAGCCACCAGACACTGAAAACACACATGGCTTTGTTATGAGATACATTGAAACATCATCCTCTTACATAAAAAGAAATTAATTTTTACCTTCCTCAACCCTTATGGAAGAAAGACTAGATCTCAGCATGCTAGATCAAGAAGCAAGCTAAAGGATTTGGTACTAGTCTGCAACATTACCAATGTCCTTTTCCCACTTGGCATTCAAGAAAAGAAAAGGATTTTATGAAAATTCCTCTCATACTCCATAGGAAAGGCACAACTGCTGCACACTGCTGCTCTTGGCACCACTTGGCTCTTGGTTGCTCTTCTCCACCTTCATCATCCTTTTGCTTAAGGGGGCCTGATTAAGCTTTAAGTAGCTCAACTTGCTTTCTAGACATGAAGTTTGGACCTTCTTTCATGAGGAGAAGACTAACAGAATTCAGAATTCATTTCTAAAAAGAAAAAACTACACTGACTGTACTTCCACAATTCCCCCTTTTTAAAGGTTTGTTGCAGTTGTTAGCCAAGCCCTGACAGAAAGGAACTGTCAAAGATAACATCTCTGAGAAAAAAATTGCCAGTTCCAGTAATTCTATCGTGAGAACAATGCCTAGTCACAAGTAGTGGCTTATGAATATCCCTTCCACACCAAGGACCTCATCCTACCCTGCTTTGCAAACCACTCTTCTAGAAGACGGTTTTGTAAATAGAGAACTGCAGAAAGTCCTATGACCCCACTTCCTTTCTTCAAAGACACATCAAGGGAAGAGAGCTCTACTAGGCAAGATGTGATGAAAGGTCTCATCTTGGTGGGACTCTAGAACATCAGTGAAGAGACAGAGCACCATGAGCAAACTTCCTCCATGTAACTGTATTTAATACATGTTACTACACACTGCTACAGCTCTGTAAATCATAATAGTTCATCTGAACATCACAGAATTAAAGTACTGTCAAGTATGTGCCAGGAACCTGCCAATTATCATATTTACAGTGCTAAGCTGAAACACAGTTTTCACTGGGTCCTTTCTGAGAGCTTTCAATGGAAATTTTCCTATCCAAGTTTAGCTTTCTCTTCAAAACACTGAAGTGAAAAAAGGAAATTAAAGCTTGCCTGCAAAGCTTTATGTCACAGGTTTCCAAAAGAAAAAACAGATAATCCCAAGTTCTTTAAAAAGCAGACTTCACATTGCTTCTACAGGCCAACTTGTAAACGCCAACACCTCTGTCCTGCAGCTGGCAACATGGTTTCTAATAAACTGTAACCCTTCAGATGACTTCAACAGTAAAGATGGGTTTGCATAATTTCTCTACAAACACTGCTTCCAATGGCATAGTACTTTAAGTTGCAGCAAAGGGCATTTCAGCAATAGAACTGACTAGAACAGAATAGAACACTACAGCAAGTGAACTTTAAAGCAAGCAGTAGATGTCCCAATATCATTAACATGAGAAAAACAGCGCCAAGCCAAGGTTTAGCAAATCTGAAAAATTATTTGTCACGAGAAGTCAAACAATATGTAGGAAAGTTGGAATAAAACACAGTTTGAGGTGAAAGAGTCCGCCATCTCCCAGTGATCTTTAGTGTGCAATGCAGTATCCATCAGGTCTGCTCTAAGACATGGTCAAAAGCCTGCACTAACCATAAGGAAATGGAGGATGGCTCAATGGCACCACATCTGGTCACTCACCTTGCCAACAAGCTGCACAATCTCTGCAAGGTCCTCTTCCTCCTGCAAGATCTCTTTGGCCTTTGTCCTGAGAGGGACAAATTCTGTGAAATGTTTGTCGTAGTACTCGTCCAGGGCTCGCGTGTATTTGCTGTAGCTGATCAGCCAGTTCACAGATGGGAAGTGCTTGCGCTGGGCCAGCTTCTTATCCAGGCCCCAGAAAACCTGCCAGGAGCCACAAAGGTCAATCAGCTCTCCAAATCAAAAGTGAACTAAAATAATTAAAGGCAATTAAAAAAAAATAGAGAGGAAGTCAAGCAAGTTGGAGTTAATGCAGCAGAGCAAAGGCTTCACAAATGGAAGCCTGGTAACTATAGCAGTGACATTCAAATAACACTTCTTAGAAAATGACAACTTCTAAGCTGAGTTCAGATTTCTTCAGCTTGAGATTGTTCATGAGGGAGCAGTTAGCCACAGCAATGTCAATATTGAAGTCTACATAAAGTGTGGAGACCGAATAGATGTAACTGCTTTTCCCAAAACTGCAAACGGTTGCAAGACACACCCAGTCAGCTCCTCTGAGGATTTTTTGTGGTTTCAAAGCACCTATATTAAGAGTGGTCTGCTTTCCATCTCAGCTGGAACAGATACATTTGCAGTGCAGCTCAATGGGTAGCACTTAGAAAGCACACAGACATCCCTGAGCAGGCAGTGTTGGAAGGAATTGCTGCCTTCACTCCTTCCAAAGGGATCTCAAACACATCAGTTTGAGACCATCTCACAAGGTCACCTTTCACAGCGTTAGAACATTTTCCAAAACATTTTTCCCTACAATGCTGCCTGTGTCAAATCAAAGCTCACCCCAGCCACTGGCACTAATGTGCTGAAGTACAACCATTTGGAGTGTAACAAAGTGGACAGAAGAGCTGCAACATGGTGAGACGTACCTGAACAATGCCCAGGGTAGCAGATGTGACAGGATCAGAGAAGTCACCACCTGGGGGAGAGACACTGAGCAGGAAGAGATAGGGAAAGGTTATCAGAGTGGCTTTCACAGTTCAAACTGAAGTACTGAACATATGACTGACTGCACAGCTCAGTGCAGAGAAACCAGAAAACTCAACATGATTTCAAGTAAATAACAGATTGCAACGTGTTTGCACAAAGTGCTTGATGCATACCCACACAGGGGTAATATCAAGCATACCATGAAATAGTTACATCAGGGGCAGATTGACAGTATTAAGGTGTAATTTCAGTCATGTTAGCTGCAGGTAGTAACTCCAGCTTGGATCATCAAACCTGTCTCAACTAGAACAGATTCAGCAAGAGTGCTGATAGAACATAATGAATACATAGTGCAGTGATTTTACAGAAAACAGTATGCCAATTTGAAATTATTTTTGATATTCACCTATACAGTAACTACTTAATTTGTGCTTGACACTCCAATACATGCATTCCCAGAGATTAAAAAAAAAATTGTCTTCCAATCTCAAAAGCAGAAAGCCCTTACGTATATTTGTTGTGAACGGAACTAAGCAGAGCAAAAAATCAGCTCTGGGTGTTCTTGCAGATGCCAGGGGCCCTCCTGAAAACACAGGGAATCCACTTTGCCCAGGGTATGATACACAAACCAGTATCACCTAGAAGAATGCCTGCGGACAACATGCTTCTCACAGCACATCACAGCCTGAGATACACTGCTCCGTGGAATTCTACTCTTTTTGAGCATGAGAGTTGTGATTCATTATGCCCCCAAGTGCACACACTGCTGCTCTAACTGCCCCTTCTCTCCTGCTCTGAGCATGGTTTGACATACTTTTCAGAGAGCCCTAATGACATTCTTCCCTGAGCCACTTGATCCGTTTGCTGTGCCTGTGATCCCACAGAGCTACCTGTCAGCATTCATTCCTTCTGCCCCCACTCACAATTTAGCAGCAGTTCTGGGTGAACAGAGACTAAGCATCTACCTACTCACTCCTATATTTTTAACTTCTGCAGCTGCACAGAGCAACGAGACCTTTTTGTCTGAAAAAAAAGGTACTGTGTCATGTTGCAGTGTGATGTCATGGTATGCCTCAGTTTCCCGGTCCTTCCCCAGGTGCCAATCACCACTCCTTTCACTCTCCCTTGCCCCCTGCTGAGTGCTGTCTGTCAATCCTGGCATTCCAGCAGAGTGATTGGCAGAGTTCAAAAGATGCCTCTCAGCCCTGGGGGACATTGGGCCATCCATGTAATTTGTCTCCTGAGACTCCCCCACTTACCTGGATCGGTGGAATCCCTACCCCTTCCCTCCCCCTCTCCCCGAGGTTAAAAGACACAGCAACCACGTGGTTCAAGTTCTGTTAGGGCTGTTGCTGGATTCAGAGGCTTGAGGGCCAGGAATAAAGCTCTGGATCAGACCCTCTAGCAGAACCCAACTCTTTTCCTTAAAACTTCTCCACCAAGGTAAACCTGAGCTCCTGCATGCCTGGACCTGTCCCAAGCACCCAGCCGCAGCACACAGCCAGCCAAAGGTGTCTGTGAGGTGAAACCACCACAGCTGCTGCCTTTGGTCAAGCAGCACGGGCCAGGACAAGCCCAGGCACGTTCCATCCGGCTATATTGGTATTTCATTCCAATAGTGTCATACAAAACAGGTGCAGAGGCAAAGCAAAGCAACACTCACGCTCCGACAATGCTGACGCTGCCTTCCCTCTCAGGGTTCCCCAGACACTTCACCCTCCCGGCTCGCTCGTAGAAAGAGGCCAGCCGGGCACCGAGGTAGGCTGGATAACCACTGTCTGCAAACAGCAGCACACAGAGATTCAGTCAGAGGCTCCCAGTTTGAAGGGCTGCACGTACAAGCCTAGACTGAGGAAGACTACTCACCAGCTGGCATTTCAGCCAGTCGCCCTGAGATCTCCCTGAGGGCCTCAGCCCATCGGGAAGTGGAGTCTGCCATCATACTGACATGGTAGCCCATATCACGGAAATACTCGGACAGGGTGATTCCTGTGACAAAGACAACAGCCTGCTGCAGGATACAGTGCAGAAAGGAATTCTATGCTTATATGTCATCATAAATATGTCAATAAACCAAAGTATTTGATTTACATTTTGATGGAAACAGACAATGGAAGTTACTCTTTCTTCCCGCTTATGTCCCTGCTATCTTTTTTTTTGCTGTTGCTGTTCATTTCTTCTCACTCTCCTCATTTTTGTTTATGAACCACTCAGATTCAACTTGATTCACGTGTATTTCTTTGAAGAGACACTGCAATGTCACTGATGCTACTCTTCCCTCTCAGGGTCTCTAGCTGGTCAGAGTGACCCTGAGATGGGTTAGAAAGTCTCTTTTCCCAGGCCAGGGGTCAAGGAAGGAGTCAGAGCTCTTCAGTTCTCAGTCTCAAGGTTGTTTATTGTATCTCATCTATAAAATTCTGCTCTTCAGTTCTCGGCCTCAAGGTTGTTTATTGTATCTTATCTATAAAATTCTTTCTCATGACCTGCCGAGGTCAGCTCAGCAGGACAGTCAGTGGCACTTTGCCCCCTCAGAGGTGGTGTTATCTTTTTATACTAAAAACTACAATATTTACAATAACTTTCCAATACCTATCACCTATGTTAGACAGCGTGCTTCTACTCTAAACCAACCTAAAAGTGCCAACATCACAGCAGAAGATTGAGACCAAGAAGAAGAAGGAGAAAGGCTGGACATGCCCAGATTCCTCCATCTTGCCCCTGAACCTCCATTCTAAAAACTCCAAAAATGTATTTTTCACCCTGTGATAAATTCACTACCATTCTACTTAAAACTTTCGTGGCTTGTAATTCATATAAAGTTGGTAATTATTTTTTCCAAGGGCTAAATCAAAGGCACAGGGGTCTTGGACTCTGTGCCAAGGTCTCTGAGTCCCCCGGGCAGGGGCTCAAGTCCTCCAGGGCAGCCAGAGGAATTTCCTGGGTTCTGACACTTTTCCTCACTGAAACTATGAACAAATACTCTTCTAACTGTAAAATATCTCCTTCCCTTTCAAACTACCAGAATACAAGAGTAAGAAAAGGTCATGTTTTATCTGAATTATCTGACAACTGTTCATAACAAAGAACTTTAAAGAAGTCTTTAAGAGGGTGCAAAGGAAATAGTAGTCAACCAGCTCAGAGAATACTATTGCTTTCCATTAAGCAGCTGTACTTGCCAGCAAAAAGCAAGTCAAAACCTAAAGCTTACAGAATTAACACATGCAGAAAGCCCACACAAGTCCTGGCACAGTAAATTCACCTTATAAACAAAATTTACTCAATATTCAGAAATGGCAATTATATGCAAGCAAGCCAGATTCAATTAAGATATTAAGACTTGGTGCAGGCAAAGCCTGAAAAGGTTTACTTCTGAAACTAAACTGGCTTCTTGATATGGTCATCTCAGGAGCTGAATATACTAGAGCATGATGGCTTGCTTTATACACACAACTTTCTCTATCTTCCTGCAAATCTTACCAGTATAGATGGAGGCTTCTCTGGCAGCCACAGGCATGTTGGAAGTATTTGCTACTAGAGCTGTTCTCTTCATGATGCTTTCTACCTTGCCATCAACTTCCATTGTTAACTAAAATGCAAGAAAAGGAAAAACACCCAAACTGTAACAGTAGCAAGATTTTTTTTGTTAATTTTTTGCTGCTTGTTTTTTTTTGTTTTTTTTTTTTACTGTTTTACTTGCCTTGTATCAGGATACTCCCCTCAGCAACTCTACCAAGAGCAGAGATGAGATTCAAAATTTTAGGATATGTTCGTTTGTCTTTCAGACTGCACAAAGCTTAATATTTTAATGTACATGCTTCAGCCTCACCTCATCTTCTGCAACTGCCAAATCCCCATTGATTCCATTCAAGTAAGTAACAACAAACCCACTGCATTAGGAAGCACATGGTCCTCTCTCAGATTTCCAAGCTGAAAGAACTAAAAATTCTTAGCCTGCTGTCATAAGTCCATTAGGAATTAGAGAGCTTTTTCCCTCCATCTACAAGAAGCCAAGTTAGTATTTGACAACTGGACATAAAACCACTTTTTTAACCTCAGTGGAGCCTTACAAGCACCTGAATAACAGAAAGCACACCCTGACATTTGTGTAGAATTCCATTTATGAGTACACTGAGATTTGCCTTCCTCAGGGCTACCTCAGCTTGACTTTCCCACTTTGTCACCAATCAACACACCCAAGCCTTTTAGCCCCTATTTCTGACATTAAAGTTTCTACCTGACAATTCATACTAGCTGACCCTGTCGCAACAACCTCAACAAAACATAGTAACAGGTACAAGGATTGCTAAATCTGTTGCTTGGTTGTTTTGTGGGTTTTTTATTAACAAGGTATTTTCTACTTCATTCAAAAGGTATTTCAAAGCTTAACATGTCAAACTAATACCTGGGAACTGTATCACCACCCTGCAACTTATAAATGGATGCTGCATTTTCTATGCATGGTGAAGTTAGAGATATGACCAGCGACAGGTGAGATGCTTACAACTGTGCTAAATTCTTCTCTGGCATTCATTCTGGCTTTATTTACTTGTTATAACAACTGAGAAGGTACACCCAAAAACAAGTCCAGATGTTTATTGAGGGGCCACTGAAATAATTCTTTAACAAGCCAAAAGGGATTTTTGCCAGAGCTTCAAGACAGGCAAGATGATCTTTTCAAGTCACTCTACCAACATGATATTTTACTCGATTACAATACCAGTATGATATCAAGGCTTCCCAGGAAGGTTTACTCTCCATGAAATCTCCATACTAACCTCAGGGAAATCTCTCAGTACTTCAGACATTTCATTTCCTCGTTCTCCACAGCCTACATAAATGATGACATCACTGTTGGAGTACTTTGAAAGAGACTGTGAGATCACAGTCTTTCCACAACCAAACGCCCCAGGAATCGCTGTTGTCCCCCCTTGTACACACCTGAATAAAGAAAAAGGACTCTGATTTGCAAGGAACTAAAAAACAGCTCTTTCCCATCTTAGAATATATTTTTCACTACAACTCCCTCATCAAAAGCGGAATGGCAGGAGTCACATTCAATGTTCTGGGTGAGAAACACAGAGGTAATTTCATTAAACCAAAAAATTGAGGGATTAAACCATCCTTTTCTTCTCCTGTCCTTGAAGTATATGACTTATGCTGATACAACAGCATGACTTTTGGGCTTGAGACATAGCAATTTTCACAGCTGGAAGCAGCGATGGAATGGAAATTCTATGAAAAGAATAACTGTACTTAGCTGTGCCTTATAGAATAAGGAGCACAATATTTCAGGACCAAAATAACTGAATTCAGTGTCTTAGAAGTTAGCTGCTTAAATGAGTAGTTTGTGTTACAGTTAAGTGCAACAGTTTTTTTAAGTGGCAACCTCAAAATCATTGGAAACTACGCATCCTCAAGACCATGGAAAGATATCCTACTCATGCATTCAAATTAAGATTGCAAGCTTGAGAGTTCTAGCCTTTCTGCAGATGTGACATGGTTATGTAAAGTTTATGCATGTCCAGTTTTTTCTGGATTAATGCACTAGAACAGTTTTGTTAAACTTCCTTTTTCCATCAGTGGGTTCACCTGCCAAATAAATATGAGAAGTTCAGCTAAATATTTTTTAAGATTATGCTGTGACACATGGTGAAAGCTTACCCTTAAAAAAACCTAATGCTCTAAGGCCTCTTGCTTCTGCCTCCCCCTGAGGGAGAGATTTGTTACACAGCAGAAATAGAAGGAAGCACTTACGGGAAGAGGGCATCCAGGACTCGTTGGCCAGTTAACAAAGGATGGTTGGCTGGTAACTTCTCGGTGACAGGACGGACCTGGCGTACAGGCCACACCTGCACCATGGTGAACTTCTCTTTCACACCTTCAAACTCCAGCTCTAACACAACGTCCTAACACAAACACATGGGAAGTAAGCAAACAGCTGCACGCTGGAGCAGCACATAAATTCTCATTTTAACTACTCTGCACAGGTCTTTGGTAACACCACAGAGCTCTCAGAACCTTAACATGCAATCATCACCTCCTGAGGGAAGGCTCTTCCCATATTTACAAGGTCTCTGGGGGAAAACAGAGCAAGATACACCATACATTAAAAACAGGCTTTTGAAGAGCAAGTGAATTTTACATATTCATAAGATATTGTAGATCCCCACAGAGGTCATCAAACATGGCACTGAAATGTGAAATGCCATTGGGAAGCCATAAACATAGAAAACAGCTGCACAAAATAATAATGCAACCCCTGCAGGCAGGGTAGCAGAAGTGATCATTAACTCAGACACCTTGTTGCATGAAACACTTTAGCTGGCTTCATGCAGAACAGAAAGAGTACATCAAACTTATAAAAGAGACATGGAATACACCAGCAGCTGCTGTTTGGGAGACTTACTGAAGTGTCATAGTTTCCTGGAGGAGCAATGTATGTAACTGTACCCCTGTTTCGTGGGGGCAGCATGATTTTGTGTTTGATGAGGGAGTTTTCATTCACCACACCATAAATATCTCCACCAGTGATGTGGCTGCCAACCTAAAATCAGAACAGGTCTATTAGTCATAATTTTTAAAAAAGAACCTTGACAAACTGTAAAAAATACTACAGCTATTAAGTCTAGCACTGTGATTACCCCTTTTAAAAATTCCTTGTTACAGCACAGTAGCTCATTTACATAACTCATTACTCCAATAGCATTGCTAGCAACGCTACCTGTGCTCAAGTGCCCTTCAAGGCTCAGACAGGAGCAATTACTAACAGACAAAAGAAATTTTCCACGTTTCTTTTCCACCTCTCAATCTAGTGTGCTAAGAAGAGAAAGGATAGCATATGTTAACCTGCAGGGCTGGTAAAAAGATGCTGCAAAGGGCTAAAGCCATGACATCTTCCAGCTCTAAGGCTACCTTCACCATTTGCAAAATGTGTGCTGCAGTCATTCTTTTTGCTCAGGGAGCACCTGCTCCTGCTAATGCTTACTGCAATTGCACGAGTTTCTCTGTGGTTTGGTAAATACATCAAAATTAAGTCATATCAAGTAAGTTTTGGTGATCCCCATCCAGTCTCATACACCACTACCACTTCCTAGCACTCCTTTTTGCAGACTTCAATAACTGCAGCATTAACCACAGGCCCCAGCAGTCACAGCCTTAGCACACTGCTCCAGGCCCAAGCTCTGGGGCAGAGGAGCAAGAGAGAACACAGGATTGTCAGAACCTACCCGCAGATTTTTGGAAGGTGTGAAGTCCCATTTGACATCTCGGCTCAAAGCTGACACGTTGACACCTCTGGGGATATAGATACTTTTGGTCAGGGTGCTGATGTCCGAGAGAGGTCTCTGGATACCATCAAAAATAGCTCCCATAATGCCAGGCCCCAGCTCCACTGACAGGGGCTTCCCAGTACGGAGCACAGGATCTCCTACAGAGACACCAGCTACAGATTTGCTGAGGAAAAGTTCATCCAGAACAAGGGAAAGAAACCAGGCAGAAGTCATCAGGTTCACATCATACTCTAAAACTCCTTTTCTGACATTAAGGTAATACTATTCCTATGTTACACATCAGCATTTGAGAAGCATGTACGCCTTACAGTAAATTCTGAATTTGCTCAAATAGCCAAGTTAACCATCCTCTAGAGAGGCAGAGTAGTGGCAAATATTCTGCTTTGCAATCATTTGCTCAAGTCAACTGCTGTTGGCAACTAATGTCAACCAGTATGGATGAGTTCACTGGAGTGCAGGCAGTGGGATGACAAAACATCACACATTTCTTACATCTTCAAACCTAGAAAACAGATTAGGCTGTTTAAGTCAGATAATGTTATGACATAAGGAATTTTTCACTTCAGAATTTGTTTAGAGATGACAACTGCTTTGATCTTGGGCCTTGCACAGCTTTTTTCAATAGCAGCCTAATTTTAAAAAGAGTTTGTCTATGACCAGCACTATTGCCCTCCTATCCTGTATCAAATTGTCAGGTCTGTGCACTACATAAGCTCCAAAGATACACAATGGACTTTTCTCTGCAAAGGGCCAGCACCTTGGCAGAAGGGCCTGCTAGAATACAACAGAAACCTCCAAAACTCAAACAAACTCAATAAATTTAATACAAGTTGACTTCAGTGAGGCCTATGACCAAGTTTGCTCTCAACAGGAGATTGAAAGTAAACTATACTCAAACTTGTTCCATGTACTGATGGGAAGCTATTCAATACTGCAACAATGATGCCATCTAAAATGATAAATTATTAGGCAGAGACAGGATCTAGTCAGCAGTTTGCCAGCAAGCTCCTCAGAACCAAGTTTTGGGAGCCAGCACAGCCTTTTTCCTAGGCTCTACAGACACACACAGTCCCCTTGGGATAGGGAAAGAGGCCTGCCTTCAAGTTTTATGACTTCTTTTCTGACGTTTTCTCATATATATATGTAATAAAAAATACATTTTATGTTGCCTAGCTTTTAGAATAAATGCTGCATCATAGCTGGACCAAGATACTGTAAGCCTACTGCAGCAGAAAAAGTGTAATCTGTTATGCTTGGCAAAATACTCTGTCCAGAAGAAGGCATCCTGCCCACTTCACATTTCTTATTTAAGCATTATACAAGCACAGTTATCAAAAGGAAAGACAAAGATGCAACAAATATTGCTTAGGTTTGCCATTTATGGTTGACACTTGTCAACTGCCTACCAAAGAGGCATTAAAATGCACTTGAATTCTAAGGTACACTTTGATTCCCAGTCAAAAAATGTCTGCTTGCTACACAGCCACACAAGGTAAGATTCACCTCAAACCCATCAAAATTTACAAAACACCTGCAGAACAGATGTCCTGCCAGACCCCAGCGTATCTGGCAGCAGAGAGGGAGCAGTGAAAAGGATACAAGTTTCCTCATACACCTGGACAGTTGCCAGATCCCCTTCCAGCCGGATGATCTCCCCCACCAGCTCACTGTGTCCCACTCGCACCAGCTCGTACATGGCAGCACCTGCCATGTTGCAGGCCGTGACCACTGCAAAAGACAAGCACAGAGGTGAGGTATTTTCCCTGCAGCTCAGGAAATCTACCCTTCACAAGTCTGTAAGGACTGCACAGCACCAACCTGGTATTCACCCATATCAGACACACACTCCTGACTTCACAAAAGGATGCCACAACTCCTGGTATTTCTACTTTAAAAGTCAAAAGAATAAGTTTTCCTACAGTTTGCATTCTGTCCTTTATCCAGAAGAAGAGGACACTATGAGAATGCAGTAATTCACAGGACAATTCAGGCCATAATTTCTCTTATCTGTCCTGACAGATTGCAAACGTTGAGGGTGTGAGATGCTGTGAACTTTGACAAACAAGTTCTATAGGAACTTCTCCCTTGCAGTGAGCTGGGCCACATTCTCATCTGACTAAATTAAAACACACAAGAAAACGGCAAAACTCACTCGATGCCTGGTAGTTACATAAACCTGTGGTTGGGGGCCAACATTTTCAAGTCATTAAACTTCTGTTTACCTTGGTAGCATCTGGATGCTGGCATAAACATGGAGAGATCCAGCCAAGGCACCTGCTAAATACCCTTGCATCTAAAGTGATGCCTAGAAAGCTTTTAAGAAAATACTGGTTTTTATAGAAAATCAATGTCTATCTTACAGCACTTCAATTAACTTTCAACACATGAAGATTGTTGTGCAGCATTTTTTGGGCCTGAAACTTCCTACTGCTTTGAGTTGAAATTTCAGCAGGTCATATACGGAGTCCTGGCTGCTTTAGAACAAAATTTATTATGTCTTGCATATTATGATCACAGTAATGCACCCAAGAGTCACATATTTACACAAAAATACATTTTCCACCTCTTGGGAAAGAAAGCTGTGCCACTTTAAAACTGTTTCTAGGTACTACCTCTGCAGTTACAGAATTTGCAGTTAAAAAACTTGTGCCTATTTAGGTAGGGAATTTCTTATTCATCAAATACGTTGCATTAACAAAAAAACTTGCTAATCTTCTGTTCCCATCCTTCCCTTCAGGTCTTGAAGAGAATGCAGGAGGGAGCAGAAAAGCCAGTAGAGTCTGCATGTATTCAAAAGCTGTTCCTAGCAGAGCCTAAGCTATTTCAGCTGATAAAGATGAAGAACTGACTATTTATTTCATATCCTTTTAGTGAAGCTTAGCACACTGGGCCCTGCAGATTTCCAAGCAAGGGGCTTTTTCTCATACAGAAAGCTTACCTTTTGTTATTATTATTGTTATCTTTATTCAACTGCCTGCTTCTGCTCATTATATTTTTTAAAAAAGGTTAATTAATAGTAACATCTTGTTAGCAGTTTTTTTAATAGTTTGTCAATAAGCCAGTAATTCTTCTTCAAGTCCCCTACTCAAAAAAAAAAAAAGATGAAAAGCACCACCCAGAGCTCTTTTATACTTCTCTGCTTTCAAGTGAAGATTAACAAGATCCTAGATAAAACAAAATTTATTACTTCCTTTACAAAATAATACCTACCAGGTCCTGAGACTCCATAAACATAGCCAACAAAAGCCTCTCTGTCCTCATCACGTATTTTGGGGAGCTTGGAGAAGTCCATTTTGCCTGTTCAACTGAACAAAAGAAAAAAATAAGAGTCAGTCCTGAAGAACACACACACACATAGTAACTTCCTCCTCTTCCCCCTGCTCTCTTCTTATTTTCAGTTAAAAAGAACTCTGAACTCATAGCCAGAAGCACCTTAGCCTTAAGCACTTCTAACTCATTTTAAAGCTGTAAAAAGTTAAAAAGTAACTGATTTAAACAAACAAAATATCTGAGATTCCTTACTGCAGAAACACAGGGGTAGAACATCACCTCATAATATGCTCTACAGAATGCTACTGAATGAAAAAGATGCAGTGCAGCAATGCCCTAACACAGTTTCACTGGTTTTTAAGCTTGGTAATAGGATATTTAGATGACAGAAAATCTCTTTTGTATTCCACATCTCATTACCCTCCTTCAAAATATGGAGTTTTCCATGATTCTGAGTGAGCAAGAGAATGTTCTGGGTCTGCTTTACTGCCACCAGTCTCTAAAATGCAATACTACAATTATTAATTGTGAAAATTTAATTTTTGCTATCTTAAGGTGGTGAATCACAGTATTTAGAGGAAGAAACACAGACTCTCAGAAGCACCAGCACACAAACAAGTGAATCCTTTCTATATGTGTCACAGCTACAAACTATGCAGTCTTTGCTCTCAGTGAAACCCACGGAGCATCACAGAAGAATTGTGCTGAATAACAGGCAAACCCCCCAATCTGCAACAGTTAAACAACAGGCTGTCATCTCAAGCCAGTAACTGTTTAACAAATCTAAACAACTGGCACTGGAAAAGCTGTTTTATCAAGAGACCTCCTCCATGCATGTTTGTCCTGTGGCTGCCAGCTGGGCTGTCCTGCTTCCAGTGCGGATCAGAGGATTTAGTGGTTTTGCTTTATGAGCCCTTACCATGCTGTGTGTTACCTTGGAAACTGATGGGTGTTGGAGAACTGCAAGGCCACACTCTTCCCATTTCCCCTGTACAGACACCCTTAGGACACAGCACTGGTGCAAGGTGCAGCCCCAGCACAGAGCGTCCCTGCGCTAACCAGCAGCAAGGCCCTGGGTTGGTGACATGAACTGGGAGCCATCTGCTGACACTCACACTCAAGTCTTTGAGAGCAGCTTAATCTAACCCAGCATCTTCCACAAGGCAGTAAATACAAAGGCATACTCAGGCTTAAAAACCTGCCTTGTGTATAATAACCAAGACAACAATTCCATTGCCACCCTTTCCAGCACAATTATAGGATACCTTTTTGCCTATTCTTTGGGAGCAGTAGCTGACTTGGTGCTATTCTTGAAACCCTACAACTGCTTTCCAGCTTTTTAATACAATACAAGTTGTCTGCCCCTCAGCCTCTTTACTGATCTATACATTTCAAATTGGTGGCACTGCTCTTTAAGAAAAAGATCTCCCACGATTCCAAGCCCCTGTTCATCCTGAAGGAATAGCTTTTCCCAGGCCCCATGTGTGGAGTGTACTGTCTATCATGGCTGCCACTGATTTATTCCACAGCAGCTGATCATGGCTCAGTCACCACCAGACCTGCTAATGGGTCTTGAGCCCAAAGGCTAAGCCAGATAACCTATGCCTTGGAGGGTAGAGAGATCTAATGGGTATCTTTCACACTTCCTGGTGTTTAGACCAGGAGACAATTTTAATTTCACTGCTTTTTTCTAAAATGCCTCCTCTGACAAATGGCAGCGGGGAGGTCCTCACAAAGCAATCTGCAGTTCCTGAGCAGCTGGTATGAGCTGGCTCTGATCTGACTAACACAACCATCTCATCTTTTTTGCTTTTAACAACTAAAACATGTTTGCTTTTAACAACTAAAACTCAAGGACAATTGCCGTTCATACTGAAAGAAGCAGTTGTTCTTATAAATTCAAATTAAACATTTACTTCAATATAACAATACAGAACAATGTCCAGTGTCGTACTACCAACACCTCTAAAAGCAAAGTGAGAGTCAAACCACATTCTCATAACTGAATTAGTGACACAGCTTGGCAATTAGACAATGTCCCATATGAAAGAGTCAAATTACAAAGGCAAGGAAAAGCAGGAACACCGGGCCAGTTTCAATTTAAATTAACTTTTCTTCATAATCAAAACCTGCTTGAAGTGACTGTTTACCTTTTAGGGAGGCAAGAGAGAACCTCAGAAGAGCCATTCTGCAGTTAAATGGCAACATCCTGACAGCCAGCACCTGCCTCTCCTGCTCCCTCTCTCTTCCTACAGCCACCTTTCCAAATTACTGGCCAAGCCAAGAAGAGCAGGGGATTCCTCCACTAGACCACCTAGCAACACACTAATAAACCCTGTCTTCACCATGATCTCTAGCATCTGCACCAACAGCTTTGAAACACATACCTATTAACTATTTCAAGTGTAAAAGACATGAATTCCTTCTCACCTCTGTTTTACCTCTGCTACACCTCCAAAGTACAGTGCCCACCCAGCCAGGCTGACCTCTTTCTTAAGGGGCTACACATCTGTTAACACTGAATGCAAGTTAGGAGGAAAAAAAAGCTGTTGTTTATCTCTGCATCATTTTCCTGTGCTTGTGTACAAGCACTAGAGATTTTCAATTTATATGGAAAAGTCATTGAGGACCAAAATACTGCTTTACCTTCCTATCTTGTTAGATGTTTTCATTGCCAGTACCAAAAGAAAATGAAATTCCATGAAGCATATATGTACCCTAGAAGCCATGGCAGCTGACCATTTTAGAAATCTACAGAGCCCTGAGGCCTTGGAAAGGCCTCTTGCCAACACAAGATATTAGGCACTATATGCAATTCCCTCCTACAAAAGTCCACTAGCACATAGGATATCAGCTTAATTTTAATTCTCTTATGAGTAAAGATGCATCTTGCATCCTTTACAATTTATATCTTCCTTATCTAAAACAGTGCATCAATTGATTTCAAACATGCTCTTAAGCTCTAGCAGTCATATTCTGATCAATAGTACCAGAAATCAAAGTATTGCTTGCAGCAGAACCTTCTCTGACTAAAAGGTGATTTATTACACTGATTTTAAAGTCCTAATTAAACATGAAAGAGCCCATAACCTGAGCTTTCTATCTCGGTTCCTCCCCAGCACAGTAATCTGGTTACACAGTAGCCTAAAAAATGTAACTGCCTTGCTCTCAATGTTGGAGAAACCCATCTTGCTTCACTGTTCCTGGGTTTTGCATCTAACATTTGATTAGACACAGAATTTACATTACAAACTGCCTTAATACAAAGATTATTATCAGAATTCAGACTCCAGCGAGATTTTTAGGAGCCTTCTTGCAGCAAGGAAGAAAATCTACAACAATTTTATCACATAAACCCAGCTCCTTACCTTATTTTGCAGAAGCAGGGAGCACCAAAAACCCAGAGGCCCAATTCAAAAGCTAGAATTCAGCAGTGAAGCATCACCGCTTGCGAAATAATCGTCCTTCCAGTGCCCCTCCACAGAGGGATGAGAAAGCTGCTGCAGAGGGGAACGAAATTTCTGACACACAGCAGAGGCACAACCACCTGACTTGATGAGTCATCAGTCTCTCTCTGCCTCTCTCTCCCACCAGCACCGAGGAATGCCGCAATAGCAATTCCAGCCACCTCGAGCCCAGCTGAACTCCCATCTGTGCTCTCCCGACTGCACAGGGCCCAGCAGGAGAAATTCAAAGGCTTCAGTGTTTGCATTAAGGCCTCCTATAAAGCTGGGAATTCCAATATCCTGAATAATGCATACAACCATACCAATATCCTTGAAAGAGGTGCATGTTTTCTGCTGGGATCTGCTCACCTGCCAGCCCTCCGCTGTAACGCAGCCATGTCAGTGTGTGCTGAGCTCTGGAAGAGCTGAACAGAACAACTGTTTAACAACAGGCTGCCTTAACAGGGAGGTGCTGAGCACACTGCAATACTAATTGCTTGAGCACGCTGAACAGTATTGATTGCCTCCAGGAGCCTGGTGGGGCTTCCTCACGCCCAGAAGCCCTTCCCCTGGCCAGCAGAAGCACCAAGGCAATTACACAATATCCAGCACCCCAACAAAGCAGAGAGCTGTGCCACCCTGAGCGACAGCTGCCGGAACCTGTCCTCAGAGATCGACAGGCACTGCCCTGCACACTGAACAGAACAGGGGCAGCTGTGTCATCCCTCCCTAAGAACCTGCATGAAGCCAAAGAGTTCCCTGCAGTCTTCACAACTTCTCAAGTCTATCTTTGCAAGTCTAGGATTACCAACACTTCGAATTGCCACAAAAGCCTAGACACTAACCACAACTCATCAGTAATTTGGAAGCAGCAGCATTACATCAGTATGTCATCAATGGTAGGAATCATTCTGCTGAAATAACTTTGAACTTGAAGGTCATGTATTTTAGTACATCTGAAACAGACTAATGTGGTTTGATTTCCATGGGTAGAAAAATAGAGTCAGAATATAAGCACTTACATTTGATATCCAGGAAAGCTTAATAGGCCGAAACAGTAAAATATAGCCAAAGAGTTTTCCAAAGAAAATAATACCTCCTCCTCTTCTTAGTAAAAACCTAGACATTACAGGACAGTAAAGATCACCACCCACACTGGACAATCAGCTTAGTGTCACACCAGAGATGCTTCAGGTCCAAGGCAGCTGCCATTCACTGTGTTCACCTGAGCAGACTCTGGCACAGTGCATAAATCCCATTGTCCAGCTGCATGAAGATCTGAGCAAGGGCCTCATAAATAACCGGATAATCACTGCCACAGATTTCCTGTAACAGGACAGTTTAAACTTCCCCTTCTAACAGATGATATCTTTAAGAGGAAGTACTAAAAAAAAAAATACAGTGCTTGAATTACTAGACAAATGCAGAAGTCTGGCAGCATTTTCATATCTAGAATTTGGGATATTGTGCCACAAGAAACAACACGCCCAGAGCTCTAACACAGGTCACTGGGAAAGGAAGCCCAAGAGTATTCTCAGGAAACCTGCTCCTTCACAGTATGCAGAGTTGTAATTTTACTGTAAAACAGCAGGGGAAATTACTCCAGATTTCTCAGTCACCAAACAACTGAATTACTGAGGTTCAGGGGCACCTCTGGCAATCATGTACTTCCAACCCCCAGCTCCAAGCAAGCTGATGTGGGCTGCTCAGGGCCACATTCAAATGTGTTTTGATTACCTGCAGGGATGAAGCCACCGCAACTCTCTGGGCAACCTGTTCCAGTGTTTAGACACCCCTGCAGTAAAGTGTTTTCCTATGTTTAACGGGAATTCCCTGTATTTCAGTTTGTGTCCATTGTGTCACATTACTTCAGCAGGTACCACTGAGAAGAGTCTGGCTCCATCCTCTTTGCTCCCTCCCATCAGGTGTTTATATACTTTACAATAAGATTCTCAGAACCTTCTCTCCTGAGGCTACATAATTCCAGCTCTCTCATCTGCTTTTCCTACTTCCAAATGCCTAAGAGTCTCTGTGGCCCCGTTCTGGATGCACACCTCTACACCATGTCTTTCTTCTACCAGAGAACCCAGAACCAGACACAGCACTCTGTATGTGCTTTCCATCAAGTTTAACCAAGGTGAAAAACCACCTCCCTGAACCTCTTGGTGGGATTCTTCCAAACAGAGCCCAGGATAGTGCTGGCTGCCTTTGCCACAAGGGCACACTGCCAGCTGATGTCCAGCTTGGGGACCCCCAGTTCTTTTCAGTACTCAGTCCTCAGCCTGTGGCAGGATATGTGGTTACTCTGCCTCAGGTGCAGGACTTGACACGTCTCTTTGTCAAACTTCATGGGATTCCTGTCAGCCAACCTTTCCAGTCCAGATTCCTCTGTATGGCAGCACAAGCCTCTGCTACACCAAACTCCTTCCAACCTGTCACCTGCACTCCAATGAAACCAGGCAGGAGTGGCGTCCTGTGCCCAACACAACCACGAGGCTCAGTCTTCTCATGACACAGACATTGTCAAGTGAACAGCACCAACCTTCCTGCCACAAGCTATAAGCCAGAAAGAATATCTCTTATACTCAACAATATGGACATTTTCCCACTTAGTTATTCATACAATTTCAGTTGTCACAGAGCACTTTGAGGCCACCTCTGCTCTAGATAAATCCAGAACCTGCTTGAGTGATGCTCAGCTACATACTGTGGACCAATCTGCAACCCTACAAGACTGTTTACCTTTTACATAAACTTGTTCCTTGGGTTCTTATAAGCCCCCTCCTCTCACATGAGGCTTGTTTTGCTCCACATAAATCCATGTGAAAGAGAATTATGCTGCCTCTGTCATTGCAGCACATGATGGCTACAAAGTGAGACCATGCAACACTGAATTCATGATGTTCACCACAAGCTCCTACTGTCCTCTTCCTAAAAACACATGGGGACTTAGCTATGGGCATGTCAATACATATAAGTTTGATACTTGAAATAAACATCATGCCTTGCAAACAAGCTAAAGATTTAACAATATATTTATATTTGATACATACATACAACATGAAGTATATATTCCTAAAGCAAGGGTGTGAAGTCTGTCCATGCAAGATGTACCACCACTACAAGCTGTAACTCAAGCACCCAAGCTTTTATTCAGCAGCTTGGGAAATTCCTTCAGCTAGCCCAGAACAATACTAGAACAAAGCTGTTTGAACATGACTAAGAAGTCAGCAGCTAAAATAAAACTAGACAGAAAGGCTGGCAAGGTTTTAATTGCATAAGTACTTTGACCCACTGAAGATCTGATCAGCTCAGTAGATAAGCTGCCTTCAAACATCAAACACAGCTATCATGCTATATCTAGAATTGATAAAGACCCTGGCTAAACTCCTGTTACTAGAGAAAACCACATTGTCCATGTGAAAAAATGTTCATCAGCTGACTCACATGCTACAGTTTTCCATAATAGGGTTTTCTATACCAATTTTTTCCTCTCAGCTGAGGCTTCTCCAGAGAAGGAAATTGATGAGCCTCTCCTTAGTTCTTGCTACACTGCTTCGCAATTTTATTACTGTGAAAAATTTGACATTCCTTTCAGCCTGCTACACATTCTGCCCTTTGGCTTGATAGACTTTCACACAAAAGATCTAATGCAACTGAAATCCAAACCATACTACAGAACACTAATACAAAATTCATCTCTGCGTTCTACAGTGACCTTCTTTTCTTATCCTGATCCTGTCATCTAGCTGCTAGGGCTGAAAAGTTCTGCAGCCATCTGCTCAGTGCAATGCTCAGTCATTTCCTCTAGATGAACAGTTTTCATTAACCTCCCTAACATTACTGCTAAACTAAAATCTACCCCAGCTTTAATTAAGTAAAAGTCACTTGATTTTCAGGTGTATTTGGCACTGTTACTTGAAATACTTTCTGTTGCTCTAACCTTTAAGATGACAAATATTAAAATGAAATTAATATGTGGCTGTAAGCAACTATAAGAGTAAACTTTACTACAGTTCAGCAGAGCGACTTCTGAAGAGTTGATGATCTTTCATCAACAGACAAAAGGTGTGCAATTTGACAAAACCACTGTAGCTAGATTTTTAAGCCAGGCTCAGTTTTACACACAGAATCACATGAGTTGTTTGGGCTCACTGAAATACATTGTCTCCTCTATAAGCCTCACTACTGCCTAGCCCTTTTCCCCAGGTGTAATGGCTAAAATACTGAGCATGAGTTTGAAATAAGCATTTCATCATTGCACCTAAGTTTCAGATTACCTTTAAAGTAAGGATATTATGGAATCTTGAGTTTATTATGCAAGGTATTTGATAGCTAGTTTGAAGAGCTGAACCAGGAGTGAGTCTGCATGAAAGTCTTTGAGAAAGATCCAACATCCCTAGCAGACAGAAGTACTCTTTTATAGCACCTTTGGTATAATGAAACACCTGGTTGGAATCACAGCACACCTATTGGCACTGGATTCCACTAAAAGGAAATTAAGTTGAGGTTGACTTTTCCTGCAATGAAAAACTGCATCTTTATGTTTTAAAGCAAGCTAAGCTATGTTTGGAAATCTTATGTTCAAATAAAATAATACCTGAAGTATTTACAGCTTTTTTAGAACAGCCAGAGGCTTTCCAACATATTAGATTTTACCATTGTTTAAACTACTTATTGTGGTGGTTGTCTGAATATCTACCAGCCTCATGCAAAACTATCCCATGATAACCAAACCCTCACAATTTTAAGGATCTATAGGCAGTTCACATAACAGAATTGCTTATTTAGCCATCTTTACCAATATAGTCTGCAGTTAGTCTGAAATACCATTTCTGAAGAGCTGCTTTTTAAGGTCTTGCCTTCAGAGTGGGAAATAAAGTAATGATACAGTGTAGCAAGAACAGGGCCAAACATTTGCACCACCAACTGAAATTCTGGGAAGATTCAGTTTCTTTGCTTGGATATAAAAAAATTTTCAAGTCATTATTCAGGCCCTTACATAAAACTTGCACAGCTGAAAAGCTTTTGTCCAGCTAGAATAAGTTATTCCCAAAAAGGCACAGCTGTCTCTCTATGAAGTCCATGGCTTTTCCCACATCCTTTCTGTATCTCCTGACGCCCAACCATCCCAACCACAACAGGACTGCTCTCCATGCTTAGGGCACAGAACACAGATCAGCACCACAGACATCCACACCACCTCTCTTTTACATGAACCACCACAAACCACTTCAGTAAGCAAGCACAGCTTACAGCAGCCTAAAGATGGGAATAGCACCTTCACAGCACACATTCTGGCCTTTTTCAGGGGATGCTGTCTGGCAGAAACACAGCTGGGCAGACTGGTCAGCTGAAACTCACCAAAGCACCAACATTTCAACTTGGCTATGAGAACCCTTACAAAATGAGCATTTTTCAATTGTTTAGGAAGGACAAAGATAAGGCTTTTATATTCCAGAGACCCTCTGGAACACCACATCTCTCAAGCATTTGTACCTGCAATGGGTCTATTTCCAGCAGGCTTTTAGCTCATTTACCTGTTCAGCACAATGAGTCTGGGTTAAGTGGGGCAGCTTCCCCTGCTAGTTTTGGTCCTTGCTGATTACTTTTGATTTGAACATAACAGACTCCCCAAAATGTAAACTATGGCAAAATTAAAAGAGAGGCTACTGTCAGACAAATTATTTCTGAACAGAGTGAGAAGTGACACTGGATTTTACCATTACACAAGCTCAGAGAAGTAGTCAAGCTGATGCAGCAAGCAAATAAATTCAGCAGCTGAAACAGGTCCTCATCTGCCATTTCATTAAGTGGTAGAAGCAAGGTCTGTTAGACTTTCAGGATTTATCCATATACACCTTACTGGTTTTCACAGCAAGTGTATCATTTCACTAAAGCCAGGCCTTGGAAGGCAAAGTCTGTCAGAACAGCCATATCATGTATGGACATCCAAAAAGCTGGCAGCAAATGGTCAATGTTTCTGAGACATGGGAGTGCTGAACTTGAGAGCTTGACAAACACAGGAGAAGTAAACGCTTGGATGAAATAAAGCAACCAAACAAAAAAATTTACGAGTGCAGAACTTAATGCCATGAGAGATAACCAAACCCAAGAATTTGGTATAAGCTTAGCTGTCCACTCCCAAAGGGAAGAATGGAGTGAGCACATCAAAGATAAGCAAAAAGCTTTTTATACCATAAAAGAAGATCCAGTCAAAACCAGTTCTGCATGTTGGACATTTAGGTGATTATTGGCTTATTCTGTGCAGGAAAAAACGGGCTGAAAAGTTTAAATTCATTCTGCTTCTTCTGCTGGAGAAGGACCCTGTTTCTCTCTGCCCAGCTGGAAAACTAAAGGAGTCACATGTTTTAAGATGCCGAGTAAGAATGAATGAGCATGACATTCCAGTTGACTACATGGTCTGTTTTCATTGGCAAAATTCCAGCCTAAAAAAAAAAAGTCACATGGATACCCTTGTTCAACAATGCCTCAATATTTCCAAGTCTGAAATCCCCCACTTTTTAACCAATGAAACAAGCATGGAGAAAAGAATATATTTCAGGCAATGTAGCATTGGGTTGTTGCATGGTTTGTGTTTTGTAGGGTTTTCTTAAAAAGACAGGAAAAAAAAAACAAAACAGGAATTACTACTTGGTCAGCAGTAGCAGTCAACATTTTATGGCCAACATCAAAATAACCAAAGACCCCAACTAGGTTATCCTGTAATCCTTTTTCTAAAGGAGTAATTAGGAATGAAGCCATAGCTCACAAATATGCAATTTAAAAGCACGAGGGAAACCCACCAGTAGGAATTTTCAGGGCTTGAGAACCCAAAGACAAACCATTATGGCATCAAATCACAAGGGGAATGCACAGTGCCTCTAAAAGGGGTATCATGCAGGGGAATCTCTGGTAACCTGCTGGATTACAGCAGTTTTGGATGACAACGTGTAACAGCAGCACCCAGGCAAGTCTGGAAGATAAATGCATGAAGTCATCCTGGGGAAAAAAAAATTAGATAAGAGAGGGACACTTAAGGCCCACAGCCTTTGCAAATGAGGGCCAATGAGGAATACAACTGTTCATATATACTTAGATGAAAATAAAAGATAAATTTAAGCTAATGCTCTATAAAAATGAAGCAATACTAATCACTCATGGCTCAACTCTATTACCAGTACCTGCAGAAAAGAATTCTTGATTTGGAAAATGACAAGGCAGCATTTACAGGAAACAGAGATCTTGTGTTACTATTGCAACACAAGACTGCAACCCCCCTTTGAACAGTCAGCTGATGCCAGCAGCCATTTTCCACTGTTGCCTTAATTTCTCCTTCCCTGTTCTCTCAAGCTGATGTCCATGGTGATTTAGTATTTCTGAACGTCAGACTTCACCACCTGATCACAAAATTAAGACTAATTTTTTCCCCACATAAAAGAATAAAGCTTTCCCAGAGGACTTTGCATTACAGACTGACAGGCACAGCAAAAATAATCTGCAGTATTTTTGGTAATACAAAGACCTGTAGATTGTGATCCCACTTCACATATTCTTACATAGAAAAGAATAAAATGTAGATATTATTATCTGTATTTGTATTTGTAGATATTATCTATATTTATATTTGCTGGTCATTGAAAAGGCCTTTGAAAGTACCACACAGAGAAGCCAAACATCCAGCTGCTGAAGATCTGCACAGTGCAGAAATCAGCACAAATACACCACAACTCGCAGATCTGCCTCAGTTACTCAAACTTCCACTTGCAAATGCCAGTTTGTATTTGACATGTTCTTCCTAATAAATCACTTCGTGCAGTCTGTCAGCAGGTTTTCCTATTTTCCCACCCCCTCTCCACTTCAGCAAGCAGAATTAGCATTTGAAATACCATGCTAGATCAAATAGCCAGTGTACTTTCTTGAAGTATTGCATTACAATGAATAAAACTATCACCAAATTGCTTTAATGCCCAACAGGAGTGCAAATCCTCTGAGGGAAGACAGTAAAATCTTAGGAAGAAAGACTTTACTTTCTTCCTAAGAAAGCAAATCACTTTGGGCAGCTGCATGGAATGGATGGATCTTGACACACATGTGCCACATATTCCGATGTCACAGCTACCTGTGACATTGGAGAATCATCCAGAATCGAGTCATGCAAGATTTCTCTCCTGCCTCTAAGTGAATGCCAAGGGTGATGCTTGGAACACATCATCTAAGGCAGAGTTTTGTCACTGGCCGCAGGAATAGGAGGCACATTTGATGTGCCACCAGGATATTTAAATGCAGAACGACAGGGGGGCTGTTGTGCCGCGGTCGGGCTGCAGCGGGAGGCCCGCAGCACCATTCCCATCCATAGCCACGCTGCTCGCTCTCTGCCGGGCTGCTCAGGCACCCAGGGACTCAGATCCACCCACTCAAGATGGTGGGATGACCTGGCACTGGAAGCCAGCCGCTACCACCGCGTTCCTTTTCTGTAGGGAATTCTGGCACAACCCTAAAGCACCTCACTGGGCGCCTTCTGAGGTTTTTCATTCAGGGCCGCTTGGCTGTCCAGCTCTCCGCTCCCGGTGCAGCGGGGCGGTGGAAGCGCATGGCCGCCTCCCGCGGGCTGTGCTGCCGGACACGGCTCCCTGAAGGTCGGCGGCCCGGGCCCCGGCGACACCCGCTCCGCACAGCCGGGGCCGCGCTCCCCCTGCGAGCGGCTCCGCGGGGAGACCGCGTCCTTCCCGGGCAGGGTCCGAGCGCGGCGGGGAGCGGCGAGAGCGAGAGCCGACCCCCCCCGCCTTCACTGCAGCGGAGGGCAAGCCCCGGGCGCAGCTGGGGAGCGGCGGAGGCAGCGGTGCGGGGCAGGGACCGAAAGGCCAGAGCGTCTCACCTGGGCCGGCCCGGCGCGCCCGAATCCGCCCGAGTCGCTCCGGCGGCGGCGGCGGCAAAGGAGGCGCTGGATCAGCTGACGCCGGGTCCCGCGCGCATGCGCCGCGCCGCTCACCGGAAGCGCCGGGCGCGATCCGTGCCCGACTCCGGGCGGAGCTTCGCCCGCCCAGCCCGGGCCGCTTCCGCGCAGGGGTGCGCCGAGCCCAGTGGGGCGCGCTGATTGGTCGGTCTGCGTCACGTGATGGCACCCACGGCCCGCCCCCGAGATGCTCGGGGCCTCCCCGTCCTCCCCCGCCCCGCGGGGCGCGGCGCGTGCGCGGCGGGGGCGCGCGGGAGGGGCGGGGCGGGGCGGGCGGGTCATGGCGGGCGGGGCGGGGGCGCGCGCGCGGCGTGAGGTGAGGGGTCACGGGGCGGGGCGGGGCGGAGGAGGCCCATGTGGAGCGGGAGCGGGAGCGGGATTAAGATCGGGACCAGGAGCGGGATCAGGAGGAGACTGAGCTGCCCGCGCTGAGCACGGGGAGGCCGGAGCCACACCCGCACCGCCGGGCCCCGGACGCAGGCAGTGCGGACGGCGGGCAGGCCGCGGACGCGCCATGAAGGGGTGAGTGCGGGGCTCGGGCCGGGCCGGGCCCTCCCGGGAGGGGAGCTGCGAGCGGGGCGGGCCCGGGCGGCGCGGCGGGCGGGAGGCGGAGGGGGCCGAGCGGCGCCGCCGCCTCTGAGCTCGGGCGGTGTTGCTGGGACGGGGCCCGCGGCGGGGAGCCCCTATGGGCGAGAGCAGCCGGCGCTGCCGCCGCTGGCGCCCTTCGGGCTGAGCCGGAGCTGCCCGCGGAGCTCCCGCGCCGTCACCACCGCGGCGCCGCCGGAGCGCGGAGTCTCCGCACGGAGCCCCGCGCTGGAGCGGGCGGGACGCGGCGGCTCCTCGTGCTCGGGGGATCCCGCCCTGCCGGGTCCGGCGGGCTGCACGGCGGGTGGGGATGCTGCCGGCCCTGCCTAGTCCTCGTCTGGCGGCAGCGAAGAAGCGCCGCTCACTGTGTGCGAAAAAGCTGCCCGCCGCGGATATGTGTGGTTTTGCAGGGCTATTGTGTGCAACATCCTCTTAGCAGTTTTGTTGGTTTTTTAAGTCTTTAATTGCTACGTGGAGCCTGTACAGCGTGGATGGATGACAAATGAACTGTGCTCTGTGCCATGTTTCTGTAGCACGCCCGCTGCTCTGGGTCTGGCGTCGCTTTTCCCTCCCAGATTTGAAAACTAGAGATTTCAAATCTGTGTGGCTGAAAACACTGATTTCCCTCTCAGTGGGGGCACAGAGGTGCCGTTTTTGTACAGGAGACTGGAGGCCTTTACACTCTCAGTCGTGCTTTGCTGTCAGATGACCTGCCTGACCTTGTCCAGGTCACTTTGGGACAGGTTTTTCAATGTTGGCTAAACCACCTAATGTTTATTAATTTCAGCATCACTTGTGCTCCACAAAACGTGCTTGTTCCAGTTCTGTGCCTCAGTTTCTTCACAGTCACAGGGGAAGCTTTCCCCAGCTGATTCTCAAAAGAGCATTAAACCAGTCCCCTTGGAACTGGTGTTATGCAATGATGGGTATTATTATTCCAGTTTGGCGGCTTAAGGCAGGGTGAATGGAAGCTGAATCACTTAAGCTTTTACTAAGAAATGGTAAGGGGTTTAGATTATTAGCAAGAGGGGTGAGGTCATACAAGACTGCTTGATAACACACTCTTAGCTGGTTCTTACGGCTTGTAAGCAGCTTCAGGCATCCTGAGGGGCTGGCAGGTGTCTGTAGAAAGAGGTTCAGGGACGATTGCAAATAAACAAACTCTCAGCTGACGTGAGATAGGTGTGTTTGGGATATTGGACAACCCTTTATCCACCTGCAGCACCCTACATGCAATGGGACACCGCCACTCTTGGTCCCGGTGTACCGAGGACGGCGGGGCGTGCGGGAGGAGCCGCAGCACGGATCAGCCGGGATGAGGTGGCAGGATCGCTGTTCCGCAGCGCTCCGACAGAACTGGGTTTCCTTTTATCCTCTGTTGACCGCTGTGCTGTTTGCTGCAGCTCAGCCGTGCTTTGGTGGTGTGTCAGTGGTGGGATGGGTTACTGGGACCTGGGTGAGTGAGGGGGAGAGCGGCCCAGGCGTGCCCGGCTGTGGGGAGGGCTTGGCAGGGCACGGCCAGAGCTCTCTGCCCTGCTCGGTGCTCCCGGGAAACTGAGCCTGGCTCTGCTTGCACTGAGCAGGAGTTCTCATTTCATGGGCTTTTTTACTTCTTTTAACTTTTTTTTAGACTAAAAGGCTATGGATAAAAAACCTGCATACCACTGTTCTGCTTCCAGAGCACCAAACTTTATTTCTGTCACTTTACTTTTACTTACAGGCAGCTTTATTTCTGGTTCAACTTCAGGGCTTACTGCTTTGGGTTCTGTACTTGGTATTTCTGCTCTTCTGGTACTCTTTCATCTCTTTGAAGAGCAGCATATTCCTGTCTTGCCAAAACACTGTTAGCACCACACAGCAAGTTCTGGTGCAGAATAAATTCATATTCCTGTGCAGATTCTCATATTGAATCCAGGTGTTCTCTCAAAATTCAGATGGAGGCAAATATGCCAGCAGAGCTCAAATTGAAAAATAACCCAATTTAAATACAATGAGACTCAAAGGACTAGAGAATAGTTCAAAAGGAATGTATAAATTACACAGGGGTACTTGGGAACAAATCCAAATTGTTTTTTAAGTTACAAAGATCGGTGAAGATCCCTAAAGTACAAGTACTGTCAAAGGATAGGTCTAAAAATAGATCTAAAGCTTCAGCTCTCAGCATACAGAAACTGATAAGCTTGAAGGGATCTGGTCTGTCTTCAGTATTGAATCCAAAATTGTGGACAAGTCCTTCTGAACAAACTGACTCCATCTGACTGTTTTTTCTGGGAATGTATGCACTGCATTGTAACCCACACCACAAAATGCAGAGATGATTTTGGAAGCGCTTGGAGCAGCTGATGTTTAATCAGCTGTCATTATGAAGAGTCTACTTTGGCAGAGAAAGAATTAAAAAAGAAACTATCCAGTTCATTGGCATGAAATTTCACATCTAAAAGTCTGTGTAGTCAATGTATGTGTTGCAGCCTTCTTTCTTAGCTCTCTGAATTTGAAATAGCACATAGATGTGTGTTAATAATGCATAGCAGGTTGTAGTGTCTATGTCATCAGGGTGTTTGAGGTTGGGTGACCTACCTGGGCCCTCTGGTTTCAGATGTAGCAGAAGATTTTTGTGCTTTCTTGCTGCTTACAATTTTGTGGATTTTCTCTAATTTGATGACTTAAACATCATCTTCTCAACTGGGAACTGCTATTGGCTTTCACTTGGTTTTGTGAGACTTGGCTTTGTGTTCACTCTATTCTCACCTTCTGAATGATTTTAATAGAATCTTATTATGTTTCCCTTTTTTCCTTAAATGTGACTTGAAAAACTTAGGTAATTCATTGTTTTGTTAGTGAACCTTGTAATTCTCTAGAGATTAATGTATGTTTATATTTATTATATGTAATTATTGTTAGTTTTTGAATTTGAAAATTTATTTTAGAACTGTGTTTGCATGAGGAAAAATACCAGAGGAAGAGACTTAGGTTCCACTGTCTGTAGTAATCTGGCTGTTTGTATAGAGCAGATGTAAATAATACTCCCTGCATTTTGCTGTTTTCATGGTGTTGATTCAATTGTTGCTCAGTGGTTTTGTGTTTTCATTGCAGTTGCTATGCTGCTGGTTTTCAGGAGAGAAAACTGAAAGTCTTGCATTGATTCTTGAGCATATGCTGATTGCCGTTTGTGACATTTGATGTCTTAAAGTCAGGGTGCATTTCTGACTTGTTTCATTTCAGATGAAACCTATGAAAGTAAGGCATGCAGCCTTTCCCTGATGGCCTTCCCTAAAAATCACGTTGCATGAAGCTATTGCAGGAGCTGCGTGCTCCATTGCGTGCATGTACCTGCTCTGTGACAGCATTGTCACATACAAGGGGCCAGTAGGGCGTGTTACAAGCAGGGCCCAGTGCCTGTGATCCTGTGCATGTGTTATTGTTTCACATTGACCAAATCCCTCTCCAGTTTTGATGGGAAACATCTGGGAGATTGTCATGCAGCAGCACATCTTGAGTCATGTGGTGGAAAACTGAAACAGGGAGTAAGTAGAGTGCTGTGTGTTAAACCAGCCTTAGAAAGAGGTGTGCACTAACTGCTTTTGGGTGAAACGCTCCTAGGAGATTGCCTCTCAGTTTTGTTGTGTTTGCAGCTAAGTGTCAGGTTTTGGAGTTCCTCAGGATCCTCCTGACTTGCTGTGGAAGAGTCCTGCAGGCTGCATCCTACACAACAGGGACCTGCTGCCTCAGAGAACTTCTAACCCTGAGACTCTGCAGCTTGTGCTGCTCCGGCTGCCTTTGGAGGACATCACAGCTGGGGAGTGCTAAACATAACAGAAAAATAACTATATTGTGTCTGGAGTGTGGGGAGCCATTTTGGTAAGCTCTGATACCTCTGCTTGTTTTGCCTGGATTCAAGGAGCAAACCTTTCAAGGTCCTGAGGATGATCATGTTTCTGAGGAGAACAGGGAGGGATTTTTCTCTCCTGAGTTAGTATGACAGAGTCTGCAGAGCTGCTGAATTGTTTCCGTTTGCTCGGCACAGTGCTAAGCTTAACATATATGGGAGGAAGTTCCAAGTTTATGAGAAAACTGCTGAATGGTCATATGCACTGGAGTCAGGACAAAAAAAGGTAATTGAGCTTGAAAATCACTTTATTTTTAGGCTTTTGCTGAACCTAGAAATGTCCAAGTATGAGCTAAAGTCTGCATTTATTTTCATGGAAATGAAAGTAAAAGCCTTGCTTATATGCAAGCTTACAAATGGCTTAACAGCTTCTAAATGAGTTTATAAAAAACTCAGTGCAGTTTATTATAGGTACTTTAACCTGATTTATAACTCTGACCACTCTGAGTTTAATTCCTTAACCAGATTAAGACATTCCACGAAGTAGGAAGGATTGGGAGGGTAGGAAGGTAGCAGAGTTGTAGCCATTTTACTGAAGCACTTTAGAGCCCAGTCTTGTGTTTTGAGTACTGTTGGACCATTTGGTTCTTTCTGCATGTAGATGTAGCTTGGTAGTTTGGGACAGTTCTATGAAAAATGTGGTAACATTAGTTAATCACCAAATGCCTCAGACTCTGCTGCCATCTCCTGAGGACAAGAAATTATGCATCCTCCTTTGCTGTACTAAATCTCTTTTAAAATGGGGAATAATGGGTGGTGGTTGAGCCAGAAAAATACTTAAATCCAAGTGGAAATCGTTCAGAACTTGAAGAGCCTGCCCATTTGGCAAGCATTACACATGTTCAGACCAACAATCTGAGAAGGCTGTAGATATTTTTATCCAGAAGAGGAAAGAACATGAAAAGTTGGAGCTTTATATTTGTTTGGGAATTGATAAGAGAGAAGTGCAGTACTTCCTTGCATCACTCCTGCTCTAAGTGAGGCAGCAATGCCAGGATTACTTTCTGCTGCTGTCTGGAAAAGAGAAAGGGAAGAAGTGACCCATGTGGGAGTTGTTGTAAGGCAGCAGAAGTTGGTCAGGAGGGAGTTTGAGGCAGGGAAGCCAGGGTAAGAGAGAGTCTGTGCACAGAAGAGAACCTGGTTATATGGGGACTCTTGGCCTTGAGGACCTGAGAGCAGAGAAGCACAGCACTGAAATGGGGTAATTGTGTATTTGTGTCAAAGCATATTGAATGAATTCATTATAAAAAGGAAATTATGCCTTAGGCTTTATTGAAAATAGAGCCAAAACCATTTCCACAACACTGTCACCAGGCGACTAAGATTAAGATATTTGAATTTTCCTGGGGGCAGAGTATTTCTATCTTTAATTTATTGAAAATACTGTACTTCATAGTAAGATCTTCATGCATTAAGTACTTCCTGAGCTCACTTGGCCTTCCTTCTCCCTGTTCCTTTCCAGGCTCCATGTGATTTTTGGCTCATAGCAGACTAGAATCTCTAACCCTGAAAAAAATTGATTTCCACCATCTGAACATTGTATTTATGTTCTGTTGAGAGTATGGGATGAGACCCGGGCAGCAGCTGAAGGCTTGTGAAAGTTTTCTCTACGTGGCACTTGGAGCTGTTGGCAAAAATCACAAATTAAGTTGAAGATTGCAGTTAAAGGAGATTTATTTGTTTTTTGATCTTTGGCACAAAATTTTATTTGAGAACAATTAATTCTTAGTGAAAATTAGGAAAAGGATGGGGGGAGGGAAATGATTGTTGCCTTAGAAGTGTTTTTAAGGTAGACACATGAAATTGAGAGCACTTTCAGTTAATTTTTCACAGTATGTTATTAATACAATGTGTGATTTGAGCACCTTGCAAAACCCAACTCTGGGACTGAAATCCAAAGTATAGGTAGGAAACCAATAATGAACTGACTTTTTTTCCCCCCCGCTGTTCTAATGGACAAAGGCATTTGTAAAGAAATGCATTTTCAGTGACCTATAGAAATAGTTTGTGTGAAGCAGAAAAATTTTGTCCTGGTGTGTCAGTTAGGTAGTTTGTTACGTGTGTATGTACAAGAAGTGCCCTCAAGATGAATTTATGTAAATAAGGTGCTTTGTAAGCATCACTTCTATTTTGAATTTGAAGGTAAGCCTCTGTTCTTACCTGATGATCATCAGGTACTTCATGAACACTAATTAGCAAAGGCTCATGATCTTCTGGGAGGCAAGTAAGGTTATAATTATTAGATCTGGGGACATTGAGGGTGTGGAAAGGGGCAGTAATCTGTAAGGTGTCTCAGGATATAGTCAGTGGAGGCACAAAACTAATTTTGAGGGAAGCTATTTCAAAATAGTGAAGTACTTCTGTTTAGCAGTCATGGATAAAAATCAATGTTCTTGTGAGCTTGCTTTAGAGCAGCAGCGAAGAGTTGGGGTTTGTGGCAGCCCTTTATCTGCTGTATGATGGCAGACAAGTTGTTTCCTCTTTCACCTGGTACTGATGTAGCTGGGATAGGCTGAATCAATATTTTGGCCTTAACCTTGTGAGATGCAGAATTTTATGGACAGGTAAGTGATGTATGTGTGTCTGCTTTTCTGTTCTAGACCAGCTACATTTATTTTTGTCCATTTTAGAGTTTGAAAATTCTGTGAGCTGGGCATAGTGATTCATGCTCTTTGTATCCATCTACAGAATAGGATAGCTTTTCATTTTCTTGGGACAGTTTATTTTTCACTTGAAGATTTGAGACCTAGGTAGGACATGTTTCAGCTGGAAAAACTGTGAGGCTATTATAGCATAACTTTGCTTCTTACATGTGAAGACTGGCCAGTCTTTTGTACGTGGTCAGGTTTTCTAGGTTGAAGCAGAGTCAATTATACAATATCCAGATATAATGAAGAAACTTGACTGTAATGTGCTTTGTATTTTTTTTCCTTAATGCTGAAGGGAGAATCAGCAAGGGTCTGATGTATGTCTCGGGGAATTGTGATGCATGAAGCCTGTTCACAGTGACATCTAGTATTCTTGCAAGTCTTGAATGAAGTCTTCTGTTAATTCTGATTCTAAAATTGCTTTGTGTTCTATTGTACATCATTGTGCTCTTCTGCAGGCCAGAACTGGGGGTAACGTCCAGCAGGGTATCAGGTGTCATGCAACAGTAGTGAGCAGGACTAAAGAAGATCAGGGGTCTCAGAGCAAATTGGTCAGGCTTTCTGCATGCTAGGTTTGTTCTTATCCTTCTGGTTTTCTGACAAGCAAAGCAGAGTAGATATGCAGCCCACAGATCTTTGGGATAATTGAAAACATACTGGTCTGCCCACAAGAACTACACTAACTTGTGTGTGTGTAGCGAGACAGCTCATCCATTAAAAAAAAAATCCTCAGCAAAAACAAAGCAAACAAAAAAACCCCATAAAATTCCCAACGACCTCAGAACACTAGAAGAGGTTCATTTGGCCTTGGAGTAGAATCTGAGGAGAGCCTTCAGGTCTATAGCCTTCATAGTTCTGGTTTGCTTTGATTTTATGAGCGGATTATCCTGTCTAGACTCCTGCTTTGACTTGGATGCCAAAATAGAAGCAATAAAGCTAGCTGGCCTCTTAGCAGGTGACAAACCTTTTCTGAAGTCCTCTTAATTTGTTAGGGCCCATTTCTCAGTGCTGCCTCTCCTGACTTACTCCTCAGTAAGTTTTGCAAGTTTCAGATACAGCTCTGCTAAATTTAGCCTGCCAGATGCCTTCAATAAGCTCGAGCCCAGCTATCAGTTACACGGAGATCTGTTTCAGTCAGGCACAGCCCTCTGGGGAGAGACTTGCACTATTTAAAGTTGAATGAGACTGAGATTCTTACAGCATTAAGAAACTTGAAATTCGCTTTTTCTCCCTGATGTTGGTTCTAAACTAGTGTTGGGCACTTGTTATTCCCAGGGAGTGAATTTGTGTTTCCTGTTGAGCTGGAAATTGGCTGCCTCTTGAGCTGTCATTCTGTATAGCAGTTCTCCTTTGGTATATGTTGAGCAGCAAAAGGCAGTCTGAACGTGAATAACACTAATGTCTCATGTAGCCTGTGTTATTTCCAGCAGTATCAATGTAAGGCATTGTAGGAAAAATAGACTGTTCAAATCACAGCACTGTAAGCTGCAGGCAGAGCAATGCAACTGCAGCTGGACTAACTGGATTGCATTTGGTCCTACAAAATGTGTGAGGCTTTTTCTGGCCAGAGCCTGGAGGATCTTAGGACACTGGCATGCAAGAGCAGGAGTGATAATGCCAATGTTCTGGGCATGCATCCAGTTTCAGGAAGTGGTGCCTGTCACCTCTCTGAAGTCACACTTGTGTTCAGATTTGGTGGATCCCTCTTCACTTCCGCTCTCACATCGCTGGGCAGTGTTGCTGTGCACTTTGAACAGACAGCAGCCTATGCACCAGCAGCTCATTCCCTTCACTAGTGAATTCTCCACGTGGTTTTTCCCCCAGTGACCAAGTCATGGAGTGTAGCAGCCGTGAAAAGCACTGAATGTTTCTCATGAAAATGTAGTCCTAGGATATGTCAGGAGAATGCTTCCAGTAGTGGCAGGAAAAACTTGGTGCTATTGGACAGGACAATATTGTTTGGGCTGCTGTAATTGGTTTTGGTTAGCCATGTTTAAGGAAAACCAACTTTAATCAGAAGGAATGTAAGGAAGAGCTAGTATGACAATACTAGGAATTAAGAGCCAGCTTTACAGGAGAATTCCAGGAGCTTGGCTTTAGTTAGAAGAAAGGTATGAAGAGATCATGATAATTCTCTGAAAAGGCCTGTACAATGGTCCTCATAATCTCTAGGCAGCAGAGAGGTACTGGAATAACTGAGAATAATGCTAGCATGGGAGCAGCCTTACAGTGGAAGATGTTTAAGTGGCTTCAGAAGGCTGGTGTTTCATTGAGGACAGTATGGATTTGTAGAACACTGCAGTAGTAAGAGGCCTGACCTGATAAGCCAGGAGTCCCTCATTCCTCTGTGGTAAAAACAATTGCTTGGAATGGGGTGACTGGCTTGTCCCAGGGGCTTTGACATCTAAGATGGAGTACAGTTGGCTATTGCATCTTCCATGGGATACCAGTAGTAAGTGTGGATCTTCTTAGGAATATTAGTGGCATTATAGAGTTGAATAATTTGTTATGGGAGGGCATGTCTCTTCTGGGCACATCAGGTTCTTTACACATCTTTGTTCTCTCATATGATAATTTGACCTGATTAATTTAATTTTTTTCTTTGCAACAGCAGAGGACAAGAAGGTACACCTTTTCCTAAGGTGGCATCACAGGACTGGCCTAGTCAGACCTTAGCTGACACAGTAAACTTGCTTAAGTTCCTGATTTGGCTGAGACTGCACATGAAGAACCAGGTGTAGTTGTAAACTGCTGTTCAAAACAAGCAACAACAAAAAAGAGCCCACAAAGATACTTGCTTTGCTTTGGTGAAAATAAGGGAATGATAATTTTGAGTGCTCTGTACAAGTACTTGGAGTAGTTTTTCAAAGTACATGTTGTTCTATGGATGATGAAGTGTAGCACAATATCTGTAAACTGTTTCACAGAGGTACTGGATAATCTGCATCCCTGTGCTCCTCTTGCACAGTACTTCCAGTTTAAACTGAGGTGGGCTGGCACTTCCGCTCACGAACCAATTAGTTCTGCCTATGGAAACTTTTTTTTCTCTTCTTTATTCTGGCAGAGGACTTGTGTGATGAACACAGTCAGGGGACTGATGTGGGTTAAAATCAAACTTTCCTTTTTTTGTCCAGGTTAGTTTTAATTGGTGTTGGTTCACTACATTGATGCACAAACATTTGTGCCAGCAAGAGGATGGAAATGAGTGGCTTGGGGACTGCTGCTTTTGGCAGCAGTGTCAGCTTTCCCATTATTTTACTCAAGGCCCCAGTGGCACTTTGGCCACACCATCCTCAGGCAAAATGATGAATTCTCATAATGTGGGTCTTCCTTTCCATGGTCTTACTTAATTTACGTATTAAATGGTTTTGTGCATAATAGATGTGCTGCTGATTTTATCAGCTAGTGTTATACATGAAAGTAATTTATAGTTTGAGTACATAGATATGTTTAGGGTATTGATTTATGCTTCCTGCAGTGTTTCTCAAACCTCTTTCATATTATTCTCCAGGGTAAGATACTGTCCCTGGTGCAGTTCTTGCAAGGACAAACCAGATAGTGACAGAGCATAGGAGACAAGCAGTGGGAGATGGCAGGAGGCAGCATGGAATGTGGCAAGTGGTGAGAGATAGAGGGGGGAGTCCAGGGGCTTGAGGAAATGTGTCAGCAAGTGCCTTTTAGCCATCTACTAACAGAGCTCATTTCTCTGGCCTGTTGCCAGCCTCAGAGGTGATGTCTTGGCTCAGCAGCTGCCAGCCTTAGACTCTGCTTCTGCATTTATTTATTTATTTGTTCTCTGTCTAAAACCTTCTTGGTGAAGATCCATTTTCTGGCCATGTTTCCTTTCTTAGCCATCTTGTCCTGGCTGCCTGTGGTAATATATTTTTGTCTTGTTGCATTGTTGTCATAAATATTTCATAGTGGCTGTCTTTTAATGCCTGGCTTGTTTGATTAGTAACTAATTAATCTTTCAATAATATTAGAAAACACTACTTTATGATGGTCTGTGTCAGGGATTTTTGCTCTAAAGGAGACCTGGTGTATAGCAGCTTTGTTGTGGGTTTATCATGCTAGCATTGCTCATCTACTGAAGCTTGGAACTACTTTTTGTATCACCAAGGTTAATATTGTGTTATTTGGAGCAGCAGTCTAGGCTTTCAGTAGCTGAGTGTGAATGTGAGGTTTGTCTCCTCCCTTGCTGACCTCCTGCAGCTCATCTGACCTAGCTGGGTAGTTGAGACCTGCTCCCTTTGGTTTCTGCTCTCATGCAGACTGCAGCAAAAGGGACTCTTCAGGCTTCTTTCCCCTCCTAGTAGGAGATTACTCTTACTCCAGCAAAACTCTCTCACGGACACAAAGATACCCAAGATCCCACATGCCACAGTTTTACTCCCACTCTTTGTGAGGAAAAGGCAGCAGCCCTGCTGGCTGGGGTCAGAACTTGCCTCCTGTGAGCCTGAAGAATCCCTGCTGTGCTAGGCTGGGCAGTTGTGCCAAGCTGGGCATAAAACAAGTGCTACAGTTTCTCCACCATCTCATAACTTTGATTGCGTGCTTGTTTACCCTGGGAGTGCTTCTGTAGTGTGAGAACATCATCCTTATTAGCCTGGCACTTGCACTGTGTTGGAATATAATTCTCAAAGGGACTTGTGCAACTGGCCATACATGAAGAAAGGAATCTTGAGAGCAAGCAGTGTCTTTACAGCTATTTGGGCAGAAAACAATCTGGCTGCCCATATCTATTCAGTAAAACAGGGCTGATATGAACCTGGAATTGTGTGCTTTTCTAATTCCATGTGCAATGGCTTTCTGTATATTCTGGTGATCATTTGGGAAAAGATTTTTATTATCTTGGTGTTTTTATTTTTCATTCTTGCAATCATTGTTAAAACTGCTTGCCCTCACCCAAGGGTAACTAATCTCTTTCTTTTTAAATTTATTTTTTCTTTTTTTGAATGTTATTTTCTTCTGTGTGCAAGTTTTTCTGTCAGGAAGTTAGTCTTAGAAAAGAGAGAAGCTTGGTCTGTTTCTTCTCAGTATAATTCAGTGTATTTTAAGGTTGTGGTTCTGCTCTCAGTAGGAAGAAAGATTTCAGTGATGATCAAAGTAGATGCAGATATCACCTTGAGAAGAGCACAGTTGCATATTAGCAGGCTTCATATATTTGTTGCACACAATACTGTTGGTTTTTAGAGAAAGATGTCTAGTAATGACTTTGTCTAAGCACAGGCTTTATATTGAGAGGTGGTAAAATTGAGGTTGTCTTTGAAGCATGGATAAGGACTTCATTTCCTTGGTCTCTGTTCTAGCTTCCTGTTCCTCCCATATTTTCACTGGGGTTTTAATTTTTTTTTTTTTTTGTGACCTTGATGATCAGAAGGCAAATGAGTGGGATAATGTTAAAGCTAATACTTCTGTAGAGATCCATGTTCTCCTGTCTCCCACTCAGTAAAACCACACATATACTATGGTACATTGGTGTTTAGTATGGCCTGAGAAACTTCTGACTGTACAGAACTGACACTAGATTTGGGACTTAAATCAGCCACCAGCATAAGACTTGAGTGCATGGGTTGGATGTGGCAGTTCAAATATGTATTGAGCTGACTGTTAGATGGAACAATTCTCTAAGGATAAGCAAAGTGATTGATCTTGGTGTCGTTAAAAATGTTGCAGTATGTCAGATGTTAAGCATGTTTTGATTTGTTCCAGTAGCCGGATCGAGCTGGGAGATGTGACGCCACACAACATTAAGCAGCTGAAGAGGCTAAACCAGGTCATTTTTCCTGTCAGCTACAATGACAAGTTCTACAAGGATGTACTGGAGGTTGGCGAACTTGCCAAACTAGGTACAAATGTTCTTGCCAGTAATTGTGGGCTGTGGTGGCAGAAGTGGTCAGCATTGCTATCCATAATGGTTTTAAATAGCAGCTCCTTCTATTTAGTTGTTTTACATCATGAAAAATAACTGTTTAAGAGCCTCAGAGAAGCCACAGAGGGTCTGTGTTCTGACTAGATTACATCCACTGGGAATAGGCATGTTTTCTGTTCCAGAGGACAGCAGTTTTGCATTGCAGCTTACCCTGATGCCATTGCTGGTTGGTGTGAACAGTGATGAGCAACCACTCATCAAAAGTGTTGACACAACTAGTGTGTCAAAACAGCACTAGTTACTTCATTCCAAGTGTGAATCCACAATGTATGTTATTTTATCTGGGTAGGAGAATTAACAAGAGGGGAGGGAGAAAGATCCAGGGTGCATATGAAGGAGCTGTATGTATAGTTTGAGCCTTGTTTCTGCTAATCCTTTGTTTCCCTCCCTGGCAGCCTATTTCAATGATATTGCAGTGGGAGCAGTGTGCTGTAGGGTGGATCACTCCCAGAACCAGAAGAGACTGTACATCATGACACTTGGATGCCTGGCACCCTACCGAAGGCTAGGAATAGGTAAAGAGGGGTCTTCTTTTGTGTCTGAGGCATCAAAGAAACCACGTTGCTGTCCAGCTTTGTAAATGCTCTTTCAGACCTTTCACCAAGTTACTGCTGATTTCTTTGGAAGGGTCTTGGGGGAAAGAGTATGATTTATCATGTGTTCATTCTTCCCTGCCTTTCAGAAATGAACCTTTTGTAGAAATTTTTAATTCAGGATTTCAGGTTACTTTAATCTTAATCATATTATCATACTGTGATGTAAATACTCTGCTTCTATGGATGGGAAAATTGTTGCAGAGAGAGATGAAATATGTCAGAGATATGTGGCCAGTATGCAAGTCATATGTAAGTAGAACACAACATTCCTTCATTGGCTTCTCTCTTCTAAATTCACTCTTCTAAATATAGGAGCTTTATATTTATTTTGTCTTTATCACTACTGATTATTTCTGCTCAGGGGTAGCACCTACTTTTTGTCTATATTGCATTTAGTTCTTTGTTCCACATTGCAAACCCATAGGACAGCTTAATCAAGACCTATAGTAACCTCTTTGCCTTGACAAACTGGAATAAAAAGGTAACTTTATTTTAAATTGTTTTACTAGGTGTTTAGTAGAAAAGCTTACCAGTGCCCTCACTGCTTTATACAATATTTTGGCTGTATTTTGAGCTGAGTTTGAGACCTTGAAACTAGTATTAAAATAAGCTGATTTTTACATATGCTTCTGGTTTGTTGTGATTTTTATTTCCTCTTCAAAGAAATAATGAATTAAGGTTTATGAGCAATAAGAGACAGAATGAAATATTTACACATCATGTTTTATTTGCCTTTCCTAGTTTTCACACTTTATCATTTTAGTCTACCTACAGTCAACCTGTCTCTCCTCAAGGAAGCACCTAGCTAAGTACAGACCAAATTATGCCCTTCTAGTTTTCTTAAGTATCTCTTTATCTTTTGGCAGGAACTAAAATGTTGAATCATGTCTTAAACATCTGTGAAAAAGATGGCACTTTTGACAACATCTATCTGTAAGTAAATGAGTTATACTCATGTGTTTTTTGAGAGACGACAAAGATAGATATGGGAGCAAAGGGATGGAGATCCAAGTGTGGGTTTAGTGTGTATTTTTGTGGGGTTATGGAACATAGCAGGAAAGCCAGGGGTCATGTTCTGGGTTTGTTGTGTAATGCTGAGAAAACCAAAAGCTGCTTGATTTAGAAAGGGTTCTGCAGATTTGCTGAATTTGAAAGTAGTTTAGTTACAGAATTATGTTCTAGAGCAAAATTACACTGTAAGACCAAAAAAAAATTTTTTTAAAAAAGATTTTATTTTTATTATATAAGGTCATCTTCAGAATGGAAAATACTGCAAGTCTTAAATACAGTTTTGATGCATTTGCTTTCTGTCTTTTATGACAGCACTCTGTGGTGCAGCACTCTGGAATATTAGAGATGTTTGCAAGCACTGAAAGTTTACTCCATTCAGTAGTAAGGCCCAACTGCTGTTCCCATTCTTGCACACTGCCAGTCAGCTCTTTGTGCAGCAACACAATAAACTAGATCAGTGCCCTGACCCAACTGGGGAAACTGTTTTCTGGGTGTTGGTTTTTTTTCTTCTAGTGTGGTTTTGGGGGTGGTTTTCTTGTGCTTAGTTTTGGTTATTTTTAAAATCTGTGTAAGCACTTGGCATGATGCAGGCAAGAGAACAAGCACTGGAGTAGAGGGCAGTACCAGCAGTCCCCGTGGAAAGAGTCTGAAATCCATACATGCCAAAACTGTGCTTGTCCTTTGCTGCTGGTTTCACAGTTGTGCTTTTTGGTGTGCATTGGTGTCTGTGCGGTGAGCAAGTGAGTTTGGTTTGATGGCAGTTCTTGGCCTGATGCTTCTCTGAGCCAACTCCTCCTTGTCTGTCACTGCCTTGGCCATCACACCAGTGCAAGCACAATGCACTGCTGGGGACAGCCCCACAGCAGGTACAGCCTGGATGGACTTACACTGCCACAGAACTGCACCCTGGATACTTGCCAGGCCTGTGGAAGATGCTGTGTGAGGAGTGTTTCATACACTGATATTGCTGTAAATGGAGTGACTTTCTCCTCAAACTCAGTCCACTTCTGCCATGGAGGTGTGGACTCTTGCACATCCTCTGCTGCTGTTGCTTTGTGCCACCTTTGTAAGAGGAACGTGCTTCAAAGAGGTGTCTGAGTAAAGTTGCCTTTGGCTCATATTCCCTCCTGCTCTCCTGCCTCAGGAGAAGTGGTAAAACTCTCTGAGATGCCTGTGTAATGGGACAGGGGCTGTCCTTTTTGCTTTTGCATCTTACTGTGTGCACAGTGAAGGAACTGTTTGCTGGTTTTAATACGAAAAAAACCCCAAATCCTTCATAATCCTTCTTTATAGTTCCAAGGCCAAGGATTATGGCATGACAATAAATAGCCCCCAAAATTGGACTAAAGTTCTTTTAGTGGCCCATTGATTTTATTACTATGCCTATTGCTTGTACATTTTCTATTTGAACATATTATGCAGTTTAGCATCAAATTTGATATCACTGCCTAAATTTGTCATTACAATAACGTTCCCTTATAGCTTTTTGGTACTTATTGGGCTTAACACTAAGATCTTTTGTTTTATTCTGCTGTTGCTTCCACAGTTACTTTGGTTCTATGGTTATGCAGTGTGTTGTCATGACAAAGTGATTAATTAAGTTGTGCAGTGTCCACTGAATTTTGGAAGTGTTTAATGAATGCCTTTTATTGATAGAAACATTTTTATTTTTTTTTTCTCTTTTTTTTTCTTTTTTTTTTCTTTTTGGTTTTTTCAGGTTTTTTGGTTTTTGGTTTTTTTGGGTTTTTTTTTTTTTTTTTTTTTTTTTTTTTTTTTTTTTTTTGTTTGGTTGGGGTTTTTTTTGTTTTTTTTTTAAATGAAACTTGTGCAAATAAATGTCCTAATCACTCAGGATAAAGAGCTGATGGCTGTTTGTTTTGGAGGCCTTGAAACACACTAGCAAAATATGTAAAACTCTAGGGGAAGTAAATACAAGAGAAAAGGACTTTGTAAATCCATAGGACTTCTTTGTATTACAGCTTTTTGTGAGGAGAGAGGAGTGTTTAGAGTAGAGCAAGGTGTTAAAAGAATATCAAACACTATTGCCAGTTGTATGTTACAGTGTGTTGGTCATCCCTGAGACAACTCCTCTGGTCATCTGCAAAGGGTTACCACAGCAGGTTAAAGTTGGCTTTATAGTGAAACTGTTAAATATTTCCACTGAATATCTGCCATATTGCTTTAATAAGATGAAGAAAAATTGAAATTACTGAAGTAATAATGCTTCAGAGTCTCTCTGCTATTTTGTGTTCCTTGAAAGAGTTTTACTGAGGGGAAACCTTTACTACTGCTGACAACCATGGGCCATCCAGGAGCTGAGTGTTAGCCCAGAATTGAATTGGGAAGATGAACATTTCCAGTCTTGGATTTACACCGCTGTTCCTGTCTCTATCTATCTAGCTGCTTTTCTTGTCTTTGACCATTCTGAGTCTAGAGGCAGATTACTGACCCCCATCTCTCTATGTTCTGTCCCAGGCATGTGCAGATCAGCAACGAGTCTGCAATTGACTTCTACAGAAAGTTTGGCTTTGAGATCATTGAGACGAAGAAGAACTACTACAAGAGGATAGAGCCGGCAGACGCGCACGTGCTGCAGAAAAACCTCAAAGCCCCTTGTCTTGGCCAGAACGCAGATGTGCAAAAGAACGACAACTGAACAAAACCCCAGCGGACACTTTCTTGCACTTGCTTGTCGCCAAATAAGGAAAGAGAGGCCTCTTTTTTTTTCTTTTCTTTTTTTTTTTTTTTTTTTTTGGTTGGTTGGTTGGATTTTTGTTTTGTTATGGATTTTTGTTTTAACTCCACCCCTTCATCTTATTTTTTTTTTCCTTGACCTCTCTCCAGCAAAATGTAATGCTTCTTCCAAGGATTGTCCAATCATGTTTGGGGTTGGGTTTTGGTTGGTTTTGGATTTTTTTTTTTTGAGCTCTCCTTTCTGGTGTTTTTTGTTTTTTTGAGGGCAGGGGGGCTGATTTTTTGGTTTGTTTTTTTTTTTTTTTTGTTGGGGTGGGAAAAGGTGTGCAGATCTCTTTTAAGTTTGAGGTGTGGAGGGCTTGAGCAGGTTATCCTGATGACAAGTTTCCTTCAGAATTATTCTTTCAGTAAGCAGAATGTAAACCCAATGGGGGGGAAAAGGCAAAGCAATATCTTGTCCTTTGAACTCCTACATTATTGTGTTTTTTATAACCTACAGGGTACTTTACTGTCCCCCAACCTTTGAATGTTACTTCAGTACTTCCCATTTTTCCTTTAATTCCCCCACCTCAAAAAAGTATATTTAGTTCTTCCCAATATTTTTGAGTATGGCTTTTTCCTCCATCTTTTGCTGAGAAGGGTGGGCTTCTTTTCCATACCTTTTCACTCTGCCTGGGCTGATCTTTTTGGATGCTTTTTTTAAAATACTCCTCACCCAAGCTGGTGCTACACTTCTTAACTGACTGAGAGGAGGATTTAGAGTGGTCTTTGTTTTTTCTTATTTTCATTTACCCAACTCCCAGCAGACTTTTGCCAGAGCAAGAGCTAGATCTGGTGTTGGCAAGAATAACCTTGTAAAAATACAGATCCTGAGGCAACACCCTTGCTTTTAAAATGGGTGAAATTCTGCAGGGCTCATTGAGAGTTAGTTTATCTGTGTTGTTGGGATGGAAAAAGTGACTGTGACCACCTTACCAGCTTTGATGACATAAAGCAAGCACCTGTCTCCAGATGACTTTGTTACAGCTACTGAATCTGTGGTGACACATGTAAGGGTTGAGGAAACCAGGCAGCAAGGCTAAGAAGGCAGACATGAATCTGACCTTAATCACATAGCTTTGCAGGGTCTCCTGGATTTGCTTGGGATTGGCTTGACTTGCTGTGTTTATGAGCTCCTTTGGGAGGAGGTGGTGAAGAACTGCGTGGTTTTGCTCCTTTGAAGATTATTTTCCCCTTCCCCTGTTGAGTAGTAATAATGCAGTTCTCCTCTGGTGAGAGGGTGTTGGTGGAGCACCGGAGAAAGCAGCGTATATTAGAGCATTTTATGGGTTTGGAAAATAGGCTGGCTGGCTTCTTCCTAGTACTGTAACTTTGAGGCTACAGTAAACTGTACTAAGCTCTGCTTTGCATCCTTTCATGCTTTGTTTGCGTGAATACCAGTGCTCCTTTCTAGGCACTGTTGCCAGCAATTTTATGTATGCCAATATAAATACCAGCTTGAGCTTGGACTCTTCTCCAAGCATCTGGGAAAGTGCACTGAGCTGAGACAACACCAACCTGCCCCATCCCCCATGTAGATGCTGAACTGTATTCTTTTCCTGTTTGTTTTTTCAAGTTTAGATCTGCATCTTGAATTCTTCCGCTCTGAAAGCCTCCAACCTGTAGTGTGCATTGCAGCATACATCTGGTTAGTAGGTGCTGTCCAGTCCTTAGAGGGTGACTTGGAAACCAAGGATTCCAAAATGGGAATTGTGGTGAGGCAAGGGATGGCACCCCTCGCTGCACATCCGGTGGTCTTTGATACCCCAGGGATGACTATACCAGCTGCTACACAGTTACTCCTTCTTTGACAGAGGGGTGTAGCATTTGTGTGAGTGCATCTTGACAGACCTGTGCTGGAAAACGGCTGCTTATTTTGCTGAGTTTGCACTAATGGAGTCCTGGAGATGGGCAGGTGGCCAACGCCAGCCCATCTGCATGGCCCGAGCACCTGCGTTCGCAACACGTGGTGGCAGACTCTGGCTGGAGAGATGCAAACGGTTCCCGTGGCCAGAGGCAGCCTAGTTCTGACAAAAGCTCATTTTCAGTACAGCTAGGGCCTGCTCGTGGTGGTTATGTCGGCAGCCCGGCATCTTTCTAGAAGGGGATGTATCGAAGCACAATTGTCTTGTCATATGCCAACATAGTTTCCCTGGCCATCTGTAGACCAAACCAAGAGAAGTATGTGGAGGGAGAGAGAGATAGTATTGTATTTGAAGGTGTTGGTGCAGCACAGCTGTAACTCAGACCATAGCTGCCTCTGGTGCCAAGCAAAGTGCTCTTCATTCTTCTAGAACTAAGTGGTAAGTGTTTGGGTTGGGTAGATGGGTGTGGGGATATGAACTCTTAGGATTTGCTGTTGTCGTAGGCTTCCACAAATCAGTGTGTTTCACAGACAGTTATTCTTCAGGTTTCAAAGTACAAGTCTGATGTCTGAACTTACTTGGATTAACCTTTGTTTCTGTCTCTTTTTGCTTTGGGCTGCCATCATTCTATGAATGTATCCATGAGAACAATTCTTAAAGCTCCTATTCCACAGCAGACCTGCCTCATTGTAACTTCTAACAAAATGTTTTGTAGGAGGCGGAAGAGAGAATAAATCTAAGACTCCTTTTTCCCAGGCTATTAATCCTGGAAAACAGTTGTTGAATCTTGAATACAAGGTTTAATCTGAATCTTAAGGAAACTGTGTTCCCTGTACATGGGTAAGGGCAAGTGAAGGTCAGTAGTTCTGGATGACAAACAGTTGTATTTTATTAGTCTACCAGTTGTGTTGAGTGAGGGAGGAGAGTGCTGTATTTTAGTGCTGTTACCTGGAGACACTGAAATTGTGTGAAGTATGGGCTTACTGCAGAGAACTTCAGTTACTTTGGTTGTTGCTGCAGGAGGACATCCTTCTAGTTTGAAAATAACAGCTTGTGAACAACTCAATTTTTGCGAAGTTGGGAGTTTCAGTGGGGGGAAAAAAAACCACCAGCACCTCCTGTTCTGGATGAAGATCTAGCAAGAAAAAGTATGCAACTAAGAGCTTTAGAGTGTAAATTGTGTACATACAAATTACTCCTGAATCTCTGCAACTGGCTTTGTCACACATCGGTTCAAGTATGAAGATATTACCTACAAAAAGACTCCTACTTGAGGAAACCATGGTACAGGAGAAAAAGAATCATCCAGAAGAGAGATCCCTCATTTTTGGGAGGGGTAAGGGGGAAGAATGTATTTAGTGTATACAGAAACTGGCTGAGTTTACATGATGCAGCTAATGGTTAAACCTGCCAACTAAATATGACATACTGTTACAATTGAAACAAACTTACATGCTATTTAGTTAAATCTTGATGGTGCCCTGTGTCTAGTAAAAATTTGATCCTCCAAATTGTTTTATTCTCCCCCATGTTGTAATCCAGGGTCAGCTGCTATGCACAATGTCTGTGTTTTGTAAAGTGTTTGCTGACTTGGATGTTTCTTTTGAATCTGCAACTGCTTCCTGATTAATTTGACTAAGACCACCCCTGCTCTCTTGAGTTAGGATTTAGTGAAAGGTATGCTGTATGCAGTTTACAGATGCATTCTCAATGTTACAAGTTAAGTTGCAGGGGGAGCAAATTCTTTACAATAAGATGGTCCATTTTTAATCTATATCATTGCCCTTGTTGTACATCAGGAGCATGTTTTTGTTTTTCTCAAACTCTTTAGAAATACCGTTCAGAATAAACGTGCACTATTTGAGTTATGTCATTTACAACTTGTCGTGTGCATTTTTTTGCTGTCCAGCTGTTTCCTTCAGAAATCAGATATAGACTATTCCTCAGATGTTTCATAAACTGTGTAACTCAGAAGATTTCTAACATGAACTGTGTGTTGGGCTGCTGGGATGAATGCCTAGGGTGTCTGACAACTGTGCAGAGTGAGGTCTGTTTGTTTTCCCTGAAGTTACGAGCCTTTCCTCAGAAGTCCTGTCTTGTGGGGTAGGAGGGAGGAGAGCAAGAAGAACTGTTCTGGAATATTTTTGATTGAGCAGTTTGGAAACAAACAGACCAGATGTCAAGAACTCTGGTTTGGGCTTTATAGGTTAAAAAGTTTAAAGTATTCAAATTAGCTGCTAGTCATTGCAAATCTTGACCACAGCCTTTGAAAAACTATGATCCATATTTGTAAAAGTGACTGGTCTTAACATCCAGCACTGACTTTTCTCAGAAAGGTATTTAAGTAAAACTCATCTCTCTTCTTAACAACTCCAGTCTCTTCTGTTAAAGCCATTTTTTGTCTGTAATTTCACCAGGCTCCTCTTCTGCTTTGAAGTGCCATTTTTGAAGTGATGAAGTTGCACTCTGGCCCAGGTTCTGGAGGAAAATAAGAGTTTCCCTAAATTTGTACATTGTATTGTATTCACTTAAATAAGTTCCTCTGGAAACTGCTTTATCAATAGATGGAGTTGCTGCATTCATAAGAATAACAGTGCAAAAGCAAAGCTCAGGCTCTGAAACTTGTCTGTAATCTTGAGTGGCTGCTTCCAGCTGTCTTCCCCGACCTCTGCTGGAGGGCCTGGAAGGCACAGCTGGAAGTGAACTGCTACCAGAAGTGCAACCTTCATCACTCCAGCCTCACCAGCAGCTGTAGAGGCTGGAAAACCTTTGCTGTACTTAAACTGCTGCAGCTGTTCTCCAAACCATCCGGCTTTTATTGTTTTGTGTTTCTTCTCCTTCCTCATCCATCTGTTCAACACCAGATAACTGAGTTGCCCTTTACAGGGAAACTAACAGGTACTCCTGATCATTTGTGTTGTGCTTTCCCAAAGCTGTGCTGGTTCTACAGGCACTCCCATTCCCCTCACTGCATTCAGAACTTGGGTATTTATGGCACCTCTGTAATCACTCAGATGTGCTGTTGTCTCTGATTTGTTACTGGTACAACTACTTCAAGAACAGTTACCACACCAGGATCGAGTGAGTGGTCAGTCATTCACTTCGCGTGGAACACTGGGATTGTTCTGTCTTTTCATCAGTTCTCTGTTCCTGTGAGGACATTATCTTCTAATCCTGCAGTATCTTGGATTACTTTAAAAAATCCCTGTCCAAAACCTCTTATGTGAAGTCTTTTTGAGAATCTACCGAACCAATCTTGTCAGATGAGCATTGTCATCTGTTTCTGGCAGTGTTACTTTCCTTTCCATAGGGGTTTTCTAAATCTATTCAGCCCATCTAATCCAGATGCTTTGTCAGAGACAAATGTCCTGCCTTGTGTTCTTTTCTCTTGCCCCTAAAGAGGCATCAATTCAAACAGATAATGGAATGGTTACTCTAACCCTCTCTTTTCATTCTGCCTCCTTCCCTCCTCCTCAGTGCTTTAACACTGTAAAAGCATTCAGCTTTGCTGCCATTCTGCCCGAAGGCATTGTGGCACCACCAGCTGAAGCTCTCTAAACTGCTGAGTTGCCAGCTTTCTTTCACTCCCTTGAATGTACATGACCCATAGTCCAAGAAACTCCTGCACTGGGAAAGATGCACTGACCTGTGTTCTGATTGCCTCTCAGCTGCTGGATCACATCGTACAGACTTAGGCCAGTACTGCTTACTAATTATTGAACCCAAACTTGCACTACAGCCAAGAATTTAAATAATAAAAAAAAGTTCAAAAAACCTGCAAAGTTCTTGATTAAGACTATCTTAAATAAAGCTGCAAAAACTTCTTGACTTGTCAAAAGAATATCAAATCATCTATCCAAAGTAAAGCTTTCCTTGCAAGCTCTTCATTTTTTTTAACCATCTTGCCATATAATTGTAAATTTATATTCTCCAAGAGAAACAGGTACGTTCCTGTTGTGTGTGATATTCAGCTGCAGATTTTTGCCTGCTGCTGGATTCTTGCTGCAGTATTTCAGATATTTAACCCTGTACTGGTATTGACCGCTTGTGAACTCAAGCACTACATCACAACCTTCTTGTGTCAGAAGGTAAACTTGGTTTTGCTGCTTTGGGTGGGGGTGCCTATTTAGTGAAAATCTTCACCAAAAAAAAGCACACTACCCTTTAGAAGAGAAACCTCCCCCCTCAGTTTATATTGGAATAAATTGATGGAGCAGTGGCATTTCAGATTTCACTCGTCTTCCAGTTTGGTTGTGTCATATCAGAACCAAAGATGATGAAAAGCAAAAAAGTGCATTTACATTTCGGCTTTACACTTTCAGGCTGGTATTTATAGTAATGTTAGAATTCCTCTGCAAAAACAGCTTGGGCCTCAATTTTCTTCACAGCTCACAAACGGGCTTTATGCTTAATGTCAGCTGCGAGGTTATTTTGCAAGTGGCAGCTATTCAAAACAAAATGCTTTGGGTTATTGAACATCTGATTGCTGCTATGACTCATTTCAGCAGCAGCAGAGTTCTTGGACACCGCTTCAGAAACTTGTCCCTGCTCTATTATGTTGTACGAAGGCATATGGATACAAGACGCTTTCTCAGGGAAGCAGTTGAGCTGGAACTGGGAATCTGCCTTATCATGGATGATAGCTGAATTAGGCATTGGCAGGATGCAAAATGTGAGGTCGTGGGGCGTTGTTAATGACCCACAGTCCCTCATTTCCTAAACTCTGATTTAACTCATGAGGAAGATGGATGGAGTGCCTTCTTCCCGGAGCTAAACATGAGCAGTGCATGTGACAAAGTTAAGAAAAAGTGTCCATTAAAGCATCACTCATGACACAGAACAGTCACAGGACGTGGTTGGCTCCTCGTGGACAGCTCCATGTAGCAAACCTTTAGCCAGCCATTATCTCCGCTCGCCGCTCCGTCGCGGATCGCTGAGTGCCGACGGCGCGGGGCAGCAGCTCGGGGCACGAACGCTGCTCTGCGCTGCTCAGGGCTCTCACAGCCCGCGGCTGCGCTCGGCCAAGGGCAGCGCTCGGGTCACTCACCCTGGCAGGACGGGATTGTTCATCTGACAGCAACACGCACAAAATAACGCACGGCGCTTTCTCACACGCGGTCCTTTTCCTTTCCCGCTGCCGGCGGTGCCGCTCATCACCGACCCAACGCCGCAACCTTTCCTGTCCCGGCGCGGGCGCGGCCCCTTTAAGCGCTGCCGCCCGCCCCTCCGCGCGCCTCTTCCCGCTGCGCTCATTGGCCGCCCGGGACGCCGCTCCCCGCCGGTTCCTGTTTCGGCCACCTTACCTTGTTGACGCCAGTCTCTGCCTCCCTGCCCTCTGATTGGCCCGCGCCGCCAATGTTTGTGGCGCCCATTGGCCCGCGCCCGCTTCGCCCCGCCCAGTTGAGGGCGAGCGACGCCCCCTCCGGCTCGGCGCTTGTTGATTGGCCGCGAGGGCTGGCCCCGCGCGCGGTGATTGGCTGCGGCGCGAGCAGCAGGGTGGGCTGCGCGGGCGGGCAGCGGCGCGGAGGCGGCGGCGGGGCTGGCGCGGGGTGTCCGCCCGCCGGAGGATGGTCCCGGCGCTGGGGCCGCCGCGCAGCGCGCCCGGCCCGACCGTGAGTGCCGGCCGGGGACCGGGGACGGGAGCGGCAGCGGGAGGAGAGGGACCCGGAGCGGCCGCGGCAGCGGGGCCGGGGCGTCGCGCTGGGCCGGGGCCGCGCTCGCCCGGGATGCCGGTGGGGCCGGTGCCCCTTTGTCCGGCCCCGGTGTGCCCGGCCCGGCCCGGGCAGCGGCTGCGGGGTCGGGACGGGCCGGGGCGCAGCTGCAGAGCGCGGGCGGCCCGTGGCGGTGCGGGCGCGGCGCGGTGGCGGTGCCCGGGCTCCGCTGCCCGGAGTGGAGCGGCTGCGGGCCGGGGCTGGGCTGGGGGAAAGTCGGGGGAACAGCGGCGGGGGCTTGGAGAGCGGCGAGGGCTTGGGGAGCGGCGTGGTTCCATCGCTTTGCGGTCTGCGCGCTGCGAGACAATCGAGCGTGAGCCGCCGATCGGGGAGTTCGCTCGGCAGGCAGCGAGAGGCGGGCGCTGCGCCGCAGCCGGGCACCTTCACTTCGCCCGGGCACCTTCTCTTAGCCCGGGCACCTTCCCGCATCCCGGCCCCTTCCCGCTCCGTGCATGGCGGCGGGGTGCTCGTGTCGAGTGCCACCCCCACGGGATGGGATCCCCACGGGCTCAGGGGATGCTGTGCCTCCAGGGACAGCTTTCTTGCTTAGAATTCGGTCACTCGTGGCTAACGTTTCCCGTGTAGTAAGCTTGATCTCCGAAGTAAGGAAGTCTGATGGACGTGTCTGTATATTCCTTCTCTGTCTGCTAATTGTAGCTCTCCAGCCGATTTCGCTCCAATTTACCAGCAGCAGGGGCTTTAAAGAGTTGGAAGGCTTCAATTTCATGGGGATCAACATTCACAGGCACAGAAGTGTTTGTAACTCACAGGTACTGCTCGCATTAAGGACAGGACAGCTCAAATGCAGTTCCCTGTGACAGCTCAAATGAGCTGAGTCCATTGACATAGCTGTAGCTGGATACAGCTGTGGCACATGGTGCCCATAGTCCAGGGGAGTCTGTAGGGAAAAATTGGAAGTAAGGCAAAGAAAAAGAGAGCAGTGATGTGTTGAGTTTCTGCCCATAAGTACAAAAATCACAAAACTGTGTTTTTGCTTTTCTCATAATAGCTTGGACTTCTATTAGACTTCACTTAGACATGCAATTATTAAGCACTTCTAGCAGTGATAGTGATGGCACAGTTAAGCATCCAGAAGTCAGGTGATGTAGCAGCTTGTTTTAGAGGCATGATTTGAGCTTTACTTTTAATATACAAGTCATTGGGACCATCTTATTTATGTGACTGTGTTATGTAGCACTTCAAACAACTGCAGAGCCTTGTTCATTGCTCATGAATTGTGTGCAGTAATCAGACAAATGGGAAGGAAGAAACTTCCTTTTTATTAGAAAGATTTAGAACCTTTAATTTTTGATTTTCAATTAGTGTCATAACAATAACTCATGGGTACATTTTAGGATGAAATACATATGACAACTGAAAATGTGTTTGCCGCTGAATGGGAAATAAGCTTAGAGAAATGCTTGTGTTGTCAGCGTGATTTTTAAGGTGCTTGTATTCAAAATAACACGTCAGGTATGTGAAACAGTGCAAGAACATTGGAAATCTTGAAGTGTTTGGAAATGACTTATTCCCTTAGAGACTTACTTATTCCCTTAGGTTGTGGATACATGGGAGGATTTTAACGGAGTAGATGAAAAAAGGTGGTGGATCCTGGAGGAGTCTGGCAGCTGCACAGAGATAATTAGGATGTAAGTTTTTGGCAGTGGCTCAGCTGCTTTGATGGCTGGTGTTTGAAGCAGCGTTCTGAGGAGCTGGCCAGGGACACACCAAGGGACTGTCCCTGGAGTGGCCCTGTGACACGGCTGGCCCAGCTGCTGTGTGCATGGTGGGCTCCTGTTGGTAGCTCAAGTTCAGCTGTGCTCTGAAATGTCAGAGACACCTTGGGAGCAAGAGGGCAAAGATTCTGTGAATGTGTTCTGCTGGCTGAGCTACTCCAGCTGTTCTTCACCTCTGCTCTTCTTCGGTGAATGTGGGGGATGCTCCTGACTCTTTTTAGGCACAGGAGTTACAGAGGAGCTTTTTTGAGCAGTGTTTGGTTGTTGATGGTTTCTCTCCATGTGCTGAAGTTGTAAGAACACCTCAGGCTTCCACATATTGAAGTATAATGAATTAGGCTGCAGAGAGATTCAGGGTGGTGCATTCCAAGTGTTTAAGCACACTTTTAATTTGCAAAGTGCCTTGATGCAAAGTGTGTGACACTGTAACCAAGCATGTCACACTTGGATCTGAATTAATACAATGTATGAGTTGAAGCTGGGTGCTGCAGAAAGAAACAGACGTGTGAGGATGTCAGGGGCTGGGACATGCTGGATTTGACAGGAGCCATTCTGTGGTTTAATTTTGGTACAGTAGTGCTTCTTAAGGTCTTGAAAATAACTTTGTAAGTGACACCTGGCTGGGGGGAGGTATAAGAAGCATAGCATTTGATACAAAGGGTTTCCCAATGAATCATGGTCGCTTGTGTCACAAGAACTTGTGAAAAGTGCCACAAAGTCTGTGCCACTTTGAAGGACAGTGACACCTTTCAAAATAGAAAAACATGTTCCTGAAGGATTTAATTTGATTAAAGGAATCACAGACACAACTGAGATGAAGAATTATAAAATGACTGGCAATACTGTGGATGGGCAGTCCATCAGGCTGGAGGCAAGTACACTTCTTCAGAGCCCTGAGATTTATAACTGGAGTTGTTACAAAAAGATTAGGAACACTAAAGCTGTTAGATTGTATGCATGCACACATTTACACATCCATTTTCATTTAAAACCCTGGGTTGTATGCACAGCTTCACCGACATTTCCATCAGGGACATGGCTCAGTAGTGTTATTTAATTGAAAACTGTCTCATCTGGAACTCTGCACCGTGATGTGTATTCAATTTTAATAACTCAAGCAGTGTTTGAGTTATTTCAGATTACAGGAAAACACGTAAAGATCTCAACTTCTTGATTAGGAAATGTTGTGCAGTTTATGTAATGCTGACCTAACTTGCTGTTTAAAATGCAATTCCAGCTTTTATGGGTGGATATAATGTGTCCAAGGCGTACTTTGGTTTGCCACCTTACCAGTGTAGTGCCGTTGTCATGCTTGGAGTAAGCACAAAAGAGGTTCTGCTGTGTGCACAAGATTGACAAATTGTGTGTAAACTGGGCTTGTTTCCTGTGTGAAAAGCCATGGCTTTGGCCTCCAAGGTGAATGAGTTCCTTTTGCAGCCATGACCTGCGATAGCAATCTCTTACATCAGCCACGCTGGGTGCCATTGTGGCTCAGATAAGAAGAAAGCACTGGACTGCTGAAAATGTTTCATGCTTCCTGGTAACCAGTGCCTTTCCCACTCAGTTCCCTGAACTTCTCTCAGGTTAACTGACCAGTGTGAAAACCATGAATTGAAATCAGCTCCCTCTGAGAGCACATCTCAGTCATGCTGGTATTCTGGTACCTGAATGGGTTCTTTGGGTCCATCTCTAGTGAGGCTGGAATGATCCAAGTATGGAGCTGTTAGCTTTTAGGTCTAAATGCAGGTTCCTCAGAACCTATGATCCATTTTTCCAGCTTCTGGTATGGTGGGCAATGCCATGAAAATATTACAGAAAACATTGCCTATTAGCCTGCTGACACAGTTAATAGAAGTGTAAGGGTTTTATGGGGAGAGGAGACCTTAAAGATTTGTTTATTCTTCAAGTAACTGAAGCTCAAGTGAAAATAATACTGTCCATTTGGGGTGTCTGTCTGCATCTGTAGTCTGTAATGTGGTTGGCTCCAGGGACACTTAATTCATGCCAGCCTTCCACCTTTGAAGTTGGACTCTGCTTTGCTTTCATGCATCAGTGAAGCTGTTGGCTAGAAACTGAACAGAGTTCTTGTACAAAGCTTCATGCTGCAGCTCTTCTTGCTCATCTACTCCAGTAGTAAAATGGAGCTCCAAATCAGGAGCATAATTTTTCCACTATTGGAGCATCCCTAATATTCAGAGATGCTTTAATTCAGGAATGTTTAAATATTATGCATCTATAGCTTAAATCCCTCCTTCTTCCATGTAAGTCTCTCACCTGCTGGAAATTCTGGGACTTCTTGTGTAATTGGAGAAGCTTACCTAGTTTTGGCATCATCTTGGGTCATAGTTTCACAAGTATTAAGCCAGCACTGTCACCATGAGAAGCAATCTTGTTGTTTCAGTGTACTTATTGGGGAGTGTGGGGTGTCTCTGTGATCCTTGTGCAAAGTCAGTTTTAAGCTGCAGTGGTGTTCTCATCTGGCCTGCTGGGTGAGGGGTGCCAGTGAGCCAGGGGAGAGGCTGCATCTCTCAGCATTACTTTGAGGGAGTTGGGGCAGCAGGGGAAGGTAATCATCACAGGTACTTTCCTATTATTGCTTGGAGAAATGGGCTGATGGGAATTTCATGCAGCTCAACAAGAGCAAAACCCTGCACTTGGGGAAGGACAAATCAGTCCACCAATAGACGGTGGGGGCCATGCAGCTGGAAATCACTTTGGCAGGGAAGGACCTGGTGGACACCAAGCTGAACCTGACCCAACAGTGTGTGTCCTTGTGGCATGGGTGCTGAATTTGGTACAGGAGTGTCAGCTTAGGGAGGTGATCCTTCCTCTGCACTTGGCACTGGTGGGGCCACACCTGGCATCTGGTGTTGAGTTTTAGGTTCCCCAGTACAGGAAAGAGATGGATGTACCACGGAGAGTCCACTGAGAGGCCACAAGGACAATTAAGGTACAGGAGCATCTCTTGTCTTGGGAGGCCAAGGGAGCTGTGATTGTTCACTCTGGAGCAGAGAAGGCTGAAGGAGAATCCCACCTGTGGATTGTCTCAGGAGGATTTACAGCCCATCTCACTTTGTGGTTTTTCTGTTTTATTCTGGGCAGAATGGGAAGACCTTGTGTTTCCCAGCTTGGAAATATTAAGTGTGTGAGCTATCCCTTGCTAAGGAATGCAATGGAGTTCTCTCACTCCTAGTTTCACTTTAAGGAACTTTTGCCAAGTCAGTCTTAGGTGGCAACAGGGAGGTGATTTCATGCAGTTATAGAAGAAGACAGAGTAGAGGTAAGGCATTTTCATTTTATGGAATGGTTTTTTAATGAAGTAAAACTTGCAGGATCATGGTCTGTCCCCTTTATCCATTCCTTTCAGACCTGTGTAAAGTAGTAACTTGGAAATCAGGTTTTAGTTTCTTCTCCTTTGTCAGTGCTAAATTTCTATTGTAGTCTTATTTGCTTTTCCTAGTGCTTTCAGAACTGCTTATTCACCCCAGATAGTTCAGGTACAGTAATTCTCCTAAGCTAAATAAGTAGTTCCTAAAGTGGTGGAATTATTGAATTCAGGTTTTCTATGGATATGCACCTAGTAGTTGCATTTTCTTGTGTCTAACATGCAATGATTTTTATTTCAAATTTCCTCTTTGACATTGTTATGAAAGTGTGCTTGTTTTCTCTGCTCATCTCAGATAACTTTAGTTTGGACCTCTCTGTTAAATATAATTAAAATAATGTGCAGCTTTATCCCTGCCAATATTATTCAAAACTGTCAAACATCCAGATTGCAAGATGAGTCCTTTATTCCTGGAACTGAAGTAATTGCCCAGTACACCCACTTCATGAGTCCAAGGAAAAAACCTCTGAAAAACAAAGGTGTGATTGCATTGAGGTTGTAAAGGAGAGTGAGACTTCAGTCCACTAAAACCTCTTGTGAGTAGTTTGCCTATAAAATGTATATTGCAAAGTTGTGGAGATTTAGTTTGGTTCTTTTGGGTTTGGGGCAGAATGTGTGTGTGCTTGTTTTTGAAAGCTCATTGAAGTGTAAGTAGTGAGCTTCTTTCGAAAGCTTATACATAAAAATTGAAATTCTGGGTTTTGGTACCTTCTCCCTCAGCCATTTTTGCCTTTGGCCTCATTAAGATTCATAGGGAAATCCCTTAACTCTGGAAGGGCAGTGTTTGTAGCAGAATCTCAGGACTGATCTCTTCTGCATATTGTAGAGGAACTTTGTAGTGCAGGCCCATAGAATATTGCTTCCTGTATCATGAAGCCTTGATGTGTTCTTAGTTTGTGTCAGATTTCTCAAACCCCAAGCCTATAAAATATTTAAGAACTTGACTGTATAATCCTTTGTACTGAATGACTCATATCTGAAAAGATGAATTAAGAAATTTGACACATAAACTCTCTGGATGCCCTGAACATTTCAGTTCCAGGATGTTTTGCACTGCTTGTTAGTCAGGGTCCTCAGGAGAGAGCAGCAAGGCAGTTTGGCACATGTCAGAAAATGCCTTGATACCTCCTCGGGACCATGTGTGCTTTATAAACAGACTCTGTGAGGATCCTTTGTAGCTGCAGAACAAAAAGAGCTCAACTTAAAACCAAAGCAGCGAAGCAAAGAATACTGCTCTGGCTAAATCATTGTAGCCAAAATGAATGTTTTTGTGTTGTAATTCTAAATTGGTTGTCAGGCTCTGTGACGAGGTCCTGCTCTTTGGATGGAGGTTTCATTTGGAGACAAGGTCACATGAGAAGGCAGAATTGGAGTGGCTCTCACAGGAGCAGGTTGCCCAGGGAAGCTGCAGATGCCCCATCCCTGGAAGTGTTCAAGGCCAGCCTGGATGAGGTTCTCAGCAACCTGGTCTGGTGGGAGGTGTCCTGCCCATAGCAGGGGGGTTGGAGTGAGACAATTTTTAAGGTTCTGTGAGAGACAACTGCTCACTTCGAAAATTTAAAATACAACAGAAATACAGCAAAAGGACTACATAAGGTAAAAGCTGCAGCACTGGGAACTGCCCTTGTGTATACCACGTGGCCAGTTCATCTTCAGGATGGATGCTCAGTCTTTTATACCCCTGGGGGTTGCATCAGCCAGCCCTGGCCCCTGCCTAAGTCTCAGTCAGCTCTTCTTTGCCATTTTTCAGTGGAGACTGCTTTCTTGTGACTTGATTGGAGATCATGCTGCACCCCCTAAGCACCAAACTTTTCCATTCCCAACTGCTCCATGCAAGGGGCACATGGCCCAGCTTCTGTCCTAGACAACCCCAGCTGTCTGGTGGCAACAATACAGGGGGAAAGGGGACTATGGGGAGAACAGAGGACATCTAAACCACAGTAACATAACTATACATCCCTGAGGCTTTTCTTAATATTCACACAATAGTTATCTTTTGATTGCAAGAGTCAATCATCTCATTTTCCATCTATAACAGTTCCTTCCAACCCATACCATTTTGTGATTCTATGACTTACAGTTTCTACATTTTTCCAATCAAGTCTGGAAAAGTCTTCAACGTTTCAAGTACAATTTTCATGTATGGATGGATTCTTGAGTTATAAAAACCATCTTGGTTACAGTATTTGGAGACCAGGATGAGTTGTATGTTTCAGCTGTTTTCAGGAAAAGAATTCCTTGTTCTTTAGGCAGCAAGGTGGGGCTCAGCAGCAGCTGCTTTTGCTCAGGAGCGAGTGGCAGAGCGCTCTCAGCTCAGCCTGGTGCAGGCAGCCCTTGCCATCTGATGCAGGTAACCTCACCCTAACCCACACAGAGGTGATGACCTCTGTTGGGAGGAACTTGCCTGCAATTAATTCCCTTTGTACCCACCATCAAAACACACTCGTGGCTCCTTTGTCAAGCGCAGCATAATTAGATGTCTGTCTTCTCTTTGAAAGTGGTTTGGTTTTGAGGTGTACCACGGATCATTGGAAGCCAGGGGGATGAGCACTGCCTTGCAACATAGAGATATTGCTCACACTTTCTCACTTCCTTAGTGGAATTGGTATGTGGTAACTTGTGAATTTCAGCACAAGACATGGGATCAGGAGGATTTCCCTGGTCATTCCTTGATTTCCTAAAGAAAAGAGTGATGTTCCCCTTATTTTGATCTAAAGTAGCTGAAGGCTTTAGGTGAGAGCTTTGGTCTGTGTGATTGTGGCTTGTGCACTGGTTCCATAATTACAGCTTTTCAGCTCCCAAATTCCTGCTTCCCTATAACAATTGCTCCAGCCCACAGGAGATGGTTCCTGTGGGCATCTTCCTTTACTTGCACTGTGTTTGTCTGCAGTGCCAAGATCATCTGCACAATGTGAGAGTGGCAGCAGCTCTCATCTGGGTGCAAAATGTGCAGAGATACTTCTCCTTAAATATTTTCCAGACCATAAACAGTGAGTGAGATACTTAATTCTGGGGACATTGAGCTCCCTCTCTGCCCCTCCTCTAAGGTTTAAAAAGAAATGATGTTTTACTTAGGAAGACTTGGGAGGGAACAACAGTAGATGAAGAAGAATAAATATGCGAGGTGGATCTTCAGGTGATTAGATCAGGAAGTTTCTTTTTTTTTTTTTTTGTTTGTTTTTTGTTTTTTTGTTTTCTTCTTCTTAAGTTTTCTTAAGCAGATCTGGTCAGGATTTGTCAGAATGACCCTACACCAATGCTGTCCCAAAACTGCTTGTTACTGAATGGCCAGTGCAATTGCCATTGATATTTTGAAAATTACAAATGAAAGCAAAACCAATGTAAATATGAGGGAGTATCACTTGAGTAATTACCCTTTCTTTTCCTCCAATGGTATTACAAAAAAAACCCCTAAACATTTTCTTTCTAGTTCTCTTGCATGTTCTTATGTAAGAGCCTTACTGAAACTTAATTGCTTTAAGTCAGCAGGAGGAAAGATACTAATGTATTTGAGTTTAGACAATACAAACAAAAGAGACAGAATAAAAAATATCTAAAAGCAGTGAAGTTTTCTTTCAATGTATTATTATTTGCAAGCACCTTAAAAAAAAAAAAAAAAGTTGCTCCATGTAACAAGTTTGAGCTTCTTGGCTTTAGTTTTCTTTTCTCAGCTTTTGCAGAGGCTCTGGGAGCAGTTTGGTTGGCCTGGGGAGCTCTCAGCTGGTTTGCATCAGGAATATCTTCCTCAGCACAAGGTGGCAGTGCCCCTGAGCTGGTCAGCCTGCACACCCGCGCTGCAGAGCTGCTCGCTGCCCCAGCTGTGCCCGTGCCTCACCTGACCCCATCCTCCTCCTCTGCTCACCCCAGGCTTTTGTAAACATCTGGGAAATTCATCTCTTTGAGGGCTTGCAGTCAAATCAGTCGGTGGGCCCAGCTGTGGTGAGGGAGTGCATTAAGGGTCACAGTAACAGGGAAATCCTGATTTCTTCCTGTCAGGAAAAATAGCCCTTTTCATTTTCCTCTCTGATAGTCTTCCCAGGTTGCTTTGATAGGCCACAGTAGTTAATACACACAGGTAACAATCACAAAGGTTGCCTTTGAGTTACCTTTCCTGCAGTCATTTTATTAGGTAAATACAACATTAGAATAGATCCATTCCAAGGGGGAATAAAGAAGGGGCAGTAAATTTTGTCTCTTGATCTCAAGGGCACCTTGCTTGTCATTAAAAGCTGGGACTAAGTCCCTGATTAAAGCTAGCCTTGTTCTAAAACATGCATGGAGGATTGGAGAAGTGAGCTCCAGCAGTTGCTTGGATGAAGAAGACACTGTGTCAGGAAAAAAGCATTTGAGTGGTTCTTGTCTGTGCCTTGGAATTGATCTTAGCTTTACATTAAGAGGTGTACATTACATTACATTACATTGCATTACTAACTACACGAGGTATACAAAACCTGTAAGAACTGAGACTGAAGCAGTGTCACAGCACGAGCTTGCTGAAGGAGATTCAGAGGAAGAAAGGTTTGGACTGCTGGTAGGTTTGCAGAATATGTGAAGTTGCATATAAAAATGATTCTTTCTGCCTGATGCAGAAGAATGGAATGGCTTTACTAATTTGAGGGAGATTGTTTTGTACAGCCAAAGATAACAGATTGGAATAATTATTTTCTTTTTAAAAATTAATATTAAGTTTGGAAACAATTCCTAAATAAGGAGTGAAAAAATAATGCCAAAAAATATCTAATAACTTTTTCTTGTATTTGCTGAATGCATGTTTTGAAGAAGAGATTTCATAAAATTTGCTAAATACTACCTGGAAAGATGGGTGGTATACAAGAAGATGTTTAAATAAATTGGTTTTCAGGTTTTATACCCTATGTTTCAGAACTATAGAAGAGATTAAATTATGTTAAATTTAAATCTTCAGAACACAAAGCATCCTTTAATTTCTGAGGATGACATTGCATTTAAATTAAAATCAATATTTTAGGTTGATGTTGTGAAAGCTGTTAACTACATAAAGCTTAAGGGAAGCTTGGTACTAAATAAATATAAATGATGAGTTGCTGCTTCTTCATCTGTTTTAAGAATTTGGATTTTGCTACGTTTTCTCTGCAGATGGCATTCAGCTGAGTTAAGTGAGCATATTTCATGAGTGAACTTCTTAGAGAATCCATGAAGGGATCTTGATGAAGAAGCAATACTTGATGTGGAACAAGTAAAGGAAAACCCTCTGTCAAAGCTCTGGTCTTACAACAGAAATTGAGACCATGTAAACATTCATCAGCCCTCAGAAATCTCCACCTAGGCACTATTTTTAATTTCTTTTTAATTCACAAAGCCCATATTTTCAGCAGCCCTTAAGAAAACCTCCTCCCTGGTATTGCCAGCTTCGGCTGTTCTGTGGAATACCAAATAAAATGCAAAGGTTTCTGTCCTTACAGAATAAGAATACAGCTTCAGTTTAGATATTTCTCATAGGTACAATAATTTCTCTTAGGTACAACCTATCAGTAGAAAGCCCAGAGTTTTATACAAGTGTTGTTTAACAAATTTAACCACCTCTTTTCAGAGGAGCTCACAATAAACTAATTTGTTCATTAGATAATGTGTACAGCCTTGCTTTTGCTATCAGGACCACAAAAGTGAGAGCATTGATTGAGTGGTGAACTGAAAAACTTCAGTAAATCCACAATAAGGTGAAATTAGTGTAACAGTCATGGCATTCCTGTGCCATGTTTTCTATACGAAATGAGCTGCAGATCCCAGTGGAAATGAAACATATAAAATGCAGACTTTAAGTTTACATTTGTGAGGCTTATACACTCAGTGTGGCAGCAAATGGCTTGAAATATGCAGGGAACAGCATCACTTGGAAGAAGTTTACTGATATAATTTAAAAAAAGGGCAGAGGAGAAAGAAAGAAGGTCTTTGACATATAATAAAGATTTTCTATTCTTTTTCAGGATCAAAAAATTGTTAGAAACTGTACTAATAAATAATAGCACAAATTTTCACTAAGGCCTTGTCTATCTTCCAGAATGCTACATACAATGAATTGCTGAATCATTTTGGCATATGCTTAGCATGAAGAAATAAGGCAATTGGAATATTGTGTGTATCATGGCTTTAGGAGGTAGGGATGGCTGCTGTTAAGAAGAACTTTGCTGAGTGGACACAGAAGAAGCCACAATGTAGGAGTAAGGAGAACTCATGTCAGGAGGGAGAAAGGGTGCTGTGACTTAGGGCGGGGGGAGGACGGGGTTGTGAATGTGTTCCAGACTGTGCAGCTGCGGTCAGAACAGCCATATCTGTTCTGGGGAAGGGTATTTGTGGCTGAGTGCTTCTTTATGCCCTTACCTTCACACAGTTGTGCTTCATCTGTAGCCCTGTGTGGTAGCTGGCCATCTAAATCCACACTGATGCTTTCTGTGTTAAATACACTGCAATACAGAAATAGTCCTTTGCTTCTCAAGCTGTATAAATCTACAAAATTAAAAAACAATACCATTGCTTGGTGAATACATTAGTCTTTCAAAAATGCTAAGTCCACCAAAACTAAGGCCTCTTTTATCTGTTTGCTGTGATTTCCAGCATATTTGCTATGGTCTCATAATGCCCAACAACAGACACATCAGCTCTGGCTTTATAGGTGGTGCAGAAATCAAGAAACAGGGTATGTGACTGCCACATGATACAATCCTTTTCCTCAACTTGTTTTAGAGCTTTGCTTTACCAGAGCTGTGTCCATGTGCTCACATCCTCACTAAACAGAAACCGTACTGGACACAGTAAATTAAATTACCCCTTTGCTCCTTGAGTAGTCATTTCACCTGCTGCACAAGGTGCTGCCTCAGTGATGGATACATGAGTGCAGTGTCACCAGGCAGCTGCTCTGCTTCTCCTGTCCCTGCTGGAAGCCTTGATGGATAAAGGTTCAGCTGGGCTGCCTTGATGGATAAAGGTTCTGCTGGGCTGCCTTGATGGATTCAGGTTCTGCTGGGCTGCCTTGATGGATAAAGGTTCTGCTGGGCTGCCTTGATGGATTCAGGTTCTGCTGGGCTGCCTTGGCTCACTGGAGCTGGGAAAGGTGTGCTGGCCCCAGTCACTCCCTGTACACCTGAACATCTCTCTGGTTGCCAACAGCATCCAAGATGGCTGGGCTCTAACCAGGTTTTGGTTTTTTGTTATAATCAAAATCACTCACCTGCTAAGGTCTCCCAGTTAATCCTTTCCTCACCAGTGAATGCAGGTAGAATCAGTGCGTACTACTGACCATCACCAGCTGTACCCAGGAGGGATAAGTTAGAGATGCCTTGGGTGGGAAACTGCCTCTCCTGGCATTCAGAATTGTGTTTACTGACTTGGACAACCTGGCACAACAACTGGATTGCTCTTACTACATATAAACTCAAATAAATTTGTTAGTAAAGTAAGATAATTGGATTTAAAGGAGAAGAAATCTTGTTTTTAAGATGAGGTAACACAATTTATAAGAGTGTGCTGAAGTTGCACCGCTTTCTCCCACAATAAAAGACTGTTAACTCTGTCAGGTGTTTTCATAATTTATGCAGGGGGTGGTCAGGTGAGCACGGAGAAAGCAAAGTCCATGGAGGGATATAAACAGAAAGTGATGTATTCCCATTGCTGGGCTGGAGAGGTCTGTGTTTAGGTAGGCTGTGTGTAACACCCAGTGGGGCAATGGAATGCTGTAACTCATCTCAGAGAGGATTGTGTCCAGTTTTGTGATAGTGTGAACACTCGTGTAGGTGGAGTTGAATTATGTTCCTGAAATCTTCAGGCACTTTGAGTTCCCCGAGTTGGATCTATTCATAGGTTGTTTCCTGTTTGCTTTATTTTATGGTTTGCCAATATCTCCCAAGTCTTCCCTGGAACACAGAAAGGAAGTACTTCAAGATTAGAGTGGTAACCAGCATCAGCCCTAATGTTTATCCTCCTCTAATTTTTACTGAATGCACAACATTCAATTAACTTCTAGAGTATAAAGGCTGGAAAGCAGTATCTGAATTCAGTTCTGGTGCAATACAGATGATTTCTGTTAGTTTGACACACACAGGTGTGTGCACAGAGCACTTAGTGGAGTGTATGCTTCAGTGCTTTGGGAGCTCCATAGGTGTCTGGCGTTCTGGTTTGCAAGGATATTATTTTGGGGGTTTGTTTTTGATGTCAGTGCCAGTAGTGGTAGGCTCAGTTTACATTAAGAACTGCTGTGTGTTTAAAGTTATATTAAAAACCACCTCCACTTCCTGCAGTTCAAACAAACAGACAAAAAATACCCCAAAGATATGAAGGCTGTTAAAAGAAGCCAGTGAGCTTTTCAGGAGGAGCCAGAGAAAGGGGAAGCCACAAGGAGTTTGAGGGCCCATGGGAAGAGTTGCAATAACAGGTTGGTTGGTGAGAGACTGAAAGGAGCTGTGAAAGTGAATACAGAGCTCAGACACATCAAAAACAAGATCTATTTTTTCCTGTTGTCATCTACAGTATACTTACGTTACTTGCTCTCTAAAATTCATTTCTGTGGTAGATATCTGTTCAACCATCATTAACTTAATCTCATCTTTTGTGTATTTTTTAAATGTTTTTGTTTGTCTAAATACAGGCTACCAGTCTGTTCAAGGTGAGGACAAGTTAGATGCAATTCATTAGGCTGGTATACATAATTTTAATTTTAGCTGAATTATACATATCTGAGAGCCTAGAGGTGTCATTTTTGGTTGTTTTAAGGTGTACAGTAATTTAATAGCAAGTAAGTTTTGTAATCTGCTACATTAAGAGCACTCTAAATTTGTAGTTAATGAAATGTCCTCATTGTAGCTTGTTTTTTGCTTGGCATTCATACCCTATTTTGAACTGGGAATTGAATACATATTCAATGAGAAAGGGCTGATAAGAGAGAGTTCAGCTATTCCTCCTCCCATTTGAAAAGCAGTCATATTCTTAACTATCCTTCTTGTTTGCTGAAAGTGGTTGGGATTATAATAGTTTTTATATTTAAAGTAATTGAGGAAATGGAAACCAGTTCATCACAGACAGCTTTTGCGAAACACCTCGATAGGTAACGTGCTTAATTTTTAATGTCACAAAATCAGCTGCTCTGAGTCAAGGGCATGCACTTGTGCCTACACTGTAACAGGGCCCTGTCCTTGTGGTCCTTGCAAAGCCATGTAAATGTCATGGGCTGAGGATCCAGGAAAGTGCAGGAGTTGCTAATTCCTTCCATGATGTTTCCTCAGGCTCTCTTCTCCGAAACCATGCCAGAGATGACAGAGAATGAGACACCTACTAAGAAGCAGCATCGGTGAGTTCCTGTGGGAAGGGGACTATTTCCTAGGCCTGTAGTCTGCAGTCATGTTGCAGTTACAAAGTTTCTAGCTAAAAGTTTGGCAATAAGGGTATGGACAGGAAGTTCTGTGTGCTCGTCAGGGTTGATCCAAAACTTTCTCTCTTGCCCTGTCTATGCCAAACTGTTTGTTAAAGATATATCTACCTGGGTCACTTAGGCAAAAGAGATTCTTTAATTATTTCACTGACTATTCTGACCTGTGTAAAACTGTGTTGCTGCCTTGGTTAGAGCACAGTCTGTATTTTTGTGGAGGCTCCTTGTAGATATCAGGGAGTAACTATACTAATTTTGACAGGGTCATTTAGAGCTCTTCCTCAACTCCCAGTGGAATCTGGATCTTACATCTTAAATCTCTGCAGGAGCACAAACTATGCCTTGAGGTTGTACAGCAACACTATGACCAAACTTTGCAACAAAGTCCTCTCAGCGCTCATTAGAACTGTTCCAGGATTTTGTTCCTTTGTTTTAACATGGGTCATCTAATACCTGATTGGTAAGGGGGTTCTTCAGTCCTTAGTTAAATGCAGCATTCATCTTACACTAGCTAAGCATGTAGGATATGATTTATGATCAGGAAAAGCTCAGAGAGAACACTGATTTGTCCTGCAGAAGGTTTTTCAGTCTGATTTCAGTCAGATTTCGCGACTCTTTCTTACCTGACTAACAGAGTATTTTGTGTTCTGTAATGGTAATGTCAACCAAAGGACAGCTGGGTCTGTCCAGTCCTTATGTTCTTGTGCATATTTAGTATTAATGATCATCTTTAAGCATTGTTTCTTAGCAGATGTCTCTGGGTCTGACCTGTAGCAGTAACTTTACAGTCTCATAGTCCTTGTCTAAGTTACTATAGGTGCACGCTATCTTTAGTGAGCTACCAGAAATCAGAATCAACTCAAAGCACAAAGGATAGATGTACTGTGCCTCATGGTAATCACACATAACTGCCACATGTATCATGCATTCTTACCTCAGATTCTTTGTCACATCTGGACTGTTCTGTAACAGTCAAAAAGGACAGCAGAAGATGCTACTCTGCTTTTTGCATGCCCTAGGAAACATCTAAACTGAGAATGTGCTGCTGGGCAGGAGCTTTCTGAAATTGTTTTTTTCTGGAATTTTGCTTTTTCCAAAAAACATGTGCTTTTCTTTACTGTACATCCTGGAAGTATTTGTCTTAGTGCATGTGTATAGTACATCTTATTTATATATGTAGGCTTTGAAGATTTTAAATACATATTTTTGAAATTTATTGACTGCCAGTAAAGCAATTTGGGGCATTGCACATTGATTGTTGTCATCAGTCCAATAGTCCAGGTGAACGTATGAAACCAAACACAACCCTCACATGCTGAAATCAAACCTATTCAGAATTTTGAGACATTAAAGAACAGCAGCTGCAGAGGAACAGTATTTTTGGTTTCTCTCACAAAGGAAGCCTCTTTGATACCAGAAGTTATGATGTTTGAAGGCAATGTGGCTGGAAAATCAACTTGCATGGTAAAATTTTCTCCTATTTCAGTGATCCAGTAAATGTAAAAGCAACATTTCAGGCAAATACTTAACTGTCTTGTTCCTCACAAACAAAACTATTTTTAAAAAATCTTTGGCTTTTTTTGAACACTGCATAGTGTAACAGGAACATAAAAACCCAGCTCTCCACTATAAATATATACCAATAGTCAAGTGAGTATTGCACTGTGACTTGTTGTACTCCAATTGATTTAAGGCTGAACATGAACAAATTTTTATTAGAAACTGTTTAATACCAACGTCTAAGAACATCTGATTGTGACTTCTGCTGTTCTAGTTCACAGAGAAGACTATGATAATTAGTAATTTTAGCTGTAGTAGAAATAATATAAGAAATATTTGTTTGTATGCAGATCTTTAACTTTGAGTTTCACATGAATCTTTTCCCTTTATGTTTCACAGAAAGAAAAACCGGGAGACACATAATGCAGGTGGGAACATCATGCTTTGCTGTTTGGTCTGGAAATAAGCACAGACACTTTGGAGCAGTAAAACATACTTTGCATGGAGAAGGTTCCCACACAGGAGTTTAGTATATTGAAAAAGCCTCACCCTACCAAACACCTTTCTGTGTCCTTGCATAAAATAACTTTGCAGATTGTTTCTGGTTTGCTGGTTTCCACAGTACAAAGTTAAAGCATGAAGGAGCACCTGCCTTTCCAAGGCTAGTAAATTAAGAAGTAAACAATTTCAGCTGTGTTTCCAAAGGAAAACAACTGCACAGGCATTCACATGCAACCAATGTCCACCTCTGTCAAAACAGAGACAGGTGTCCTACCTGAGAGCTTTAGGCTCCCTGTATTGGAAGCATTCCTCCAACCTACTCCTAAGGCACCCACTTGGATGTGGAGACCCCAGAAATTCTGTGCAAATGTTGGCTGTACATTTCAGGAGTCACATCCCTTGGGCAGCACCCAGTCAGTTCTAGTGCCAATGGCATCTTCTACAAGTAGGAACAGAAAGATGGACTGGGGAGGAGTCTGGCAGGCTTTGAGCTGGTTTATCCAAAGAAATTGGTTGCAGGGTTTTTTTCTGAACAGCAGTATCGTGTGATCTTCACAAACTCAGCTGGAAAAAGCACTGAGCAGTTTCAATGTGAAACCTGTGCAGGGCTGTGCTTGCTGAGTGTGCTCAGGGTGTGGCCAGTTTCTTAAGAATTAAGAAGAATCAGGAAACTGTCTTATCAGGTTTACTTCTAAAATGGTTGGCCTCATTGGAATTCCCAGTTCCTGTTTCGCTTGTTGATAGCTTTCCAAAATCTTTATCACCTGGGCTGAACTCTGCAGTATATGGGGACCAGCTCCTTCCAAACCTATACTTTCTTAGTCATTAATATATGGAAAAGCTGAGGAGAGTGTTGCAAATATTACCAAAACAAAAGAGTAGCACTTCACAAACACTGACAAACACTGTGATATCTGTATGTATTAGTAAGCTAGATAACGATTAAATCCAAGTGTCCTGTGTTTTAATTTTTACAGAGGTCCTCTAATTTATATGGTAAATTTCTTGCATAAGAAACTTTGTCTTGCTGTGTTTAGTGTATTTAGGCATATTTCTGTCAATGCCAGCAGTCTCTCCTGAAATACAAAAAAAAATTGTTTGAGAAAGGTAAATTGAAGTGACAGGCTACTGAAATAAGACTATTTAAATTAAATTAATGAGTCTTTTGTAACTGAGCCAAATGAAATACACTCACCTGAAGGTCACAGTTTGTTTCTGTGTGCCACCAAAAGCAGAGCAACTGCACAAACCAAAAGGTTCGTTCAGCATCATGAACAACACAATGGTTTGAGTCCTAACAAAGCCATGAGAGAACTTTTTCCTTTTTTTCTTTTTTAAAGACATCTAATAGTTTTACGTTTGCATAGAACATGAAAATATTTCAGTAAAAAAAATAGCTACATGAGAGTTAACTATATTTGAAAGAGGCTGTGGTGAATGGAAAACAGAGATACTGTCTGTAAAAACCACTCCTAGACTTAGAGTGTAGACCCTTTCTGCCAATATTCAGACCTGTTGAAGAGGTAAATGGTATCACTAGAAGATTATAAATGAAGCATTTTCTGACATTTTCTGACCTGCTCCAAAATAGGTAGTTCACTGGAACTACTCTCCATTCAGTATTTTCTTTCTCCCAACCAGTTAGACCTTATGGAACAGTTAAACTTTTGGACATAGAAAAGAGTATCTGATAGTCCATATACCTGGAGCTTCACCTACGTTCAGTGTTGGCTGGCTACTCTGTTAATATAAATTTAAAATTTAGCCTGAAGACTGGTAAAATCTACATTATTTCTCTTTTGGTGCTAAATTTGAGATTAGAATTTAAGAGGCATTGATTTGCTTCCCAAATCTGAAACTGATTTTTTCCATAATCTTTGTTCATTTGCTTTCTGTATGCATAAATTTAATAAATTTCAAATTTAATCTGCCTTATGAAGAGAGTGGCATAAAACTGTGTTAGAAAGAAGTTTCAAAACCTAAATTTTGAGTTGTAGGTACTTTACTTTTTCATGAAGGGGTCCAATATATCCCCACCTTTTAAAGGCTATTTAAGTTATGGCTCTTTGATTCTAGTGAGTATTAATTTGATAACTTTGAGGTTTAATTTAGAAGAACACTTTTCCTCACTCAAGGAAAAATGTTACACAGGTTCCAATGTATAATGAAATAATGTATTTCTGAGCCCTTACATTATCCTAGTTATGCTGCCTTGCCCAACCAGATGACACAATACATATTGTTTTTGCTTAGTGGAGAGACATCGAAAGAAGAAGATTAATGCTGGGATAAACAGAATTGGAGAACTCATTCCCTGCTCCCCAGCACTTAAACAGGTGAGTGTCCATCCAGAGGTGCACACAAGTTTCCTGTCGAATGTCCCAATGTTTCTTTGTCTGTAGAAGTCTAAATACCTATTTTAGTACTTGTATTAGCAAAAGGCAAACTGTCTGAATTAATATACTCAAAAATATTACTAGTTATTAGTATTTTAAAAACTACTTGTAATAGAAGTCCTACTTGGAAGTGCAGGGTCACATGAATGTAGTTACACAGATTTTGAGCATTTTATCTGAAAGTGTTGCATATGACTGCTTATTTTTGTCATCCTTCATATAATGGCTTGAAAGCAATTCAGAAACTGAAATTATAATAATGGTGATTTAAGACACTCTCCTTGCAAAAGATGAAGCAAGACAAATGCTTTGAGGTTGATGCACAGAAGCATCTTTTTCAAGATAGAGGAATCCCTAGCAGAGATTGTTCTTACTGAACAGTAGAAGAAATTAAGAAGTGAACAAAGGTTTTGCAGACAGAATAAGCATAGCTTCATAAAAAGATGATTGTGGATGGGTCATTTTCCCTTCCCATATTCCCTTGTATACTATTTTCAAAATTATGCATATATCTCCCTGGATAGTTGTTCCATGTTTCTTGCCTTTCTAATAAAATATTTACAAGGCAGTATCCTGGAAATCTCATGTGATGTGTATGTTTATTAGTGAACATGAATTTTAGGCTGATCAGTGAGAAAGGATGCTGCCTGTTCAGGATCTGTGGCCTTAGTATCTTCCTCTGGGCATCAGAAGGTGTCAGCTCCAGCATTGAAAATGTTGTTCTGTAAAATCTCAAGGCATTTTAGGGTCAGCATCACTCAGAAAAGCCTGTAGTTTCATCTTACAAAAGCAACCAAACCAAAAAACAACATCTAAAAAACCCAACCCAAACCAGTAGAAAACCAGCTCTAGCCAGTGATATTCAGAGCATATTTTTAAAGCAAAAACCTCTTGGAGTAAGTGCAGCCTCATCACTAATGAATTTACAAATTCTAGACATTTCTCCTAATTTTATATGTGTGTTTTCTTTTACAGAGCAAGAACATGATCCTGGATCAGGCCTTTAAGTACATAACAGAAATGAAAAGACAGAATGATGAACTTCTGTTAAATGGAGGGAACAATGAGCAGGGTAAGTACAGGTGCTGCTGGGGGCTCTAGAATTTCTGTCCCTCACTTCTGCTGTGTCTCTGTGCTGACTGACAGCAAAGCCTGGAACCACACATGGGAATCCCAAGAAATTATGCACATAAAGGAAAAATACAGCTGCTTAGAATATCTTGAAACAAAAAGCTGACAGAATGCCCGACTGTTCTGGCTCATAGCTATCAGATAATGAAGCAATTGCATTGTGATGTAAAGTAATTACAGAGCTTATAGATGGTGTGCCATCATCTGGTAAATTCTGCCCCAGTTTATTCTACTGTAGTGATCAGAATGATTTCTGACAAACTTCAGTTAGATTTTTTTTCATTGAAAAGATGAAGTTTTCTTCATTCATAACGTTTTTTTCTTTTAATTTGAAAAGCTGTAAAAGTTACAACAGCTCATTTTATAAAAATATAATGCATCATATAAAATTTCCTTGAATAGATGTGTAAAAGTACAGTGATGGAGGTGTGACAGAAATAGTCTCAGGACTAATGTTGTGGTTTGTGATTTTTATTTCTGCTTTATTGTGATTTTCGCAGTTTGGTGAGCCATCTCCCAAGTGCATTGCCAGCTTTTGTGGCTTTATATGAGTGCTTTGTATTTAATTTTTCTGTAATTTTTAGATGTAATGAAACTTAATTCTTCTGGAAAGCTGTAAGCTTATAAATTAAAACAATTTTGGTGTTTGCAAAAGAACAGGGGAAAAAAAAAGATTAACGTCTTGTTTTTCCTTCAGGAATTAAACTATTTTGATTAGCATTCAATTTCATCTGGGTTAGTCCTAGTGCTTTTTCCTAAGTAATTGGATATATCCTGTTAGTGGTAATGAAATAATCTGTGAAATTCATTCACTTTCCCATTCAGTAGAGAGACTTATCAGGATAAGAGCACATAGGTTGTGCTAACCATTTGAAAAGAACATACATTATTAACAATTTATTCAATTTATTTCTACAAATTATTTCAATACCACACAGTGTTTACTCTCTAAATCATGTGGTAACATTATTTCATTATTTGCTCTGGTGCTGATGTAATGGAGTGCTCTTTCACTGTTTTGTAGCTGAAGAGATAAAAAAACTCCGGAAACAGTTGGATGAACTGCAAAAGGAAAACGGGAGATACATCGAGCTACTGAAAGCAAATGATATTTGCTTGTATGATGACCCTACAATCCACTGGAAAGGAAACCTCAAAAATGCCAAGGTCTCAGTTGTTATTCCCAGTGATCAGGTTCAAAAGAACATCATTGTTTACTCAAATGGGACTCAGCCCAATGGAAATAACCAGGGAGCATCTGTGCAGGGAATAACGTTTAATGTCGGTCATAATTTACAAAAGCAAACAGCCAACGTTGTGCCAGTTCAGAGAACTTGCAACCTAGTGACTCCTGTGACAATTGCTGGTATTTATCCCACAGAAAATAAACCATGGTCACAACCTACAGTTGCTCCACTGGCGTCTGCCCAGACAGCTCCAACAGGGAATGTTCTTGAGCTCTCCACCCCGGAGAACGAGCGAGGTGTGCCCAGCGCTGCTCCTGCCAGCTCACAGGGCACACCTCGGCCTGCAGCAGAGCAGGAACTACAGTGTTCTTCAAATAACGCACCACAGAATGAGCAAAATCCCCCCAAAAGTAAAAGTGATGAGGAGGGCACTAAGTCAACAAAGAAAACGCTCCCGCAGGGAACCAGCCTTCCTTCCAGTGCCTCCATGGAAGCCTCCCAAGGTCAGCAGGTGAATGCAGCTTGCTCAAACACACACAATTCCAGGAGTGACCTCCAGGAGAGCTGCACCGCTTCAACCACGGATGCAGCTCGTGTGCCACCTGTGAGACCTGCAGAGAGCTGCTCTTCTGCAAATGTCCCCAAAAGTACGGACGTGGTCAGCAGTGCTGGCGCACCGGCGACGTCTGCGGCAGAAGGAGTTAAGGCTGTGACAGCAATAAGCACTCTGGCTGCCAGTCCCCTGGAGAACTGCTGGTCTTTCTCAGGCTCTTCAGGTGTTGGCACTTCAGACTTGAAAAACATGAGTAGCCTTACCCGGATGCCTTCAGCTGGGAACACACAGACCACGTGGACAACCTTGCAGCTGGCAGGAAACACGGTTCAGCCGCTGAGCCAGACGCCATCCGGGATCATGACTGCCCTCCTCAGCGAGCCAGTCAATGCTGCTGGCACCGTGTCTTCTGCCCACAGCAGGCCTTTGACTACAAGCATCAGTTTGCATGCTTCTGTGCCTGGGGATGTCCAGGCAGCTGAACAGATTGTAGTTACCTTGCCCTCGTGCCCCCCCGTACCTATACAGCCTTTAATCAGCCAGCCACAGGTTAAAGCTCAGGCTGCAGGAAACATCCTTCCATTAAACTCAGCTATGCAGGTGATTCAGATGGCTCAGCCAGTCGCCTCAGCTGTGACAGGAGCACCAGCTAACCAGAATGTCATCATTCTCCAGCCTCCAAACCCTGCTCCGTGCCCGCCCATTGTGAGAGCGGAAGTTCCCAGCCAAAATGTTAGTCAGCAAATTGTAATTATACAAGCTGCAAATCAGAATCCTCTTCCCCTCCTCTCAGCTCAGCCTTCTGCTTCTGTAAGAGTTCCCGTGAATGGGCCAACTGCAGTCGCCAACTCCAGTGGCACCATGCAAAATGCCTCTCTTCCACAGACTTTTGGAGGGAAACACCTTGTCCATATATTACCAAGGCCATCTTCTTTGCCATCTTCTAGCTCTACGCAGACATTCTCAGTGACAATGTCCAACCAACAGCACCCTCAGACTATCTCATTAAATGGGCAGCTTTTTGCATTGCAGCCTGTGATGTCTTCATCTGGAGCTTCAAACCAAGCCCCTATGCAAATTATTCAGCCCACCACCAGCGAAGATCCAAATACCAATGTTGCCCTCAACACATTTGGTGCTTTAGCTAACCTCAATCAAAGCATATCGCAAATGGCTGGGCAGAGCTGCTTGCACTTGTCTCTCAGCCACCCCACCAATGCTGCAACTGTCAATAATCAGATTGCCACAGTCAACTGTGTGTCGCTGCCAACTTCTGTGGCATCTTCAGTGCCTGCAGAGGTTTCAGTATTAACCAGTGTATCTAATTCCATAAACGCTTCCCCACAAAAAGCGGCTGCTGGCTTGCCATCCAGTGCAAAATCAAAAAGGACAAACAAAAAGCCAAGCACAAAGAAACACCTAACAGTCAATAATAAAGTGTCTTGCCCAGCAGCTCCTTGCAAAGACGCAGGGAAGGTGGACTGTGCTCCTGTGGAAACGGCGGCAAAGCCCTCAAGTGGCAAAGGGCCGGCAGAAAGCGCCCCGGCAGCGTCACAGGCTGTAACCACAGCGCAGGCGGGCGGCGCGGCTGCAGCGAGCAGCATCAGCATCTCTGACTCTCCTTCCAAAGAGGCTGCAAGCTCTGAGCAGGCAGTGAAAACCCCCTGTGCCCCAGAGCCAAGCTCAGCAGAGGTGCCTGCTTCCTCACCACTGGAGTCTGTAGTGTCAGAGCAGCTGCTGCTCGCTCCCCCGCCTGCCAAAGATGCTGCTCCTCGCCAGCAGGCACAGGGATCTCAGAGCCACCCACCACCTGCCTCTGTCCCATCAGAGTCCCCCAAACCCTGCACACCCCCCAGCACCTTAACATCCTCTGGTAAAGAAGCACAGGTTACACACTTGCAGGTTGCAAATGGGACTTCAGCAGCACAGAGCAGCACAGCAGGTCATACTTCCAAGGCAGGAATTATTTCGGAGTCCTGCAACGTTGCGCAGGATTCCTCAGTGGTAATGCAAGATGCGGACTTGTTAGAAGGACAGGGTCTAAGCAAAATGCTGTCTGATCTCACAAAAGAAAGAACAGCTGTGGAAAAAACCTCTTCATTTACTGTTCAGGGGGAGCATTCTAATTTTCCTATGGAAAGCTCTAAATCAACAGAATCAAATGCTGATTTGCCTGAGAAGCAGGAACTCTTGCTGATGAACACAGAAAGTGACACTCTCTCCCAGCCTCACTCCTGCATCTCTGATCAGGAAGTAGTCAGTGCTTCCCTTATTACTAGCAGGCAGGCAGACTCCCCCATGTCAACCAGCTCTGGCAGCAGTCGGGGCTTCTCAGTTGCATCTATGTTGCCAGATACCACCAGAGAAGATGTCACCAGCAGCACCTCTACCAGTACCTGTAACAGCTGCACATTTTCAGAACAGACTGACATTGTAGCTCTTGCAGCGAGAGCTATTTTTGACCAGGAAAGCCTTGAGAAAGGTGGAGGGGGAATACAGGTTAACACTAGGGATGTCATCTCTAAGAATGAGGTTGCACCTTTGGAGAGAGAGCAACAGCCTTTTAAACCTCAGTCAGTGAAAGAAAACAATGCAGGGCCGCTGGAAGCGGCACCGAACAAATTCAGTGCTCATGATACAGTACAGACAAATGTTGATAGGCAGGTTGAGAAGCCAAGCTGCTCTGTAGGAGGTGTGGAAACATCAAACACTCCTTTGCAGATTTCCACTTCCCAGACACCCAGCATAACCAGTCTAAGCGTGAATAATCTGATTCACCAGAGCCGCATTGTCCATCCCCTGGTGAGTTGCTCAGGTTTATCCCAGTCTTCAGAGCCTGCAAGCATCCCTGCAACCGTGAGCCTCTCCCTTCCATCTAGCACATACATCAATCCGTCTCCAGGACCTGCTCTGATGAGTGAATATGCTCAGGAACAGCTGAATGCTATCAGGGCAAGCAGCATGCAGGCTCCCCAGCTGCAGGAATCCCACTTGAAGCAGCAAACCCATGAAGGTCGCAAAGACTCTGCCAAGAGGGCCGTTCAGGATGACCTGCTGCTCTCTACAGCCAAGAGGCAGAAGCAGTGCCAGACAGCACCCATAAGGCTGGAGGGGATGGCACTGATGAACCGGACCCCAGAGGGTATTGCTGATCAAACACAGATGCTGGTTAGTCAGATTCCTCCTAATTCATCCAACTCAGTGGCTCCAGTGAGCAATCAAGGGCACGCTGATGGCCTCAATAGGTTATTCCCACCCAACAGCAATTTCGTAACGCCGGCTTTGAGACAAACTGAAGTTCAGTGTGGTTCTCAGCCACCGCTCTCAGAGCAGCCAGGCCAGGCAGGGCAGCACTTGCAGCCCATCCAACATGTCCCTGCCCAAGGCATCTCTCACCTTCACAGCAATCACCCCTACTTGAAGCAGCAGCAGGCTGGGCAGTTAAGAGAGAGGCACCACTTGTACCAGCTGCAGCACCACGTCACTCACGGGGAAAACGCAGTCCACACTCAGCCCCACGGCGTCCACCAGCAGCGGACGATACAGCAGGAGGTGCAGATGCAAAAGAAACGGAATCTCATCCAGGGAACACAAGCCACACAGCTTTCTCTACAGCAAAAACACCATGGAAGTGATCAAACACGGCAGAAAGGTGGTCAGCCCCATCCTCACCACCAACAAATGCAGCAGCAGATGCAGCAGCACTTTGGAGCGTCCCAGCCTGAAAAGAACTGTGAAAATCCTGCAACAAGCAGAAACCACCATAACCACCCTCAGAGCCATATCAATCAGGATATTATGCATCAACAGCAACAGGATGTTGGCAGCAGACAGCAAGGTTCCACTTCAGAACACGTGTCAGGGCACAATCAGATGCAAAGACTTATGACCTCGAGGGGCTTGGAGCAGCAGATGGTGTCCCAGGCCAGTATCGTTTCCAGACCATCAGATATGACATGCACCCCTCACAGGCAGGAAAGAAACAGAGTTTCCAGCTACTCTGCTGAGGCTCTCATTGGGAAGACGCCTTCTAATTCCGAGCAGAGAATAGGAATATCTCTTCAAGGCCCTAGGGTTTCTGACCAGCTTGAAATGAGAAGCTATCTGGATGTTTCTAGAAGTAAAGGGTTGGCAATTCACAATATGCAGGGCCGCTTGTCCGTCGATCACACAGTTGGCTCGGATGTGCAGCGTCTTTCTGACTGCCAGACATTTAAGCCCTCTGCACCCAATCAACAACCAACGGGCAATTTTGATGTACAGGCTTCAAGGAACAGTGAAATTGGCAATTCTGTGTCCTCCCTCCGGGGCATGCAGTCACAAGCGTTCCGAATTGGTCAGAATGCTGCGCCATCCATAGAGAGGCAGAAGAGACTGCCCTACCCACCAGTGCAGGGTATTCCAACAGGGAATACCCTGCCATCGAGGGAAAACGAAAACACGTGCCACCAAAGTTTCATGCAGAGTTTGCTCGCCCCCCACCTTGGAGATCAAGTCAGTGGAAGCCAAAGATCAATCCCAGAACATCAAAGGAACACGCAGTGCGGTGCCTCCTCCACAATCGAGTACAACTGTCCCCCAGCACGGGAGAGCGTCCACATCCGAAGGGATGGTGATGGCCAGAGCAGGGAAAGCTGTGACATGTCCATTGGGGCACTTAACACAAGGAACAGTTCATTGACTATTCCCTTTTCAAGTTCTTCTTCCTCAGGGGACATTCAGGGCCGCAATACCAGCCCGAACATCTCTGTGCAGAAGTCCAACCCCATGAGGATGACGGACAGTCATGGAACTAAGAACCACATGAATACACCCGTGTCCAGCAACATGCATGGAGTTGTGAGGCCAGCTCACCCTCACCCTGCAGTTTCTCATGGAAATGGCGAGCAAGGGCAGCCTTCTGTTCGTCAGCCAAATTCTTCGGTCACTCAGCGCTCCCGGCATCCTCTGCAAGACAATGGGGGGTCTAAAATACGTCAGCCCGAAAGGAATCGATCCGGAAATCAGAGACATGGAAATGTCTTTGACCCCAGTCTTCCCCATCTTCCTCTGTCCACCAGTGGCAGCATGATCCTCGGGCGCCAACAGTCCACAATAGAAAAAAGGGGAAGCATTGTCCGATTTATGTCTGATGGCCCTCAAGTGTCCAACGATAACGCAGCCCCTGACCAACATACGCTCTCCCAGAATTTTGGATTCCCTTTTATTCCGGAGGGTGGCATGAATCCACCAATAAACGCTAACGCTTCTTTCATCCCACCGGTCACCCAGCCTAGTGCCACTCGGACACCAGCTCTAATCCCAGTAGATCCTCAGAACACACTGCCCTCCTTCTATCCACCCTACTCTCCTGCCCACCCCACCCTCTCCAATGACATTTCCATCCCTTACTTTCCCAATCAAATGTTTCCCAACCCAAGCACGGAGAAGCCGAGCAGTGGAGGTTTAAACAATCGATTTGGATCCATTTTGTCTCCTCCCAGGCCTGTTGGTTTTGCTCAGCCAAGTTTTCCTTTGCTTCCAGATATGCCACCAATGCACATGACCAACACATCGCACTTATCCAATTTTAACTTGACTTCTTTGTTTCCAGAAATAGCCACAGCTCTTCCTCCAGATGGCTCAGCGATGTCACCTTTGCTTTCCATTACAAACACATCTGCTTCAGATTCTTCCAAGCAGCCCTCAAACCGCCCTGCCCACAATATAAGCCATATTTTAGGTCATGACTGCAGCTCAGCTGTATGAAAACTGGCAGACTGACTTCTGGTCTGATTTGTTGTTTATATATTTAAGAAGAAGGAAGCGGATCTTAGTGTTACCCCTGGAGAGACCATTCATAGCATCACTGTTTATTTGCCTCAATGTATGTCTCTGGTACTTTCTATATTCCGTTGTGTTTCCACCCACCTCACTGACTCTAAAGCACCAGTGCCTATAGCAATGCTTACTTACTAGGAAATGGTAAGGATGCAGCATTGAGAGCTGTGCAAATGCTGGTTGTTGATTTTCCAACAATCAGGTTTGATGTCTGGTTGTCCCAAGGTAAGGGCCACCCTCAGTAATACATGGAGTGAGAGCATCCGTATGGAGATAGGAAACAAGTGCTACAGGTGTCAGTTTGTTACTGATGTGTTTACCTGAAACTGCAGAGGAGCTAGGAATGGTTTGGGTTTCTCTTTTTCCTTTGTAAAATATCTTCAGGAGCTTCAACACAAGTTAAGTCTGTGTTAACCCAGTGCTAATTGGAAGAGGCATTTGTTGTGCAGCTTTTGTCCGTCTCAAGCGTGTCACCTACATTTAACTTAAGGCTGGCTTTACCTGGTGAAAATGACTGTGTGCTCCCATGGTCAGCAATTAAAAATACTGTTGTAGAAAATTTAGATTTCTTTAACCCATGACTTTCTGTTTCTAAGAATCTTGTTTATATCTGTTTCAGCAGTGGCTTCAGCTACTGCTGAACTCAGTCCCTGTTTCATTGTAGCTCACAACTCCTGGTGCAGTCAGCAGAGACAGCATCCTTGTTTTGTTGCCATTTCGTTGTTGACTGCTGCAAGTTACCTCAGGGTGGGTTTTGTACCTTGTTTAGCACCTTCTTAATGTCTTTTTTTTTCCCTCTCTACTTTTCTTTGGCCCATGCTCTAACACCAGCTTTCTGCTTTCTGACAGCCCTTTGTTGTAGCAGGCAGCACATGGGAGGAGGACTGAGCCTGTCACATCCCACAAAATGAGTGGAGATTCCTGGGGGCACGGTTTTTACTTGATATTGCTGATAGGATTGAGCCTGAGTTAATATCAGTACTCTGCACTTGAATGCACCTTTTATCTAAACCTGTGTGATTGTGGCTGAAGGAGGAACATGGATGTGTTGAGAGTGAAACACACAGGAAGACATTGGGATTTGAGGAAGGGTGATGTGTTTGTAGATGCATGAGAGATGGAGTGAATGTGTGTGCTGGCTGAGTCTCCAGCACTTTCACAAATTTTGGTCCTAATTCTTTTAAAGGAAAGGGAAGAATTAGGTAAATTTTATTTATTTAATGTCTCTGCAGTGTGCTTTTTCTTCTAACAAGGCAGAAATACTTGTCTTTTATGTGTTTGTAAGTACCATTCTGGGTTTGATTCTTCAAACAACATAGTAACTTGAGGTTCCCTGGCATGCAGTCATCCTCTGCTTATGTGTTGCTCACCAGTGCATCATCTTGCTGCTCCTGGGACGTGACAAAGCTCATGGTGAGGGCATGGGCAGGAGCAGGCTCCCTGGGATTCTTTGTTTTGTTTATTTTCCTGTGAAAGGAGGAAAGGAAGATATTCCTCCATGTGAAAGAACAGGACCACAAAGAGGGTCCTAGAACAGTTTTCCACAGCTTGACTGTCCAGACTTTGGTTTTGCTAAGCCCTTTTACACTGATCCAGGAAAGTAGGGAAGCTTTACCATGAAAAATAATTGGGCTGTGTCTGTAGCATGTCCTGACAACATCTCTGCTCTTGTAACCTACAGTCTGCTGTTTTCCTGCAAGGTAAAGTAAAACAGTTCTGATCCTGGGTAGGAATCACAGAATTAGCTAGGTTGGAAAAAACCTTTCAGATCATCAAGGCCAACCTATGACCTAACCTAACACCTCCTCATCAACTAAACCATGGCACCAAGTGCCACATCCAGTCTTTCTTAAACATGTCCAGGGATGGTGACTCCACCACCTCCCTGCCAGACAATTATTCCATTGCCCCATCAATCTTTCAGTGAATAGTTTTTTTCTGATGTCTAACCTGAACTTCCCCTGGCACAGCTTAAGCCTGTCCTTTTATTCTGTCAGCTGCTGCCTGGACAAAGAATCAACCCCACCTGACTACACCCACCTTTCAGGGAGTTGTAGAGAGTGATAAGGTCACCCCTGAGTCTCCTTTTCTTCAGGCTAAATACCCCCAGCTCCCTCAGTCATTCTTCACAGGGTTTGTGTTCCCAGCCCCTCACCAGCCTTGTTTGCCCTCCTCTGGATGTGTTCAAGCCTCTCAAGGTCCTTCCCAAACTGAGGGGCCAGAACTGGACACAGCACTCGAGGTGTGGCCTCACCAGTGCTGAGTACAGGGAAAGGATGACCTCCCTGCTCCTGCTGGCCACACCATTCCTGACACAGGCCAGGATGGCCTTCTTGGCCACCAGAGAGAGCACACTGCTGGCTCATGTTCAGCCAGCTGTCAACCAGCACCCTTTCTGCCTGGAATCATTATTTAATTCAGGTTGAGCTTATCTTAAGACACTAAATCTAAGTGGTGCATGAGTTCTCTGTTTCTCATAAGTAATTGAGTATTTCAGTTCACAGCAAGGCAGTTTCTCTGTGCCACAGTGCAGTCACCAAGTGGCAGCCACTGGCCTGTGCAGGGGTTAGGAATGAGTCAGTTCTCAGCCTCCAAGCAGCCCAGCCAGCTGCAGGTCTGGGTGTCCCTGGTGAGACTCTTGACCAAAGGGGTGTCTGTAGTGCAGGAGGTCTCAAAGGCTCTGCCTCAGAGGTGAGGTGAGCTCTCACAGTGGCTGTCCCATGGGTTCTGGATGGTAGGGATGGGGATTGGAGCAGCAGCCACCCTGTGGTCACACACACTTGTCTGTGAGGAGAAAAGCAGACGTGCCCATTCTGGTTCTCTGTAAATGGAATTGTGTGTGCAGCAATGGGTTTGGCTTTCAAGACAAACTAGTGAAAAATCAAGCCCTGGCTTCTAGGACTTCATATAAAGATTCTAATCCTGTTCATCATTCCAGACATTCACAGAAAACCATATTTGTTTTCTCTGCTGGGAAAACTACACTACTTTATCATGTCTATCAAAACTGGAGAGAGCCTAGAAACTTAAACCTGTTGTAATGCTTGAATGTCCACAGATCCACTTGGCCAGACAGGATTCATCCCAGAGTACTGAAGCAGCAAGCAGGACATACAGCAGGACCCCACTTGATCATCTACAGAAGATCTGGGAGGTCCCTGCCGACAGGAAGGTAGCCAGTGTTATTCCAATCTACAGAAAGGGCAGGAGGGAAGAACACAGGCACCTACAGACTGTGAGAGTCTGGGCACCTGGAAAAATTGTGAATATTATAAATTAAGGAATAAAAATTGTGAATATTATCCTGGGTACTGTTGAAAGGAGTTTTAAGGAATAATGCAGCCATCAGGCACAGGCAACCTGAGTTCACAAAGTTGAAGTCCTGTCTAGCTAATTTGACTTTTCTGTGATAAGGTCACCCACCTAGTGGGTGAAAGGAAGGCAGTGGGTGTAGTTTTTCTCCATTTTAGTAATGCTATGGATACTGTCCCTCACAACATCCATCTGGACAGGCTGTTCAGCTGTGGGATTGACAGGTTGATGGTGTGCTGGGTGAAGAGCTGGCTGAAGGGTAGAGCTCAAAGGTCTTACAGTGAATGGGGCCATGTCTGGCTGGCACCTGGTCACCAGCAGTGTTGTCTGAGGCTCAGTTCCAGGGCCAGTTCTATCCCATGTATTTATCACTGATCTGGATACAGGAGCTGAACACACCATTGGCAAGTTTGCTGATGATACCAAACTCAGAGATGCTGTTGGCAGATGCTCTGGAAAGGGATCTGGATAGACAGTGAACCTCCTTGCTCTTGCAGCTCCCTGACAGGGGAAGTGCAGAGGGAGGTGCTGATCCCTTCTCTCTGGGATCCACTGATAAAACATGGAAATGGCTCAAAGGGGCACTAAGGGAAGTTCAGATTGGACATTGGGAAGCATTTCTTTACCAGGAGGGTGGTCAGACACTGAACAGGCTTGTTAGAAAGGTGGTTGAGGCCTCAAGCATGTTTAAGAGGCATTTGGACAACATGCTCAGTCCTGAAGTGGATGGAGGCACTCCAGGTAGTTGGAGTGGATGATCACTATAGGTTCCTTTCAACTAAAATATGTTTTATTTTCTTATTCCTCATATTTACTGCTATTTTCTCAAGGTTAATGCAGCCCTGAGTATTCATGATAGAATACATCACCTGTGATTTTGTTTGGTTTTTTTCCATGCTGCACATTATTTTCTGAAGAGGAACTGTCAGTAAACTTTGTAAACTTTCTGTTTACAAAGACAACCTAAACCAGCTCCTGCTTGCTCACAGGAGGCCTGCAGTGCAGGGAATCAGTGTTGGGATTTTGCAGGAACTGCACAATTTTGCAGTGAGTGGCTGAGTAGTACTTACTGTGTGACCCTTGGTCTTCTCTGGAGGATTGTATTTTGTTGTGACAGGGCACTTTGTCGTCCTCCTCGGGCCTTTTTCTGAACCTGATGAGATAGGATGGAGAAATATCATTTCATTCCCCTCCCTGAACATAAGAATCTCTGTTGAAGTTCTGTGAGTCTCTTTTCATTCTGTAAGTGACACTAAAAGGTCCCTTGGCATCAATGTGGGATCAGGAGACTTCTGTGACAAGAAATGCAGGCAGACCTTTCTGTGAGGGCCTTATATCAACACATTCATCCAAATTCTGATATTTACACTGCTGACTGGCCTCTAGATAACTTTAATTAAAGAAAAATTGGATCTGTTGTGTAGCCTTTTGGCATAATTGGCTGTTCAAGATGGGCTTTGAATGTTGAATCTGGCCTGGTCCTCTGGTTTGAGAGCATCTTGTGGGTTTCAGCTTCTCTCATGTTCATGCTCTTTTGTCTTTACGAGGGACAGGGGGGGACTGGATATTTCATATCAAAAGAGAGGAAATTAGATGTTAAATTTCTGTTAGTTTTTAATTATTAAATTGTTTGGTGTTTTCCTTGTCACTGTAAACGAATCCCCCCTGCCATTCCACATCTACCAGGCCTCTTGCACTCAGTTTTGTAGGTCAGTTTGTGGCACTGACAGGTTGGTGTCTCACTCCTTGCCCAGGGCCTCAGGCTCTGCTCTCAGGAAGAGAAGCAAATGCAACATCTTATGAGTCCTTTTCTTCAGTTTTCCCTTCCCCTCCCATTGAACCTGCTGTGCTTAGCTGCCAGGTTGATAAGGATCACCTTACCTTGATCTGTGCTTGGAGAGGGCAGCTTGAAAAAGGAGCTTCTGCAAATGGAATGATTCTGGTTTACTTGTTGTGAAAACCATTTGACAAGCTAACACATTTTCTTCAGCAAGCATCAATGACATCAATTTTCTTATTCTCCTGAGGACTACCCAGCAATTAACGGTTCCTTTGTTTTTCAATATATACTTGGAAGAGATTTTGTGAGTTTAACTGTGATTTGTTAGCATGAGAATGGCATTTTCTCCTCCATAGTACTTCTTTCAAGGTTACTTACACAGGGTTTGTTTTGGCTTTGAAGGAAGGAAAAATACCCAGTACTGCTTAATTTAGAAAAATCAGCAGTGGAAGGGAAAGGCTGGGCACTAACTCTGGGCTGGGAGTGCCACAGCTGACAGGCATTGCATGGCTCTGGGTTTCAGCTTGGCCTATATGACTTCAACAAACAACAGTAAATAATATTGGGCTGGATTGCACGTATGTCCATATCAATCCCTTAAACAGCCTAGGAGAGTAAGAGCAGAGATAGACTAATTTGAAAGCAGGCAATAAAATAGTAATGTGTTCATATTTATATACCTTTTTCTTGAGAGAAAAGACCTAATTTAGGAACAGTTAAAGAGAGCTGGAGTGATTTGAGCTGGGGGCTGGAATGGGTTTTCCAGCTCAGACTTCCAGCTTGTCACTGTTCTGCTGCCCAGGTGGAAGAGCACCTCTCTGAAACAAAGTAAAAGCAGGTGCTAGTCCTGAGCCTCCAGAAGTTTGCACAGATTTCCTACTGCACTTTAAAGCTGTGCTGCTGCTGCTGTGGTTGGTGTCTGTAGTGCTGCTGCAGGAAACAAGTCATGTGGCAGGGCAACTTGCAGAGGCCATGGCTGGAGAAGAGGGGCCATTTAATTATTTCTGGTCTCCTGTTGTCTTTTCACCTTTTCTGAGGTACTTGTGCAGTCCTGGCTCAAGGGCTCAGTCAGACTCCCACTGTTCCTGGATGCTGAGTGGGCTAAGAGCTGTCATCTCTTGCTGTTCCCCTGGGAAGTTTCATGCTCATCACTTCAATAATGATCCTACTTCCCCTGGCAAGACAGAGTAGCACTGGCTCTGTTTGTGCCAGACCAGTCAAATTTGTTTTGTTTGCTGATACAATTCTATAAGGAGATCCATTCCTTGCTGTCACCTGACCTGTTACCACCTCCCACTCTTCCCTTCTCCCACTGCCATCACCCAGCATGGGAAGCAGACACAGGTTTGTGTGAGGGTGTTTGCAATTTCCTACTGCCTGTGCAATCCATAAATTGGAAACCTCAGAGCACAAGGCTTTATTCCCACTGAGACAAGGTTCCTCTGTGAACTGGTGAAAGATCTAGCAGAGGTTTTTGGACCTGACCATACAAATTCATACTCTCTGTGAGCAAGCCCTGCTCAGTTACACAGACACCATTTATTATTTGCTGATACCAGTTTTTCTGAGATAACTTTTTTAAAAAGGCTTTTGTTTCTGCCTCACCATAAGTATCTTTATTAGAAGGTTTCCAAGTTTGCAATATGTTCTGGCAATCACAAGTGTGAAACAATAGAGCTTGTGGGGGGTTGGACCCTGTTCCTGCCTGCTCACTGTGAGAAGGGAAGCAAGTATGGATTTTGCCACAGGAGATTAATCAAAGATGCTGTTGCCCTCCACAATGTAAATTATTTATATTCAGTCCAGAGTTTTCTGCTGTGCTTCTGTTTTATACAGCTGTACAGGACTTGGATACAGTCCCAGTGGAAAGTCCTTACTATTTTGTAATGGAAAATAGGAACTCTGCAGTAGAAATCTATAATGAATGAACAGGAACATCATCTTCCAATTGTAAATAAGATCTTGCTCTGTTTATTTTGACATCTTTTTACAAATGTGTTGCATTCAGGTGTAAATATCCCAAACCATGATCTTGTTCAGAGTTCTGAGATTTCTATTGTTAAATGTAATACTTTGTTTAATAGTTGTAATAATTATTTGTATAGATATGAACATGATAGTATTTTATTAAAAAAAGAGAAAATCACTCTGAATATTGTGTTCTTTCTTTCCTCATATAAAGCTATACCATTCACTCTTAAGTAGAGGTAAAAATAAAGCTTTGCTTTGAGACTGGGAATTTAAAATCAGAGTTTTCTACTGATGTACATTCTCTGCATACACCAGAGTAATGCACCATATTAGTTGGAGATATAAAATTATGTAATTCAGAATAAATAAATACTATTTGTGTAGTATCTAAAAAATACATGGCAGGTGCTGTCCCTGCCCCAGTGACAGTGATCACTTTTGAGACAGAACTTCATTTTACAAAATGCTTCTCATCACAGGCCCCTTGCATTGCTTTGGAAGTGGTCTAAGACAGTTGTTCTGTCACAGTTTAAAGCTAAAGGATGCAGTTTGGATGAGAGCAGTACAGAGACCCTGCAAGGTAAGTAAAGGCTTTTTGGGAGATTGCACAATCCTGAAGTTGACAGAATTCCTAGGAAACAATTCTTTTCAGGGGCTCCAGAAAACCTGGCTTGTAAACCTCAAAATTCTTGCAGGTGTGGATGTTGCCTTTAGGGAAGGTCTTAATTTTAAAAAGGCTAAAGTTTAATATTAAGACAGAGGGGCTTTTGCTCCTTCAGTGACAGCCAGGTTCAGTCATAGAGGAGAAGGGAAACAGGACCCAAGGGAGCTGCCTTCTTTTTTCATGCTCAGTGCATTCCCCCTGCCTTGGCTGCTCTTGTGCCACTGCAGAGGCTCGAGGGGAAGCTGTAACAGCTCACACAACCCTGGTGGTTTTCCTACCCTGTGAGGGGATGTCAGTATTGTACAGAAGCTGTTTCCTTCTCCTTTCACTTGTACTGGGCTGAACGATTTTACCTACATTTCCTGAGAAAACAGGGAATATATGGAATGTAAGGAAGAAGTTTTTTACAATGAGAGTGGTAAAACACGAGAACAGATTTTCCAGAGAGGTGGTGGGTGCACCATCTTTAGAAAGGCCTGGTTGGATGGGTGCTTGAGCAACTTGTTCTAAGTGGGAGGTGTGCCCGCCCATGGCACTGCTATTTCCCTTTCAGGAGTTGTGACAGCAGCTTATCCCAAGCAGGGACACGGCAGGGGGAACTCCACTATCAGCCCATGGGCAGCAAAAAAGCCTCCTCACCTCCGAACGCAATTCCACGGTGCTGCTCTGCTTTCACCCCTTCACGTCTGTCTCCCTCTGTGAGCAGAGCAAGGTGAGGAAACAACAGCATGACCTCTGCAAATGTACCCAGCAAACTGCTCCTCCTGCCCAAGAAGGACAGCAGCAGCCAAGAAAAGCTGCATTTCTGAGGGGGGCTGCAGAGCCAAGTGTGCCTAGCACAGCAGGGAGCAAAGAGTGCCCAAGTGCCCAGCCAGGCCCCCCAGCAGCCACAGCCATGGAGGGGTCAGTAGCCACCAGGTGAGAGAGCTGAAGCACCAACAGAGCCCAGCAGGCAGGGCAAAGCTAAGAGGAAATGTTAAAAATTGAAACTGGAAAACGGGAAGCACAGAAGCAGCAGGGAGACGATTCCAACCCTTCCTCCCATCTCTCAGGCTTGAGGTGCCTCTCCTTGTATTTAACTGAATCCTGTCATGGTTTTCTGTTTGTTCTGTGCTGTTCCCCAGCCTCCCTCTCCCTCCCTGCTACCACCTTACCATTCCATGCTGTGCTCATCTCTGCTCAGCACAGCGAGCCCATATGTTGTTCTACCTCCTACGTCGAGCCTTCCAACTGCTGCTCAACATTATTTTTTCCTCACATTTCAATTTAGAGAAGATAACCAGCTTCCTGTCTAGAAACAAATACAACCTTGAAACATGGTCTGAGACTACAGATTATGAAAAAACAGGGAGAAAGTATATTTTATAAGAATGTGTCCCCAGAACTGGACAAATTTGAGGGCACAGAGGTCCTCCTTCAGTCTGGCACAGCTACCCCGGCACACTCCAGAGCAGCACAGCTCTGCTTGGGAAGATAAAGGCTGGCAGCCTCTTGAGTCATTCCTCCTCCAGCCCTCTCCTCACCCTGCCCAAGGGACTGCGGTGACAAGCAAGAGTGTCTGTTCTTTATGTAGCCTTACAAAGGCAATTTGGTTAAGAGAACAAGCAGGTCATCCACACCTATGGCTCCAGAAACACCTGTGACAGTCCCAAGGGTGACAGCAGCTGTGTGACACCACTGGGCACCCCTCTGCCCTGACTGCTGTCTCTGCTGCTGCTGAGAGCAGGAGCAAGAAGAATTCAGATCAACCTGCAGAGCAGGGAACCAGGAACATCCATTTTATTGACCATTTCAGCAAACTCCAACGTAGGAAAAAATAAAAACCAGCTGGTGCAAAACTCTTCAAGGAGGTACAGACTCTTGGAGTAAAACATCACCAGAGTCACCTGCTTTAGTAAGCAGAAGTGGAATGAAACCTTTGCATCACTGGCTACATGCACATACACCAAAGTAAAAATGCTCAGGCAGACAAGAATAAGGATAGCAGGCCTCAAAGAACACTTTTTAATTGCAAATTAGCAAAACAGGTCCCATTTTAGATGCAAGGCCTGAAATAATTAACACCTTCTTGTTTTTTAAATAACTAAAGAAACTGGAAAGAATGCAGAAGCCATTAAAAAACTCATTTCCCATTTGGACAAGTTGGAGAAGAAAATTTGGTCCACATCTTTCGGTAAAGAGCTCAACACCAATTGCCCCAATATCTCCTTCATCCTCCCAGCCCAAAGAGACTTTGCCAAGGCTGTCCAAGGCAAGCTCATGAGAGGAGAGAGTGTGAGCTGCTGGCAAGGCTCCCTGTGCCAGCCTGTCCCTTTGGGAAGGCACCAGCAGGAGCCAAGGGCTGCCACACGAGGCTGCGGCTTTGCCGTGCGCTCTCCGGCAGGGTCGCTCCAGGAGAGCACTTGTGGTGCCCTGAGAGGGAGCAGAGCACTGCCAAGCGCCAGCAGGAGCTGCCAGAGGAGTGGCTGTTCAGCAGGAGAGACAGAGAGGCTGCAAGGCAGGAGGCTCTGAGCCTGGCAGAGCCCTCACGGGCAGCTCTAGCTCACCACCTCCGACCGACGCTGCAGCCCTGGTACCACGGCTCCCCACCAGCTACAGAAGGAGTCTCTCCAACAAAAAGAGGAAAGAAAGAAAACACAGTCCATTCCCCCCACTGCCACCTCAGCTTGGAGTCCTTTTCTCCCTCGGCTGCTGCAGTACAGGAACCAAACGCTCCCCCAGTGCTGCTGAAGGGAGCTCTGAGGGCAGCAGACTGCGGGGTGCAGCCATGAGCTCCCTGTGCAGGAAGGCTGGCATGGCACTTCCCGAGCCTACTCACCAGAGAGGAAGAGGAGCACATCAGCAGGGAGGAAGGGAAGCAAAGGTCTCTGATGTGCCTCCCTCCTGTTTCCTCCCCCCTCACTGGCCCCAGCACCCACTGCACCCACAGGCCAGAGGGCTGTGCACAGGCCTTGGCCTCTGGATCAAGCCTGCCCCACAGGATGTGGCGGGAAAGGAGTGACATCGTCTTCCCTCCTGGTCCCACCTCACTGCCACAGCACCCTCCATGCCTGCTGGGGATCCAGTTCCCTGCTCCCACTGGGCTGCTGGCCATGGAAGCAGGCTCATTCTGCACAGACACAGTGGCCCAGTGCCTTTGCCTGAGTGTTTGGGACACCTCTGTGCCCCTGTCCCTGGGGACTCAGAACACTGGGATCTTGTCCCTGCGCACCGTATCCAGGTCATCGTCCAGAGTCAGCAGGACCTGAGGAAGAAAGTGAAAGCCAGAGTCAGGTCTTGCTGCCCAGGGAGGTCTTCCTTTCAGATCTTCAGGCCTTGCCTATTTGGGAGGTATTCACAAATCCATGAGTCATTGGTCACAGCAGCACCCCCTCAGCTTCCCCACAACAGCTGTGTGACCCACAGCCCCAGAGGGAGTCTGAGGCCAGAAGGCACTGGCAGAGAAATAAGATAAAGGAGAAAGCCTGATCCCACTGACAAGGAGCATCCCACTGTGAAGGATGTCAGGAGGTAGAGCCAAGCAGAGGAGTTGAGGCACTTCTGTGGAGTTCTGGAGCAGGCACAGCTCCATGTGGAGAGAGGGGAGCAAGGTGAAAGGAGAGGGAGAGGCCATCCAGCAGAGTGGGAGGCTCAGCAGGACTCACCAGAAAGGAGAAGAACAAGGCAGCTGCGGAGAGGAAGTGCCAGACATCGTGGTCATCAAAGAATCCCAGCAGGATGCATGGACGGTTCTTTTCCCGGGACTCTGCTGGAGTCTCCTAGGAGGGCAGGCAGAGGGTCAGGACCTGATATCCACCCCTACTGGGCCCTTGCTGACCACATCAGACCCTGTAGGGATCACCCTGTCTTAACCCTCCAAGCAGGATCCAGGAAAAGTTGCTGTGCTGGCCAGAAATGTGGCACGGGCAGGCCAGAAACAACACAATGTTATAACTGGGCCTCAAAATGGATCTGGGACCACAACCCACAAGCAAGGGGAACCCTCTGGTCTCCACCTCTGAGGTTCTGCATAGCACAGGTTGCACAGCCTCCACCAGACCACCCTGTAACAAGCCCCTCATTTCCATGGAGATGGATGTGACATCCTGTTAGAAGGCACCCAGCCAGGATTTAATGGCTCCCAGACCACCAAGAGCCCTAACAACCCCAGGCAGGTTGATCTGGTTGACTCCAGGTGGCCATCTGCTCCAGGGATGTCCAAGGATTAGGATTTTCCCAGTTTTCCTTCCAGATCCCCAGCTCTTCCTTTGTCCCTTAGGAAGGACCAGTCACCTCCAGATCACCTGGTTATAAACAGCCTCCATACAGCTACAGTGATTTCTGGCTCAGCACAGCTTCCCATGCTCCATTCACAAGTCTGCTACATGAGTTGAACCCTTTCAGCTCCCCATCAGCAGCCCAAGACTCTTCTCCAGAGTCATTTTTGTGCAAAACAAGCACCAGGAAGGAAAGATGATGAGAAAAAGATGGACAGAAGAACAGTAAAAAGGGAAATTTACCTCCCAGCTGCTGAGGGTCTGGAAGAAGAAGTAGAGGGCAGCTGCCCACACCACTGCTGTAGCCACGATGCAGAACATGGGGATGGGCAGGAGCCTCTCAGAGCTGCGGAGCTGCAGACAGGGACACACCCTGAGTTCTGTCCAGGGCACAGAGCCAAGCACAGGGCTCACACACCAGCCTATACTGCCTGCATCTGGGAAGGGCTGCCCACCCTACAAAGACACAGCCCAGCCACCCCTGAAATGGTTCCACACCATCCCTCCCCAACACCCTGTCCCAGCCAGAGCCCCACTAAGGTCCTTCCACATCCCCCTGCAGCACCACAGGAACCCAAACTGCAGCCAGAAAAAAAGGGATGCAGCCCATCCCTTCCCCTTTGGAGCCAGGAGCTCCAGGGACAGCTACAGCTGCCTCCCATTACCTTCATGATGATGTAGAATGCCAGATAGAGCAGCAGGTTGCAGATGAAGATTCCCAGTATGTAGGAGGCAAAGTCTCTGGGCCGATACACCAGCCCAAAGATAGCACTGAGAGAGAGGACAGAGGGACATCAGGCAGCTTCTTTCACTGGGGACAGGGTACATCCCCAAAGTGACAGCCACACACTGCTCTACCCCCCACCAGGACTGCAGGACACAGCACCAGTGCCACAGCTTCACAATTCCCTGGGGGAAGTGCACTGCTTGCCTCTGCTCCCAGCCAAGAAAATGTAGCCATGGTCAGCTGCTGAAGTGACTGGAGACCCCAGAGGACAGGCAAGGGCCCTGGATTGCTTCCAACCCATGGCCAAACACATCTCCCTCAGTAGGATCTGGCCCTAGGCCTGTCCATTTGGTAGAAGGCATGTCCCTGAGAAGCAGCTTCAGTGAAAAGCAAGAGCCTGGGGCAATGATTTTAGGTCTCATCCGAGAGCTGATCCCTCCATGCAGTTACTGCTCAGCCAGGTTCTGTGACTGTCTGCCAGGTCTCCTGCACCTTGGCTGTGCCAGAGATCTCCCAGCTCTGTGGGAAGCACAACTCAGCAGCACAGTCCCTGCACAAGCTCCCTGAAACACGAGCCATGAGACAGCCCCAGCTGAAACGCTCAGGGGATGCTCCATGTAGCTCTAGAGCTGCACTGCATCCATGGATCTGCCAGCCACCCTCAGAGCAGCCTGCCTGCCCAAACATGCCAGGATTGTTGCACAGACATTGCTGCATCTCCCCATCACTCTAGGCCACCATGTCCCAAATCCTGCTGCCCCCATGCACAAATACACAAAGCACCAACACCCCAGTACTTACAAGGACCAGTTCACCAGGTTCCCAACAATGAGCAGCACCATCCTGTCCTGGAGAAAAGACACTGATGAGCATATAAAGTGAAAAGAGTATGCAAAAAGGCCTTTGCCTCAGAAATTCAGGAGAGCATTATGTGAGGATTTGCAGTTCAGTTCTTGCAAACACACATGCACCTGCCTCTGTGGGAGCTTTTATCAGATGGAAACTGCTCTGACCCTCAAAAATTTTAAGGAAGTGTTGTAAGGAGACTAAACATCTAAAAAAGGACAAGCTCAGCACTTAAGGGATCAGCCTCAGGATGTTCTGTGAATCCTTTGACTGCTTCTACTGTTTTTCTAGCTAGATTCCTTCCCTCCCACCATTTTACAAAGGAATTACTGCAGAGAGCAAAGATCTGCTTGAAAGAGGTGGCAGGGGAAGCTCTGGACAGCATCCTGCACATATTCAGGGAGCCTTTTCTTCCTTGCCATCTCACCATTAGCTGGGGAAGCACTGTAACAACAGCAGGCAGAAGGGTTATATCTGTGGGGCATGTGCATTTATGCTTACAGCTGCTTTCATGATGTGGCTGTTTCAGGCTGGCCAGGCTTACTTCATGCCTGAGTGGACCAGGTTTGCTTATTCAGAGATGGGAGAATAAATAAAAAATTGAGAAGGCTTATGGATAACAACTCCATGTGGCTTCAAGCCCTAATTAGCACTCTTTGCTAAGGGAGAAAGCAATCAGTGGGACACAAGGTAACAGCCACCTTTTCTTAACTTTTTGCTATTTGCCCTGAGGTGCTGCAGAAATGGCAATTGCTTTGGTTAAGCCACAGACCCAAAATAGCTGCAGCCTTCCCCAGAGAGGCTGCACTGCACAGAGCCTCCTACCTGCTCCTCTGAATGGATGCTCCCAGAGAGCAAGTGCAAAGGCAAATCCTGCCACACTTGTATCACCTTTGCTCTGATGTTTTATTCACCAAGCCTGAGATCAGGGGAGGCTGGGGGTAAACACTCCAGCAGAGACCAGAGACCTACACTTAACCAGGCATTTTGGGGGAAGGATAACAAGGGGAGCAAGGACCATCACTTTTTCACACAGCCCCTCCTCTTTCCTCTGCACTTTGCCTAAAGAAGTGAGGAATTGCAGATGAGAAGTACCTACCATGTACATTGGTCGGCTGCACTGCTGGATACAGTCCGTGTACAGCACCATCACTGCTCGCCGAAATATGCCCATGTCTGTCAAAGGAAAGGGTAGAAAGCCAGGACAGCCAGCACACTGAGCTCTAAAATGCCTGTGAGGAAGAAGCTGACACCCACCAGCTGACAACAGAGAGCCAAGGTGTCAGCAGATTCATGCCTTGCCCTTTGGAAGCACTCTGTGCTGAGCAGGAGGGTATCCAGCAGAGGATGTAGGTGGCAGTTGGCCAGAACAACAGGTTACAACAAAAATAAATTTGAAACCCCCCTCTATACTAACACTGCCCAGAAGTCACACAGGCCCTGCCTGTACATGTAAAGAGGCTGGCTTTGCAACCCCATCTCTGGAAGAGGCGGGTGTGTGTATGTAGGAAGGGGGAAAAGGTCCTTCCATGGAATAAGCTGCCAAAGCAGGGAAACAGTAGAAACAAGTCCCAACAGGGTTTAGAGGGTCCTAGAGAGGCAGAGCACACTCAAGACACTCCTGCTCTCAAAATCTTTGCAGAAGCTTCCTCCCTGCAGAGCCATCAGTGGCAGCAGGGATGGACAAACATGCATGAGTGCACATGTTCCCCTTTAGCCACAACACAGAGCTTGAAAAGGCTCCTGCACCAAGATCTGAGCTCTCCTGTGCTGATCACTCCCCTCCTGCCAAGGAACAGGACTGGCAGTGCTGCTGGCAAACTGCTTTCACTTCCCAAGAGCTGACCCCAGGTGGCACATGATCCTGCCTCCCCACACTCATCCATGCAATCCCTGGCTGCTGCAGCTCAGCACAATCAGCCCAAGAGGGAAAAAGGAAAGCTGTGGTTACCTGAGTCAGGGTCATCTGAGGCAGACAGGGGCAGAAGAGGAAGAAGAAATAGGTTTAAGCAGAGCACAAGAGCCAGGCTCCCCAGCAGACCCTCTCCCCCCCACCCCATGACAGGGAGAACTGCAGCTCCCTCAGAGCACACAGCTCCTGCTCACTCCCACTGGGAATCAGGAGCACCAGGACTTCACAGGCCAGGAAAGCATCAGATGGATGAGAGCACAGGGTAGCCCAGAAGAGGGGCCACAGGACAGGCAGGTGAGGACAGGAGGCACCACACACCCAGGAGGAGATGGTTCAGTCACAGCACTCACCGATCTTGAAGCGTCCCATGTAGTAGATCTGGGTGCTGAGAGCCAGTGAGCCCAAAATGTGGATCAGTGAGAAAATAACCCAGAACCACATGTCATTTTTTCCAAACACCTGAAAGCAAAAACATTTTAAAAGTAAACTGAGCCCTCTTTCAGCAAGACAATCCTTTCCTGGGCTGTGTCACCATGGGACATTAAACAACCTCACTGAATACAGAAAAAAAACCCCTAAATCTTCCCACCAGAAAACAGATCTATAAATTCAAAATGAAGTCCAGAGAAGCAAGATTAGCGCAGCATTTGAAGAGGAGGCCATTCTTTCTGAATGCCCCTTTAGACAAGGCTGGATGGACAGCACTGGCCCAGGGAGCAGAAATACAAGGCCAAGTAAGCTCTCTCTGCTGAGCTGGGCAGCAGCTCTCCAGCCAGGAGGTGGATTTTTACAAAGGCAGACAGGGAACCAACCATTACTTTAACAACTGTACTGAAGTAGACCAAAATGGACAGAACTGCTCTGCAGGCAATTGCTCCTACAGTGTATTTTCATTTTATTTAAGGACTGGAAGTCCTGCAAGGACTGGAATGACTGCAAGCACAGGTTAATGCTACATTAAAATCCTAATTTCTCATTCATACAATAAGAAGTCCAGAAACTCTGATCTGCCATCAGGCTGTGACCACTTCCCCACCCTGGGGCAAAGCATTCTCCTGAAATTTCACTTTGTGTGGGCAGAGATAAAAACCCACACACTAAAAAGCAAGCAGAAAAGACACCTGTCCATGAATGGAACAAAGGAGACATGCTGCTTTCAAGCTCCACTGAACAGCTTCAAAGCATCCCACAAAAGATAGAGCAATTCATAATAAAGTCTCAGTGTTTTGAACCTTGTCAAGATCTACCACACCTATCAAGAGATTCTTGGGTAGTCCCCAGGTCACTAGCTCCTCCTGCATGCCTTATCCCACAGGCAGTCTTGTAAACAGAGACCTTGGCATTATTTGGTAGCGAGGAGCTAACAGCCCACTGGGATCTAGCTGCTAGTTCAGAGCAAGAATTCCATGGATTTTGCTTGGTTAGTGATGAATGAAAATGAGTCTTTCAAAACAAGAGAAGCAGAGACTTCCAAGGAAAAGCACAGCTTGAGGATCCTGGTGAGCCCAGCTCAGTACTCGCAGTGCTACAGGCAAAGTAGCAAACAGGCAAAGTCTCATAGCTTCTGCTCCAGTGCCCTTCCATAGGCAGGTACTCCAGGAATTTGCCTGGGTGCCCCCCATGTATCATCCCAATCCTGCTCCTCTCCAGAAATACAAAAATCAACTGCAGGAGCTGTGACAAACAACATGGAATACTCCAAAGGGGAGAAACAGGCACAAGCAACTAGGCATAAGATACCTGTCTTGAAGACCAGCCAGCCTCACCCCTCTTTCCTCCAATGCGAATCATGCCCTAGGAAGACCATCTGTGCACTTGGACATGAACATCTGAATTTCTCCGCTTGAGAAGGATGGCATGTGGTGGGCAAAGCCCAAAACAAGAGCCCACCTAGAGGAAACTGTTCTGCTCTTCTCCTGCCTGAAAGCTCAGGGGAATGAAGGAGGAAAGCCCAGCAGAACTGAGAATTCAAATGCTGACAGCTGCTTAACACATGCTTATCCTACTCTACTGCTTTCCCCAGCCATTTTCACACCTCAGCCACGTTCCCAGCCATGCCACCTCCCTCCCAGAGAAGCAGTGGAGTAAGAGGGAGCCCTACCACTCCAAGGACAGCCAGGGAGATCACCACAGCAAACGAGGCGTAGGCAGAGTAGGCGCTGGCATTGATGTCTGGGTGCCGGGTCTGGTAGAGCTTGAGCATGCACAGCCCTGCAATCATGTACATGAAGGAGGTGTCTGTGGAGGGACAACAGAAACAGTGTGAGCACCTACTGCCAGTGGCTCAGAAAGCTGCTCCAAGGGCACACAAAGCATCAGGGATCTGTGCCTGCCAGCCTCGGGTTTGGCCCTGCTGCGGCACCACACTGTACAGCACTTTGTGCTTTGCCACCTTGCAGCAGCACATCTTCCGTGCTCTGGGGCAACAAAAACTAAACAGGATCAGAAAATAAGTGCCCACAGGGCATCACAACCTCTTGACTCAGCTTTGGAACAGGCAGGGTCCAGGGAGACTTGCAAGGGTAGAGAGAGATGGGAAACGTCAGCAACTCAGCAAGAGACAGAACATGGCAAATCCTAGCTCCAGCTCAAAAGGAGAAAGGAAACTCAGCTTACCAAACTGGAAATTGGAGTAATTAGGGCAGACGTGGTAACAGGCACTGAGCACCCCTTCCATCATCAGAGCAATGCCCATAGCATAGAAGAGACCAAAATGCTTTGGGATCCCATAGTCCTGGAAGAGAGCAGAGCTGTATAGTGAGTGCCCTCAGTGTCCTGATCACAGGCAAGCTTCCACTCTCCATCACCTCATCCCTCCTAACTCCTCCAGTCACCAGTGCAGCACAGAGTCCTGGGTGCAACCACAGGCTCTGGATTTAGAAACATGGCACAGCCAGGTGAATCCACAGACAGCAAATCTAAGCTAATCACCCTGGAAGTTCTCATCTGAAGACCTCAATGTCTTGGTACTGACATCAAGAAACTGAAAATCTCTGTCCTGTACCTCATGCCATGCTACATCCTGTCCAAAACAGAGAGGACTGACGAGAATTGCTCTTGGGGTCAGTAGGGTCTTAGAAGCTCTTGAGCAGAGCCTATCAGCAATGTGAGAAGGCATTTCCATCACAATTTGGCCACGATTTCACCTGAAAACCACAAGCAGCAGACCCTTACAACTCCTATTGCCTCTACTTGCTACCAAGCCCATGAGAACAGAGCTGTTTGTCTCCAGAAACCACCAGCACCTCTCTATGCCCACAGGGCTGCAGATTTCTCCATCCTCTCCCATGAGAGACTACAGAAGCTCTGGCTACAAGAATCTCTGCTTCAGAGACTGTGGCAGCCAAATTCCTCTGAGTTATCACAAGCAGCTCTTGTGTAAGACAAATCAAACTTCACTATAAAGAGAAGCATCTTGGGACACTCCTGCTGCCTCAGTTCCTCCACAGCAAGAACTGTGGGAAAATCCAGAGCCATGGGAATCCTTCCTCTATAAATCCCCTTGTCTTCACAAGCCCAGGCTGGGTCACCAACCACAACAGTATGGACATACTGCAAGCAGAAAAGCACTGGGGCGTGCAGGAACACAACCATCCCACCTAGACCTTCTGCACAGGAGGGAAAAAAGAGGAGGATTCAACCCTCCAGCAAGGAAGATAAGTGGAAACCCATTGTGTACCACTCTGGTTTTTGAGTTCACTCCATGTTCCTTGCCTCCACTGAGCCCCAGGCAGCCATGCCTCCTACCAGGGTGTAGATATCCTTCATGTCCATGGCCCGGCGGTGGAGGATGTCCCTGCGCAACACGATGAGGAGGAAGAGAAAGCCCAGCATCATGTGGCCCACGTTGCTGAGGATGTTGTTGAAGGCACTGCAGGAAAGAAGAAGGTTTAAGACAAAGGCAGCACAGCAGCAGGAAGCTGAACCCTGGGTTGTGATAAGCTGCATCCATTTTGCTCCCGCCTCCACACCTGCCAAACTGCAATCTAACATTCCTAATGACAATTTTAATTTGAATAGTTCACCTGTCCCAGTTCATTTAACACTTCTGAGAGATTCCCAACTCTGGGCTTTCTTTGCATTCACACATTAATTTAGAGAAATGCTACACTGGAAGGACTGATCTGAACTTCTTTGCAGAGCTGCTGCTCCTTGGAGTGTCCAACAGAGCACAAGAGCACCTCATTGCTGTGCCAAGGATTTGTAAGGGGCACCCACGTGCCACAAGTTCTAGGGTGAGTGTGTCTCACTGCAGCAGAGCAGCACTGCTGAGCAAAACACAAAGATCAGAGTCCTAAACTCCCAGTGGTTTTATCAACATTGCTACTGTGAGCCTGGCAAGCATAAAATCCCAACCTGGGCACAGCACAAACACTCAGGAGGCATGAGACAAATATGCAGTGAGGAAAGGGTCACTCACCTCAGCACCCCAAGTGGATGAGCACACAGGAAGTTGTAATAGCAGATGTCCTGATTGCCAGTCACATTCACCACCTGGACAGATGGGAGGCCTGCCATTAGCAAATCCTCCCTGCTCTGGGGGGTTTGCCCCATGCAAACACAGCACAAACACAAGATGTACCAGGACACAGCCTAGCTCTAGCCCCAGCACAGGGAGTACTGACATCTGCAAGCAAAGCTTTGAGGGTGGGACAAGATGTTGTCAAGGGCCACAGATCTGATAACAGTCTTCAGAGGAAACATTGTGTGCTCTCAACCCCCCCACCAACAGACCTGCTTGCAGATATCTGCATAACAGCAGGGTAGCAAAAGCTGGGAGAAGGCAGGAGAAATCACAGCAAACACTACTTGCTTTCAGCTGTCCCTTAGAGATAACATCAAATTCCTCCTGTCTCTAAAATGAAACAGGACTCAAATGAGCCATCAGTTGATCAGGAAAACAGCAGCACTCCCACTTCCCAAGCAGAAATAGCAGAAGTGCAAGCCCAATGAGCCAAGCTCACTGTAACATCAACACAGTGCAGCAGGAGCGGCCAAGGTGAAGTGCTCCTCACACAGAGCAGAACTGCTGGGTGATCCCAGTTCCTCTATGACTCTCACCCTTGCCCAACACAGCCACAGGGCAAGTTTAAAGCAAGAGGGGGCAGCCATGGGGCCAAACGCACCGTCTGGTAGGTGATGACCAGCTGGATGACCGGCAGGGCATAGAACACCGCGATGGTGATGATGTTCCTGCAGAGGGGAGACAGCAGCAGCACTTACACACACACCAAAACCAGGGGGGCACACCCAGAAGAAAGCCCCAGAGCGCTCGTGGAGGAATGTGCACACCTGTCTGCTCTGGGGTTACCATCTCATTGCGAGCCCCTGAAGAAGAGGAGCACACAGGAGGCAAAGCAGAGGCAAATGCTAAGGGCACAGGAAAAGCCAAGATGCTGGCCACAAGCTCATGGGTTTGAGTGCCAGTTTCTCCCCATTCCCATTAGGTTTCAGTGCACTGGTTGTTACCATGCTTAAAAGCAAATGATGCAAAACAGAATCCACTGCCAGGATCATGTGTGCACTGGCCCACAAATATCCTTACTTGAGGTATGTGGGATCTGCAGTTACTGATTGGAACAGGGTCAGAATGGGCAACAGGGTAGTTCAGAAGTGGTTCAGAAGAAAGGCATGCGGACAGACTCCACAACCAGAGACTCTGGATCCAGAGTTTGGGTCTTACCAGTTTGCTTTCTCCTTACCAGAAATAGATTTTGTATTTTTTGCTGACAATTCTTCGGTCTTTCCTGGACAAATCTGAGAGATAGAGGAACACCTAAAACATTATCAGGTGGGGAAAGAGGGAAGACAAGAACCAAAGTAGATTACAGATGCCAGTAGGAGATCTTGACATATTTGCAGCTTGGTGATATTTGAACTGGTTTTACACAGTGAACTCACTGTGTCCCTTGATTCTATGGGGGTGAGTTCTGCAAAATTCTCCAACCTCCAGGAATGGCTCCAACCACAAAGAGCAGTGCAGGATGACAAAAGGAGGCAGTTTGAGAGCTACTAGCTTAAAGCCCCTCTGTACATCCACTGTAGTCACACTACTTGTACTAATAGCCACTTACTGTTGCAGATTATTTTCTCCCTATCTTCCCATCTCCTTGAACTTCTCTGGGCATTTTCCTCCTTTCTCAATAGTCCCCAATATATTTTGATTTTCCACATTAAAGGACTCAATTCACCAGCACACTTATCACAGAGGGGAAACTTCCAGTAACTGAAAAAAGACTAAGAAGCACACTCAGCTGTATTGGATGATATCCACCCTGAAAGGGAACAGGACTTTTGAGATTTCACTGACGTGACCAGTCCTGGTCATGGCCCAGAAGTGCCCGGGGCGAGCACCAGCCGTACCTTAGTGCGGATGATGTTCTTGTCACTCTCAATCTCCGGCATGGTGTCGAAGTCGCTCTCCTCCTCCACGGAGCTGTCGGTGTCCGAGCCGGCCGGGGCCCTGCGCTCCGGGGAGGACAGCTGCCGGGCACCGCTGGAGCTGGACTCGTCTGGGCCACAGCAGGGACAAGGAGACACACAGGGTCAGGGCTAAATCCCTCTGTGCACAGCAAAATCCAGCTGGCCCACATGCTTTGATGCTTTGACAAGTTGACAGGGTCAGTTCAGGGGAAATTTTTTTCCATGATCGTCATAGACATATTTGATGTAAAATCCTTTCATTAGGATCTTTTCTCCTGAGAAGCTGAGGGGCCTCAGAAACAAAACGTAAACAATAATTATCTACTGCTGTGGAATGCAACAGGTGGATCTTTGATTGGTCTCATGTGGTTGTTTTTAATTAATGGCCAATCACAGTCCAGCTGTCTCAGACTCTGGTCAGTCACAAGATTTTATTATCATTCCATTCCCTTCCTTTCCTTGCAAGCCTTGTGATTAAATCCTTTCTTCTATTCTTTTAGTATAGTTTTAACATATCATTTTCTTTTAATATAATATATCATAAAATAATAAATCAGCCTTCTGAAACATGGAGTCAGATTCTCATCTCTTCCCTCATCCTGGGACCCCTGTGAACACCACCACCTTTGGTGACCCTGAGTGAAGAAAAATTCCACATTGGGCAAACTCCGAGTGAGAACACTGCCACACATGATCCCAAACCTTCCAGAAGTTTTAGGTGCTCAGCTAAGAGCAGTCTGAAGAACCATTATCTTCCCCTCTCTGCAGCATTTTAGTTTTTACTCTGCTTTTATTCTATTACTTTTCATCTCTTAACATTTTCGACTCTCTACTAGCCCAGGCTCTGAAATCTGGAATTCTGAGACAAGACAAATACCTCTAGAGAAAGAAGCAGACTGTTAAGGGTCAAAACCACACTCACCTAGTTAACCTTCAGATTTTATGTAAGCTTTATATATATATCTAAGCTCTTCTAAAAATACTGTAGAACATAAGACAAAGAAGAAAAGTCGATTTTTCAAAGCAAGCAGAGTACCAGCTTTATTCCCAATGCATCCCTGGTAATGGGCACATACAGGTTAGCAGGACCTGCCTGCACTTCCCACAGGCTGGGCAACTCCCACCTCATTGCCCACACAGACATGGGCAGAACACAGGTTTCTTCCTCACTTCCCAAATGCTTTTAAAAGATTTCTTTGGAAAAAGGGGAAGGAGGGGTAAAATGGTCATAAAGCCCTCAGGAAGGTTCTTTCTCCTCTGCCTCTAGGGCGTGATTCACCTGTTGCCAGTAGGACATTATTTCTTCCCTAGTGAAACCCCTGGGGGCAAGAAACTCTGATTGTGTCTTGCTTTATGGCACACAACCCTTCAGCCTCCCAGGGACAAGCATGCTTTGGTTTAAAGGCAGGCTGTGAGCTAATAACAGGCTCCTAGAGGCTTGCTTGAGAGGGACCTTTTTCAATCACTAGTAAATGTCCTGTCTGAAGCAGCATTGTCACCCACAGCTCTCAGGTGACTGTAGCTTTGCCTAAGACATTTCCAATGACAGCCTCTTAGGGCACCTCTTTCAGATTTGCCACTTTCATTATGTAGATGCTTTTCCCTAAAGTGCAACCTGAACCTCACTAACTGCAATTTGGTTGTTTGGATTTTGTTTTGTTTTTTAATAGTTGCAAGATGCTCCTAAAGTAGCTTGCAGCTTTATTTTCCTCTAGTGTTAAATGACCCTAAAAGTGCCTTCCTCCACCCCAGGGAGAAGCCTCCCCGTGCCCCAGTTCTGGAATATACTGTACCAATAGCACCGTAGCTGCTTCCCTCAGGAGTGCTGGCTGAGATGGGGTGTGAAGAAGTCATCATCCCAGATCCTGCAATGAAACAGACCCAGGAGGGACTGTTAGCTTCATGTCAGTGCTTCAAAACATCTCTGAGGTGAACGCAAACAGCCTGAAGAGCTGGAGGGGCTTGGAAAAGGAACATTTCTCTAAACAGATGGCAGCCTCCCTCTAGAGCATACTGTGCAAAAGGGAAACCCTCGTTTTGCAGTGTGAAGGAAACCCATTCCCTTCAGCCTCCCCACACAGGGTGCCAGTGAGACTGGCAGCAGGAGCCCCCTCCAGCACCCTGCACAGATCACACTGTGGGGATGCAAAACTTGGTAAATTTTAGAGCAAGTCTCATGATGTCCTTAACAGCCTTCTGAATTTCTAGTTCTTCTCTTTCCCCATCTCATGCAACTCTTCAAACCTCTTCAAATCCTGCCGCCTTCAGCTATCTCTAAAAGAGTCACAGACTTTGGCAGGACAGCTCTACATAATTTTAACCAATCAAGGAGAAAGAAAAAAATGCTTTATGCTAAAAGTGGTAATGATCTCGTGCTGATGACAAGACGGGCAAGCCTTTGAGGGCTAGGAACATCTTGCCTCCTGCCCACATATATGAAGCAAGGAGGAGTGCTCTCCTGCCTCCACATTCCCTCTTTTTGCTTCCAATGGTGGAGCTCAGCAGCTGACCTACATGGCAGGAAACAAAGCCAGCTGAATCCCTTCACTGAGAGGTCAACCACAAAGGGAGGGAAGCAAGGTAGCAGGACAGGACCATGTTTTCCAGTAGTGACAAACAGTGAGACAGGTTAAGTTGCTTTAAAATGTCATCCCTGCAACAATCTCATGTGGTCAGTCAGCAGCACAGCAATGCAGAACATGGCACAGTATTTAAAGCCTTACTGCAGCCTGGCAATGGCCTGGCTTCCCAGTACCTGACTGGTCTCAAAGTGACAGGCACAGAGTGCTCTTTCCAACTGGAAATTCTGGGCATCTCTGTTACACCTTGCATAGATTTTTATACCGTTTTCATCAGCCACAAATGTAGAGAGATCTAAAACTTGTCCCTGACTGACCCCACAACAGGAAAGCACCCATCCAGCAATGATATTTGATGTTCCAATTCCCAATTACTGCTTTTTTTTTTTTGCATGTCTGCTGTGCTTGTTGGGCTGGGGGCTAAGACTTGGTCTCAAATTTTGGCTCCTTTAGGCTCCTGCCCCAACCCCTCTATCAGAGAAAACAAACAGCTCAGAGGAGCTTCAGAAGGGAACATGGCATGGACTGAGCACCAGAGGGAGGGCTCTGGCACACTGCAGCTCCAGGTGACAGCCCTTGAGCTCTGGGCTGAGATTGGCAGGATGTTGTTGTAGGTTGAGGCATGAGCAGGATGCAGCTTCTACTCATCACCTCCAATCCAATCTCCCTCTCTCATGGAAGCTTTTCCCGATTTGGAAATCCAGATCACTGGGAAGAGGGCAAAAGCATTTCCTTATGTCCACATCAGCAAGGTACTAGCACAATTCCTAGGCCTGTCAGTCCTGTTCCACGAGGATACTCCCTCTTAATTTTAGACCAGGCTTTATTCTCTCAAGTGACCTGTCAACCTTCTCTCCCAAGTTACCAAAGATTTCAATCTGGACAAAGCAGGCAAGCCAAGGAGAAAAAGCACTCTGCCCTGACTCTAACAGCTACTTTGGACCCAGCTCACCCACTAATTTCCATCCCACTTCCCACTGGGAGAGTGAGTCAGCAAAGTAAATGTACCACACCAGGCGTGGTTCCTCCAGCTATTGCCTCCACCAAACAGTGAGGATGTGGAAGGGCAGGTGTGCCATGGGATTAAAAAAAAGAAAAAAGAGTGAACCACAGAGGCCAGATATAAGATGGATAACAAGAGCAAGGAGGCACATGGAGTGGCAGAACATTCCAAGACCAATGGCAAAGACACACTGCTGAGCACTTCCATTCCCTTGGTGGGGAAAAGGAAAAGGGAGTAATGAAGAAGGCAAGATCCAGGGGTACTTGGGAGGGAAAGAAATTCCAAAGGGTGGGAAGAGGATTAAAAAAAAAAAAAAACAGAGAAAGCCAGTGTGTCCACTGATCTGGAAGACAGGGAAGCTGCTAATTACCATTTTATAAGCATCAGTCAGACACACCCTGAAGAGACAATAGATGAAGAAACAGCGTGTGGGTAGGACATGATTCCTCCCCAGAGAAAAGGACATGGCTGCACATTCAGTGCAGTATGTGAAAGTGGCAGTGCATTACAAGGCAGAGGACAGGTCACAGAAGCAGCAGGTGCCTCTGGGAGGAAAGCTGTAAACTATGAAGGAACTGTGCTCCTCTCTCCTGCCACAGGGATGCTGTTCAGCAGTCCTCCCTGCTCACCAACCCAGTTCTCTACTCTCCAGGTCCCTACTAAGTCCAGCATCTGTGGCCTGCAGATCTTTGGGAACTTTCCAAACACCAGAATTTAACTTCCACCTCTCAGCAGGGCAGTTTAGAAGGCAGCTTCTAAGTTGGCTTCAGCATATTAAACCTCAGCTGCAGCACCAGCAGCACTCCCTGGCACTTCTGGTCTCACCTGGCTGAGACTGTGCCTCCTTGTCTTAGACACTGACTCCTTGTCAGCACCCTGGAGCTCTTCCACAGCCTTGGACAGGTCCCTTCAGCTTACTCAAGCTTCCCAACACACAGGCCTTTCCCATTGCTCCACTGCCCTAAGACCTGCTCTTGTTCTGCAGCAGGATCCATCCCAAATGATATAAAATTAGATCATATTTATGGACACTTTTACAATTCCCTGTACATGCTGTGAAAAAAAAAAAAAACCTTTCACATGTATTCCAAATACAGGGATACATGTGGTTCTTAGTGGCTGACAAAATAAGTCTAAGAATTCAAATGTCCCCAGGTCCTCAGCAGAAATGTTAAGCCAATTAATGCCAGTCAGAGTGAAGTTCCACTGCTGATCCTTTAAACACAGCTCAGTTATACTACCCTGCTTATCTGATGGGATGCAGCAGACCAGAGAGACTGAAAATGCTCACATCAAAAAAGGAATAACATCAAGAACCTCTCAATGCTGCCAAGACTATGTCCTCCCTTCCTGCAGGAGAGAGGTACAAATGACCTCAGCACCCATGCTTTGAACTACTCCGCAGGCACTAAATATTTAATCAAAATGAAAAGACTCCCATGCCTCACCAGAAAGCAAGAACTCCCAGTGCCCCCATCCACATGACAAAAACTTCCATCTTTCACTGGCAGCTTCTTAGATGCAGCCCTGTTTTTATAAGGCAGAAGGCAGCAGCTTGTGGAAATGTGGGTGCAGCACAAAGTAAACTGAATCCAATGCCAACACAAATATCATAAACACAACTACCTAACTCTGTTAGTCATTCATTCAGCTGGCTGCCTGCAATGTCCAGTGGAAAACAATTTAACATTTAAATTCAATTAAAAGACCGCATGCTTAAACCAGGTAGAAGAACTCTTAAAGCATAAGAGCTGACATACTCAAAAGTGACTTGTTTAAATATCAGCAGACCTGGCATCAGGAACACTGGCCTTCCTTCACCCCTTTAAAGGCAGCTCCTAGGGGTAGGAATCAGCACCAGGTTCAGGGCAGCTGGCTTTAAGGGACTCTCTTGTGAGGGCACAGAGGAAGCTCTAACATCTTTCCTCAGCACCAGAGACTGTGTGAGCTACCAGGGAAGATAGCTCCAGGACAGACTGACAGCCTGTCCTGTGCCTGTGCTGCTCACTCAAAGCTGTCACACGACAGAGAAGAGACCTTACCATGCTCAGGGCTCAATCTCCCAGCTGAAGCCTTCCTCTGAACCCTGCAAAGCAACAGACAGCACTCATGAGACAGCCAACAAACCTCAGCACCTGCCAGCCATGGCAGGATTATCTAGGACACCAACAGGTAAATATGGTGCAAGCTCTAAAAAAACAAACAAAACCAACAAAAATAAGCACAAAAGAAACAAATGCACATAACAAAAAAAAAGAATACTGCTTGGACTAGACACAATTCAGCCATGACTGCTTGCTGTTTGTCTCTGTAACTTCCAAAGCAACAGAGGGCTTTTTCACCCCCTCAGCTATCCACCTGAGGCAGGACAACCATTTCCATGACTTATCCCATCCTACACTGCTCAGTATGTTGGGAGAGACCTTCACACCATCCTTCCAAACCCATCTTCCCCTTGCTCAGGGGAACAAGCACATATGAATCTCCTGAAGTGACAGCAGGATTTAGAGGCACTCACTAGCACAATGCTCAAGAAGCCCATATCACCTCTGTCAATGCAGATGTCAAGCAGAAAGAAGATGGTAAAAAACCAAAACAAAACAACAAAAAAGCCCCTACCATAATATTCCCACAACACAGAAAAATATCAGCAAATAAGAGCACACACTTGAGTAATTTCATTGAGTTGTTCCAATGAAATGTATTTTCACTGATGTGTCATGAAGTTAAGCCATGCCCATGCAGACATTCTTCTCAACACAAGCCCAGACACCAAAGTTTGGGACAGGGGAAGCAGGTAAGGAAGGAAACCAGCATTCTTGGGCTCCAAGGCCCAAATTGTGTCACTGCCACTGACTGCAGCTCTCAGTGCAGCATGCTCTCACACTCCATACCACAGACTGATCCCTTCACAATTCCCACCTGCTGCCCAGTGTCCTTACATAAGAAAACACAGGGCTGGTGCACTACAAGATTGAGAGGGCAGACCCTTAGATTATCATCCTTCCCATGGTCCCCATAGCAGAGGAAGAAGTATTTTCTGGCTGATGGTCAGCAGGAGCCCACTGAGCAGTCAAGGACTTCTTCAGCTGATCTGCTTAGATCCCAAGCTGATCTGCTTGCCACCCCACTCATCCCAAATTTTCTGCAGGGTGCAGTGTCCCTGATGACAAGAAACAGAAAGGCTGTTCTTTTATAACCCCTTGACTCACCTAATGTAGTGCACAAAAGCAACAACCACTGAGCCCAGGTAAAAGGAGAGGAAACCCAGGAAGCTGAAGAACATGGCCTGGACATAAACAGACTCTGAGGAAAGAGAAGGGATCAGTCAGCTCACAGAGCAGCAATAGCACCTCTCAGGGTCAGCACTCTTCCCAATACCACCTTGTAAAAATGCCCAGCCCCAACAGCCCTTCCAAACCCATCTGCTTTCTTCAAAAGGAATTCACAGAACCTGCTCAGCACGATCTGTCCCCATTTCTTCACCCCCAGTGCTAAATGGTGTGCCACACAGCCCTTCCTGGAAGGGAGCAGGCTCCAGGTGGTTTTGTCTCCTTAGCTGGGGCTGTGTGCACCATTCCTTCAGAGGCTGCTGGCCCAGTCACACCCCTGTATTCAGAAGTGCCAAGTTCCCCTGCAAAGTTGCATTGCTCTGCCCAAAGACACTGACTTTTAATGGAGGGCACAATCGTCACTTGAAGGTTCTTTGTCCTCTGCAGGTTCCAGGTACGGTTGACATTCCCTGTGAGATGTACAGTGTACAGAAAATATAAAAACAATCAACATTAATGATTTCTAGCACTGATCTTGGTTCTCTGAACTTGCAAAACCAACAGGGTCTGGCTTTTCACTAAAATGTCTAGGTGGTTTTGCTTAAAAATGTTCTCTGATCTATCAATATACAGCTCTTCCCAAATCTTTCCCCCATCCTCCCTGTTCACAAACTTTTTTCAGACAAGAAATCCCTGCTTCAGCCTTCCATATATTGCTTAACTCTGGATGTCTGAATCCCAAAGGCATCTCATCTCCTATTCATTTAATCCCCAAAGGAGAGGTTCTCTTATTACAGGCAGTGGGAGTCCATTTTTGCCTTAGGCCAAATCCCTGTGAGTAAAACATTTCTGTGCAAGATGCCACTCCAGAAACTCTCTGTTTCTGCAGGGCTTAGCACACCTGGCCAGTACAGCTCTGCTGACAGCATTAGGATGAGAGAATGACACTCCAAAGGGCACAGTTCTTTTTTTGTGGGAAAACTGGGGCAGAAAGGTGGCAGGGGAGTAGTAAAAAGCTGTTGAGGGAGACCAATATATCTGCTGATTGCAGCCTTGCTGCTTCTACAGGCAGGAAGCTTTAAGGTTTTGAGATTAGGAATGTTCCCACTCCAGTTACAGTCACTACATGAGTGGTGGAGATTTTGCTTTTACCACTGCCCAGCAAGTGGACACAGTGTTTTCTGGTTGGAAAAGACACTAGAACAAGTCTTTTGTAAAATTATTCCCCCAGAATTACCAATTTTCCTGTTCCCCCAAGTTCAGAGCTGTCACAGATCCCAAGATAGCAGTTGGAGAAGATGCTCTCTGCAGGAACTGAGACTCCATGGAGCCAGGAGGATAACACAGCAGCAGGGAGCAGAGGTGAGAACCAAACAAAAGGCTGTAAGCAGCATTGCCTGGATGACTCCATTGTCTCCCAAGGGCCCAGTGGTGCTGCTGAAAAGCACATAACCCCAGCATGCCAGGCACTGCACTAGCCAGCCACCTCCTGCATTTATCAGGACTTTTAACCTGCCCAACAACATCAAATTGATACTTCACTCTTCCTCACAACTACCTGGGTAAGACAGACCTACACCATCACCTGGTGGCATCCCACAGGAAGGTCCCAAAAGACACCCACTGCTCCATCACTCAGATGCAGCAATCAAATCCACCTCCCAGAACAACTCACCATGAATTGAAGAAGGCACAGAACCCCCACAGGCGTAATCCTCTGGCTTGATGACGAACACAACGAAGAACTGCTCACCTGGGAAATCTTTTCTCTGCACAGAAGGATGGAAGAAGACAGAAAATCCATGAGACACAAAGCCTCTCCCCTCCAACAGGCCAGAGATCAGGTTTTAATTGCTACACAGGCAGCAGAAAACACTGGGACACAAATCAGCATCTCACCTGCACAGTTATGGCTGCCTGCTTTGTCATAGACTGATAAACTCCATTGAACTCCACGTTATGGTCCAGGTCATACACTGGGCACTAAAACAGACAGCTAAGAATTAAACCAGGGACAACATCCAAACCCTTTTCTAAGGAAGCCAGCTGGAAAACACAGCACAGAACAGCAAAAAAAGGCCCCAGTTATGGTGTCCAAGGGAATAGAACCTCTTGCATCTCTGTCTGCTCCCATACTGCAGCCCCCTGCATTATTCAGGGAGGTGGGAAAAGAGAATAAGTATGGGGCTATTTCCCAGCTGCAAGCAACAGCCAACCTCCATGACAGGAACAACCCAGGAAAGGGGGTGAAATATGCAGAAAGGAGCAAAACTCAAGGAAGAAAGATATCGTGTGTCTGAAAATCAGAAGTTCCCCAAGCCGCCCTGAGCCAGGGGAGAGTCAAGGGAACAGCACTGTTCCCTCCCTGAGGCACCAACATTCCACCCAACACCCTCCATGGGAGACAGACCCATGTCTCAGGGCAGCAGGGAACCTCACAAGGGAGACATGAAGTCCCTCTGTGGAATGTGTTCCCTATGGATAGGCTAGAAAGGAACAGCTTGTTCACCTATTTACAACAAAAGTCTCTGTATGAGCTGCTTGAACTCAGCATCTCTGTCTTGGCCTCCTTCCCACAGAATTTTCATTCCTCTTTCAGGGGCTCCCTTCACCACCACCACCACCAGGGCAAAGCCCTGCCTTGGGCTTTTCCCTGTGCAGGGCCCAAGACCCCTCAGAGCTGGACACAGCTCCAGCAGGCAGCTCCTCACCCTTCTCTGCTCTGACTTACCACAATATCCTGCACAGAGACAACTGAGCATGGGTAGGCTGCATCAGACACCACATTGATAATGACTGAATCGACATCCTGAGGAAATTTGTACAGAAAATACTGTGGAGAAAGCAGAGTACAAGAGACATGATCCAGAAATCACCCTTGGCAGTATCTTCAACACCATCCTAAGCTACCTCAACAGCCCTAGGTGGGCTTTGGGGTTGCATGTGAATGGCTTTCATAAAAATCAGTTTTAAATATAAAGACCTTACACTACAGAAGAGCAGATTGAATATATACAGGCAACTGTCCCCCTTGTACACTATGCTATTAGACAAAAACATCTTCAATGTGCAAAATACAGCATTGATCCCTTAACCTTTTTCCCACCTGATGAAGCTAAACTGACTTCATTTTACAGCCCATTCCATTTTACATTGATATGAGCAATTTCCAGATGTTTCCATACTGCTGGCTGTACTTTTATATATGGAAAACATCATGGAGCTTTCTCAAATGGGTTGCCTCAAAGACAGACCATGAACAGTATTACGTCAAATGGCTGAAACTCTGTCAAGAGTTTCATAAATAAATGATTGATATTAGTTAAGGGATTTGGGGTTGCTTGTTTGCTTTGATGGCAAAGCATAATGGGGGTTTCTCTTTGCACTTCAGCTTTGAAAATAATTCAGCTGTAACTCTAAAAAAATTTGTGATACACTAGTATCTGGCAATATTCCTACTTTTCCTGGGTGGGGGGAAGGAATGGCATCTCCTTCATTGATCAGGCCCACAGGACAGTTTGTGGGGTTAGAAAAAGCTGTTTTTTCAGAGCTGGGCAAAAGATGTCCCAGGCAATATCATTATTTGTACATTTGTTCAGTAAAAAGTTTGATGCACTGCAGGAGAAGTGGGGCTCCTGTGCCTGCCCCAGCAGGCTGTTTCTTGCAAGGGCTTCCATTATCCCACTTGGAGGCCAGACCCTGAGAGCTCAGGCTCCAAGGCACAGCTACCCCGAGGGGCTGATGGGCACCTCACAGCCCCTCAGAGGGACACAGGCTGAGGAGTGCCCCCAGCCACCTCCCTCCCTTCCATATGGTCACCAGGCAGCCACTGCTGCCGCTCTGGGAGCTACCACAACCACCACCTCTGCTCCAAAACCATCACCTGAGACTGTCCCAGCTGTAGAGCTCCCTTTATGGCACATAAATTTTAGTGCTGAGCAAGGGCCAGCTGTTTCCTGTTTCTCTTCCCCCATGCCAATCCCAGGAATTACAGCCCCAAAGTGGGAGGGCAGGCACAAGTAGGAAATCACCCGAGCCTTTTCCAAGCTGCCCATTTCTACTAAAGCATTTATTCCCAGCACCCCTCCCCAAGCAGGGTCCCTTCCCTGCTGAAGGAGTGCTGGCTCCAACCACAAGCCCCTACAAAGTGCAAACTCACCAAGCCAGTTTCCTCAGCAGAGCAAGTTTTGTCTGCACCAAGCAAGGACACAAGCAGACTGAGCTCCTTGGTATCCCAGGGGCACTTTTTCCCCTTGGAAAGTTTGAGGGGCATGAGGATCAGGTTTTTTAGTTCACAAGGGCTCTTCTATAATTTCCTCTGAGCCACGCTTGCACCAAGGTACAGAATTAACACAAGGGCATTGAGGCCAGCAGTTCCCTGCTGCACACACTGCAAGTGTTAAAAACACATCCAGCCAACACTTCTCACCTATACCAGCATATCCAATTTCTGCTTCTGCCCTCAGGCACAAGCTGGGCTCCAGACAACATCTCCTTCAGTTGTTACGGTTTTTTTACAGCACCCATCTAGGTTTTAAATCATCTTTTTATCCTTCTCCCTACAGACTGCTTAATACTTGGATTTACAAAAACCTCAGCATTATACCATTTAAGAAGCAGTCTTCTACTCCACACATTTGGTTATTAATTTAAAGTCATAAATCTCATTATTAATTGTGACAAAAAAATCAAACCACAGTCACAAAGTTAATTTCATATCCTAAACATTCAAATCACAAAATATTCAAATCACAAAATCCTAAGTAATGAGTGCTTACAAAGAGTCACCATCATTCCCTATGCTTTTATAGTATAAAACACTGCATGGATCTGCAAAGCAGATTAAGACATTTGTCAGCAAAAAGGATTAGCTAGGATGCCTGGTAATACAAAACCTAGAATTAAATGGTGTTATTAACAGTGAAAGCAACAACAACAACAGAGTCCCAGAAGCCTGGGTAAATCACACACCCTCCTAGCTCTACAAGTTCCTATAGCTCTACAGTTAGGGAGAACAGCATTTTCATTCAAGAGGGGATTTGTATCTGCAGGGCTCTAAGCAAAGCTGCTCAGCTGGAGGGGCTGCTCATACATGCCTCCTTCTGAACTAACACACATACTGATGCCTTATGTTTTAGCTTTCATGTTTTCTAGGTTCTGTACTGTATTAGTATCTAACTCTGAACTTCATATAGAAAGATCAAAGATCACATCAACCACTTCGATGTGGTAAGACATACAAACAATCTACACAGGATCCCTCCTTACCTGGGGCTGGGAAGGGCTGGCAGTGAAGTTAAAGGCTTTGTTGGTCCTAGAAAACAAATGCCAGAATGTTGTAGTCTGAAACTTAAGAGCTGGAACATACCCAAAGTACCCCCAGATTAAACAAAATAATTTTTTCCCCCCAGGAAGGAAAAATAAGGGAAGAGTAGGCAGATGGACCAAGTCCCTTAAGTGATGTTCAAGTGGTACATGAAGAAATTGCATTTGTATTCTCACATCCCAGCTTACTCAAGTTGGAAGTTCTCCAGCCTGGTGACAAGCAGCTCATATGCAATATTGAATGGTGCCATGGAAGCCACATCCACAAATATGATCTGCTCAGAGGGTCTTGTTTCAGGTGTTGGCTCAGAGGGACACAGGGTCCGACTCACTTCCTGGTAATTGTAGGTCCTCTGATAGCTACAACAGCCAGGGAAAGGAGGGAAGAGAAAGTTGGATAGCAAAGAGAGAGAGAGAGAGCAGTTAAGAAGTTTTTCAGCACTATCAAGAATGGCATCATTTTGCCTCTGTTTGCATAACTGAAATTCTCATCTAAAAGGCCAGGAGCATTCACTCTTTTATTCAGCCTTCAAGCTCCACCTCTGTTGCCTCTTGCAATCTGCCCAAGGGACTGGTCATCCTCAACATAATTCACTTCCCTCGGGGATGCCCACAACAGCTGTGGATTTCTAACATCTGCCATTTAGTGGAGGCAAAGAGAGCACTGACAGCCACTGCTGTACCCATCACCTGAATCAGGCAAAACACTGCAGGATATCTACTGCTGGCACCAGGATTCAGTCAGAGGACAAAGCTTCACCTCTGAAATGGACTAAGGTGCCTGAAAATTCTCTATTTGCAGCCCACCGGGCCCTGGGGTTAATGAAGATACAAAGCAGCATTGCTTTCATAAAGAAGCAGCCCCAAAACAACCACTCCTTAGAATAAATTTAACTTAAATGTTCCTGAGGTGAGAAACAGAAGCTCTTTTTCCAGAAATACACTGTTACACAGAAGCTACAGTGCTCTTTCAAGAGCCTGTTCAATCCCTGTCCCAAACCAGAGCCCAGGAACCACCTGCACACATGGCAGCTACTGTGGAATGACAGCAAGGATGGATGTGTGGTAGACTCAGTGACTGGTGCCACAGGCAGATCCCCTGCAGACAAGCCTCCTGGTGCTCTGTGCACATATCAGAGAAGCTAAGAGCCAAGAGCAGGCTGCCAAGTGAGAGGTGACCTATGAAATCCTGCTCTCCCTACACCCAGCTGGCAGCGAGCAAGGACCAACCAAGCCCTGCAGTGTGCACAGGTTACAAGATGCAGCATTGAGGGAGGCTGCTGATGAACACAGCTGGTAGAGGAGTGTGCAGAGAGAGGAGAGTGTCACACAGAAGAGCCTCCAGTACTTACAGGCCTCGGAAGATCAGTGGCACCTGCCAGGAGAGCACTCCCTTCTGCTGGCGGACCACAAACAGGACGGGGTACTGCAGGTTCTCGGAGCTGCTGTTCACGTACACCCGCACTGCATCCACCTGTGGGGAAACAGAGCATAAACTGAGGGTACAGAGCAAGGCAGCTCCAAATCTAGGTGGGAAAAGCCTTTCCTCCTTCCTCAGTCTGACCTAGGTGCTGACAATATGCACAGGGAGATCTGCAGTGTTTATCACCAGACTAACTATTCAGATCCAGAAGTCCTTTACAGAAGGGCCTCTCTGCTGATGCTGCAGTCCAGAATCACAGCCCTGTGCCCAGGTCAGAGGTGACTGTCAGACAAGACACAGTGGACAAATGCAGAATACATAAGAGAGTTCAGCAGCTTCTGTTGGGAGCAACCTATATAACTTACCTTACAAAAATTAAGCAAGCAGATGTGGACACGCAAGACAAAGACCCAAAGCTACAACTAAGAATTTTCTTGCCAAGACTCTTATTGCCCAACTCAAACAACATTACTGGGAAAGTCACAAAGATGACATCAAGAGCCAAGGATGAAAAAGCAGATTAGCAGTAGGCTCTCGTGTAAACAATTGCAATATGACCATAATCCCACCAAAGGCTGCTTGTGAGAACTGTTTTAATGCAGCCCGCTGCACCAGCAATTGAAATTTCTCCTTACTTTATCACTGGCCACCATGTGGTTGCAGAAGTAGGACAGCTGTGGTGTAACGCACCCTCAGTTCACTATTTGAGAAGCAAGAAGTTTGTCTGTACCACATGGAAATACCATTTCCAAATACCATTTCCATTTGAAAACAGCATCCCTTCAGCTCCCTTTCCAGAACTGTAGACACTGATGAAGAATACAAAATACAAGAGTTCATAACTCATCATATGATAAGAAACAGTCCATCTCAACTAGAGGCCTTGAAATAATGAAAACATATTAAGTAGATAATACATACACATTTTAAACCTGCCACATCCTGAAAGATTATAATGGACTCTCACTGGATCAGTAAAATGCTTCTCACAGATATTCTGATTTTATTCCCTCCAAGAAGAGTAAAGGGTCAAGGAGGTAGCAGATTTTGAAAAGAGCATACAGAATTAGGAAGCTAGAAGAAGGAGAGTTATCAGAGACAGCAACTCATTCTTTCCCTGGGGACACCAGTTTCAGAGAAATTACTTACCTCTGCAATTCCAAGTAAAAGAAAATTTCCTATTTATTCTTGTTTGGTGATTCTTGACTCACATGAGAGTTGAATCTAGTAGAACAAAACACCTTCCTGAAAGCCATAATAATCAGTTTTCCTGACATTATTACCATAATACAGAGGCAACAGCCACCAGCTCCTAAAAAATTAGGTCTTCAACAACAAAATAACCAAATAATTTAATTAAAAATCCCTTGAAATAGGAGGGCAGACATTAGAATCCTTTCTCATTGCCTTCTGGCTTCTAAACCTTTGCAAAGCTCTTCTGGTCTGCTTTCCACTTTCCAGTTTTTCCTTCCAGTCACAAGAACTATATATGCAATTTTGTTTCCAAGTATATTTCACTATAAAGCGCTAAAACAAAACTAAGAAAAACAGCAGCACAAAGCAAAACACACAAGGAACACATGAAGGGTGTCACCACAGCAGCACTGGAAGATAACTCAGTAGCTTGCTTACTCCCTGCAGCTGCCCCAAGGGAGCCAAGCCAGCACACACTGGTGTGACTTGGACACACAGGGACTGGGCTGAACAAGCTCCTGCTTGTTTCTTGGTGTTTGCTGTGACAGGGAGTGAGGGCATGAAGGAAGCGACTGGAACTGAACAAGAAAACAAATCTAAGGAGCATGAAGACAAAATGGTCAAGCTAGTCTCCTGCAAGGACATGGAACAATTCTCCACCCATGGGGAAAACAACTATCACTGCAGAAAGGACACATTTCAGCTGCCTGTCCAGCAGCTTTTTGCCCATGAAACAGTTCAAGCAAGCCCACCTCCACAGGTGAAGTGATTCTCGCTTGCCTCAGGCTGGACATGGCTGTGTGAACCCTCCAGGGCTCAGCACATCAGCTCAATGCAATGGGGAGCTCACATCAAACTCACAGCAAATATCACTACTGGCTTCTGCATCCTCAACTATCCATAAATACAAGCCAGAGATTGGGAAATTCTCCTCTCCATTGACTGCACAAATACAGAACATAACCCAGGACATGAGTTATGCATTTGCAGATAGTCAGGTTTTCTTAATTGTACATGAGTACGTGTACATTAAAGGAGTACAGCTCCCTCCTAGCCCTCTCCTGATGGGAGAGGTATTCCATCCAGTGCCTTCATCAGCTTTGTGGCTCTGCACTGGACTCACTCCAGAAAGTCCATAACTTCCTTATACTGGGGCCACCAGAACTGGCACAAGCAGGATCACCTAGAGCCAGGTGAGCATGGATGGAGACTCCATAACCTCTCTGGGAGACCTGTTATGGTGATTGATTATCCTCAGTAAGAAAAGAAAGTTTCCCATCTATCCTAGAGAAGGGCAAGGGAAGGGAAATAAAAGCATTGGTGATTAATGCTCTGTCAAAGAAAAGTGAAGTGGAAGGCAGACCCTTCCCTCTGCTGTGATCCAGCAGCCAGACCCCCTCATTTGGTTCCCCTCTCTCCACAAAGCTAAGCTGATTATACACCACCTACAACATTTATTCAGCTTTGCTGCTGATTCCATTATCTTATAATATGTGTAGGAAATAGGAATATCAGGAGAGGGAGGTAAGAGTCTCAAGACTCAATACTCTTTTAAATCTAAGCATTTACCCACAAGAAAACTGGTATATGCCATATATTACCATAATGACTTCTCTACATCCTTACTGCACTCAGCACTCTGTATTTGCTCTCTTTACAGCTGGTTATAGCTTCTTTGCCCTGCTTCCCTAAAAGTCCATATTCAGGTGCCCTGAGCTCTTTTTGGTCTGATATTTGGGGCAACACCAAGCTGCATCAAGGCAGGACCAACTGTGGCCTAAGTATGGGCTCACAGATGGGATCCCACTTTTTTCCCCCTCTAACCTTCCTCTCTGCACTCTACACAAGCAAAGCTTCTTCCCAGGCCACATTCAAACAGGGTGCCTCAAACAGAGAGAAACATCAGAAATCAAAAGCAACACTTTCAGAGCAGCTCATTAAGATCCCAATGTAATTTAAATTTCACCTCAATATACCAGCAATTCACTTGCAATGAATACCTCTGCTCCTACTACATTTGCACATACCCAGATCAATCTGGAGCATCACACTGAGCGTAACCCCATCAATATCTTTTAATAAAGTCCAGGAAACAAACAGGGTGATTAAGAAGCTGGACAGATGGCAACTGAGGTTCCAGCCCATCTAGTTATGTATCCTGCTGCCATCCCCACAGCAACACAGGGCCTCTTGTGGGCAGATCCCCATCCCAGGGTACAGCTCTGCTCTCCCCTCACAGGATCTCAGGGATACAGCAGCAGCTCCCAACAGCTTTGGTTGATGGGCATCTTTCTTACACAACAGCTATTTCTGCCAAACACTGCAACAAAACAGGTGGGATTTGCCTTCTGGCCAAACCTGCACAAGAAGTTCCCAATTAATGGTTGATGACTTGGAAATAAGCTTGGGGATAAGTCCAGAAAAATGTAGCTGCAATTATGAGGAAGCTTGAGAAAGTCCAGGAAGAATTACCATTTAACTGCAACCAGGGCTTCTCTTCATCTCCTGTCACTCACTCTCCAATTTCGTGCTACAGATTAGAAGGAATCTTAATTAGTGTCTTGGAGAAAGGCATTTTCCCTGGCAGGATGAACTGTCTAGCAGGAGCATGAGAAGGGACAGGGATAAAAATATAACACCTATGAATGGATGTTTATGATTTTTTAGGCCTTCTCTTTGACCTACCTTAAACTTGTAATCCATGCTTTGCTCCTGGATTCTCTTGCCTTTACATAGACAACATACACAGTCTCATGCTACAGATTTAATGAATTCACTATTGAGTCAATGCTACTAATCCCATCTTCCCCTTTGAAAGTCATTTGGCATTTGCCTTCAGCAAAATATTTTTACAAGAGTGAAAAAAAGTAGGAGGTGAAGAAAAAGAAGTGATTTATTTATTTCAAACATGCTTCCCCCTCCACACCTTTCCAAAGGTTGTTTCATTTTAAAAACAAGCAGTTCTAACTCAAGAATCCTTCCTGCTAAAGAACCATGGCTCCTATCACACATACCTCCCCCTTCCAACACAAAACTTGATGGGGAGACAAGAGGAACTCCAGTGAAAAAGCAGTGTTTTAATTTAAAATTATAATCATCACAAAGACTATGAGCCTTCTCTGCATCTATCCCCACTCACTTAGCACTGGTGAGATGAGGAGGAAGTTTTGCCTCGACAGAAACAGGTTCAACTAGGCTGCTATCACTCCTGCATTGCCAGCACTGCTGAGGGACTTTATTTTGGAGCAGATCATTGCCAGCCCCACAGAAAACTAGTTCCACCTTCCCCTTCCTTGTACACTCTCAGCAGGAGGCTGGGTCTATTGGTATTATAGTGCTAGACTTCATCTGCAGCCTCCAAGCTGAAACCATCATCTTGGGAAACAAACTTGTGTACCAAATGCTCCCTGGGACAAGGCAGGCCCTGCACAAATATTTGTCAGCAATAAACACGGCTGCCTTTTGTGCTGTGGGGCTGAGGCTGGGTCAGGAGTGCTTCAGAGACTTCTGCTCCTCACATTCCTTCCCAGTGCCAAGGCTCTGCCATGTGCAGGGGCGATTCACCAGCAGGCTCATGATAGTTTTGTTTCTCAGATGACTGACCTTGAAGTTTCTCTTGTGTTTCAAGGTGGACAGAGCAACAAGACAGCTGAATAAAGAGAGAGCTCTCAGCTCTGCATAAAAACGTGTTAGACCAGGAAAGACAAATATTTGTACTTCAGTTCCACCACCACGGAGATAGGGGGAGGGAAGAAAAGAAAGGAAAAAAAGTATAACTGAACTCCATTCTCTAGATGGGAATAGGCAGAAGGAGCCAGCCCCAGATTTGCACAGCTGAACAGAACCAACATGGCTGCAAACATTAAGCAAAATAAACCAGGCTCTTGTTGACATGAAAGAATCTTTGGACTGATAATTAAATCTGCATTTGCCACAGAGATCACACATCATCTTAAGACTGTGGGGCTGTGAATTTAAGGGCAAGGCAGGAGGTTGCAACAACACCTTGTGCTGTAAGCAAAGGTTTTCAAGGGCTTTACCATGGACTCCTTTCCAAAAGCTCTTGCTAAGCAAAGCCTTTGAGTCACAGCAGGGCTGCACCCACACGCCAGGCGCTCCCTGGCAGCCTGTTGGGATTACCAGCCCGCGTTGCGACAGCGCTCATGGGCCTGCCAGGCACGGGGCCAGGCCCGTGGGCAGGGAACATCCGGCAGGCAAACACTCACTGCTGCTCCAAGGAAAGGCCTCAGCACTGGATACGTGTGCAAAAGGCACTGAACTGCTAATGCTGGCTGCTGCATGAGAAAGAGGTGCTTCATTTTTATACAGACCCTGAAATTAGGTGAGGTAGGATTGAGCCAGATGGACTGGAGCAATCGAGGCAGTGAATGAATACCCCACCAGCACCCAGCACTGCTGATCTTCCCATTGGTGAGGCAATGGGGGAAGCTGAGACCCGGAAGGAAAATAGTTGAGACAGTGACAGGATTTAGAGAATCTCTTTTCTGCAGTCCCAGGAGATGTCAGCTCCTGGCTGACAACAGAACAAGTGGAGCTCAGGGGATCATTCCCTTTCAGCCTTTCTCAGTCTCTGAGCTCCAATGTCAATAAGACTTAATTGCCAAAAGCAATCTGTCAAATAACCTTGGCCCAGAGTTTTCTTCCAGCATTTCTGCCAGGAGTATTAAACACCTGAAGCAGCATAAATGAAGAGACAGACTCTGGGTACGTCAAGCACACCCTTGGACACATTAACATAACTGCTCCAGGATTAGTATTTTTCATTTAAATGTTTCACTCTGTGCAAATGTGCTGTGTGGATTTACAGTCTGCTTGGACTTTCCCATGAGTTCACTTGTTTGCAACAGTATCTGTGAAGCAGAAATGGAAGTAAGACAAATATAAAACATGATAATATTTATCTTTTTCCATTATTGAAGTTTTGTCCTCTAACCAATGTCGCCCGGGAGTCTCCAGGACAGCCAGAAGGATAAAGTGGGAGTTGCTATGCTGGCTGAAATAGGTACCTGTTTCTGAACACCCTCTGACTTCAGAAAGATGTTAAAAATAAAAAATCCTATTTTGAACAGTAAGTTAAGGAACAAACTACTCTGCAATAATTGCATCTTCCTAAACCACAGCAGCTGGAACTCTGGGCCAGGCCAACCCTTGAAACAAAATGGTATATAACCTTTCCAAATCATAACCGTGTAACTCCAAGCTCCTGGCACTAACTCCAGGGTTTGCTGTCAGAACTTAGATCCCTGGTTCTTTCTTGGCTCCCAAGTTCTTCACTTCAGTATGTGAAGAAGTTCAGCACTTTGGATTGAATTATGTCTTGTAATGCATGATGTCTTTTTTTTAAACCATTTTCCATTTATTTTAAACTACCCTGAAGTAGCTATTTCTATGCTCAAAGAAAAACATCAGTGTAAAAAATAAGGAAGGCTGTTTCTGAAATCCTCTGTGGTTCTCCAAGTGTACACAGCACAAAATCATGTTTGCTTATGCAAATGTACTAAACTATATTTTCAAACGGAGCAGATGGCACACCCTTGCAATATACCTTTTACAGTCTGCACTTCAATTCCTTAAATATCCCCTGAAATAGCAGATGAGGTCCATACAGAAAAAGCTTACCTCCCTACCAACAACTTCTGCACAAGTTATTTGAGGACATTTCAGCCTCTACTTACAATGCAAATGTATAATAAATTGCTGCACTGTTCTTGGAAAGAGTTCAAACTGAGGAGAGGCATTTTGATGAAGTTCCTCAATTCAGAATTTGTTTTCTTTTTTAATCTAAACATCTTGGGGACGGGAAGGGAACAACAAAACCTGATCAGGAAGGGAACAACAGAACCTGATCAGCTTTGATTTTAAACATGACAGCCCAACAAGAAGAGAATGACTAAGATTTAGAAAACCATTCGAATTCAAAAGAGATCCTTTAGTTCAAGGACAAGTTATCGAGCTTGACAGCATTAGCTTACATATTAGAAACAAAAATAAAAATCCTGCCAGCACCGCAGTCGCCATCTGAAGGTCTGCTGGCTACCCTGTGAGAAACCAGAGCAGCTTTCAGTTTTTTCCCCTAAAGCCTGCAAACTGATAGCCTCTGTCAAGATGCACTCTCTTTTTGCCTCCTAGGTAAGAAAACCCACAAAGTGCAAAATCCTAGAAAGATAAAGAATAGTTCAAGTTTGAGGGGATCTCAGTTGCTTCTATCCCCAGACGAAAGTGAAGCCACATCCCACACTGCTCTTTCAACTAAGATATTCCACTTTTGTCAGAGTTTTCAAGACTATTTTCTGATGCAAAAAACAACAGTCAAGTTTGAGTTTTTAGCAGATCCCCATGCAATTTCTCTCATACTTTACTTTTGTTTTCCCCTGTAAGCAAAAGCTTTTTGTGTGACCCTAGGCAGGGTGAGGAGTGTGCAAGAGAACCCACTGAGAAGCAGCAAGCACATTCCAAGTGCTGTGAGCTCTACACTGCCTACGCTGTCACCTCCTAGGGTTGCCTGTTTTCTTTAAGAAATATAAATTATATACACAAAAGTTACTCCAAAGGGATTCTGTTGAACCTTGCTTGGCTTCAGATACCATATACTATAATTTGCTTTGATTTTTTTTGGACTTGACATGGTGCCTACATTCCTGTCACATAAGACATTTACTATTAGGTTCCAGAAATGGTGTGCTGAAGCTCTTCCAGGGTCCTGTGGTGAACAGACTAGAGCCAGCAACTAAAGAGCAATAGTGTTCAGGCCCTGGAGATCCTGTAATAACAGCAGCTCTACCAACATCAGGAGATCTAATGCAACTATTTGTAACCTTGACAGTTTCTTTGATTTTTACCTGCATCTTTGTGGCTAAACTGGTGGGCTTCCACTTAGCATTAAGGAAAGACAGAACTCAGACTGTTGTCCTCACTATAGCTCAGGCTCAGCCTTCTCCAAACAGCAGACTAGCGTTTTATTGCATGCATGGTGTAGCTGTGGACTGAAAGCTGGGCTGGAGCCAAGACTAACATTATGGAGAACGTGTGCAGGACACCATGGGAATACTTCAAGGTAGTTTAGCCTGAAGGTTCCTACATGTGAAATCCAAAGCCAGCTCAGAAGCAAGAGGTGAAAAAATTGCTCTTAGAGTTGTTATAGACATTGGTCCTGCTGGAGTGAGACCTACACTAGTATGTCAAACAGCAGAGAACAGCAAACACAGATTTGATCACTGCTACTTATTAAACCAGGCTGCCCTGTGTAGCAGATCAGGGAGTTTTCCTGCAGCTAGGATATATGGCTTCAGTCTGAGCAATTGTGTGAGTCATCACACAATTCCAGAGGAACATACAGGTTCTGGCTTCTTGCCTAAAGGAAAGCAAGTGCAACTACCATCCACACCTCGGAAACGAGACCCATTCACTAGAGGTCAGAGGAACACTAATGCATTGTGCTCTTTGGCTGGAAAAGGCACTCGGTCACAAAACTTAAGGCATGTAATTGGAGGACTTCTGATCTTCTTGCTAGTGTTGAAACTACTCTTCCTTTAGGGCAATCAACTTTTTCCTATCTGCAACTCTGAAAAAACTAAGAGTAATGATAGTAGCAACCCTCCCTGGTAGCACACAGCCTCTCATAGACTGAAGGTAATTTTTTACCCATCACTCCTCAGACAGACTTCACAGACAAGACATTCAACACACTCCAGGGCTACACATCCTCACACTGCACAACCGCTCAGCAGAGAAGCCACAGATTAATCAACTGTCAATCACAATTTATGGTAAATTGAGCCATATGGGAACTGGGGCTGGGGCTCTGTTCCTAGTCCTGGCAAGGGAGGAGGAGGGAAATAGCACCCACTCTTTCTCTTAAAATAGTCACAGCCCACTGCTCAGCTTCCGAGCTCATCGCAACCAACATGTACTGCATGAATGTCCAAGAACTGTGTCTGGATTGCAGCAGCTTTGCCTACAAATGGGAAGTTGGAAACTTGTTCTCTTCAGAGATACTTGGTTTTCCAAATATAGTGCAAGTATTTCCCAAATCATACATTCAGCTGACGTGAGCTCCAATGAGGAAAAAGAACTTTGGTTGTCTTCTTTCTCATGATATTCTCCTGGACTACTTACATACACTTTGGTACAGGACATACCAACCTGCACAATATTAGTACAATTTGTGTTTTCAGCAAATTAACCATTACAACTGCCAGATCCTACAGTGGTGGAAAGTCTCATTCACTTTGATTTCCATCAGTACTCACACACACACTATTCTTTCTGAAAACCCTGGTATTACTGCAAACACAGAAGTAAGCAGGCTCTCTTATTTGTCACATAAAGCCTTCTCCAGTCAGTGGTAAATCCAGCAGAAACATTCTACAGCACTTTTTCAGTCTTCTGAGCAGGAACACACTGCACATGCAGCTCCAGCAAATCAGCAAAGGTCTCCTTCCTTTCTCCCTCCCAAGGAGAAACATGTTGAACATGTGGAATGAGTGTGCTTGTTTTCTACCCTCATCCTGGATGTCTCCAGTGTAAACAATTCTAAAATAAAATAACCCTGTTTGCTCAACTAATTGCTCACCAAACTTCTAACAGTGCACATCTGCCTTTGCTGTTAGAGCATGAGGGCTTAGCAACAAGTGACACAGTTTGGTTTATTACTATATTTTTTTACTCTTGGAGTTAAAAACTAAACAAACAGCTGTACAGGGGGGAAATTTCAAAGAGCAGCTAGAAGAGAAAAAAGGGAATTCAAAAAGCAGTAAGACTACCCCCTTAGTCTTAGCAGTAAGACTAAGCAGAGGCGTCTGCACTTCTCAGCACAGATTTAGCTTCACATTTCCACCTCAGCAATTAAGGCCTAAATCCTAGTACATAAAAGACTGCCAGCTCTCCTGCCTCAAGACAAGTGTTTCTGCACAGCACATAGGAAGGCTTTTCCCCCTCCACAGACAGAGATGTTTTACACACAGAAATTTCAGCTAGGTGGTTTGGTTCACATACATGTTACATGTATCATCAGTTTCATTTTACTGACAAGTTGTACAGAGAGGAAGCCACATGTTTTAAAGCAGCTCTGCTGCAGAGCTCTGAGCTGTGGTTTCTTCACCTTGTATCTATCTGCTTGTGAATACTCTCATGGCACTCGTTTTTTTCCCTCCTGTCTTGCATGCATTTCCATATTCCAAGGAGTAAAGATGATGATGTGGATGAAGAACATCCTCTGAGATCAGGCAAGCACATCACTTTTCAGAAAGCAGCAAGTCTCTAAAGCACCAAACAGGAGGAAAGGTCTTGTTCCCTCCTTTCTCTCATCCAACATCCAAGCACTGCTCTATTCTCTATTCAGATGCATTCTCAGATGTGCCTGTGCACCCATAGCACATCAGTAACCAGAAAATTTACAGAGGGTTGATGGATCACAAGCCAACCTTCACATTTTGCCCTTGTTTGCAAGTTTTCCCTTGCTTTGTAGGTCTGGTCTCATTAGAGAGAGAAGTACAGAGGAAAACAGCAGAATTTACAGCATCATGAAAACAAATTCCTGTTTTCAGAACCAGATCGCTCCAGACCTGACTTTGTTTCAGAGGGGAAAGCAATTAAACTCATCCACTGCAGCCCTTCCACATGGGGAATGCTCTTTTTATTCAATTAACTTCTCTGTAACTAAGGTTAATTACCCATGTGGTATCTGCCTTGAGTTATCAGAGGCTTCTGGCTAAACTGCCATCAGCACAGAGACAGGAAGAGACAAAAAGACCAGGAAGAGCAGAGAGCTCACAAGTGGCAGGCAACTGGCAAACACTGGCTGGTATTCCCTCACTAGGAGTTCAAGGCTTAAGACTGTAGCAAAAGACAGTGACTAATATAATGAATTTTTGCAGGACTTGCATTGCTTCACAAGACTCAACACCAAGAAGACAGCATGTCACTAAACACCTTCCCAACTTTTGCATAAGAAAACCCTGCCCACAAGAACTTGGTCATTAAAGCCAAGCCAAGGTTTCCACTACCAAGCTTCTAAGTCTTGAGCAATTCTCAACAACAGGGAGACACAGGAACACCAAGACAGCTCAGCCTTTGACCATGCCAGCAAGAGGAGACCCAGTCATGTTTGCCTCTCATGGGTTCAGGGTTGCAGCTGGGAAAGGGGCTGCACACAGCCACAGCCATCCCCAGCTAGGTCAGCCACCTTCTTCCCAGCTGCCACTGGTTGATCTCAGAAATGGCACCTGCAGAGCTCAGTGAGGAGTCACAGAATTAGAAGATCATCTTCAGAGATCATCTAGTGCAAACATCCTGCCATGGGCAGGGAGATATCTTCACTAGATCAGGTTGCTCAAAGCCCTATCCAACCTATGAACACTCCCAATTATGTGTATCCACAACTTCTCTGGACAACCTGTTCCAGTGCCTCACCACAAAATAAATTCTTCCTTATGTCCTACCCAAATTGATACTCTTTCAGTACAAAACTGTTGCTCCTTATCCTGTCACTATGATGAAGAAGGTTCTTCTCGATCATTTGATAATTTTTTTATACTGAAAAGCCATAATAAAGTCTCTCTGGAGCCTCCTCTATAATCAGAACCTGATTCTAGGCATCCCTCATTAGAAAACTTCCTATGAAATTTCATCTTTATTTAAAGAGTTTTTATCTTCCAAACACTTTTTCTAGCAGGAGCTGGTTGCATGGCCCTCTGAGCATATTCATGGCAGTGCTTGGTGAGTTCTGCATTGAAAAAAATATTAAATCTCAAACGCAAATTTTCCCTTCCTAGATATGCTCTTGACCCTATCTCTGCAGAGACTTCATGTTCCAGCACACAGGACCATGTTGATTAGTCCATTAGAGCTCCTGCTTAAGAAAGGCAGCAGTCTGTACTGAGCAGTCTGTACTTCACAGCTACAGGAAGGGCTCAGTGTCTAGAAGAAGCCTAGAAGTTGCATTTAGGTACCTGCAAACACCCCTGAGCAGCCCTGTGCTTCCTCCCACTGTACCTGTCCAGGAGGGAAAGCTTTCTTTCCAGAGGTGTCCAGCAAAAACACACATGGCTTGAAAGAGCCCCCTAAATTGAAGGAACCAGATTAATTTTAACTGAAGTCAGTATTCATGCTGCCTCTGCTAACAAGCTACACACAACACCTGGACTGCCAACAGGCCCTCACGGTGATACGCAACACTTGTAACACCTGAAGAATCCTAACTTAGCCCTCGTTCCAAAAGGAGCTCAAGCCCAAAGTGTGCTTTTGGGTGAGACCTCCTGAGATCACTGATGACACCCAACAGTTAAGTAAGGCTGGGCTCAGTTGCATCATAGCCCAGACACCCAACTGCTGGCCCATAAATACCAGGTGCATTTTATTGTATAGTATACAGTGTGGGAAAAAGCCACTGCTTCCATCTTCTATTGCTCTGTGCAATTGAGGACAGGAGGGAAGACTCATCTACCTAGTTCACCATCTTTTAGTACATCAGATCATCTTACTCATCAATTAACACCAAATCCAAAAAAACAGGGGTGGGGGGGAGGCAGGCAGGGTTTCCAAGGTACCACTTAGCTACTTGAGATAAACACGGCACAAAAAGTGGGGTAGGGGGAACCCACAATAACTGGGTATACATAGAGGACAGGTTTGTTTTCACCATCAACCAGCCACGGATGGCCCTGGCCACCCTGCCCTGCATCCTCTTCATGACACACCTCAAGTGCACAGCCCTGCCTCACCTCCCAAGCTACCAGGGGAGAGCACTCTGATCCTAAGAAAATGCATAGCGGGGAAAACGGCATTAAGAAGGCTTATTAAGTGCACACGCAAATACAATCTTTTTTTTTTTTTCTATTTTTCTTTTTTTTTTTTTTGTAGTTTGTAGTTTGGCTTTTTTGTGGGTTTTGTGTTGTTTTTTAAAAATTATTTTTAATGTAGTACTATTACCCTCACAACTGTCTTCTAGACTTCAATCGCATTCTGCTCCTAGAACTGCTGGATCCCAAACCCCCCTCTGGCGGTGGGGGGCACCAATCCACCTGCGCTGTCCCCCGCAGCCCCGGGGACACCGGGAAGGAAGGAGGAAAGGAGCCCGCAGGTGCACTGCGGCTGCCGAGCAGCGCGGCGGCGGGAGGATGCGGGCAGGACAGAGGGGGAGCCCGGCCCGCTCCCGCACAGCGGAGCCGGTCGCTCCCCGGCACACACCCCACACCCGAGAGGGACAGCGGGACGCGGTGCTCGCCCCGCCGGGGGTCGCTCCTACCTGCCCGGGCTCGCTGCGGTAGGCGAAGGCGTAGACGTGCTCCGAGCTGATGTTCACGGCGCCCCGGTAGACGTGGCCGAAGGCGCCGGGAGCGGGGTTGTCCCCGGGGCCGCCCCCCGCCGCTGCCGCCGCCGCTGTCGCGCAGAGCAGGGCGCAGAGCAGAGCCCCGGGGGCCGGGGCTGCCCTCCCGGCCATGGGCTCCTTCCTGCCCACCCCGCCGGGCGCCCGGACTGCGTGTCCCCGGCAGGGCGGGCGGCGAGGCGCTTTATCTGCCGTTCAAATAAATAGCTCGGTGACACGGGCGAGAGGCGGCGGGGGCAGCGCCGCACACCCCCGCCCCTCGCCCGGGGGACGCCGAGCAACTTTCCCCGGGGAAGGACCCTCCGCCGGCCGGCGGGGCGGGGACGGGAGGGGAAGGGAGGCCGGCCGGCGGGCTGGCCAGCCCAGGGGAGGAGGGTCTCTCCTCTCTGTGACCGGCCCCAAATTCTGAGTCCGGCTTAGCGGCCCGATTGTCTGCGAGCTTTTCCCCGTGGGGAGCCGTGCCGTGAGCGCAGGGACACGCTGGCATCGTCAGGCACGTGGGGATCAGCATCTGCAGGGCTTCAACACTCCCTGCCCACCGCTTTAGGGGCGTCCTCGCTCCATATTCTGCCGGCTTGCTGGAGCTGCCGGTCGTACCTGAAATCCTGTATGGGGCGCTCCCTAACCTTTAGTTTTGGCTTCTCATCTCAAAGCCTAAAGGTGTGGAAAGCAGCAGAAAATGTAATTTCATTAATCTGAAAATGACTTGGTGCATCTTTTCTTTGCGTAATCCATGGATCTGGCTACAAACCACACTGCAATGCTCTTAACCTTTTCAGCAAGATGAGAGCGGTACTGTTGGGCTGTGAAAAAGCAAGGGGTCTCTCTCTCGTGGCTTAATGCTCCTATGGTCTTCTGTTGAAAACACACCTAGGAAATGTGTCAGATCCCATGGTATAGGGATGCACTTTAAAGTCAGAGAAAATGGAGTGTTGCTTATAAAGCAATTGGAAGGGTTTTTCAGCCTAAGGATAAACTTTCAGGAGCCACAGTTTTATAAAGTCAGCCTGCAGTCTCCAACTGCAGCGACTCTAGCCCCAGAAGCTTTACACAAGTTGCAGATTTTGTTTTCAAGGCTGAGAGATTTCCTGGGGGATCACTTGTTGTCTTTGGAGGAAAAGTTGCAAAGCTCAGCAAAACGAGCCAGCATGCCTTGTGCTGCCATTTTGATCTCCGGGCCCTTGTGTGATTTCTGCCAAGAGAAAAAAAGGAAACAATTGTGTCAGTTCTGTTCGTCTTGAAGCAGGGTTCAAGTCACCCTGCCTTTTGTCAGAGTCCCAAGAAGTATCATTAGGAGTAAAATAAACCACTTGCGGCCTGCTGGAAGATGGAGAACCCAACACAAAGATTTTGTCTTTCAGCCTGGAACATCATGCTCTGCAGACAAAGAGAGTTTATGACTCTATCTTGCCTCTTAACAGGAGGTGACATGACCTGTCCTGGGAGACTTCAAACTGTGGTGGCACTGGGAGGCTTGTGGCCTCCCCTCCCCACCCTGCAGAGTCCAAGGCTCCTGAGCCTACAGCTCTTCCCTCACCACTGCTCTCTGCTGATGCACAGCTCCCTCTGCCAGGGCCAGCAGCCCTCTAGCATGTACATAGAGGGAGCACACCAGGAAACTCATCTTCTTCCAGAGAGGAGACTTCAGGCAACAGGAGGAGGTAAAGGCAGGCCTGGTTCCTCAGAGCAATGTGACTGATGGGCCAAAGATGGTGTTCTGCCAGCCAAGGAAGCTGTGGCAGCTGCAAATAGTTTTTGTGTCATTTGGTGTGATGCATATTCCAGATTGGGATATCAATTCATTGTCCCTCTCTAGTTGTGTTGGTTTCGTGGCAAAAAAGTGGCTCCTCATATAGTCCACATTTTCCAATGCAGAGTTATGTTACTCTTCAATTTCCCTGATTAGATGTACATTATGGTATCTTACCAAAAACTACACATTTTCCCTCATTTTTAATTGGAGAATTCAAGTTTTCTAAGTGTCATACATTGTTCTTATCTTAACTTCATCTCACTATTTTGAGGCTCTTTCTGTGATTTAGCAGTGGTAAACCTTTGTTCAAATCTTTGCCTCCAAGGTATGATACAGCTTGACTTGGTGTTATTTGCAGAAGTTTGAAGTCAAAGGTCAACTCGTCATCATTCAAGTTGCTAATGAAAGTAAACAACCCTAGCAGACAGATCAGATCTCTTTGTATGATATACCTTCCCACTGATGGGAAAATATCCACTGCACCAGTTTGGGAATTGCTTTTTAATCACACACTCTTCTCATGTTAATACCATCTGAGGCAAATTTGCCTTTATGAGAGTGGTATTTGAGACAATGTCAAAAGCCCTACGGAGTCAAAACATATTTCACCTATTCCTTTCAGCACTTAATAATCAGCTATCTCGAGAAAGAAATAAATTAGGTTTGTTTGACATGATTTGTTCTGGACAAATGCAGAGTGCCTGCTGCTCATCACTTTACTGTTATTTAGTTGCTCACACACTGATTGCCAAACAGCTCGTTTCATTACTTTTCCAGATAACAAATGGAGGCTGGCTGACATACAACACTTCACTCAGACCCTTTGATAAAGATGAGTAGCCCATTTTCCCTTTTCATTACACCTGGATGTTGCTCTTGAAGGGCAGCATGTACTTTGGAAGAAAGAACCAATCCCTCTAAGAGGCAGCATTCTCATCCAGATACACCATGGGGCTGAGGCAGTGGAAGTGATCTTTTCTTGTGTATGCCAAAGTTCTCTGGCGTCAGGATCCAGCAAGGGGCAGATGCTCCCTATGGGACAGGAATCCAAGTGCCACAACACAGAGAGGGGAGAGAGGGGCAGAGCAGGGAGCTCACCAGCCAGGGCTCCATCCCTGAGCAAAACAAGCAGGACAGGCCTGGGTATGGAATCAACAGAGTCCAGACTGGTGGACAAGTCAATAGCAATGGGACAGGTCTGAGGTCAATGCAGTTAGTGACTCAGGTCTGGTGATGGCAGTCAGGGACAGACACAGTCCCATCAGCAGCAGGCACATCCCCAGCAGACCTGAGGACTGGCCAGGAACAGGGACAGCAGGGACAAAGGGATACAGACAGGGCTGCCACACAGCTGTAGCTCCAGCAGAGTCAAGGACCACAGCCTCACCTGAAATGCAGCTGCCTTGTGAGGGGGAAAAGAGCTCTCACTGAAGCCTCCCCACAGCCCTGATGCCAAAGTCACCGGAGGGAAGAGGGGCAGCTCTCAGCTGGGCTGTTTCTAGGCTGCCTATGAGCTCAGGGTGCCAAATCTCCAAAAAAGGGGATGATGATCTTGGGGCCCTTGTCTCTGGCTGTGAGGAGGGCATGTATCTCGTAAAAGGACCTATTTTCCAGTATAAATAAAGCCTAGGGTTGTGAGTGTCTCAAGGGAAGAAGGAACTGTGCTGGATGAGAGGCTCACAACAGTGTGGTTTTGAGTTTTTTGTTGTTTTTTTTTTTCCCTCAATAGTGCAAAAGCAGAAAATCTCATTGCTGTTGGGAACAAAATAACAAAAAAAACCCCACCCCCAAACCAGTAAAGAAACTACATTTCCCCTGGTAACCATGGCTGCAAAAATATCCAGGATAGAGTATATTACAAAGGAATTCCCTAAATCATACTAACTAAGAAAGGGAAATAGCAAAAATGTATAACAAACCAAATTGTTTGGAAACCTGATGATTTAAAATTACTGTTTGCATATGTAGTCTCTGTCTTATGTAAGCTCCTCTGCAAGTTAGATGCTGTAGATGCTCAGCTAGCTTCTGCAGAGATAATGCCACATTTTCAGACTCTGCTGAAAATGTAGTGTGAAGAATAATGAGAAGTGAAATGTAGACAGGCTTTAAAGATTTCTTATACGTGGGCAAAGTGTCTGAGAATACGCTGCTCGAATGAGAGTTGTCTCTGGCTTGTATCATATTTGCTTGTATTAGGTATTCAACTTTTGTATTTGATTGTAATTAATAATAGCAGAGAGGTTCAAGAGGTTTCAAAATAGATGATGTGATGATGTAATTACGCCTTTATTGCTTTTTTTATTCAGTAGGCCTTGTTCTTCCAGACAATTTAAAGCCATGTGAAGAGAGAAATCCAAATGTTCCCTTGATTTATGCTTTTGGCTTCCAAATTTTCAGACCAACACAGATTAATGAATTGCTTCACATGGATTTCTCTTCCCACAGGCTGTACTCTGATCACTTGCAGGTGCATGTGGTACCTATGTTGAGTTCTAGATGGAAACTGAAGGTTTCGAGGTGCAACCTCCACATTTGTCACACTTCATAATAGGCAATTGCTGAAAGTATTTCTCAAATGCTTTTTACTCCCCTTGTGATTTCCACCTTCTTTTTGTATCACATGCAATACAATTCTTTCCCTCAATACACTAACCACTACTATCTGCCCCTTCACATGAATCTTTTTACAGTGATGCTGGTAAAGGCAGAATTGCATTGATGGGCACCCTAAGCACCAGGAAATCTTGGTGAAATGGCAAAAGTTTTGAATGAAAAGCTGATAAACCTTATGCCTTCACTATCCAGCTCCCACAAACAAAATATTATGTTCATACTGTAATACAAAATGTTAAGTGTAGCCTTTTGGAGTAATTACATCATATCTTCACCTGTGTGGAGGGAAGTGGAGGATCTGTGGCACATTCTGGGGTAAATCTGTAGGGAATATGTTGCACCCATCTGTAAGCTCAATGACTCATTTCAGAACCACCAGTTGCTTTACAGAAACCACAAATTCCTTGTGGCTACCGAGGTACACCCTTCTTCAGTGGCACAGCTAATGAAATCTGTTTGTTAAATTTAAACAAGGGCCATTCTTTAATTTCGTATCACCTTAATTTCACGGCTCGTGTGACATTCTGCTCTGAACCACCTGTCACAGCATCTGAAATACATTTTCACACGGGGAAAATTCCAAGACTTCCTCAGAGGGACACTGAGAGATATCTTTGGAGGGTATTTGCAGCGAGGAGAGACAATCAGAGAAGTGAACGAGTAGAAAAATTAAGGTGAGGCGAGACAGAAGGTGAGTGACAACGCCAGGAGCAGCTCCCGCCGAGTGGGCTGGAGCGGCCAAGGCTCCACTTAAGGGAGATGGCGGGGGCGGGGGTGTCCCCTGCAGCCCTGAGGGAGGGCGGGGGCAGAGGCTGCTTCCTCACGGAAAGCCCGAGGGGCGCAGGAGCTGAGTTGCTATTCCTGCAGCAGGACCGCGGCCCGGGGTTGGAAAAGCAGGGAGGAGGAGGAGGAAGAGGCGGGCGGAGGAGGCCGCGCTCCGCCCCTCCCCTCAGGGCGGGCCGAGTAAAGCCGGTGCCGTCGGCGGCGTCTCTCCCGCCCCTTCCCGCGGCCGCGATGTCGCTGCTCCGCGGGCCGCGGCCCCGCACCGCCGGCAGGAAGGGCCCCAGAAAGGCGGCAGCAGCCCGGCGGGACTGGGATGTAAGTGCTCCCCGCTGCCGGGCGGCTTCCGCTGGCAAAAAGGCCCCGGAGCCTCCGTGCCCACGGCTGGGGGAGCCGCCGCCCTCAGGAGGGGCTGCGCCGTGGAAACGCCCGGGCTGTGTGCGGGTTGGGGCGGGCAGACACGGCGTGTGCCCGGGGACACGGCCCCTCGGGCTTCCTTGGCCCTGGCGGAGACCAGGCCTGCTGCGTCTCCTGGGGAAAGAACGCCCTCAGCTTTGGTGCAGGTCTCGCTTCTGGCGGCCGCCTCGCCGAGGGTAGAACGCTCTGCAGCGCCATGAAAGTGCACAGTAGTATAGTGTTAGTCTAGTTATACTGCAGTTTAAAAGTTGTTTATGGGGTAAATAAAACTTAAAAAAAAGAGTTTGCCCTCAGTTACGACTTTTGACGTGTTCCCTGGTTCCTGTTCGCAGAGTACCGTCCATGATTTGACAGTGCACCGTGCAACTCCTGAGGATATTGTAAGTTTAATAGCACTCACTGCTCTGTCCCTGTGGCAAGGACGTTTAGCTGGTTGTCTGACATGAGAAGTGCTTACCATGCTTATGGGAATGTTTTCTGCCAATGTTTAATCTCTTTTTCAAGCTTCTGAACATGATGTCTCTTTAGTGCTCGTTTTTTGTTTATGATACTGAGCATCCCCAGGTCCAGCAGTTGGTGTTCTTCAGTTTCCTGTTCCCACTGGGAAGCAATAGCTGCAATTTTTATTTCAGTAAATTGTGTGCCATCATAAAAGCATTAAAAGCATAAATACATGAGGGGTTAGTGGATTAGTTGAAGGTCTTACCTCTGCTGAGAAGGGCTGAAAGATGTGCTTTGTCCGAGGAGTCTCTCTAATTCTGAAAATACTCAATTTTCATTGAAACAATTTAACACAATTTCTTTATACTGAGTGACCTGCTGATTGCAAAGTATGTGAGTTTTTTGCAATAAACAGATCATGTGTATTTACATTTATTCAGTTACATTGTATTTACATGAATTTAGATGTGTATTTGCATTTTCTTGATAGCACTGATTACCAGGATGGAAGAGGCAGTATGAACTATTATTGTAAGTTTTGACAGGTTTGTCAGGACAGGTGGTCACAGTAGCAAAGACTTCATTCCACAACTATTTGCCTTGATAGCTTCTTGAGACTTTAGCAAGCACCTCACACATGTAATTTCTTTAATTTGTATTTAAACTATATAATTTATATATAATCTAATTTTAGAAGAAGGGAGACACTATGTCTCGTGACTGACAATGTTAAATCAGGAAAATGCATTTTGTCTTTTAATGCACTTTAGAGGTGCTAGTATTTGGGTTTTGCCTCCCTTTACAGCTGAGGAAACTCTTGCCAAGTCAGTGGTGTAGGGCAGACAGAAATTGAGCCTTTTCCCATTCACATTTGGAACTGCTTTAAATTTGGGTGGGATTGGGATGGCAATACTGATGGCATTTTGCACTTGTAGATGTTTATGAGGTTGTCATTGGCACTAGTGTGAAGTTAACATAAATAATGTCCAGTGCATGAATGATAAAATCAAGAAGAACTCATTAGCAAATTTTGCTTAAGATTGGTTTTTGAAATGATTTATGTTTCTGTAGCTCCGTCGCCGTGAAATACACAAATCAAAAAACAAAGCATTGGCACATCTGGAACTCCAAGAGAAAGCACTGAACAGAAAATGGAAGAAGCAAAGGCAACTGGATGTGGATTCCTTTGAGAAAAGGAAATTGGCTCTGATGCGTGAGGTGAGAGCTGAATTTGCACTTGCAGCCTGCTGCAGGTGATCTGCAGCACTCCTGGAAATCTGCTTGTGCACATGGAAGCCAAAATTGCTCCTCTTGTTGGGTAACTTGATTTCATAGGTGCACAGGCTGTGTGTGCTGCACACATGCAGTGGTTGGAGTAGACTCTGACAATCCAGCTGTTACATGGAATTGCACATTTGACCCAGGTTGCTTGGCTGTGCCCTCTGTAACTCTGCAGGCCTCTTTTCATCTGAACAGGAACTGTTTGCAGAGTTCAACTGTTGTAAAAAGTATGTGTATTCTTATTGCCAGCTTGCCTTTTCTTCCTCATGTCTGGCATTTTTCTTTGATGCAAACATGAACATTTCTCTATCAGGGAGGGACATTGTTTATTTAAACAGAGAAAGTGCAGTGCCAAGGGGGCTGAAAAGGTGAGGCAAGAAGTTGTTAAGGAAGGAAAATTGACATGACAAAGATTGGTGAGCTATGGCTGCCAAGCTTGTCATGAGAGGATTGAGAAGTTTGTTCTCAGCATTCTAAAGCACTCTGACTGTAAATATGTTATGGAATTTGCTTTTGAATATTGAACTGTAGCAGTAAACCTAAGCCTAGTTAACAGAGAGTGGCTGTCACTGAAAAGTGGTGGTAGATCTCCTTTTTCACATGGCAGGTCACTTCTTGCTGTGTGTTACAAAAACTTATCTGAAAATTGGCTTTCAGACCTCTGTACTCACTGAGAATTGTTCATGCTGGTAAAGAATGATGATGAAGTGTTCACTTAGCAGTCAAAATAAGCATGATCTGCTAGTTCTGTAAATGTGCAGCGGACTAACCATCACAATCTTCATTGTTTTGTCTTTTGTAATTTTTCAGAGGTCTCTTTCTGATCTCTGAGAACATTCAAGCATAGACAAACAAATGGAAGTACTTAGAATTGAAGATCACCACCTAGTTTTCTACTTGACCCATTTCTCTGCAATCACAGTAGAATTTTTTGTATTATGGCTGTTTTGCTAATTAAGCCTCAGACTTGGGCTTTTGTTACTTTGGTACTTTTCTGCCAAGCATATTTCAGCAAAATATTCAAAAAACACTGTGAATTTCTACATGACTTTCCCTAATGCAGCCTAGTTTCAATAATACTTCCATGCAGAAATAAGTTATGTGTCAGAAAAGGTAAATTAGACCATATTTTATAATATTTGGCTGGGCTACCTATTATGTGAGTTCATTCTTTTGCAGATGTGAAACTCATGTTAAGGAAATAGTCTTCTATATTTGTTACTGTTTCTAATGAAAATGTACTACAAATCTCACATCCTCCTGAGTGGTTTTCCCCTTTATAGTTAAGAGATTACTTTATTCAGTTTACTCTGTGTTTACTTCTGAATCAGTGAAAAGGAAGACAAAAGGAAATTATGCCAAGCACGATGAAACAGATAGAAACACAGAAACAAAACCAAAGCAGAATAACAAAATAGATAGAGTTACCATTTTCACTTCTCCCTAACTTAAATCTTGTTATTTGCCAGGTCCTGTTGTTCAGAGTTACTGTGGAGACACTGTGTCTTCCAGCAGAGCACAACCACTGAGAATTGTTTCCTTGTCTCTGTTACCTTGGTGATCTTTTAGTTCTGTGAGTGTAACTTTCTAAGCCTCTGGAATCCTGCTCAACTGCAAAAGACAAAAGCTAGGAAGGTGCTGCTATTAGTGTTGTTTCTCATATAGCTGTGTGTTGAACAGACAGATCCCACTAAAGAGTTACAAAATAGATAAGCAAAATTTTAATATTCTGGGGAATCATCTGCATAAAAATGTGAATGAAAAGATAATGAGTTTACTCTGAAACTTAGGACTCTGAATTTGTAGGTATCACACAGATTGGTCTTGTAGCAACTTATTTTTGAAATAATGTTAGTGCATTGCACCAAAAAGTAGAGGTAAATGAATTACTGTAGTGGAGAGATTTTAGGATGAGTCCTGTTTATTTGCTTTGATAACAAGCTGAAGCCAGGAGGGAGGGTGATTTTTAATGAAATTTGTAGGTGATACTAAACTGGGACAAAGCACACTGCTCAGTGAATTTGTCCATGTAAATGGGCCTAAAGGGGTTATAAGATGATACCACCTTTTCTTCTCATCACAAGCAAATGTGAGCTAATCTGCCTTGGGAGCAATGCTCTAAAAATGTTCATAACGTGTTCAGCAGGAGGGAAGAGCTTAGGAACCTGCTGATGCCAAAAAAACTCCTAGTGAGGAGGGTAAAAACAAGCTAATCAGGATAATTTTTGTCTGATTATACACACCACTCTAATTTAAATTACCTTCAGAAAATGAATCCTATAAACTTTTTCTGTTCTATTTTTTTTTTCTTCTGCCGGTCTGGTATAATAACTTTATCTAAGAACCTGCATTGTTTATATGTCAAATGGCTTAATGGAAAACACTAGATTTAGTTTGTATCAGATGTGAAAATTGAACAGGTGTCTGGAAAAGGAGATATGTGAAGTGCTTGAAAGGTGAATATTCACTGACTTGCTAAATTATTATGAGAAGTCTAATTTACTGCAGTGCAATGCAAGCTCAAAAGACTAGAAAACATGGAAACTCAGATACATAGGGATGCTTTGTGACATAACAAAGCATGCAGTAAAAGAGGGGGTTGAGGAGAAACAAGCAAAATGCCATTGCCTAGAATTTTTTGTATGAGGCTAAATGTAAGCCAGCAAAATTACCAATGGACATTGAACAGAACTCTGTGGAAATGACAGCATAGAGTACTGTGAAACAATTTAAAAACAGTTTCTCATGATTCCTGGAGGAGCAAAAATTGTCGGTCAGTTTTCAAATTTTGAGTAGGAGAGCATACATGAGCCTTTTGTGTGAGGTCTTCTGAAGTGCTCACAGTCTCTGGATCAGTTTGGTGAAGGAGGTCACTTGCATATCTCCTCTCAGGTGTTTAAGAATATCTGCTTTCTCCCCAGGTTGTGGGATATAATTTTACTGGTTTTCAATTTCCAGCTTTTGAATGAAGCCAGGCATCAGTGAGGAGCTCTAAATTGTGTTCTGCTCACAAATCCCCATCCCCAGGCAGCTCCATTTGGCTCATGGTAAATGGATGCCTCTTGCTTTGCACTCCAAAACGTCCTTCCTTAGGAGGAACCTGTTGTGATGGACTTCATATACTAGGGACAGACTTTGGGAAAGAAAATTTGAATACAGAAGCTGTATCTTCTGGAGATTCCCAAAATGTCTTCTGATGCCAGGTGTTGTCAGCTGTGTTTACCTCTGTTGGAACTTTGGGTGGTATGTGGCTTAACTTTTAGGTAGGATTTTCAGGAGGCAAGACTGAGTGAAGCAAGTCTGCTTGAATTGGTTTGAATATCATCAAATAGTACATGTTTTGGGTGTCAGATGTAGGTAAGTGTTCTATGACTTAACATTGAGATCAAATTATTTGAGGAATGCTTTCTTTTTTTTTAAATTGCTGTAAATGTCTTTTTTTTTTTTTTTGATGAGCATGTTGTAAATACCCAGCTTCTTGTGTCAGGCTGGAAGGAGAAGAGGGAGTCAAAGGATTTGTTCTAAAGAGAGTCAGTGCTGATGGGGGCCTGAGAAGCAATAACTGTTTAATTTTGCAGAAAAACAGTATGAATTCTAGTTAGTCTGAATGAAGTATGGTGTTCTGATATATCTTATTTAGGGTCTAATTGTGCAATACCAACTTTGCAAATGTTCTTTTGTTGGCTGTTGTCTTGGTAACTGTTTAGAGAAACAATACCAGGGGAAAAAAAAGGAAAGGATCAGTCTGCTCAATGTAAAGTTTCCTTTTGCACTGTACTTTCAGATCCTGTCTGATCAGTACCATTTGCAAGATGTATTGGAGCGATCTGGTCAGGCTGTGGCTGGGGCAAAGGACTTGCTTGAGGATGCTCCTCGCACACGAACAGGTAGCACATCTCATCTCTATTGGCAGCACATTTAAGAGATCTCCTTGCTTTCTGTGAGTAGTCTTGCTTTGCAAAGTGCTCTTTTTAACTGCTTTCATCTCATTGTCTAACGTGGTGTGATTGATCCTGTTCCTGTTGGATGAAACACAGGTGAGGCTATCACCTCCCATGGCAGGGGAGAGTGACTGATGGCTGGTTATTCCACTGTGTTGGTCCACTGTGGAGTTTCACATGTGCTCTGAAACACCTCCCTGCTCACCATTGCACAGCCAAGCTACTGGCCTGTGCAGAGCAGCAGTTTGAGCTGCTGCAATGGTTCTGATTTTCATTGCTGCCTGAGCTGACTCTTTGCTCTGGGATATGGCTGAAGATTTATCAGCAATATCAGCTTTTCCTTTTCTTAATTTGGCCTTTGGATCCTTGTGCTGCTGAAGGCAGGATTGTCTGTTTAGCAAATCTTAAACCTAGGGGGTTTTCTCTTTAGGCTGCCATTCTCTTTTGTTGCTGGGACTTTGATCCTGCAAGCTGCTTCTGCAGGTGGGAAGGACAAAAGCTGAGTATGTGGCCCAGTGTATTAAATTAACCCTATTGTCAGTCCTTGGTGGTTATTTAAAGTGACATCCCTGTGATCCCTTTTTTGTGAAGTACAGGAGCTTGATTTTCAGTACATAATCCTGCAACATAAGTACAGACCAAGTCCTCTGTGTTCTTCCCTGTGTTAATTCCTCTAGGTTTTCCTAATGTAACAATGGCTCCTAACTGTGACCTAGAATCATCTCAAGGACCCATTGTACAAAAAAGTCATCCTCCCAGTCAGCTTTCCATCCTCAATGAATCTGTCATGGATTCCCAGGTAATGTATATTTTGTTCCATGCATACACATCCTGTGGCTCTTTTGTTTGCACAAAATAAGATTATGCAAAGATAAGAATTTCCAAGCAGAACTAAATTGGTTTTTGTTGATAACATTCATAGAAGACCAGATCAAACAGAGGTGAGTTTCTTTTGTAAGACTCTGGGAATTGTGATTTTTTGATTTAACTCTCAGATATGAGAAACAAATACCATTATGTCTCCTCACATAAGCATGCCCTCCCTTTTATATTTTGGAATTCTCAGAACGAGTACAATGTGGTTACAGTCTAAGAGAAGAACTTTTGGTGTCACTTAACTAATTGCCATATTTCAGAATATGTCTCTGATTTACCAATTATGTCTGCATATATGGGGACACAGCTATTTGCATCCCAGTTCACTCCACAGCCTTGATGACTCCTACAAGTTTTACTTTTAATACTTTGCATTATTTTGCATTTATTCAGATTTGTTGTAAACAATTTTTAAATTGTTTCAAATTTAATTTAGTTTGCCTTTGGGCTCTGTTTTCTTTTAATAACATATTGTAGCAGGAATGCTCACTGGTGTTTGATAACAGGCATGTGGTGCTCCCAGAAAACTTCCCTCTGATGGAGACCAAACAGGCTGTTGGGAGCAAAAGTGATGGTGTCATGTTCCCACGGTTCTCTACTTCCATTTCCTACTATCTTGCAAAAATATCTGTAATTTGAGTTGTGGTACTTCTGTGTTAGGTATTTTGGTGTGGCGTTTCTTTTGCCATTTTTTTAATGTGAGGAGTTAACTACAGCGTCTTTGTAAGCTGTGTCACTGGATGCATGCTGCAAGATAAGCTGAAATTTTTAAAAGGAGCATGTACTGATTGTGTGCCAAGCTTCTGTGACTTCTTACGTGCCTATGAAAATCACAGTTAAAGGCTATCTGGTGAAACCTACCCAGCAGCTCAGGAACTTGGTAGTTTGAGGAACCCTAATTCCAAATTTGGTTTTTTGCATTTAGCTATAGATGTAGTACATAGGATTGTATTTTGTTCTGGTTGCATTTTACACACAGACTATAAATGTAATTTTGCAGATCTCATTATGAAGTTATTTAGCTTGTAATGTCAAATGACTGAAATGTTACAAACTGTATGGATTCAGGTTGCTTTTCTGTATTTTGCCTGTTGTGTCTCTGTTAACAGCCTTAACAGCTTTTAGTTTATCCTCTAGTTTGCATGGATTTTCATATTTAATATAAATCATACAAAGAAAATATTGGTTATTGAATTGGTCACTTGCTGTGTTATTTTCAGAGGCAATTGTCAGTATCAGTGTTTCTTAGGAACTAAAATCCCCCAGAACTTCCTACAAATGGGTGTGGATTTGGTTGGTTTTTTTTTTTTTCTGTGTGATATTTTTATTTTAAGCATGTTTGGGAGGGGAAGACTAAAACAAATGTTCTTGGGTTTTTTCTTGAAACAATTTCTTTACATTGGTCTTTAACTTCTTCTGAATTCTGTTTTGTTTTCTTTGTTGTCTCTTGAGAAGGCTCTTAATGAAGAGGAGGAGGAAGAAGCATTATCAGAAGATGGACACCATGATGTTTTGGGTTTCAAATCCAGGATCAGTTCTGACAGGTCAGTACAAATACATTCATTCATGTTTCTGCCTGCTTGACACTGGAAACAGATGAAGTTAAAAGGGTGGTGAATGGGTAGAGTTCAGTTAGTTCTTCTGTTTCCCTTTGCCCTCTTTTCCTGATCTCAGAATTCCAGGGAAAGACTTTGTTGTAACATTGAGACTGGGAATGAAAGTGAGCAGAGAACTCACCTGAGCAATTGCAGATAATTTTAGGAGCTCTGTCAAGACAGATAATGTGGAATCATGCCATTGTCCTGTTACAATTCACTGTTATTCTTGTTTTGAATGTAGGCTGCTTCGGTTGTTGAGAAAAGAAAATTCCTTGGTGAATTCTCCATTGTGGGCTGAAAAGGGTGTGAGAAAAACCACCTTATCACAGGAATCAAATGTGCCTCGGACTCCAGCAACTGTTTCCCCTTCATTGGACCAGTCAGGTTGGGTTTGCCAAATCACAGCAAGGTTGCTGAGCTGTTCACAGATCCTGTCTGGAGTTCCTTTCCTGGGTGGGGTCTGAGACAGAAATGTATGCTAATTTGGCTCAGATGTATTTTCAGACTAAAAAGCCAGCTCTTATCATAAAATTACTCTAGAACATACTGCTGTTAAGGACATGCCTGAAATATTTCACATGTACTTTTTTTTTTCTTTGTTTTGTGTTTAAATCAGCCCTCAATGCTACCAGTGTAATCAAGAGAACTCATTCAAGACTTCAGAATGAAGATGAAAAGAGTCTGTAGACTCCATTGACACTGTGAGACAAGTGCTGAACCCAAACTCAAGGAAACAAAAGCAAATTGCAGCAAAGAGTTAAGTACTTCTAAAAATGAAACACCCTTTTTCCAAGATCCTTAATGTCAGAAAATGTGGGTTGGAAGGGATTTTTGGAAGTCATTGCAGGGCTAATACCAAAGTTTGGTGAGGGGGTCCTTGAGGCCTGAGCATATCTGAGCTGGGTGTTCCACAGCTCCTTGTCTGGTGTATTTCCCTGTGTTCTGCACGTTCATTGGCAAAACCGAGTCCAGGGAAGTTGGGAACCATAAAAACAGCCCTTGGAGGCTGCCCATCACCTTGCTGCCCATGGAGCCCTCTCCTGTGCAGGACTTATCTAATTTTGATCCAGATTTGTGTTGTGTGCTGCACAGGTTAAGGATCCATTTCAGTCCCCATATCCTGTGTGTTTGTATGAGGGGACTGGCATCAGTTGCAAGCTGTAGCATAAAAGGAGAGTTGCTTATTGAGTATGAGAAAGCAGCTGATGTTTTTCATTAGCAAACTATTTCCATGCATTTAGCTGGAAAGGAGAAAAGTACAAACAGGTGTATCCAAGATAAAAGCAACAATCAGTTGTCCTTGAGAGATACTACTGTGGCAGCAAAAAATGTGGTTTTTAGGATCTGAAAATAGCTGGAATAACTAGGGGACATTCTTTGATGGTCTGTTTCATCTTATGGCAAGAGAGGGCGTTTCCTTTGATTTACTTCAATAAACAATGCAATTTCATTGGTACTGTGAAGATCTCTATACAAATTGAAATTCCAGTGACCCCTTTTTCTTCCCCTTCAGTGAAAAGAAAGCAAGCTGAACAGAACTCTGCAAGACAAAAGAGGGGTGATTCTCCAGCTAATTTAATGCAGACTGACCTTCAGAGGGACAGCAAATCCAGCCTAGATGTTCTCAGCCACATGATCCAGGAAGTAGAGCATGAACTGGAGGAATATGAGCGATGTACAGGTCGTGAGGTGCCAAAGAAAGAGAGAAGTGAGGGCCTGTCTGGGTTTACTCTGTCCCTGGTGAACGCTCTCTGTCGCTTGATGCGCTACCTCAAAGAGGTGAGAGACTCAGAACTGCTCCTGGAGAGTGAATGAAGAAGGGTGTGAAGTTATTTCACAGATGGGAACTTTGGTCTTTTCTGGCTACCAAGCATTTTACATTGAACTCTGATTATCATTGCTTATTACTAGGTTTGCATGCAATTGGGAGTTTAAGAGTTTTGGTTTGTCAGGCACTGGTTGGTTAGGAATTGGTATCCCTAGTGAAAATGGAGGAGTTGACTGCAGTGAAAGTCTCTCAGTGTCGAAGGACAGAAAATACCAATTGAAATAATTTAAAATTTGTTATTTACATATACTCAGAGTTGTAGCAGGGTAGTAACTACAGCATTGTTTGCAAATTTATTTTCTTCCTTTGCCTTCTTTGCCAAAGATGATGCTGTTGTCACCAGAGCAGTGGCAAATCCCCTATTTTCCTTGAGGGATTCCTTAGTCCTCTTTTACTATCCAGAACAGAAACTTTACCTTAAGCAAGAATGACCTGAAGTGCTCACTATAACAATGCACAGCTGGGAATTAATGGAATTTCATACAGAAGATCACCTGTGTGCCATATAGAAGCTTTTTTTAAAAGAGAAAAGGGGGGGAAAAAGTGTGTTCCAATCCATCTGTATCCCAGAGCTATCAAGAGGCTGTAGTGCCTCACAGATGATTTGGTCTATGTGACATGTGGAACTCTCTTATTTTGGTTCCTTTTTGGAGTGTATAATAATTGAAAGGGGGAAACCCATCTTATTTTAAAATTCTACATTTTTTTCTCTTTCCAGATGTATAATAACTTAATCCTTGTGTTACTTTGTATTTAATCTGTATGGAGGAATTTACTTTGATTAAGTCCTGGAAGCAAATAGTAAATAATCAATCCAAGAGAGAAAAGCAGCTGCCATCAGAAGATGGACTTCAGCTGAGAAAGTCTTATGTTTTAAAAAAATGTTAATAATGCTTGGTTTTTGTTAAAATTGTAATACCAAAGCAGAGAATCAAATTTGGTTCTTTGGCAGTTATAAGGAAGGATCTTAGAATTTCAGTAGAATGTTTTCTGTTTATTAGGAATGCATCAATTTAATAGCATCTAGTTTGTGTTATAAATGTAATTGCAGTTATAATCCTATTTAGATTGTCTTTAAATTTTCTACAGAAATGAGTTATTCCTGAGCCTCAGACATCTTCCAAAGCTACTCTCATAATTTTTCTTTTTACCATTCCATCCTTCCAGAAGTTGATTGTTTGCATAGTTGTCTGTCACACACACAAATTTACCACTTAAATTCTTAAGTAAGCAATATTACAAAGTCACTCAAGCTGCATAATGTGGTTAATTGTATTCAGGTTTGCTTGAGATAGATACTGCATTCATATTCTAAAATGACTTTTCTCCTTTTCAGGGAGGTTTAATTACAATTATAATTTGAGAATTTGCTGGGAAGAAGCCCAGCTTGTCTTGAGTGTTTCATAAAACCTGGTCCCTGTGATGCCAGACATAGATCAAGCACTTGTTTGCACCATCTGTCTTGCTTAGCCAACAGAGTTAGCAGAATTCCAGTGCCTGAATTGTAACTGGCCGTGCTTTTGAAGAACATGACTTTGCAGAGAATATTTAGAAAGGCCCTGATTTTAGTTAGACAGTTAGACACTCAGTCTCCATGAGGTTTCAAAGCTTTTAGAGATTCCCTTCCTCTCCTTCCAGTTTTGCTGCGGAAAATCAGAAGGATTGCAATAAAGGATGCTGCCTAATTTATTCTCAAAATTGTATCTAAGAAGCAGGAGGAGAAACTTGAATTACGAATCTTCTATGAAAGTGTTTTTATTATGTGATTAACAAACCAACACCTATAAGAAGGAAATAGTGACTATGGGAGAGGCTAGAGAAAAAGAAATCTTTGCAAAACTATATGAAATTCTTAAAGGGAAATGGATAAGTCTGACTTGTTTTCTAAACTAATTTTTAGATCACCTTCCAAGTGTTAGAATGAATCATTCCCTCCTCACCCTCGTTCTGCTGAGAAAGCTGTTTCTTTGCCAGACCCACAAAGAGTATGGGCATACTCCCTGAATCTGCTGCTCTGTTCTCCCTGTCTGCTCCATGTTCTGGTGCAGTCTTAAAGCTCCCATGATCAGAGCCACACCTGCCAGTGGGCTGGGATGAAAATACTTCTTTCAGGGTATACCAGACCTAAATCCTGCCTGGGGTAGGAATAGATGTTACCCTGATGGTTTCCCTATGCATAAATAGGACAGAGCTGCTTGCAAGCTTTTCCTCCAAGACTAGGTTAGTGCTGTGAAGGATTAGTAGATACAGTAGCTCATCCAGATGATCTAAGGCACCAGAAGCTCCATCACTGCTACCAGGGTAAAAGTGCTTCTCTTTTCAGAAATCAGACAGCACAAAAGAGGCCAGATACAGGATTTTTTATCCATTTTCTGAGCCAGCATGCTTCACTTGGATCAATACAAAAATCCCTGTTCTCTCCAGCTGGAAGGGAAACAGAAAATGGATGGTTTGCCTTTCATGTACTTAAGGGAGATGTATCTGCTTGTCTTTTTCCAGTGGAGTATCTGTGATTTATTCTCAAAAATATTAATTCATTCACATTATGTGGATGCAGAGCTGTTTGGTTATCATACTTTTGAAACCTTCTAGAACTTTTTCTCTCTGATGGAAAACATTAGAAAGCAAGTATCTTTTCCTTTTCTTAGTCAAATTTGTCTTCATTAATGAATTAGGGAAACTAAAGATTAGGCACAAGTAGCATGGGAACCTGACAAGCATCAGCACACCTGGAATTATTTGATTCCTGCATGAAGATACAGTGACTTAAGAAGCTGTATCTGTGCAAGGAGAAAATGCTTTTAGTTACATCCTGTAAAAGCTGTAAAGGCAGAAGAGCAAGGATGTCTGGGATTCCCTACAGTGTCCTGGAGGATCAAAGACAAACTCTGACAGTTCTCAAGGCTGGACAATTTGATTTTGTCATAAAAGTAATGAAGTTTAGCAATAGTGGGAAGAGCTCTTACATTATGATGTCATCATGACTCATTTCTGTTTTCAAATGAGTCTGTATTGGTTTATAGTAAGTTTTCAATTTTTTTCTCTATCTTTAGGCTGAAATGCAGCTGCATGAGAAAGAGATGATTAGGCAGCAGCAGAAGGAGATGTTGGATGAACACAGAGAACTGATTGATGCTCTGACTGCTGAGGTTCTTCAAGTAAGGGAAGAAAACATGACTATGCAGGTACTGTATTAGAATTGGGTTGTATTAGAATTCTGAGCTCTGTTCTGGAGATTTTTAACCATAAACAGAAAGAAAGTGATAAAATTGAGCAAGGAGCCCAAGAATTACAGTAGCAGGTATGGGTATGAAATATTTGGAAAGTCATTTGTTTATTTAACTTCAAAGCCTGAGAAAGTGCTGGTTCTGTGAAACTGACCTTTACTTTATCCATCTAAAAGTTTAGGCATCTTCCTTCACATTTCTATACTGTTAACACTGTTGGAGCAATGAGTAGATGTAATAATACATTTTCCTTTTTTTAGGTTCTAGTGGAGGTGGATTTGATCAATGGCTACATTTGGGAATTATGCAATTAAGAAACCTTAGAGAGGAAGTAATGTCATGAGTAAGAAAGGCAAAACAAATTATTTGTAAATGAGAAACATGGAGACAATAATATTTAATTCTCACTGGAATCCTGCAAGATCATGCAGTAGTATTAAGGGGCCAAATTTCTTCTCTCTACTTCTTGTAATATATAGTTTTCTAATTTATGTTGGTAAAACACAAATTTCTGTAATTCTGTGTATGGTTTGTTTTTCCTCCTTTAGAAGAAGCTTCAGCAATACATGGCAGTAACAGATGAAAAGCTGATGTGTCTCACACAAGCATTTAAGGGCCTCCCTTTGGTAGAACCTGAAAGAGAACAAAGTTCAAAACATTTGGGAATTGCAAGCAGAGGCCCAGCAAACAGCCAAGGTATGTACAATGAATGTGTGAAGGATGAAAGAGGAGTGGGTAGTTTATCCCTGTAGTGGAAAATCTGGTATTTGATAGATGCCTCCTTGCACAAGTTCCTCTTGCAGAAGCATGAATGTCACTTCTGTAAATTCACAGGCCATAGGTTCTGCTGTGAGCACAGGCAAAGGAGGAGAGTAGCATTCCAAAGTCAGTTTCTTTCTGAGGCTCCTAAAAGAACCCCAGAAACCCAAAGAAGTAAAACCCCACAGAATCAGGATCTCAGCTCCCTGTTGCTGGGCAGCCTGGCAGTCTGAGGTTGGTTCTTCCATGAGACGCTGGGGGTCGCTGCTGGCCAGAGCAGCAGCAGCTGAGGCCGGGAGCCAGCCAGTCAGGTGTCCTTGGTGTTTGTGGCTCTCTGAGGGCAGAGTGACCAGCTGAGTGCTGTGTGACACAGAGACAGGCTGAGCTGAGCCAGCTCACATGGGTGGCCAAACTAAACAAACAGGATTCACCTTGGACTGTTATCCACCTTTCACACTGAGTTCCCTGCCAGCTGTCTTTCCTGGTCAGTTGTTTAAATGTATTGCTTTTGCTCCCAAAGTCAGTAACTTCTTGTGAATCCCAAGAGTTCTCACAGTTACTTGTATTCCACAGTTAAATGTTGGTTTTGTGAATCTTTCTGTAGCTAAAAGCTTTCTTCTTGGAAAGATTATCTTCTTCAGAAGAAGTCACATACCAGATCCTTTTCATGTGATTGACCCAAGTCTTGTAAAAGCAAACCAAAGGAACCCACCCCCAAAATATAAAATCCAAACAGTCAGAAAAGCACCCCTCAAAAAACTCCCAACCTAACACCTAAACCTTCACATTCATCAATTCTGCAGCACTAAATTTTCAAATCTTTTCCTTATTTTCCTTAGTTAAAGGAAGAATATTTTTTTTTTTTACTGAAGAGACCTCTCATTTGAATTAAATGATAGTAAGATCAGCAGAGCTCAAAAAAGCCTTGGATGGTTTTCTAACAGCATTGTTGCCATCAAATTTATAATATGGGGGTTTAGGACAAGTGCATAAGTTGAATTTCTCAAGAGAATGTTGCCAAATGCAGCTCAGATAGTTCAAGACATGTATCTGTAAGTCTCATGCATGAGCTACAAACAGATCTCATGCCACTGTCCTGAAATTGTGAGGCTTTGTGTAAGAGTTCTTCTTGCTCTTATTGCCAGTCAAGATTTATCATTTGCTTGAGTGAAAGACTTCTGCACCTGGACACCAGCAGAAAGGTGTAGAACATACTCTATTCTTGTCTGTCTTTTCAGCGTCTGAACATAGGAGTTGTTACTGATATTTTCCTACACTGCCATTTCACTATAAGTAATTTTTGGTTGGTTTGTTTTGTTCATTTCTTTAACTTTTATCCCTGCTTTGTCTTTTTCTTTAGCAAAACCTGATATGACCTACCCTGAGCTCAGGACTGAAGTAGGCAATAGGGAAAATATGCTGAAATTTCCACAGGAAGAACATCCTTTCACATTTCACCCAGGGCCAGGTGCCTCAAGTGATATGAGACCTGGTGGAAGCTTCCCAGCTCACATCTTCCAGCCAGCTGTGCTGTTGTCCCCACCACAGCAGAAAAGCAGTGAGGAATTGTTTCATTTCCAGAATGGTGAGATTTCTCTGACTGCAGTAGATTTAGGAGTCTGTGTTGTGTGTTACTGTTTCAATCTCACACTACCTCTGAAGATGCATTTTCCATGGAAAATTTTTTATCTGTATGCCTAGGCAAATGACCCAATAGCTGGAATATCCTACTGCTGCACCCAGATATGCATTTCCTTTGTTGCTATGCCTGTTGCTGGACAGCCTTTACACTTCCTGTTTTCCATCTGCTGGCAGCACTCCTGCCAGTGGCAATCCAGACATTTTATTCTGTACTCACTTTGATTATCATATCTGTGATTGCTGAAGCTCTTTGTCAATGACCTGCAGCACATCATTTCAGATTTCCACCTGCTGATGGTGTAATCCAGCCTCCATCACCTTCAATGATGAGACCACTGAAGCCTGGAACTCTGGTTCTGCAATGTTGCAGACACAACAGGATGTCTGTAGGCTGTGTGCTCCTGCTTTGAGCCAATCCCCCCAGCAAAGGGGTTTTTGGATGCTATGGGAGCCAGGTTCCCATTGGGTTTCATTCCATACACAGCAAAGGGTTGAGCAAATTTTGGGTGAAATTGTGTTGCCGGATAACCAGGTAGCTCAGTCTTGTCTCAGTATCCATAGCTCAGTTTTGGTTCATGGGAGGAAGAAAGTTCATCAGGGTGGTTAGGGAAGGTGTTTCTCATTTATCCTCACTGAAGTGAGCAGGAGGAAGCACTCTGGTTGGAAAACTGAGCTGTTTCCTGCTACAGTTGTCACAAAAAGCACATGCATCCCACTGGACATGCCAGGCCCTGGACAGCACCCTTGTTGAGAGGCAGATAACTACATCCATGGCCAGAATCATGGTGGCTGGCAAGAAGGAGGGTAAAGAATGGGTTTTGGTGTTTTTCTCCTTTTTCCTCCCTTTCAGCTGTTGTTTTGGAAGCCTTTTCCAAGTCATAAAAATAACCAAAAGTTTTGATTTTTAAGGAGTTGGCTGGGCAATTGGAAGTTTATATCTAGTTCAGCCACTTAGTGGGCTGCTGTGCTGTGAGGAGGTACATAAACAGTCTGGAGGAAATGAACTACAAAAAGCAATGTCTGGTTTCAGTCCTATTGAGAACTGTCAGATGTCTTCTGTCATTTGAAACAGCAATGCAGAACTGTATTCCAAGATTTCTCTAAAATATATTGTTCTTCTCTTAAGACTGATGCTAAGTGGCCCAACAAATGTTAAACTTAATGAATGTTTCTTTATGCTCATAGCTTCATAAAACACACTTGAGTGTAATTTTTTAAGTGTTCATCTCTGCTCAAGAGGCAAAAACTAAAGCTTGTGAAGGAATGGGCTGTTTGGTGTATGAAGCATGGAAAATCTGGTTTTGGTCACAAAAATCAAGATGGGCTTAGCATGTACAGCAGGCAGTGCTGTAACTGTAGTTGAGTCTCTGTGGTGTGTTATCTCTTTGCTGATGATGACCACAAAACAATACCTGGCTGCTTTGTTGGCCACTCTGCTTCCTCTTTAGGGGCTGAGTAGTTAGTTTATTATCATGCCAAATTCTTGTATTTTTTTGTTTCAGTATCCTGAAAGTTTTGTTAATAACCCAATATCAGAACTGAAACAAAAACTTAGTTTATCAGGTAAGGTAACTGCATTTTGGAAAATAGAGGACTAACTAAGAAGTAGTATTTAATCTGTCAGCTAAGAAATTTGAAACAATGTATCTTCTTAGTGACTACTCTGTCAATCTCGAATTAAATCATTTCAATGTAAGACTGTTTGCAATACGAAATACCTAGTGAGTTCTTACAGCAAGATATTGCATAGAGTGGTTTTGATCACTACCATAAAACCATTCAGGCCAGATGCTACAATTCAAATTCCTGCTTGATTATTAGTAACTTGATGAAGTAAAGTCACTGTTAGTTTCCTCAGTGAGGATCTTGTGTCACTGTCCTCACTGTTCCTTTATTTTGTGTTTGTAGTACTGGCAGCCATTTCCCAGTGTGCTGAAAGAGAGCTGTGCAAGGAAAGGAGCTTGCCTTCCTCCCTGAGGACACAGAGCACAGCTGAGGAGAGCTGCCCCATCTCTCAAAGGCAACCACTTCCTCCTGCAGACAAAAACTTGGAGAGTTCCCATGAGAAAACCAATCTGTCCTGCCCAGGTGACCCTGGAAAAAACAGCACAGCTGAAGAGTTCCTTCGAAATGGTGATCTTCTGGGACAGATAGCTGAGCTCTCACGGCAGAATGCTCTAATTAAAGCTCAGCTGAGCAAATTCAGAGGTGTCCCTGGAGACAAAAGTGATTGTCTGCATCCAGGCCTGACACAAAATGCAGATCCTAGTCCAGGCTCTTCACAAGGACAGGTCAGAATTTAGCAGGAAAGGAAGGCTGGATCTCCTTTCTGATGATCTGCTTTCCCATAGTTTACTGGTGCTTTTTTGTCTTTCATGTTGTCACTTACTACTTGTTTGCTTGGAGATTTGTTATTTTTATTATTATTCCATGAGCAGATCAGCAGCAGTTTCTCATACTGGGCCTATGTTATACATGGGTTCTGAAGAAGGTTGTAAGGTTATGCTGCAACAAGAGGTGGTGTTGCAATGTGATCCAGGCTCTTGCAGTTTGGATACTGTTAGCAGTGAAAGCACTGCACCAGCCCACAGCTTCTTGTCAGGCTTGTAAAATGCATGTTTAAAACCATGTCATCTCTCCTCTGCTACTCTGACCCAAAGGCAGATGAGATTCAAGTTAGTGCAAGTACATTTTTGCAAATGTTTGATCATGGTGTATGTGCTTGTTGGGTCAGTCCTGTCAGTTCTCTTCTGTGAGAATGCCAAAGATTTTGGGAAAGAGACCTTGAAGGCTTCAGTTTAAGTGGAAAAAATTAACCTGCAACTAAGCAGTTACTCAGTAGGATCCCAGTGAGTGAAGTTCACATCACAAAAACATCCCTGCCTTGCTGTTGTCTTTTGTTCTATCACAGTGGCTGGTTGACTGCTAAATTAAGGATCCTGAAGATTTTTAATTTCTTCATTTAAATGTAGGCTGAGAGTGTTGTCACTTTCACTTTGGGTTATGCTGTGTAGTATTTAGTCATTTGGTAGTACAAGGTGATGCAAATTCTTAGTAAGTGTTGTTTTGTGGAAGTAATTAGTGACAGGGAGGGGAAGAGGTCAAAGAAATCAAAACCTGGCTTAAAGATGAGTTCCAGGACACTGCTGCTAGAAACCTGCTTTTGTTCCCCTACACCCTCCTGAATGTGTCTGTGGTTATGTATATTCTTAATTGTAGTTAATTGCTGAGTGTTTATTGGGTTTGGTTTGGTGGTTTGTTTTGGTTTGGTGTTTTGGGGGGTTTTCTTGTGGTTTAGGGGAGGTTTTTTGGGTGGGGGCTTGTCCAAATTTTTTCTTTCTCAAATTATATGGACAATAGCTGTATTTTCCTACTTGAGGGAAGACCAGTATAAAATATTGTAATGTTTAATCAGTTGAGGACTTAGATACAGGACAGTAAAAGGGCCAAAATCAGGTTTTTCACAGAAGTGCTACATAATTATATTCACTTTCAGTTTGAAAACAAAATGCATAGAAGTACTTGAAATACATTGTATGCCCTCCTTTAGGGTGAAAATTGTAAATATTTCATTGGAAGTAATTATCCCATTATCCAAGTAGAGTCATCTCATGGTATCAAGGAGCTTGGAGGAAAGGATAGCGGAGCTGAATCGCCAGAGTACAGAAGCACGGGATAAGCTGTTGCAGTTGATAGACCAGCAGAAATCAGCTGCTGCTGACATGGTCCCTCCCATGCTGTCTCCTGTTCCACCCCCATCCCTGAATTACACTGGTGAGTACCCAGCTTCAGGAGGAACAAAACTAGTCAGGCTGTTTTTCTCCTTTGGTGAGTCCTTATCTTACTGGATCAGTGGTTGTGGTCAGAATTACACTTGCTGTTAATGCCTTGTGGTACAAACACCTCTTACTTTAGAGAGCTAAAAACATATCAGCTAAACCTCTGCTGAAGTTAGCTTAGTGATTAGTCTGCTGCAAGTACTGTGCTTCATGTTAAACCTGATCTTTGCTGTGTCTGAAGAACAGGTGCTACATTTAGACAGTAGTAGGAACTTCTTCACAGAAAGGGTTGTCAGGCATTGCAATGGACTGCACAGGGAGATAGTAGAGTCATCATCCCTGGAAGTGCTTAAAGACAGACTGGATGTGACACACAGACAGTGCCTTGGTCTATTTGACAAGGTGGTGTTCAAAGCTTGGAGTTGATGATCTCTGATGTATTTTTCACCTTAATTGATTCTGTGGTAATCTCTGGTGGTCAGCACTGGGTTTTTTAATCAGTCCTCTGTTGTGCAGAATCTTGGGTGAAAAAGACTTAAGTATTCACATCAGGCTTCTAAAACTTATGGTAGAGTGGTCATCCTATTCTCAACCTCATTTCAGTTTTTGTCATTTGGGTAGTCTTTCCATCAGACTGTCTTGCTGAGTTACTGCCTGTGCTAATAGAAAGGAGCTCCCAGTCATGTAACGAGGTAGTTTAGCTTAGAGAATATACTTGCTGGTTCAAGATTCATAGATTAGCTGCCATATGTAACTGTAAAAAAAGATTACTTTGCAGGAGGTCAGGGCTGCTTTATCTTTTCATGGAGTTATTGTCATTGCAAGCAGAACTGCATCTGGCCATGTACACATGCTCTGTGTGAGACACCTGTCCTTTCCCCTTAGAAACCACAGAGGATGTATAGAGGGGGAAGGACTTGGAGAGAGGAAGAAGGGGGAGGAGGGAGCAGCATGTGAGCATTTGAATGCAGGTGCCTTTGCAGTGACTCCTGGGTTGGTTCATAACACTTTCAATGCTTGTTTGGCTGTTTTAATGTAAATTCAGCACAATAAGTAAAATCTTAAAGCAGCAAAGGTGAGAGATCAGAAGTCTGTAAGCCTGTAATTGCCAAAAAACACAGAAAATTTAACCATGGAAGAATCATTCTATATATGTGAGCATTGTCTGTAGTTGCTCTGAGTCTCTGCTTCCATTGTCAGTCATTTTCAGAAAGTGAGTATGAGACTGATGTTTAACCTGTTGCTTTAATTCTAGTCTGTGTGTCTGTGCAATTGGGAAGAGGTTGTAATGCCTCTGGAAAAAAGAGTAAAACAAAATTAATGTTGTGTAATGTTGCTGTGTTCTCACCAGAATCAATTATTTATCACCTAGAAAATGCAAGGAGGACAGTTGAAGTGTCTGTTCCCATGGCAGTGGCTGTGGACAGCTCCAAGGAGGACAGTGTTCCCCATGCCAGTATGACCAGTATAAGAAGGTAAAAGTTCAGCCTTTACTATTTCATATTTTTAGTATCTTAATTACCAATGTGGCAGAAATTGAACACAATGGAGAAATTGCCATTGGTTTTTGGCTTTGTGGATTTTCCCTTACTTTTTCATATTAAATTCTGCAAGTGGGACAGAGGTCTAATAGCTTTTCCACAACTTCCTATGTTTGTATTTAAAATATGTGCAATCTGACACAGGACAGATGACATGTGTTGTTGAAGACTGCTGATGAGGAGTCCTATCTCAGGATCAGAGATAATATTCTAGTAGTCACTTCCATTTTTCACTTTTTAAATCTTATTTTGAATATTTTCAGGACTGTAGGAGACTCCAGCAAACCTTTAAGTGCAACATCAGAAAGTGCCAAATTAACTTCTGTCAGCCAAAGACCAAAGGTGAGACTGAAAAATCTTCAGCCAGAAAATTTGAATATGTTGTCATAAAAGGGAAAAGATAATCGTAAGATGGATGAAGGGAGGCGAGCTCTGTCCTGTTGTAAATATCACAAGGCTATTATCAGCCAGTTAGTGGCAGATTGGATTACAGACCATTATTGGTAAGAAGAGACCTGAGAACTAGTGACATTCAATATTTTCTGCCATAGAGTTGTTTATAAGTAACCCTTTCCTGCTGTGGCATCTTTGTGTGTTAGAACTGGAAACCTTGGGAAGTCTTTCCCTGGTGGCTCCAGAGAATCTCAAGCCATGATTATGATGTAGTGGTAGAGCCACAGTCAAGAGGCAAGCAAGCTCTTCCCTAGCTGTTGCAAAAGTCCCTTGCTGAAGGATGAGTAAATCCAAATGTAAAAAGAGCCACAATCTATATTTCTGACCCCTGGTGTGCAAAGAAAAGCATAGCCTGTGGTGAGATGCTTTTACAGGGAGATCTGCAGTGGTACACCAGATAAACCAGTCATAAGAGCTGTTTATAGGCTTGAAAGCAACCATCAGGACATACCAATAACCTAAATTAGGCTTGATAAGGAGAACAGAGCTAGGGTCCAGGACTTGCTATCCTGACAGCAAACTATACATCCCTAGAAGGGAAATTTGAAATTATTAAGGTAGATGTGGCTTGAAGTAGGTGGTGTGACTCCCTCCATGGTGCCAATGGCAGACAACAGTTCTAACACACAGGTCTATGGGAAATTTACTGTACATGAATCTCAACTGGTTTCTTCTTTTACAGGTAGAAAAGCAAAAAGAAGAAGGATGGTTTGCATTGTCAATGCACGTTATGTAAAGGAAGCTGAGCTCAAGTCCTGTATTTTTTAAATATTTTTTATTAACTACAAATAAATCACAATCTCTCTACAGATGTGCAGTTTAACTCTGAAGTGTTTTCATGTCAGTGCCATTGGTATAGAAAGGTCTGTGTGCTTACTGTATTTGTGCCCTGCAGAGCACTCTAGGAAGCCCTGGGAATGAGTTTCTGAGCTGTGACACTGCTGTGACCTTACACCTTTTCACCAAAAAAATCTTTCATGAGCTTGTAAACTCAGGCTGCTGCAGCTTTACAAGTGAGCACCTTGATTCCTCTGTTAGGTGTGCTGAAGGCAGGAGGTTTTAGAAATTGCCTGTGAAAATTTCTGGAGCGTTTGTTTGCACAAGATGTGGGAATAAAATGTCAGGAAGAGCTGAGATGAGGGAAGGTACCTGCATTGAAAAGGAACCTGGAGATTAGGAAGCCAGTCTGTTTCTGGTGGATAAGTATTTGCATCAGAAAGAATTTATTCCTTCTGTGGTTTACAGTTGCTCCCAAAAATTGTGTTTTCTGTACAGTTAGCATGTTAGGGATTGCATCTGGACTGGAGGATTGTTTTTTTAAAATCTCATTTAATATTTTTATAGTAAATATAATGTAACTATTTGAAATTAAAATCAGAATCTCTATTTGTTGTGTACTAAGGTATGTTGTCTTTGATATAACAGAAAACTGATACATATAATCGTATTAAGCTGGTTTGCTGTGTATTTATGTAATATTCTAATGGCCATGGTCCTTATATTGGTTTTATTTGACTTTTTAAAGTAGTCATTATTTTGTTAGCAATGATTACCTATAAAATTTAAGACTTTGAGGAAATGTTTTGATAGCTGTTCCTTACCTTGTAGTTAACCTTGCCAAAAACATGTATGATGGAGATCTCTAAAAATTTGCAAGTCTGGGAAAGAAAATAGCTGCAAGTAGCAAAAACAGACTTTTTTTTTTAACTGTGAAATTTCCTCCAAAAGGTAGTTATAGGGTGGAGCCAGCCTCTGTCCTGTCAGTCAGTTCGGTTATAGGAGAATGAAGAAAACATGCTGCTGCTGCTTTTTTTTTTCTGTTTTGTTTTTTGTAAAGGAAGGGTTCTTCTAAACAGATCTAGAAAATTAAAAAAAAAAAAAAAAGGCAGGATTCAGAAGAGGATCTGTTGAAATATTCATTGATGCTTCCATGATTTATTTTTCCAGTGGGAAGTGAAGAAAGTTTATATTTCTGTATTTTGTGAAATAACAGTTAAAATTGCTTGGAAGAAATCCCTCAACTCATGAAGAGACAGCAGTGCCCCAGTTGGGATGGGACTGCTAGCAATAACCATAGTGCCACAGGTTAATGCTGGTGCCTCTGCTAATGTTTGCTACAAATGCTCTGGAATTAATGAGAATTCCTTTTAGAATGCAGGATTGGAATTAAACCTTTGAGTCATCTATTTTCTTTATCTTGGAAGTCTCTAGATGGGAGGGACACTTCCACTCCAGATGTCTCCAATCACCTCCCACCATCTCCTCCACAGCCTGTGACTTGCTGTGGTTCAGGCTGGGGTCACACAGTGTTCTTGTAGTTAGAAATGAGCTGCCCCTGGGATTTCATGGAAGTGCGTTTGCTGGAATGCTGAAGGCTAGTGCAGCTTGAGGCAGTGTCTGAGAAACTGCTAGTGCAGAGAGTTTTATGGGAGGGTTGGTTTTTTGTCTGTTCTAAACAAAGTGCTGACTCTCATGAGACTGACATCTGCCCCTGCAGGGAACTAGTCTTCCTACACATCTGTTGCAGGCAATCAGATTTTGTATTTCTTTGGGTGTACATGTATGCATAAAAGTATGCTTGGTGAGGCCTCATACTGACCTCAAGCCTCATCAAAAGGAATTCCCTGCTCTCGCTGCCCTGCAGCAAGGCAGGTTTTTGTTCTTAGCTCCATCTCAGTGAAATACCCTACTGTAATATCCTTCTGGCTCATGGTCCCAGCAGTGAAGGGAAAGAAAAAAACCAACTCCATTTGTCTTAGCATCAGTATTAAGTGGGCACAGCACCAAGCCTGATGGAGTTCAAAAAGTGATGGGACAGTATTCTTGGGTGCATGGTGTGGTTCTTAGGGCTGTCCTGTGCAGGGCTGGGAGTTGGAATTCAATGATCCTTGTGGGTCCTTTCCAATTCTGAGTATTCAATGATTCTGTGATCTTTTGCATGTAGAAACTTACAGCCTTTCAGATCACTTCCCTCTCTCAAATATGGCTGAAGGGAAGCTAAAAAAGATTAATGGGCTGACATCACAAAGAACTTGCATCCTTAGAAAAGCCTCCTTGGAAAATATCCGGTTTCATCTTCCCTTCAGAAAATGTAGGCAGGATTCAGGAGAGATTAAAAAGAATATATATAGCAGCAGAAAGCTGAAAGTGGCAGCAGGTGGCTGGAAAGCTGCAGGCAGGAGGGGAAAGCAGGAATGTCTGGTCAGAAGCCACAGCAAGGGCAAGTCTGCACAAATCCTGTGTTGCTGGGTGGTTTGGCTGCAGCTGCTTTGGTCTTCAAAGAGCTGCTGCTGCCAACTGAAAGGGATAATGCCTGACCACTTCAGAGTGTGTTTCCTGCCACAACATCCTCCTCTCTCTCTGGAGGATGAGAGAGATCCACACATCTTTTGCTGCTTTCTTTCTATGCTTCAAGTGTTAGCCCCTCTCCATGCCCTATCCCCTTCTGTTTGCTGTTTCAGGGTTAAGCCAAGTCTGTGTGTGATGATGGTGAGCCTTCCATTACTCAGTGAGGGGCAGAGGTTTAGGTGCCAGGTGTGCTGTTTGGCTGCCTTCCTCCTTCACCTCTCCCAGGTCACACTGCCGTGGCTGAAGTCCTGCTGGAGCACAGGTTTGATGTGTGACAGCAGCAGCTCACACAAATGTACTTTGGGGTCCAGCATGGAAATGAAGATACATGGGCTTATGTTAAATGAGGTAACTTGAGATTCAGTTTAGTTTTGTCTCCAAAGCTCAACACAAGCCTGAAGACTAAAAGCTACTGGCAAATTTAAAAGAGATAGTGTATACGTGCAAAGGGAGATACTACACTTGGTAGTGAAGGTGTTTCTCTGAAGAGTGAGTTGCCCCAGGAATGCTTTGTAGAAAATGTGAGACATCTCAAGACAGAAGTCCTCTCTCTCTGTCCCAAGTGGTGTTCCCAAGCAGGAGATCAGTGTTGTCCTTCTGCTGCAGCTGTCACATTCCCCCATGTGCCATCAGCTTGCAGAAATTTTGTCATGTGAGACTTGGGCTTGGGGCAATTTGCTTGTGTGTGTTTGAGGCCCAGCACAAGTAAAGATCAAATTGCACCTCCTTTTAAAACATCCATGGTTTTAAAGTAAAAAAGGAGAGAGTTAGGTTAGATGTTAGGAAGAAATTTTTTACCCATAGTGTGGTGAGACCATGGGCATCAGGCTGGATGCAGAAAGTGAGGGCTGGGAATGACACCACCTCTGTGCCTCACAGAAATGCTCCTCTCACGATTCAATTGCCACATAATTTCAAATGCATCTTTAGCTGACTGAGGGAGAGGTTCTGCCTAAACTGGGAGATGTTTGTAAATCCTTTGTTGGATTTTCTTGAGGTTTATATACAGGGGAAGAGCTGCCAGCTGGGTTATGGTGCATCAAGTACTCCCAGACCAAGCCTGGCAGCTCTGCCACTTTCAGAGAAGTCTCTGAAACACAGTAGTTCCCAGGGCTGACAAATTTCACAGCAAAACTGCTCTTGTTGGTCAGCAGGGAAGAAGCCAACAGTATGTTCTACTTGTCCTTTCTTTGTAAATTCCCCAAATAAGTCATTTTCCACACTCCTCTGGCTGCCATTTAGCTAAGCTCTGCTACTTGGACAAGTTCTCAGGTTTCTGTCAACAAGTCATCTTGGACTTTTCTTCAGTCCTGTTCACTAATGACTTCCATTTCACCACTTTTTCAGTTTGTTTCTTATGACAGGATATCCAGAAACAACTCCCTAAAATTATCAGAGTAAATAAGTTCAGGAAAGCATGAGGCATCCAATTCAAAATTTAATAAATGGACTATACCAACACCACTCACAGAGTCTAGGAGGGAAATCATGCTTTAAAGCTTTTTTTGAACATGCTATAAAAAGTTTTACCAATATTCCTTCATAAAAATATTAATGGGAAAGCAGCATAAAGCTTCCCCCAGAAGAGGCTAATTAGGAAATACAATGGAAATATTAGTCAGAAATCCTTGACAAGAAGGGAGAAGAAAACAAATATTCCGTATCTCAGTGTAATGATCTAGTGCTTAATCATAGGAAATGAGAAGCAGATAAACAGGAAAAAGAGGAAGGAGCTGGCAGTGAAAGTCAAGTGGGGAAAGACCAGATCACTCAGAGCAACTACTCTGGGAGGCTCTGATAGGCATCATTAACAATAGGGGCAGGAAAACAACTTTAAAGAGGACTTAATTTCAAGTAGATCTTGGGTCAAATGAGAATAATTAGCTATCCATCAACTCTTGTGGAAAAAGGAAAACACTGGCTTAATTTAAATGACATTTTCATTGCTTTATTTATGTAACTATGCTCCTTTATTGCCCTCCAGTGTATAGAAATTAACACATTGGATTCTTCATCTGTAAATTTTGATCAGTTACAAAGCAAACTCTGAATAATCCAAGACGGGAGAGGGTCTCTCAGTCAAGTTCTTGCAGTGCTTTGCAGACCAATGTGCTTAATTGGAGATATTCACAGAGCCCCAGTTTTCTTGTCCCTCCCCAATTTAGGATGTAGTGGTGCAGGGGCTTCCTCCACTGGCTGACAGTACCCAAGAAAGCAATATTATGGAGAAGGTAACCAAAGGGAATCATGAGTTTGTACTAATGCAGCTCCTGTTTTGAGGGTTCAGTTTTTGGTTTGTTGGGTTTTTTTTTTTTTCTGGATATCTGCCTTTCCTTTCTTTCCCCAAGTCTCACAGGGCTCCCTTGATTCTCTCCAGCCCATTTCACTACAATTTCTTCTAATCACCCCGAGAGTGCTCCTGCTTTGTACTGGTAACTCATAAATGCATTACTCAGCAGGAATCTGTGCTCCAACCTGATCAGTGGCAGGGCAGGTGATCAGATCAGCTGGGCTGGATCCTCAGATTTCCTCTGCCACTGCCAGTCGTGGCTTATTCCACCATCTCTGCAGTGATGGAAGATGCTGCTGTTCTCTAGGTAGCTGACCTTCTCTGCACAAAGGTGACATTATGACTCTTCCCCAGTTTTCTTCCCACACCCACGTTTACAGGGCCATTTACTATTCTTTCCTCCAGCATGATTAGAAGAACCAGTCTTTCTTTGTGACAATATTGAATATTGTTATCAAGTAATCTTCTGTCACAATTACTGCAGCTTTTATCCTCTCTAACCTCTGTAACCACTGCACTTGCTAATAGTTAATATGAAGAAGGCTGTTGGAACATCTTTCTTCTTTTGATTGGCTTTGAGGTTGAAAACACTTCATCATGACCTAAAACTTTGATCTTGTATTACAACACAAAAGACACAGAAATGTTTTGAGTGTATCAGAAGAAGAAGAAGATGATTTTTGTGTTAAGCCATTGGGCATCAGAGTGGCATTAACATCTGTTACAGAGGAAATATTTCCTGGTGTTATATACAGATATTAAGTATTTATCTACTGCTCTGTAAAGGGACAGAGAGGTCCATTTGGTTGTAAAAACAAAAACCTGGCTGGAAATCTTCCTGGCTGTTGATTTTTGACTTAGGGAACTGAAACTCCAGAAGTCTCAAATGTTCCTCACATTACATTGTATTCACAACAGCCAGCAGGATGGGACAGGTAAATTACTGAATGTCCTGGGCAAGCTAATGGAGAGGCTGGTAAAAAGTTCAATTATTGAGGGCTGAATGCAGTACTCTAGAGGACGCTTTATAGAAAAGAGCGTTTTTCAAAACAAGAAGAATTGGTTTCAGCCTTTGAAGAGCTTACACATCAGACTGATAAAGACAACCGTGTAGATGCCATCAAAGTCCACGGGGCATCATGCAGGGCTTCACTGACGGTGGGCTTTCCAAGCCTGCCTTGTGCAGCATTCCCAATTCCCGGGGCAGTGACTGAGGACAGCCACCAGCCCGTCGTGGTGGGCAGTCGCAGGGAAGCCCGGCCGCCTTGCACCGTCTCAGGTAAAGTTTCACGGCTGTCGCTCAGCTCTCCAGCGATCCGAAGGAAAAACTCCCAAGGCCTGAAGGCATCCAGCAGACCGACAAAGAGGCTGCAGTGGCCTGTCAGGCGGTAAACCTGGAAGTTTGGAACTAGAAGTGGAAACAAGATCTGCCGGCGGTGGGGTGGGAAGGGGCCGTTTCCCACACAACCACGGAGACAGCCCCGCAGGTGCCAGCGGAGGGGAGCAGCGGCTCCGTCCCTGCGCCCCTCGGTGAGGGGGACGAGGACAAAGGGCGCTGCCGGATCCCTCCGGCCGCCTTGCCCGGAGGAGAAGCGGCGGGGCAGGCAGGAGCAGCACCAGGGTCCCCGGGCAGCCCCCGCCCCTCACAGCGCGGCCCCCGCGCTCCTCACGGGGCGGGCGGCGCCGGGGCGGGGAAGGACCCGCGGTGTGGGATGGGGCGGCGCGAGGCGTTCCCGACGGGAATGCTCGGCGGAGCGGCCGTGAGGGGCCGCGCGGGCTGCCGGCATGTCGGGGCCGCGCTGCCCGCAGTGCGCCCAGCCCTGCGCGTCGCCGCGGCTGCTGCCCTGCCTGCACTCGCTGTGCGAGCCCTGCCTGCGCCGGCTCGGGCCGCCGGAGGGGCCGCCGGGCGCCGCCCGCCCCGTCCTGTGCCCGGTGTGCGACGCCGAGCTGTCGCTGCCGGCCGGCGGCGTGGGGCAGCTCCCCCCCGACTGCCTGGCCCGGAGCCGCGGCCGGGCCGCCGCCGGGTGCGACCTCTGCGCCGACGGGGCGGCGGCCGGGCGGTGCCTGACCTGCGGCCTCCGCCTGTGCCGCTTCTGCTGCCGGGCGCACAGGTGAGCGGCGGCGGGACGGGGACCCCGCGACACCGCGGCTGAGGGAGGGCGCAGCGGGCAGGGGCCCGCTCAGGGCGAGCCGGAGCAAGAATTGGCGTGTCTCCCGGTTTTTGCCCACTGCTCACAGCCCCTGGCCTGAGGATGTCCGCAGGGATGCTCTGTACAGGGTGGGGACAAGCAAGCTGCTAGCATGGAATCATAGAATGTCTGGAGTTGGAAGGGACCCACAAGGATCATGGAATCCAAGTCCTGGCCCAAGACAGCCCCAGGGATCTCATGAGCCTGTGAGTGTTGTCCAAACACTTCTTGAACTTCCCGGGAATAGGTCCATCAGCCATGTTATTGGCCATTGAGTCCAAAATCAAGCCACCCTTTGCCTGTAGTGGTGTCCATATGCTGGATAGCACCTCAGTTTTGTGTCACTGGGCAACAGGCAGGGGTATGGGCAGGACAAGAGCCAGCAGGACAAGAGCCTCACATGCTGTACTGTCCTGCCTTGGAAAAGACACATCTCCCAAAGGAAAAGGGGAACGTTAAATTGCTGCTCTGCCTCTCTCCACCTGCAGGACCATTTACTCTCTGTGTGTGTGTGTGTGTGTGTGTGTGTGTGTGTGTAAATGCACCCTTGGGCAAACTGGAAGTCCTGTGGAAGTCCTGCGTGGTTGCTACCTGCTGATGATCAACCCGTGTGCTTGCCTGACACATGTTATAGAATTATTGCAGAAACAAGAGGTAACTGCAGCAGAGGAGAAGAGGAGCTGAAGAGGAGAGGGGTGCAGAAGCCTGTAAGCCAGGCAATCTCTCAGAGGACAAAAGGCACTAAAGATGAAAAGTGATGTAAAGCCTGAACGGCCTTCAAGGCAAGGAGGTGACAGACAGGGTCAGAAAAACACCCAACAGCACAAGCCAGGGAAGCCTCAGCCTGGGTTAAGCAACTCAGCCTATTCCCTCCATGTTTGCTGCTCCTTTCTGCTTGATTAGCAAATTCTTTCCCTAGAAGGAACTGAGACATATTCCTCCTGCCCTGCCCCCCTGCACATAGTGGTGCCTGTGGGGAAAATAGTTTAGGCTCTTAGTTACCTTTCTACTCCGGGTGTAATTTTCAGCATACCATTCTGATTAGCTAATGCCTCATACCCCGTGGAGCTGCTGAAGAGTGATAAGAGACCTTGAATAGCAGCCTGCTGCTCTGCCAGAGATAACTTCAGAAGAGAGAAAGCAGCAGAAAATTTGTCCCTGTGACCCTCTTCCTAAAGTATTTACTGCTATCATTTTTTCATCCCACTGGCATCTACAGACTCACTTGTTTTAGTTGATGTCAGAGGGCTAAGGAAAGCCATTTTGAAAGGATTTCCTGGTGTGTAGGGAAGGTTTCTGTGGTTCTGAGTGCCATGGTTGTGCTCCTGGGAACAAGTGAGAGAGATCTTAGGCTGAAGTCACACAACACTGGAAGGCTTTGAAAATGTGCTGCATCTAAGGGAGGTTAGTGGGAAGCAAAAGGAGAAGCATAAGAGCCTGTGGTGAGGTTGCTTTGTGTTACCAGAGCAACTCTGCAGAGCTTGGTCCTTGGAGTGTCTTTGGTTATGGCTTGGAGCTCCCATTGCAACAAGTCATTAGTGCAGGAGACAAATTAGGAGAGGGGGGTTTTACATCCTTCTCAAAAACTAACTCCCAGTGTCCAAAATAGCAGAGAATGGAAATATTCTAGTGCTGCCCTGTGACATGGTAGATGTCTGGGGTATAACAGGTTCTTTGTGTCCCATCTTTGGTCTTTTCTGAGCAGGACCTAACCTGGCAAGCAGAAGGAAGCCAGGTTTGACTTTTGGAACATTAAATGTTTGACTGTTTGACTGTCTTCTGGCAGTATCAGAGCTCACTTGCCTTGTGTCTGAAATCCGGGCTGACCATGCAGTCAGGGAGGCTCCGGGAGCAGCCCCTAACAAGCTCCTCCTTTGTGTGGAGCCTGGCTCTTGGGAGAGTGCAAGTCCTTTCAGGAAATTTCAGTGGAGACAGGAGGGAGCAGTGCGCACTGTGACTCGCAGCCCGTTGCAAATAGGCATTTGCTAAAGGTCTCAGTTGTTGTGTTTTGTGTCCAACATGCATAAAGTGCTTGGTGTTTGCTCCTGCCTAGGAGACAGAAGAAAACGGCCTCCCATGCTGTGACAGAGCTGGAGAGCACCAAGGATTGCAGCCAGGCCGGGAAACCTCTCCTGTGCCCGTCCCATCCCACGGAGGAGCTGCAGCTGTTCTGCGAGCAGTGTGAGCAGCCCGTGTGCCGGGACTGCGCGCTGGGCAGGCACCGCCAGCACCCCTGTGACCTCGCCAGCAATGTCATCCACCGGCACGGGGACGCCTTGCGGGAGCTGCTGCAGAGCAGCCAGCGGCACTTGGACACCCTGGAGGATGTGCTGAGCCAGGTCGATGAGATGGGCGGCGCTGTCCGCAGCCGCGCAGAGGCTGTGGCCGCGGAGATCTGCCTCTTTGCCAGGGGCTACGTGAAAGCCATTGAGGAGCACCGGGACCGGCTGCTGAAGCAGCTGGAGGACTTGAAGGTGCAGAAGGAAAACCTGCTGCACTTGCAGAAGGCGCAGCTGCAGCAGCTGCTGCTGGACATGAGGACAGGCGTGGAGTTCACGGAGCACCTCCTGATGAGCGGCTCAGATGTGGAGATCCTGGTCTCCAAAGGGGTGGTGTCCAGCCGTCTGACACAGCTCAACAGCGTTGCTTACAGCACCCACCCCAGCGTGGATGACAGGATCCACTTCTCCCCCCATGAGAGGGCAGGGCAGTGCTGTGGCTATGAAGTTTTTGGGGCCATTCTCAATAAAGTGGTCGATCCAGCCAGATGTACCCTGCATGGGGAAGGTAATGGGGTGCTGTACAGCAGCTGAGTGGGAGTGCATTGTTGAAGTCACCCCTCTGCTCTCTGTAGCCACATGGTGTGCAGGTTCTGGCTTCCTGCTGTCCAGACACTGACCAGGGCAGAGGTTGCAGTGACTGCCTACGGGAGCTGTGCTGGGCAGGGAACCATGCAGCTTTTCTCATCCAGGTGTGCAGAGCACATGGCACTGCCCTCCACAACATCAGCAGCCTCAGCATGGGGCTGAGGCATGAGGAGGGCTCTCTCAGGGGGTGGGAATGGCACCTGCAATAGCAGGAGGTGATGCTTTGCTGGTGCTCCAGGCTGTTCTGCAGCATGAGCCCAGGCAGATCCCCTTTGTGGCCGATTAAGTTTTTACATTACAGCTTCTGCTGAGATGGCTATAGGAATACCTGGCAATACATTGATGGTTTTATGGATAATTGCTCACTAAGGACTTGGAGCTGGGCCAGCCAACAGATAATGTTCAGCCCATCCCACAGAGCACAGCCAGCTGTGGTCAGTAATGGTCTGTGCAGGGCAGATGAGACAGACCCAGAGCTTGTTCAATCCCTTCCATGCCAAACTGTGGGTGTTGAGTTCTCGGGGCACAGTGGGGCTGGTCCTTTTTCCTCTGGGTTGCATGGAGCATCTTGAGGCCTTCTGGAAAGGTGCCAGCTGGGCTTAGCGTGACAGACAAAACCACCCCAATGGTCTGTGCAGATCTCTGGGCTAAACCTGCCAGACATCTCTCAGAACTCATAGCTCCCACTCTCTCCTGATACCCAGAGTTATGTTGACTTTTCCCTGTGAGTGGAAGGAGCTGTAAAACCTGGAAGCAAAGTCCTGGCTGTGCTCTGATGGAGCTGCAACTCTGCAAAATAGGTGGGAGGTGGCAGTGATGGCTTGACTTGAGTCCTTTGTAGTTCTGTTTCTTTCTGCTTTGGTGTTTGTTTCCCCAGATCTCCACAGTGCCCGTCAGAGCCAGCTGAGTGGCTTTACCCTGCTGTGCAGGGATGCTGCGGGCGAGCGCTTGGGGCGGGGAGGAGAGGCTGTGCGCGTCACCATCACCCACAGGGACAAGAGCCACTGGTGGGTATCTCACACAGGAAATCCCTGGCTTAGCCCTTCTGCTCCCTTGTCCTGGCTCCCTGCTTGCTTAGGGGGTGGGAGGATGTGCTTCAGCATGTGGGACAGAATTTGTAAAGGAAAAGGCACTACTCTTTCCCACGCTGCTTCCTAGTGGTTGTATTTGGCTGGACAGTGATTGCTGAGATTTGCTGACAGAGATTTGTACTAAGTCTTTGAGTGATTTGAGCTTCTTAAAGGATTCAAGTCCTTGTGTGTGTTGCTAGGCAGAGGGAGCTGTTGTTCCTTCTCACTGCTCCCAGCAGACACCTGGGGCTCCTGCTTTTGTTAAAGCCTAATCAGTGTAAGTCATTGCAACCCCTGTATGGCAGTCACAAGTCAGACAGTTCACCAGCACCATGAACCTCTGACAGCTGATGGAAGTTCCTTCTTCATGTTCTGGAGAAAGAACAAAAGCACAACACATATTCTTTTTCCTGTAGTTGCAAGCATTGAATACTGTAACATGTTTGAAGGTTTTCTAGCAAAACCAGGAAAGGCTGCACTTGAGCTCCTCAGTGTTTCCACAAGGAAAATGACCAACCAGAAAAAAATTATAACTCTTTCCAAACATTTGTCACTAAAGAGTAGCCAGGCATAAAAGCAGACCCAGTTGGCGGTTAGTTCTTAAGAAAAACATCTATTGTTTTATAGTAGCTGGAACCAGATGCCAGCATTAATTTGTTCCAGGAACACTCATGATGGGATGACCTGATGAAAAAAAGGGACAGGATGCTAAAACCCTTTGCTGTGTTGACAAAGCACACAGAGGCAGTGCTGGCTGCACAGATGCTTATCAAAAGAGCATCATTGTCCAAGAGTATTGTTCCAATGTACCTTCTTTCCATAAGTGCACCCATAATGTAGGAAGGTGCATGCCCCAGGGATTTCTGGATTTCTCTTGATGGGGTAGAGGTCGCTGTGGCCACATTAACTCTGTTTCTTGCTCTTGGCTGCATGCACTTGCTGCATGGGTTGCTGAAAGCTGTCTGGCTTTGCTTTGATGCACAACAGCTGCAGAAGAGCATGAAGTATCACCACACAGTTCATGGCAGGAAATTATGTAGGCAGCTGTATTGATGTGAAGTGTTGGGGGTGGGGAATACAGGTTATAAGCTGTCATGTCATGGAGCCCGGGAGACTAATTAGCAGGGATTAGCAAGAACACCTTCCTCTGTGCAGAGCTGCCTGATAATTGTCTGTGAAAAGTTTTCCATCTTCCTGTGGAGCAGGAAATTTATCCTCGAGTAACCAGCTGAGGCTTTCTCTCTAGCACTCTGTTCACCAGAATTCCCTGTGAAACACAAGGAGCTTCACTAGGAAAAGGGAGAGTTTACCAGCAGGGACCTAGAACTCCTCAGCATTGAAGGGAAGAGTTGGGGTCAGTGCAGTTGGGAGAGTGTTTTAAGTTGTTCAAACCTACCCTATTATATCCTGACTTCCTAATAGGTTTTTCTGTAGGTAGCTGCTTGCTGAAGCTGTGGATTTACCCCATTTCTGTGGGCTCTTATCTGATGGGACTATCAGAGTTGTAAGTGTGCTATGTGTCATCTTCTGCCTTTTGGTGTGCAGGTTGCTACAAATCCTTGCAGTGCAACTGGCTTTGTGTGACTTCCTTTGTATGGTAATTGCAGCTTCCAGCAGCAGGGGTGTGTGAAGGCCACTCTAGGCCAAACCCTGGTTTACATTTAAAGCAATTTTCTGCCAGTCACTGACCTCTTGGGTTTCTCTCCACTGTTCACAGTGCAGTCAAGCCAACAGTGTGTGATAATGGTGATGGGACCTACTATATTTCCTACAGCCCTGAGGAGCCAGGCTTGTATGCTGTCTGCGTCTGTGTGAAAGGGCAACACGTGCAGGTAGCATTTCTTGTTTCTCTTGCACTGCTTCTTCTGTACCTACTTTTCTTTTCTTAGGCATTTGTTTCAAATCTGTCTAAGGATTATTTCTACCACGTAGCAGTTCAAGGCTGGGCTTAGTGATCTGTGACTGACAGGGTCACCCAGATGGTGTCTGGGAATGCAGACACATCTGACAGCATCTCTCTGTTTGCTTGTCCCCTGCAGGGCTCTCCCTTCACTGTGATGGTGAAGCCCAAGTTCCGTGAGCACCAGGGGGTGTTTCACTGCTGCACCTTCTGCTCCAGCGGAGGCCACAAAGCCGCTCGCTGTGCCTGTGGTGGCACCATGCCAGGTGGGTGCTCAGCTGCTGGCACCAGGAGGATTTGCTGCACTTCTCCTCCCTAGTGCATGGGGGTGTGAGGAGATCCTCTCACCCAACTCCCACCTTGGACATGCACCAGGAATGTGGTAGACTGTGTGTGCACCTGTTCTGGTGGGGTGACTGCAGCAGGGAGAGATGCAGCAGGACACACAGAGGGGCTTTATGGCACATCCCATAGTCAGGGACCTGAGCCAGCTGTGCAGGAGGTGGGGCAGGGCACCTCAGCCTTTCAGCTCTTCTGAGTGAGGCTGAGCAGCATTGCACCTACAGTGTTCCTGATCCAGTGCTGGCATGTTGGGGGCTTGTTGGCTGTGTCACAGTGACCAGCTCTGGAGAAGCCTCACTTCATGTTTTGGACAAGAGTTCAACTCCCTTGCTTGTTTAATCCCAACCATCTTCCCTGTGCTTCACCTGCATGTGTCATCATGTGTTTTGTGTGTTTTTAGGATAGAACTGGCCTCTTCCTTTTTCTGTGCTTGATCTGTATCTTTGGCCATAGCCACAAGCAGCTGGCATGGGGTTCTGGATGCCCATGTCTTGCTGTATTCAAAAAACAAGGGAATGGAAATCATCAGCTTTCCCCAGCTATTGAGTTGTTCTTTATTTATGGAGTCCTGGCAATTTTGGCTTTGAATATGCTGCATTCTCATCAGCACACTTTAGAGAAGTCCTGGGTCCAAAGCCTATACCACACTGGGATTTTCTGGCCCACTTTGGTGCCTCTTCTCTTGCAGGTGGGTACCAAGGCTGTGGCCACGGACACAAAGGTCACCCTGGCTGCCACCACTGGTCGTGCTGTGGACAAGTGAAGGAGAGCTCAGAGTGTTTGAGTGGGCCCCCCAGTGACACCTCACAGAGGAGTTTGCTCAGGACAGTGGCACTCTGAGCAGCCAGGTGAGCTCCTGGGAGTCCAGGGCACTGCTGCTGGCTGCTCCAGGAGCACAGATGATCCATGAGGATCCATATGATCGATCCCTGCACAGCCTTGCTGCCAGCAAACAGCGGGATGGGTGTGAGTTGAGAGAGGGGGAATGAGGGAAAATAAAAACTGTGCCTTATGTTCCACCAAGGGGTGTGTATGCAAAGTTATTTTTGTGTTCAAATAGGAGCAAATTCTGGGAAATGTACTGCTGCCTTCACTTCTGAGGACTTGTGGCCTGTGAGGACATGCTCTGAGGGGAAACTCATTCTGAGCAGTAACCTCACAGGAGGGTTAAGATGTGTCCTATTCTGCAGGGTCAACAGCCTCTGCTGTCCTTCTTGATGAGGTTAAAGCTGCTCATTGGGGCCCATTCCAAAGGGTTTGTCATCATGCCTTGGAAGGGCTTGGCAACCTGAATATGGCTTCTGCCTCCCCGTTGGATATGCATCTGGATTCTAGCCTTGGATGTGTGCACATTGCACAGTCAAGCTTCTGGGAGCTGCTCTTTGTTTGCAACTCCTACCCTTCCTCTGGGTATACTGTAGTCTCATTATGCCCTGCCTGCAAAGTACAGGCAAGGTGAGTTAGTAATGTATCTGCAGGAGGGCCCAGAAAACCTCCTGGCACTGATAGGAGCAGGAATCAGAGTATCATTCACCTGGCCTGTTTGTTCTCCATGGAGATGGTGTGGGACACGGTGCTGCTGGGCGTGGTGGGGGAGCCAGGGCAGTGCCAGCTCACCAAGGGAACATCTGGGGGCAGCCTGAGTGTCAGCAGGACTCACAGACACAAGGTCCAATTGTCTGTCCAGAGCTGGAGCACAGGAGATGGAGCACAGCAAAACTCCTGGATTTGGCTTGTGCAGCCTTGGCAAGGCATTTACCAACCCATAGCTGGGGAAATGCATCTGTGATGAGGAAGAAGAGGCACTTCCCTGGAAGGGCAATTGCCACCCTGCTGCCATCTGCTTGCCTGGGTGAAGCAGACACCCCGGATAACCTCCTTTGCAAAATACATTTCTGTCACTGAGGCTGGGATCACCACTGCCCTGAGGGTAACCTTGCCAGTAGGTGTGTGTTGCTAGGGGCTCCTAATTCTGCCTGAGGAGCTGGCACAAAGGTCCCACTGCTGGGAGCTCAGGGAGGGAGAGGAATGCTGTCAACAGCAAGGACCAAGTCTTGCACTCTGCGTTAGGACAGCTGGCTTGTAAATAGTAGAAACCTGCACTGTGTTTGTTTGCTCAGCCTTAGAAGTCTCCCATTTATTGTTTGTTCCTCTTACAAAGCCAGTTTTGGAACTTCTTCCCAGCCAAGGAGATAGATATCCTTATGCAAATGCTGTTTATGGCTTTCCATAAATCATCCAGAAAGCTTCCCTGTCAAACAGTCAGGGAAGGCTAGACAGTTTAAATCTCCAAGTTAGGCAATTTAAGGTTGCTGAGTCTGAAATTTCAAAGAAAAAGTTTAGTTTGAGTTAGCCATTAATGGAACAAATAGTAACTCCTTCTCATCCTTGCTATGTACAGAGTCAATGCTCAGTGCAGAATGTGATGTAAACCAAAATGCCTAATTTTTTGTGTCTTTATAATTCTTTCCCCCCACCCCCTAGGTGTGTTGTTTTTTGTCAGAGCCTCCATGCTGACTTGCAGAGGGAACACATAAGGACAGCACTACCTCCTAGGCACATAATTTCTGACTGAAAACATCTTAGTCCTCTCAGACAGAGGAATGTGTTTTCTCTTTGTGTTAGGTATCCCTTACACACCCTGTCACTGATGTTTTCCAAGAAGCTGTTTGTCAGAATTACACCAATGAAATTTAAACCCTTCATGGAACTGCAGCTCTCCATCTGATATGGGCAGAGCAGTTTTTGGACAGCTTGGGTCAGGCCCTGGTATTAATTTTTTTCTTCTTGCTAGACTTGAAGGCCCAGTTGGTCCCAGGGATTAGGAAGCATTGGCCAGCTACCACTGTGAGCTTGGTGTTGGTTGTGCATGAGGATATCTTGAACCAATCTTGATAAAAGACATTTAATGACCTTTGTCATTTTGTGGGGAGGGCTAGGTCGGATTGTCCTCCCATTATTTGACAGCAGCCTCAGTCTTTATAGTTCAGAGCACTTTGCAAATGATCTGCTGGAGTCTGACATTGGACCCCAACATTCATTCCCAAGATAGGCTTCCAGTGCTGTGTTGGTAAACATCTGGGTCAGGAGGTGCATTAGGAAGTGTAGTTAGTCTGCTGGGCTATATGATGTTATTTCTGTCCAGCTGGTCCTTGAGATAATAAAGGTGTTTTCAAGACAAACATGAATGCAGTGCTGACAGGACTGCACTGATAGATACTGATATTTTTCTTTTCCCAGGACAAAAGCTCTTGATAAAATTGCCTGTCTCCAAAGTTTGGGAAAAAAAATGAACATGAGGAAGGGCTTTCAGAGTCAAGAGAAGTGAATTTACTCCCTCAACAGGTAAAACAGTGTAGCTGGAAGAAAAACCACGAAGAACAGGACACTATGGCATACCTGGAAGGATGCCTGGAACCTGAAACCTCCATGTAGGTAGGGTGCTTGCAGAGTCAGGGTCAGGCTGAGGTATCTTTCCTTTGAGAGGCAAAGCAGGCTGATGACTCGACTGCACCTGTGCCACCAGTGTCCATTTTGTCCCAGCAGATCTCAGGAGCCGAGCAGATTCTGGCTTAGATGGGCTGCTGCTTTTTCCCACAGCAGAAGGTGCTTCATAGGGATGCACCACCTGATGGGAATGCCATGTCAGGACAAATCCACATGCAGTGTGGAGGACTTTGTGTGTTTGCAGCCCAGGTGGCTCAGCACCTCTCTTTTGAGAAGTGAGGGCTTGTTCTGAGTGCTACCAGCTTCCCTTCACAGGCGGGTGAGACTGAGGACAGGTATTGCCAATAAGGAAGTGTCAAGTTCTCCTCCTTCCAGATCACTAGTGTTCTCATTTGTGGTACTTCTCAAGCACCTCTTGATATCATTGTTACAGATGTGGGATCATAAGGCTGAAAAGATGTCCTACATTTTGGGTCAAACCCCAAGAAAAGCTTTCATCCCTTTCAGCTTACTGGTTGCCTACAACTCTGTGGAATGCTCTGTCAAACCTGGCTAATGGTGGGCTTGCCACAACTCCATCTTCTCCTTCACCAATAGCTCCTGCAGCATTCCAGTGATGCTGAAATGAGGTGTGAATTTCCCATAAGCAGGGGAACACTTCTGTAGGGTACCAGCAGCTGCTGGGCCCAGCAAAGCTGGTAGCACTTTGTGCCTGCTGTTGCCTTCTCCTCAGTGAAGGCAGCTGATGTGTCCCAGGTGTTCACCAGCTCTCACAGACCATGTGGGACCAGATCCTGCTGTCACATTTGGCTGGATTTGCTAACAAATTCAAGATTGGTAAGAGCTGGGCAGGTCATGTAATCACAGTCCCTTGGTTTCTTTGGGAAGTATCCTGACCACCTCTCGGGCTTTTTTTGTAGTATAAACAGACAGGAGTAGGCTCCAGCATGAGCTGCTCAGAAATGAATGCAGTGTTGCCCTGGGGAATGGGACTGGCCCTGGTCCTGCTGGAGCTGCCTGTGCCTGAGAAGCAGACATGTTTTTCCAATGTGGAAGTAACCTGATTGTTGACTGTGCAATGGGGTGTGCTGTGGCTGACCTGGAGTCAACTGGAGTGGAAAGGGGACACCTTGTCTGCCCACTGCACACGCAGCTGTCAGGTGTCACCACAGCCATTAATCAAGTGTCACAGAGGGCAACAGGATATTTCTCAATGTGCATTTCCCACCGAGCCACTGTGGCCTAGAGCTATTCTTAGCTTCTTATACTGTACTGCTAAATTATGAGAGGCTTAATAATCAGCAGGATGCTGACAAATAATGATGATTTTTTTTTCTGATTATCACCACTGGCCAGTATTAATTGGTCTTGATTATAACCTCTGGTTATTACAGAGAAAGTAGTTTGGTTTTTTTAGGTGCTGGACTGTTCCCAGTTCCTGTGGGCATCCTCAGCTCTGCATGGGAGAGCTGTTCACTCCCACTAACCATCCAAATTTGCTGGAGATAGCTACAGACTGTAAAAAATCCCCTTTTTCCCATCCTCCCCGGAACACAGTCCAGATGTAGATGTCAGGATACGCAGGTTCCCTTTCGGGAAACTGAACATGGTGGTGCAAGCTGCCTTCCCTTCTCTTTCACAACCTCTCTGCCCTTCTCAGCCCAAGAGCTGCTCATCCTGCCCCCAGCCTCATCTGAGACCAAGCCCAGAAATAAAGACCTGCAGGGCCTTGCAGGTGCCAGTTTCTTTCCTTTACATGCCCCAAAATGCACCACCCTGCAGACTTAAGAGCAGCAGGAGCTTGCCTTGGGGGAGGGTGAGAGGTGGTTTGGCCAGAGGGAGTTCAGTGGGATTAAACAGCAGTCAGAAAAGGGGCTGCTCCCAAACCTGCGTGGCTCTGAGAGCATTGCTGAGCTCGTAGGAGCCTCTTAGCACAGCACAGAGAGGCAGGGGAGACTCACAGTGTGAATGGGGCCAGGAGGGGCACCCTCTGGTGGGACCTCTCTGCCCAGTGCCAGGAAAGTGGTTGGACATTTTTGTAGGGAGACCTGAGCTAGTCCTGGTTATGACACAGCCCCAAGCTGCAGATCTCCTGGGACACTTGTGCACTCTAACCCCAGGGTTAGCTGGCTACCAACCACAAGCTGTAATACTTTTTGTCTTAAATAAGACACGTTTCTCAAATGGGTGTGTAGGAGGTCTCTCCTGTTGCCCCAGTGTCTAACCAGGCCTCCCTGCTTATGACTGCCCTGTGGGTGGGGGCAGTTGAGATGCTCAGAGTTTCCTCATTCCTGAGGGTTCCGTGCCTGGGTTCACCCCTCCTTAGCTGCGTGCAGTTATTTAAGCAGGACAGCTTGGGAGGATATATCATGGAACAGGCAGGGGCTGTGCTGAACAGTGTGGGACCTTCAGGCTCCTGCTGTTTGACTTGTCTCCGTAGATGCTGTCACCATGGCGTCCCAAGGCCAGGCCATTTTCTGGAGGTATGGTACTATCTGCACTTCCTTTGGTAGAGGGAAAGGAGGGAATTGCACTTTTCAGACTCTTGGGATGTATCACCCTGCTGCCAGGAGCTCTCAAGAGTGCAGTTCTTTGCAGCTTGACTGTATTGCACTCACTCAAGCTACTTAAATACCAGTACAGCTTGTTTTATACAGTTTGTAAGGCCATGTATGTATCAGACATCCATGTGCAGTCATCAGCTGTAGTCAAGATGGAGATGCATGTCCTAGAACTCTGCACTTGCTAGAAGTTGCTATCCCAGGGTTGAATCCTGTGGTAGATTGGGGTGGCAATGCTTGAGGAAGGGTGTATTCCTGCTGTTGTATTTTGGGGGTTCAATGGCTTGAGGAAGGCACCCTTCTTCTGCTGGTCCTCAGACAGTTGCTTGTGTTTCCATCACATCAGCTTGCTGTGGGGAGAAAGAAACTGTCCAGAAGTTTCCTTGCAGGATTAAGAGCTGGGAAGACATTCTCAAAGTGTTTTGTGGCTCTCATTTCAATTACCCCATTTCCTTTGGAGCTACTGACTGAGTGCTGGTGAACTAAAGTTGGAAAAAGAAGTCATTAAAATATCTACCGCATATCCTTATCTCCTGATTAGCTGAAAATAACCCCCACCAGATGGATGAAAGGGCAAATTTTTCATCCTCTAGTGAACGTGGAATGAGCTTTCATCTAAACCTCACTGCTTGAACAGAGACAGCAACAAGCTGTGTCTTTCCATGCCAGGTGTGAACTTTCCAGGCTGGTTGGAGACAGAGGTTCCAGTGAGAGACAGTCCTGCTGGTAGTTATTCTGTGAAAAAGCTTTCAGCTGTTACCAGTACCTGTCCCACTGGAGTGGAACAGCAGTGGGGAGAAGGACAGGCCATGTGTGAACAGAAGAGACCTCACACATGAGCCTTGCCACATGGAGCATCAAGGAAGCACTGAATAGCAATATGATCTGCGCCTTTTCACTGGCAGAAGTGAGGTTGCCTGTAGACACAGAGTGTAAATATTCCCTGGGCACTGCTTTCCTCATATGTCTGGAATGCACGCAATAACCAGCTCTGTTATTTTCAAGAGGCAGCCCAGCCAGCCTTCAGGGAAATGAAATAATTGATGGGTGTGAAAAAATGCTCATCTGTACCTTGCTGCTGTGAAAACCTTCCTGCTGCTCTGCCAGAGCCTCTGCCTGCCCTGCCAAGCAGCAGCAGTTTACTGGGAGAAGAAGGTTCCTTTAGGGACATTTGCTCCTCAGGCTGATCCTGAAATGCAGAAACAGACCACAGAAAGGGGTGAATTTTCCAGGAAGTTTCAGAGAAGCAGTGGGAGATTTCTGCTGATTTCAGGAAAAACAAAAACAAAACCAACCAAGGAATCAGAACCAAAACCAAAAATCTCCAACGAAAACAACACCAAAACTCCCTGAAGTGCTGAAGAAAGTTGGGTTCTGCAGTCATCAGCTGCATATTGGAATAGAAACCCTTTTGTTTTGGGTTACCACTGCCATTTCTTTTCCACAGTAAACTTTGCTATAATGAGGAAGGCAAGGGACCCTCAATATCCTAATCTTCCAGTTCTTTTGACCCTCTAAGCCCATTCCTGAGGGAAAGCTTAGTCCAAGTGGAGCTAGAAAACTGGAGAATTAGGACTGTTCCTATCACAGCCAGGCTGTGAGCCTCTCCCTGTCCCTGGGCTGTGATCAGCAGCATTCAGGCAGGGAATGAATGGATCCATTTAATGCCAAATTTGATTCCAAGTTTGACTGGTGAGGCACATGACTATGGAAAATAGGGTAGGAGGCACAGAGCAGCATCCCACAGGCTGACAAATGGGCACTGGGAACTGAGGGAGGTGTCAGGGCTCCGACTGGTGCAGCCTCAGCCACCCACATCAGTCTGTTTCTATGCCTTTAAAACACTGGAGGTACCAGGGGTGCTGATGCACAGAAAATTGCATCTCGCTTGGAGTGCTTGAACTGCTGCAAGACACAGCTACCACCAGCCTGTGGCCAGGATGCCAAGTTCCTCTCATTCACTCTGCATGCCAGATCTACTCATTACACATGGTGGGCACACAGCAAATGTTTGTAAGGATCCTGTGATTCCTGCATCTTGCACTTTCTGCAGAGGAAACTCCAGAGGGACTAATTTCTCCTTGTCCCTCACAAGGGATGTTGAAATGGGCAGTGGCCTCCATATACCCAAAATTGCCATTCCCTCTGTGCAGTTTTCCAATCAGCCCTGCTGGTGCTCTGGAGCAGGGTGGGTAGCTGCTCTCTGGGTGCAAAGCCAGCAATGCTTTGCAGCCATGGGGGCAGGTGGCACCTGCACAGGACAAAGGCATTGGTGTGGCCTGTTTGTGCTTGTTTGTGTTGGTCTGTGAGTAAGCTGAGGATAGTTTCGGACAGATGAGTGGGAGGGCAGAGGTGGTGTTCAGGCCAGAGGGTCCTGTCAAGGACCAGAGGCAAGTGTGGTGGCACTTGAAGCATTCAGGGACTGCACAGGAGGACATCCTGGCTACTCAACCCTCTGCCACGCCTCCTAGCAATTACTGTAACCCTCTGGCAGCATCCCTCAACACGGAGCAATTTCTTCTCTGCCTGTCCTTGGGAAGAAGGATTGTAAGATAAGGGGATAAAGATGAATCACAACTGTTGTGAGTCAGCGCAGTGTGGCTGCTGCTTGCTTTGTGATTCCCAGGTGTGAGAACTGAGGCTTGTCATGACAACCTTGGCTGAGTTTATAGCAGCTATCTCACTCTGGGATCAACTCCCAGAGTGGAAATTGGTAGAGCTCCTCAAGAAGATGGGTGTTATTCATTGTACATGAAACAATTGGCATCTTCCCCAGAACATGAAGCCACAGAATGTCCCACGGTGAGCCTGGCTGGGACCTTGAGTGACTCAGGATTGAGCCCCGTGGGACATGGCGAGGCTTTGCTGAAAACTGTCACATGTCAGCATCCACAGCAGCCATCAAAGTCCCAATCCTGCAGGCCCCTGGGGGAGGCAGTGCCTGGGTCCCCAGCTGCCTGGTGCCCATGGCTGGATGATATCCATGGCTTTTCTCCCAGTAGGGTCAGCTGTGATCCACCTTGAGGGATTAGGAGGGGAACTGCTGTTCATCCCAGCTATGGCTGAAAGCTGGTGACAAAGGGGAAAAAGCCAAACATGACAACTCCCAGCTCCGAGGGCATCTAGGCAGAGCTTGGTATGGATGTGGATGTGTAAATGGATTTGTGTGAGCCCTTATCTGGAGGTACCACATATTTTGGTGAAATACAGAGTTCTGATCCCTTCTGAGCATGTGCAAACTGGGCTTCTTCAGACAACTTCCCACTGTCTTTAAGGATGAGGATGCAAGGGAGACAGTGGGAGGTCAAACAAGTCTGCAACATCTCCCTTTTTCTCTGTTCCCTCTTGCCTTTCTCCCTTCTGTGCTGCTCCCTGTGGGGGAGGCTTGTTCACATGGTATGATTCTCTGGAGTTCCATATCAGCCCTGTGATCGTGGCATCTATGGACACTGAGCAAGTCACAGATGCAGGCACACATCAGTGGTGGGAGGAGTCCATGGATGTAGGAACATGTCCTGTCCTAGATGGACTGTCCTGCAGGAGGCTCCCCATCAGCTTTGTGTTGGCAAAGTGTGCTGCAAACCAGTAAATGCTGCTGAAGCAGAGCAGCTGGGTTTGTGTGGGCAGAAGGGCTGTGACCTCTCACAGCCTGCAGCTCTCTGGGCTTCTCCTCTGTGAGGAGTCTCTGTGAGACTGCTGGGCACAAACTCCAGGATGTACCTGTGGGATTTGTGGGGAGCTGCTTCAGGGCTTGCTCTGGCTGGGAGCTGAGTTTGCTGCCACAACCCTTCACTCCACAGGGAAATGTGCCCGTGACCACATGACAGCTCCACTGGCTGTGGTGGGAGTCCACAGCCAGCCGTGCTTCTGGGTCAGCCAAGCTGGGCTGTGCCAGAGAGGCTGTGCTTGGCAAGGCTGGAGCTGTGCTGATCCATGACATGATGCCTTTCTTCTCTTCTGGCATGGCTGCTTCACCTGTGTGGCTTGGCAAGTGGTCCTCTCCTCTTCAGTCTCTCATTCAACAGCCCATTGCCCATCCCCACATGGAGCATCCCAAATCCAACCAGCTTCAAAAAATGGCCCTGTTTCCTGATCCCTCCTGCACATTCCCTGCCTTGCACCTGGTGTCTCCTGGGCTCAGGGGCTTTGCTCACTCCCTGGTCACTCACAAGCACCAGCAGGGACTGCCTGACTTGCTTATGCGCCTGGGAGGGCAGAGAGAAGCATCCTGTCCTGGGGCCAGCTGCCTGCTCTCAAAGGCCTGGGTCTCCTGCCATATGGTCCCCCACTGTTGGTGGCAAGAGCTGCTCAGCTGAATGTTCATCCCTATTGTGGTGATGTGCTTTACTCATCCACCTCACTGTGGGTCTGTGGCTCTCCTGCCTCCCCCTCCTTCCTGCAGGCAGCTCTGCAGATGGGCGGTAGGGCATGGGCTGTGAAGGAGGTGGGCTCTGTGCTAATGCTGTCCTTTCCTTTTTCCCCAACAGCATGACTACAGTCATTGTCATCCTGGCTGCAGCGATCGCCCTGATCATTGGTTTTGGTGTCTCAGGTGTGTGACAGCTCAGATTTCCTGCAGTTACTGGTGGAATGATGAACTTCTGCCCTGCCTCTACCTCTGTGTGTCCATCCTGTGCACAGGCTGAGGTGTGATCATGTGTGGAAGTGTCGCCCACCATCCTTTAACAAGGATAGGCAGGGGTAGTGCAGCCTGTGCTGCTGGAGGTGTAGTGTGGCAGCTGAAATTCCCTTGGGCTTGGAGCCCCAAACCTACACAGAAAATCCTGCACATTCTCTGCTCCTTCTCCTGGATAGGAGATGATTTATTGTGAAATCAGAGAGCATCTGCCAAGATGGGGCGCCTTTCTCAGGACCCTCAGAGACAACAAAATGTGTTGTTTTGGTGTTGGCCAAAATGCAGCTTCCTTGGAATGTGCTGAGTGAGGATGGGTAGGGAAGAGCTGCATGGGGAAGAGGGCCTGGCTCTGGAAATTCTCAGGCTTGCAGTTTAGGATTTCAGATGCTCACTTTTCTTAAATGAAAGAAAAATATTTTGATTTCAGTAAGGGGGAAAGAGCTGCTATTTCTCTGCCAGCATTATGCCTTCCAATCACATTTATATTGCATAAAGGGAAGTCCTGACTAAGAAAAGACATAAAATTCACGCTTTTCTGGCAGCTGCAAAGAGAAAAATCCCTGATATATATATAAGTAAACAAGAAAATACCATGTGAACTCTTCTTAAACAAGTAAGAAGAGCTACTTTTTGAAGCACTCTTTTGCTACAGAAATACTCCTGTGCTTTATCATGGCATACAATCCATGGGAGCTGGCCTCTACCAGCAGCACTGGTGGCAGCCACTGGAGGCCTTGCTGTGTGCCAGTGACTGTTCAGCCTTGGGCTTGGTCCATGACAGCCACAGGGCAGTCTGGCCTTTCTCCAGGTGTGCTGCCTCACCTTTCTCCAGCCTCCTTGCTCTCTCCTTGCAGGAAAACACTCCATCAGTGTGACGGCGCTGACGTCTCCGGGGAACATTGGCCAGCGCAGCGTCCTGGGCTGCTCTTTTGAGCCCGACATCCGGATGGACAGCATTGCAATCCAGTGGGCCAAGGAGGGGGTAGCTGGGCTGGTTCACGAGTTTAAGGGAGGGAAGGACCACCTGCAAGGGCAGGATCCATCGTTTCAGGGCCGCACGGCCGTGTTTGCGGACCAGGTGATCGGCGGGAATGCCTCCCTGGAGCTGAGGGATGTGCAGCTCTCCGATGCTGGCACCTACCAGTGCTCTGTCACCACAGCCAGAGGGAGCGGGGCAGCAGTGCTGCGCTACAGGACAGGAGGTGAGGGCTACAAGGAGCAAAATCCTGCTGCAAAACTTGTGCTAGTGTGGCTTGGTTGAACCTACCTGTGCTTGTGATGCTGCTACACCCCTGAGGAGGGTGTATTTCTGGCTTTTACAGGATATTAATGGCCTTAGCCCCTCTTTTGACACCATTGTTCCAGAAAAGGTTATGCTCTTGATAACATGGTAGCTTTTTCTCTCTAGAATTAGGATGTATGTCCAGCCAGAAGTTCTGCATAGAAAAAATGGTAGTGTACTTAATAAATTTTTCTGAAGTATTCAGTTCTTTAAAATTACTACCAATGCAACAAACCTCTGATGTCATAGTTACCTGAAGCATTACATATTTACAAGAGTCAGTCCTCCAGGAGAGATCTGGAAACCACCAGGTCTTTGGCCTCTTCCAGTGAGATGAATTTAGCTGTAATAACAAGTCACCTCCCAAGTGGTGACCTCATGTTGAGACTGAGGGATGAACCCCTTGCAGGTCTCCTCCAGATTGCACCCTTCCCTCTCATCCCTGTGGCCAGAATTCCTGTCCTACAGTGCAGATTGGGTGAGGAAAAGCCCTCAGACCTCCTCAAGTGAAAGAGGGTTCTGGCTCAAGCCTGAGGGTTGCAAATGTTCCACTGGGACTTGGTCCCCTATCCCTCCTTCAAACCTTGTGGCTCTGCCTACTTTTGTGTTGCTTGATTGGATGTTTAAAGTAATCTACACAGAAAAGGCATTAGAAAGAACATGTGAAATGTTGTAATGGGTTTTATTTCCAGCACAGCTGTAATACCTGTTCTGTGTGGAAAGATGGACATGTTCCTTTCAGCTGATTTTCTTTAGCTCACCCTTTCACCAGTTCACCTCCAGATCCTATCACCCAAAACAAAAGTGGACAAATACTGAAGTCAGCTCTCCTGTGGTTTGGCTGTGTAAACCTTCCTTATTCCAGGTCTGCAAGGGATTGCTCAGGAGAGAAAATGGCTTCAAGTTGCCCCAGGGGAAGTTTAGATTTAAGAAAAATTTGCTCATGGAAAGGGTTATCAAGCCCTAGAACAGGCTGCCCAGGGAGGTAGTGGAGTCACCTACTATCCCTAGAGATTTAAAATAAAAATACATGCATTTATGTTTATGGTATAGTTGTGGACTTTATGCTTGGTTAACAGTTGATCTTAAAGGTCTCTTCCAACCTTAATGATTCTGTGAAGCTGTAGGTGGTAGGTCAGGCCCCCTTCTCAGTGAGTGGAGAGGGTAAATCATCTTTCTCCCATTAAGAATAACTAAAAGACACTAAAGCTGTGTCACAACCTCAGCAGATCCTGTCAAGCTGGACTGCTATGTCCTAGGAGTCCTTGGATCCCTTGTACTCATCCTCCCACAGCTCAACCTGTACAGAGCTCTTGGCTCCAGGCAGTGCTGTGCTGCCAAGCAGTGAGCAGCCTAGAAATACCTGGGACTGGTAGATGCAGTTGGATATTTCATGCCCAGTTCTTATCACTTGCCTGGTTTTGAGTGTCTCCCTGTTTTCCCTCCTTCCCAAAGCCTTCAGCATGCCCATGGTGCAGGTGGAGCACGGAAGCCACGAGGACGCGCTGCAGTGCGAAGCCCCGCGCTGGTTCCCTCGCCCTGCCGTGCACTGGATGGCCTGTGGTGACACTGGGGAGCACCTGCCCCTCCCTGCCCATACCAGCTACCAACTGAACCCCAAAAACATCACTGTGAAGGTGGTTTCCCTCCTGCACAACATCACTGCTAATGCCACCTACACCTGCGTGATTGAAAACAGCATTGCCAAGGCTGTGGCCAACATCAGAGTGACAGGTAGGGCTCGACAGCACCCCGAGACCACAGGCATAGGGGAGAGGAGAGTTTCAGCAGTGTTCCTGGTGCACCAAGGGACTCTTGCAGCAGCTGTGTCAGGCAAGGAAGGGACTGAAAGCATGGCTAATCCAACCACTTCTCTGTCCCTGGGATGAATGAAAGGGTCTGTGTTTGCTCCTGCTGTCTCATATGCTTCTTGTGGTATTGTCACCTTGGCTAGGGGACAGACTGCCAGGGGATCAGAAAGAGGGACACACTTCAAGAGTGTATTGCTTGGAATATTAACCAAAACCAAACCAACCAACCAAGCCTCACATCTTTTGACACTTTCTTTAGCCAGTTCATCTTAGATCCCATTCGTGTACCAAACCAACAGGCCCCTTTAGCAGCTATTGGTGACAATACCTCTGACTCCGGCCCAATCCCTTTATTTTAAAAGCCATTTTACTCATAGAAAACCAAGCTTTACAAAGGTTCTGAGTATCTTCTCCTGTTCTACAAGAGAAGGGCCATAATGCTTCTACAGCTGTGACTTCATTGCAATTGGTCTCCAGTACAAGAGGCAGGGTCTACCTCCATCCATGTTCAGAAAAATGGGAAGGAATAAATACACACTTTATTTGCCTTCCCTGCTGTGTTCCTGTTCTGGCAGCCTCTCATAATTCTTCTGCTACAGATTTCAGCACTATGAAGGTGACCAACTTGCAACTGGTGAACCTGAATGCAGAGTCAGTGTCATCCTCCTTTCCAGCCTGTCACTGGATGCTTCTGCTTCCCTTGTACCTGCTGTCAACATAAAGCCTCTGTAAAGCAATTGGGAACGCTGCTGGACCTGCAGGTAAGCTTGGGAAGAGAAACTCATATACATACAATATACAGAGGCCCTCTTAGGGAGTTTGGCTAGAGCAAACCTATCTCAAACCTGCCAGAACGGGAGAGCATGTCTTTCCCCTCTACCCATCCTTTCCCCATCCCCACCTTTAGGTGGGACACATGGCTTGTCCCTCCCACAGGCTTCTCCCATCACTTTCTGCAACCACAGAGATCCTTCTCTTGTACCATCACCTGTCAGCTCTTACTTGTCCCGTCATTTTCTTTCCTGGGTACCCTCTGGACCTGGGCTGCAGTTCATGGCTGCAAGGCAGCACAGGCTTGTTCCTCTCCCTCCCTGCTCACAAGACCTGCTACAGGTACAAGCCTCTCCAGTAAATACTACAGACACCTTGAACATGGCTAGAGGGAGCTGCCAGCCTGAGCAATTCCCTGCAGACCTGGAATAAGGAGGGCTTACCACAGCAAAAGCACAGGACAGCTGCCTTCAGTATTTATTGGCTTTGGCTGGTAGGACGTGGAGGTGAACTGGTGAAAGGGTGAGCTAAAGAAAATCATCTGAAAGGAGCACGTCTGTCCTTCCACACAGGTATTACAGCTACGTTGATGGCTGGACTCACTTCAGGCTTTCCTCCCTATGGGGCTGAGGGCTTTAGGAGTTCCTGCTGGTTCCAGAGGACACTGTAGTACAAACATGAAATTAGCTCATTTTTCCTGTGTTATCATTTCTTACCCACACCAACAACAGGATACTTTGTTTGGCTTCACAAAGAGAGCAAGGAATGTGATAAGGAGAATTGCATAAAGGAAAAGTTCTGATTGTAGGACAATCAGTATGTTCCCTTGTCTGATCTAACACAGTGACCAGAGCTTTGATCATGGGCAGAAGTTCAGACAAAAACAGGAAAAGGGTTTCCCGCAATAGAGCTGAGAATAGCTCCTTCAGAGTACTAAAAGCAAGCAGATCTTAATTCCCCCCAAACAGATTTGATTAACCCATCCCTTGTCTTGTGATTCTCTGACTGTACCAATAAAACTGTAAATAAGAGAGGCACTTAACCTCCTTCATCTTCTTGAAGTGCTTAAATCAAACTCCTCTGCTGAAAAAGATGTGAATGGCAGAACAGCAATGGGTTAGAAAACTGCCAGCAGGTTTGGAATATCCTAGCAAAGACAAACCACATCTGAAGTGCTGTATGAGGAATGATGATTGCAGTTGTAATGTGAAATGAAAGAGGAACAGATAAGCAGACAGCAGACAGAAAACTAACATACAGCACGAGGAGGAAAAGGAGACTAGTAAGATACTACTGGAAGCTTCAAGTTATTAAAGTTATTAAACCCAGATATAACAATAGAGCTGAATTTTTCTTTTTTGTTTTTTAAATAAGTGTTACCAGGTACTTCCTATCTATTTCTCTCTGCTACTGTGTTATTCATATTACAGGACTACTTTCAGTTGCACTTTTTAACCAGATTTTAATCTTTGTCTTATCACTTACAGTCAACATTTTCCTCAGACTGAGATAGTTTATTTTGGGTTTTTTTTGGTTTTGTTTTGCTTTCTTTCTGGAGGGTGGAGAGAAGCTTTAGTAAAATCTTTTCTGTTCTGCAGAAAGCACTCACAAAAAGTAAGGCTGTCACAGCAACATTTGCAAAGACTTCAGCTTTAAGCTATTTTGGCAACCTTTTAGGATGGAGTCTCGCAATGTTACTGAATGGTGGCATCTATCAGGTCTTGTGCCACTCACACTTTGGTCTCAGAAGTGGACAGCAGCCTTGAGAGGGAAGACACTTCACTCGTGTTCAGTAAAACCACTGCCTGTATCACAGCTCAGTGTCTGCCTCTTCTTACCAGCCCCACCTCATGTCCAGGCTGCTGCTGATAAACTGCAAAACAATGCCCAAATAATCTTGTCATTTAGCACTGTGATTTAGTCTCCAAACAGCAGCTGACTCACTTCCCTTCTTTTCTTGAAGGAGATGCTTCAAAAGTGTAATTTTAATTATTTCAATTAGGTTAAGAATACTATACCCTGTGGGAACTGTATAGTTTTGTTAATGGTCACATACAGCAAGGAAAACTGAATACTAAAATAGATACTAAAACAGATACAGTGTTCTTTAAGTAATATTTTCATAGCTTTATTTAGTAGATACTACCACACCAAATGCCCACACTGCGTGCCCTAGGCCCAAGGCAAGAGCTGTCACACAGGAAGCACTGAACATCTCTCTTCCAAAAAGTAGCCCAGAGTCACTGGTTGACAATGGCCCAGAGTGACCATTCAGGAATTCCACAAGTCACAGCAGCTGCTTGACTGCACCCTTCACCCTGTGCTCACAGGCTTGTGCTTCCCCTGAAAGGAGCTTTAAAAAGCTCGCGATCGCAGTAGGTATTTCCATAATTCCTCTCCCACTGGGAGAGATATTAAGCAGTGGCTCCCACTCAGCAGGAACTGGATGTCCTGCTCATCCTCTGGCTGTTCAGGTAGTTTAAGGCATCTTGTCCCACTTCCTCCACCTTCAGGCACAGCAGGCTTGGACGAGGCCCCACTCGTGACACGAACTCCACTTCACCCGAGCGAAAATTCCGCAGCTGCAGGGGAGCTGCAGGGGAAGGATACAACGGGAACAACTCAGGACAGGGCTCTGGCTCTGTTCTAGCCCACAGCTGGGGAAGGGAAGGCCTTGCAGCAGCTGCCTGGCATCTGCCAAACCTCAAAGGACAGCACAATGAATGACTCCAGGATGTAGGCAGAGGAATGCATTTTGCCAGCATCCCTCCAACCTGCAGGAAACAGACATTCTACACTGTGAAGTGAATGCTGTGAACTGTGTGCTCACAGAGCTGATGCTCTGAGCTTTGTATCCTCTGTCAATATGAGCAACCTGCCTTTACAGACAGTGCACATGACAGCCAGAAAGTCTCCACTGCAGAGCATCCTCTGGTGAGCTTAGCAAATCAACCCCTGCAGCACCTGCACTCAAACTTAAGCTCTAGGTGTGTGTGCAAACAGTGTGAAGAATTGGTGTGAAGAATGTCCCCTTAACACAGCAACTGCACAGTTGTGGCAGCATGAGCTCACACCTCAGCACTCATGAATTCAAAACACTTCAGTGCTGATTTCCAGGAGAGGATTTCCAGGCCTGCTATCAATCCTACACGTTGTCCTATATACAGTCAAAACCCACTTGATTTGAGAAGCCTGTACAGTAACTCTCGCTGATCAGATTCCTGTCCCAGACAAGGATTGGGAATCTTTCTCAAGAACAGTTTAATGTTTCTGTGTGAAGTAGAAAAATTTATCCTATGTTGTTTTAGGAATTTCCATAATATTATTTCTCTATTTTTATAGCCATGGATCTACTAAGACACAACTTAGTCAACTTAGTTCTACACTACAGAATACAAAATTCCAGGAAAATCCTTCAAAGGTCTTGCTATGATGGACAGTGAAGGCACCTCTCCTTCCCCAGCCTGGTGAAATGCCTCCTCCCTTCCTTCTCACACTAAATATTAGAAAAGCCAGTAGTACTTGCTTACCAGGCTGCAGGATCTTGGAGGGCTTCCTGTCTAGGCTGAAATCCAACAGGATGGGGCGACATATGAGAGGACTTCTGCACAGACTCCTTAGGTAATGAGCAACAAGATCCTCAGGTTCCTCTAGACACTGAGGAAGGAAAGAGTGTGTTGCCAGGGAGTGTTCAGTGGGAGGCAGGGAGGCTCTGCAACACCCAGAGCAAAGGGAAATCCTGTCCAGCCGAGACTTGAGCCCAGCAGGCTGCAATTGCTGCTGGAATAGCCCACTCACCCCTGCTCCAGGAGCTTCCCCGTGCTGAATGCACACGCTGCCCCTGCTCTGCACACAGTTCTGCACAGCTTCCCACTCGAGAAGGCTCAGGCCCAGCACTGCTGCCACATGTTCATTCCTGCACACCACCACAGCTTCGCCTGTTCCATCCTCCACCAGCACCCTGTGCAGAGAGCAGGCAGGCTGGGATCAGGAGGGCAGACAATACCTGCTCCCTCACAAGGGCCACACCCCAGAAAACACACCTCAGTAGAGAGTTCACCTCTCAGAAGATGTGATAACTCCATCTTTGCTGTTGTGTCCACATCCCATCCTTGATATGATTTTCCCCCTCCTGTTTGTGCTGTAATTTGCTCCCTCCTCCCCCCTCTCCCCACATCCAATCCCTAGAGCAGTTACCGTGCACTGGCTTGCCTCACTCCTGTTTGTGATGGACATGGAGGATTGTGTCGGGTGCACCTCCCCTGAAGGAAGAACAAAGCCACAGCTGTGTATGGGTGCAAGTGACAAGGAGAAGGGCCACTGCTTATTTTAATCCTTCTCTAATTAAGTAGGCAAAAGTGTAAAGAATTTCACTGCATTTCCAGTGAGTGCCCTAGGAAAAATTTATATGGGGAGAAAAATCACCTTGCTGCAAGGTGCTGATCCCAAATAGCAGTGAACATGGGAAGAGCAGAGCATTGACAGAGTAGGATTGTCCTCTTCAGTGCCCTCATTTCCTCCCCAGTCCTAGCTGCCAGCCTGCCTGACATCAGATACACACTTCTAATCACTTAGGTCCCTTTCTAATATGCAAGTCCTTCTCTGACAGTGGAAAAAGGGTTTGCAATCGAGACAGGAACTCTCATTTCTTCAACATTGTAGCAAAGGATGTGTGAGAATAAAAAATCTGCAAGACCTCTCACAAATTATGTTTGTGGAAGCTTGAATACCTCTTTGAAGATGCAGCTGCAAAGTGAGCAAATCCATTGCAGGCGCACAGTCAGTACACAGCACAAGTGGCATAAAATCCGGGCCTGGGTCACATTTTGCAGCTGAGGTCTCAAGCTGGATAGAAACACTAGTGAGGGGGATGAGGCTTCTCCTGCAGGACTAGAAGAAACGGCAATTTGAGAAGCTTGGAACATAGAAGCCTTTCTTTGGGCACTCTACCATGAGAACAGACCCAACACTTACTTAGAAGGCAGGTGAGAAGCTGGCAGAGATAGGATGCTCACACAGCTGGAGGCAATGTATGTGCAATAAACATTACGGAATCTGCAATATCAAAGAGCAGACGTCAGAAAGAGCTCACAGAAACCAAACACAAGTTTTCTTGGGATGGCTGGGCTGATCTTCATTTGCAACATGCTAGGAAAATAATTTATGCTAAGGGATTGGGAGAGATGAAGGTTTGAACAAGTCCAGGTGGGAAGTCAGATTAAGAGATGGTTTCAAAGACAGTAAAAGAGGTCAGGGGTCTAAAGACAGGAGCACCTTGAGATCTTGCGTTCCAAGTTCTGGAAGAGGATCTTGGCTCCAGGTAGCAAGCCCCTGAGGTGTTGCAGGTAGGTGGCAGTAATGTAAATGTCCATCACAACAGGGGAGCCCGGAGCAGCTGAGACACTGAGCTTCACACTGTGATCCCTGGACAGCAGAGTCTCTGAGGAGGCACAGAACGACACAGACCGTGAGCTCACTCACACAGGCAGCATGGCCTGTCTCTGAGCTGGGCCTGCTAGAGGGGCTCTTCCTCCCATCCTGATGAGGTTATAATTGTTCCACCTCCCAGTTTTCTGGATACTGCATTCCCATTCCCATCTCCACATTCACAGTGTGCAGTTTCCAAGCCCTTTGACGTGCAACAGGATACAACATCCTGGCATACTTCCACTATTCCCAGATGCAGCAGCACACTCAGCCAAGTGCACTGGCTTTCTGTAACAGAAAGAAGAACTAATCTATTGCCTCTCAACAGGCTGCCACAATCTTACCTGTCTGCTTCGGATGGCCAGGTGGCTTCTCATTCTTGGGAGAGGCACACAAGGTCCTCTCCACGATCTCTCCACAGAAAGAAACAAGGGAACCTGAGAAACTGAGAGCAGACCAGGATTTTTGTCTCACCTGAAGACAAAGGGAGTGGAAGAAGGCCTGACTTCAAGATTGCAACAAAGTGGAGCGCTGTTGGTTAAGCCCAGTTTCTGGGGAACCTGCCCTTGAGCACCTGAGCTACTGGACTGAGGGCAGCTTGCTGCAGCCTACCCCTCCCAGGGACACGAGGCCCCTTTACCTTGCTTTCTGCTGCTTCAGGCTCAGCAGTGAAGATGAAGAGTAAGGCACTACAGCCTTCCTCTCTGCTAAACCCCTAATTGTTTTTCTGAATTAGATGAAGAAGCCAAGCAAAAAACCCACAGTTTTCCATATAGCACTGGTGAAAAATCCAGTGTACATACACATCACCCCAGATTAAACATGCTTTGAAAGGAAAAGTTCTAAGTTTATTATGTGTTTGAGCAAGGTATGCTAAAAAATCTAAAACAAAAAAACCCCAAAAATATATATTCAGTCTGATTTTCCCTGCTGTGCTTGTTTCCACTTCTGACAGGAATTTGGGAGACACCTTTGGGGCTTAGTCCATACCAGCAGTAGCCAAACCATTTTCTGGACACCATTTTTCAGTTTTGTCACCTACAATCCCTTTACCTTAAATAACCAGGATGGGAGAAGTCTGAACTACTTGCACACAGATTTTCCAAACCATATTCCTAGGGTGGATATTTCATTGCAGTTTAATATAGCACTTCCCAATAAAAATTACCACAGAGCCATTCCCTAAGACACAGTCATTAATTTGGGGCAGACCAGCATACCTGCTGCTAAGCACTTCTGGGATGGAGGCAGTTCTCTGGTCCATGCCTGTCAGCACTGACAGGGCTGTGAGCTACAAGTGAGGGAGACACAGCCTCAGATGGGTTGCAGTTTACACGCATCCCCAGCCAGAGCAGAAAAGACAAGCTCTGTGTGCTCAGAGCTAGGTCAAGCAACTCATGCTTCCTCTCTAGATGAATTCTGAAGCAGGAAAATGTGAAGCCCAGCAGCAGGCTCTGATGGAACTTAGAGCAGAACAGTCTCACCAACAAGACACTGTATATTGATAATTTCTAGCTGGTTCTGGAGAGGCCTACAGGTAGCCTGTGAAAGCCCTGTGCAATAAGGCACTGCATACCTGGTGCTCAGGCAGACAGGAGATCCAGGTCTCATGCTCTAAGTGCCAGCTATCTTGGACAAGCAGGCACGACGGGGGGCATGATGGCCTGCTCAGGAATGTTGCTGGCACAGGTGGAGAACAGAGCTTGTAAAACACTTCCAGGTCCTGAGATAAGAGTGATAAGGCAAGGCAGAAGACTATTAGAAAAAAGGAGATTAAAGTTCAATAGGGAAATAGTGAAGAACAGTGGTTACAAAAGAAAAAAAAATCCACTGAACTCAGAGCTCTGAGAATTTTAATCAAACACAGAACGAAAGCAGTTTCTTGGAACGACAGAAGGAAATTCCAAACCTTGAAAACAGCTTAGTCACCCTCTGACTCCTCAACTCCCACATGCAGCTCAGCAGAAGTCTCCAAGAGAGAACAGCACAACAAGTTGTCTCTTACCGAGCAGCAGGGCACTGTGAAGCGATACAGTCCATCCACGTGCAGCAATGGAAACCATCGCAGAGACCTCCCCAGAAACAGCAGCAGCGCCTGCTGGGGGAAGGGAGAGAGAGAGAGAAGAGGATGAGAACTGTTAGGTATGGAATGAAAAATACAGTCAAAAGAGAGCAAGCCCAGCCCAGAGGACGTCTTGATTGACAAGAGAAGGCAGATTCGTTTACAGGAAGGTGACAGAGAGACGATGGAACTTGCTTGGGGTGCAAGAAGGAATTTGCTGGCACAAACACACAAAGGCACCCAACACAAAAATCACTTTCCCACTGATACTAAATCACCCCCCAGGCTCCCTTGAGAGGAACCAGCTCCCAGACAAATCAACCACACCCCAAAGCTGCCTCACTTCTTGCTGCGTCACACCCTCTTCTCCATCACAGCCAGTGTCCTCCAGCTCTGACAGGTTCCCAGTTTCTCTGGGATGGCTCCAGAGCTGTGGTCTGCCCAGCCACAGCACTGTGGCCTGGAAACAGCGCTGCAGCTCGTGTGCTTCTTTATCTCCTTCTGTGGGCAGCTGGTAATTGCGTGACATGAGACCCTCCTTCTGGGTGACCAGGAACAGCTGAGATACACAGCTCGTTGTTCTGGGGCCGCTCTCACCCCCCTGACAGTTCTCATCTCTGCCAGTATCTGCCTTGGGATCCTCCAATTTCAGCATTTTTGCCTCTGGGGTTTCCAGCTCAGATGCTGTGCTGCCATCTTTCTTATTCCTCAAAGAGGAGCTGCTTCCACTCCTAAGGCCTTTCTGGATTTGTCCTTCAGCAGCATGGAGAACCTGAACATCCTCCAAGTAGAACTGCACATAGACACTGAAATGACAAATGGTAACCGTGAAACTCCCTATTCCTGACACGTGGCTGTCCTAAACAAACACTTATCTGGGAAAAACGCATCTGGTGAGTGCCCCACAGGTACTCAGCAGGAGCAGAGGGAAAGAGTGAAGCGGAGGGTCGCTCCCAGGCTGCAAGTACTCTGAACAAAAGGGAGATGGTGGCTTTGTTGCTGAGAAACAGCTCATTTTATGCAAATAGCAAGGAATGGGTGCTTTGGCACTGAAATGCTATGTTGGTAAGAAGGCTTACCATAGTCCAAAATACTCAAGGAGCTGGAAAGTGATGATTTTACTTGCACACTGAATGAAGGGACTCACCTAGTTTTTTTCTCTCTCACATGCTCCAGATTTTCCAGGTGTTCCCAGGAGGGAAAATCAGTCTTAAGGAATCTCTCCACTACAAGCTGGTAGTTTTCCACCCGCACAAGTGATCCTGCAAACATATCAGAGAAAATAGCTGAGCTAAGTAAAAACAGAACATAAAACCAGTAAGGTCAAGATCCTCATTTTAAAGTCACGAGGTCAGGCAGTGACAGTTCAGCATCTCCACACAACGTCTCTTCTTCCTTGTTTTGGAGCTGGAAGGCAGAAGAGCAAAAGCTCAGCCCTCAAATGCAGTTTAGTGGGACATACCTATGAGAGCAGTCTGGGCAAAGGGGCTGCCATCCTTACGGGAGATCACACAGCCAAGTGCGCTGCTCTTGTCCTGCAGCTGCAGGAAACTGCTCCTGGAGGAGACCCTCAGCACACCCAGGAGTATCTACAACAGAAAGGAAGCTGCAAAGAGCATCAAACAATTCCTGTCCTTGAAAGCTGGAAATGAAAGTGTCTGTAGCAGCAGCTAAAATTCAGTCTGTTTTCCACATGCCACAGAGAGAAAAGCAGAGTCACTTCCTAACAGGAAGAAGAGGGATGCGTTGGACAGGGTGCTGGAAGGCACGGTGAGAAGCAGGAGCTCTCAAGGCACAGACAGGAAAGAGAAGGAAGCACATACCAGTTGGGGCTGGAAACTTTCAGCTGAGAGTGTGCAGTAGGACCAGGCCAGTCTGCGATTCAGCTCCTGGGTGCCCATATGCTGTGCCTCCAAGGGGGAAAGCAACTGGGATGGACTGAAGCCCTCCCAGCTCTTCTGTTCTGCCACACAGCAAACTGCAGACAGAGATGGGGCCTGGCATGGAGGGTTCAGAGGCAAGTACTGTGAACAAAAGAGAGAAAAAACAAATCACCTGAGTTTCTTCCCATCAGGCAAACAGGAAACAGCTCAAAGAACATTTACTCACTTTCTGCAGGGGACACTGGTGTATTTCTGATAGAATTTCATTATAAATATCTCTTGTTTCTTCTCTGTCTGGCACCATAGCTTGCAGAAGGGGGACAAGGAACTTTTCAGCAGCTCCAGGGTTTTGGTGCATAGAGCTAAGCAGTCGACGGTGCCCAAAGAAAGAAGAAAACCTGAAAAAAAGTCATGACCATTAAAAGCACAATCCTTGCATTTTAGTGAGTGTTGCATCTAAGTCAGGGACTCCTCCTGCTTGTTTTTAGTGAATATACTGTATAGGACAAGAACTAAAGAGATCAAAAAAACATGAAATTATTAAAAAACAGAACATTTAAGGCAAATGCAAATAATGTTGGGCAGACAAGAAACAGGAAAATCCACAGAACTAAAAGACTGGCAAAATCTCAAAACTCAAATGGCCAGAGAAACAAATGACATAAAGATAATCTCCCTCTAAGCCACACAAATAGATCTCCATGCCTTTTGGCTGGGCATGATATGATTACTCATGCTAGGTACACTTGGCTTTCTTTCACAGAATGCAAAAACACAAGTCAGAAACAACCACAGACTATTCTTATTCCATTTCCCTAATGAAAAATTAATTTCATAAGTTTAGCTTACTGCTTTTGAATGGTTGGAAGTGATCACACTGTCAGCGAAAATATGACAGAAAATGAACTCAAATGAAAAGAAATAGCACTCACTGGAACAATTTTTAAGCAGTACCAGGACTGAGCAATCACATTTAAAGAAAGTGGAAAAGATAATAAAAACTGAAATTTATAGTTAGCATAATTCCCAAGGCAAAACTGAAGCTGTTTTATTGGTAGCTTGTCAAAATTCCACAGTGCCAGTAAAGCACAGGAACACTGAGCATTCTATAAAATGCTATTTGACTGACAGTAAAACGTATATACTTTAAAGTCCAAGGCAGCAGTCACAGTGATCAACCGTAAGTGCTTCAGAACAAACACGAATATTTTCACTAACAGAAGCCAGAAGTAAATCCAGAAACTGGCTCACAGCATCCTGCAGTGTCAGGGAGAGCAGGAAGCCATCTGGAAGACTTGGAGGTAAGCATGGGATGGAAAATCTGCCAAGACAGAGACTCTAAAACAAATTATCACACTCCTGGGAACACTCAGAGTATCTCCAAGTGATATGCTGAACAGCTGCTGCTGCTTCTGTGCACAGTCAGAACACAAGAGCCTTTATATCAGTTATGATCTAGTTGTAACACCAATTTCCAGCTTCAGCCTCAGTGCCCACCTTGATCTGCCAAACAAACCACATAGGGAAGCAGACACCCTATGGTGTTTCTGTATTTCAGGACAAAGCATTCCAGGCAGGATTATGTGAGCACAATGCTCAGAAGCACTGCAGCTTCCCAAGACCTTTACCTCACCTGCACTTGAAAAATGCACCAGCTTTTCTTGTAGGAGCAACTGCAAGGTAACAAGCAACTGGACAGGATGTGAAGTCTGGATAAATGGCTTACTTAGGCCAAGAAACCAGAAGCAATTGCTGCTTGTACTATCCAAGCACAGTAATTTTGTGATCCTTTGGTCTAGAAGACACCCAGATAATCTACAAAGCACATTGAGGCATGTGCTGGCCTCAGAAGAATTGTCCTCACCTCTGCTCAAAGGTCTCCAGGAGGCTCACCAGCCAGAGGTACAGCGGCATTCCCAGATTGAAGCGGAAGAGCAGTTGTAAGCAGAGATTTCCCGAGGAGGCCAGGGGCTCGTAGGGGGTGCTGAGCCTTGAGAAACTCTTCAGCACAACCATGCTGTTCAGGCAGGCACCCAGTACAGTGAAGGGGAAGGAGGCCAGAGGCTTCTGCAGGAGGTGGACGTCGATGAGCTGGGAGACACAAGACACAGAGGGTAAGAGAAGAGATGGCCAGTCTGCCACCACTCCCCAAAACTGTCACCACACCTTAAATCCTTTCTCACTCCACTGGATTGTCTATAGTCAGGCCTGAGGCACCGAGCACAGTTTAGGGAGGAATCAGATAATAATCATATCAACTCTCATGACTGAGTCCAGGCAGCAAGATCTCCAGTTTTGTACCAGATACTTGCTGAAATAATTCCCATGTTCCTGCAGCCTTCTTTGACCCACACACTCACAAGCCATCCCCAGGGCCTGAGTCTTTTCCTGGCAAACCTCAGCTTACCTGCACACAGGCTCCCGGTCGGAGGCCCCGTACAGAGTTCAGCAGGGGCTGGTAAGCAAGGCACAAGCAGACTTGGTTATCCAGTAAAAAGAGACCAGCTTGGACATTGAGTACTTTGGTGACAAATCCCTAAACAGAAAGCAAACAAAAAGCAAGAGGACTGTAGGGAGTTACAAAATATAAGAGACTCACAGGCCTGAGCAGTAAGAAACTAAACTCATGATGAAAATAATGGTCCTTGCAGGCCAGGAGCTGAAACCCCAGTGCATGAGAGGGTGAAGGCCAAGCCTATGAACCCTTACCACATAGGAGATGATCTTGGACTCTTTGGTAGGTCTTGGCCTCTCCTCTTCAGCCTCCAGCTGCAAGGAGCAACTGAGCTGCTCAGCAGCCTCCAGGGAAGAAGACTGAGTGGATTCTCCTTGTGAAGCATTGTCCAGTGGCTGCTCCCTCACCTGCTCTGCACAGTAGGGCAGAAGGCAGGAAGAAGAACTGGTGATGAACATTGTTTGTCCAGATTTCTTCAGGCTGGACATACTCAGGCCTGTGATTGTGTACCTGTGACCCAGCTGGAAGACACGATGCCACAGCAGCTGGCAGGGTTTCTAGAGCAGAGAAACAGAAAGCAACACCAGCATCAACTCCAGTGAAAAAAATTTTTCTTGACCTAAATAATCCCACCCAAAAAACCCTTTTCCACCTAGAGGATTGCCTCACACTCTTAGCAAAAGGACTGTATCTGCAAGACTTCCAGGGACACTGCAACTGCATGAGGGAGAAAGACTGTATTTCGGCAGGGCACAGAACTAGACTTCTTACATACCAAAACTATTGTACACTGGGTGCAATTAAAAAGATATCACTAGTAAAAGAAAAAATAAATTAAACTGGGAAATCAATGGCAAGCTTCAAAGAATTAATCAGCTAGCACATACACAGATCCAGATAGTGAATTTGTGAGCAAAATTCCAAGGACTTACTTGCACCAGCACAGGGATACAAACAGCAGATGCAAAGCACTTCAGAAACAGAAAGAAGAATGTCTTGTGGTGAACACAAAGGAGAGGCCCGAGTCTGGTCAATTCCCCTGCTACAGTAAGCTTTGATCTTTTCTTATGTGGAGTCCTAGAGGGCAATTGAAGAGACAACAGAAATCAGAGATGAAAGAAAGCTTCAAAGTATCCCAAAAGCAAAATAAACAAATATGCAGCATTTACATTCTGGGAATAACAGATCCAACGAAGCAATATGGTCAATCTCTCAGAGGGGTTTTCAAAACAATATTTGACTACAAAATTTGTACTTTAACTTTTCTATGCTAAATCCTTCTGACATCTTAGTATTTGAAGACAGAAGGAACAGAAGAACAAATTCACACACTCCATGGTAACAGCCATGTTATAAAACGCATTACCACAAACAAGCAACTAATTGTTGGTCTAAAGGAGAAGAAAAAAGTCACAAGCAATTCTTCTGCAGAAAACAGAACTTGGATTCCTATGTCCATGGAACATGACACTGTGGAAGCTGCAAGCCTATGAACAAGAGGCCTGAAGGCAACAATGGAGTCTTTCTAACAAACTTGACACAGAGGGAAAGAGCAGCAAAACTAAAAGCAGATGAGAGGTGAGAGAGATGATATTTATTAAATCAATTCTGTTTGCTGTTTCCAACCTACATTTCAAAAGATCAAAAAAATTTTTTTTCAAAAAAATTTATGTTTGTCATTTTCATTTCACCTCTTACTGGACTTGAATATAACCATCCTGCTCACTCACACAAGAACAAAACCATTCTTGATTCTGAAACATCTAAACAATTATCTAACCTTATGACTTTAAAAAAAACCAGACCAGTAGTAGACACATAGCAGTACCAGCACCTCACTGTAACATTTTAGTTGTAACATGGAAAATTGGTCAGATATCAGTCAATAACAAAGGAGCTTTGTGTTAAAAGTCTGAGAACATATACTGAAATATGGAGTCTTCTTGTTCAGAAAGGTCCCTTGAGCTAAATCAAACACTTAAGCTTAAAATTACTTTCTTTGAAGCACATAAACCAAATAAAAACAAATGATAACTATAAAGAAATGAAAGCAGCACAATTAGCGACATTTTATTGTAATTAAATTACACTAGGAATTCTCTACTCAAGAAGATAAAACATGAACTAGCACAACTCAAAATTATCAACTCCAATAAGATTTGCAATTCCATATGCTCATTTTTGCATACTGTAAACTAAAGCACAGTTACTTCTACCAGCTGACAATTCACTGGCACTTTTATCTCAGTAATCTGTTAAGAATTTGACCAGTGGCACATATTAAATCATAATAAAATACAGGATTACTTTCAGGTATACTTTTAGTTCACTGGAGGATAAAAAAAAAAAAAAAAAAGTTATGCTAATAAAAAGAGTGAATTTTAGCCTCAAAGGCAGTTGAATCAACACTGTTCTAATATTCTTTCTATAATTTGAAATTACATCTATAAATACTTAAAATTCATCCTATTTTTTCAAATTACAGAACAGAAACTTCCAATAAACTTCTGGCAAACATAAGACTAAAGAAAAGTTGTATAACTTTGTTGTATAACTTTTACATCCACCACTTGCTGCTATGCCTCCACGTTTGGCAGAAATAGAATTTGTCTGTTTCTAAGCCAAGTGCTCTTCGTGTTACCTGCCAAGCCAGAGCAAGAGGGCCATGAGGAGCTGGGCAGGGCAGGTGTTTACCTGGAGGTAAGCAGTGGCTCAGCTGGCACTGGGGAGGTGACAGGAATGCTGTGAAGTACTTCCTTGGGGGCATTTACAGGCACTGGATCCACCAGGATTTCCAAGTACCCTGCTGCACTCTGGTCTGTCTGTGGGATATATGACCAGCTTGGGAAGACAAACAGTGAGTCCAGCCAGTCCAGTTCAAAGTGCAAGAGCTAAACCAAAAGATAATGAGATTGAAGCTTGAGATGAGTTTCAGTTTGTTTTCTCAACACTACTTACAGTGTTCATTACCAAGACACCCCTGCATGTGCATCACAAACTCTTCTCCTACTGCCAGCTTCATCACTAAATGAGAGCAGGGTTTTCTGCCCACACTCTTACCTTGCACAGAGAAGTTCTGTCCTTCCAGACGCAAATCTGCAACAGACTTGCTGAACTCTACAGCTAGCACTTCCTGTTTGTAGCCACAACCTCACAGAAAGGTGATAATTAATTCAATGTAAGGCTTAGTTATTTTCAAACTATTTTTCTAAAATTCTTGCCTGCTTTCTTTTGCCTGTGTTTTCAATTAGAAGTTCTTACCAACACAACTTTCTCCTAGGCTTTGTCTCATTGGAAAGCACAACTTCAGTGCTCTGTGAACCACCACTGTAGGGGTTATTTGTTACCTCAACTCCACTTGCAATTACCTTCAGGAGGCTTTTAAGTCAACTGTCATGCAAGCTATTATTTCCTGAAAGTATGTCATCAATGCATCACTGAACATGTAGTACAGCTCTCCTGAAAGTTATTTCTGCTCCACTAGTTGGAATTCAGCAAAGAGTGGAAAGGTCTCCTGTCACAGTCATATTTTCTGGAAAAATCCCTTTGCTCAGGATTCTTCTCCTGGGAAGCTTAGAAGCCTCAGAGAAAAAGGAAAACAATAATTATCTGATTTGCTTCTCCTGTGTCTTGCTGCTTTGGAATGTGTTTGGAGTTTGATTATCCAACCGGTGATTGTTTCATTGGTTTTCTGTGAACTGTTTTGACTCAATGGCCAATCAGGGTCAAGCTGTGTTGGGGCTCTGGAAAGAGTCATGAGTTTTCATTATTATCTTTTTAGCCTTCTGTAAGTATCCTTTTGTATCTTGTATTCTTTAGTATATATATCTTATTCTTTAGTATATTCTTTAGTATTCTTGTATCCTTGTATTCTTTAGTATATATATCTTATTCTTTAGTATAGTTTAGTACTCTTTAATATAATATAGTATCATAAAATAATAAATTAGCCTTCTGAGAACATGGAGTCAGATTCATCATTCCTTCCTGCCACAAACACAATAGTCTCCCAGGCCACCTTGTACTGTGGTGAATAGAACAGAACTGTACTGGCTGTCTCTCTCTTTCCATGCCAGTAATTTAGCATTTCTCCTAGCAAAGGCACATTCCACATATTCTATCCTCTGCCCAGGGTGTGAGCTTGCTGTTTTCCTGCCTGTTACAGAGACCTGTTACTTCCTTCACTCACTAGAGTGAGTGAAGAACTCTAGTTACTTCACTAGACTCTGGCAGAACACCTGAAGCCCCTGGTGGTTTGTGACACTGGCCCAGAAGTGGGAATAAACACAGAACCCCTCAGAAAGAGGACATACCTCACATGGAATTATCCCAGTATTGTCCTTCACATACAGGCAACCTTCTACCAGCTTTTCTTTGTTGTCTTGCCCTCCATCTGTTAAATAGCCAACCAGGATCAGGTAAGTCCTTGGCAAAGTGTGCTTCGTGGGTAAAGCCCCTTGTCCTTGATGAGACCATTCCTTAAATTCCTTGGTGCTCCAGCTCAGGTGGCTGCAGCACGGTATGCGCTGCTGATGCCGCAGGTCAGAGATGGAGATGAAACTGGAACAAAAGAAAGAAAGAAAAAAGCAAGAATATAGCAGGATGTGTGAAGAAATCAGTTTACAAAGCACCCTAATATCAACACTGAAAGAGCCAGCACAAACTGCTCTCCAGACAGTGATTTTGGTACTGGTTTCCAGTGAGCTTCACTGACAATTTTAGGTTGTGAAACTGGAGCTCTCGTCACAATACCCACTTGCTCAGTAGCAGGACATAATCACATTCAAAGGGTGTGAATTTGAAGAGTTTCACTGGATTAATCGGGGATCAAAAGTTCAAAGCAAGAAACTAGTCCAGATGAGTGATGGGTCTGAATCAGCAGTAAACAGTAATTAGGTATAGAAAAATTAATCAAAAGACATAAATTTACACAGGTAGTTAGGCTGTGCATTTTGCAGGAAAATGAACAGGGGATTAGTTGAAAATTCCACAGGCTGAAACTGCTCTATCTTCAGAGACAGAGCACCACCAGGAATAATACTGGTACCTATGATCCACAAAAGCACAGTGCTGCTTGTGTTTTTGTCAAATGTGCTGAGTGCTTTTGGGGAGAAACCAGAAATACACCAGAACACTGGCTCATGGTTATCACATACAAAAGCAAAGACTCTCTCCTCATGCTTTAAAGCTGAGTGGTTAGGTTGGATGTAGCACACAAGCAGACCACTGGCCTCACAGAAGAGAAATACCAAGTATCTTCAGCTCTTTATAGATTCTTCTGAATATGAACCGAAGTCTGGTTTAAATATCATAAAATACATAGGAAAAAATATGGCTTAAATGAGGTAAGTTTAGCTGGTGTGAAAGATGAACCACCTGCATTTATTAACTATTAGTTAAAGGTCACAAATCCCTAATCAATTCCAGTTGACCTTTTCTCCCAAAACCGGTCGTGCCAGAGATTTTAATTCTCTCACAAGTTGGAGCAAGAAACAGATCCAGACAAGCCAAACTTTCCAATACGGATATCTCTCAATCAGCTGCATGTTTTTCATGATGGTGAGCACCCAAAAGCCTTTTAGCAACTAAAATACGGACCACGTTATCCTAGATTCCCCTTTTTTAGGAGAACATGCTTGAACGCTGAGCTCAGCTGGCCAACAGGTTGAGAGACCAGGAACGTGCTCCCATTTGGGCCCACAGGATCCAGCTGGGAAGCTGCCATGTGTGAAAAATGCATGCATTTTATGATTGGCTTTTTGCACATATTAAAATGAATATTATATGTGTTGTGTTAGAAAGTAATGCTGTATCAATTCTCTTAAGTAGTGTGTTAAATATAGTTTTAGGTTATAAAAAATGTTAAAATAGAAACTATGCTATGTAGGATGTTTTTTTGTAAAGAAAGGACTCGCACTGAGATAGCAGCCACAGGACACCTAAATCTTTCAGAGAAAAAGCATTTATTGCCCTCTTATCAGAAGAAACGAACTTCTTCCCACCTCGAAGGCGCTGTTAGGATTATGAGGAAGAAGTTGAGGATGACCAGACAGAATCCTGTGTTTGGATGGAATTTATGCATCATGTATGAAGTGTATGAATATGCAACAGGCTATTGTTTTTAAGGGTTAATCCTCTGTTAATTAATGTGTGTCCTTTTTTGGGCTCGTGCTGCCCAGAAAAAGATACCTGGACATCTGTAACTCTTTGTCTCTGTTGTCACATATTATCCTAATTCAAATTGTCCAAATTATTACTACTCTAATTGCATTACTGTTTTTATAACCATTTTATTACTATTAAACTTTTATAATTTTAAAAACAAGTGACTGGCGTTTTGCACACCGTGCAAAGGCTGTACGGTGCGGCAGCGCTGCCCGCTTCGGTCACAGGCCGTGCCAGCCGCAGACAGGCGGAGACGGCGCTCAATCGCCCCGCAAGGGCGGCGGGCCCGCCGAGGCCGAAGGAACGCCTGCGGTTACCGCGTTCGGCATCACCCTTCCCACAGCGGCATCCGGGGCGGGCATGGCATCCGGGCATGCCGAGCTCACCGGAGAGCCGCGTGTGGGCACCGGAGCCCCCGCCGCCCCCGCCCCGCTGTCACCTGTAGCCGAGCGGCAGCGCACCGCCGCCCGCGCTCCGCAGGCACCGCAGCACCGCCTCCAGCGCCGCTGCCTCCTGCCCGTCCGGCCCCGCCAGCGCCCGGCCAACGAAGTCCTGCGCCGCCCGTAGCCAGCGCTGCTCCTGCGGGGGGAAAGGAGGGAAGCGGGGTCTCAGCGCCGGGCAGGCGGAGGGGAGGACGCGGAGCCGCCCGGGCCCCTCACTCACCGCCGCGCTGGGCGCCGCCATGACAGCCCGCGCGGGCCGCGCCGTTGCCGTGGCGACGCGGCGGCGGTGGCGGGAAGCACCGAGAGCTAGCGCCGGGCTCCGCCCCCTCCCCGCCCTCCGTCCAATCACCGCCGCCGCTCCCCGGCTGTTCCCGCCCCTTCCGCGCGGGATGGCGAAGAACCGGAGCGTGTGGGACGGGCTTGGGTTCGGCTCGGCTCGGCTCGCTGACCGGCGCCGCAAGTGGGCAGGGCAGGGAGAGTAAAACGAAAGGTTCACGGATTGAGACAGGGACCAGAGGAGGTTACAAACCGATTGCCGTCACCGGCAAAGCAGGCTGAACTTGGGGATAATAACTGAATTTACTACAAACAAAATGAGAGGAGCATAATGAGAAGTTAAAACACCTTGCCCCTCCCGCCCCTCAGCGGCGCAGGGAGAGAGCGAATGGAGGTTAGGGTCAGTTCGTCACGCGTCGTTCCTGCCGCTGCTCAGGGAGATAGAGGGATCCTTCCCCTGCTCGTCCGGCACGTCCCTCTCACGCACTTCGCCAATGTGAACCTTTACCACGGACAGCAGAGCTGCTCCGACGCGACATGACCCACTCTTCCACGGGGTACACTCCTTCAGGAGCAGCCTGCTCCAGCGTGAGTCCCCCACAGGATCACAAGTCCCACCAGGGAACCTGCTCCAGCGTGGGCTTCTCTTTCCAGGGCGCTGCAGGTCCCTGGCAGGAGCCTGCTCCAGCACAGGCTTCCCACGGAGTCAAAGCCTTCTTTCAGGCATCCACCTGCTCCAGCATGGGGCTCCTCCGTGGGTTACAAGTGGATCTCTGCATCCCCATGGGCCTCCATGGGCTGCAGGACGATAACCTGCCTCACCACATCTTCATCATGACTGCAGGGGAATCTCAGCTCTCATGCCCAGAGCACCTTCACCCCCTCCATCTCCACTGACCTCGGTGTCTGCGAGGTTGTTCCTCTCACATGTTCTCACTCTGCTCTTCTCCAGCCACAATTACATCACCGCAGTAACTTTTTCTTCCTTCTTAAATAGGTTATCACGGAGGCGTTGCCACCATTTCTCACGGGCTCGGCCTTGACCGGCAGTGCATCCACCTCGGCGCCAGCTGGCTGTGGCTCTGCCAGACACCGCAGAAGTTTCTGGCAGCTCCTCACAGAAGCCACCCCTGTCGTCCCCCTGCTACCAGAACCTGATTGTGCAAGCCCAACACAGCTTTGCAGGCTGGGTGTGAAGCAACTGGGCTGTCAGACGAGCTGCAAGCCGCTGGTTTGTGACAGGAGGGTGGGCTCAGTCCCTCTGGGCCTTGGCCCGTAGCCACAGGACCTCAGGAAGCGCTGGAGACCTGGCAGGCTGCAGGGAGGTGGCAGGGATGGAGGGAGGCCTGGACCCGGAGTTCTGGTGAAAGCTGGGAAGTGCAGTGATGTATTTGACATTGGTGTAAATGTCAAACGTGCAGTGAGACGTCCCTCCCCGAACTTGGGAGGAGTCAAATGTGAAGATTCACAGGGGTTTTTCTGACATTTATGTAGTTCTAGAGAAGTGAAGCTGGTTTTTGCCTTTTTTATTTTTTTGAAGGCTGAAGCTTCAGGAAGATTGAAGGATGTGTCTCATCCACTCATGCCAGCAAGTGCTAAACCTGAAACAGCATTATTAATTAAAACCATGATTTCCTTCTTCACAGAATGCGTGCCAGAATTTTCCCTTTAGGGGCTAATTTTGTATTGTCCTCATTCGAGGCTAGGAAAAGAACAGGAAAAAATCTTTTCCACCTCTATCCCTAGAGATGGCTGCAATCTGATAACAGGTTATTCTGCTATTTCCTTCCCTCCTGAGACTTGCAGCTGGGAAGTCACAGCTGTTCCAAGCCAAAGTGTGGAAAAGTGCCCTCCTTGTTTTCTCCTGTGCACGTGCTGTCGTTGGCTTCCACACAGCAGATAAGCAACTCCATTGTAGGATCAGTCTGAGGAGGGGTTTGGATTTCTCCGCAGTAATTCAGGCAGTCCATGGAGTGAATTGTACCCATTTTGTACTGAAATGGGCAAATTCTTCCAAAACAATGTTTAGTAACTTGATCTAATGTCTTTTACTGGAGTATAGAGACAATTCCAGAAAGCAAGGGGAAGTCTTAATGGGCAACAAATCAAGGGGGGTTCTTTATCATTTAGCCACTCATTCCTAGGTGTATTTTTGTTTTTCAAACATGCTAAGAGGATATATTAAATGAAGCAGGGCTTACACAGAATATCATATGGGTTTTGCTTATATTTGCACTATCTGTACAGTTGGTTCATTGGAGCATGCAAGAGAAGGTGTGTTTTAGATTGAAAACTGCAGGATGGTCATATAGACTCTAAAAATGCTGATCGTGGCTGCACAATGCCTTTCTTTAAAATTAAGGCAGTTAAGATGCAAAAAGTCTTCTAAGTACACGGTAAATTTTCACGTGGAAAGTACAGCTGAAGAGTGAAACACGCCTGCGTCAAGAACTTTAAGATTTCAGCAGACCTCCTCTGACTCCTTTCCCTTGTGTTTTCTAGCAGCTTTAGCCACTCGATGCCCCATCCGTCGCTTTCCTTCAGCTCGTCCATCGGGGTTTCTAGGGAACATTGCCGACGCCGGTCCTGGCCCGGCGGCGGGCGGGCGGGGCTCGCCGGGACTCCGGGCCGCCTCCCGCCCGCCGCTCTCTTTCCTGCTGCCGCTGCCAGGAAGTTGGAGACGGGGTAGTCAGCCTGCGCGCTGCTCCGGCCGGCGCTGGGTACGGCTGGGCCGGCTTTCTCTGCGCGCAGGGCACCCTGCCTCGGGGATGTAGCGGCCCGCGGAGCCATGCGCGGCCCGGCGCTGCCCCGCTCCTCGCTGGGGACGGTAAGGCACGGCGGGGGCTTCGCCCCTCCCGACGCAGCGGGGCCGAGCGCCGGCGGGACACCGCCTCGCCCGGCGACTCCTCCGGTCCCGGCGATCTGCAGCTCGCCGCGGGTCCGCTGAGCGGTGTCCGCCGTCGAGCCTTCGGGCCCGGGCTCTCTTCCACCCTCCCGGCCGCCGTCGGGCTCCCGATCGCTGCCGCTCTGCGCCCAGCCCGCTTTCTGCTCGCCCTCTCCGGGGTGCTGGGGCTCTCCTCTGGGCAGCCCCATGGCGGGGCGGCCGGCGGCGGGAGAAGGCTCGGGGAGTCTGCGGCTGGGCGAGGCGGGCGGTCGTCGTCGCGGGGGAGGCTGGTGCCGGCGCTAGAGCGGCAGGAGCGGCGGTAGCGGGACCGGGAGCGCAGCCGCGCCATCCGCCGGGTGCCCGCGGGGCAGCGGCACCGCCGGGATCGCCGCCTCCCCTCCTCCGCTGGGCACCGAGTTCTCTGGCGCCGTTCCCGGGATTTATCCCTGACTCAGGGAGAAGGCGTCTGGGCTTACAGGAACGGCGGCGGATTCCCCGAAGCCCGCGGCGCGGCCGTTAACGCGCGGGGGGTCCGGGCGGCGGAGCTCGCCGGGACACGGAGCGCCGGGCCGGGATCGGAGCCGCCCGAGCCGGGACACCGACCAGCCGGGCCGGGATCGGAGCCGCCCGAGCCGGGACACCGACCAGCCGGGCTGGGATCGGAGCCGCTCCGCTCCGGGACACCGAGCGCCGGGCCGGGATCGGAGCCGCCCGAGCCGGGACACCGAGCGCCGGGCCGGGATCGGAGCTGCTCCGCTCCCTCCGCCGCTGTGCGGGGACCGGCGATGAGCCGCCCCCGCTTTGCTGCGCAGCCGGGCGCACACAAATGCCACTCTGCGGGCGCCTGAACAAAGATTAGAGGGTTGTAGCTACGCCCCAAACCACGGGATTTGTATAAGAGCAAGTTCAGCTCTTCAGCCGATAGATCTTCTTTAGCCTGCCCGGGCTTCGTAAGCTGCCTTCGTAAGCTGTGATTTTGCGGGCGAAAAAGTTTTAAAAGATATCGGAGAGTTTTATGAGTAGCCTGATTGCCTGATGAGTAGACGTGAATGGCTATCGAGTATCAGCAGATGTGTGCTAAAGCTGGGACAGTGGAGTGGTGTCACTCGGCGTCATGACATGGCTATAAATTCTGCTGTAGTGGTTACGGGGTCAAACTGTTTCTCCTTAAATACCTGAGCATCCTGCAGGTATTTATTTAAATGCATGCTTGCACTTGGCTGCACCGGACTTGTAATGTTGGCTTAGTTGTTAATTTGTGGTCAGAAAGTTGCAATATGGGCAAAGTTACCTTCCAGAAGGGTTTGGATTTGGTCTTGCAGGGTTTTTACTGCTTGAAAGGTTTGGGAAGTTGGTAGTAGGCTTAAAGCTAGCAGTGGCAGGACAACACAGCTAAAACTGGAGAGAAGGAATACCTTGACTCTAGCTGTGCATCACTTACCATCTTGGGACCTTGGTAGAACACATAAACTTACGGACTTATGTTGACTTATGGACAGATTTCAAAGCAGATAGCAAACCTGAAAAGTGCATTTCTGGCTTAAGAATAGAGGTGCACATGTTTTGGTGCAAATTGGTACTATATGTGATATTATTCATTCAGTTGGCAAAAAGAGAAAGATCTGTTGGATTCCCCAAAATCATTATATTATCTTCAGTTAAATAAGGCACTGGAAGAAGTATCTTTCAGTGGGATTTCTTTTTGAACATGTTTCTCCCTTCCTATTTGCATGCCATTTCAAGTTGGCAATAGCCCTCTACTCCCTACAGATAACGTTTATCTTAATTAAATCATATTCTCTTTTTTTTCTCCCCAGAGTTACAGGTCTCACTCTCACTCTGTTGCATGCCCATCCACTGTCATTTACATTGCATATCATCCTGTTTGCCCTCATGGCCTTTCTTGGTCCCCTGATACCTCCCTTCTACTCTTCTGATTCTTGTATGTTTCCTGTGATTCTTCAAAATTTCCTGTAGCCTGTTTCCATGCATTCACTCTTTCTGCCTGTCCTTAAATTCATTTTCAGGTGCTCTGTGTTTTCCCTATGTACTCCTAACTTTTACAGTGGACAGAATCGCATCTGTCTTCACTGAGGCCAGGGTGTTTTCTGTCTCATTAAAAGAAAAAAAAAATATAATTGAAGTTTCATTTATTAAAGAAAATTCTGTTTTATGAAGAAAAAAGACAAAATAGCCATAAGGGTACTTCTGGCACTGATTTATTTTCAAAGTAAAGGGAGAAACTGCCATTTTGAAGTTAGAAGCTACATTATATAAAAATTGAAAACCAGGCCACCAAGCGCATTGTAAGAAAGAACTGTTGGGCCACCAGCCTGTTTCCAGTAGTGACCAGTCACAGGTGTCTGCCAAGGGATTTGGAGCAGGGCAAGTGTACAGCAATGAAAAATAAGAATACTTTCCTGGCTTCCAGGGGGCTGGGACTGTAGGAATTTCCAAGCTGAAATGGCGTCTTCATATTTTGCATCCTTGACTGTGGCTGTTTTTTTCCCTTCTCCTGTGGGTGTGGTGATAAATTTTGGAATCAGGACAGGTTTCTGGCAGAGCCAGCACTCTCGCATGGAGGCCCACACATCAGCTACATGTTGGCTGTAAAAGTACCTCCCTGTGTTTGCTTTGAACCTCTCTGCTGCTTGTCTTATGTGATGCCTCTTAGTTCTTGTATTGGAGGAGACAGAGAACACTCATCCCAGTTCATTTTCTCTTTGGCATTCATGGCTTTGAGCCTGCAGTCAGTCTGTACCAATGATGGCCCTTTTTACTTTTTTTGTATTATATCTAAGTTAATTTGTATTCTTAAGACCAGAACTACAGTCAAGATTCAATCCTTTATATATTGTCATAACAACATTCTTGGTTTTGCTCTCACGTCCTTTCCTAATAATTCATAGCATTTGATTGCATTTCTGATTGTTTTCTCCAGCAACATTAATTAAACTTTTACTGCATATTAATCTAGTTTCAATTTCTATTTTTAGGACTAACTGTTTCTAGCCAAATGAAATGTTTATATTAGGGTCTGTGCTAGATACACTTACGTGGCAGTTTTTGTTCTCACAAGTAACCAGGACTGTCAGTCTGGATGCCTTTCCCTTTTCATTAAGTAATCAATTTTCTGCATTAGCAGTATTATTTGTGGTAAACCCAGTGTTGTCACTTTGCTCCTTCTTGCCCATTTTCTTTAGTCATCACAAAGAGGCTTTGTTTGTATTTGGGGCAGATGCCTCGTGTTCTCTTCAGTAATCCCTGGATAGCTGAGTGCTTCCTTTGCTAACACACATCCTTGTGTTGTGCTCTTAGGAACCTGACACTGGAAAGCACATCTCAAACAATGTCACAACATTTTCCTATTAAAACAAACAGGAATATATCTGTTCCAGTGAGTAAGACTCAGCATTTGACAATCACCTGACTTAGAAGTTCACCTAGTGAGTCACTGGCAAGGGGCATGAGCAGGTCTGTGGCACAGCGTGGGCAGGGGCCCAGGGCTCATGCCCAGCTGAAAGTCATTTCAGGATGGAAAGTAAGGATCCCCTGAGCCTTCCCCTGGCTCCTGCTCCATCAGTGCTCTGATGTGAGGCCGTACAGCAGCCCAGTGGAACTCAGGCCAAGTGCTGGGTGTTGAGGGTCAGTGAATGTGGCACTGACACAGTGTCCACCACAGTGTCCTCGGAGGGAAAGCTTCCAAAGAAATTTTCTTATGGCTTTTATCACCTTCTGACTTCTCCATTATTTTCTTAATCTTTACTAGCATGAAATAAAGCCTTCTAACTTTATATACTTTATGATGTTTTATGATGTGAAGTCCACAATCTATAGATAAACACAGTTTTCTTTGGGTTTTTAAGTTAAGATTTCTAAGGCCTTTCTTCATTGTATCAAAGCTATTACTAGTCTCCTGAATTTAGACAAGGCCTGAAATACAGCATTCTTTCATCTGATCTTCATAAAATGAGGATTATTTATAATAGTAGTTCTTGTAGCCTTCTTTTGTCCTTTCCAGTTTTTAGAGAGCAATGACGAAAGCTTCCTGTAAATGCTGCTTTAATGCACATTTCTCAATGTGTAAAGCAGAAGTTCTGGTTTCCCTTTCATCTTTGTATAGCAAACTAAAACAAATGCAAACCTCAAAGAGCTTTTGGAAATGGCTGAACCAGACAAAGAACATAAGAGTAAATCCTGTACTCTGATTTCTTTGGTAGCTTATTAGTCTGAGCAAGTACTGTTTTTTAACCAAGCCTCCAAGCTGACTAATTTTTATGACTCATTAAAAAGGCTGACAGATGATTTATGATGATGATTAAAGATGATTTATGTGTAGAATACTTGTGCATGGGGTGTGTATCATGCTGGATTCTTAAGCCAAGGTAACTTGCTGTTACAAAATATTTTGAGACACTCTAATAACTCATAATGCCTCTTATTTGCACGTAATTGATAATTAATTAGTTTAAAAATGGAATTTGCAAACTGGAAGCCTTTTTTGAGAGGAGCGGTTGATTGAGTTATTACAATGGAATCTTCATGCAACTTGGTCCATGAGGATTAAGGATGACAAATTAAATATATTCATATGAATAAAATACTGATTTCATTGATGATGATAATGCTGAGACTAAAAGACTTAATTCATAATTATTTACAACACAGTACAGATAGTTATAACTAGTAGTATGGTGTACTGTTTTCTCAAGAAATATTGAAGCAACAGTATTAAAGATAGCAAAATAACCTGTGTTCATGCTGAGTAATTTGGTATTTCCCAGCCTCCTGAGGTGATAATATGGGGCAGCCCTGACATGCTGTACTCCCTATGCAGTCCCTCTGTTTCAGGTACTGTGCTTTATGTCCCCTTGTCCTGAGAACACTGCTCTCAAATGCCCCTTATTTCCATCCTCTCATCTGTCTTTCTGGCATCTTGCTCTGTTCCTCACCTTCATTTTTCCCCTTCCTTTCTTCCTTTGCCTTACTCTGGTGGGATATCACCTCACTTGCAGTTCTCTGTGTATGGCCTAGTGAGGCAGAAGAAGGAGCAAGAGTGTAAATTGTAGTGGTGGCAGTAATTCAAGAATATTTGAGTGTGAAAATTGTGGAAAGGCTCCTAACTCCTGTCTCAGCTGTCAAAATGTTGCGTAGAAGAGCTTTTAGGCTTGTGCTGTGTCTTTTTCCTTGTAGGTGAAGTGCTGGGCAGTAAGTGCTGGTGTGAGGGCATGGGAAGGAACTGGGGTTGCCTTGTGTGTGAGGAAGTGTGTAGCTGTCATCCAGAGGGGTGGAATGTTTTAAGGAAGCAGTTTTCTGCCATATTTTGGTTATTCCTGCAGCAGTTTCAGAAGTAAACCCCAGAGTTTCTGCTGACTCTGTTTTTCCTGGTAGTCCCTGCTGACTGAAAAGGCGGAGTAGGTATGAATCAGTGGTGTGCATCACACGTGGTTTGAATTACCACTTGGCTTAGGTAATACACATTATCTCTGTGAAATTGCTTAGTGGGTGCTGGTTTTTTTTGATCCTGGCAAGTGGAGTGTGTTGTACACCTAACAATGGATATTCAGCTTATTTCACTTGCAGAAGACCTCTAAACTTTGCCTTGGCAAACTCTTATCAATGACTTGAGGCTTCAGAGCTAAATCTGGCTGGCGACTGATCACCAGCAGTGTTTCTCAGGGCTCAATTCTAGGGCCAGTTCTGTTCAATGTATTTATTCTAGATAAATTGGAGCATTGAGCAATGATTATTGGAATGAAATTGAGCAAGTCCAGATGCTGGATCCTGAATATGGGGACAGAATTACTTCTGGGCACAAGTACAAACTGTGACAGGAGAGTCTGAAGAGCGCCCTGCAGGGAGGGCCCTGGGGGTGCTGGGGCAGCAGCAGCTCAGTGAGAGGCAGCAGGGTATAGCCCAGAGGGCAGGAACCGTGTCCTGGGGGCATCAAACACAGAGCACAGCCGGGCACAGGGGGATCATCCATCACCCTCCGTGCTCAGCGCTGCTGCGGCCTCACCCGCAGTGCTGGGAGCAGCTGGGAGCCTCACAATTTAAGGATTTTGACACATTTCCTTTAATGTGTCCAGAGGAAGAGAACTGCAAAATAATTTTTTAAAATCAGGCTCTCATTTCCATCAGATAGATTTGTTGGTACAAATCAACTGTGTCACATGGTAGCTTAAGCCAGGTGCCTCAAAAGAGGGATCCCCAACAAAGAAATTTTTGGGCAATATCACCCTTATGATCTAAACTTCCTATCCCTCAAGCAACAGTCTGGATCAAAAGCATTATTATATGGGGTCTTCTTGCTCTTCATTGGGTCACTCTTTCACTACCAAGTGGTTGCTGTGTGGTCATGTTCATATCCTCTTAGACTGGTTTTGCTGAGGGTTTTGATCAGTTCTGTAGTCCATCAGTTCTGTAATATGGTTGTTACAGTTCATATACCATGAGTTATGTGCCTTCCAACTGAAACAGAACAGACTGTTCTAATTTCATGTATTACCTGAATTTGATGAAGCTGTTCATTGGTATAAATCAGTGCATTGCTGAATGGCATGGGTAGCTGCTTAAGATGGAGGTATTTTGGTGTTTTTTTTCCATCATGTGAATGATTTTGCTGGATGGCCGAGTCATTGGGGTGTGAATCATTCCTGGCCTGTGACATTCTGTTCTTCAAATTGTGTTCAGTACCATGTTAACTCTGCTTTGATGACACTTACAGACATGCTTTCACTTAATCTGAAAAATTAAAACCACTTCTGTTTTCTTTTGGCTTTGAAGGGGTATCTGACCAATTTTCTCTGTATTTTTGGCCTAATCTTTGATGCTTTTATCTTCTTTCTATTGCTAACTTGTGTGACTTATGGAGTGATAAGTCCACAAGTTGTATGTTCTCGTATCAGGGGATTAATCACTAGCCAGAGAATCAGAATGATTTTATTGTTACTCTGTGTCAGACCATCTGTGTGAAGTATCTTCTATCTGTTTTCCTGCAAGCAATAAATCTTGTAATGTCAGCTGCTGAAACAATTTTTAGTTCTGCTGAGGAGTTGTTGGAGCGCTTACAATTATTCTGTGGTCAGCTAATGAAGTCTGAAATGATATCTATTTAAATATGTGGTTCTCTTTTTTCCTGTTCACCATTTTAGCATCTGGTCTATTGAATGTGTCAGAGCTCTCCAAAAAACAATGTTTTAGTTTTGTCAGAGTTGCAAACTCCATCGTTCTTGAGGTTTTAAGTTGCTTTTGGGTGTGTACCTTTCTCCCCCAAGGCTTTAATTCTGAAAGAGAAAGAGAACAGTGTAGGGCTGTCATAACCATTTCATTCTATGTATCTTTTGGTAAGCTTGCTACCACAGAATTGGTATCATGACTGTGGTTTACCCTTATTGGTTTACTTTGCTTTTGCTCTGTCTCCTAACTGAAAAAGAAAAAAAGGAAAAAAAAAAGAATTCTGAAGATGTGCTTGTACTGCTGGACATCTTCAAAAAAACAGTTTCAAAAAAAAACAAGCTGGGAAAACATTACAATTGCAGGGAAGGTAGTGTAGCAAAACTTTGTGTGAGATTATATTGGCAGGGCGGTGTTTATTTGCAAAAGTCATTAGTTGATTTTCATCATTCACTTGATCTGATGCACAGAGTTCATTGGTACATCTGTACCATACTCAGAAGCATCAACACATGGATGTCCAGACAGTGTGGCCACTTGTGTGCAAAGAGGATGACAAGGGATGCAAGTTGTCAAGTCTTCATCATGCTGCTGGACTTCTTCATGGTACCATAAAATAGTTTTTCAACAAATCTTTCATATTCTTCAGGAGTCATACCATTGGTTGGTATGGGATACGTCCTTGCTGTAGAAACTTGCTGACTTCAGGTTTCATAAATCTTGGACCAGGTTTTGACCTGGTTTTGTTTTGTTGGGTTTTTTTAACCTTTTTGTTGTTGTATGTTTTTTGTCTATCTGAATGTTTGAAATGCATGCCTGAGGTCTGTTTTTTTATTGGGCCAAGAAGCAAAGGGGTTGTGTCTGTGATACACTGCAATCTCATTACCATCCTTCTGGTAGAAGATCTTTTGCTGATGAGTCATTTATGCTGTCCTCCTACCAGAGGGGAGACCTTTTGGCCATTACATAAACAGCATATTTCTCAATTTCAGTGCTGGGAACAGTGTCCTGCAAACAGTGTCCAGGGAACAGCATCCTTCATTATTGGTGCAGCTGTGCTTGTAACCCCTGGTTCATGTGTGTGGGTGTACAGTCACCCTCTCTTACAGTCATGTGGCAGTCATGCCAATCCTAAGTTTTCTGTTAAGATTGGCATGATAACAGTAATTTTCAAGTGGAAAAATAGAAATCAAATCTTAACAGAGTTAAAAAAAGAAGAAACTGCTCATTTTTGTGTTGAATTGTACAGGCTGATTGTTAACAGCTGCAGTTTAAGAGGAAGAATGAACATTTGACACGGGGAGAAATCAAAAACCTAATTTTCCCATGTTACGAGGTCTGGCTTTGTAAGATTTCCTGTACTTAGTAGGCAGTGAGATCGTCTTTTGCCATCTTATTCCAAACTTCCCATCTTTTGTATTTATTCAGTGGAACTGCAAGTACTGGATGCATTCTTTGTGGAACTGTTTCTACATGCACAGTTTTACTGCCTTCCTTAATAAAAACATTTCTTTGCTCTTGTGTAACTTCTATGCAAGCTGCAGCATTTTCAAGGCATTCCATGTATAAAATGCACATCATGAAAAATATTTGTTTTACATACAACCAGTTTACCATAGAGGCCATTGAATGGTATATTAATATCATAGATGGCAGGCATTGGTTTGTTGGGGTTTATTTTTGTAAATCATCTCCCCACATATATTTGCCAGTGGAGGGTCCCATTACCAGAATTAGCCGAGTAAACTGAACTCATGATGTAAATCTAAGTGCTGAAATCAGAGTTGCAGTGTGCAGGAGGATATAATGTTTTCTCACCTTGTTTCTCTCTTCTCTCTCCCTCCCTCCCTCCCTCTCTATTTACAGGTTATTCTAATATTTGTCTGTGTGCTGACTAAGGAATCTGTAGAAATTACTCCAGTGCCATATAGAGTGCAAGTCCGTCGTGTAGGTCTGGATGGAAGAGAGCCCTCTAACCCTTTGAGGAGAGAAAAGAAACAGATGCACTGTCAACTGGGACAATACCTACACCCCAGAAAGACCCACTGCTGCATGAGGTGTCATGCAGGTACACTAAATAAATACAGTAGTAGTGACTTTCACCTGGGAGGCATTTCCTGGTCCTGCACTCTCAAACTGTCTCTTTCCTACAGCAAATCAGCTCTCCCTTCACTTGGTACCTATCCCTACCCTGATAAATTCTTATTTCTTTTATTTATTCTTATTCCTTTTTTCCTCTTATGGGCTATCAGTGTCATTCACACTGGTGAGGGGAAGCATACTTGGTCCTTACGGCATCAACTCCAGGGTTTCTTTGAGGAGCCAGTGACTCCTGTCCTCCCTAAGACAACGCATTTGCCTTCCTCAGAGCTCTGCTAAGTGATTTTCTTGCAGGTACCTACAAGGCAAAAGACTGTGAAGGGCCTGACCAGGCAACTGTCTGTCTCCCATGTGCCAATGGCACATTCACAGCTGTTGATAACACCATGTCTAAGTGCTTCCAGTGCAAACGCTGCCGTAAAGGTGAGGCACTGCCAGAGCTGCAGGATCTGAGGAAAATGGGGGCAGATGAGGGCTGGAGGGGATGGCAAGGTGGGCAAGGGAGCTTGGAAAAGTAAGCAGTTGAATGGGTAAAACAGTTATGGGGATGGATTGGGGACACCAAATTGGAACAGTCTGAGATACAGTTTGCAGGCCTTTCTGGCCTTTTTCTGTGAAAATTAGGGGATAACAATACCTATGATCATGACAGTGCTCTCAGTTGAAGGTGAAGGAAGAGGCTGGAGTAATAATTTCTCCTTTCTTTCCTCAGCACTCCAGCAGATAGTAGAGACACCCTGCACCCCAAAGCAAGATACTGTCTGTGGCTGTCAGAAGAATCAGTACCAGGTTGATTCTGAGTCTGAATACTTCCAGTGCAGGAACTGCAGCTCGTGTGCCGATGGGATTATTGCCAGCTGTGAGTATGGCATGGATATGGCTCCAGCGCAGATGTACTGTAGTAGAGTAGAATTTCTGATATGCTGCAGTGCCTTGCACTGAAAGGATGGTGGTTTAGGAACAACTCTGGGGTTTGTCTGCCCCTTTTCCCCAGAAAGACTGCTATTTTTTGCCTGCTCTGGCATCAATCCCTGTTTCCTATCATAGCTGCTTTCTTTTGTCCTTGAACTGTTTCTTGGTTTTGGCTGTTGTGAGGAGCTACTTTCTACTTAATTTTGGTGCCTCTGCCTTGTCTGTCCTGAAGCAAGATCTTTATGTTCTAGAAGCAAGATCTTTATGTTCTTTATGTTTTTGCCTTCCTTGTTTGTTTTTCTCCTGATGCTCACTGCATTTTCCCTACCAACTGCTGGAAGCACTTTGAGTACGATGGATGACAATACCTCTGGCCCTGGTGCCCAGCTGAACTGCTTGAATGAACTGAACTAATTGCTGAGCAACCACAGTGTTCTAAAGTAAAGAGCTGCTAGTAATGCTGAACTATACCCAGTGGATCTGGGCATTACCTTAGGATGATGCCAGTGTCTGGGAGAAGTACTTGTGTTAGCTGTCCCAAAGTCAGGAATCAAAGATCTTAACAAACACTGCTGTCTGGAGTCTAATTCTTTCCATGTCCCTTAAATGTCTTCTTTTGATGTGAGGATTGAGAAAGCATGAGTCACTATTGGATGCAACGTGAACTGACTTTATTTCCTTGATTAGCTCTTTTATAAGGTTGCACCAGTGGATCTGACTGTGCAGCCAAACAAGACATCACACATCCATGCCCATTCACACCCCGACTGGTCTTCCAAATCTGCACGTACATACATTCCTTAGGGGCTGTCTTCCAGCCCAAGGACACACACTCCCCTCTCAACATCTTATTCAGCTGCTCATGATCTGTACCAAAGATACAATTATAATTAATTTAGTCATTGTTCTTTAATTGTCTAGCAGGCCCATGCTTCCAGTGCAGCTGCTGCCACATCCTACCTTGTCTTAAAGCTATCCTGTGTTTGCAAACTGTGCTGCTCCTGATCCCTTTCCCATCTCTTACCCTGCCCAGTGTGAGGCTTGCTGTTTCACTGGTGAATGTGTTCCCTCTAGTGTTCAATAATCTTGTCACACTTTCCATGTTTAAGCTTCTCCTCAAGGGTCGTGATTGCACACTGTCCTTGAGCAGCTTCCTTCCCTCTTGGCTGATGTAGAGCTGTTTTATTCCCCTCCCTCATTCATAACAATGCATACTCCTTGTTCTAGTACATTTTCCCCTTCTCTCGTGCAATTTGATGTCCTTCCATCACTGCTCTTGCCTGCTCCTCCCCACACCTGTTTATTCAGGCTCTCTCCTGTGCCTTGCTTAGAAGTGAGAGTTCTTTCATTTCTTACCCCCTCCACTCACAACATCAGAAGAATGCTTATGTGTCCCATGACTTGTAATGATTTCTCCCTGCCCTGAGCTGACTTCCTCACCAGTCCCAGCTGCTCAGGGACCACTTCTCCCTCATCTTGGCCTGACTAATGTGGTTTCCCCTTCCTGTCATGCTTGAACTTGGGTGACTTTTACTGCTTTTTGCGCATTACACTAATTCCAGCTGCTCTGTAATTATAGTCCCTTTCCAAGCCTCTACAGAGGTACCCACCTTCAGGACAGTGGCACTCTTATTTTTATTACTTTTATCCTCCCTCAACTCTGTTTTTATATATAGATCAAATCCTTTATCTCTTCTTCAGTAGCAGTTTTCAGTAGCAGGCTTAAAAAAAGGATAATCCTTCATCCATTTTGAAGTTGATTTTTTCCCCTTTGTTTTCTTCTTTGTCCATATTATGGCAACAGTTTCTGATTTTTTTTTCCCTCTACAGGTTCAAAGAACAAAGATGCAATTTGCAGGTGTAAGCCTCAATTCTTCCTGTCACGTAGTAATATTTGCAAGCCTTGCAACAGGTGAGCTTTTTTACTCTGTATGCCCCACCACTGAGTAGGAGGGACAGCAGGAGCTCCATGGGGGGAGGAAATTCTTCTCATGACACTTTCTATCTAGGCATAACAGTATTCTAAGTGCCTTTCTGGGGCAAGTAGGTCTTCACCCCCAGTCTCCGCCATGTGGGCATTAGCCCACTAAGGGCCCAAAGTCACTAGTCACACTGTGTTGCTCTGCTTTGCAGGCTCATCTTGGCTTGTCTGTTAATTAGGGAGGTTGGAAATGGCCAGAGTTTCATTGCACATGTGCTCACCTCTCTGATTTGCCCTTTCAGCTGCACTGGAGAAGACTGCTTGCTGTGTCCCAGCCCTGTCACTACCTCACCGACCTCATCTGGGCTGAGTGAGTGCTCAGGGGACTGAAGGGCACTGGAATCTTTTCATTGTGGGGTGTTGTTCTCTTAATGCCTTTTGTAAAGGGTTCTATTTTCCACTTTGTCAAACCCTTATCCTTTTTCTCCCTACCATTTGCAAATCTCCACTTGCTGTTCTTCCTCTAGCACTTACCTCCTCTTTTCTTAGTCACTCATGCATTTGCTCTCTTCCTTTTGTCCAGATGGAAACCTTGTACTTGGCACCCTTGTTGCAATATTTGGAGTTATCTTCGTCCTCTGCATTGCATGTAAAGTAGGGAAGCTGGTCCAGAAACGTAAGACAGGGCCTTTCTTCTCCTGTGGTGAGTACAGTGGCATGTGCAGTGATATTGGCTGGGATAGACACTGATTTCTGTGGGCTTTTGTGTGTGAGGGACAAAGTGGGATCCCCTGACTCTGCTCTGCTGCAAGGCCAGAGTAGCATAAGAACTAAATAGCCAAGGCTCTGATTGCAGTTCTGCATCCAGGCCTGTATCTATGACTTGAAGTGCACCTGAGCTTATTTCTGGGATGTTTATTTTGCTGTAAAACATTTTTGAGAGCAGGATTGTGAGTAGCTGCTTTCCTGTTTTCTCTGGGACAAGAGGAAGTGAAAATAATTTCTACTTTCTTTTTTTTTTTTTTCTTTCTTTGAAGTTTCTTTGCCACTGACAACCAAGGAGCCAGTATCAGAGGTGAGCAAGATGATGGATATATATATAGCTTATCTTCCACTTTTAAATATGTTAGCCTGGAATCTGGAGTAATATTTTTCCCCATGGGCTGTTTTCAGGCCTTGTGTTTTCAAGTGAGCTGAGTAATAGGGCTGTCTAACTCAGAAGTCTTTTCCTGTAGAGGGTGGAGCCAGTAACACTTTACTTCCCCTCTTCTAGAGGATGCTTTTCAAACTCCTGGCTTTTTTTTTTTCCTGGATGCATTTTGTTCAGATAGTTGATCCTTAATCCTTTTTTCTCTCTGTGTACCCCAAGCTTGGAGGATTTAATTAATTTTATTTCACTTCAGATCTTGACTCCACAAGCCTCTCAGTGCTGCTTCACAGTATTCTTTGAGGTCCAAGGTAACTCTGCAAATAAGAGGGCCCAGGCAGCATCTGAGATGGGGTTTCCACAGCCTTACAGAGGAGGCTGATGGGAAAGATGGCATGTGAAGCTTCTAGAATGGTGGTGATTTTGGGTACCAGCCTTACTTGATTTTGTAAAGAAATACTTTTTCCTGGACTACTGTTTTATGGTGCCAAAAGAAAGTTAAACTCTTTGGGTTCTGCTGGAAAGAAATGTTTGGTGTCCTCTGCTGAAACAAGGCATGTAGGAAGGATTAAAATCTCAGCACCCACTCCCCATCTATCTTGGATAAATGTTAGCATATCAAGCTAGTGGCTGCTTCCAGGAGACAGGTGTATTGTGCTGCCATGGGTAATTCTGGACTATGTAATGTGTCTTTCAGGTTGAGGAAAAAAATGAAATTTCCACCCTTTGTCCTGAGTCCCAGAAGGAAAAAGAATTGCCATTAAATGAAACCCAGACATCTGCACCTCTGCCACAGAGTTCACCAGACTGTGTCAGATCTGCCAGGAAGACACAGCTTCCTGACAGTAAGTGAAACTCCTTCATCCTTCTCTCCTTCCCCAGTCAAATGGGAACTTAATTATGCAGATGCAGCTAGGAGTATGCTGGAGAGACCTTACCCAGTGTATGTGACCTGGATGTGTACCCGTGCACGGCACAGTAGAGAGGCAGAAGCGTGCCCAGAGCCTGTGAGTCTGTATATGCCAAATATCTGTGCAAGGCCTTTCTGTTGTCCCTTTTCCTTACCAGCAAAATGGATTGCCATATGTATTGACATGCTGTCAATATGGGCAGTGACCCAGAATAATTTTAATAATTCGCTCTTTTTCAAGAATGTATGGCAGAAAGGCCCTAAGAAAATGTGCTTGACTCTGCTCATAGCCTTATACAAGAGCATATGGAAACATTCCCATTATACTTTGAGGGACAAGAGCAAGTCTGGAGTCTGTGTGATTACTCTGGAGAACTGGAGAAGGCTTGAATAAGAGGGGGCAATGCAAGATGCCAGGGCAGCCTCCAGCCCTGGGTTATCCCCATTGTCCTTGGGGTGGAAGAATCCTGCTTCTCAGGGTTTCCCTGTGTGTCCACAGCCCCTGCTGTTCTGTACGCGGTGGTGGACCACGTGCCGCCGTCGCGGTGGAAGGAGTTTGTGCGGCGCCTGGGGCTGAGCGACTGCGACCTGGAGCGGATTGAGCTGGAGCACCGGCGCCTGCGGGACGCCCAGTACGAAATGCTCCGCCTCTGGAGACTGCAGATGGGCCGTGCTGCCACCGTGGAGCACATCAGCCGTGTTCTCAACCACATGGAGCTCAGTGGCTGCAGTGAGGCAGTTCAAGAAGCTTTGCTCAACCAGAACTCTCCTCAGCCTTGCAGCCTCCGCAACCATCTTTAATCTATTTCAGCTTAGGCTGCCTTTGACCTTTAAGAGGGGATCATAGCTCTCTTTCTTTCCTCATATCTCCCCATCTTTGTAACACTTGTCAGCTGGTTTTGTTGGAGACAGCAGCAGGTTATGTTGGAGGAAGGCTGAGGTTTGCTTCTTAACCACCACATAGTTCAGCTTTTAAGCCACGGCATACCTCTGCAACACCTCCTCTCCCAAGGAGGGGAAGCACCTCATCAAGGAAGTGGTGTGTGGAGTCTGAGCAAGATGCAAATAGGAGCTCTGAGTGACTTGATCATAGATCAGCTCCTATGGACAAGTTGTTGCTGAAACAGGTGCTCCACACGTTGTGTGGTGGGTAAACTTGTAGGGTGCTTTGGTTAAGCTGAGTACTCACTCACTTCTTGCAGATCTATTTTTCTGCGAGGTCAACCAGTTGAAGTGGCTCATATTGCAGCCTTTTGATTGCTAAATCTGACTCAGAGGAAGTGGTAGGAGGATGTGCCTATTTCTGGGAGCAGGAGAGGATTGCCCCCTCTCGGTGTCAACCAGTAGCAACTGGTTGGTATTGCTGTAGCAAAAGTCTCCTGGAGATTCAGAGCTGGCTCTCTCTGTGAGAAACAGGAGGACCTCATCCTTTCCACACCATGTCCCTCAGGTTCCAGAGGAGTAAGAATTCCAAGCCAGTGAGTCAGATGAGAGGGTTGGTGCTTTTTTCCTCAAGTTTTTTTTTTCTGTATCTAGAAATCATGTAAGTTAGCATTAACAAAACACCTGCCTGCGTGTTTGTCCAGGTGCAGGGTGGCAAGGAGTGTGTGCACCTGCCTGGGTGAGGTGGCAGAGCACCTCTGCAAGTCTGTGCCTGCACACAGGCTGGTAGGCTTGTGTCTACCTGCTTACCTACATTGGATGATTCCGTGAATCTAACTGCACATGGGACTGTGCACGTGTCTGTATAGATGTTCTAGCAACTGTTGAATAACTGCACACTACTTCCTGGACTGGGATTGCTGCTTGGCTGTGGGAGCCATCCGCTACCATCTCCAGGCTCTCCCCAGCGCTTCTCACCAGAATTACCCTGGGAGAACCAGATAGAGAAAAAAATCAACTAGCCTGCACCAGGTGCAGGTTGTCCACATGTTTGTAACATGTTTTTTTTCAGTCTCTAATCCCTTGATCAGAGAGGAACTTTCTATTGTAAATACACTAAATGTTCTGAATTAAAGTGAATATTTTTACCTCTGTTCTGGTTTTGCTCATATCAGCTTCTTTTCTGTGACTGTGGCTAGGGGGAGACGAAGGGGAATAACTCACAGAGGCATCAAGAGTAGATGGTTTGGTGGTCTTGTACATTAAAAAAAAAAACAAACTCAAGTTTTATGTACTTTGGTATGTTAAACTTAGCTGACCTCACATTACAAGAAGCTCGCTGAGGGCAGGATTTAAATGGACTCCAGTTTCAGGTCTTCTCAGATATTCCAGAATATGAATGCCAGCACATTTAGAGTGACTTTTTAAACAATATACAGTGAGTCATTTGGATTTGTATCTGGCTTTTTAAACTGGAAAAGATCTTTAAATAAAAGAATAATAATAGGTTATACTTTAATGTTAATCTTACATGTTTTTGTCTGAGGAACGAGAGCACCATGTTAAATAAGGAAGGACTACTCCTATTCTACTTGAAAGTTTCCTACTTGAAACATGGAAGTTCCCGACCGTCAGTGACAAAGCCAGGAACTGACATCAGTTTTAATTCCCAGTTTGAGGCTTTGTTTTGCTGTGCCTACATCCTATTTTAATTGAGGATGATATTGTTGCTTTTTTTATTTTTAATCAGAGGCAGCACAAAGCTCACTGTTGTGACAGTGGTCACAAGGGTTCTTGGATGAGGGAAGAGACAAGAGTGTTGACTTTTTGTTCAGAAGGCTTGATTTATTATTTTATGATGTATATATATATTACATTATAACTATACTAAAAAGAATAGAAGGAAAGGTTTCATCTTAAGGCTAGCTAAGAATAGAAAAGAATGAATAACAAAGATCTCTGGCTCGGACAGAGAGTCCAAGCTATCTGGTCTGCGGTTGGCCATTAATTGTAAACATTCAAGATGGCCCAATCAAAAATCCACCTGATGCATTCCACAGCAGCAGATAACCATTGTTTACATTTTGTTTCTGAGGCCTCAGCTTCTCAGAAGGAGAAAAAGAGAGGATTTTTAGTGAAAGGATGTCTGCGACACACTGTCATACACTTTTCCTTTCATAATTTATGTTCACCAAGCACAACAGGATGATAATTATTAGAAGTACATGCTATACGTTCAAAGTGCTTGAAGTGGGGAAATTCTTGGAAATCTTTTCCAGGTGTGATGTCTAAGCCATGGGTTTTTTTCCCCATCTCAAACTGTTCAGTACATCACTTAAAATCCATATGTGGCAAATCTTTTGGCACAAGATAGGCCACAAGCAGCAAGCCCCAGGGCACTGCTGGGTTGCCAGTGGCTTTGTTGGTGTTTGGGAGAACACATAATCACAGACTATATGCAGGTGCTTTATTGAGGCACACAGGAACTAGGGGTATTAGCAACCCAAATCTAACTCCATGGTTCTGTTCAAAGTGCACATATTTGTACAATCTCACCTACAGCACTAATCACTATAACAGCATTATCCATATTGCTTCTCTAGAGCTTAGCCTGAGCTTGTATGAACATGTATGAATCTCACCTACAGGAGGTATCTTAGAAACTCTAAATACTGATCCCTGTTACTGTAAACATTCTAACTTCTGTTATAAATAAGAAGCTTGACTAGGCCAATATTCAAGCAGCAATCAATTTATTAATTAATATGGTAAAGTAGGAGCAATACAGCGCTGGGTACAGTGGGGGAAGTTTTCCCTCCAACACCAATAGCTGAAGCTTACAGGTATTTATAGGGGTACTCATAAGCTTTCTCAGCAGTTTCCATTCCCAATTTTTACTCATCAGCAGTTTCTATTCCCAATTTTTACGTCACAACTCTACACACTATTGTGATTTAGTTTTTCTCAGGATGTATCTCAAAGGAGTATCCCCTGATGGTGGGGGTCTGGTTTCCGAAAAAAGGAAGACGAATCCCATCTGGTGAAGTCCAGCTCCCCAGATGTGTGTCCACCTTTAATTGCAGAGACTATAAATCTCATAACAGTGATATCCAGCTTCCTTTGGTTGAAACTATAAATCCTTGAGTTGATGTTCCTCTTCCTTTCTCAAGCTGCTTTTCTCTGTTTTGTTAAGGTGTGAGATAAGCATGTTTCCTTTATATATATTCCAAAGCTATAGTTTCAAGGATACAAGCAATATTCTAAAATTTACTTTAAAAGGTTATTATCGCAAAACTCTTTAAGGCTTATCTACAAGGAAAGAGCAACATCCTTAACATTTTAATTCAAATGCTCCTAAATCAACTAAGGTTAATTGCGAACAAAAGATAGGTTCAAAGGCCTTCTTCCATGCTTTACTTTCCTCAGTTATTATTAGAATTTGTCTTTATAACTGCCCCATGGTCAGTTTCTACACATATAACAATCACAAATACACAAGTTGCCTGTATGTACCTGACACAAAACACAGCTTTGCATTTCACACTTGCTAAACTATCCCAATTACCAAGCATTCTTTCGGCCTAGTTATACGTGATTTTCAGGAACATTTAACCCTGTACTAACAGCTAAATGCAGGAATTTTGCAGAAATCCATGGCTATGAGGTGTTTCAGAGAGTGCTGAAGATTCCTTCAAGGTAACAAAGGTGACTTGGGTAGGTAATACATGTGAAGGTGGGAGTGGAGGCTCTTCATGCTGCTGCATGGACAGAGCAGCCCCCAGAGAAACGCAACTGTTTATGTAATTTCATTTATTTGTCTCCATTACTCATTGAGCATCTAACGCTGAAGCAATGATACCTGTATATAGAACATTTACATTTTAACTGCACGGGGTCCAGCTCTGGTCCCGCAGCATGAGGAGGACATGGAACAGTTGGAGCAAGTCCAGAGGAGGCCAAGATGTTGATGAGAGAACCGGGGCACCTCCCGTGAGAGCACAGGCTGAGGAAATGGGCTCTGTTCATCCTGGAGAAGCGCCTGTGGAGACCTCCCAGCAAACTTTAAGGATCTGAAGGGAAGCTGGAGAGGGACTCTTCATCACTGTTTTGACAGGGCAAGAAGTAAACTGAAAGAGGGGAAATTCAGGCTGGATATTTGGGAGCAATTCTTTACCGTGAGGGCGGTCAGGCACTGGCGGCTAGGGGGTAACCATGGCCACGTTCAAGGCCGGGCTGGACGGGGCTTTGAGCAACCCGGTCAACTGGGAGGTATCCCTGGGGTTGGGACTAGATAGTCGTCAAAATCCCCTGTAACCCATAACATTCCGGGATCCTATGGAACCGCGCTGGTCACTTCTCCGCCTCAGCAATGGCACCTCCCTCGCTGCGGCGGCGGGCGCTGCTCCGATCGTGGCGGCGCCCACCTGCCCCCCCCGCGGCAGCCGAGCCTTGGTACGGCCCGCGGGGCCGCGGTGCGCGCCGGGAGCGGGCCCGGCCGGGGGGCGGGGGTGCGGCCGTGATCCCGCTCTCCCGCCGCTGCCGGCACTTCCCGGCACATCCCGGCACTTCCCGGCCCGACATGGCCCTCAACAAGTCCATGCACGCCCGCAACCGCTACAAGGACAAGCCCCCCGACTTCGCCTACCTGGCTGGCAAGTACCCCGAGTTCCAGCAGCACGTGCAGACCACCCTGGCGGGCAGGGTGAGGTACGGCCGGGCGGGATGGGGCGGGCGGGTGTACCCCCGCTGTGTGTGTGTCCCCGGTGTGTCCCTGGTTTGTTCCCCCGGTGTGTCCGGCCCCGGGCAGCCCTGAGAGCTCCGCGTGTGCCTTTCAGCCTGAACTTCAAGGATCCCGAGGCCGTGAGGGCTCTGACGTGCACCCTGCTGAAGGAGGATTTCGGGCTGACCATCGACATCCCCGTGGAAAGGCTCATTCCCACCGTCCCCTTGAGGCTGAACTACATCCACTGGGTGGAGGATCTCATCGGCCACCGGGATGCTGACAAGCAAACCCTGAGACGAGGCATTGACATAGGTAAAGCTAAGTGTTTAAATCCTTATTACCATCAGCGACAGTAGCAGGTACAGTTTGTTGCACGGGGAAACGTCAGGTTTGAGGAACAGAGAGGCCTGAGGTGTGCCGGCTGTGGTGGGAGCACTCTGAGCTCCACAGGTGTTTCATGTGCCTGCTGGGTGGGCAGCGTTGCCCTGCACAAACACAGGAACACCGTGGCACGCAGTTATGTGGCTCTTCAGGGCCTCGACCTCACCTGAGTGCAGCTTTGTGTGCTGTGCTTCTAGAAATGCAGGCAAAAATTTCATTCTAAAGGATCTAGAAAGAGTGTTTCTCCTCAGTGTTCTAACTTGCCATTTGTGTTTTGCTGCTAGTTTATTAATTTTGTTTTTGGATGTCTGTACCAGAGAGTTTGTGAGTTGCATAGCAATATTTTTTAGTGCTCCAGTTAGTGACATGTGCAAAGTGCATATTATATGGCTCTATGCAGATATTTACTGTATGTATTTTGATGTATTGATTAGTAGTGCTGTATTAACATTTTAATTATATGATAAATATAGTCTTGTAGTTAAAAGGTACCTTTTGTAGTTAAAATTAGAACTATGTAAGTGGGATATTTTTATTAAGAAAGGAATGAGGCACTCACACCAGATAGCAGCCACAGGACACCTAAATCTTTTAGAGAAAAAGAATTTATTGCCCTCTTACGAGAAGAAATTAACTTCTTCCCACCTCGAAGGTGCTGTTAGGATTAAGAGGAAGAAGTTGACACTGACCAGACAGAATCCTGTGTTTGGATGGAATTTATGCATCATGTATGAAGTGTATGAATATGCAACAGGCTATTGTTTTTAAGGGTTAATCCTCTGTTAATGTGTGTCCTTTTTGGGGCTCGTGCTGCCCAGGAAAAGGTACCCAGTCGTCCGTAACTCTTTGCTTCTATTGTCTCATATTGTCCTAATTCAAATTGTCCAAATTATTATTACTCAAATTGTATTACTAATTTTATAACCATTTTATTACTATTAAACTTCTAAAATTTTAAAAACAAGTGATTGGTGTTTTTCACATGACATTTTTTCCTGTTATAGGTGTATTTGACAAGTGAATGATATGTCCTTTTTAAATACTAATTTTTATTTTAATTTATTTCAATGCAGTTATGTATGTGAGCTGCATTGTAAAAGAGGCCAAATTAGAAACCAGGGCAAATGCTAGCTAAGCTGTGTTTTGGTTGTAGATGGTCAAAGATTTCTTATTTATTGTTGAGAACAAAATGTCTTTTAAATTGGACCAAGCATCAGCAGATGGATGATACTGTCCACTTTCAGTCTGGATTATTGGGTTATATCAGGATGATGTCTAGATTAGGCAGCAGATAAATAGAAACAGTAGAGGTGTGAATGTGTGAGATATAAACTGATGGCCATATTTTGGTTTTCATTGGAAATAAAAGAAAGGCTCCATAAGAGCTTCCACACACAAATAATAAAATTGGCATTTGGATTCCCAATCTTTGGTTATTCTGTATGAATTATTTAAAAGGCATTAGTGATGATACATTTGAATTTAGTCCACATCTTTTATTTTGTCAATAGAATCTTCCTTTACAGTTCCAGAGGCTTGGTTTCAAAGACTGTTTTGTGCTGAAGAAAACTTAGAATGAAACTGAGAGAAGCTGGAATTTCCTTTGTAAACTGTTTTAATGCTTGACATTAAAACTTTAAAGTTAGTGAATTCCTCAAAGCTGAGGTTCAGTAATCTGTTACTGTGTCAGATTTTATGTTTCTTGGCATCTGCTAGCATGACTTTTTGTAATGGGATTTTTTGTTCTCCTGAAATTTACTGACTTGTATTTTTAGCTGGAGTTGTGCTGGATACCAGGTGTGCATCATCACATGTGTGTCCACAGCAGCTTTCTTCTAGTAATTTTGAAATATCTTAGACAGCTTTTGTGCATTTGATATTAGTTTTCATTTTTGAAAATGATTTCTATGAATTTCATCATGGTAGGTGGCTGGATAGAGACAGATCCTCTAAGTCCTCCACATACTGCAAAATCTTCAGTTTGAGTTTGCATGAGGTTTGATGTTTCAGCTTTGGAAAAGTAGGAAGTCATCCAAGAGGGACTTGACAGAAGTGCTAGAAGTAACCCCTTGCTGTTGTGTACTGACAGATGAAGTTATTCATGATTCAATAAGTCAGTGTTTGTGGGATATCCTTCCCTTTTCTTGTTTCCATTCCCCTTAATCCTAAATTTGATTGTCATTGATCACCTAGGTATGCCATGATTATTTTGTGCTAGCATCCCTCACTTTTTTAGCAAGTTTTTATCTATCTCTCTCTCTCTCTCTCTCTCTCTTTTTGAATATCTTAATTGACACTTAGGTTTCTTTGATAGTTTTGGACATTAGAGAAAGGTAGTCTGATGGAACAGATTTTTTTTTGTGGTTATTGTATGCATCAAAGTAGATTATTTGTGATAGATGATAGAAAAATGCAGAAGAGAGATTTATTTGTGGTAGGGTTTTTGTTTTAATAAAGCCAGAATGTATTTGGCTTTCTTTATATAAATTAACCAATATCATATAGAAGAAAAATAGCTTAAACCAAAGCTGATAGTTTACTAGAAGTTTATTACAGATTATTAAATTTTTTCTTTTATTAAAAGTGCATATTGGACAATGGTATTTTTCAAGTTATAAAAATTAAGTTCATTAAAGAATTGAGTAGTAGATAATCAATAATCAGATAATAATCAACAGATTATTATAATAAATTTTCTTGAAGTTAGTTCTTTTAGGTGTAATAAGTACATAGTTAACAGCCACACTGTGTATAACACCAGTACTTATTTTGCCTTCTCATGGATTTTCACTTCTGCAGGGACAGGGGCATCCTGTATATACCCATTGCTTGGAGCAACTTTGAATGGCTGGTATTTCCTTGCAACAGAAGTGGATGACATGTGCTTCAATTATGCCAAGAAGAATGTGGAACAGAATAACTTGTCTGATCTTATAAAAGGTACAATGTAAGGAAGTATTTAGTAGCATATGAATGTTCTGGCATATTTTTGCCGTGTTCAGTGGAATATCAGAATGTGTATTCCTTCCAAGTATGTTTTTTACTCAATTATTTACTCAATTACTTTTACTGGAGCAAAATATTTACTGAAGTCAGTGCATGCTTAAGCCAAAAAGCTGCCTTGTCTAGCTTGGGATGTGTGGATAGAGAAATACTCTTCCTTACAAAAATCTGAAAGCTAAACTTCACTCTGGGGTGTTTTTCTCTCTGCATTCCTTGTCTCTTACTGAAGAATTTCACAGTGTTTGGGCTATTTCTGCTGGTAGGAGACCTGGAATGCTCCCCTTGGATAATTGCATGATGCTGCCACAAAGGTGTATCTTGTACAGAGAGTTCCTCGTCCTCACTTCTTGAATGAAGTCCTGACACTGCCTGTGGTAGCAGAGGCAGTATGCCAGGCTTGGTCTGGGAATGAACTTGGAGAATTTTCTGAAGGAACACAGTGTAGTAAAAATCGGGTCCATTTATGAGCTCTGAATAAAAACTTTCAGAAGCATCCATTTGAACAACATGTCTTAATCTGTTGTCCATGTCAGTCTTGAAGCTCTGGAACTTGATGTGGAGAACAATGAGAGTTTTCTGTCCCTGCTGCCACTGATTTTTAGTGGTGTGATGGTGTTTCAATACCCTGGAAAAGCAGCTGGCAAAGGAACAGGCCTCATGTGGAGTTTTAGTGCTTGCAGTTGGACAGGCTTAAAGCACATTTGTGGTTGTGTTGGAGAACTTGGCATAACTCAGGTAGTCGTTGTTTTAGACAGATTCATGTGGTTCTGCTGCTGTGTATAAACATACAGGCTGTTTGTATGCTAATCCTTGACCTGAAGTCTTTATTTGCATGGTGATATTTGCTACATCTCTTTTGTAGAAAGCATTGTTTAGAAAGTACAGGTTTTATGCAATGTATAATGTATATAGCATGTTAAATAAAATATGAAGTTCCTTACTGACCAAATTCACTTTTTCTAATAGTGGTTAAGGTACCACAGAAGACTCTTTTAATGGATGCACTGAAAGAAGAATCTGAGATCATTTATGATTTCTGCATGTGCAACCCCCCCTTTTTTGCCAACCAGTTGGAAGCTAAGGTGAGGTAACAAACTGCATGTTACAGGTACTTCAGTAGTCAGTGACAAGATAGCATCAGTTTAACCTCTTGGCTTGGGCAAGGTTGAGTGGAAAATCCCAAATCATAGTGAATAGTTTTTAAGTCTTTCCCTCCTCATCACCTAGCTAGCCCCTAAAGGAAACTTAAGGAAAACTCCTAAAAACTTAAACTGTTGCCCGTCCTAAAATGGAGGATGAGCTGTAGCATTCTTTCACAAGTTCTTGCTGTCTTAGAAAATGAGTTTGGAAAGTAGACAGCTGGTAAATCTGAAATCATGCCTGCTGCATAACAGGCACCTCTGTAGTGCAGAGGAATCAGTTCCTGGAATTTTGCTTAACTGTATTTTTCATTTCCTTAGTCATGTAGATGGTATCATGCAGGTCATGCAATACCCACTGAATATAGTCAGAAATGTATAATGTAGGGCAGTAGAAGGGAAAGTTTAAGATTTAATTATGCACTATAGATTGTAATTGCATAGATGCACTTAGCATGTCTGACATGTATTGGAACCACATATTTCATATTAGCAGAATCCTGGTGTGACAAGTCGCTTACCTAGGTTTGAGATTGTGGGCAATTCACTCAGGTATGTTTATTTTGAGTGGATCTTTGTTATCCATAGTTCTGATGGGGGGAGGATAAGTAGAGGTGGTGGTGCTTGCTTCCCCTAAAGATTAGGATAGGAAGCAGTGTACAAAGCAGCATAACATTTCATTAAATGTTCATGTCAAATGTTTTTGGTTTTTAATCCAGGGAGTTAATTCTCGAAATCCACGGCGTCCCCCTCCCAGCTCTGTAAATACAGGAGGGATCACAGAAATCATGGCTGAGGGAGGAGAACTAGAATTTGTCAAAAGAATTATTCATGATAGTCTCCAACTTAAAAAGAGGTTACGGTAAGTGTTCTGTTCCAGTCAAAAAACCCCAAACTAACACCTTTTATCTTCATCTTTGGCAGAAGTCATGTAACAATGTTATTTCTAGTACCTATGGTCCAGTGGTAATTGCTCAGTTTGTTTGATGATACTTCCACACCCAATTGTTCCTGAGCAGCAATTAGAAGTTATTGCTTAAAGACAGAAGACAAAAAATAGCCTGTACAAGTGACATTTGTAGCTTGCAGCCAAATTAGCATGTGTACCTGATAAGAGACAGATCAGGGTTCATCCTTGAGGATTTTTGGGATGGAAGAGACTTTATGATACTGCTTAGTTATCTGTTGATTACCTAAAAGTTTCTATCTTTTCGTGGCTGCATTTTGGTAACTTGCAGCTTTGCCTGCTAAAGGACACTGTTGTACTGAATGCTGTCTTGGGTGAGCAGAAGCTGCAAAAAAACCCATAATGAGACTTTCTTTTGACCTTATTTTGAAATGGATGGCATGTCTTCAGTTTCCTGACTCTATCATCAGGCTTTCACTCTCCCAGTGTTGGTAACTGGGAAATCTTAAGTTTTGTATTTCAATACATTATATTTATGAATAAACTTTTTTTGATCCAGTCATCAAAAAATGTGAAAGATGGGGTTGTAAAATTGAATAATTTAGATGGAGAACAGAGTTTCATCTGCAGTAATGTTTGGGAGATTCTGAAGATGTGGAGCTGGGTGGAAAGATAAGCTTCACTAGAAGTGGGAGAATAACTTTTTCCTTTTTTTTTCCTGATATTTTCCTCATAAAATATGGGTTACATGATGGAAACCTGGATAAGATGTGAGGGAGCACAAATGATAGTCAGTATGTCTGCTTTTGAGCATGATTACTTGCCAATAGTTGGTTATTCTTTTTGTTCTGATTCATTATTTCAAAGAAAGTGGAGAAGCTGAAACAAATTCTTCCAAGGTATAACATCTTCCCACGACTGAAGTCACTCTTTGAAACAAGATTGCTTTTAGTTCATGTGTTGTTTCTTAAATACTCCTAATGCATTTCTTAAAAGCTCAAAAAGATTTCCCTTTCCAGTCTGTCTTTGGACCTTCTGTTCTGAATTTTGTTGTACTGTGTCCTAGTCACTCTGATTAAGTGTGATTTTTTGTTGTTGTTGTTTTGGTATTTAATTTTGTAATGTGCTTTGCAGATGGTACAGTTGCATGTTGGGTAAGAAATGCAGTTTGGCACCGCTGAAAGAAGAACTTCGAATCCAGGGGGTGAGTTTGCCTGGAGTCCCTATATATCCTGCCTATGTTCTATACAGAATATAGTATGCCTCAATGTATGTGGGTAATTATTGTTGAATTATTTCATGGAGTTTTTATGACAGAAAGGAACTGCAGTTCCATGTTAGGGAAACAACTGAGGTTTAACTGTTGTAGATTCAAAACTGACAGATATTTGGTAAATATTATCTCCAAAGTTTTGTCTTTAGCACATGTTGGAGTATGTCTTCAGTCTAGAAGATTCAGGGTTTCTGCTTTAAAATAGCTTAACAAGGCTATAGTAAAAAAAAAACCCCAAAAATTCTAGCTTTCTAGCAATTTGGTTGATAAAAGAAATAGTAACATGATTTAAGTGGCAGTGTTGTTTTGTGTTCAATTCTGGCACCAACTAAAATTCTCATTTAAGAGGGCTGTGCAAAGGACTTTTGGATGGCTCTCTGGAGGAAGCATTCTCTTCACGAATTCCCATACAAAGAGAATAATTGTGAGATCTGTCCGTGTGTACAGTGGAACGAAAGAGAATGCATGGTGAAATAAATTCCCAGAAAGGTGAATTACCAAAAGCAGATGCTGAGCTAGATACAAAATACCTGATTTTCCTTCTGTGTCCTTGAACTGTTGCACCTCAGTCTTAGTAAAAGGAGAGAAATGAGTGAGGGCCCTGACACCTCTGAGCCACGTCAGAAAGAATCTCCATTTGTATAATGAGAAAATAAGCCTTGTTTGGAAATACGTGTAGTAAAACAATGAGTAAAACAATGTTGTTTATTAATCTGAAATAATGTATTGCTTCTTTGCATAGGTCCCTAAAGTCACTCACACGGAATTCTGCCAGGGACGCACCATGAGATGGGCTCTGGCCTGGAGTTTCTATGATGATGTGCAAGTACCTGTAAGTAGCTTAATTCTGGTTTGCTTGTGATTTTCTCTGCCTCTTACTTGAGGAAGGGCTAATGAGCTATAACTACTGTGATACAAACTGTTCTTCTTCAGACTGGAATATTGGATGTGCTGGGCTGTATGGACAGTGGAATTTCTTAGATGGCTGCCAGTCTGTTAGCAGTTGTGACAAGTGATTCATGAGTGACCCCTGCTGAGGGTGGAAAAAGGAAGCTGTTGTAGGAACTTCCTGTGGGTTTCAGTGAAAATAAGGATCATTTGTAACATACCTCAGATTGTTTAGTAGTAATAAAAATATGCTAAGTTTGGGGCTGGATTTGAATTTAAACTTCCCTCCGAGAACTCAGTTTTAATTTAACATGTGGATTCTGTTACCAAATAGGTATGACCACGTCTAACTCAGACTTGCCTACATGAATGTAAGTGGAGCTTGTTCACCTTAAATGTGAGCCCGTTGCTTTTTTGGATCTGGATATTTGTATATTTGAATATAGGTATAGACAATAACAAATCTTAAGGAAGATGCAAGTAAACCTTCAGTGCAGTTGGATCAAAAGTGGATATTGGCAGTTTGCCTCTATTCCCAAGAGCAGCCACACTTTCTCAGCTCATGGAGAGGTCATAGTTTAAAGGAACAAATGAAGCTTTTTGCCTGATACCTGAAGATAAACTCCTTCTGTCCATCAGGCTAGCATAAAGTGCATGATCCTGTTAGCTGGTTTGAGTCTGAAACTCCTGGGGATGAAATGGAGCACGTGCCAAATGAATGACTGCTTAGTGCCTTATGTTACACTCTTAATCCTCATGTCTTAAGGAATCACAGTCTTCTGAATACAAGTCACCCCACTAATAGTGCATAGCCTTGTAATTCTTTTCTTTCTTTCTTCTTCTAGTCACCTCCCTCTAAAAGAAGAAAACTAGAAAAACCACGAAAACCAATTACATTTATGGTTTTGGCTTCTACAGTCAAAGAGTTGTCTGTCAAAGCTGCAGCTATGGGCTGGGATGCTGTAGAAGCTATTGCTGTGGTTAGAGCCTGGGTGGAGAAGATTCTCACTGATCTGAAGGTACAGTATGAAGTATTAGATGTTAAAACAACGTCCTAATTGAAAGCATAGCATTGAGAGGATTGTATGAAATTCTGTTTTCTGCAATAGGTTCAGCATAAACGCGTTCCATGTGGAAAAGAGGAAATTAGCCTCTTTGTGACTGCCATTGAAAACTCCTGGATTCATTTGAGGAGAAAGAAACGAGAGAGAGTAAGGCAATTACGAGAACTTCCTCGAGCTTCTGAGGATGTTCTGCAAGCAATGGAGGAGGAAAAGAACAGCCAGAAGAGCGTGAGCAACAACTCAGACTGTGAAAACCCCAAGGCTGAAGACTCTGAAATGGGATTTATGGCACCTGATGAGGATGTCCAGATGACAGCAGGTGATGAGCAACCAGAGGAATCTGCTGCCAAAGAAGAGCACAGTGATCCTGTGAAGGAAGAGGAGGTGGAAGCAAAGCAGGGAGAAACATCGCTTGGGAAAGGTCCTGGTGTTGTGAAGGAGGAACCTTGCCCTGCAGAGGAAGCTGGCAATCTGACAGTGGAAAAAGAGCCAGGCCCTAAAGAAACTAGTGGGGGGTTTCTCTTCAAGTGTTTAATGAATGTGAAGAAAGAAGGAAATGATGTAGTAGTAGAAATGCACTGGGTTGAAGGACAGAACAGAGACTTGATGAACCAGCTGTGCACGTACTTGCGGAACCAAATTCTTCGATTGGTTGCTAGTTAGCTCTTTTTCCTACTTTGGTAAAGTAGGTGTGTCCTCAGATTTTGTAAACTATTTTTAATGAATTAAAAATTTCAGATAGCAAAACCTGTCTTTTCCCCCTTAAAAAAAAAAGAAAGAAAGAAGAGTAGAATGAAGATAGATGTCTCCTTTAATATTTTAAATAGCTTTTTCAAAAAGGTAGGGAGGATGTGAAGTGATGAGGCAGTAATAGATTTCATACTGCAGCTGTAAAACTACATGTTGAAGTGAAACCTGTTTATGCTGTGAACATTTTAAATATCAGCAATGCTTATTCTGGTCTTTTTCTGGCAGAATAGAAATATATATTGTTACTAAGTGGAAGTCTTTACCGAGTTATTTTCTTCAATATTTTTTCAGTACTAATACAGGAAATGGTTAGTCTGCAGTGGGAATTGTTTCCTGCAGTGAGAGCCTGTAGCAGAGGATTTGTGTATGCCTCTCCTCCCTTTAATGTATCTAACTTTTGGTCAACAGAGTAGCAGCATAGATACATTCTCCTAGTGTCAATTCATTAAAATAATTGCTTTTGGGGAAAAGTGTGTGTTGTGTTTATCTGGTGCTTGGGCTCTGAAACACAGAACTTGAACAATGAAAGAAATTTTTTGAGCTGCTTGATTTAAAGACGATTAAAATACGTTGACTCTTCCATTGGATCATCCTTTACACTTAGTCAGATATAAATGTCTGAAATGACAGCAGTATTCTTAAAGAATTTTCCTTCCATTTAATTTTAAGCTTTAATGATGGAAATGAGAGCATATGCTCTTCTTCAAGGGCCAGAAATTTCTGCATGTGTGTTTTAGATGATGACCACTGGTCCTGCTTCATGTGAAGTCAGCCTCCTAAGCTGTGGTCCATTTCTCTGAAGAGATACAGAACATGAAGAGCTTTTCTGAGAGGAGAGTGTGTGTGTGTGTGTTACCCAAAACAAAGCAGCAGTGTCCGGAAGGAAATTATTGTGTGTGTTCATATTCCTGCTTGCAGTGTTCATCCTTTGCTGTCCGTATTTTTGGAAAGATCAGTATGCTCAGTTGAAATGAAAAGACTTAGAAAAACTTTGATTTTTTTTATATAATGCTTCTTAACACTTCTGTGGGTGATGGACAAAGACATGCATTCTTTGGGTACTGCAGAATTTTCGTAGAACTGCTCCTCAGATTCACTTTGCTGAGGAGAGGTAAAACCAGTCCTAGTCTTTTAGAATCTGAAATATTTTGGCGTCAGAGACGTTAGAAACAGCAAACGAGGCTGTTTGTCCTCTGGGCCCTCTCCTGTGCAAGGTAAGCCTTGTTTGGTTGAAGCAGACCCTTCATTGAATTATCTCAGCCTTTCACCGGTACAGCGCACGTTACCGCACGCCTCGCTACACTCGGAGCGCTGCCTCGCAAACGCCGGTGTTTTTGCACAGACAGCCCCTACTCTGCGGGGGCCGCACGCCTCGGGCCTGCCGGGCTGCTCGGTTCCCTGCTCCGTCCGTTCCCGGCTCCCGAGGCCGCCCTCCCGCCGGCCGGGGCGGGGCCGGGTTTGAATGGCGCGGCGGGAAGATGGCGGCAGCACCGTTATCCTCCCCCCGAGCGGTGCCGCCGCAGCCTCGGCCGCGGCGCTCGGCGGCCGCAGCTCCCGCACACCGGGGCGGGCCGTGCCGCCCGGCCCCGCCGCTCCCCGCCGCGCTGTGCTGAGCCCCCCGCCCGGCCTCGACCTCTCCCTGCGCCGCAGCGGCTCGGCAGGTACCTGCGCGGAGAGCGCTGCCTTTCTCTCCCGTTCCCCTTCGTTCCCTCTCCGCCTCCCCTCGGTGGTGCAGCGCGGCGGCTCGGGCGGTGCTGGGCAAGGGGAGCGGGGCTGCGGGGCGCTGCTGGAAGCGGCCCGGGACCCTCCGAGCCTCTCCCGGCGCGGGCGCGTGGCCCCGGCCCTGAGGGCGATGCTGCTCGGGCCGCGCTTCGGCCCTTGCTTTCCTCACGGAGGGCAGCGGCTCAGCCGAGGGACCGGCTTGTGTTTGCGGGGTGGTGGTGGAAGCATTTCCTGCACCCCTCGCGGTGCAGTCGAGGAAGAAAATAAGAAAATGTGTGTCCTGTGCACAGGTCTGAGATGGGGGCATGCTGTGTGTTGGTGTAACAGCGCGCCTTATTCTTGGCTTGGCCTCTAGGTGCTGCCATAATACAGCAATCGGTATCGTCGTTTCTCCTTGGTATACCAGGCTAGATTTGTTTACCTACGTTGAGAAATCGATCAAAGAACACGTAGAGAATACAGAAGAAGTATATTTCTGTATGCAATATACAAGATTTTGTATAAACATCTTGTGGCAAGGTGTCGTATCAAGTGCTCCTGCTGCCAGACAGAGCCGCTTAAAGTGATGCTTCTAGATGCCATACATATATTTTACCAGCTTATTGTGCTCTTGAATCAAGAGAGAAATCAAGATGTATACAGCATCGAGATTGTATACAAGATCTTAAATCAAGATATTTACAAAGCGTCTTGCAGTTTCATCTCTTTTGTGATTTTTCTGTAACTTTTTAAAGCATTTACATCTCTCGGTCTCTTCTCCAGTCATGTCACATCTTCTCACTGATTATACTCTGAAATATACAATTTTGTCAATTTCTGCAAATGGAACAGAGCAAGGAAATTTACACATTTCCACAGTCAGCTCCCCAAAGACAATTCAGTAAGCAGCACTCTTGTGTTTAACTGGCCCCACACTCTGGAACGATTTTCCTTCTGAGAAATCTAATACCTCATGCTTTTAACCAACAATTTGTATCTTCCTAATTTGATTGTTTCTTAGCATTGTTTTAGTAAATAAAAAAAAGTTAATTTCACAGGTTTATTTCTGTACATAGATCTCTAAGCCACAAGTTTCCAAACACATCTTCAGTTCTAATCTAAAGATATTCTCCAAACAGCCGAATCACCTGATCCATTACTCATTCCGTCTTTTACATAAAATTTGTTGGTTTGAACACTAGGGAAAAAGCTTGAGGTCCCATCACATGGGGTTTTTTATGTTTCTGAATCTTAACTCTTGCCTTATTAGTCACTGTATTTGATTTGCGTAGCTTTCTCTGAGAAACCACCAGAAATTTCCCCTATGTTGGACAGAGCCAATGCTGCCACTGGCCAGGGCCATCAGCAATGGCAGTAGCATCTCTAGGATAATTTATTTAAGAAGGGGGAAAAAAGCCTGTGCAATGGCACCTGCAGCTGGAGGAGTGAGAATATGGGGTGGAAGCAGCCTGCAGACACCAAGGTCAGTGAGGACAGAGTGGGAGGAGGCCCTTGAGGTGCCAGAGCAGACATTTGCCTGCAGCCTGTGGTGAAGACCATGGTGAGGCAGGCTGTCACCACCTGCAGCCCATGGTGGAGCAGAGATCCGCCTGCAGCTCGTGGAGAATCCCGTGCTGGAGTGAGTGGATGCCCAAAGGAGGCTGTGGCCCTGTGGGAAGCCAACATTAAAGCAGGTTCCTGGCAGGACCTGTGGAGAGAGGAGCCCATGCTGGAGCAGGTTTGCTGGCAGGACTTGTGACCCCCTGGGGGACATGAACTGGAACAGTTCATGAAGAACTGTGGGAAGGACTCATGTTGGAGAAGTTCATGGAGACTGTCTCCTGTGAGAGGGAGCCCACACTGGGGCAGGAGTGTGGAGGAGTGTGAGGAGCTCCTCTTTGAGGAGGAAGAAGCAGCAGAGCCAATGTGTGATGAAGTGACTGCAACTCCCATTCCCCGTCCCCTTGTGCTGCTGTGGGAAAGGAGGTAGAAAAAATTGTGAGTACAGTTGAGCCTGAAAATAAGGGAAGAGTAGGGGGTAGGTGGTTTTAAGGTTTTGCTTTATTTTTCATTATCCTACTCTGGTTTGATTAGTAATAAATTAATTCTCCCCAAGTCAAGTGTTTTGCCTGTGATGGTAGTTGATGGGTGGTCTTTCCCTGTCCTTTTCTTCACTCATGAACCTTTCACTGTATTTTGTCTCTCCTGTCCTGTTGAGGAGGGGAATGACTTTGGGTAGCTTTGGGTAGCACCTGGTGTCCTGCCAGGTTCAACCCACCACAGTCACAGTTTAGGATGGACAATGCTGGTCTCCTCTGAATTCCCCTTGGGAAGTCTGCCCTGCTTTGTAGCATATTTCTGTTCTCTCACAATGGTGCATAAATTTTTGCTTAGTATTTTATGGTACTTTGATTACACAAAGTGAAGCAAAGCTGTGTAGAGGAGACTGATCATGCAGCAGTGACAGCCTAGATTGGGGTTAACCTCAAGGCAGCAGTTAAAATTTTTGGTGTGATGAGAGAAGAAATGCTGGCTGCTTATGCAGGCTGGTATTATTCATCTAGCCTGCCCTTATGCTGTCAACAATGGTGGGAAGTTTCTTTTAGAATTTTGAATGTACCAATAGAAGAATGGGTGCAGTAGAGGCAGTACACACAATTACTTGGTTTTCATCTCAATTTGACAAGGTCTTTCACAAAATGTTTTTGCTGGAATTATATACATTTATGGGTGATAGGGGAGGCATTCCTGTGCCTCAGAAACCTGGGTGGGACAAAAACCTTGAGTTTTCTTAATAGTTTGGAAAAACAGAGGAGAAGGAGAGGGAGGAGGCAGTGTCTGTAGTCAGCACAAAGTTGTTTAGGGTTACTAAGACAAGAAATAATCAGCAAGGAACTTAATTAAGCCAGAGGAACTGGCAGTATTGTGAAGATGCTATCAGTGTTAATAAACTGAAATATGACACACTGTACAGAGTATCTTGGGCTGCTTGTTTGCTTTAGGTTGTGGTTTTCATTCATCTGTAAAACAAAAAACACTGGGCAGTTCTGTAATCAGTGAGAATTAATGAAATTTCAATAGCAGTAACTTCTTAAGAGGGAAATGCTGTGGGTGAAGACAAGATGGCAAATACATTGCAGTGCTGTTACATCAATCAGTGCTGAAACTCTCACTGACTATGTATTTGGTAATGGCTGCTCTGTCTCAAAAGCAAATACCAGGGCAAGAGTTTGGTGAAGAAATTAATTAAATGTGGAAAATCTTACAGGAGGAAAAATTGAAAAAAAGATGTCAGAAGATAAGAAAAATGGTGAACCATCCACACAAAATATTGAAAAGTATAGGGCCTTTTTATTGAAAAGTTTATTGCCTTTTCTTGTAATACAGGAGTTTGTAGAGAAGTTTGACATTTGGGTGTATAACCTAAATGACCTCAGATGCAATGATGATACTTGACTTTTTAAATTTTATTTTTATTTTCTCCTTCCAAAGGGCAATATCAGCAGGTAAATGTTCCTGAAGACCAAGCAGACAAGCTGCTCCTTGCAAGCTGGGATCTTCCCAAAGCAGTTTTGGAGAAATACCACAGCCTGGGAGTAGTGCAGATGTTTGAGTGGCAAGCAGAATGCCTGATGCTTGGACAAGTTCTGGAGGGAAAGAACCTCGTTTACTCAGGTATGCAAACACCTGACAAAACCAGTGCCCCCCTAACTTTTCCACTGCCATTTACAAGGACTTATTGGTGCTGAGACATTTGGATCTGACAGGTAGAAAGGTCAAGATTATCTTCTGGAGACATCTTAAGATCTGTCCTGTTTCTGTACCTCAAACTTGACTTAATGATCTCCTTTCCAGATGTGGAGAGAGACTTTTTGCCTCATTTTCTCTTAAAGCTCCTTTAGAAATTGATAATTAGGAGTCAGCTAATGGTGACTCTCTTTTATTACAGACTGTCAGCTAGGAGCTGAATGATACCAACAATTGAAGATATACATACTTCTGAGAATGTTATTTGCTATTAGCTTTTTTTCAGTCCATTTGTCATTTTTCATCACATATTGTGTGTGGGGTGTGTGTGCAGGAGGGGAAGTAATGCAAAAGGAGAAGGAGGAATGATGGACGAGAAATCTGTAGGAAATGACAGTTGGTTGTCCCCCCTTCATGGGAAAAAGGTTCTAGAGCAGCACTGAGAGGATGAAAAACTTGGAGGAGAGGTGGGTGATTTTAGTCTTCCTGACTCTTTATAGGGGTGACTGCAAATGTGGTTGTGGGTGAGAGACATCAACTGAAGAGTCCCACCCCAAGTTCTCCAGTAACTGCTTTCTATGCTAGAGTTGTGATGCTTTTGGATTTATTATTTATACTTTTAAAATTAATTAATCCCCCTCCCCCTTTTCTTTTCAAGCTCCTACCAGTGCTGGAAAGACTCTGGTCGCAGAATTGCTGATTTTGAAGCGAGTCCTGGAGACTCGTAAGAAAGCTCTTCTCATCCTTCCCTTTGTCTCTGTGGCCAAGGAGAAGAAATGTTACCTGCAGGTAGGTAGCATTCAAGGAGGGTGAATTTATGGGTAGTAGTTGTTGGGTCACGTTTTTTAAGCAGAAATGCAAAAGCATGGATTTTGGGGGGAAAAAATTGCTGAGTTTCTTCAAAAAGAAGTTGTAGATAATTTAAAATTTGCTGGAGATAAAGAAATGAAATCTTTAGCCAAAAAGATAAACTTAGAAAAATTTTATGGGGTCAATTCAAACATTTTATTTCAGCTTTGACTCTTAAAGCATTGTTACTTGCATTTATTCACCAATTTGATAATAAACAAAATTTAAATGAAGTCTCTGATGAAAGATCATGTTAGGAAAAGTACAAAGGGAAGGTGTAAATGCTATCTTAAGGATAAAAGTATATTCTAGCTTTCCTTGGGGTATTTCACCACAATTTTGTGCATTTGATTTCACTTTGACTTTGCTTTTTTTTTTTTTTTTTCCTGCCAGAATATGGTTATGTCTTGGCTTCCTCATCCCAGCTATTTAACAAATAAAATTACAGTGATAACACTCTTCAAGACATAAATATTTTTTTCTTGAAAGATTTCCATATCAAACATTGTTGTCATTAGCTAATGACAATGACTAAAACCAAATCCAAACCCAGCAGACATTTTTGCATTTTTGTTATAGTTTGTAGCAGTTGAGACAGTTTGGTTGTTCATTAACTGAGATGGTATCTTAACTTTACAAATTGCTAGGAAATCCTACAAACAAAGTGCAAAAGCTACTTTGAAGTGCTTGATAATGGAGACGCATTTTTGCTTTAATCTTGTAAAACTGGAGGACTATCAGTGCTCTGTTCTGCTACTCCTGGCATGAGGTTTGGCCACAGCTGCACATGCTTGAACTCAAAGGGTGACCTACTTGTGAGGTGCAAATATTTGCATCTTTTGTTAATGCCATGTGGGATATGTCAAAGCTTTGGCACTGCAGTAAGGAGACCTGGAAGAGAAGAATTTACTGTTTCTTGGCTTTCAGTGTGAGATGTGTCATCACTGTGTTTGGAGTTCCATTTTGGCTTTTGCCCAGGATCTCTCAAGACGAAGGTGTCTTTTTACATAAGCCACTGATATCATAAACTGTTGCACTGTGTGTTCCCTAACATTTTTGATATTAGATCTTCTTATACATAGCAGAGGTCCTCATCTTTTACTCGGTTATGTACACTGTCTTGCAATGTGTGCTCTGTGGCTTCTGCTTTGGAATTAAAAAATGACAGTGGGGAGAAGTGTCACTAACTGGCTGGGATATGGCTTTAATCCGATTAGTTGGCATTAAAAGTACCAGAAATTGTAGCTGTAGAGTGCTGGTTTTATGTGATTCCAGCAGGCAATGGTCAGAAGTTCAGAGTTGTAACCTCGGCATGATGTTCTTTTTCCTTGGAAAACAGGCCCTGTTTCAGGAGGTGGATGTGAGAGTTGAAGGCTACATGGGAAGCATGGCTCCTGCTGGACGTTTCTCTGCTCTGGATGTTGCTGTCTGCACCATTGAGAAAGCCAATGGACTAATCAATAGGCTCATAGAAGAAAACAAAATGGACTCACTGGGTAAAATACTACAGCTTGGCCATTGTGGGGTTTACATATTCTGAGTGCATGTGAAATCATGGGATGCTTCAAATTTTCTGAGTTCTGTAGGTGACAGACATACTATATAGGAATATGCAGCGATTTTCTTCTTCCAGAAAACCTTTTATTTGGATTTAGGAGGACAGGCAGCACTGTTCCATGTAGCTCAGCAGCTGGGATGAGTAAGTAGAATCTGCAGGCTTTAGTTTGTCTCAAATGGATGGCAAGCTGCACTTAACAATGATTCCCATTGCTGGGAACTGTTCTCTAATTAATAAAACTGAATCAAAGTTCTGAGATATGTTTGAGTTCAGGAATTTGTTATGTTCGTTTGTTTTAGACAGAGATTGGGGAATCTGAGATCTGTCTTCATTTAGCTCGAGGAAGAGAAGGAATTACATTCTGTGCTCATCTGGATCCAGATAAGCAGAATGAATACACAGTACTCCTCTGGGTAGGCATTTTGACTGGGAGGGCTGTGCCATTCATTTCTGTCTTGTTTGCTCCAAACCCCTCTGTCCTTGTAACATTGGCTCCTGGGTCACTGTGGCCCTGATGGCCACTAGATAATGAAAGTATTCATTAAGTATTGGGGATAAGATAAAAGCTGAAGAAGCCCAGTGTTTCCATGTGCACTCAAGAGAGATGTACTTTCCTGTTCTAATCAGAAGTTTGTTATTCTCATTTTTTCTCTGCTCCAGAAAGCTGTACCAGGTTATGTTTTACACAGTAATCCTTCCCATCTTCACTCAGTCCTGTAACATAGCTGGGTGATATTTTAAGAATATAAAAATAGATGAGGATCGAACTGCTCTGAGACCTCCACCTTTGAAACTGCTGTTCTGTGTGCATCTGGTATCATCATATTCTGCTGCATTGTGTATCAGAGGAGCTTTTTAGAGAGAAAATGGGAAATAAAACCTTGTAGGTTTTTTCAGAGTGTGAGATCATGGGATAACACATTCACACCTGGATCCATAGGGGCTGAATCACCATGGATGCTTTAGAGACTGCCAGTGGGCTGGAAGATGAGTGCGTGACTGTTGTGCAGCATTTTAAACTCATTCAAATGAAGGATCCTGCAGACCAGCTCAATTCTTGAATGTATATCTTCATCCCTTCACTTGGAAGAAAACCTGTTATTTATTTCAATATATGGATACTTGGTTGAAGGTTTTTTTGCTTGTTTAAGCTAGGGTTAGTGTGATCCTATGTCACCACACTGTGCAAGCTGTACTGCCACCACAAGGCAGACAGTGGGGTCAGGATAAGCAGCTTTCTGTTGGCTTGTATGCCTTGGAAGCATACTCAGAATATTAAAATATATTGTTTAATGATATCATCTTTCAGAAGCTAGAGATACACCAAATCCCTCTGGCTGGAGCCTCCATTTCATCCCTACATGTTGTTGCACTTTCAAAGATTAATGTACTTGAGAGGAGTCTTTTAAATATAAGCAGCCAAGTGACTACCAGATTTGAGTTTGAAGATGTGTTCTCAATACCAATTCCTCCTTAAAGCACCATGTTTTTCTTTCACCATTTGAAAATATCTCTGCTGCAAACCTCCATTTCCCTTATGGCCCATTATGGCCATGTAATAGAAGTAAAGGTAAAATGCTTATTTTTTTTTTAATATACTTCTCTAACATTAATTTAAAAATTAAATTTGATTTTAAAAAGTTATCATTATGTAGGAAATGGACAAGTTTTCTGTTTGGAGGCAAATTTTCATAGAAGCTGTAAAATATGGGTATGAACTGAAAATGCCAGTTTAGCTGTCACCCAAAGGAAGCTTGTCTGAAACTGCAAGATTGTACCTTGTCTTCTAATTAATTCTAAATTTAGACCAGTTTGTAACAAGGGTGTTTTATCTTTTGAGATGAGTTATTGGGAGATGACTGCAATCCTGGCTGGATTCCATCTCAAGCTCGAGCTGTTCCTTTTACTGATGTCAACCCCATGCTGATAGCTCACGTTGCCTTTGGAAATTGTTGAGAGAAACTCAAATCCTCTGCCTGCCAGAGCTCTCTTTGCTGTATGAAGCAGTTAAAAGCAATGTTGTGTTGCTAATTATTATATAAGGTCAGTTTAGAACATCCGGGTACATGGGTGATGATATTCCTCTTGTTCAGCCTCTTGACACTGCTGCTAAAAGAAATCTCTAGGAAAATGATTAGAGAAGAATCTGCTGCTTTCTCAGCGTGTCAGCTGGGAATGGATTTGTAATGTGCTGTTGTGATATTTGTTTCTTAATTTAAACTTGAAATTAAAATGTTACTAGTTGAATTACATTAAAAAAAAATCAAGTCCTTCCTGCTTTTCATTCAAAACTTTTTAGTTTTATACAGGATGGAGAATTAAAACAACCTAGTTATTGTACTGTAAGCATGTCTGGTAGCTCTCAGGTACTTTTTAATAGTTTTTTTTCAGCTGTCTTCTAGGGATACATCTAATTTGCAGACAGAAATAGCAGACTGAGTGTAGCCTCATTTCAGTACCTCTGTGGTATGATGATGGTTTGAAGTGACTTGCTTGGATTTTACTTTGGTAGGTATCTGATTAAACTGTCTTGTCTCAGCTCTGGGAGAGTTCAGGCAGATTGTTGTATGGGGAAACAGGAAGAAGCCTTTTCTGGTAGCTGAACAAACATGAATTTGGTGACCAATGAATTGCCAATGAATTATTTACAAGCAAGCACAGAGTAGAGGAAGTAGAGGAAGACAGAGGAGCTGGATGGGTGGGAGTTTGTAAAAGAGGCTGATGAAGCAGTGCAGCACTCTTTTCTAACTTAAGTGGCTTGAAAGAGAAGGAGGGAGAAAACAGACGGAGAGAGAAGGAACATATGTAGGAAGGAGAGAAAAAAAAGAGAAGGAAAAATAGCATTGAGACAGATAATGTAAGGTCACATTTGCCCTTAAGCTCCTGCTATTTTAGCCGTACCAGAAAGATATTACATAGCTGCACCAGGGAGGAAAAAAAATTCCACAGCAGCAGAGCTAATGAAGTGTGCTGTCCTCTGTGCCCTGCTTTTTTTTGGTTTAACCTTCCTTTATCCTACTCCATCTCCCTGGGACCCTGTCAGCTGGCCAGAAAAGGTACATGCTGCTGCTGGGATGTGTGCAGGAGGTGCACTGGGTGCCTGAGTGGTTGTGGCTCTGTGCTTTCTCCTCAGGGAACACTCTAGTCTGGTCTGTTGTCTCCAGCTGCTGACATTGAGAAGCCTTTTTAGACATTAGTCTTTTAGATATTTCTACACACCTTAAAAATTTGATGGAGGTGGTTAATAGATTAAAATGTCATTTGCAGGAGGTAGGAGGGCAACAAAGCTGTCACATAGGATTTTTTTTCATTAGAAAGCCAAAGCTAAGTAGCAGAGCTCATTCAGGTTTGGTTAATGAAGAGCAATTTAATAGGAAGAAACTCTGCCAGTGTAACTACATCTGCTCTTGTTTTTTTTCTGACACAACTGCATTAGTAAAAAATGATGTTTTTAACTAAGACAGTGATGTCAACAAAAATTTTTTCCTGGCTCATTTGAGTGCTGGAACTTTCCTTTCCAGATACTCTGAAGCCTCAGGGTTTTTACTTGCAAGGAGGTTACAGTACAGATGCTGCAATACTGTTTTGTGTGGTGTCTAGACTAACAACTCAACCGATTTATTTTTATTTTTTAAAAGCTGATTGTGTCTATGTGTGGTTGTGGTGGGTATAAAACCTCATGACATCAGTCATGATCTGTCTCTCTCAGTGACAGAAGGAAGCCATCGTGGTGTTGGTAAGCGTAGATGGATTTGTGAATTTAAATTTCTGTTCATCATGTGGAATGGGAAAGGATTGAGGCTATTTGCTCTTAGTTTGGAGGTTTTTCAGATATGACCTGAGTGCTCTTCTTTATCAGGAGTGGTTGTTGTGGACGAGTTGCACATGCTGGGAGACTCTCATCGAGGATATCTGCTGGAACTTCTCCTGACCAAAGTGAGATATGTTACAGAGAGGGTAGCAAAAAGGTGAGTAGACTGAGATATTTGTCTTTTATTGCTAAATAATTGATGACTCTAAATATTTATTGTCTGTGTGAATGGAAACTTGGGTTAGCTCCAACGTTTTTATGACAGCGATGACCTAGACTATTTTATTTATTAAGATCTCATCACAGCACTTTTCAGGAACCTGCCATTGTAGTTAAACCCTCTTTTCCATGTGGTTTTCAATTTGTGTGCTACCATGGGGTTTATCCTCTCAGGAAAAGAAGTAAGGCTGAAACTTTCGTTTACTTCTTTGGCCTTTTTTTTTTTTTTAACTTTGGATTTTTTTTAAAACAGTTTTGCTAGCAGATTTGCCCTGCTTAATTTTTCAGTGCTTCATGGAGTGGTGTAATTATCCTACTGGAATGCTCTGGTGTGATGGAAGAGTGGGCAGGCTGTTAACTTGTGCACGGTGAATTGATCAGAAGGCTTAGAGGAAATGTCAGCAGTCTGCTTGGTTAGCACTGCTCAGGGTGAGCTCTGCTTTTGCTTATAACATGTGATAGCCTAGTGGTTGCATGTTTTCTTGCCTTTAGCAGAATTGATTTGACTCTTTAGGGGAATAGATAAGATGTTTGAGAAGACCTCTAGAAACTTTTAAGAATTCAGTATCTAGATCCTCAGCACCAAGCTGTCCAGCTGCTCCATAGTGCCCAAACACAGAAAAAAGGAAATGGAAGAGGTGGTGTAACCTTCTTAATCTTTATTGGTGGTGCTGAGAGAAGAGTCAAAATCAACTGTTTCTTTAGCACAAAAAGTCAAATTTTGTCAGTTTTTTTCTGCTGCTTCTTGTCTTGTGTGTTGTACCAGTGCTGGCTAAGCAGAGACCATCTATTTAATTCTGGGGAGCTGCCATTTCTACACTGTCTCTCCACTGGACATTGCACCCAGTATTGCCCATCATGATTTCCAGGAGCCAGCAGTCTAATCACATCTGACTTCTCACATTCTCCCCATAAATCCTGGAAGTTATTACACTTTGGAGCAGTGTGAGTGACTTTGCCACTCCTTTTCTCTTGGTTTATCAGGTAGCTGCAGCACAGGTGCAGGCTCACCCTCTGCTTTACTCCCTTGCATTGAGGAAGCAGGAAGGAGAAAACACTTGCCAGGAGGAAAAAAGTACAGGTGCATCAAGGAATATTCCTGGGAAGACACTTTTTCATCCCTCACCATGCAGGCATGTTGGGACCCAGGTTCTCTGTCTCTCTGTCAGGATCAAGGTGACAGTGCTACCCTGTACCACTTCCTGACATGAAGGAAGTGGCAGCTAATTTTATTTTGGAATCCACTGGATTCCTGCAGCTGAAGACCACATTTTCTCTCAAATGTCCTTCTAAGTCTGTGTTCTGGTGTTTTTTTTTTTCCTCTGTTATTTAATGAACTTATATAAAGTCTTTAAATACTGTCCAGTCTGGCCAGTTATCAGAAGGATCAGTGCCTATCCCATTGAAGTACAAGCTGTGTCTTCACAGCAAGAAAATGTTCTCAGATGGCCACTGCCTGTGTGGGTGTCCATGCTTCTCCAGAAGGCTTTTCCAGACTCAGCCAAAATTCTGCTGCAGATTTTTCTCCCCCTTAGTCACATAATATGCTGTAGAGCTAGAACTTTTTTAAGCCTTGGAGGTCAATAATTGCCTTAGGGAGGAAAAAGTCCAGAGTTCCTGTAGGGACAAAAATCTGTAACCTTGATGGTGAAGCTGTACCAGTAAATGCTTAAAGAGCTTGGATAACAGAGAGTCTGCCTCTCTTCAAATTCCTTGTTTCTGTCTCATCAGTGACTGGCCTTTTATACTCAGCTTCTGGACAATCTTGTTTTCTCTGTCTTGTCTTTGCCAGGATTACCAGGGTCTTCTAAGAAGATTCAGGTTATTTCTGAGCTCACAGTGATTTGTCAGATCTTTTTATTTTTTACAGTCTTGATTTGTGGCTCGGTGCAATGCAAATGAGTACTTTTCAAACACAAGCTTAGAAGCATAAAAAACCCTATTGTGTGGATGTAAAAGCCTGAATTAGAATCTAAATTTGGGTATCTAAATAAACAGTTTGTGTTGTCAGGTTTGTTAGGAGTCCATTACTTCTCACTGTCTTTAATGAAAGCTGCTGTTCAGCATTTTAGGAACAGAAGCTACTTGCTTCTTTACTGTTCTTAGAGCTTTGGTTCCCATATCTAGGAAGACATTAGTCTAATATTATTTGTCCTGAAATGGAAGCAAATAGAAGTGTTTTAATTAAGGTATTTAAGCTTAGAAAGATTGCGGTGGAGATTGAGCCATTCCTTTATTTCCATGTTTTCCATGTTTATTTCCATGTTTTTGTTAGTGGCAAGGAACTAGTTGATCTTTGTTTTCAGTCTCTCCAAATATGCAGTCAATTCATAGCTGTTGGCTACCTAAAGAAGGTAAAGGTTTAGGTTCAAATTGATTAAAAGCTGAATTATCTTGTTTTCAGTGCATAACCTGACCTGTTTTCTAAGAGTAGCGAACGGCTTATTTCTTTGTCAAGAAGTGAAAAAATTAGCTTTGCACTTGAGAGGCTGGAAGGAATTAGATTGAACTGTTTTTTCTGAATTCCATTTTCCAGAACAGTAACCTGTGTTGTCACTAACTTCTGTTTTCTTTTTACCACTTCCAGACACACAAAGAGCACCAGTCCTGGTTTTGGTGGGATACAGATAGTAGGCATGAGTGCTACCCTCCCCAACCTGGGGCTCCTGGCCTCATGGTTAGATGCAGAGCTCTACTGTACAGATTTCCGCCCTGTGCCCCTCAAGGAGTGGGTGAAAATTGGCAGCAACATATATGACTCCTCCATGAATTTAGTGCGAGAATTCCAGCCCAAGCTGCAACTGAAGGTAACAAAACCTTGGGATAGTGCCTTTGGTAGTGCTAAAGTTAAAAAGACAGCTCCTGGTATGTTTTTTATTTATTTTTAAATAGATGACATTCACAACTTTGTTGTTTACTTCATGCTCAAAGTGAGAATAAAATTGGTATTTTTATCTTCTCCTGCCTTAAACAAAAAAAAAACCCAAAATACAGACTCATGAAGGTATTCAAGATTTTTGACTCTGACTTGAAGACATAGTTGACTTTGCAGTTATGTTGTTTCTGAGTACATGACAGATATAAAGAGTTTGATTCTCCCTTTACCAACCACTCTATCTTATGTCTGGAAATCTACTTCCCTTTCATAAATGCAGGTAAATAATTCTTGCTTAGGCCAAGGAATTTGCACTCATAATTGGGAGAAAATATTTGTATTAAAATCTGGTATTGAACCTGCTTGTGTTAAACTGCTAAATTATCTAATTTTGACACTGATTAGAAGGCAGATGCCCATTCCAATTCTTCTGAATTTGTTTTCAGTAGTCAGTCCTTTTGCACACTTGAAAAGGATATGGAAAGTTAGGGGTAAGATACTATGATGATTTCAAAGAACCAGATGGATACAAGTGGGAAATTTGAGCTCTCTACTTGTAGGTCCTTTCCTGTGGAGTCTTTGAAGGGTAAATTCTCTCTCCAGTTGGTTTAACTGCTCTGTATAATACTAGTGTAGTAGTTGGGCAGTACGGGCTGAATGGCAGCAATATTTTGGAAAGTTTTGCACTCCATTCTTGCACTGACATTCTCTTGTCAGTAGCATGGTGGTACAGCAAAGAATAATTATCCTGAAAACAAAAGGAAATGTTTTTCACTAGAGCATTTGGAAGTTAGTTTTTATGTGGTCATATTGAAAAGGTGATGTTGCATTTGGATGTTTTTGAGGCAGTTGCTTTGGATAGTTACTAAATTAAGCAAGAGAAAGAACTAAACTAGGCTTATGACTCAATGGTTTAAAGGAGTTGACTTATAAAATAAGAGTGGGGGATCTTGGGCTTGAAATCTATCACTGGACCTTCTGACTTCTGTGCCTCAGACTGAACCAATAAAAGGGAACTTGGTACTTCACCACTTCAGCTGAATCTGGCTGATTCCTTGTGGAAAAGTTCCTGCCATTGCTCCCCTGTTTTCATTTGCATTTTAGTGCTTTTTATTTCTTGTTGTACGCCTAGATTTTTCTCTTCCTCCTTTGGCCTCCTTGCTACAAGAGAATCTGGCATAGCCAAGCATAACAGATCAATTGCAGGGACTCTCTTAAGATCTTAAAACCAAAGAAGCAAGCTGTAAACAGCAGGTTTTTGCATGAACATCTCTAGAAGTATCCCTAAAAGGCTTCCAGTGTGCTCTGAACACCTGCAGTCTTTGGTTAGCAGGGCTTGCTGAGTGCCTCTTACTGGGGATGCTTAGACTGCTGCATGCCAGGCTTTTAGTTCAGACATCCAAGTTAACAAATGTTCCCTAGTTTAAGTAGAGGGGGTTTCCTCTGGGGCTCTTCCCCACTGCTGTTAGCCATGATGTGGAGGTTGCAGTGATTTATTTCTGCACAGTGTGGCCTTCATTCAGAAAAAGATTTCTGAAAGCAAGATGTAAAATATTACATGTATTCATGGGTAGGTCTAGAACTGCCCTCAACAACGTGGTCATACTAGTGCTTGGACTTCATAAAGCAAGGCAGAAACTGAGATAACAGTCCTTCATGTTCTGATTGCTTCTCTTTCTTACTGGAAGTAGAAGGTTCCTACTGGGATACAGAAGGACAGCATTTACAGAACTCATTCAATCTGAGAGTGCACTGAAAATATTTTATCTCAATCCAGGGAGATGAAGACCATATTGTGAGCCTGTGTTATGAGACTGTTTGTGGTGGCCATTCAGTCCTGCTCTTCTGTCCATCCAAGAACTGGTGTGAGAAGCTGGCAGACATCATTGCCAAGGAGTTCTACGGTTTGCAACAAACTGAGAGTAAGAGAAAAGTACTTAATAGAAGACTACAGTATGTGTGCACAGTGCCTTTAATGAAAATTAATTTTAGTAGGAACTATAAAAATACTTTCTTTCTCAAGGTTCTGCAAAAAACTCAGGCCTTGCCCCAGTTGTTGTGGACAGAGAAGGGATTGATGAGGTCCTGGATCATTTAAAGCGTTCGATTTCAGGCCTGGACTCTGTGCTCCAGCGTACTTTGCCATGGGGAGTGGCATTTCATCATGCAGGTATTCCTGAATATCTTGGTCTTGAATTAGTAGTGGTTAAGCCATATGGGTTCTTTTTCTTGCAGGTATCAGCAGTTTACCAGTTGCTTTTTTAAGCCTTTTGTAGCTTATGATTACACAATCTTTAAGAATCCCACAATTACAAGCAAATTTGATTTTTTTTTTTTGTGGCTGAAAATTTTAATTCACAAATTGTTTTGCTGCATCTTCTCTGTGTTGTGTTGGTGTCTTAGGGTGATGTTATGATGCTTGTATCCCCAGTCCTCTGTTCTATTTATGCTGGATGTTATGTTCTGTGCCTTCAAGACTGGCTCTGAAAAGTGAAGTTTTGTTTTCAGCCTGCTTGCTCCCCCACAGCTGACAGGATGCAGACAGGGAAGTCCATAGTGCAGCTTTCACTTTTTGCTCTTGCTTTCACCTTTTTCTGTTGCTTTCACTTTTTGCTTTGTCTTTCACTTTTTGCTCTTGCTTTCACTTTTTGCTCTTGCTCCTGCTTTGCTTTTGCTTTTGCTCTTGCTCTTGCTTTTGCTTTTGCTTGTTAGTTAGTTTAGCTAGGCAGTCTGAATTTTTCCCTGGACTGTCTTTCTTTCCCTTTTCTTGGAACTACTCGAGCCTGCTCCGGACTGGGACCTGGGAAACATTGAGAATTTTCACTTTGTGGCCTGCAGCAGCCATTCCCAGCACCGAAGGGACTGACAACAGGAGAGACTTTCTGAATTTGTCATCTTTTTCAGAGCGGTGAAAGAGTTTCGTCATCTGGTATTGTTCATTTTGTGTGCTGGGGGTGCTGTGCCTGTTAAACAAACAGTTCTTTCCACTTTTCTTTGAGGAGTCCTTCCCAAACCAGTTGGGTGGAGGGGCCGTGTGGGTTTGCTTTCTGGAGGGGCTGCCTTTTGGAGGTTTTCTCCTAAATTTGCCATAAACCAGGACAGTTGGATAACAGCAACTTCTGGAATACAACTTGCCTGGTCCTTTCTTTGTGAAATGGCTGAAAACTTAACTGATTTGCAGCTCCAGGATTTTCTAGTTGTTCCTAAAGCTACCAGAGTATTTCAGAACAGTTTTCCTCAGCTTAATATTGAAATAAATGAGTGAATAGAGGCAGTATAACAATAAACATAAAAATGAAAGGAGCATGTGTTGTGAACACTTCGGCTTGAATTTTTTATTTCTTACTTAGGTAGGTAATACAGCATGTCACCTGTTGATTCACTGAGAGAAAAGATTGGGAGAGAAAACAGTAGCTATGGCATTGATTATGTAGGAGGAATAATTCCAAATGCTTGTAGAATCCGTATTTCTTATAAAATTGACCTGAAGCCCTGAAGGCAATGTAAAAAGATACATACTAGACGTGTAATGGAAATAATGAAGACAGAATCCAGGGTCAGGATGGCAGATGAGTAAATCCAATTTCCCTACTGCTTTCTCATTTTTAAATTTTATTTCTTTATATATTTACTTGCAGTGCTTGTAAATATAGTAAGTAGTAAATAAGTACTACTAAGGAGTAAGTAGTTTATCTTGCCACCTTAGAAAAGCTGGTATATCACTGTCAGTTGAATAATAAAAACATAATGGTGAAATTTCACTTCACTTACCGGTCAGAAGTTAACTAAAGTAGTGCTGCAAGTCTGGTTCCTAACGCTGCCTGGTGAACATTCATTAAGTCTGCTCTTCCCTTGCTGGACAGCAGTATTTTCAGCCCTAACATGCAGCCTCACCATCACAAGGGTCACTAAAAGCCCCTTCTCCGCAGGGCTGACTTTTGAGGAGCGGGACATCATTGAGGGAGCGTTCCGGCAGGGCCTGGTCCGGGTGCTGGCCGCCACCTCCACGCTGTCGTCGGGAGTGAACCTGCCCGCGCGCCGCGTCATCATCCGCACGCCCACCTTCGGGGGCAGGCTGCTGGACATCCTCACCTACAAGCAGATGGCTGGAAGGGCTGGCAGGAAAGGGGTGGACACAGAGGGTGAGCAGAGCCTTTATTGGCATTCTGTCGGAGCGGTGTTAACCTGATTAAATCCAGGGCGGTGCTTCGCAATTAGGGACTGATCATGATGAATTCCTTCGGTGTGCTGTATGATTAGGTTAATCAAGATGAGTTTGTTCGGTATTAATTTGTTTGGTATTAATGGAGTAAAAGTTGTAATTCCCAGGGGATTGTTTTTACTGCCTGAGACTGACTTTGGTATTTATATGTCGGTTACTTAAGGAACAGGCTGTTTTTGAATAGCCTGTTTGAATTCTTGTTTGAATTCTTTGAATAGCCTGTTTGAATTCTTGTTAGCTTCTAATGCTCTGTTGTTCATTTGCCTTAATTCTGTGATCCATGGTCAGTTGACTAAAGTGTTTAGAGTTTTAGTGAGAAAATTTGCAGTAAGCTCTCATTGCATGGCCCTAAAATGTAAGAAATGCGTGTCTACAAAGTCAAATGTGCAACCCTAATTTGACAAACTTGTGTTGTCTGAAATTATGATTTAGATTTATTAAACTTAACCATCAATGTTATGGATCTTGAAAGTAGTAATGAGACAGACAAGGAAATATGGTCAGTAGTTCACAGGTAATATGGCACCTTCTTGCATACAGTGGCACTGATTGATGTTCAACAAAAAAGTCCTGCCTGTTATTTTAGTTTGCAATGAAAATTTATCTTTGTGGATGATTGCAAAAAGCCACATAATGCAGGTATAAACACAGTAGAAAAGAAGTTGTTCAACAGATGCGGGAAGTGGGATTTGCCCTCCTGATTGTTTGATTGGTGCTTGCTGGAGCCCTATGTAAGCAGACTGTTCTTACATTTAGCTTTCTATTTTTGCCTGAGTAGCATAGCAACAGAGCATTTTGCGACCTATATCTCTGCGAGCTCTCCCTGTGCGTTCAAGGAAAGGGCAGCTGCAGGCTGGATTTTGAAATTTTCCAGACTTTCTCATTTGACTGTAGCAGGCAGGTGTAAAATTACATTATTCCTTGAAGTTTCTTCTTTTTCTCCTTCAAGTTACAATAATTAGTACCCTTTTTGACAGTTCTGATGTGACAGTTCTGATGTGTAAGCAGTTGATTTTATGCTGATGAGCTTCATGAATGTACCATTTTTTTCCACTCCACAGAGTCTTTTGGATGAGAACATAAAGCTGTGTTGCCAGCTGCTACTCTGTCACGGAGTAGGGAGACTGGAGGACAGCAACTTCAGCTGGAAAAAGTGCCTTATGTGGATATGAAATTTAGCTGACAGACAAAAGATAAATGCTGTTGGGTTGAATTCCTCCTCCTCTCCCAGCATTATAGTTTTGGATTGTCTTACATTTTGGTTTTTAAATTTATTTTTCTTGATTTGATAGAAACTTAAAAATATAATTTTGGAGAGTGAAATGTGTTTCTTTTAGTATTCATCAAAACTATGGTTTTACCAAGAGAAATAGGTAAAGCTGAACAAAATCTAGAATTTATTAAGGTCTTTGTAGGTTTTAATGGAGTTTTATGCCTGGATATCCAGAGTTTGTCTAGTCTGATGCTAACCTGGACTTTCCCTAGTACTTGAAATGTTCAATAATGGATATTGGAACAGTTCAGTTCCTTTTTTAAAAATTTATTGTTTACTAGATTGCAGTTAGTAGCTTTGAATTATCAGTGGCATCTTGGGAAAGAATATCCCCCAAGTCTTGTAAAACTGTCAGATACTGTAGAGCTAAGTGGATACTCATCTTCTGTTACATTTTCTTTTAGGTACATCACTCTGAAAGAGTCAAAGGGAAGTTGTCAGAGGAAATTTCAGGTCACATCAGAACCCAAATACAAAATTAATAGATGTTCTTTATTGCTAAAATAAAAATAAGCTTTTCTTTCAGCAAACAATGCTTTACAGGCAGTTTATCTTACCTACTCTCCAGTTCTGTCAAAAGTACATGATCAACTGATATCAACATTTTCACCTGGCAGGGTTAAAAAAATCAAAGACACATCCTCTGAACATCATTTCATTCTGTAGTTAATTTATGTAATTATGTTTAAGCTGTATTTCGTTACTTGCCTACACTGCATTTATTTATTCTGTTCATTAAATTTAAGTGCAGCTGTGTTTTCATTACCTCTGGATTTGCTAATTACTATAGCATTTCCACAGCTACAGTTTTATCCTAAGTTAACATTCCTAGGGTCATACTCAGATACTCACTGCCAAAATTACCTTGTGTCCAGACTACATGCCTTTAAATCTTAACAAGTTATCATAAATCTGCCATGATATTTAATGTACAGCTAATCCAAAACTAGTGTTCTTCTCTTAATCAAAGGCAAATGTGCCCGACCCATACTTCATTTATCCTGTACCAGTTGACAAAGCTTGCAACTACCTAAGGTCTTCAGTGATCCAGTTTCTCCCTAATAGCTTTGTGGAAAAAATATCCTTTATGTGACCACTGTGTTTTCCGTGGTTAAGCTGTACTGATACATGGAAAAACTCCACAACCTGTAAAAGTTGTGAAGTAGGTGTGTATTTGTATTTATTCAGCAGGGATAACTCCTCCAAAGATGCACGTGCTTTCTGAAGAACTTCACCCTCTCTTTATTCCCTGAGAGGTTCCATGTGCATCAGGTTTTGCAGTTCACCGTGCATATTCATTTCCTAGCCCTGCCCAGCCCTGCTTGGCATTATGGTTAATAATAAGTGTAGTGCTCTGGTGGTCATCTGGTGGTTGCATGGGAGGAAGCAAACAAACTTTCCAATGTCTTCCTCAGGGTGGACTTGTCACCTTGACTCCTTGTGCGTGCTCCCCGCTCTCTTGGTGGCAGTTCAACCCACAAGGCTGGTCTAGGCTTTTCTGGGGGTCCGAGGAGCCTTGCTTATCTCAACAGCCTTGCAAGTCTGGTGCTCTTTCCCTCCTGCTTTGGGAAGCAGTTCCTTATCAAAATATCCTTGCATTTTCTCATTTTGTCTTTGCAAGCACAGCAAAAGTTAAACAATACACATGATTAAACAGCTGTCCTTAATCAATCACCTTTTAGTTTCTAACCCCCTTGCCTCAGTATTATGATCTCATTAAAGGAATTTACCCATTATTTTCATTTTTCTTTTGTGGCTCTGGGATGGTTTTTGTCTCCCACAGAGTTTCAGTAGTTGGAGATTAACTGAACAATGACAGAGAATTTTAAGGTAGGATATATTGAGATGTACTTTCAGAGGAAACCATGCAGGATACTTAAGTGTTTATAAAAGCATATATGAAAGTTTAGAGGATGCATAGTTACTTAGATTGGTAATTTTAGATTTCTGAATTAGTTATTTCTGGAATGAAAGCTGGTTGACTTGATACAAACTGTCAAAATACTGTGCAGCTTTTATGTTTTCTTATTACTTTTGAAAATTTTTTCAGTTGATTAATGTAATGAAAAAGTCAAATTAATGCCACTGTATATTATAGTTCCAGTCAACTGCAGAACAAGAAGCAAGAGTGATTCAGCAGCAAAGCAGATGAACAGAGAGGCTGTGGATAACTTGGCAAGACCTAGACTAGCCTAATGTAACTTTGAAGCTGGCTCTGCCTTAGTTCTGATGTACTAGCTGTTCTTACATAGCAATTCATATGCACTGTGCACATTTTTTCTCTTCTTTTGTTGCTCAACTTTTTTGAAAATACAGTTTTCCATTCCAATAATATGTCCTTGGTGAGCTGTGTGCAGCTGTTATAGTGCTAAGATGCGGTACTAAAGTAATTGGTTTTGTATTTGTTTTGTTTTTCTTCTCCAATAGGTGAGAGCATTTTAGTCTGCAAGCCCTCAGAGAGATCAAAAGGTGCTGCTCTGCTTCAGGGATCTCTCAAGCCTGTTTGCAGCTGTTTGCTTAGAAGAGAAGGGGAAGGTGTTGCTTCTAGCATGAAAAGAGCAATACTTGAGGTATGGGACACTCAGAGATTAGAATTGTGCTTGGACCCTTGACACCACCAAATGTTTTCTGTGCACTTCTTTTTCATGTGTTTCCTCCTTTGTCAAGCCAGTCATTTATTTGGCTCTGCCAGCTTGCTTCAGTATTCAGCATTTTGTCTAGGATGTTTCTCTGCTTGCTGCAGATTGGGACACTCAAAGAAGCTTTGCTATTGTGTCTTGATGTACTCAAGCAGCAGGCAGAGCTAAGTGTGATTCTTAAACTTCAGTGTGACCCGACACTGTTAACTGGAGGGTGTTTGTAAATTACTGATCCTAGAGGCTTTGTAGGCTGAATGGGGCCGTAATGACATTTGGGAACCTTATAGGGTGTCTTATTTACCCCCTCAATTTACCTACCTCTTCTGCACAGGTATGATTGAAATTTTGGGGATACATTTTGGGTGAGCAAACAGGGATGGTACCCAATTTGCTCCCTCCTCTGTAGGGTTCCTATAGGAGTAAAAAGGACTAAAAGGGTTTCATTTCACGTAGGTGAGCTTATGTCCTTTTCCAAAGCTGCTTTTGGGTTTGAACTTGGATTAGATACAAGATTCTTTAAATATAATCTGTTTGCTATGCTTTTACTGTCTTTTGAAAGCTTTTGTGAGGCTTAGAACTGAGTTGTACTTCCATAGATTTTGAATTTTAGCAGACCAATGGAATTTCTAAATGTATTTTTCTGCATAAGAGCTATCTAAAAGATGGGGGTTCCTTTAAGGCAAAACCAAAATCCAAGGCGAACAAAATCACTCTCAATCAGGAAAACAGTGGTGGTGTATAGCATTCATATTTATTAAGAGAAACCTTCAGTATGCTGAATAGCCTTACAAGAACTTCACTTTCATGGTTGGCTTTTTGTATTCACAAAATTGCAGTTTGTATTCTAACATACTTTAATATTTCACAGTGTTGGCTAAGAAAAATGCCTCAGGCTAGTCTGAAATCTGAATTGCTGCTATGTCTACGTTCACTTTCAAAATAAGATTTTGTTAATCATTCTTTTCCATAGCTCAGTCCTCTTATTTCTGCCCAAGATGACTGACTTCTTGCTAAGAACATCTTTAAAAGTTACCTGTTGCTTTGCCTCATATTCCCATCTCTAGGAAAATGGTTCTTTAAAACTGAGATGATGAATCACTCTTTGATTCTCTGATCTGATGTTCTGTCCTGCTCCATCTCTGGCAATATGAATAGGTATTTTTCTTCAACAGATCATCGTGGGGGGAATAGCCACCACTCCAGAGGATGTGCAGACCTATGCCTCTTGCACTCTGCTTGCATCCAGCTTGAAGGAAAGAGAGTGGGAAAATGGGAAAGAGCAAGACAAAGCACAGGCTGGACCTATCGAGGCTTGTGTGGCATGGCTGCTGGAAAATGAATTCATTCAGGTTGTGGACTCTGGCAACGATGTGAAAGGTAAAGCTGGTGTTCCTCCCAGTGACTGCAGTTTTGATTTGCTAACTGAGTAGATGTTCAGTGTAAATTACAGTAAGGACTTCTCTGCATTTTTATTGTATTTTAAAGACTTATGTATCAAGAATTTTCTATCTTTCTGGAAGGTATATTTACACCTCTTTTATAATATTTTGCATGTACATGTTCTTGGAAGGCACATCACATCACCTGCATATCACTTGCACATCACCTCTAAGACTGATGCATCTTAGTCTAAAAATTCCCAAAATATTTAAAGAAAGCAAACTTTTACCACAGGATTGGTGCATATTAGCTGCAGACTGTGATTTTTGTCTTTCTAAAGAGAAAAAGGCTAGTTTAGACATAGGCAAGGCTAAACCTGTTATTGTTTCCATTTTTCTGTCTTCAGAATGGAGACATACACCATTTCTTATTGAAAAAGCAAGCTGTGAAAAGTTAAAAATCTCTAAAATGCAGCACAACCTGAAAATGATTATAAACTTGCACCTAAATGTTTCTCTATGTAATATATATATTTTTTTTTTAACAGCAAAGGTTTATCACCCAACACATCTTGGTTCAGCTACTCTTTCCTCTTCTCTTTCACCAATTGAAGCCATGGAAATCTTTGCTGACCTGCAGCGAGCTATGAAAAGCTTTGTTCTGGAGAATGATCTGCATATTGTCTATCTGGTAGGTTCCTATTCTATGTCTTGTATTTTCTACTACCAAAACTAAGGGGAGACAGCACAGTGCAAAGCTCTTGGCAGCTCCATGAACACAGGTTTGGGTTTTTCTGTGCTTTGCTTAGCTTATCCTTCATGAAAAAAAGTTTCTAAATGGAAAGTTCTTCAAAATGAGTGTGTTACCATAGTGTCTGTTGTGCAGACAGGTGCTGGGTGCCATTTAACCCCTTCTTGTCACCCTTGACTTCCTAAGATTTCAGAACTTAATAACTTTTGAGCATAAAATAATTGTAGATTTTCTGAGGCACTTGAAATTCATGAAACAAATTGGTTTTTTTATGTATGTTTGGAATCAGCAGGCTTAATTTCATATTACTTTTGGAGGCACAGAAAAATGTTGGGCTTTTAGTATCTGTTTTGTTTCCAAAAAGCCTCAGAGAGCCAGACCACTTCCTTTCTATGGGTGAGCCTTTCTTTGATTCAGTTACAGTGAAATTCATCCCTGATTTAGTTTACTTGCCTGGTGATGCTGCCAGAGCTAAAGGAATGAGTGTGATAAATCTTGTAAGGGAAAAGTGTCCCAGAGTGGGTCAAGATTTATGAACACATAGACCTGAAAAGCTAAGCACTGCTATTTAAGACTCTGGGAGAGGAAGCCATGAACTTGTGAAGATTATTGAAGAAACCAGATGGATTTGCACTGAGCTACTTGGGATTCGTGGCTGCCAGAGGCCCATCATGCAATCATCAGCTGATATCTGTCAGTCAGCTTTAGCCTTCTTTAAGAGTAAGGTTTATTCTTTTTACCTGGATGATAAATCAAAGGCAGAGCTTGGGAGTCTTGTCTGGTAAGAAAGTTCACTTCAAGAGGAATGTGCTTGCAGTTACAAAACTTGTTGGGCTGGGAGGCAGGGGCAGGCAGGAATCTGAGGGTACCTGTCTCTGCTTGGTGAATTCAATAACCCACTTAAGGGCTAAAACAGATTTTTTTTTTGCATCTACTGCTGTCCCATATGTACTCATATCTCTGTTTTAGAGGACCACATTATATTTTGTTCTATTTCTGCCAGATAAAATGAACTCCTTTGTGTTATGCACCAGTGAATTTTTTCCCTGTTTGCATGTCCAAAGCAGAAAAAAAGGGTGAAATTTGTTCCTGCTCTGGGGTAGAGGCAGCAATGGCATAATGTTTTTATGCTGTACTTTTTAATTGCAGCAGCTTGTCTAAGGTTATTTTAAATCACACACTGTTGAACAAAATGTTCTTGAGATTCTCTTCTGTTAAGCTACTCTAAAACACTTTCTTGCAAGTCTGTTCATTTTCAAGGCCAAAGGTTTATTTCATTTTATTGCTTTTTTAGTTTTTTAAGTATTGTTCTTCATGTGTTCCTTATGAGCTGCAGGGAGTTTATCTGCTAAAATACTTTTAAATTCTTTTACGCTTGCATCTTTTACATGTACAAATATGAGACTGAATTCCAAGTCCTTGTATTTTAGGAAAGTTGATTAAAACAAATAAGTATTTGCTAGACAGGAAAATAGTTTTCTTTAAAGACAAAAAACAAATCACAACAGAATTCCAATAAACAACAAAAGATAAACCCCCATCTTAATAACTTTTGTTCTTCTGAGCAGATGAAGAAGCATGGATGATTTACAACCACATAGGCATCAGTATTCTGTGCCATTTAACATTTGTGCCAAGCAACTCTTAGTTCTTTCAAAATAATTAATCTTGCTTTATATCGATAAAGGTATGAAGACATTTTGTCTCCTCATAGAGGAACTGACTCTGTGCTGACTAAACATTAACAGAATTGGTTTTATGTCTTAAAAACATTAAAAAAAAAGTTCTGGAGGGCTTTTTGTTAGTGTTGACAAAAGTGGAGATTTTTTTGTACCCCAGATAAATGAAAGCTTCAGCAAGTTCTGGCAAGTTCTGTGTCCTTCCTGCTATATCAGATGCTGTGGGAGTGGTTAGTGTGATTACTCGTGGTTTAAAAAAGTTGATAAATGTCTGTAAATTATGTTGAAAAAAGAATAAAATTTTGTTTTCTTAAAGGACATTGAAGACTCAGCTTAAAAATAGTTTAGTGGCTTGGATTTAAAAAATAATCTGACAAAGATTTTAAATTGTTTAATCATTGGAGTACCCATATGAGTCAGATCTCATCAGTACAAGTATTACAGAAACTGGATTAGAAGAGCTTTTACTTTCTTCATGGTCCACGCCTGTGACTCAGTGCCTTTACGTCGTGCGTAGGATGCTCTAACCACATTCCCTAGGCTGTAGTTTTGTTTACCCAAAACTCTGTTTAGTTCTGTTTATTTCTCTGAAACAGTTTTTGCATTGTGTTATTTTCTTTAGGTCACCCCAGTGTATGAGGAGTGGACCACCATTGATTGGTACCAGTTCTTCTGCCTATGGGAGAAGCTGCCTGCCTCAATGAAACGTGTGGCTGAGCTGGTGGGGATTGAAGAAGGCTTTCTAGCTCGCTCTGTTAACGGCAAAATCACCGCTAAAACAGAGAAACAGCACAGACAAATGGCCATCCACAAAAGGTAGCCACAGAATGTGGGTGTGAAAGTGCAGAGATCAGGGGCTACAACATTTGTAATGCACAGGCTCTGTGACTGTTTTCAGGAACTTGCTCTTTTTCTGAGTGAGCTGATAGGTCAGAGAACCTGGACCTGGTCTGCTGTGGTCTGAGAACACTGGTGGCACAAGATGTTTGTGCTGATGTGTTTGGAAGCCGTCCTCTCTGTTTCTTTTGTGTGCTGTACTGTAGTACTGTTCTGTCCTATGTATCACAGCACATTTTGGCATGTACAGTATTGTGCCCCAGATGACAATTTTATTTCTTCTTTTACTTTGTCAACAGGTTTTTCACCAGCCTTGCCCTTCTGGATTTAATCAGCGAGGTTCCTTTACAAGATATGACCAAGAAATATGGCTGTAGTCGTGGCCAGCTTCAATCCTTGCAGCAATCTGCTGCCACTTACGCAGGCAAGTTGTCTGAGCAAAATACCCCAGTCTGCTATTAGGCTAGTCTTAGGCTAGTCTGTTTTTTTTTTTGTCCTTCCAGATTTGGGGCAAAGATAGCCACAGTGTGGTACTGACAGCAAACAGCCTTATGAAACCACTTATGGATTTATAGCTTAACCCGTGTTTTCCCTGCTGTGGAACCACACTGTGCAGTGGGAAAGGGGCCAGCTGAGGGGAATCAAGCAGTGTGCAGCATGCTGAGCTCTGTGGAAATCAGCTGTGTGCTGTGCAGGAATGTAGCTGGTTCAATACTAAGTATGGAAATTAGTGCAAGTCCCTTCTAAAGATTTGCTCTATGAGGAAAGAATACCTTTCAGCATTGAGTAAAGTTTGGAACCTCCAAGATGGGACATGGCTTTCTTCTGAATGCAAAATTAATTGGCCAGGAGGTATAAGGTTACAGTTGTCAGAACAGAGTGAGTGGCTTCTGGGTCGTTTATCAGCAGATCACAGGAGGTCAAAGAGCTGCTACCTTTAACTTCCCTAAGAAGGCTGTGTGGGTGTGGAAGTAACAGCCCACCAGTGACCAAGATATTTTTTTTCTGTTGCCTAAACCTTCATTACTCCATAAGTGGGTTTTCAGTTTTTAAGACAGTTTTAGCTCGACTTGCGAAACCCTCTGTGTGGGCTGCAGCATGAGTCAAAGCCCCAAAATGAAAAGGTCACGCCAACTGATGCAGAGTAGTTTAATTTAATTCTGGTAGTATAAATAACTTCTTTTTTTTTAACTTTTTAGTATAAATAACTTTGTAGCAGTTTCATAATTCTGTATTTCCAGTGTTAATAGTTTTCACAGGAGTAATCTGGGAAGTAAAATGAACCATTGATATGACATAGAGTTGAGATATGATAAAAGTTGTATTCTATAATCACTGTAAATTTAGTGAGGAATGCCATGTCTTTCTGTGGTTTTCATTGTCTGTAGATGCAATCTGTGAATAAGAAACTGTCTTTTCTGTGCTCTTTTCCTTCTCCCATGCACTGGGGACTGCAGTTATAACCTGAAGCATGGGATTTGCTACCTCCTATGATGCTCTCAGTAACTGAAATCCTGTAGACCAAGGTCTGCTTTTATGGATGTCACTGCTGGGTTTCTTCAAAGATCTATGGCTTCCCTTAATGACTCTCATCACTACTTTTTCCTTCGCCTTTTTTTTCCCAGTATGGTTCTTTCATAGGACTCCTGTATCAGGATATGCATGTGCTTCAAATATTAGCATCTTTGAAAAAAGCAGTGTCATTCAGAATTTCTGCCTCACTGATTAACTACTTAATTGCAGATTGTGTTCTGCAAGACTAGCTCCTACTCATAGTTGTGATAAACACGAGTTAGTTTTTGTAAATAATGGAAGGTGTGAAATGTAAAGTGAGTGCTGAATCAGATTGGGAGGTGGGGTGTGAATCCAGCTTAGTAGAACTGGAGCTGGAGTTCAGACATTAATGTAGCTTTTGTGTTCCAGGAATGATAACAGTTTTCTGCAATCGACTGGGCTGGCACAACATGGAGATGTTGCTGTCTCAGTTCCAGAGCAGGCTCACTTTTGGGGTGCAGAGGGAGCTGTGTGACCTGGTGCGGGTGTCTCTGCTCAATGCCCAGCGTGCCCGGGCACTTTACAGCGCTGGCTTTGTCACCGTGGCCGACCTCGCTAAAGCCAGTCCTGATGAGGTGGCAGCTGCTCTGCAGAGCTCAGTACCATTTAAAAGGTGAGAAATCACTAAGTCTGAAGTCAAGTAAAGGACTTTGTAAGGTGAAGGGTTACAAGATGAAACCTGAAATAAAATGTGGCAACCCTTTGGAACTTTGTGTCAAATATTAAGTTAGAAATAACTTGTAAGTCTCTCCAAGTGATCACAGTCATTCCATGATTTTTCTGAAATTAATAGAAGAACCTTGTATTTACAGAATAAGTTTTTGTCACTGAAATTTTCTTCTTATTCTTCTTTTCAATGCACTGTTTAGTCCTGGGTAAATTGTCAGTGCTTTCTGGGGAGTTTTTGCTGCCTCTAAAAGGCAACTTCACCATATGTTCAACGATTTATTACTGATTATCTTTTGGGATTTTCTTGTGATTTATATGTTAGTGCAGTAACAAGTTTCCTTGATCAAGTACTTGTTGGACTGTACCATGATACTTGTCTGGTTCATGCTTTTGAAGTTTTCTTAATTTAGAAAACAGTACATAGAGGGTGATTCATTGAGACCTGCTCTGGCAGGGAATTGGGCCTTATCTGGGGTATGTTAGAACACAGAAATCTGGAAATGCTTTTGGGGTATGCAGCCAGCAATATCTTTCATCAACATCTATTCATATTTAGAAATAGTTATTTCCAATTGAGTTATTTCCCATCAAGTGCATTATGTTTTAGATAGAGTGCTTCTGTAAAGGAAGCTGTGAAGAGAGTTGACATGGGAGCAGAAGAGTTCCAGCTCCTTGTGTTTGTTGCATTCTGCATGGATGTTTACATGTGCCTGTTCCCTTCCCCACAGTGTTCGCAGGGCTGTGGATGAGGATGAAGAGGCAGCAGAGGAGCGCCGGGCTGTGCGCAGCATCTGGATGGCTGGAATGAAGGGCTTCACTGAAAGAGAAGCAGCCTCTGTCATTGTGGAGGAAGCCAGGAGACTTCTGCAGCAGGATTTGGCACTGCTGGGGGTGCAGTGGAACCCAGAGTCTTTTCTGGAGACTGATACATCCTCTGTGATCGGCAGTGAGTCAGAACTGGAAGACAGACTGCATAGATCAGATGGAGAGGAGTCTGCTGAGTCTTCAAGGGTGTTAAACAAAAAAGGCTGCAGAGTTCAACACTGTAATGGCCTTGCTTCTCAGAGTGGAAAGTTATCAAATATTAAAAAGGGATGTAAAAGGCGCCTGAGCAGTAGCACAGAAAGCTCTGTATTTGAGAGTGAAGTCCTGGGCAGGAAACAGGCTCGAGCAGGGGAAGGCAAGGGTGATCTTGTGTACAGTGCTAGAAAACGGCCAAATGTGTGCAGAGGAAATGAAAACATAGAAGATATTTCTCTGGTCAAAACCAAGATGAATTCCAGAACAGCAGTCCCAGAGCACCTTACTGAACACGGAAAAACGCCAACATTGAGGCAAGATTCTTCAGCTTCTAGATTGATTAAAAGCACAGATACACATTTAAATCGGACTAGGAACAAAAATACCTCTTCAAAACTGCAGAGGTCACTTCTTGAAGATTCAAATAAGCTTAGCACAGATATACAAAAGCTGCCTGTTTCCCACACCACCATCTCTACAGATAATTCTGTTTCAAACCAAAATAATAAGGAATTTATGGAAGCAGATTCTGTAACTCATAAAGTCTCAAGTTCTGTACAGATGGGGAGTGTTAATATTGGGAAGAAAGATAAAATGGAAGGATTATTTACAGAGCCTAGCACCACTACTGAAGGCATGCCTAAGGGGAGAGCAGGTTTTCAGGCACCTGGTATGCTGAAGGGTACTCCACACACCAGTGTGGAGACACACAGTATTGTAGGAAGTAGAGGGATGCCTGGTAGTGCTAGGACACAGAGAACTGACAAAACTGATGTTAAGCAGAATAAAAGGAATAAAACTCAAACAGATGGGAGCTGTGCTGAGGCGAGGATTGATAAGAATTTTTGTCCTGGTGAAGAGAAAACCTGCAATATTCACATTCAGAATGCTGGCAAAAATGGGAATGAAAGGCCCAATGGAATATTGTTGCAAGCTGGAACCATGCAGAATGGCAACAGTCATCCTAAAGATTTTCTGAAAGGGTCTTTAGTAAAATCCAGAGGTGTTTGCAATGCAGATGGTGTTCAGAATGATCCAGCCTCTCATCTGTTTTCTGACTCCAGAGACTTTGAAGACAGCATCCAGTTGGATACTCAAACTGAGATGATAATAAAACAGGAGGGAGCAGCTGGAATCACAGGACAGCAGGGGATACAAGGTTCAGAGCTGGCAGCAATACCACAGCAGGAAATATCAGAAAAACGAAGCAGTTTATGGACTGAGAATGATACTGGTAAAAACCTGGCTGCAACAGTTAGGACACTGAGCTTCCCAAATCTTATCACAACAAATGACATTACAAAAAACACAACTCAGCACTGTAGTAATAAAGTTTTGGAATCTGGAGGCCTTAATTTACAGCCTGTGAAGAAAATAGAACCTGCACCTTGCCTTAAAGAGAGCGATTTCTCAATGACTGACTCACAGCTACACAGTTTTCTACAAGATTACCAGACCCAAAATTCAGTGGAGGGGGAGAGTGTGTCTAAAGACCTGAATAAAGCATGCTCCCATTTTGGTAGGGAACACATTGTACAAGTAGAATGCCATCCTGTCCCTGAAACAAGCCTAAATATCAGCGATAACTTGCTGTTTGATGAGAGCTTCAGTAATGTCAGTGACCTTTCAGCTGTTCACATCATGGAAGCTGATGGAAAGGACCCTGTGGCTTTGCTTCCTCCAGATGGTGTTTTGCAGAATCCAGGGCCTGTTGAGAATAAATTTGATGTCGGTGACAATCAGAAAGAACATGAGAATCCTGCACAGTGTAACAATGTGTCTCTAGCTTCCTCAGATGTAATAGCAGAAGTTTTAGACCATGGAAATTCCCCGTCTTTTCTGAAAGACATTCCTTCTACATTTCAAGGTCAGTCAAGATTAAGAAACTCGGCCATTTGTAACAGTGTCCCCAGACCAAAGGATTTGGTAGGAGATCAAGGTGAAAAGCTCCAGAGAAGCCACCAAGCTTTTGAGAAGAACCCCCATCCAGTGGCGTGGACTGAATGCTCGTTTGAACTAAGCCCAGGATTGCAGGATGTGTTGGACAAATGGCCTAGCCTCTCAGGCATTGAAACAGCTTCAGCAAGTTCCAGTTTGAAAGGAGAGTTAGTTGCTCCTATTGTTAGTCAAGAGCCAGATCCAGGTTTTGAATCTGACTGTTCTGAGCAAAAGCCTTTGCCCACTTGCCAGGATTTAAAAAGCTCTTTCAAGGTTAAAGAAAACAAAATGGAAAACTTGGATCTTCAGAAAACACATGGCATACCACTTCAGCTTGAGGGAAGCAACAGAACATCCTGTCCTGCAGCAGACAGTAATAATGGGTTTATTCCTCCAACACCTCCCAAAGAGCTTTTTCCACAATGTTCTGTTTCTCTCCCATCTGCAAGAAAGGGACAAGTCACCTGTAAGAAGGAAGGGCGGACAATTCAGCTACAGCAGAATAGTGAGGGCAATGCACAGCAGCAGCTAAAAACATTCCAGGACAATCTTGAGTGTCTAGACCCAGCTGAGGCAGATGAGATAAAAGATAATTCCATTGTAGACCAAGGCTTTTCACTGCAGCTATCTCAGGATGTTTTTCCATTTGTTCCCTTAAGTGCTGAAAGTTTCACTATTATTGATGTAGCAAGCGACAGAGCACTTTTCCAGACTTTTGTTGCAGAATGGAAGGAGAAAAGCAGATTCTCCATCTCAGTGGCATGTGAAAGAACAAAGTGCTTTTTGTCTCCCAAATCAACGATTGGTGGCAAATTCAAAAAAGGTCAGTTTCCTGTTCCATTGCATTATTTTGTGAACAGCATGTGATATCTTCAGCTTAAAGAAGCCTAGAGAAGGAAAGGATATGCAAAAAAAGGAGGAGAATCGCTGATATAACAGAATCATGGAGTGTTTGGGGTTGGAAGGGTCCTCGGGAGATTATCCAGTCCAACCCCCCTGCTATAGCTGGATCTCATAGAGCAGGGTGCACAGGATCATGTGCAGGCAGCTTTTGAATGTCTCTAGGGAAGGAGATTCCGCAACCTCTCTGGGCAATCTCCAGTGTTCTGTCACCCTCAAAGTAAATAAGGTTTTCCTCCTGTTCAGATTAAGCCACCCATAAAGCATCCTTTCCAAATTCTGGCATTTTCTAGCAACCTCTTCAAGAGTTGAGATAGAAGTGTGTTCCTTCCTTCCACTCTAAAAAGCATTTCATATTTGCCTGTCAAAAATCTATTTTGATAGTTAAGAAATGTTGCTGTTGTTGTTATGGTGATGTGACAGCAAAGAATCTAACTGCTTAGTCTTGTCATTTTAAAGGAAGAATATGTTTTAAAAGCAGCAGCAAACTGCAGCATATGAATACTTCTGTGGGGGAAAAAAAGAAGCAAAATTGCAACAACCCAGAGACTGATCTGAATTTCACACGTGCTTATATTGAACCAAATTTACATTTTGAAAATATTTGAAAATATGTAACCTTGGTTCAGAGGCAGTCACAGAAGAATATTCAGATGCTCTCACATACCAGCTAGCTGCTAACACTTCATTACTATCACCAGAGGCCTATCAAGGAAATGCTTGACACTAACTCTCCATCCTCTACTAACATGCTGCTCCTTTGCTTTACTAAGACATGATAATATTCAACCTTAGGCTCAAGTGTACATATTTGCATTTTCAGGATCCCAAATCCTCTGTATTTATGGATGCCATTTTATAATAGTAACTTCAAATTATTTCTTTAGTGAGTTCTCCTCAGCAGACACAAGTTAAAGATGAAGGATTTCCTGTCCAAGGATGCGAAGACATCTTGGTAGTTGGACTGGCAGTGTGTTGGGGTGGCAAAGATGCCTACTATATCTCTTTGCAGCAGATCCAAGACCAGAGTGGTAAGTGAGCAGACTGGCTCTGCTGGGTTATTTGACACTGCATCTGAAGAAAGTTCCTTCAGCAGAGAGGGTTCTTGGAAGTGCTGATTGTCCCGACCCCAGCTCACTTGTGTGGTGGAGTAATTGAGCAGTCTTGGGCGTTAAACACCCTTGGACAGGTTGCTGTGGATACATCTATAGCACTGTGTAATAAGGGCAGCTAATTGGCTCGGACACTGGAGTGTGAGCATGCATGTGGCTAAAACATTTGCTCACTCCCAAGTTCTCTTTATCTAACTTGCTTTTTCCTTTAGATCTCTTCCAATTTGTGCTCTCCAGAACATATCTAGCACTCATATGATGAAGAAAGCCCAATCTGTGCTAAGTGACCTTGTGACTAGGGTTTGATTTGTGGCTATCCTTTGTTTGTTAGTACAGACACAGCATATTGCTTTTGGGAGCCTAGTCTGGTTTGATAAAACATGTAATAGTGCTACAGATGTATTGTTTGTTCACTTCAACTGAAGCTTTTGTGCTCTAGGTGGTTGCGTTCAAAATGTTTCTCTTGCTGTTTTTATCATGTAGTGGGATAAAAGATGATTTTTGCTTGTATTTCCTGCCTTAGAAATCAGTCTGAGTTTGGCACCCCCACCTTTGGATCCAAGCCTACCTGTGACAGAGAGACTGAACCATCTGCAGCTGTACCTGCAGAAGAAGACCAAGAAGGAGCGCTCACTTATCATGTATGACTTCATCCAGCACTACAAAACTCTGCTGATGGCTTGTGGCATCTCCTTGGAAGGAAGTTTTGAGGACCCAAAGGTTTGCAGGATTAAGAAATTTCTCTCGGATGAAGCTACTAGTTTAAAAACAACAGTGGAAAGACAGGAGTGCCTTCTGGTACTTCTGTTAATTCAGTATGAATCTGTCCGGAAGTTTAGTGAAATTTTCTTTCAGTGGGCAATCTAGAAGAATATTTTGAGGACATTTACTTTGCTATGGTTGTTCTTGGTGCCTGCAAGAGAAACAAAGAGTTTCAGAGGTTAGGACATTATTATTTCATGCCTTACTTGGCAGGGGAATTGAAGATAAATCTTTCCCCAGTCCCAGTGGACAAGACTTAACTTCTGTTTTTGCAGTAAGAAGCCTGGGACTGTAATGTCACAGGTGCTTCTGGTCAGGTTATTCCTTCTGAGAGCAGAGGACTCTATAAGCAAAAGATTTACCCACTAAGAATACAGACCACTTTGCTACTCCTTTTTTCTCAAAACAAAACAAAGTTTACATGGAATTTCAAAAGGTTTGGGTACCAGTTGTAACTCACATGAAACATTGGCTTGAGGTAAAAGCACCTTGTTGCTCATGTTACAAAAAGCTCTGGGTGCACAGAAAATGCTGTTATTTTTTAAAGCTGGCTTTGCATATGGGCTGAACAGCTTCATTGCAATACTCAGCTCTGCAGGAAAGTAGCTAAGGTGTTCAACACAAGGACAAACATAGATTTTTTCATACCAAGACATAGTTTTAGGATGAAATTGAAGAGCAGTAAAAGCATCTTTCCCTTCACTGTTCCATGTGATAGTCATACTCATGTTGGTTCATTTTAGTGACACAATGAATATATGCATACCTCCCCAACCCCATGTATATACATATGATTTTTTACTTCTGCTTGCATGGCAGAGGCAATGTAGAAATCTGTGCTTCATCCTGTTTTGACACAAGAAATTGAAATGTACATATAAATTAATTTGCTTTGAAGACAGGGGTTTAAGCTCTACGAGGAGTAAAATATCCCATGCAGAATTCTTGGCATTAGTCCTGTTCTGCAAAAGATAGGAGAGCTCAGCTTGGCTAATATTCTAGATCAATAGCAAGTTCTGATCTCCAGAAAGTAATTTTTCAGATTAAACATGTTTTGATCCTGATTTTCATATTTATTCCCTTTAAGCGTTAATAAGTGAAAAGACATTTCAAGATGTGTTTATTTGACACAGGATATAGTTTTCAAAAGTACAGAAATAACTTTTCTTTTAGAAAGAAATAACTTTTCATTCTTACTCAAGAATTAAGCTCTTCAGTGACTTAGGCTCTCCTGAAGGATTTTACTGAAATGACCCAACAAGTTATTGCAGTTTACCTGCCAAATGAAGAAAGAAAACATCCACTATAACCTTGAATTAATTCCTGGCTAAATATTTACATTTTATTATGACTAAAAGGTAAAAAAAAAGTCTCATGGAGGTCTCCCTTTTTAAGGTTGCATGTTGGCTGCTGGATTCTGGCTCCAAGGAGCACACCCTTCACAGCATGGTGACCAACTTTCTCCCCAGTGAGCTGCCCCTCCTGGAAGGAGTGGGCACGGGCCAAGGGGTGCAGAGCCTGGGGCTGAGTGCCAGCACTGACCAGTCTGGGCGGTACAGAGCAGCCATAGAGTCTGTGCTTGTCTTCAATGTCATGGACCAGCTCCACAAGGAGCTCCACAAGGAAAATCTGACAGGTAAGGAGACATCCTCCACTTGGGGGCAAAGATGGAGGGTAAATACAGCTGTGCTGCCAACAGGCTGAATGATCCGTGCAGAAGAGAGGTGCTTTGGAAGATCTTATTTAAATGTGTTCTGTCAAAATGCTTCATTTGTTAAATGCTTTAATTTGTTAAAAGAAAAGAGGGAAATTCCCTTGGAAGTATATATATTCTGAAAGAAAAATTAAAATATAATTCTTATATCCTCAATCTCCACCAGTTCCAGTGGTTAAGGCTGTAGCAGAGTCTATTCTAAGTCTCTAAATCAAGCAGATTTGTACCTCCCAGGTGAGTGCCTTGGCCATTCTGAGGAACTTGTGGGTCTGTCTGTGATTTCTCATGTGCATTTTCAAAAGTTTTTGGGTTTTCTTGTCAGAAGTAATTCCTAAAATCTTCAAATGTTTTCTGAAGGAGATTTCTTGCTCTTTGGCCTGCCCATATAGCATGATTTGTCATGTATGCATTGTGTCCATGAAACTCTTGTGGTTCCATAGTGAATGATCCTGTGTGTTTGCACTGATAATTGCTCAGTGCTTTAGCCAATTGCTCAAGCCATCAAAAACCCCCAAAAATATACTGCTGGTGGTCATTATAATAGTTTCCCCTAAACTGTATCCAGAATTGAGGATTATGGTCCCATCCTGCTGAAGCATTTTATTGCAAGTTTACCACATAATTTATGATTGTTACAGTTGAACCTTAGAACATTTTAAAAAGATGTGGGTGGTGGAATTAATGTGTATCAAGTTAGAAAGCCTTACGTTAAGTAAGGCTTAAATGTCTGCAGTTTATAAAATGTTGATATATGGAGAGATGTATTTTTTAGAAAAAAAATTGACAGAAGCTGCTTTCTTTAATACCTTTGTGATAGGGTGTTCTGGAACACTGCACATTATGAAGTATTTCTTATTCTAGAAACAAAAGTATTTAAATGAAATCTACAGTAAAAGATTTCAGTGTGTCAGAACATTTCACTATTTTCAAAACTGAGGATTCTTTTTTTATTTTTTAAATTAATGTGTTTATCTGCAGTTTATCTGTTTTATAAAAGATTTTCTTTGGTTTGTACTTACTACAGATGTATTTTCTAAAGTGGAGATGCCCACCCACTATTGCTTGGCTCTGCTGGAGCTGAATGGCATTGGTTTCAGCACGACAGCCTACGAAACCCAGAAACAGGTCATGCAGGCTAAACTGAGCCAGATTGAGACCAAGGCATATCAGCTGGCAGGGCACAGCTTCTCCTTGACCAGCCCTGATGACATTGCAGAGGTACATGAGGGTTGGGGTGGGAGGGGAACTTCCCCAGAAGTTATCATCAAGAGCCTTTGGCTAAAACAAGAAAAAAAAATTCTTCATGGGAAAACAGCGTGAAGAAAATCCAAGGTGCAAACCCAGCTCTGCTGAGAGTTCATTTATCCTTACACTCATTATGAGCTTGCTGCCTGCAAGAGGCTGGGTGTCTCCTGCTTGTTACTGATCATTCTCGTTTCTGCCAACTTTAGCAGAGATAAAGAAGGTAGAAGTGGAAATATGTATGATGGAAATAAAAACCAAGTGAAAATAAGGATGTGGTTTGTATAGGACTGTGGCCTCTCAGGATGCATGAGAAGGTCTGCCAGTTAAATGGCTTTTAGAGTGCTCTGGATGAGTGGTACAGGACTGGAGAAGCTGTTTTGCAATGCCAGTGTCCCACACACGAGATGTGATTTGGTGTCATGTAGTCTTGAGTCTAAGTAGAATTGTACTGAAAAAGTTGCATTGCTACCCTTGCCCCTGTACAGGCATGAAGGAGGAGGAAAAACTGCTTTAAAAGTTTTGAACCAACTGCTGTCTGCTTTTAAGAACCTTTTAAGAACCGATATTTTTTAAAGTCTAAGAAACAAATTTCTATGTAAAACAGCAAAGCTTTCATTCTGAAGAATTTCACTTTTATTTTTTAATGCACATTACATGGAATAATTGAAATCTATTAAAATTGCTGTGCATGGTTTTCTCCTCCTTCTCTTTTTTTTTTCTCCATATACTATTTTCTCGCTGAGGGGCTGTACTTTATATGAAAGTAGTCAAAATCTGCAAGCAGCTATCAGTAAAAGAAATTCCATTGAAATACTCCTTTGTTGCAAATGTAGAAGTCTTGCTCAGTAACAGTAGTCTAAGTTAGAACTCCTGAAATAATGCTTGACTTCAGTTTCACTCTGCTTCATGGAAAAGGGGAAGTAAAGTTTTGTCTGAAATGCTGTTTTCTGAACTACAGAAGCTTGTACCTCATGTGGAAATTCATTGCCAGTCATGCAAAGTACCTTGTATAAGTTAATGGAACTTTACCCTTCTAGTTTTGTGTCAGTAAAACTTCTGTGCTGTAAATGGGCAGGAGAAAAGCTTTCTGTTCCCGTCTGCCAGCTGTGAAATCAAAGACAATAGCTGCTAAGTAGTATATCATGCTGCATGGAAACATAAAGTGAAAAATTAGGAGCTGTATTCTGTCTGTCACCAAATGAGCATGTATTTAATTTTCTGCTTTTTGGCAATTTGTTTGAAAAACTAATATTCTGGCTGTTCTCTAAAAGTATTTGTGACCACCTCTTTCTGTGCCATTCATATTGTTCTGAAGCCTGCTCCCTGCTAACACTTCCTTTTTTCACCAATGTTCTTCCCACTTTCAGTCATCTGAACATTACATTTTATTACAGCTGACTGTCAGTAATAACCTCACTTATTGGATGGAGTTAATTACCTTTTCTAAAAACATACCTCTGAACTTAAACTTAGAGTGTTCAGAAAATGAGATTTTAAATTGCATTTCGTAGTTAATTAAAATGAGGAGGAATGACTTTGATAGCTGGGATCTTTAATCAGCTTTTTAATTACCTGAAGCATTTGTACTATCCTTTGGCTGGAACAAGCTGTTTAAGTGCTCAGTTGCTTTTGTTTTCTCCTGGGAGCAGCATGCAGAAACTGATTTGAAATGCTGGCCTCTTTCAGGTGTTATTCCTGGAGCTGAAGTTGCCACAAAATGGAGATGTGAAAGTCCAAGGGAACAAGAAAACCCTGGGTTACACCAGAAGAGCAACTGCTAAAGGAAACAGGGTCAGGCTAAGCAAGCAGTTCAGTACAACAAAGGTACAGTAAAATCTCTTTCTAGTCTGAAAAGAAATTTTAATTGCCTTTTGCTCCTCCAGTTACCACTGCAAATTCAAACTGGATTCTACCTTCTCTGTTTGCAGAATTAGTGACTCCTACTCTCCTAAAGCTTGAGTGCAGTGAGGACATGCCTGTAAATAGCAGGCTTCAGTAAGAGTAAATCAGGCAGAATCTGATTTCCCAAATCACGTGTAAGACCAAAATAGCACAATAATTTTGTAAAGCCAATAGCAGAAGAATTTTTCCACATCAGCTTGAAAGATACTTAAATACCATGTCGACTAAATACAATATTTTCTCTTCCTGCTACAATCAAATCTGTATTTTTTGCTTCAGAGAATTTGTCTTCAGAATGGCTAATCTGATGGCTTATCAAATTTAGTATATCAGAAGCTTGTGTAATGTGAAGGCTATTGACATTCTTGCCAGTTGATAAATATTGTGGACCTGCATTAATACCAGCTGCTGCAGGCTAATGGGTGCTCTTGCCAGACAAGTGGAATTAGCAGATATATATGTTCCTGTTTTCAGGACTCATTAATCTGTGTTGTTTTCTTACTTTCCCCTTGTTCAGTGTAGTCTGTACTCGGAAGACAAGTATTGATTTCTGGAACTCAAGTGGCAGTGAAGACATTGGGTGCAGCGGTGGTGGCAGAGCAGGGAGCAAGAAGCAAAGGGAGGATTTCCTCCTTTTGTGATGTGGAGGGATGAGGCTGCAGCTGCCTGCAGCACACACAAAAAAAAGTTATTTTAAGAAATGTTTGCATGCCACTGTCTTTAGAAATTCTTGTTGCTCCCTTCACATTTCTGATTAAACTGAAAGGATTTGATTGCTAGTGATCAGCTTTGTCTACCAGGAGCAGCATGGTCAAGGGCTTCACTTGGTGTTCCTAGTGTACAGATAGGAGAGAGCAGGGAGAAAAATATGCAAGAAGATGGAGGAGAAGCATTAACGCTGGACAAGAGGAGACAACGTAGGGGACCTATGGCAAGTGATGCTTTATTTCATTTCAGGTGGTTTATTGGTTGGTGCAGATTAAGAGTGATGATGAGGGTGCAGAAGTCCAGAGAGAAGTGATTGTCTTCTCGTGGGTAATAAAACTGCAGCTGTGTCAGGTGGTGCTTTGATTACCCAGGTGTAGGTGGTGTAAATGGAGAGGATATGGATTTAATTTTAAGGCAGTGATACTGGAACCCATTGTGGGTGAAGGAGTCACTTTTTCCTGCAGAGCAGCAAAAACTTTATAAATAAAGTTTTAAAGGCCGTTGATTAGTTGTGCCCTTTTCTTCCCACAAGGATGTTTTGGAGAAGTTAAAGACACTTCACCCATTGCCAGGGCTGATATTGGAATGGAGGAGGATCAACAATGCCATTACTAAAGTGGTGTTTCCACTACAGAGGGAAAAGCGATTGAATTCTGCACTGGGAATGGAAAGGATATATCCAATTTCACAGACTCACACAGCTACAGGTGAACAAATGTGTGCAAGTACCTCAGTTCTTACTGGCTTTTTGTCTTTTTGTATGTGTGCAGCTTTTCTAAGAGGAAAAGATAGGAAATCAAGCCTGTGCTCTGCTTCAACCAAGCAAAGATACTGGTACATCTATTTGACACCAGATGTATTTAAAATAGCTTTTGTGTTCACTGAGCAGTATTATTCATTTCTTGCACATATTACCATGTAAATCTCTGACTCCAGAACAGGTTATTAGTGATACAGAAATGGGGAGCCATCACAAGCCCATTAAACATAAATTACTTTTCCTTTTTTGAATATTTTTTCAGTGGTTTGTGTCCTCTCACTCTCCTGGCCATTGTATTTTGGAGATGCAGTGTGTGCAGCTGTACTGAGTTAGAGACTCCTGTTGGACTCTTCCTTATTTCTGCCCTATCTTCCTTTCAGGTCGAGTGAGCTTCACAGAGCCAAATATCCAGAATGTGCCAAGAGATTTTGAGATTGAAATGCCAACTGTGGTTGAAGAAAGCCCCCCCTCCCAAGCCCATGGAAATGTTAATTCTCGTGCTGCACTGGGGGGCAGGTAGGAGGATCTTGACAAAGCTCCTGTCTAAATGTGGTTGGGTTGTCAAATTTCTTTTTTCTGCCTTCACCTGTGGCTGCTGTCATGTCAGTGTGACTTGTTCTTCAGTGTTTCTCTTACAGGGAAATAAATACCTAAAAATCAGTGATACATGAAAGACATAATGATACTAACAGCATGTGGTTTCATGTAGCTATTTGCTTTCTTTTTGACGTTCTTTATGAAACCCTTCAGTGAGATTAGCGTTACGTTCCCAGCTGTTGGATGGAAAGCCTGAGGCTGAAAATAACCAAACTGAAGTTAGGATCTGGTTTGACTTGCTAAGAACTACTCTGAAAGAGCATTGAATATTGTGGAAGAAGCAGAAGAAAATTTATTTGTTTTGTGCTGTTCCTTTTTAAGGGAACAGGGGTGAACATATTTTCCATTCTTTGTTAATAATTTCATTTGTGATAGTGACCTGCAGTAACTACCAAGTAGCACAGGAAGATTTCTAAATTTGGTTTCTCTTAACCAAATACTCTGTTTTCTGTGATTCTACAATTCTACTTTGACAGCATTACATGCCAATGCCTTAACAGTTGTATGGAAGTCTAGTGAAACACCAATCTTTTAGCATCTACCTTGTGAGCTTTGGGGCTTCCTACTTGGTGGTGCTTTTCTGCCCTTTCAGTTTCTCTTTGCATTCAGGTTCTTGTCCCAGTTGTGTCACCTGAGTGACTTTTCTAAGCTTTTTTCCCCACAGCAAGATGTGAGAAATTTGAGAAGGTTTTTGCTTCTTCTGTCTGGTGCCTCCTACCACCATGCATTTAACTGCCTTGGGAAAGTGATGACAAAAGAACCCAGGAGTAGAAAAATCTTGTTCATCTCAGCAGAACCAGGCATAGCCATGGAGGCAGGAATGCCATTCTGAGATGAAGCTGTGGCAGTGCTCAGGCTTGCAGCAGCTTTTCAGGATGGCTGGGGAGTATGCTGGTTTCTTGAGTCTTCCCTGTAGAGAAGAGCCCATCAAAGAACTGGAGTGCCTGCCAGACTCTGAGAGGTCTCTCAGACTGACTTTCCCTACATTTTCCTACATTCCTTAGTTAAGCAGCCACTGTGTTAGGAAGGTGGGCAATCCTAAAGGCACGGAAATGACTGCTGGCACAAAAGAAATTGCCATCCAACCAAGTCTGATCAGCCTTCCAGACTTTGGTCCAAACTGTCTATTATCTTACTAACCACTATTGCTACTCTTTCCTCCCGTTGTAAGAAGCTTCTGACCAAAGGAGTGTAGCTAAATTAGGTCATGGTATAAAGCCCTTACACTAAACTGAGAACTTATGCTGAACAGTGTGATTTTCTGCAGTAGCCAGACATGCAATTGTTCCTCACCTTTATCTCTCTTGAACATTTATTTCTGTGATTTTTGTGAATCATCTCATTGATCCCTACCATGCCTGAAAAGCCAATATTTAAGAAGAAAAGAAAGTGCGCAAGGGAGAGACAGCATGATGGTTTTTTTCTGTGCTCTGCTGAAAGTAGTTTTGATCTCAGAGAAAGCTTTTCATTTTGATAAAGAATTTCCTCAGATCCCTGATCCAGACATCAAGGATTTCAAAAGGCTTTTTGCCTTCCAGTGAAGAGCCCATTGGACTGTCTGGTAGACTGGTGCTGATGGGAGGCTGTGATGTGAATGGTGTCAGAGCTGTGCACTGTTCAGTGGATGTGCTCATGGATACAATTCCATCTGCAGCTGCAAATGGCTTGGTGGGACGGGAGACCTGAGCAGCCCTGGGAGGATGCAGAGCATGTGGGTGACACTGTAAACTTTTGGCCTCTCACAAAAGAAAATCGAGCAGCTTTGGGGCACTCTTTCCCTCAGTCTTTAGGAAGGAAACCTGCAGTGGGTTATGAGCACCTTTTCTGCAACTTCTGCTCTGTTTTTACAGGCTTACTTGTGGATGTGTGTGCATGTGCAGTAATGAGGGTGATGTTGAGGGGGGATTTTTCTGCCTCTGGGCTGGTGTATGCATTCTGCACAGGAGAATGATGTTTTAGAGCAGAATGATCCAATTTCTGAACTGAATCCTGAATGTACTAGGAAGATTTATCCCGAAATATTTTTGGAATCTATAAATCCCTTTCAGATGTTTATGTGGTCTCTGTCCAGTTCCTCCATGGTCAAATTTGGTTATGGATTGTCCAGAAAAATGGAATAGATGCCAGTGTCTCACTTGTTTTCAGTGATCCTTTCTGGTAAAAATGATTATGCATCTCTTAGTATTTTAGAAATTGGTGAAGGGGCATTAATTTTTTTTCTCCACAGATGCAGAAAGCGTTCCATTTTGCTTAATGGGCTAAAGGTTCAAGCTGCAAACAGATCAGAAGAAAGAGGAATACCATTTTCTGTTAGCATGAGGCATGCTTTTGTTCCTTTCCCAGGTAATGCCCAGATCCTGTTCTGTAATTGTAAAATATATGGTTAGCAAAAAATACTAGATATATTGAAGGGTTAAGGA